>NC_068378.1:16071611-17501611 GCF_023724105.1 Carassius gibelio | reverse complement strand
TAAAGAAACACCTTTCAAGGCGCACAGGGCGGAAAATGGGACTCCTCAGTTTCCAACTTTTAATCTAACAGGAGTATTATTGCTTGTTGCAGAGTCTGGATCGTTGACATGGCAGTAGACGGTAATTATATTATTTTTATTTTATTCATAAAGATGATCGTAGTAGTTAGTACGTTGCAAGCTTGAGATGATTTGATGTATCTCTTTTTTCAATTTCAGGTCAATTTTGAATATATCATATCATTTTAATTAAATATTTATGTTGAAATTACACTCATTCTGGTTTCTAGAATTATTTAAGCACATTAAATATTTCAGTTAAAGACATATCTGCTCAGGATAAAACAACATTGTACACAGTCACATTGTTGGTTTTAAAGAATCAAGTATGTTTATAGTCTGCTAATGAATGTGTGTATGATGGCTCATTATTTTTTGGGCTTCAGTGTGTACAGGGTCACGGCCTTTTATTTTGAATCAGTTCAACTGAATTTTAATGGAGTCATTTGCTGTTAATGAATCTACAGAACTTACAAACAAACAAAAACTCAAACCCTAATAAGCAAGCAATAATCTTTTTAATTTCTCTGTCTCTCCAGTATGAGCTTAAAGTGCTAAAATACTGGTTTATTGATATTTTGTGAAGACTGTGTAGAATTACCCTGTATGTTTCTTTGAACATTTTGTGATTTTCTTTGTGTAAAATGAAAGGTGTTGACATGACTTGTAATCGTGGCTTCTCATTGACAAAACCCAGCACACCATTCCTCGTCTCAACATGTCCTTCAAAATCTCAAAAGAAAGCTCTGTCTTTTTCCTTTTCCTTCACACATTCAGACCTAGAACTGTATGAAATTACAGAACACAATACATCTATCTTTAATCTCTGTAGTTTTCTAGTGAACCACTTACCTGTTGAGCGGTTTGTGTGCTACACCACTTTAATGAAGGCTTGCATATTCATTTGGGCATTCCTCAGCATAGATAATGAGGCCAAACAGATCTGAAGCAGCTACAGCTTCACATTTCTCTATCTTTCAGTCTGTAGCTCATTACTCCACACACAGATGTTGTGTTTCTATCCCTTCCCAAAGTTCAAACCTCTCATGCTGGTCAGAAATCTCTGGCACACTTGCTTGGTTTCTCACAAGAGACCACATCATTAGTTCACTCCAGTGAGTGCAGCAGGTGAGAAAAAAAACCTGGTCTGGATTTAATTATTTGCTTCAGGGAATGAAGAGCTGTCATGGATGATGGATCTCTAGATATAAAATAGATTTAGATTATTTATTTTTATTGACACATGCAATGAAATGGGTCACATGTGCTTGACCATGGCTGGCTGTAACCATATAAACAAAACATTCAAATGTAGTAGTTTAAAGTAATAGTAAAACCATATACAAATTGTTTTTCCATTCAAATGAATCAGAATGACATTGAATATTCATCAACATTGATATGTTTCTAAAACAAAGCTACTGTAATACATTATGGTACTATTTGTCAGTGTACTTTTAATAAATACTATTATTCAGCAAGGAAAATCAGTATTGTCATCACAGGAGTAAATTATATTTAAATCGAAAACAGTTCATAGGAATTATATGCTCTTGGAATTACTCCGTTTATTTTTAAATTGTAATATTTCACAATATAAAATAAAAATATTTCACATCGCATTACAAATATTACTGTTTTACTGTATTTCTATTCAAATAGATGCAGCCTTGAGCTTAAAAACTCACAACCCTGAAACTTCTGAACACAAATGTTTCCATTTCCCATTTAGTAGGTCAAAAATACATTTTCAGGAGTATATACTGTTTCTAGATTTAGGAGCACATCGTTTTGTGCACAAATAAATAGAAAATAAGGACAGCATCTGTCCAGGACTAACAGGCCTTGACGTGTTTTCACCCTCCAGCCACAGTAGTGCCACATATCTCTAATGTCTGCTTCAGAGGCACTGTGATGAAAGACTGTGTTCATCTATGACTCCATCCCAAATGCATTCATACAGACAGGCATCCCCCATGCACTCTTGATGAGGACGGCCTTTGTAGCCGCCTGTGAGGCTGCAGGGAATGAGAGCAAAAAACATCCCTTGTATTTCATTCACCTTCCAACACACACAACCTTATAGTCTGTCCCTCTCATCAACTCTTGCTTATGTGCGCACACATTAACACTCATTTGGAGATATAATACCATCACACACTGCCATGCACAGATTAGCTACTCATTTGTGCTAAGACTAAGGTGGTTATTAGAAATGTGAGGTGTCTATGTCTGTAATACACTGGCCTCTTCCGGCTTCTGGAAGAAAATCTGCTTATGCTGTCCACCGACTCATTTACAGTCGCCAGTCAAGCAAAACTATGCTGTGCTGGTCTGCTGTATTATTTTTAGGAATATGCAAATTCTCTAACAGGTTTACTCACACAGCTTCATGTATACTGTCTTTTGTGTGTGTGTGAAAGGGGTAGTTCACCTGAAAATGAAAGTTCTGTCATCATTTACTCATGTTGTTCCAGACCTGTATGACTCTCATTCTTTTGTTGAACACAAAGATATTTAGAATAATTTTTCTGTGGTTTAGTTCACATAATGAATGACAGTGGGGTCCAAAAACATTTATTATTTTGGAATTTTATCAAATTTTTATTTCCGTTTTAGTTACATTTTTAAACTAAAGTGTGATATATTGCTCTGGCAACCACCTGAAATAAAACTTTTTATTATTAGCTTTTTTTTTTTTTTTTGTTCACTATAAAACCCTGTCAAAACAACACTGAAACACTCTTCAAAATATCTTCTTTGGTGTTCCACAAAATTCCTTTGAAGCATATTTTGCACCAGGAAGGTCCTAGAAGATGTCTTTGTTCATTTGATTTTCTGTTTGTTGTTTCATGAATTGCAAATGCTAGTTTTGTCTAGCTCGACAAGAACTGATGTCTCTGAGGCATTCTGTATTTAGTAGCACTTAAAGTTTTCCTTCCTGGAAATCTGGAGCCTCATATGCCTTTTCATAGACTACCCCACAGGCTACCAATACTCTGCTTTTTTATCACCCTCTGACACGCTAATGCATAATTTTCTCAATTAGCTTTGCTGACTAGCGTCTTTGGGAATTATCCGGGAAGAATCCAATCCACCCAGTCAGCCGCAGGAGATATGGGTCATTCAAACATTTCTTATTTGCTTTTACTTAAGCATAAACCTTAAACCTTAAACTCTCTGAACCACCAAAACCCTGATGACAAATGCAGTCCTCAAACTGAATCTCTTACATGGCTAGGTTGCTGCATGACTGATAACTGACAATAAACAGTGCTTCTGCACATCTCAGTAGTCTGTCTCTTTCTGAAGAGGGAAGTGAAAATGTAAGTAAGAAGGATGGAATGTGTTTGTGTGTTTCAGCGAATGAATAAATGCCAAATTTCTCTATTTTTATCGCAGCGGCCTCCAGTTTTACTTTCTGTCGTCCTGCGGTGGAGTACAGGGCACTTCCAGAGGACTTTAAGTACCAGCTGAGTCGTTGTGCAGGTGGAAACCTTACCTGGCATGAGGGGCACAGCCGCAAAACAGCCGGTGGCGGAACGGTCAAACTACTCCAACAGCCTGGAAGCAAAGAACTGCAGGTGAGACCAAGAAGGAAATCTTTAACAAACATCTCAGTCCATCTGAATTTGAGCCCTTTCACATTTCCGGTGATTTCAGAAGCAGAAGTCATCATACTTTGGTTAGCTTCTTAAGTTTATCTTAACAAATATATATAATTTTTTTTTTTTTATTCCAATTTGCTCCAACAGCAAAAGAAAACATTTCACAATAGCGTTTTCATGACTTTATGATTATCAGAGCTGGCGTTTTAAAAGTCGCATTGAGCATAAGAAAGACACACATTACTCTTCTTTAGATCAAATAATAAAGATAAGAATGAAGCCAAATGTTTTTTTATGTATTCCCTGTATCAGCTTCAAAGGATCATCATTTTGTACCATCTCATTAACATGACTTAATTATATAAACCAAAGCTCTTTCTAGTGCACTTTCACTGAAACTGATCTCAAGAGGACATTGAGAAAGACCAGTGTTGGCCAAGCTACTCAAAAATGTAGCTAGCTGATTACCATATTCATATATCATATGAAAGGAAAAGTAGATAAACTAGTAACTTCACTATTTGCTATTTTATGTATTAACTGTGAAAATGTGCAATGTAGGCAGTAGAAGCTATAGTTTTGTACAGCAGAGCTAATAGCTTGGGTGCTTTCAGTTATTCCATACTTTAGTCATGAAAGCTAATTTGTTCACTAATATAATGTATGGTTGTCCGTTGTTGCATTATTAACAGAGGGAAATAGTTTCGCCTTTCAGAAATGCACTTGTGTGAAAACCTGTGCACTAAAAAAGGTAGAGTAGGGGATCTGACAACAAAACACTGTTAGACATCCATCTTTCCATCCATCTAAAAGCGTGTTTAGTTTGTAGAGAATGAGTAAAATGCTGTTTGGCTGAGTTGTGGGCCTCAGGTCAGATGGGCACTGCTGATTTATGCACTGAAACCAAAGATATGGGTCGTAATGTGTGTTTTAACTTCATTTGATCTTCTGCATTAGCATATTAACGAAGCAAGCGCTTCTAGTCGGGGCTGCAGAGCTTTGTGGGTCAAAGCAGTCTCGCCCACACAATTAGACTCCTCTTAGATTTTACAACAGGCTTGCACATACTATTTAAACCTAAACCTGTTTTTGTTCAACTGAGATAGATAATATTATATTAATGAGTTTGTGTTCTGCATTTAAATGAATAGTATTCAAAAGTAATTACTTGAGGCGAATCCAGTGTTCTGTGGTCATTTCCATTTTCTTTTTCATTTCTCTTTTTCTAGTGCTAAATTAGTTTTTAATCTTCTCAGTGAAATTAGCAGAGGTGCTGTTCATTTGGAAATTTTGTGTTTAGTGGATTAAATAGAGGGTTTAAACATTTTTGCTAAATTAAAAATGTTACTAAGACATTAAATAGGTGCATTTAAAAATAATTTTACATGTAGCATATATAATTTTTCTATAGTAGTACATAATGTATTTACTTTGGGTATATACATTATATTTTGAAAATATTTTTTAAAGGAAGTCTCTTCAGAAATCATTGTAATTTGCTGACTTGGAGCTCAAGTAACAGTTCTTATTACTATCAATGTTGAAATTGTTGTGCTGCTTTTTAATATAAAAAAAAATATATATGATACTTATGATACAAAGATCAAAATGACGTCATATATTATTATTTTGTATTGGATAAGAAATGTTTAATCTGTTCATCTGCTTTTATCATCTCATCTATTTTATAAAAAGTCTTAAACACCAATATAGTTTCTTAATCGTTTACAAATCTTGCTTTTTGCCAGAGGAACACCAGACTTAAAGGGAATCTTCTGAACTTGGGTTTAAATTTGT
The DNA here is from genome assembly GCF_023724105.1 of Carassius gibelio. Taxonomy (NCBI): domain Eukaryota; kingdom Metazoa; phylum Chordata; class Actinopteri; order Cypriniformes; family Cyprinidae; genus Carassius; species Carassius gibelio. The sequence continues at coordinate 17,496,146 of NC_068378.1, read as the reverse complement.
TGCATTTTGCTGAACCGGATCAGAGGGTGAAGGTTAAGTGAATTTATAATTAAAAGCATGGTGTGATCAGACGTCTATGTTCATTTATTCCTCATGAAAACCCCAAACAGGGGCCTAACTAACCTCTGCACTTTTTTGGCCTTCTAATTTAAACCATTGTTAATGAATGGTGAACCTTGTTAGCCTCTTCCTTCAGTGAGACAGGACAGATAAACAACTCTGTTTTATCTCTTCCCCTAATGGCTTCATACACAAATCCTTTGTTCAGCCCAGCTACATTTGTTAGTATTTTTCTCAACATTGCAGGTTTGTGTATGTCAGTATATGAAAGTCACACTGACATCTCACCACATAGTGTGCTCTTCCCAGAAAAAATAAAGAGTGAACAAAGAAGAAAAGAAAATAGAAAATGTCACTTTGGTATCAAATGTGACACCAATCTTTTCTCACTTTCATCAGCGCTGTTGTGATTTGTCTATAAACTTTGCCAAGGGACATGTCATCGTAGTATGATCAAAGAAGAAATGAGGAACTCAAGTGCCTTTTGACTAATTGTAGTCAAAAATGTGACTTTTATGTATGTATTTGTGTACTGGTGTCCACATTTGATGGTTAGTGTTTGTATTTTCTCATTATTGTGCTCTGACTGATCCTCTGGGGTCTGTGTGAATGGAACCCATACTGTAAATAATTAATGTTGCACATTTAAGTGGTGTTAATTCCTCTCTCACTGACTGATTCTGTAATCTATACCATTGCATAAAGGGACATTGCAGAGTAAGAAGGATTGCATCCCCTTGTCTCCATTGTCTCCTTGTCGAGTGCAATCTCAATTAATGGGCATTAAAATAGGGAAAGTTTGACAGATACTAATTCAGATCCATTTATAAGCCACAAACAAATTGATGTTCATGGTTTAAATTTAGATAAGGTACTTAAAAAGATGTACATGTGACAATGACATGCCTAATAATCTAATCTAGGGCTTAAATTAATAATTTACTGAAAATGTTCTGACCCTCAAGCCATTCAAGATGTAGATGAGTTTGTTTCTTCATCAGAATTCCAATAAATTTACCATTACATCACTTGCTCACCAATGGATCTTATTTAGTGAATGGGTGCCATCAGAATGTGAGCCCAAACAGCTGATAAAAACATCACAATAATCCAAGCAGACATGACTTCAGTCCATCAATTAATGTCTCGTGAAGCACAAAGCTTTGCATTTGTAATAAACAATCCATCTTTAAGCACTTTAACTCACATTCTGACGGCTCCCATTCACTGCAGAGGATCCATGGGTGAACATGTTGTAAAGCTAAATTTCTCCAAATCTGTTTAAAAAAAGAAACAAATTCATCTACATCTTGAATTTCATAAGGGAGAGTACATTTTCAGAAAATGTTCAGTTTTTGGCTGAACTATTATTTATGGTCATGTAGGGATCACAGTTTCCTTATGCCCTACAGAGACAGTTGCTGGAGAGATGTGCATCCTGCCCAAGACCAGCTGAGTAGAACAGTCACTTATTCAGCCTATTTGTGTGCATGCATGCATGCATACATGTTTGTGCACGTGCAAGAATGTATGTGTGTGATTTCCTTCATGCAGAAGAAAGAATTACCCACTGCCCTCAAGGGCAAACACAGCAAAGGCATAAAGTAGAAAGTTGCCTTAGGGAGAAAGAGAGAGAGAGAGAGAGAGAGAGAGAGAGAGAGAGCAGTAGAGATGGGGCAAAAACTGTGAAGGAGAAAGAAAATTGAAGATGAACTTGAGTACAGATGGCAGGAAAAACAAGACAAATAGAGGGAGATGTGGGAAAATGGAGGGCTGTAATTTTGTGAGGATAAATGACTGTTAATGAAATGAAACACCAAAGAAAGGGAAGAAAATATGCAAAGCAAACTTTCGTTATATTATGAGACGAGTTTTGTTTCAATACCCAGAATTTACAGCGACCTATAGCACATTACAAAATAGTAAAATGTAATATGAAAATAATATTTTATAAGAAAAAATATTATATAAGAGTCAGAAAGTTTTATTATATTGCTTTAATCCTGTACAGTACCATTTAAAAGATTAGGTTCAGAAAGATTTTTTTAATGTTCTTAAAAAAAGTCTAATTTTCATTTCAAGAAACTATTATTGTTATCAGTGGTGACAACAGTTGTGCTGCAAAATGTTTTTGATACATGCCTTTTTTTCAGGATTCTGTAATGAATAGAAAGCATTTATTTGAAATTAAAATCTTTTTTTTTCAACCTTATAAATGTCTTCACTGTGTAGGGATTTTTTAGCTCTTTTCTCTTAAAGAGGGGAATCGAATCTAAAGATTCAAATTGATTTAATTGAGCTGATTCCAAAATTAAATAGTTTATAATTCCTCAACGGTTCATCCAACGAACATTAAAATCAGTATATCTTGTCTCATCTTTACTGCTTAAGATGAGTTTGCACCTATTTCATAAGTTTGTTTGTTTTTCTTGTGTTTGCGCTGAAAATTGAGTATTTGAGTTCTGGATGACTTCATCCCTCGATCGTACAGCATGTGAGCACAAAGGCTAAAAGCCCAACGGTCCTCGAAAAGCAAAACTAGCCAAGATCTTTTTGTGCCATTTGGTTTTAAAGCCAGAGATGGACGTCTCCAAAATTCTCCTGTCCAATCATCCTACTACTTGTCCACTTGATCCGATCCCCACTCACCTCCTTCAAGCGATCTCTTCTTCAGTCATACCTTCGCTTACTCACATTATCAACTCCTCTCTTCACTCTGGAACATTTCCCTTAGCATTCAAGCAGGCTCGGGTAAGCCCACTGCTCAAGAAACCATCTCTAAATCCAGTGCTTCTTGAAAACTACAGACCGGTATCCCTTCTTCATTGCAAAGACACTTTGAGTGAGCTGTGTTCAACCAGCTTTCTATGTTCCTTGTACAGAACCACCTCATGGACAGCAACCAATCTGGCTTCAAAAGTGGCAACTCAACTGAGACTGCTCTGCTCTCGGTTACTGAAGCCCTGCGACTAGCAAGAGCAGCTTCAAAATCCTCGGTACTCATCTTACTGGACCTGTCTGCTGCTTTTGACACTGTTAATCACCAGATTCTCCTGTCCACCCTCAGAAAGATCATCGCTGGAACTGCTCTCCTGTGGGTTAAGTCCTACCTCTCTGACAGATCCTTCAGTGTGTCTTGGAGAGGTGATGTTTCAAAGTCACACCACCTTGCTTCTGGGGTTCCTCAAGGCTCAGTACTTGGACCACTTCTCTTCTCCATCTACATGACATCTTTAGGATCTGTCATTCAGAAGCATGGCTTTTCTTATCACTGCTACGCTGATGACACCCAACTCTACTTCTCATTCTGGCCAGAATGAGAAGTATGCTTATGTGCCCTCCAGAAGTTTGCGCTCTGCAAGTGAACGACGCCTTGTGGTGCCATCCCAAAGAAGTTCAAAATCACTCTCACGGACCTTTTCCTGGACTGTGCCCAGCTGGTGGAATGACCTCCCAATCTCAATTCGTACAGCTGAGTCTTTACTCATTTTCAAGAATCATCTAAAGACTCATCTTTTTCGCCTGCACTTAACCTACTAACACCAGCACTTAAATAAATAAAAAAAAATACCTGGCTATGCGTTCTATACTAGACTAACTGAGACTTGTCATGGCACTTGTATACTGTTGTTGTTCTCTTGTTGACCTGACTGCTTCTATTGTTCTCATTTGCTTTGGATAAAAGCGTCTGCTAAATGATTGAATGTAAATGTAAAGCGAGCTGATTTGGTCCCTCCCAGAAGCGACTGTCCCAATTAGGGTTGTAACGATATACCGGTATGACGATATACTGTACCATGATATAAACATGTATGATTATCATACCGTGCACATTTAATTATCTAAGGTATTGGGAGAAAATAACAGACACAGAATCTCACCTGCGCCTAGGCAACACCTTTCCACTTAACTGTACTCTTGCTCCACCCACACGTACAGCGGAGACAACATCAAAAACAGAGGCCATTATCTCTAATCTCTATCCCACGTCGAAATATGGGTTCAAACTGGCACTAGTATGGAAATACTTTTTATATAGAACAGACGAATGCTTATTTGTCATCGAGGGTAGACACAGTTTGCAAAAACTGTGGTCGGAAAGCGGCTGCAAAATGAGGAAACGCATCGAACATGTTTACTTATTCAGAATATCATCCCTCCATACAGATACAGCCATGTCCCATTTATAATTTAAGGTTTAAGCATTATGATTTCTGTAACGCGGAGTGAATCCCAGAATCCAGTCATGACAATGAATTTACAGTAGCTAGGCACAATGCAGATGTCTCATAAATGTGCGATTTGATGGATTGATGAATAAATCAAAAACAAAGCTGTAAAATAATGACAAAAGCACTGCTATATAAATATATAGGCTAATCTGTTTGTTGTGTCGTGTACTACATGCACCGGCATGGTTTAAAGTGGCATGTTTAACAGTGCTGCTGTCTCACTATCTGAGGACATGAACACAAACACTAACAGAGCAATTAATAATCATTTTATTTGCAAAAACTAATACATTCTGACACTCAAAGCTCCTCACTGCAACCCGTTAAAATAAAGGTCAAATTTTTAACTGGAAGAAATTGACAGAAATTACGATTGTACTATAATATAGCTTATTTCTAAAATAATAATAATTTACATAAACTTTTTTAAGGAATATATATTTTTCCCCTCTGTTTAATTTAGTAAATCCCTTTGCGAAAACATAAAAGAGTAAAGGTTTTAAAACATTAATTAAATTGTTAAATTTTTATAAATTTTTACGCAGTATATTTGTATTAAATCATAAAAGTACAGAATCTATATACAGAAACCAGAATTTATTAATTTGTATGTATAATTAATTATAAATATAAGTTATTAAACTAATAAATAATCAGTTATTACATTTTCTTGATTTTGATTATTGAAATTTGAATAAACACATACTCTCAAACATTTGTTCAACCAAAAAAAAATTGTAATTTAATAATACCATATACCGTGAAACTGTATAACCGTGATATTTTCTGAGATAATTATCATACCGTGAAAATCTCATACCGTTACAACCCTAGTCCCAATCGGACGCTGTTGCAGGACTGTATGGACTGTAACTGTCCGCGCATAAATTAAAACACTGTTTAATTCATCACTGTGGAAGTGTCTTTGTGGGTTTTGTTAATAACTTAACGTGCGTACAATTCCAGATTTCACCATTACATTCATACCAAAGCAGTGCCAATAAAACAAGCTTTCATTCAACACTAAACTTTCATATCTTACACATATTTATTAGCTTTATTTGCTAAAACATTGGTTAAAGTTGCACCGATTAAATGAAACACATCAAGCATATGTAAGACATAATACATTATTTGTGAATATAGTTGTATATGAGTTCCTTTGTTTTTACAAAGGAAAAGCGAATATTTTTCTGGAATGTAGAGAAAGGAGGGGGAAAGTGGGGACAGTCCTGAGGTGTCTGTCAATGGAACTAATGTTCCTTTTTCTGTTGTTCAGTTAAACGTTATTGCTCTTCCTGTGGAACATGAAGCCGGGTCAGCAGGGGATAATCAACCATTTGCTGGCATGGTTCTAAACCAAAGGGTTTTGATTCTTGGATCACCACCATTATTGGTCTTACCATTGCTTTAGACATCTCTTGAGACAGTTGGGTGCCTTGGTTAATTTCTTCGATAAATTTTATGACTTGAAAAATGGTTAGGAGGGAGAATCTCTGGAACGTTTCATCAGCTCACATGGTGATTCACAGGTTTATTTGTGTCTGTTCGACAGGGTTCCTACACATGTCACTTTTTGATTAATTGATTGTGTCCTTGCTAAATAACATCATGATATTGTATGTCACAGATACATTAAACTCCGTTTCATTAGCTCTCATAAACTCTCACTGGCTCCAAATGTGGATGATTTGCTAGAATTATATTTGCATGATGATTTTGTATAATTAGTCTGTGATCATAAGAAAGTGTGATGAAGGTCAAGTGAGTGTTATTGTGGCTCATGTCACTAGCGCAGCCATTGTAACGAATACTAATCATTCTAGAATGGCCTTCATTTATACAGCTCAATGTGCAGAACCATGGCCGTGTCCGTTAGGCAGCCAATCAGATGGCTTTCTAAGATGAAAACATCCATCTTAATCACTGCTGGTGCTTGACATGGAACACAGTTATTTAAAAAAAAAAAGTTTATTTCCCAGAGTTCCCAGCAGAAGGGAGAGCTATTTATCTGTTTCATTATTTTTTTTAATTCTGCTAGAGAATGGTTGAGAATGGTCAAATTATTAGTGCTATAAAACGTTGTGCATTCATGCATGGTAGGACTCCAGAAGGATGGATTTTCAGTCACATTTCGATATTTGTTTGTTTATGCCACTTCACTGTGAAATGCATATTTAATTTAGTTTCCCTGTCTCTCCCTTTCCCATGCTCTATTTCTTTCTCTTTCAGTTACGTTCAGGTGAATCTTACTCTGTTTACCACACCAGCCCGACCTTGCCGTGTCTCTCCAGGCCAGTGGTTCTGTGGTCTCAGCAGGATGTATGCAGATGGTTGAAGAAGCACTGTCCACACAACTACTTGACCTATGTTGAAGCTTTCTCCCACCACGCCATTACAGGTGTGTTATCAAATGTAAAACAAAAGAACTTTTGTAGATTTTGTATATAATTAAATATATCCCCATATGCTTTTAACCTGTTGAACATTATTCAAATTGAATTGCATTCTGTGTAAAATCACACATCACAGTAACCCTGCACAAAATCACCTTTATGTACCACATGCACGGGAGTTAGACAAATCCCTTGACACCAACACATCTATTATATCTCATATGGTATGAGAGAAGCATTACCATTTTAGCTGAAGGTCAGCCAGCCAGTGCTTAGCTACTATTCCAAAAAATCTGTCTTTTGTCAAAGAACTGGTCCTATTTCATTCTCAACCCATGAATTTACAGTGCTTTAAGCTTTTGTGCTCCATTTTCAATATTCTAGAAAAATGTAAATGTTTTAGTACTGGCACAGAACCCTCAAAAATACAAGATTAGAAATCTGGCATCAATGCCCACGGACACTTAATTTTCATAGCATCTGAGACATATCATTTTCTTTCATGATACAGTAACGTACAATTCCAAAGCCTTCATTAGCTATTTGACTGAGCTGTGAAAGACAAGAAATATGTATCAAGCTTTTAAGTGCCTATGAAAAGAATTGGGCACTGGAAAATATATCTGCCGTCATATGTAATGTCATATAATAATATTAGCAACATTTACAACACTGTTCGAAAGTTTAAATTAAAGGGGTCATATGATGCGATTTGAATTTTTCATTTCTCTTTGGACTGTTACAAGCTCTTGGTACGTAAAGAAGATCTGTAAAGCCCCCACATGTCTACATCACATTGTTGGAAGATTTGCATAACTCCGCCCAAATGTTCACACAAAGAAAGAAGTCACGACTTTGATTCTCGCTGTAGTATTGTTGCTTTAGCAATGTTATGGAGAAGCTGTTTCATTGTGAAAGTGAAACTACTTTGTTTGGCCTTCCAAAAGAGGACACAACTAGAAATCAGTGGTTAAGTTGTATTTACCAAACTGTTCCAGAACAGTTCAAACCAAATCTTCAGATGTGTGCAGCGCATTTTAGTGAGGATGAGGGCTGTTTCCTGAGAGAGTAGCCTACAATGCCGGTGTCTTTTTCTATAAAGTGGGGCAATAAAAACTTTGCAAGGACAGTCTGGCGCTTCTGACTCACAGCCTGTAAATAAGTTCAAATTTAAAGAATTTGCCACTGATGATTCAAATGCGAGTTTTGAGCAGTGTAGAGCAGCTCTTGTTGTTTGTCGTTTCTCCGATCACACATGCAGACATGGTTTTATGTCTAAGCGGCACGATATGCAACGCAATGCATAAAAACACAATATAAGTCATTATAATCAGTAATTATGTCCTCAGTAGTTTATGTTTTTTTATGGGTTTTATTGGTTTTGTTTTGTCTTGCAGGGGGACATACCATCATAGTATGTTAAGGGGCGTAACATTTCTGTCACACACTTGAAGTATCCGGCCAATCATAATGCACTGGATAGCTGGCCAATCAGCGTACACCTCACTTTTCAGAACTTGTTAAAATAGATGTATTTCAGAAAGGCGGGGCAGAGAAGAGCATCAATAATGTACAGTATGTGGAAAATAATGTGTTATTTGAACCTTAAACCACATAAACACATTTCATTACCTGAAAACAGTTTTTACAAACATATTAAACATCACAAACTTTGAAAATAATGTTTAATGAAATTATTATAATGTTTAATGAATTTGTAATAATGAAATATTCCTTGAGCACCAAATCTTAGAATGATTTCTGAAGGATCATGTGAAATGGCTGCTAAAGATTCTGCTTTGCCGTCACAGGATATATATTAAAATAGAAAAATTTAAAAATTTTAATAATATTTCACAATATTATAATATTGCAGTATTTTTGTCATATTTTGAGCATAAGAAACTTTCAAAAACTTTATATTTTATAGACACAAACTTTTGAAATAAATGCGTATTTTATATTGACCATCAATGGGGAAAGCTGCAGCCAGTTGGATTTTTTGAAACTAGGATTCGCTGGCCATACTGATATCTTTCATTATTATTTTACCATGTTTTTCTAGTGGTTTTTTGAATTATAGTGTGAATATGCGACTCATATCTGAGCATGTCACGGGGTCCTGCTCTCACACTGCCGCTTAGACAGCTATTTCTCCCACTCACTTGCTCACTAGGGTCCTGTGTGTCTTCACGTCCCCCACAAATCCTCTCTTCTCTCTCAGTGGACACAAAGCATCAAGATCACAGATACCCTGGGTGAGATCCATAGAAAAGGAAATTGAGAGAAAATGAATATTGGTATTCAAAAAGCATGAGGACAAAAGACAGGCGCAGTGTTTTTTCTACAAGGCTGTGGACTGAAGTGTTTAGAGTCACAGCACGAGAGGCTCAGTTGGAAACAAAGTGCGACCTGGGGCGGCCTATGCCCTCAGGCAGCAGTTCCACACGGCATGTTACCATAGTCACATATGCAAACATCACTGAGAACACGGACATAATAACCTAAGGGGGATTTGCAATGCTGTAATTTGTTTATAGCTGTCAGCAAAACTGTGCGTACATAATGTAGAGGCTGCAGGGCTTGTGTGTTTCCAAAGAGATCTTGTCTACTGAAATTGTCTCTCTCTCTCTGTTACTTTGTGTTTGTCAGGTCGTGCTCTCTTGAGATTGAATGGAGAGAAGTTAGAGCGGATGGGTTTGGTGCAGGAGACTCTGAGACAAGAGCTTCTCCAGCAGGTTCTACAGCTACAAGTACAAGAGGAAGGGCGCAACTTACAGCTGCTTAGCAGAGGTGTGTGTGTGAGAGAATAAAGCACAAAAATGAGGAAGAAATATTCTGCAGCAGGTAACTCGACCTAAAAGCAATAAAGTTTGCATAATGGAAAATGAAAGTTAGGGCGGCTTGGTGTACTTGTGCCTATTTATGTTTCCCTAGAAGCTTTATTTTAAGCTTTAGTGCAGTGAATTTTACATTTTTATTACAGGGATACCCAAAAATGTTGATGTCCTCTTGCAACGAACATAATTTCCAACATTTATTTAAAAAACATTTACAATGTGTTTAGTTGACTACATCTTTTTCTATTCACTATTGGAGTTATGTCAGATAAATAAACATAAAGGTAAATATAAAACTAGGGCAGTCATTGGAACATTAGAAATTAGAAGAAATTGGTTGCTTGTTGATATTCCCAAGTTTGGGGTCGGTAAATTTTTTAAATGAAAGAAGCCTCATGCTCGCCAGGTCTGCATTTATTTGACCAAATATACAGCAAAAACAGTAATATTGTGAAATATTATTGCAATTTAAAACATTATTTTCGGTTTTATTATATATTTTTAAAATATTATTTTATTCCTGGCAAAACAGAAATCATTCCAAGATGCTGATGTTGTGTTCAAGAAACATTTCTTATTATTATCAATGCTGAAACAGTTGTGCTGCTTAATATTTTTGTGGAACCCTAGATAGATTTTTTTCAAGGTACTTTGATGAAAAGAAAGTAAAAAACAACAGCATTTATTTGAAATAGAACTCATTTGTAATAAAATCCTATTGACCCCAGACAATTGAATCATGGTGTATATTAAAAACCCAAACCCAGAGAGAAAATTGATTCTTCAATTTTGATGTCCACTGTATAGCACTGGTATGTGTGTAGGTTGCCACTGGAGAGCTACGCTGAAACATTTTTGATTCATTCGCTCATTCATGCTTTTTTTCTCCATCCCTCACCTTCCCTCTGTTTTCCAGGGCTATCCGGAAACCTGTCATAGCTTCAACCATGCGTAGGGCAGTTCTACCAGACTGGCTGCACTCTGAAGGGACATCAGTGTGTTTGGTCAGGCTGAGGCCAGAGACGTTTGACTGCAGCTGTCATGGACTGGGACACGGGGACAGGTTTCAGTTATACAGCTCAAACTCCACATTCTCACTATGCTTAAATAAAACTCATACCAAAGGAGATCTACACAAGGAGCTTTCATGTTGTCCTCCCATGATTTATCAACCTCAAATCTGCTTCGAAATGCAAACAAAAGAGGAATCTTCAATCTTTATACCTGATAAAGGCGGTCCAAGCTGGCTGTACCAAAGCTCTCTGGATTTTGTAACAACTCAGTTCCACTTTAAAATCTACAAGACCGTCTACAATGATGTAGCTATATTATGAACTTTAACCCACCGAAACAAGCTTGGTAACTATTTTCTGCTGGAATGTGACTTTGCCAGATGTGCCCTGAAACGTGCCGGTCAAGATTGTGGTTCTACGTAAGCAAAATGTGTCCAGTTCCTACAGGTGTTCCAGGGCTCATTTCACGTTAGATATAAACCTAAATGATTCAAACCTGCATTTGTACTGTGAATCCAACTAGACGGCCTGTTTTAGTTTTGTGACAACTGTTGTTGTTTTTTAACTTAAGAAGAGTTTGTCTCTGGGAACAAAAAGTTAAAATGTGTCTAAAACTAGTTCCCCATGTGACAATGATGACCGCATTTCCACTGAAACGATGAGTATCGTTGGCCACAAAAAGCTGTGTTTATGTTGTGTAAAATACAAAACTCTGTAAGTGTCTGAGAGAATTGTTGACGACAGATGTAAAAAAATAAATAAATTACATGCTGCATTGGAGCCTAACGAAGTCTCAAGTGTGGACTCTGCCCAAAAGACCATTGAAAAAACCCACAACAAAACATCGGGATGATGCGGTGTGAGAACCTGAAAGTGGTTTGGGACACATAAAAACTGCATAAAACTGTATTCATGCATTATTTTGGGGAGAGTTTGATTATTTCAAGTAATGATCGGTTGTGACACCATGACTCAGCTTGCGATTTGTTAGATCTGATTATAAATATCCTGTCAAGGTTAGGCAGAAACATTTTTCTGAAAACTCTAGGAAGTGCTCTGGCATATAAGATGTTTTAAAAGATACTTTACAAGCAACAGTTTCACTGAAAAGGAAGAATGGTTTGAAACTATATTTCCCATAATTAGTTTCATGAGGTATTGACAGCAAGTGCAGCTTCATGGTGATCAGATATGAGTGGAGAGTTAAACACTCAAGCCGACTGAACAGGGATCACAATTCTACAAACATAGGCTATGGCCTAGATAAATTATAGGAGAAAGATTCGATGCGTTTAGAAGAAGGTGCACCTCTGACATTATCTGTTGACCCACATCGAGCCAATTAATAATTTTTGGCATGTTATGGAACTGTTATTCATACTGTGAAGTGCAATGTTCCATCTTTCTGGTGATGAAAAAAAATAATCATCATAGGAACGTAAATCATAGTTAACCTCCTTCCTTCTTCCCTCCTGCCCCAGTTTCAGCAGGCGGCTGCTGCGCGCTAATGTCGCGTTATTATTATTATAATGAACTATAGACTGAGGTCTCCCTCCTGACGCTGATGCTACGTGTGTTCCCATTAGTGCACCATGGGATAGATCACATCCTAACTGATCACCAACCGAGATTTGACCTTTGAGGTGTCTATTTAATAGACTCATTCATTAAAACATATTGTGGTGTATGTAATAGTTCTTTACAATACCAATACATTCTTTTAATTGACCATGCACATTCTTTTTGTAGTGAATATAGTTATATTTTGCTTTTAAAGAGTTTCTGAGAGTAGGTGTCTGGCAGGTGGCTAACTCAGACATTGTTTCTTTCTCTTTCTTAATCTCTCTTTCAAAATGAAAGCAAGTCACAAATGATATCTCTTTAGTTTCTCTTTGACCTCAACAAGAATATATGTATTTTTAATAGCTAAAAGCGACTGTAAATTATGCTTGTTGCTTGCATTTAGTAGTATTAGGGAAAGCTCTTTTTCTAGAGCATTTGAACCAAAAATTTGGATATGCACCTGTGGTAAAGGTGATATATTTTAGGTAATTTTTCAGACAGAAATATGAATATAAAAAATAAAAAGGTCAAATATAAATTTTTCAAGTATGCTGTGAGATTCTAAGTTAAATAATTCGATAATTTGGCAAGACATTTGCAAGTTCACATTTCTCTGATGTTGATTAATGGTGACATGGCATGTAAGTTTAAAAAAAAAAAATGTTTTATTCAATGTTTATATATATATATATATATATATATATATATATATATATATATATATATATATATATATATATATATATATATATATATATGTATATATATATATATATATGTGTGTGTGTGTGTGTGTGTGTGTGTGTGTATGTATGTATGTATGTATTTTGAATTATTATTATTTAATTAATTATCAGCTTTTCATCAACACACAAAACCCTTACAGTCCTCTCTTAAAACCCAGCATTTAATGAAACCCTGGTTTGGAAAGACTAGCAAAGCAAAATAAGTCGAGGAGATTGTGTCTCACACTGTCTATCACTATCAGATTTTTGCTATCCATTGGGTTTTGGATCTGTATTTTTTTATTACAGCTTTATTTAACTAAGGAGTTTTAAGAGAAACGTCTGATACAAAACTGACTCTTAAGTGAAACCTAACTGAGAAGTTAAGCTTTCCAGGCTCTCTGTGTCTCTTGGTTCTCTTAATTCATGTCACCTGTAGAGCTGATCCTCTTATTCGATCAACCCCACAAACTGTGAGCGAGCGAGTGAGTATCCAGACAGAAAGAAAAGACATTTATATTTATTAAAGGGTTTCTTGAATACATTATTCAGTGGTCAGCTAAGTTCTAACTTCAAGGTTTACTCTGAAAAAAAAGGCAGATCCCAGTGTTAAATCTGCAGATCTGGTGCTTTCTTAGAGCAGGCGTGCAGTGCGCTCAGCGTGGTATGATGTCCGCACTCTGAATCTGTGCTTCAGCTGTGATTATTAGCTGCTTTATCTGTGTTGGGCTGTTTGAGCTTCGATGAGAATGTGACCTTTGTTGCTCATATGGAAGACAGCCATCAGACTATTTTAGCTGAGCACGCTGCCTGGAAACGCAGGGGCCAGAATATCAGGCTGCTGGGCCCTCAATACAGATGCAGGGTAAGTTATTAAATGGACTGAACTGGTTAGCTTTTAAAAGGTTAATTCATTGCTGTTTTGTCAACTCATTTGAGAATAATCTGAACAGAGTGACATATGCAATTAAAGAGTAGATCATCAACATGGTTTAGAGTGCTGCAGGTGCAGTTTTTTCAGGGCCTTATAATTTTTCTAAGACATTATGTCTTTTGGCTAATACATTACCATCATTTTAGCAGCAGCTTTCTCTTTTGCTGTGTGTTGTTGAGCTGTTGTGATTGTGCTGCAACTGGTGGCCTGATTTAGTCACTCACTCTTGTTGATACAAGTTGAGTGAGAGTGACAGGTTGTGTATGACACTGACATGATGAAGGTGGAAAGATATCGTGCTGCTGTTTTCAACATGTTCAATTAGTTCAGTAGGATTTATGACTGAAAGGCTGTTTGTTTCAGTTTTAGGTTGAATCAGTTGATTGTCAATTTTATGACATATTGTACAAGATAGTTTAGACATCAATTCACACACATGCCCACCATTCTTGTTTTAGTAACATTTATTGTATATAGTATTTCTAAACTTGTAAATATTAAATGTAAATTAAAAAAAATATATTAAAGTTTAGGTGATTTGCTTGTCATGTATGTGCTTTTGTTTTTATATTTAGTTTTCATTCATTTTATATTGTTTTATATTGTTTTTAGTTTAGTTTAGTTTTTAGTGTTATGCATGAAACATTATGGAACTGAAAAATAATAATTTAAGTGTGTAATTTATGTACCTCTAGTGGCACCAAATAGAAAAGCAAAAATAACTGTTGTCAATAAGGTTTCCCAAACACTCGTCGTGTATCCCATTGGTTGGACATACAGATTGCATCACCCAAACGCACCCCATTGGTTGAGCTGGGCAGAAATGTTTTGATAGAAACACAGAGAAAGTGTGTTGTTCACACTTTTTGGGTAAAACAGAACCTCCACTGCTCCCCTCGCACATGTACCATCTACACAGCCGGCCGCCCGCCCTATTACAATAAACATGGAGCCCACTTTAAAGAGGCCATTGTTATTGGTAAGAGTAGACAAAAACAGAAAAATACAAATGACTTCATATAATGATCAGTCAAATAAGATACTTTCAGTGCTGGCTTAGATTGTTGCATTTTAGGTTTTATTGTAGATTGAATCTTAACGAAATTTGACTAAATTTGAATGTTTGTATGAAGTATTCGTGTTATTATAGGTCTGTGTGTTGGCAGTGCCTCTGGAAAAACTACTGTAGCCAATAAAATCACTGAAGCTTTGGATGTTCCTTGGGCGGTTTTGCTGTCTATGGACTCATTTTATAAGGTGAGATCTGAAAGAGCGATTGCTCCACCATGAGAAGTTAATCTGGTAAATCGAGTACTTCTGAAAGTCTTTGTAATCCCTCTCCTTCCTTCTTCATCCCAACAACAAAAAATCAAACAAACAAGAGTTGATGACAGCATTTTTTTTCACATTTTTTTATTTTATTTTAATTTTATGTAGCCCCTGACATGTTTTTACTAATACTCACATATTAATGACAGCCTCAGATGACATGTATGTGATCAGAATATAATAGCATCCCTTGCATTGCTGTTAATGCACATATGGTTATAGGGCAGGATTGTGATCTTTCTGGTGTCTGTGTCTCCCCCACCAATGATCAGACATGCAACCTTTATGTTATCCATCTGCAGGTCCTGTCTCCAGTAAAACAAGCTCTGGCTGCCAGCAATGATTTTAACTTTGACCATCCAGGAGCTTTCGAATTTGTACTGCTTGTGACCACGCTGCAGAAACTTAAACAGGGGAAAAGTGCAAAAATCCCAGTGTGACTTCACTACACATGGACACCAGAAAGACTGGGTGAGTGTGATTGGCAGATGTTTCACATACTTTCCAGAAGTATATTAAAAATATATACACCAGATAGTGTCATAATTTATAAGAGTGGCATGGGAAAGATTTCAGTTTGATAGCCTTTGCTTTTTCATTTCAAACTCTTCCAGAAAAATGTCTATGGTGCTAGTGTCATTATCTTTGAAGGCATCTTGTCCTTTGCAGACAAAGAGCTCTTGTAGGTATGATGAAATGTTGCGGTTTCTGGATGTTTTGTAAATACTGATAAAAATTCAAAGCAAAGTAAGTGATAAAAATGTTTTGGTGATGAAGTAAGGGAGATGTTGAGGAGGTACCATTTATCAAAATTCATCGCAAAGGGATCTCATTAAATCAAAATTTTATATAATTTAATTGATTTAGACTTCTGTGGCTTTTAGTCCAATAAAGAAAAGAATAGGAATAAGGTCTATATGCTAATGAAAACAATGAAAGCATAATATTGATTCTGCCTTAAAATTTCTCTTAAAAATCTCTCTCTCTCTCTCTCTCTTTTTGCAGGTGATGGACATGAAGACTTTTGTACATACAGATTCAGATATCTGGCTGGTACGGTGGCTGAGGAGGGACATCACAGAGAGAGGACTGGACATTGAGGGTGTCATTAAACAATACAATAAATTTGTAAAACCAGCCTTTGGGCAGTATATCGAACCCACCATGAGACTTGCAGACATTGTAGTGCCACGTGGTGAGCATATATGCATTTCTGCAGTGAATAATTTCAAGTTACAGATGTTATAATTATTCATTTCTCTCCTTCTCACACAGGTGGAGGCAACATGGTGGCCATTGACCTAATCATTCAGCATGTTCACAGCCAGCTAGAAGAGGTGAGTGAAGAAGGGCATTACGGTAGTGTCCTGTGAACTTAGCTTATCCATTCTTCCAGCCCAGGAGAAGTTATGCACCTATTTTTGTGGTCACATAGTCCACCCTAGATGAGATGTGTAAAAAAAAATAAAACAATAATAATAATATTTTCTTTTTACAACTTACATAAAAAAATACATATTTTACAGTCAAATTTCTGACAGTCCCCTGCCTGACAAAACTAATTTAGCTCTTTATCATTAGTAGAATATACAATGGGTAATATATTAAAATATAAGCATTCCAGTCAAGTCCAATTTATGCAATATGCCAAACTCTTTGTGGCATGTTGAATAGACTTCAGCTTTCTTCATATTTTTACACACTACACATCAAAACGGCGCCCTCTGCCTGTGAATTTAGGGAAAACGTAAGTAAACGGTTCTCCTTTTGGTACTTTTTCAAGAAGATCACTTCTCTCACACTCTCACTCGTTCTCCTTCACTGGTTTTCACTTTTGTCTTCCATCTCTGTTCTGCTGCATGCATTCAGGTAGAGAAGCCTTTCCTCTTTCTCTCACACACACACCCTCATACATAAACACAAATTTACACTCTATGAAGAAATTTACTTTTTTTAAAAAATATAAAAACATTCTGTGGGCTAGTTGTGTATTTATACAGAACTAAAACCCATGATTATGTTTTTAAATGAAGAAAAACTGCCCACATAGATCCTTTAGTGACAGTGTTAGAAATGCCATGCACTGGTGTACAAGTGTCTTTCATTTAGATTTGAATAATCTTTTTTTCTCTTTGACAGTGCGGATTTGCTCTATGTCTCTTCTCAGGGTGCACCTGGCCACGGCCCATCAGTCCCAGCCGCTTCCTCAGACTCTCAGTGTGCTGGAAAGCGCACCACAGATCGGTGGTCTGCACACCATCATTAGATGAGTGTCATATGAATCAGTTCTATGAAGCACATCAAAAGAAATGCTACTTTTAAATGTTAATGTTTGTTGTTGAAGTGTGTTCTGGAATCCATTCATCTGTTCCGGCTGCCATTCAGAATTCCTCACATGTGTGAATCAGGCTAATGACTCACTGGCCTGCTTTACCATTTTCTCAGCGTCTCTTATGTACTCCTCCTCAATTTTTCTGTTTGTTTTAAGGAACAAAGACACTAGCCGTGACGAGTTCATCTTCTACTCAAAGAGACTGAAGCGGTTGCTTATTGAAAACGTCTTTCTTGCCCTCCGAGGCGTGTGTATGTGTGCCACTCATTGTATTTTTTTTCCAGAGTTTGATATTATTGTGCAATCAAAGCTGAATCTTTGATTTAAATGATCACTAAGGCTTGATTCAAAAATTACAGTGGAATTAATTCCATGACCTTCATGTCAGTTAATTAATCGAATTAATTGATAATAATAATAATAATAATAATTGCACATATCAATAAAAACTTTTCATTGAATTAATTATATATGCCAGTTAAATAATCAAATGAGTAACAATTATTCACACATATCAATAAAAGTTTAATTTGAATGAATTACGAAATGGCAGCTAATTAATTATAATTAATTTCTAATAATCATATATATGTCAACAAACAATTGAAGTGAACTAAATATGTATGCCTGTTGATTAAACACACTGCAATATTTAACTACAATTTCTATTTGAATAAATCATGTGAAATGCCAGTTAATCAATCAAACTAACTGCAATGAATAACACTTATATGATTGTTACAGTACGATTGAATTAATTACATTAAATGCCATATAATTAATAAGACGGTTTGCATGAAAAATACATATTTTTAAATGATTCACTTTATTTTTCATTTTTTATAATTGATCAAAAATATGCCTGTTAATTTGAAAGTAATTATTTAAATAAATATAAATATATGGTTTATGGTTAAGTATTAAAGTAAATATGACTGCCTTAATATAAATGTTTTGATGACCTTTTCCTATCCCTCTATGACCTTTTGTCATCCTTCTATTTATCCCAATGAATACAGAGCAGAATATTTTCTTCTCAGCTGTACTGTGTATCATCACATAAATATTTGTTCTTTTCACAGGCCTGTTTCTTCCAGACACCGCAAGGCCAAGAGTACGAGGGACCCAGATTTAGTGGAAAGGGTATTTTTCATCAAATCTTTGTTTGAAATCATATTGGTTTTGAAGCAGCACTTGTCCTCCTGTCTCCTAGATCACAAGTGTGTCCATTCTCTTTAGACGGTGAGACCATGGAACCTGCTCTGAGAGCTGTGTGCAAAGACAATTGGCAAGATTCTGATCCAGACTAATCTGCAAATTTCTAGAAAAAATGGCCTTTTCTCTGTTATTTTCTAGGTTGTTAGCAAACCCTTTATGTCCATTTTGCCTGTTGGTCTCTGTCTCCATGGTAACAGAGATCCTGACTCCTGAGTTTCATTCTTTTTGGTGGCTGTGGTTCCCTCTTTCTCACATTGTTTCCTTGGTAACTAAGACTCGCCCCAACCCCCCGGCAACACACACACACACACACACATTTAGCTGCACTACCTGCGACTGCCCAGAGACATCAGTGAGCACCATGTGATATTGATGGACAGCACCGTTTCCACAGGAGCGGCGGCCATGATGGCAGTGAGGGTGTTGCTGGTATGTGGCTATTGACCTCATTCCTTCCAAAATGTAAAAACAAACATTGCAAACCCTGGATGGCTGTACAGTTCACACTTTTACACAAGACGTATTTGATTCTCTTCTTTGGGAATAAAGTATTAAGGTACTGTACCACATTTCATTGTGAAAACGATACAATGGCTTTAATTTGTTGAATGTTAGTGTGTGTATGTACGGGACCAAGATGTCCAGGAAGACAAGATTGTGTTGGCTCACACCTTTCCTCATGTCAAAATCATCACCACTGCTGTGGATACGAGCCTAGATGACTTCTTTCATGTCATTCCAGGGATAGGTGAGTTTTCCTGACATTCACTTCCATTCAAAAGTTAACCTAAGCTTTTTTAAATAAAGAAATTTATACTTTTATTTCGCAAGGATGTATTAAATTGCTCAAAAGTAGCAATTAAGACATTTACAATTTATTGTAAATTTCAAATAAATTCTTTTCTTTTGAACATTTGTCCATCAAAGAATTCTGAAAAACTGTTTTCACAAAATATTAAGCAGCATAACTGTTTTCAAAATTGATAACAATTTTTTTTATTGAGCCACAAATTTGATTATTAACTAATGTTAACAAAGATTAATAAATACTGCTCATTGTTAGTTAATGCATTAACTAATTTGAAATAATAGGACCTTATTGAAAAGTGTTAGCAAACATTCTTACTGATCCAAATTTTTAATGGGTGGTGTACCTAAATATAAGAAAGATTACTTTGGGACAGATGGGACTTGATCATGGAGTGATGGAGAACATCAAGAACCACAAAGCTGCTCATCAGAGACTTGCCACTTTGTTCAAGCAATTCAGGCAGTTGTTTCTAGTGAGGATCAACACTTACTGTAATTTCATAAAACCAACCAGGAACAAAAAAATAGATTTGCCAGCACACTCATGAGGCACAGTGTTCTGTAGCACTTAATTTTATGAACACGTGTTCATGATGGGATCTAAAACAGTAAAAAGTTTCAGTAAATATGAAGCTACTGATATTTAATAAATATCAGTAAATATATCTATGTTTTGATATCTTATTTTAGAAGACTTTTTGTTCCTTAAACACTGTAACAATAGTTCAAAATGCTCAAACTCTACACTTTTATACATTAATAAGAATTAATTTGTATGTTTATATAAATATACAAATGAATGAATGGCTGGATCCATATGGCTGTTTATTGGCTTTACACATAAAACATTATATATATAAATATATATATTTCAAACACTTGATAATGCCGCAATCATTTCAATACATTGTTTATTTCCCTCAGTTTAACAATTTCAAGAGAAATTTCTATTTGATCATTCTTGAGGTATAGCTCCAAAGGAACAGGGTGGATGTTTTTTTTTCATATGTGCTGCTGCAGCATTAACACCAGGGGGCAGAACCTGTCTTATCGTGATTTTGCTGGTTCAGTAAGGACACTCAAAACCAACTATGGAACTAAGATAAATTTGGGAAACATTTGTTGTTTACGTAAGAGTTTATAGACAGTCGACCTTAGCTGTTTTTTTTTTCTTTTCTTTTCTTTTTTTTTACAATCTTAATAGAATCTTTTAAAAAAATGTTGGAATTGAATAATGAATGACCAAGTACAGGAAAAGTGCAGAGATAGTTAGAAGTTAGATGTTAAAGCAAAAAGCCATAGAATATTAGAAAATAGTTAGAAAAGATAGATATGACATCTATTTCAACAAAATGGAGGAAACTTTTTTTTTTTTTTTTTAGAATTTTGTCTGTTTTACCAAAAGGGCAGCTATCAAAGCATTTAACTTGAATCTTTAGCTGAAATTAACCAAACATCATCAATCTCTTAAGCATCCAATGGTGCTTCAACACGCCAAAGGCATGAGCTAATAATGAGACCCAAGCCACTAGAATGCCATTCAAGAAGCCTGATTCGACTACCAATCTCACAGTCTAATATTCGCAGGGTGTTATGATTTTGCCATTTTAATGTATGGGGGAGCTCAAATGTCTAATTTCATATAGAACTACAGGTTTTCTCCCAATAAGTTAATATACAGCCTATTATAATGATTATATCATTGATTATATTATATGATAAAACTGTAAATAAGAATCTGAAAGGAAAGAAGCTTCAAATTAATATTTTAAAGTGTGTGAATAAATCCAACCACCCCAATAGATTTATGTTTCACTTTCCATAATTTGTGACCGACTGAGAAGCATTTTGGAGGCAGGGATTTACAACTTTAACAAGACTCAAACTGACACAGGCAGAGACTGGATTTTTTCAATCAGATAGGGTACAAGCGATTTCAAAACATTTCAGATGGTTTATATATGTTGTGGATATATTGTTTACCTGATATAAGATGCATTTAGTTGAGTCAAGCTCTTCATTGTAGTATTATGGTGATTATCTCTTCAGCGTGCAGGGCGAGCAGGACATACAACAATGCAGAATATTAACAACTATGACTGGGACTGTCATACACATCATTATATTGAGAACACTTATAATATAACAGTTAAAAGTTTTTTAGGGTTTAGCTGCCGTGTAATGCCCTGTTCTGCAATTTGTTGCTTGAAGAACGCCTCCACAAAATGAGTTCATTCAGAGCCACGCAGATACATTCATGTGCATTCAGGCCCTTTTTGCAGATAGGGTAATATTAGGATAAGTCCTATTATTAACGTTATGTTGTGTAAATAACAAAGTGTATTCTATATGAAATTATGAATTTAATCCCATTGAAAAAAAATTGATATCAAATGCGTATCTCTACTTGTCATCTTCAGCAGATGAAGCTCAAAACAGAAATGCAGAACATTAACTACTGTCATATAGGCTAACGTTATAATGAGAGCACTATGGTAATTTTTTTTTTTTTAATTTAGTTTTTTTTAAATCTTTTAATCAAAACATAAAACATTATTTACCCCATTTGTATCTGCGATGCTCCCTGTGTATTTACGTCTGTTAATTATGGCTGTCGAATGTCAGACTCCCAAAAAACATCTCCTGCTCCCAAACAGCCAAGAGAGACTATGTCGAATATTGGCAAGATTCGAGAATTCCAATCAGACTATAAAAATCTTTATTCGGGGACACCACTAGCATCCACTATCAAGTGAGATTTTCTTGGTGACTGGCAGCTCTTTAGAGTGGCCTCCGAATCATACAAAGAGCAGCTCTGAGTGCCGAAACAGGCCAGAGTGCTCAACATACACTATAAGGACCCAAACTAGGCAGAGTGGATTAGGACCCTGTTAACCTTCTTAATTGGTGCTAGAGAGTGCTAAAAGGGTGATGACTTTTGCTTTAAATGGAGTGGAGAGCAATTTTTGCATATAGCAGTTGTTAGGCCCAAACTCAAGATTTGAAGCACTTACTGACAGTGCTTGCAGGTCACCCACTCACTTGACTGACACTAAAGCCAGGGGCAAATAGGGGCCGCAAGTCGGCTGACTGGAGTAACTCAAAATGAGGGCCCCATAGGGGCCTGAGGAATATAATTAAAGGGCGAGGCAGATTCAATAGCCACTTTTCTATTGTCTGGCCAGTGTGAGCCAAAAATGGCGTTGCATTTCCACTGTCAGGCCAGAAGTTCCACTGCGCTTCACTAAAACCTGCCTTTTACAAGCCTCTTAGGAACAACTTTATGAACCCCAGAATTTCACCAACAAAGAGAAGTTAGCAGAAAACTAATAAGAAATAAGTCACTGGAACTAGCGCAATCACAAACTGAACATGATAAAAGCGGTTGTTTGTTTGCAACATTTGTATTAATGTTTTATTATAGAAAGTGATACATTGATTATAATGAATTAATTTATAAGGATTGAACATTAGTCACACAATAATAAAGTGTAATGAACATAGCCTGCTTATTCAGTCGATTCTGTTTATTTGTAGTCACAGTAGCCTATATACACATCACATTTAGAAAGAATGATCATTTCTATATTTTTATAAGTACCCAAACAAAAAACATTATTATATTTTTATGACAGGCTACACGGAGCTAAACTCTTGAGGCGATACTTATAACTGATACACGATTGTGATAAGCTCAACTTATTTTAAAAAGTTTTTAATGCTGGTGTAAGCTGTTAGCTTTATAAAATGATCCACGGCGCTGACGCTCTCTAGACGCAGAGAAACTCCTAGACGCATACCACTCCTCTAGCCCCCTTTTCGTCTGGCCAAAAAACCCTGGCCGTTGGCCCTAGGAAGCACCGATGAGCCATGATCAAGCTAATCTCCCGTAAGAGACAACGTTGTTAATGCTGATTGGCCAGCCAAGAGAGAATGATTTTCCTCTATAGCCTCCACATATACTCTAAGCTTGTAAGGGGTGCACCCCTTGTCCAGCAGATCTTGTAGAAAAGTTAAGATGTAGGACAAGTCACAGGAGGATTGGTCTTCATTTCATGCCTCACACCAGTGAGAAAACACTGACCATTTAAGGGCATAGAGCCATCTTGTAGACAGAGCTCTAGTTACACTCACGAGGAGCTTCAAACACTCCTGTTCAGGGGCTGAATCAACTTGGGCAACCACGTCTGATTCCTACAGAGTTGGACTGCCAAGAGTTCCTAACATTTGACTTTTCTGACCTGTCTGATGACCTGAGGAAGTAGGGCAACCGGGGGGAAGGAATGCAAGGCCAATTGTAGTCCAGGGCATCTTGCTGCTTTGAAAAAAAAAAAACGGGCAGTGAAAGTTGTCTTCTGAGGCAAAGGGGTCCACCTCTGCCCTTCCAAAGATAGACCAGATCATTTGAACCATTTGGGTATGTAGTCTCCATTCTCGTAGAGCTATGTCCTATTGCCCCAGGACAGCATATCTGCTCCCTTGTTCAGTCTGCACGGTACATGAACTGCTCTCAGTGAGAGTAGTTTGCCCTGTGCCTATAAAAGGAGGCATCGAGCCAACCTGTAAAGGCAGCATGACTTAAGACCACCTTGGCAATTTATAAAGTTGTACAGAGCTCCCCAACCTGAGTTAGAGGCATCTGTTGTGACTACCTTCCTTCTGGAGGTCAGTTCCAACGGGACGCCTGATTGAAACAGACAAGGACCAAGGGGCCACAGCTCTGATGCAGCAGTGGGTTACCATGAGATTAAAACATCTAAGACACCAAGCATGGGAAGGGACATGGGCTTTGAGCCAATACTTGAAGGGCCGCATGTGAAGCATGTCCAGAGGAATCACAGAGGATGCAGCCGACATTTGGTTGGATGAAAAGTGGTCTGAATTTTTTGAGTGGCAGTTTGCTAAACAAGGGTGGGGAACTGACATTCGTGGTAATGAGAAGAGGAGAAATGCTCTTATCAGTATGAGGCTCAGGGTCCAGCATCGCTCTGTGGCGGGGATCTTGATGCCTAGGAAACGGCTAGTGTTTCGATATTCAGGGGCTCTACTGGAGTTTAGGCTCACACTTAGGCTGAGGTGTCACTGGCTTTGCAGGTTGCTGAGGAGATAGAGCCTTCTGGCATCTTGAAACAGCTGCATTGCCTGCCATTGTAAACCAGCATGCCATGCCAATTCACGGCAGGGGCACATCACATCCTGGTGAGTTCCTTCGTGAACTGCCATAAGTAAAGGGTTGGCCTGCTGGTGGGAGGATGGTTGATGGCATCCTTTCAGGAACCACTCTTCAAGGAGGCCATGGACAGACTTTTGCAAAGCTAACCATACTAGGCTGAGATCCTCGACAGCCTGGGTTAGAATGTGGATCAGCTTGCTGGTTGCAGGCAGGGGAGGATCACCTTCATGGATAAAGGCGATCTGCAAGCAGAGAAGGATGAGACTCATGTTATTGCAGTGAGAACATTACGCCTTAGTGAAAGCACACCCTGCGTGGCCGCTGCCCAGAAAGGAGATGCACTCACCCTGCCCATCTGCATTGAGCCACACTCACACCGCGACATTTGCAACAACTTTGCAGTAAAAATTCAGAAAATATTTTTAAAAGCCAGATTGCTGCAGATGAAGGCATCAAGCTTCTTCCGCTGCCAGTGGCTTCTTCTCACAGTGGTGAGCAGAAGGCTGAGCTTCTTTCTTCTCTTCTGCTTCTTGCTTGCATAGCCAGCAAGGAGATGATCCCTAAAGGAGAACATTTTGACGAAATGGCACACAAATCCAACTTATATAGCAGTCGTCTTCACCCCTTTTGGTAGGTTGAAGTGCCATTGGTTCATGCAGCTACACGAACATGATCAAATCAGGCTTTAGTATCAGAGTACACAGGAGTTTACCCATAGCATTTAAACAATTGGAGAGATCGTTCGAAATGGAACAAACATACATACACACATTAGACATGCACATACATGTTTTCAGTGCTGGTCCGTGAATTTAAAGCTTTTTCAATAAAATTCTTTATTTTCATGACTATGAAAATTGTAAAGTCACACTGAAGGCATCAAGGGCTATTTGACCAAGGAGAGTAATGGGGTGCTGTGCCAGATGACCTGGCCTCCACAGTCACCGGACCTGAACCCAATCGAGATGGTTTAGGGGTGAGCTGGACCGCAGACAGAAGGCAAAAGGGCCAACAAGTGCTAAGCATCTCTCGGGGAACTCCTTCAAGACTGTTGGAAGACCATTTCAGGAGACTACCTCTTGAAGCTCATCAAGAGAATGCCAAGAGTGTGCAAAGCAGTAATCAAAGCAAAAGGTGGCTACTTTGAAGAACCTAGAATATGACATATCTTCAGTCGTTTCACACTTTTTTGTTATGTATATAATTCCAAATATAATTCCACATGTTTTAATTCATAGTTTTGATGCCTTCAGTGTGAATCTACAATTTTTATAGTCATGATAATAAAGAAAACTCTTTGAATGAGAAGGTGTTTCCAAACTTTTGGTCTGTACTATATATATATAAATAATCAATAGTTGAAGCCGCTGTTAAAACGTTATGGAATCAACAATGGAGACTTGGGCTGAGAATGCATAAGACATTTAACACACAAGCGTTTAACGACAGAAATGGCATATCGGCAAATAATTTCTCAATGTATTTGTAAATATCTGGCATTATATGATTTAAAATTATGTATGGTTTAATGTTATAGAAGAACAGCACTTGATCCTCATGGAGCTCTGGGAGTACCGAAGACAAAAAAGTTTGGAAACACTGCATTAAAAATTTCACTTCTCTCCACATTTTGAGATGGCAGTACAATATGAGAACCTTGTACCATTCCCCCCAAAATATTCTATGTTTAATAATTTAAAGAGGGTAAATACTTTTCTGTAGAGACTGTGTTGTGCTCTCACTAGGTTGCTACAACATGCAGACCCTTTCTTCAGTGTTGATGGAGATCTAAAACATGGGTGACATCTTGACTTAGCAGAGCTCTTAATAAATGCTGGATTCGCCTAGACAACAAACTGGTCTCCAACTGCAGCCTCAAGGTTAACCTGTTACTATGGAAACAAGTCAGCCAATAAAAAAACAGCAGACGGTTGCTATGTTGACTGCACCCCTTTTTGTTTTAAGGATGACCTATTTTTTTTCCCAGAGCAAGTCAGATGCAAGCTTGTGACACTCTTACAGATAAACACATGCAGGGACACAGTAAGAGAGGTAGGAAAACAGGTTACACTTTTACAAAGTTCTTATGTTCTAGTGGAGGATTTGGATGAAATAAAAATAAAAATAAAAATCCTATGACCTGCTCCATCTGTTTGGAATGTAATCTTACTGTGAAATGCAATGAGATTTTGTCTCAATACAGGGGAATTCTTAAATACCATGTCATGACAGTGAAGCAGTTGTCATAGGAACAGCATGTACCAAAGTGAAAGACTGCAGCTTCAATGGCTTATTAGGGTAAACCAAGAACTTTAATGCAATCCCTCATCTACCTGAGTGTATAAACTAATCAAAACCATTTTAATCAGAGCCTAATCACATCCAGATTTAGATTGAGAAATGTCCTCTGGAATATTTCGTGAACCTTTTGCAATGCCTGACATCACAAAATGCAAACTGAACGCAGGCACACATCTGTTTCTTTTCTAAGTAAGCCAGAGAAGCAAGAATTTTGCCGATGTGAGATCTCGTGTCTTTGTTGCTGTTAAAATCCATAGTTCTTTTTAAATATCCTTATTAATACTGAGCTAAGAAATATTTCATTCAGGTTTAGTTCCTCTTTTGCCATTCATTTGTCCCCAGAGACAGAAATATTTACTGTAAACAAATTTGAAAGTTCTTACAGATAACAGAAAAACTTTATATTTAAATCTTAATATATTACAATTTTTCTGAACATGCAAAAAAACAGAAATCTAATTAAAATGAGACTGTAATGCTTCTCAGTATGAGTGATCATAGCAGATCACAAGGTTAAACTTAACTGTGGTAGTTGTAAATAAATATAGCATATTCCACCCTTTCTGATTTTTAATGCTATTGTCTGCGACAAATGTTTTCAGATGAGGATGAAAAACCGTTGAGAAACATGTTCACCAAAAAATGAATTGTTCCGTTAAGTGTCCTCCCAGAATCTAATGGCAATTCATAAGTATTTCAAACTGTATGAATTCATATGAAATATAATCTCATATGTTTTTATAAGATCTGCTTAAATCCCATTGATAGTTAGGTTTAGAGATAGGGGTTAAGTGAATCTTAATGCTTACTTTTTCAAAAGTGTACATTTTCATACAATTCACATTATACAAATTCATACGTAATCAGCAACGTGTAAAATTATTAAATATTTCAGAGAGATCAGATTGGCTGAGCACTTAGTATTGTCTCTTTAGAAAACTAATAGCTTATTGTGAGAAAACACTATGTAAATGCTATATGCTTTGTGTTTTTGGAAGTGCTACTTTATTTAAAAAAGTATAAACTTGACCCGACATTTTATGAATAGTCATTTTGATATAAAAACATTACAATCTTTTGCACATTAGTACTTAATTACACAGCTTTAATACACACACCACCCTGTTGTTTGATAAGCAAACGCACAACATTAGCTGCCACACTAAACTCAACTGGTCTTTGAGATACACAGTACAGCTAAAATGATGTGGAAAACAAAACAAATCCCAAAGCACATAATCAAAACTCACAGAGATACTGCTGAGATAATTTTTCACCAGAGAAAAATCATTCCAAAAGGACAACGGGAAAGAAACAAATACTTTCAGGAACACCAAGTTCAAATTCCCTCCCCCCTTTTATGCATGTTCTTCTGTAATTCTTCTTCTATTATATTTACAACATTGCACCGACGTTTCATAGCAACAAGGGCTTAGACAAGCGGTTTGATTATATTTGGCTGACCTGAGCCCCTTTATGTGCGCTCCAGTCATTTGGGATAATTTAATCCAGATCACATTAGAATTCGATTCAGAGACATCAAGAGACAGTGGCTAAAGTCCACATGTCACAGATAGTTTGACATTGTCCACTGGTGAAACCTGTCACTATCTAGCCATTAACAGCCAACTCCAATAGACTTACAGGGCAACATACACTCATTTTAAATCACTTAGTCATCGTACCTTTTTAATCTCCCATTATTTCCATATAACATACAGGAGATTTTTGCAACACTCTAATGTATGTGATTCCATTCAATCCGATCTGGACATACATGGAAATCCTGACTGTTTCTGAAATGATGGGGGAAAGGGATTGTCTATGATACATTTCTTCTGACCAACTGTGTTATATTCCTAACTGTCCAGGTTTTTTATTTAGAGAGTCCTCCTCGAGTCCTCATTGGTCTCCTCAATCCTGAAGCAATTCACTTTGTGCTCTTTCTCAGATGAATTTGGCATATAAATCAAACAATCCACCAACAACAGCAAGAAATAAACCATTCTCTGACACCACAGGACAGTGCTAGTTTCACTTTTCTTTCTTTCCTTTTTTTTATCCCTTTACAAGGATATTTTTTTCTTGAAAGCATGCATCTTTTTAATCAGGCAAAGTGCATTAACAGTATCGACAAAGAAAAACACTTACTTTACTGCATTGAAGTGCTGTGGTGACTTATGTGACAGTTTGAATTGATGTGTGACCAAAACAAGAAAATAACATGAAAAGACATTGGGGGTCTTATGAGATATGTCATACCGTTTTGTGTGCAATTATTTAATATTTTTGTTCACTGTCCCTGAGCTTTTGCTTATTCTCTCCATGATCTTGCTTTATTGACAATTGCAATTTACAATCTATTACTTTTAACAGATTTTAAATCTACTCTTCAGTTTCATAAGGGCACTGTCTCAGACAGATGACATGCTAAGCATGAGATATTTGTGCTTAAGAAAATACTTTTTTGGCATACAGGATCTGTTTGACCAATTGAATTAGAATCTTTATTTTAGCTCTAAAGTAAATTATTTTACATAAATAGAGGCTGTGACATTAAAAAAATAGGATCATGTGTTTCCTAAAGTTTTCAGGAAGTAGTGCTTGCAATTTTAAAATAAGACTCTTCTATGAACAAATTAAATAAAGCATTTTTGTCAATATATAATATTTTGTTTGGCAATTACTTTTGATGTTACTTTGCCATCTTACCAAATTATTTGTTTTCCTTCTCAGAGGACCACGGGAACACAATTAAACTGTGCGTCTTATCAAGTTACTTTTGTTATAGACTTTTTTTTCTACTTTGGGATTTTCTAGGCATCAAATACAAGTTTGACCCTCAATTCCAATGGTCACTTTGTTTTTAACTACAGCATGTAATGACAAAATAAATAAGAATTTTCTCTACAGGAATGCTACTGTCGGTTATAATATGTTGTGTCCGTTGTGATATGTTGTGGCTGGTGACTATTTTTCTTCTTTGTAATGGAGGCGTGAGACTAATCGAAATCATTTTGTTTGGATTTTCACGTAAGCATTCTGTCATTTTGTGCTGCAAGAATACTGACCTTTTACTAGACTTACAAAACTCAATTAATGCTCAACTAATACTTGAAACCCATCTAAAATATATAGCAGTGTTGCAATGCGTGTATCCCATTGGGTTACAACACGCATAAGTGTCCCAATTAAGGATTCAAGCCCCAGAGATGAAAGTTCGCTTCCCCAGAGCGCCCCCTACAGGCCAGTGACGTACATCTCCATGCCATCATTAAAAGTAAAGATGGTGGTTGTGCTGGAGGTGGCCGACCCTTGCTTCAGGTCAGGGATGCTTTCGTACAAGCTCTCCCCGGGAATCAGCATTGTTTTGGCTGGGAGATGCTGCAGTTTGGGGGTCTGCTGGGGGGGTGGAGGGGGTGGCGGTGGTTGTTGCAGAGGTTGCTGGGGTCGCTTCCGCTTGGGACGCAAGGTGGCACTGGCATTGGGTGGAGGCCTGTCGCGCCTCCAGCCTCCCCCACTCTCCATGGTCTCGTAAGCCAGTTCTGTTTCCTCAGTGCTGATGGCTTCGTAGCAGTGGTCCTCCATGGCACTGGGTGGAGCTCTTGTGCCTTTGCCCTCCTGCGGGGCCCACGTTTGGGGTTTAACTACCACGCTGAAACCCCCGTCACGCTCACCGCGGTCACCTCGAGCCAAGGTCCTATAGCCGCTGATGTCCCTCGTGGCGGTGGGTGAGCCAGGCATTCCTCGCTTCTTTTTGCCTGGTTTGCAAACTTTTGAATACATCTCTGTGATCTACATGATAACAGAGAGACAAACCATCTGTAACATACTCAGAAGTGGAAAATCTGTGTATATATCTTTGACTCCAAAAGTTAATTTTTCCAGTTCCCGCTGTCTGATAGGCAACAAAAACAATCCAGCCTTTTAAGAATACACATTTTTGGGTTTACAGCTGCTTCTGGTTAACACTGAAATAGTGTTTAGCTCTGGGATCATTCACAGACAATGTTTCGAGAATGTCTAATGCCTAAAAGACATTGTGACTGCATAGAATGAGAAATGGAGGATGTGTCCCAGGACTGTGGGAAACTAAATGCATACTCACCCCTGCTGCAGATGCTGCCATATTCTCTCCAGCATGAGAGCTCAGAATACCCATCTGTTTCTGCTGGAAGATGATGTCATCGTCTTCCGGAGGTTTCCATATGTACTGTTCTCCATTTCCCATAAACACTGCCTCCTGATTTATTACAAACAATTGATTAGAATAAATATTACAATACAATCTAAGGGGCCGTCTTAAACAATATACAGTGGAGAACAGAGCTGAGTAGAACAGCATCATGAAACAGCATCAACAATCCAAGGACAGTTCATGTGTCTAAAGCACTAGTTTTAAAGGAATAGTTTACCCGTAAATTTAATTCTGTCATCATTTACTCATTTACTCACCCTTGTGTTGTTTCGAATCTAGAATGTATTTCTTTTGTGGAAGACTAAAGGAGCTTTCAAAAGGGGAGCTCCAAAAGGTGCAAAAGCAGCAAGAAAATACCATAAAATTTTCCATACAACCTATGTGCAATATTAAGTCTTCTTAATGACTTTGTGTGAGAAACAGATTGAATTTTAAGTCATTAGTAACTCATAATAGTCACCTCCAGTGAGCTAAGCTCAAGAAGTGGACGAGTCCAATTTGTGAACAAAGCATGTGGTTTTCTGAACCAAATCAGAAGAGATACACTCATTTACTTCCATTATACTACAAAAGAGTTCCCAAATGTTTATCTTTGTTGATAGATTGAAAGAATGTTGGATAGAATAACAGAAAATTAGATCAGACTCTTCTCCATGAAAATATGCCTATGTAGAATAATCAGGCTATGGTCCCCTTCTTGATCCATGTCCTCATGTCTAACCATTTTCTGCATTTAATGATATTGGGCTTGACTCGGGCTGTAAGGGAACAGGCTGATGCTTGCTGTGCATGTTCTCCTCATTGTTATGCAGGAGGAACGGAAGGTGGGCAATGGGGTGTGTCACATTGCCATTTTTAAGGCATG
Organism: Carassius gibelio; assembly: GCF_023724105.1. Classification (NCBI taxonomy): domain Eukaryota; kingdom Metazoa; phylum Chordata; class Actinopteri; order Cypriniformes; family Cyprinidae; genus Carassius; species Carassius gibelio. The sequence continues at coordinate 17,464,157 of NC_068378.1, read as the reverse complement.
GATTAGCATGTTGTTGTAGGTTCTTTCGTTCACCATAGCAATTTCCTTTGTCTCACATTAGCACTGGCCCATTTTCTGGGTCTGGCTGTTTGCCTGGATTTCGGTGATTGAGAGGTTTCACTCTGCATTTCCGTTGGTTGCATCATCCTCATAGGAAAGTGGCTCTGAGTGTGCAACACCCCGAATGCTGTGGACAGACCACTAAACGCTCGCAACTATCATTGATTTGGACTGTTCTCACAGAGAAAATAATGAAGTACACTTGCAGTGTACTTAATTGCAGACCCACTTTAGTTGTAAGTCTACATTAGCACTAAGGCACAAAAAAACAGTGGAAGCCATTGCCAGCATGTTTCTATTTAAAATATTTTCCATTTTAAGATACAATTTCCATCAGAAAAAAAGCTCTCATGTACTGTAGTAGTGCTTTTTACATTTTTTTTTTATCTTGTTTGAAGGTTTTGGAAAAAACATTTATAAAGCTTTATAGGTCTTACAGTCTTATAGATAGATAGATAGATAGATAGATAGCTGGATAGATATATAGACAGAAAATACCTTGGGGAAAGATGGAAGATTGAAGGCATCCATGTTTTTCCTAGGAATTTTCTGACTGTGTGGGTGTGTTAGAGGCGGGGCTGGGTGAGTGGGCGGAGCAGGCCGAATTTCCCCACCGCTGTGTCGTTGTTGTTGTCCAAGCCCCTCCTCGGTCTCCGTACCATTGTCTCTCTTCTGTGCTGCTTTGTCTGCTCTCCGGACCTTTCTGATGCAGGCGTACTCCACTGTTTCCTGCGGTTGAGGGGGCGTGTTTACCACTTGGGGGAGGGTCTCTGTTTCCGGAATCCCACCTTCCAAGCAGTCCCCATCCGGGTCAGGTGGAGCAGGGGTATTAGCAGGGACCGCCGGTGGGGCAGGTGTATCCGTCTCTCCAGCTCGACCTCCAACGCCATACCGGGCATCCTCAGAACCGCGGGTGGGAGAAGAGCGGCGGCCCACCTCGGCGTACGTGTGTTCCCCGTCCTCACCAGGGGGGATCTGAGGCAGCTGGCGGCCCTGAGAACGCAGGTCGGAGTTTGAGCGACGGCTAGGAAGTAGGAGCAGATCCATGCTGGCGGGACGGTTCTTCTTAGAAGATTCTACGGAGAGCAGCATGATATTAACTGAAGCATCTGAGAAGCAAAACTATGTTGTTTTTTTCAAAGACAAAAAAAAAAAGGATTTGCTCGAAACTGCAGAGGCAAAGGGCAGCAGACACATGCCAATCACTATAGAGTAAAAGTCATCTACATCTACTATGGAAACTCTTGGAACATAGCTGGTACCATGCTCAGACCTTCCCCCCGAGCTGCGGGTATGTGTGAAGAACTAGAGACTATCAAGCTTTGACTATCAAGAGATGTGATTGTACAGTACATACTCTTGCCATTGCAGTTGAGTCTGTTCATCTCATGAAGCTTGGTGTCTGACTTACTGATGGAGGTCAGCTTGGACTGTCGCAGTATACTCTGAAAACAGATGCACAGATAAACTGCTTAAAATGTATTCAAATAAAAATAAAACAGTATAACTAGTACAACAACAACAAAAATCAGTGGACCAAATCTTTATTTTAGATTCAAAGCTTTAGTGATCCATTCACATATTAGTTCAGATCTATTTCCACTGAGCCGATTAAGAAGATTCATTAAATTCAGGAGGAGCCTTCAATTTGTCACTTGAAAACTAGTGTGAGGGAAGAATTTAAATCCTGAAACAAAACCATGAACTGCTTGAACTGTCATGGAACTGAGCCCAGACCTGGGTTCCTTAGAAAATACAGGGGGGAAAAAAAGGGAAACGATTTAGAGGAAGAAGAATGGGTTTCATTCACTAGCAATGTGTACACATGTAATTGTGCAAAAAACAAAAAAAAAATGTGTGAATGTTATAATACAGAAATCATAATTAATCCACAAGATTACTCTCTAAAGATGACCATCTCTCTCTACTTAAATAAATACAAAAGTTTGGGTTAAGTAAGATTTTTTTTTTTAAAGAAATGAATACTTTTAGTCAGCAAGGACATGTTAAAGTGACAGTAAAGAAATTTATCATGTTATAGATGAGTTCTATTTAAAATAAATGTTGTAATTTCTAAATAAAAAAATTAAAATCCTATCACTAAAATATTATTACAAAAACTGTTTTCAACATTGATAATAAGAAGTGTTTCCTGAGCACCAAATCAGCATGTTAGAATGATTTTTCAAGGATTGTGTGAGACTAAAGACTGGAGTAATGGCTGCTGATAATTTGGATTGAAATAAATCAGAACAAGTTGCATTGTTGAGCATAAAAGACAAACTCAACCCAAACTCAACAAAAATTGGCTATATATATAGGGTGTGTGTGTGTGTGTGTGTGTGTGTGTGTGTATACTAATTGATAACTTACCGTAATGGATAAGGTTATGTTTGATAAATGGCTGTACAATTTTTGTGCAATTAATAGTGAATGACACCCAAATGGGAAAAAACTAAATGCAGCAGGAGAGAAGAGACTTAGAAATGCTCACCATGTCCATGAGCCTGTGCTTTCTTTCCTCTCCAGGGCCATTGTGTGTCTTTCCCTTCCTGCAAGACAAAGTCGGCAAGATGGAAATCATGCTTTTCCAACATTTTTGAATGTTAGGTTCAAACTTCAAACACTCTGTTTATTCACTGATTTATGGAGACAGAATGTGCTGACTCATTTGAGCCCCTGAGTCAATTTACTTTAGTAACTCCAACTGTTTATCTTGTGCAGAATGAAAATGCACATTTCAATTCAATTAGGCCAGTTGTTTTTATAAACTTTGAGTGAAGTCTTTTGATCAGAAGTAACTGTGCAAGTGCTTTCAAGCTGCACTATCCTCAAAATGAGCCCAGATCGGCATTTGAAACAACAGAAGGCTTTCACTGGATGATCAACAGGTCTCTGAGTAACTGCGGCGCAGTAGTGTGCAGGCCAAAACTCAGCCACAAAGAAATTCAATCAAACAATCAACATAATGCAATCGAAACATCACTAACATAGCTAAATTGATGCTGCAGATTATTTTATTCATGAAAAGACAAAAAGCGCACAGTCCTGTCAGTGACCCGAGAATATAAACTTTCCTCTCTCACACATACACAGGGCCCTGATCCAGACCCATTGCCCAGAATCATCAGACATCTGTTTATTCTTGGAAAAGAAAACATGTCAGTCGGTCCCTTCTGATTGCTTGCATTGCTTTGAAAAGACTACAGGAACAGTGTAGGTATCTGAAATCTGCCTACCAGCAGAGCAAAATGGATACAAAGTGGATTTTGTAAAGTACTATTACTGAGATTCCCATGAATCACTGATATATGTTTTTAAGACATAACAGAATAAAAAACATTAGTATAATATAACACAAGAACATCTAACCTTCTCAAAAACTTTTTGAAATAAATATGTTGCATACAAGTACAGGTTCTTAAACCCATTAGTAAATATATGCTGATTACTTCAGATCTAATTCATGTGATAAATGATGTAGAGACTTGCTTCCCTTTGACTTCTACAAAAGAATCACTGAATACGTGATTGATTGAGAACTAGATCAGCCTGATTTGTCAGATAATCATTCCAACAGGTTTTGTGAACGGTCTCATCTTTATAATTTTTTTCATTTCTTTAAGAGCCACACTTTGATGTTCAAATGTACATAGTACGTAGTGTTCCTGTAGCTCAATTGGTAGAGCATTGTGTTAATAGTGCAAGGTTGTGGGTTCGATTCCCAAGGAGCACAAGCTAGGTAAAAAAATGTTAGCCTGAATGCACTGTAAGTTGCTTTGGATAAAAGCATCTGATAAATTTATACCAGTATTTTGTGTTTACCTTTGACTGTAGTATTCAGTATTCATTTGCAAGCTATAAATAGTATTTTGTCCAACAAGCTCGACCTAAAGAGATGATCTTTATCAATAGTATCTCATAGAAACTGAAACTACCTGCGACATCTCTAATTTTCTCATTTACCTTTCCCCCGCAGTTTCCCTCAGCCCTTGTTCTTGTATTTCTCACTTCTTTTCCTCCATCTCTCATTCCTCTAATACTTTTTCTTTGTCCTCCCACTACCAGATGCATTATGTGCTTAGATAAAATGAGATATTAGCATTCACACACTGTGCTCTGTGCTTTCATCGGTGGAACAAGAGAGACACAGATGGAAAAGAAAGAAAAAAACAGCTACTTCCTGTTGAAATATCACTGCCATGTCAAAAAGACGTCCCCGCCATTACACAGTGAGCATGAAAGAGGTGTGGGTGAACGTCAATGACATTTTCAAATAAGCTCTATTAAAGGCCTTAGTGACAGTGATGGGTGAAGACAGGTGATCTCTGGCTTTCATCCTGGAACACACACACAGCAGTAGTGAGATACTGTGTGTGGCTTCATATTACAGGACCATTTTCTGTCATGTAGACAATATGAAGATTTACAGTACAAAGCACTGTTATACACAGAAGTGGAACAAATTAGTATTTAATGCACATTATTTAATTAATAGTGTGCACAATTTACTTTTTTCCCCTGCATATCATGTAAACCAGGAGAAATCATAAGCCTCTCATCAGTAGTGAGCAGCATGATTTGAGGTATTATGTCTGCAGGATGAGTTAGCACTTTAGGTTTGGGGTTTGAACAAGCAACCTGCCCAGAATATGAATCTAAACAAATAAAAACCAAAGAAACTCCAACCAACCAAAGAGGGCAAGCAGTCAAGACCATTCTATATATGAGCATATGTGCAACTCACCTCTGGCAGCCCACACATAGCACGACGATGAGGATGGTGACAACGAAGGCTGAGGCGGCGGCGATGGCCCCCAGCAGCAGTACTTTGCCGTAGGGATGAGCAGAGAAGTTCACCCCGTCCTGCATGGAGGCCATGTGGAAGTGCTAACATACACACTTTCACGCTCACCCTCACACACGCACACACATATGCACACACACTCTCAAACACTGTCCACAAGATCTGAAAGAGAAAAGTGAACGTGCTACAATCAGTTCCTTTGCTTTGTAAAACGAGCTTTTTTCACCCATCTGTTGGATAACAAAAAGGAATCATACTCTTTCATTCCTCCCTGCAGCCTTTCTCTAGAGTGTGAATGAATGACAGAGAGTGAATCCCCCACACTTTCTCGTTCTCTCTCCGTCTCACTCTTGTACTTTTATTTTGTGTCTCCTGCAGGTATCTCTCTCTTCTCTCCCACAGTGTGTCATTTTCTGCCCACTGACTGTCACTCAGCATTTGTGTTAGAATCATTTGTCTCAGACTGGGGGGCATTTTTCATGCAAAGATTTATGAGCATCAGGTGCCTCACCTGTCTCTCGCTGCAAACAAAGTGACACTAAATGCAGTTGCTGAAAGGCTGAGCTTTTACACTTCACTTTAAAGCCTCTTTCTAAACAGTTACAGTGCACTGAAAAAAAGAAAGCACTATATTTTGCTCTAATGTATATGACAGTACACTCATTGTCTTTGCCTTCGCTCTGCCAATTGTTAAACAACATTGGTTTTAAAAACACTTTATTTAGTAGATTAATATTAGATGACTAAAATAGTAGCAGGTTCCCCTCATAGTAAGCTCACACAGAAATTGTTGCGGGGCCGGGGGTCCAAGTGGTCAGCTTGTGCTGTATTAGCCAGGAGCCCAAGTGTTAAACTTCATTTGACAGTGTCAGGACACACAGCTTGAGGCTTTGGAGGCCCCTGGCAGTCCATGAGCGACACATAGAAACTAATGGCAACAACGTCCAACCTGCTACCGTGCATATTAATGAGCAAAGTATGAATTTGCACAGATGTGAATACAATCAAACACTGATGCATTGCAATAAACTATTATGCATTACAATTAAATTATGCAAGTTTCAGTTATTGCATATACCATCTTACACAAACACACACATATACACAGTATATGTTATATACTGAATATATAATTATACACTAAAACTAAAACCATAAAACAACATTGAAATAAAAAATTATTAATTAAATATTATTACTTGAACTTGCTTTGTTTAGCTAGATTGTCAGTTTCAATTAGTTTAACATGATGTAATAAAATAACTAAAACTGAAATAAAATAAATAAAAACTATATTGCCATTTCTTAAAAAAGTAATACAAATTGAATTAATTAAAATAAAATGGAAATGGAAAAGATAATAAAAGCATGATGACAGTATCTCAATGGCATAGATAGAGATAGATAGATAGACAGACAGACAGACAGACAGATACATTTTACTTAAAGCAGACAAAACACAGTTTCTGCCAGTCTCATGTTAATCTTGAGTACCTATAGAGTAGTACTGCATGCTTCATAACTCTGAAGAGTCTTAGTTTTATCCGATTTATAAAAGACAGATAAAGGTGTACCGTTAGTCATTTGTTTGTATGCACAATCCAGTCTTTATTTGTCAATGTGAAGACTTGTACTGCTGGTGGTGGTACAAGGAATTATATGGCTATTTCTGACTTAAACCTTACAGGCATCATGCATGAGCTAAAGTGTGTGGATTTCGTCAGATAAGGAATTAGCCCAATTTGAATTATTTTGGCTCTTGGTTTAGTACTATCAAAGGGAAGTGAGTCATGATAACAGCTAAAAATACCTCACAAGCACAAGCAAACAACAGCTTGTTGAAATACTAGTACAATGCTGGGGGAAAAAAGTATCTTTTATCGTGTCTTTGTCCGCCTGTAAAAAAAGGCATTTTTACTATAATGCAGTTGTCAGAAGTGTAGTACACCTTCATACTTGTCCTGAGTTGCACCTGAATTATCGTGACACTTTTTAAACTGTACACAGGTCTCTTGAGTATGCGTCAGTGAAAGAACATGCCTGAAGATTAGTCCATCATCCATCATGCACAGACTCCCTGTTTATACACACAAAATAGAGACTGTGTTTGTCAAAGACTGCCAGCTAGCTAAATGTAAGAAAAACTGCTGTGCTAGGCTAAGGCACGCATCCAGACTCTCACATTCCAGATATTTATGAATATTACGATAGGATCATCACTGGAGCCAAATAAAACCCTAAATTACTCACTATGACCAGAACAACCTAGTCATGATCTGCACTTAATGTGATTTCCTGTAAACTAATATATAAACCAACAACTAACCATGGTAGCAGTAAGTAACAGCATTAGGGACTGGCACTGCAAGAGAATATGTTATAAATATATAAGAGAACGTTTTGTTTTAATTATCAGTTTTACTTAATAGAAACACACACTCATACGTGTATGTGTGTGTGTGTGTGTGTGTGTGTAGGCCTTTATATCAAAACTATATAAATTATAAAAGGAAAAAGGAACATATACACTGTGGATAGCACAACCACGAAAAATATGCACATATGCTTAGAGTAAAGTAGTGTGATGTGGTGTTGTTGGTACTAGTCCCATATTTCCCAACATCTCTGTGTGTGTTTTGTGTTAATGAAGCTCTCGCTGTCTCTCACCTTCACTTTCTCAATCTTTCCATCCCAACTCTTGCGGTGCATCACAGTTTTAATGATCTGTTTTAACAGGATCTCCTCAGTGGGTGAGCAGGGACAGTCAGTATTAGGTGTTAGCGGCTTGGTTTCCGAACAGCTCGAGTCCTTTATATGGTTCCTTTTTAAATCTCACGCAGATTATAACCAACTAAAGGTGTGATCACATTTACCATTCAGTGACTTAATTCAGTCTTTTCAGTAGACCTTAGTGAGGGTAGCGCCATATTGAATTTCTGACAGGAATGAAAAAAAGGCTGTGTGGGATAGAAGTACAGTGTGTTCAGTGGATTGTACTGTTGTTTAATAACATGCCAGTTGTGCAACTGATGAAGCAGCTTTCCAAAGGGCTTTCAGAATAAACAGTATAGAAAAATGTTTTTTGAAAATTACATGATCTAGGACCTTTACACAGTGCATGCCACTGTAAAAACTAAAGGTCTATCCCACACAGCCTTGTTTTCATCCATTTTCAATTAAATATGGCGCCTTCCCTGATTTTTGTCTATAAGAATCCACACAGTCTGCAATTTCTTGTGAGGACAAAGTTTTCCCAATGCAGATTTCCAAAAATTGCATTGTTGGGCTATTGACCAGCAGAAATCTGCTTGGTTTGAAAGCGACTTTGTGAGAGCTGTGCTTCATACATCACTACACTATTGACAATAGATAATGGATTTTTTTTTTGCCAGCACACTCCTGCTTAAACTTTGCTAATGGGACTACACTTTAACTGATGAGTTGGTTGATTAGTTCATGGGGGCCAAAATTGGAGTAGTTCAACAGCATTCAAAATTAACAGTAGGAATTGCGACTAAATGCAGTTTTTCAAGCAACATATCTATTGCTAATATTTAATCATAGTACCCTATAAGTGAAGTTCTACTCAAAATATGTCTAGAGTGCCCATGGCATATTTCAAATCTCACTGATTTATTGCAAATGACATCTTAAATACCTTTTATCTTTAATGCCTAATCAAATTAAATGCAAAATGACTGAAAGCTTCTCTTTCTCCAGATCCATTCGAGTTACTCCAAATAAACAGACACTAAGGAGGATACTGAAACGCTGACTATAATAAAAGCCATTGTGATTTTAATTGGAGGTGATTCAAAATTTTGCTCATGGTTGAAGTGGTATGACAGAATTTGCTAGTGGCAGCCTAATGGCTTATGAACTGAGCTTTCTTGGTTTCTGGTTTCCCAACCTCATATGAGAGTACCTGATGAACTGCAGATTTACAAAAAAAATCATCATCTCCATAATGCCCATCAGCCATAGAGCAGTTTCCTGACTAGATCTGATGCAACCAATTTTGTCTGTCCACATTGAACATGAAACTGCTGTGCATGGTGAGACACTCATAATCAATCTGAACATAATTCAGGGATTGCAAAATCGCTACCCAATGTCCCACGGGGCTTTTGTTTTTTCCAGTCAGGATACCGAAATGTATCACTCATTGAATAGGCCTAAATATTAGTGCTGCATGTAAAAACAGGTGTTTTTATGTTAATTAATTTCTGAAGGGAATCTACTGAGAAGGCGCATTTAGCATATTGTTATGCACGTTACTTCAAAGCGTAATAAAATATCATGACTATCTTAGAAAAAATTGCACAATGTTTAAAATAATGTTTATAATATTTCATTATATATATAATTATAAAATAATATATATAATAAAGTTGCTTAAACAATTGGGAAAAAAACAGCACCATGCATGTATGTATAGTTTAACACAAAGGACCGAAAACCAATCACAAAAGTAGGCTACTTTCTTTTTTAAAAACATGAGATACAGTGGGATGGGGAAAAACCACCATAAAGTCTTGAGACAAGTTTTTTTTAAGTTGTACTTACATTTATTTTACATGGTTTTCTAAACATTCTGCTAGTGCAATGCTGATAGATGTCCATCTAGAAAATGTGATAAATATGCATTCTGTGTGAACGGCTTGGTTTCAGTTTTGATGTAAACAACACGCAATATATAGAATGAACAACGTAGTAGCGCTGCGGCTAGTGGCTTCAGCTGGATAGGCTGACAAAAAAATTTAAATATAATGACACTTACATCGTCATCGCACTGATAAGGCTGTCTGACGACTGATGCAGACTTAAAATTTGATCGCATTTGAATGTGGATTTTTTATTTTATTTTATTCAACGAATATTCAAAATTAAAAAAAAAATTGACTGCCCTAATGTGCAGTGGCTGGTCTAGCCTCAGGTTTCTAAGGGAACCAGAGCTTTTAAAAGCTGCTGCTGTGACGCAATGACTTCACCAATCAGCGATTGGCTCTTTCATTTAGAAGGCGGAACTATTCCGTATTGCACGTTGCACTTTCTCCCATTCATAAGAGTGAACAGTGTTTGTATTTCTATAGTCTCTCTACTATGGCGAAACCAGAAAGAATATGCTGTAACATTTAATTGAATGGAAAAAAATACTTCTAGAACCGACACGGCTTAAAAGTGTGCTGGCAATAAATAACTCTGAATGAGCAAGAAGAATTTGACCAATGAGATGCCACAGTGGGCGGGGCTTCCCAACTTGATGCAGCAAAACTAGACACCAAACACTCATCAGAATAGCCTGTCACAACAGGTTTGTAGCTAGGATTTAATAAAAGATTAACATTAAAGAGTTTTGCAATGATTTAGATATAAATTATTTGCTAAATCACAACTAATAAACAAAAACAGTACAATCCTATTGCAAACATGTACTGTGTTGTCTTGTGTGTATCTGGAAAGAAAGGGGCAAAGACAATGCTGAAACCAAGTGATCCATCAGGAATTGTTCTGTCATGAGCATCATTAGTCTGACGCCAGATGGAGCTGGCTGTAACTGTGTTTCAACTCCACAGAATGGCCGAATCACATGTAAGTCCTGTTGATTTGTGAAGCCATTCCCTATAATGATGTTTTCATGCAGAGACCTAGGCAAGCGTAAGCTGGGTGAATAATATTTTCCCAGTCACTGTCAATAGGTGCAGATACTATTTTGGCTCATATGAATATGTGACAAAACTGGACTGTTACCCCAATTAAAGGTATTATAGATGTTGAACTTTCTGACATATTCTGCATATGACAACATAAACAGCATGTCAGTATGATTTATGGCTTACTATATTGAGTCTTTCTTTTAATAACAGCCATAAATATAAAACTGTTATTATTTTCTTGTCTAAAACTAAGACAGAATTCCTGTTCCTGTTGAAGTGGGTGGTTCCTGGCAAGAATAAGCTGCAATGTGGACCGGACCTTATGTTGTTTATGAGACTAGGGCTCTTTTAGTCATCACACACACATATATATGCACACACACACACATAAACACATATGTGCTCTGTCAAAGTTCAAATTCAACTATCCCTCAAAAACAGCACAGTTAAACTCCCTTCACACTTTTTGGACCGAGTCAAACTTGGCAAGTGTTAGGAGTTTGTGGCTAAATCTACATCTTGTCTTTGCTGTGCTAATTAAACAGTAAAGAGCTTGTTTCCTGTGTAATTACACAGATACTGTTTGGGAAGAAGCAGAGCCTGTCTCTGATACTGAGTCCCTGTCTTTATTCTCAGACTGATTAATTCGCCTTTCTGGAAACCAACTCATTAGAGCAAGACAAAATCCTATTTAATTGGTAAAATCAGCTAATACTGCTCTATTATTTAGGATACCCAGGACAATCCCCTTAAAATTATAACCACTTCATATTTGATAAATGTGACCAAGCAAAACGAAAACACCCTGTTCACTCTTAATTGGAGACTTTAAGTCCACCACACAATTTTAAATGAAACACAAATGAAACAAACCCTCCAGGCTTGATTAAATACAACTTCAGGACTACAATATAACTTCATTTAGCCAGTAAAAATGTCTAACATGTTGTTAAAAGGTGTTCCACATTAAGTTGAAGTACTAACATTACTAAAACCTACAGTAAAATTAAAATTACATCTAAAAATAAAATCTAATTCAAAATAGGTATTTATTAATTCTAGTACATAAATAATACTTAAAGTGCCTCTATTATACTGTTTGAAAGGTTATTTCTTAATGATTGTCATATGAAACCCCTCCTTTTAGTGAGGCTACTCTGCTTTGATTTGTCAGATGACCCAGTCTGTTGTGATTGGTCTACTGTGTACAGTGGATGTCAGAAACGGAATGCCCATCACCAGTACTGGAAAAACACATACTATTATAATAATAACCGTGCTCCACTCTGTTCTAAAAATAAAGAATCTGAGGGGAAAAGGCTGATTTACACTTATGATTGAACCGGACCCACAGCTTGGTAGTAAAGACCCCAAAAATAATGGTATATGTGTTAGCCAAACACAGAGTACTGATGTAGCACTGCAGTTTGTAAAACCAAGATATTGCTACATCCTTTATCATGACATATTGATTACAGCATTTGAGACTGGTTCAAGTTTTCGCGGGATTTCCATTCAGAACTTAGGCAGGCATTATCAAATGTGTTAACTTGTGCAGGTGTAAACTTCACAGAAGTGGGATTCCACTCATTTCAGAAGTTCAGAGTCAACTCTTTCTTTTAAGAGACAATAACTTCATTTATGATGCACTTTCAGCTTTACAACTTTGCTGTTTACATTCACATACAGCTGCATTACACATTGCATGAAAGGTCATTTTCCAAAATCCATAACAGGGGCACTTTAAAAATCACATTGTTACTGTTAAGCCAATAATTGTCTTCATTATATGACCACTGCATATACAATGTTGGATTGTGTCTCCACGCCAGAAAATTGGTTCTAGTCTTCTCACTAGATTCTATCAGAAGATGTAGGTTTTGTCTGGTATCCAAAGCCAGCCAGCAGAGTTTTGTCTCAGACCAAACCCAGCTGACTAAAATTCTTCTATCAGCCTGAGAGGTTGTCAGAGGAAGCTGCTATAGTCGCAGAATACAGGAAATGAAATGATGATACAAAGTGAGTTTATTGAATAAAATCTGAACTTGATCTGAACTTTGTATACTGCAATTCTTTATTATTTTGCCCAAAAAAACCGACAAAATAAACATCAAAAACTATTAAACAGTATACATGTTGAGGAAATATGCTTATTGAGACTAGTTTAGTTATTACCAGTGGGGGCTAACTGTGCTAATTAGCCAAATCCATCCAGTATACGGTAACACTTTAGAATTTAGAAGCTTATTCTAAAGTGTTACCCAGTATACTTAAAGGTACAGGTTGTAGGACCTGCCACAAGAGGGTGCACTTCCAAAACAATAACAATCGCGTGGTTTGATGACGCTAAGAAGGAGCGTAGAATGATGGGATTTGTTGTCTTCTACCCAACCGCTGAAGGCCATCAATCAGACAGAAAGATAAATCATGGCTTTAACACGAGTTCAATGATTTGCGCGAGTAGATTACATACAAAGTCAATGCAAAGACGCGATCAGACTATGGATCAGACGCGTCCTCTCGCGGGTCTAGAGATGCGATTCACCGCGTTTGGCGTGTATGCCCCATAATACTAATCTTGTTGATCGTTATAATAGCATATGTTTTCTGTAAAGATACAAATCAAAACAACTCACCTGTCGAGTAAATCACAAGCGAGATTGGCATCTCTTTCTAGTTGAAGTTTGTCGCAAAGCTACTTCCGCATTTGTCCACGACACTGTTGTCATGTGGTTTCTATGTCAGTAAAGGCGGTAACAAAGGGTAACTAACGTCATTGACAGGCGACTACACTGCCCCATGTCACTGTTTAGAATGGGAATTTTCTCATGATTTACAAGTAGTTGAAAACATTAGAGATATTGCTAGTAATCAGCTAGACAAAATATATAACACTAGCCTAGTGGTTTTTGGATATTATACTGCAAATATCTTACAAATTGTACCTTTAATGCAACTCTACATACTATATGGTTAGACTACTGCTCCCTGGTGGTTGTTGTCTGCAATTGCAGATATGTCAAACAGCAAAAGCGTACAGGTCCCTTGAGTCCTCCATGAAGCCTCAGCATATCCAAACTCCAGTAACTCCAGGTCAAAAGCACATGATTATTATTTTTTTATTTGAGGTTCATTGTATTTAATTTCTTTACCATTATAGGTTGCATGTGTGTAAAATGAATCTTGTTTCTTTAACAAAATCGTCGGAAATCATATCAGATAACAATGGCAGGTCTCCATCTATATATCAGACACCAGCTTTTATTTTCCAGTCAATTACTTCCCCAGAGAAATAAAGAGAAAGAGTGTGTCAGTTTGTAAGGAGCTCAGGAACAGGGAAGAAGAAAGAGGAACAGAGAGAGATTGGGGAAAGGCATGTTTTAATTACTGTGAAGCCCTAGATTTCAGTCAGAGAGAAACTGGCACGTCCCCCCGAACCCCCGAGACATGACTCTCTCGCCTCCTCCCCCTCTAGTTTTTATTCTTTCCTTCTCTTTCTGCCCGTTCTACATCATGGGTGTAAGATAAAATAAGGAGAAGTAAACTATAAAAATTATAATGACAAATTTATATATGAAATGTTTTAGTAGGTGTTCTCATGCTCTATCCGTAACTGTAGCAGGAGCAACTTCTGTCGCGGATGTTCATTCATCACCAACTCTCATTGAAAATGAATGACTTCCTGCTGCTTTGTTGCTGTAAATCTCAGTATGTGTGAACAGCCCTGAAGTCTCCTCTGAGCAGCATATTAGCATGAGGGATGTTAAATGATTTATTTGTGAGCAAGCGGTAAAACAGGGTGTCCTCTGTCATCTCATCTTGGGCTCGTAACAAAAAAACACATCCTTCAAGCCAAACTCCTGAGTGCCACCTTTACATAACTGCTTTGTTCTAAGGTTATAACTTGTTCCAGAACTGAGAATAATTGACTGTTGAAACTATTAGTTACATCTGTATTGCTGCTAGTATTTGCATCCTATGGCACTAACAGCTAATGCTACTAAACTCACTTCAGAGAACAGCTGTGTGTTCATATTTAAAGCTACAGTGTCTACTGGACTGCCTCTGGATGTATTTATCTGTTATGTGTTCTGTTATCTGTTCTGCACTGTGACTCCAAGGTTCACTGTATTTTGTTTAATCTCCTACCAAGTGGAAGAGAAATAACAATAAACGTTTGACTTACTTTTGCTTAGTAAATAATAAAAAATATCTTATTGAAGGCACCATCTAAAATGATCAAACTTGAGGGTCAGCTCTTTTGACCTGGAGCAGTAAGCCACCATCTAAAGATGACCTAGCAACCACCCAGTACAACCTAAAAACCAAATAGCAATCCAATAAAAACACTGATAACACATTAGCAACACCTACTTCATCTGTCATCTTGATAGTGAGGGAAAGTTTTGCACTAGCAAACGCCACTCAGATTTTATTCAGAAAATGTAATGTAAATTCATCACTGTAAAAAAACGTAAACAAAACACCCATTAACTGTAGCTTAGAGCAACATACTGTAACTCTACTCACAAAATTTCCCTAAATGGGTTACAGGAAACGACTGTCTCAGCTCAATTATGCTGCTGGAGTGAATTCACTTGTGTATCTGACACTTTCCATGAACGGGTAAAAAATAAGGTCTGAAACTCTTTCTTTCGTTTTAAGCAAACGATTATTGAAAGGATGTGTGTGTGACCTTGAGATTTATTTGTCATTTTATACCCTGTTATAAAAAATAGTGCAACTTAAATGTATTGGAAACCCTGATTTGTGTGATTTTGCCATTTTCTAGCAATAAGTCAGTCAAAATAAAATAAAATAAAAGCGTAATCTTCATCCATGGTTTAAAAATATAAATGGTTACCAAATTATATTAATTGTGGAAAGAGTCATCAGTGTTTTTTTTAGCATTATTTGGATAATGGTATTATGTATATACTAAGGCATTTATGATGTTGATAATTATTGTTTTCTTTTGTCATTTTAAAAACCTGTTCAGTTAATTAGAAAATAACAATGTGGACAAATAACTGCTGTCATGAACAGACTCTGAACTGTGAGAGAACTAAAACCCAATGACTCAAAATACCACATTTTAAGGTCACCAGAGATTCCAGGCCTCACAACTTTTGTTTGGAGGAGACAAGGACCTCTTGATGATGAATGATGAAATGTTTTTTGCTAGTAGCTGAATCATACTGGTTTGATCAGAAAGGGTACCTTCCATAGGATATAATTGTAAAGATATAGTCAGAAAACATTCGCCCTAACAATCTGTAACTATAGGTTATTTAATTGGGGGAAATAATTACGATTTGTATTTGGCAGATATTGCATGTATAAGAACCCCACAGACACAAACACATGCATGCACACATGCAAGCACACACACACACACACACACACACACACACACACACGTTCAAGGACAGATATAGGCTGTATGTTTCCTCCTGTGAGGAGCTATGAACACTCATCTGCTCCATGATAAGGCTGAGAGAAGGAACTCCTCTACAGTTCACAGTCATCAGTAGAGCCTCAGGTTTAAAGGATGTCTGCCTGCGGGTCCTTATCACACCGTCACAGACCTTCTGCAAATCTCTGACGGTTCTCTCAAAATCTGAAGGCTCTGTTCACTTAGTAAGCCACCCCAGGATAAACACGAGGTTCAGCGGAAACACGTTTCAGATGTGACAAAACCATGTGTGTGATTCATGTAAGAGGTTTCCAGAACAGAAAAACTGAAAGTTAGGCTTTTCTAAAAGATTCAATTTGACAGCTGTCAATTTGAAGATGAACTTATATACTATTACCTTTTATAAAAGGATTCCGACCAGTGCAGCTATTTTCTATTTTAAATAGAAAACGGTTCTTTACCCCACCTGACTCTAGACATACTGTACATCACATGTGAGCCAATGTGGGATTTCTCGTTCATTGATTGGACTTGACAGAACATTCTGCTTGCACTCTCTGATGCTTATGGTTGGGGACATCGTATCTATTCCATTCTCCACCAATCAACAGGAAGCTTATATGACTGAGCAGGTTGGCCCCATTGGTCTAATTCACTGGAGCCACTTTCACAAACTCACATACTTGACACACTCAGAACCTTCATCTATCTGTTGTATGGCATGTACATTGACAAGTCTTCCCACTATAGTGTTGGTGATTTAATTCATTTCAGTGAAATAATTCTTCTGAATCTGTTCAAAAAAAAAAAAAGATTCATTCAACCAGTGCCTTGTGAAATGAGTGAGTCAATGAACCACTTAATTAGGAAAACACACACACACACACACACACACATATATTTATGACTGAAATAAATCTTATTAGTCTGCTTTATTAGGTTATAATTTGCGTCTAAATATCTACTTAAATATTCCAGAGAGATATTTGAATCATTTTATGCCGTATCTGAACGAGAGTGACTCAATAACTCATATGAAATTATTCGAGTATTTCCGATTCAAAACGGCTAGTGTTAATTTTTTGAGGCGTGTTTGTTTAGTAAATTCGACCAATGATATTCTCTTTCAAAAGCCACACTCGAATGCTATTGGCTAGTATTTTAGTCAGGAAAGCAGTCACGCACTAAGAAACTTAGCGAAATTAGTCAATGGATGAATGTAAAGGTAAACCGTTCATTCACTTAAAATATCCCCTTAAGGAATACTGACTACAAGGCATGATTCAAAATCATTATGCTCTGTTTAGACTTTAGTATTTTATCTGACATGGGCGAAATTAAACCAGCGCGCGTAGCCCTGACCTATTCAGGTCGTTTATTGACTCGTCTCGTGCCCAAATTATACATCATCATTGAAGTACTACGCCTTTTTCTGCAGACAGGAGCTCAGTCAGCTTTTGCTGCGGCGGTTAAATCAGACACACAACAGGTTAGCTGAATAAACACTATTTTGATTCGGCCTGGCCAGTATGAATTTTAAAACGTGAGCTGCTAGAACAAAAATATTACTGTATTTATCAGGTATAAGACTATGCAACACCATTGTTTCCCCGGCTCGCATTTGTGATGTGTAGGGCGAATGCATGATATGTTATGGCCCGCAGCGGTCGACCTCTTATTCAGCATGAGTGATTCGTTGCTCCTATGGGTATTGTCCCGCCAATCATCGATGCACTCAGGAAATAATCTGGCAAGATCAAAGTGGAAATGCACGCGCAGTGCAGGCGCGTCCTCGAGGCCAGCTCCCACAGCAGACGGGCAAGAGGTTTCCATCGAAATCCCTTTTAATTGATGGGAAACAAATAAACGAGCGGCCATGTCTCTGTTCTCTTAATTGATTCCATAATTCACGGTATTAAATGTGTTATCGAGCAGTGCTGGTTACCGCTGAGTGAGAGAGTGTGCTACAACCTGCTTATAAATCGTTTAATTAAGCGTCGAATCACAAAGGGTAATGCGGCTACAATGAAGCTGTTGCACACGTGTCGTCTGACTTCAATGATGCGAGTCATTATTCTCATACAAACCAGACGTGTCTTACTCCAACATCCAACAGCAAACTATCGTGCTATATATTATGATATGCGTTTAATACAGGATTCCGTTGTGTGGTCAACACGGAGGCAGAATTGCATGTCAATGCGACCCGTATACAGATGCTGCTAAAATACTCACTCAGTTTAGGGATTCAGGGGGCGCGTCGCCACGCAGCATCCACCTCGCTGCACTCTCTCGGCTGCTGCTGCTGAAACGTCTGGCTCCTGGTCGAACCCCGCAAGCATAATCAATAACCTGCGTTGAGCCTGGATTCGTATGTTAGGGGGGACATGTGTGCGGAATGGCATCTGGCGTCCTCAGCGCAACCTCTGGCCATCCCCATTGTTCCTGTGCATGCCGCGTCGCTCACAAGGTGAAAGGTGCAAACGCACAGCTGGGTTATTCCAAGTCTAGGGTCGGTTGTGATATCAAGAGCACGTCACGACTGCCTCCGTTGAGCCTCAGAGCCTCCTCAAACCTCAATCCTGTATCGAGCATCGGCGACAGTCCCGTGTGACAGCGCGGTACCCACTTGTATTTGCATCTGGAGCTCGCGTTTTGCGCCACCGCGTGGACAGTTTGGGAATGACGGCCAGTGTGTGAACTACAGAAAGTAAGTGTAGTATCATTCTACTTTGATTATATATATATATCTACCCTGGCGGCCACAAGTTTGAAATAATTTTAAGATTTTTAATGCTTTTGAAAGTTAATTCAATGATGTGAAGTCTCACTTGCTCACCAAGGCTACATTTATCTAATTAAAAATACTATAAAAACAGTAACATCAAAAACACATATTTCACAATATTACTGTTTATACTGTATTTTTGTATTTTTGATCAAATAATAAGCATAATAAACTTCTCTAATAACATTTAAAAAAATCTGGATTACTGACACTTTGAATTTGAATTATAAAAATAATGCCCATGGTGTTTATGGATGACATTATAAAATGAACTATACAAAAAAGAAAAATTAGTTTCTAGACAACATTTATATTGAAATATAAAAATGTAATTTATTGGTATTTATAAACATGTTTTATAAATTACAGTTTTTTTTTTTTTTTTTTGTCTAACTACAATAATTTGGGTAACGGTTTACTGGTTGAGCTTTAACAATGTTTGACCAATATAATCAACAATTACACTCTTAAAATTAAAGGAACACTCCACCGTTTTTTGAAATAGGGCTTATTCACATTATTTCCTACATTTAGATAGGTGGGCAAATGCATTTTTGTGTCAGTGCATGCATTGTTTTAGTTTGACTGGGTCAGCGTTAGCTTAGCTTAGCACAATGAATGGAATCCTTTGTTGCCAGCTAGCATGGCCTGAGTAAAAGTGATCAAAAAAATAAAAAAACCCACCTAATTACTTCTTGTGGCCTGCGTATTCACAACGAGTACAAATAGCGATCCAGATTAACACTAGGCGATTTCCTAGGCGGATATTGACTTGGGACTATATTATGGGGAAGCACAGAAGAAAGCACTGCTACTTCGGCGCAGAGATATCACGCAACACATGAAAACATCAACTCTATGTGAATACAGGTATAATATGGGTCGATCTATACATGCGTCATGATTAAAATAATCACTTACTCTGTGGACAGCTGTCCATTTGGTCCATTCGGCGTGGGGCGTTTTTTCCAGTTCACTTTGTCACACCGGAAAAAAAAATCGAGTACTGCAGAATGGATCAGCGCCGTGAAATCCTCTGTAGATGTGACACAACTTCGGGCACGCTCATCTTGATCTGACGTGTTGAGCCTGGTCATCAATGGCAAAAACATGTCCCACTCTCTACAGCACAGACACTCTATTTCCGTCGGCATAGATTGGCATATTCCCCCACATTCACACCACCAGTTCATGTTGGCTCTCATCCTCACGTCCTCAGGCTGTTGAGCGATCGCAACTAATACACGCGCATATAAATTTCACTCGCGGCTGGCTTGACGGTGTTTTTCTGAAGTGCGGCTGGCTTGACCGCAGTCTCCTACTGTCGTTCTATTTCCAAAGCACGCAGCTCGTCTTCTGTAAACTCTGGTTCAAACAGGTATGGTTCTTGACTGTCTGAGAAGTCACCCTCTTCGTCTCTCTCAAAACCAGCCATGTTCATCGCCATTCGTGTACTGTAAGGAAAATAGCCAGGCAGCTGCTATTCACGCCGGTATGTTGACGGAAGTCATGGGATTTCATGTGTTGCGTGATATCTCTGCGCCGAAGTAGCAGTGCTTCGCCTAAGCAGCAGTGCTTCGCCTGTGCTTCCCCATAATATAGTCCCAAGCCAATATCTGCCTAGGAAATCGCCTAGTGTTAATCTGGATCGCTATTTGTACTCGTTGTGAATACGCAGTCCACAAGAAGTAATTAGGTGGGTTTTCTTTATTTTTTTGATCACTTTTACTCAGGCCATGCTAGCTGGCAACAAAGGATTCCATTCATTGTGCTAAGCTAAGCTAACGCCGACCCAGTCAAACTAAAACAATGCATGCACTGACACAAAAATGCATTTGCCCACCTATCTAAATGTAGGAAATAATGTGAATAAGCCCTATTTCAAAAAACGGTGGAGTGTTCCTTTAAAGGTTCCAAAAGAGGGTTTTTGCAGCCAGAACACATTTTTGTGTTGCCCAAAAAGCTTTTCAGTGAAAAGAACCATTTAAGAACCATTAAAATAATTTCAAGAACCATTTACAGAAGTGTGAAGAACATTTTAATAATCTAGAGAACCCTTCATCATGAAAAAAACATACAATCTAAAAATGTACATGCATGTTAAAGATTCTTAATGGAACTATACCAATATAAATAATATCTATATTAAGTAGTTTGTGTCTTCCCATCGTGCTGTAAAAATTGTTAATTTAATCGTTTAATTTGCACAACAGGAACAGTTCATTTCATGTCAGAAAGTATGTTTTGCATGATTTTGAGCATTTAATCAACTTAAAACATCTTCATGTTATAAACTAGATAACAAGAATCTATACACAAACACACAGAGACATACAGGCTCAAAAGGAGATTCACAAACATGTTCTGGATGCCAACCCACGAATCAAACCTACAGCTCTCTCTAAAGATAGTAAATTTGTTTATCAGCACAGACTGAGCCTCACAGACCTAAACCCCTGCACCCTGCTGTTACTCACCCATCTGTGGGACTATGGACCGTGCCAGCGAGTGTACACTCACTGCAGCAAGCAGCTGTGTTCAGGTGGGTGATATGTGCTGAACATGGAGCTAGTCAAGTAGGGGGGCATCCAAATTATGAAAAATGCAACCTCAGGGCTGACATCTTAATCACTCTAAATGTAGAAAATACACACACTCAATTGCTTACACACATTTACACACAAATCCTATGGAAACCCAGTAATAACATGTACAGTTTTCAGTGTTTGTTCAGGTGAGTAAAGGGATTACAAATAAATTCTTTCATCACTGTTGTTCCAAACCCTTGTGACTTTATTATTTTGTTCTGTGGAATACATAAGACGATGTCCAGAAGCAGAATGTCCAAGTTACTTTCTTCCATACAATGAAAATTATTGGGAAACTCAAAAAAGGCACCAATAACAAGATTTGTTCATTATAGGTCTATAAACAACAATTATGTGAGCAACAGACTGAAATTGTTCATACAAAAAAAAAAAAAATCTTAATTTGCTTTACAGCCGTGATTACCATTCCTTTACGGTGAATGAAATGAGCAACTCGGACGTTATGCTATTAATGGGCAATCATGGCCCAATGGTTGTAACCCTTGTAACCCAAAGGTTGCAGGTTCGAGTCTTTGTACTGGCAGAGATTGTAGGGGGAGTGAATGACTCTTCCACATACCACAACTGAGGTGAGACTCTTAAACAAGGCAAAGAACCCTCAACTGCTCCCCATGTAACACAGCAAAAATGGCGGCCCACTGCTTCAGGCGTGTGTTCATGGTGCGTGTGTTCACTACTCACTGCTGTGTGTTGATGAGTGAAATGCAGAGCACAAATTCAGAGTATGGGACACCATACTTAGCTACACGTCACAAGAAGAAAAAAAAACTAACCATGACCTTCCTGAGTTTTACCCCATTGTAATTAATTACTATGCGGTAAGCTTGGGTTTCTACAAAATCATTAACCTTAAACTTGCCTCTGAAAAATAACCAGCAAAGTGTAGGCTATATGTAAAAGCTGAATCTTCAATATTAGTTGCCCCCTGCTTTAAAACTGCTTTAAACAGAGGTGTTAATTATAGGACCTGCATGTAATAACCTAGAACCCTGTGTAAGACTTGATGGCTTCTCCGTCAGATCTTCGTCATCAGTTAGGAACCTAGGTGTGTTGATAGCAAACTTTCCTTAGAAAGACACATTTCTAGCATTTGTAAAACTGCATTTTTCCATATCAGAAATATATCTAAATTATGACCTATGCTCTCAATGTCAAATGCAGAAACATTAATTCATGCGTTCATGGCCTCAAGGTTAGATAATTGTAATGCTTTTTTGGGTGGTTGTTCTGCATGCTTAAAAAACTCCAGTTAGTCCAAAATGCTACAGAGTTCTTACTAGAACCAGGAAGTATGACTATATTAGCCCTGTTTTGTCAACACTGCACTGGCTCCCTATTAAATATCATATAGATTTTAAATTTAGCTTATTACTTATAAAGCCCTGAATGGTTTAGCACCTCAGTATTTGAACGAGCTCTTATTGCACTATAGTACTCCATATCCACTGGGTTCTCAAACTCAATTTTGATAATTTTTGCAATTTGATAATTCCTTGAATATCAAAACAACAGCAAGTGGCAGATCCTTTTCCTACTTAGCTCCCAAACTCTGGAATAACCTAACATTGTTCGGGAGGCAGACACACTCTGTCAGTTTAAATCTAGATTAAAGACCAATCTCTTCACCCTGGTTTACCCATAATAACACACTAATATGCTTCTAATATTCAAATCCGTTAAAGGATTTTTACGCTGCATTAATTAGGAAAAACGGAACCGGGAACACTTCCCATAACACTCGATGTACTTGCTACATCATTAGAAGAATGGCATTATACACCAATATTAGTCTGTTTCTCTCTTATTCCAAGGTCACCATAGCCACCAGATCCAGTCTGTATCCAGATCAGAGGGTTACTGCAGTCACCCGGATCCAGTACATATTCAGACCAGATGGTGGATCAGCACTTGAGGATCTCTACAGCCCTGAATGTCTGTGGAGACCAGGACAACTAGATGAGCCCCAGAGACAGATCCACAGTCAAGACCATGTCTCTTTCCACCAGGAAAGAACCACAGGAAACAGATGATTCTTCTGCACAATCTGACTTCACTGCAGCCTGGAATTGAACTTCTGGTTTTGTCTGGTCAGAGAAGAACTGGCCCCTGACCAAGCCTGGTTTCTCCCAAGGTTTTTTATCCATTCTGTCACCGATGGAGTTTCAGTTCCTTGCCGCTCTCACCTCTAGCTTGCTTAGTTGGGGACACTTAATTTCCAGTGATTTCGTTAACTTGGTTGAACAGATACTATTTAAACTGAACTGAGCTGGATGATGACATCATTGAATTATATGAACTAACTTTTTTATTTACACACTATTTTCCTATGTAATGCTGTTCAATTGCTTTGTTACAATCTGTGTTATATGAATAAAGGTGACCTGACTTTAAACCAGCTACTGGTTTGCTGGTCTTATCAGGTTGTAGCTGGTCTTCCAGTTTTGCCAGCACGTTCTCAGCTGGTTAATTCTTGGGCCATACAGAAAAAGTTTTTTTCAACAGGACTTGTAAAAGTTTCAGCACCTATAGATGCAATAAAACATGCTACATACGGCATAACTGATCATTTTAAGCAAAACAACCCAATCAAACAAAACAATCAGGATTTCTATGGTAGGTAAATCTCTGTTATAGATTTATAGATGGCTGTTATACAGGATACCACCCCTCCCCCCATCACACCCTCTTTACACCCGCCTACCGCTTCATGTTGTTTTTAACCCTCTGCGCTATGTACATCTATGATCACATCCCATTGTGAAGGAAGCATAGCCTACTTAAAAAAACCCGCTAATAAACTGGCTACCTCAAAAATGAATCTGTTGTATTTACCATTTTGAATTATACGTCTGTACCGGAGAGCTGGTGAAGATGGGCTGCTGCTCGGGGAGGAGTGTGTTGATGTTCTTCTGCGCTCTTCAGCTGGTAAGTGCGTCATAGAAAAACAAGCGTCTTTTGTATCGTATTTATTAATCTGTCTGATAAAAAAAAAAAAACTGTTTATGAAATTTTACGTTGTAATATGAACTTCGAGACGCGTTTCTGAACAGCTCAAGTTAAACCCTGCAGTCTTCTAAATAGTCCATTGTTTGAAAGAAGTGAAGTTTTGTGCCAGAATAACCGTAGTTTTTCATTTATAACATAGGCAATAATTGTGCATACAGTTTTTTACATACCTCCTCAAAAATATGGCTTCTCATAAACACTTTGGACAGTTATGGGACTATAATAAAAAGTAGGCTAATTACTGTGAAAGATATAGGCTACTCAAAATTAGACCATTTATTTTTAATATAAGAGTAAAATGAGAACTGAAGTGCAAATAATACATTAGTGTAGGCCTATAGTATATCTTGTAATTCTACTGTTTATTGTGCACATAATGTATTTATAGGTTTGCTTATTTGAAAAAAAAAATGTTTTCTCTCATTTTTATTTTTATATTTTTATATTCTGTTTTTACTGTAATGTGTTACTCAATCATATATGTCTCAGTTCTGAATTGTTTTGCCCATAATTTCTCTCAAATATATATATTTTAAATATCCATAGCCCATCCATGCTACTGCTACATTTGATTGCTACAGGCTACATTTATTCAGCATAGAATATAATCTATTTATTTAAACTGCAGACATAAGAGATAGACCATAAAACAATAGCAATGTTTGTGTGTGTGCAGTTTAATGTGTTTAATGCATGTTTAGCTCACTGATAGCACTTGGTGTGTGAGATCCTTTTTTCCTCTCACAAAGTGAAATATTGGATTCATCTTCATCTTGTCATCCCAGTTAAGTAGTTGCACTTGTGTTGAGAGACAGTGACCTACATCCCTCTTGTTTTTCTGCTTAACATTTATGGCTTTTAACTTTGGTCTAACCTTAGCTTTTCTGTCTTTCCTAACCTTTCCTTTCTTTCCTATCGACTGTGTGAATGTAAATATATATTATTTATCTGGCATGACATGACATTTGGACTATATTTTCAGTAGATAAACTCAGCATTGACCTTTAAAAAAAAATACTGTCACCTACTAAATAAATGATGAAGATTCAATGGGACAGCGCAGAACAGAAGCATGCAGATATTAGTATTTACAGTTGTGTATATTTGTTCGCAGGGTGGCTCAGACAGGAAATATAGCTGTATGGTTTAATCAGTTTAGCTAATTCAATTCGGCATTTCACATCTTTTTCTGCCAATGAATAGAAGAGGAGAGGTCTGCTGCATGTCTGCCATACCATGTCTGATTTTGTGTAACATTTTGGCACCTATAAGTCCTGGCTGAACCTTCATCCTTCATCTCAACTATATCAACAGGTTCAGCCACTGTCTATAATTGTGGTTTTGTTTTTCCTTTAAGTATTTCAAATGAGTTGGAGACTATTCACTTCTATGGATTAGATATTTGTTGCATGATCGGAATAGCTCATCATGGTTTCCATGCTCTTTTCTGACCAATTATAAAGAAACTAATGCTTTCAGTGTTGAGAAAATATATTCTTCTGAAGCTATAGTTTTTGTATGAGAGAAATAAAACATGAAACTGTGATACGCAGTGGATCTCCTTGACAGGTATCTGTGAAACATCTCACTGTTTTATGTTTTTATGTTTGGCTCGTTAAAGTCAGCTCACTTCATGTTGGAACACAGCGGATGGGGACTGTGGTGAAGACATGCTACGAGTGGTTGATCTGAGGTGGAACCTCTGGGAACAGCTGGTACACAGCAGCATTATGGCAAACAGAGAGAGGTTGTATGGGGGATGGGTGCTTAGTGGGAGAGAGAGGGTTTATGACTGCTGCAGTGAAGCTTTATGAGAGGAGCAGCATCCCCCCCACACCCAGCACCTCCCATCTGAGTCATACATCTCCCCTCACTGAGCCTCTGACCTCCAAGGAGAGCCCTCATCTCCTATCACTCACCCTTTCTCCCTCCTGCCCTCCTTTTCTCTTTCTGCACCTCTCACTCTCTATTTCTCTGTCACAAGCTTTGTACCCCACTGGCTCTGTTACCCTGGCAACCCCTGAGTAAAAAGCCAGCATGTGGAAAGACAGAGGTGGGGGTTTTGATTGTGTGTCTCTGGGAAAGAGAGATGGGGTCTCCATCGTTATTGTGTTTGGGGCAGCATGAGGGTGTTTTTTGGTTGTGTATATGCAAAGTAGCTGGTGGTTTTATTGTTTTAACAATGTGTAGAGATCTAGATCATATTATATTCTCTGTCTTTTATTTCTTTAGATCACTGCTGTGGAGAGACAGGTGTTTGACTTTCTAGGTTACCAGTGGGCGCCCATCCTTGTCAACTTCCTGCACATCATTGTGGTGATATTGGGCTTGTTTGGGACAGTCCAGTATAAGCCCCGCTATGTCGTTTTGGTTTGTACTGTATTTACGTCACTACATTTTTTTAATAACTGTTGAACTTTGATAGGTATGTTAAATAATATAACATTTTATAAAATTTGTTTTTTTAAATCAAAATTTTAACTAAAAATACATTACAATAAAAATATATTATTTATACTTAATTTATAAAATACTGGTATTAAATATAAAAAGATGAAAAGAAAAGACAAAAATATATAGATGGATGAATGTATTAAAATAAAAAAGTTTTTATTAAAATAAATGTATTAAATTAAATGATACATTTTTTATTGATTATTATGATTAAATGTATGGATTTCTTTATAAAAAAAATAATGTTAAAAAGTATAAATGTTTTTTTTTTTTTTTTAGCAAAAATGCGCTAAACTGAAAAAATATGACAGTAGTGTTACAACATATTGTTACAAATACTGTTCTTCTGGTCTTACTGTTCATCAAAAAATTCCTGAAAAGTAAAAAAATGTATTTCAGTTTCCACAAAAATATTGAGCGGTACAAAGTTTTCAAAGTTGATAATTTTATTATTATTATGTTTCTTAAGGAATAAATAAAAAAATTATATATATTCAGATAGAAAACTGTTATTTTAAAGTGTAGTAATATTCACAATATTACTGTTTAATATATACCCTGGTGAGCAAATATATATATATATATATATGTGTGTGTGTGTGTGTGTGTGTGTGTGTGTGTGTGTGTGTGTGTGTGTGCGTGCCTAATGCAGTAATTTGGTTGTTTACCCAGATATGGAGTTTTGTCTTACATAGTTAAGTAGATGTGGTTCCAACATAATTTTTTTAAGTCTCTGATGACCATTATAATTATGTTCTTTCCTTTTCTCTTAGTATATAGTCTGGATTGTATTTTGGGTGACTTGGAATGTCTTCATCTGTTGCCTTTATCTGGATCTTGGAGGGCTTTCAAAGGTAAAGTGCCACATTGCTCTTTTCCTATGGGTCAGTCTAGTGCTAAACCAAGTTCACATACATTCATGCATTCACTGTGGGTATAGGCTTACAAACCACATATGAACAGGATTAAACACCATTTTAAACATACACTATGTTTCCTCAGTACTACGGCATTAAATTAAATAATGTTATTGAAATTAAGAATATTTAGGCATTTTTGTGCTGTGCTCTTTTAGGACAGTGATTATCTGTCACTGGGACTTTCGTCTCATCGCTCATGGTGGAAGGACAACGGTCCAGGCTGTGAGAGCAGAAACCTCCCCACCACTAGATGGCAGCATCTGGAAAGTCCTGCTCGGGTCTCTGAGCTGGGCTGTGTATTAGAGTATCAGTACATCGAAGTTATGCACAGCTTCCTGCAACTGTTCATTTCTGTAAGACCCTAAAACTTATCTGTTAACACTGAAGTGTGCAGAAATAATGATTGTTTTCAAACAGGTTTCCTGAACATGTCTTCCATATGCTGCTGTCAGGCATAGTTTTTTGTTACCTACAAATAAGTAGGCAATTGTAATAATGTTGAAAAATAATGTTCTTAAATTTTTAATATGAACATTTTACACATCTGCTTAAAATTTTCTGTGATACATTCACATACACTAATACACAAATTCAGAATCACTCATAAAAATTTACTTGTACAGAACATGTACTGAATCTGTTGCTTTGTTTGTTTGTATGTAGGCCCTGGGATTTGTATTTGCCTGCTATGTTGTCAACATCTTCAGTGAAGAGGAAGACACATGTTTGTAAAATAATTTTTATCTTTCACCTTTAAAAGTGCACCAAGTATTTTTTGTCTGTTTTGCTGGCTCTTATTTATCTTCATAAACAACTGATATTGTTACTTCATGTCTAATTTTGTATCTGTCTTTTGTTACTTTTCAGATTTGTATAAGTGACAGTGTCCAGATCTCATCAACATCTTTTTCTCAGAGAGAAAAGAAACATTGAAAATGGAAATAGATGGAAGATAGGGACATTAACCATTCTCAGAATGGACCAGATTGGATGGAACAGATATGTTTAAACATAACAGTACACAAAATGTAAAAAATAATAATAAGAGTGATGTGAATATGAACATGAAAATTCAAAGGTATGTGTATGTGTGTTTTATTATTATTATTTTGCCTAATGACACATTGAACTCAACAGATGAACAAGAAGCAATTCACAAGGCATCTATTCATCCAAAGCCAAAGGACACAGCAATGAACCTGCTTTTATGAATACATATTTCTTTTCTTTTCAGGAGATATGATTCTTATGCAAAACAGTTTTACTTACCATTCTAATTTTACTGTTCAAATTTTCCCAGTTAGAAAACAGAAATGTTTTAACACATATGAAAAATCAAACCTAATTTTGTAAATTTAAATAAAAAAGCATTTACTTAATTATAAATTCTGACAGTAGCGAGTCATGTCGTCTTTTATTTTGTGAAATTATACCTGTAGTGCATATCTTATGCAAAATAGTATTTGCAATTAAATATTTGATTCGGGAAACACAAATAGTTTATAGGAAAAATACACTTTATTTCTGTGTCAATGAGGTTTGTGAGGAATATCCCCAATTGATTCACACTGACACCTAGTGGTTTAAATTAAAAAAACGCGCGTTGAATCTGTTAATGCAACGAACGGTTCGTTGTAGCCTATAGGCTACCAAATTGTAACTATAAAAGGTAGCCTATGCTAATGATCTTGATATGTAGTCACACCCAGATTATTATGTATGGCATCACAATGTGCTATGTGTGATACAATATTTCATTATCCTGTGGACAACATAAGCCATCAGAATCCAAATCCAACATGTTTCCTCTCATTTTGAATCATTTCAAACTGAACACATATGCTATTTAAAATTTAGGAAATTCAGCAAAGGCATCTCATCAGGGAAGCTCTGTATTATATTACATTATCTGTGAAATGGGTGTTATGTTGAAACAGAGCTGCTCCCTGCAGGGTTCCAGTCCCTAGTTTCCTGCTGCAAACTTATTAAACAGAGAGACCCCCATCCCACACATCTCTGACTAAGATCTAAATATCAATTAGCTACCCTGAATGCCCTTTATCAGCATGATAACGGCTGACACAAGAGTTCTCAGTGGTTGTTAATGACATTCTTTAAAAGTGAAAATATAAATGATAAAAGTACGTGCTGGCATGGCTTATAATGAAACTAAATTAGGACTACAAGCTTTAAAAAAAAGGAAGTAATTTTTCATCTTCCCAGGCAAATGGCTTAATACAGCTTGAAGCATATAAGTAATCAAGCTCTGGTGTGAAATGTATATATTTGTCAGTAGTTTTTAGGGAACTTTGCACATAGCCTATTTATGAATAAATTAAATGAAACCAAAGGAAAGGACCAGCTGAAAATCTATTATAGTATTAATTAATAAATAAGTATAATGTTTTAATATTTTATTATCTATATAGCCTACGGGATGGTTTGTGATAGTCACTTCTTTTTGTCTAAATTAAACACAAACCCATTCAATATAGGCTAATAAACTATCAGCTAGTTTTCATTACATAAAAGCATAATCTATATTTTCTGTTTGTATTACTTTTTAAAATAATTGTTCATAAAGACAAATATAATTATACGTAAAATTGCAATGGCAAAATATACAGCCCTCTCATTTAGAAACTGAATATACTACGTTAAAATTATTTAGGCAATTATTAGAAGGAAGAACAAATATGAAATTGTTTATTTACTAAGATAAACAAGAAATTTAAGCAGTGATAACTTTTTTCCCCAATTTTCTGGTCTTCCACTCAAAAGAACTGTGCTAAAATTGCAGATTCAAGTGTTTTTTTTTTTTTCTCAGGTTGGTCACCTCCGCGTGGCCACTCGGTCCATGTAGCGTCAGTCCCTCCGCGCAGATCCCGGATGGAGCGGCCATTGGGCGGAAGTGAACAGAGGTGCACAATAACTGCGGGCTAGGAGGAGGAAAAAATATAATATACACTTTGAAATAAATTTACACTCGGCGTGTGACAGCATTGGATTAAACCCCAAAACCGCGGACCCTCTGATACTCTCGGAAACATCCTCAGGCTGGACTTCTAGTGCACTCGAGAGGACCGGATCGCCGGAGTCAAGTCGTGGAACTTGGTGAAAAAAAGCGCAGTTCAGCCTGCACGGAGCCGAGAGGAACCCACAGGCTTCGGGTTACGCCGAGCACTCTCGCTGCTGCTTCTTTTTTCTTTGCAAGACTCTTGCTGAATCTAAAGAGGCCCTCTTGATGAATTATGTCTACCAGCAGTATTGACCCACAGGTAGGTTGGAGTGGCACGGCGTCGCTAAGGCCTTTAGGAGGAGCAGGGAATGCGCGTGCAGCCTCCGCCGCTTCTGCGGAGATGTTACGGGCATCTGCCTCTGCTTGCTTCACACAAGCGCGGTGGCTAACGAGTTAGCATTTTTTTTCCACTCGTTTAATTGAATATTACATCGCATTTCTTCGGTCCTTCGGTTTCCGTTCGACACATCGCAAAATGCGTTCTGCTCCAGTGTACCATCAGGATAAAACTTAATATAGTAACGATACACAATCTCTCTCATCAGCTTTCGAGAGTTCTCACCAATATTCTCTGGACTTGGGCTGATCTGTGTGGCCGACGAAATGTTAAGCTTTCCGTGTGAACGTCAATTCCTTGATTGACTAAATAAATATCAACTTAAGCCCTCGTTTATATTTAATAACGAATGATGAGCGACTGCTGATAGTGCATTGATTTATTGGTGATGCTCTAATGGAGTCGATGTGGATAAAGAGCATGAAACGTTGTGCATCATTTACATGTTAAACACGAAGAGCTCGTGTTTAAAACAACAATGCAAAGGTGTTAATGTCTTTGTCTTGTTGTTTTTATCCACCTCTGATCACCTACTGGATGGGAAGACATCCAAAGGACAAGACGCTAAAGGTGAGTTTGATTTATAATATAGATGCCTAATACAGGTTTAGAAATTAAACGTCCAGGATATTCTCTTTAATTTACATTAAGTCCAATTTTACCTTTATCAATGCATTGGCTGTGGCTGTTAAGTCTAATTTTGGCATTCATTCTCTGTGACTTATATCATGGCCGGGTAGCTCTGTTACTCTCATATCATTCAAATAATGTTGTCTGAGAGCTCAATCAATCACCTGATGGAGAGTCCAGAACTGCTCCTGTTGTATTAACACCATTCTGACACATCAATTGGCAATGGGAGCTTGGCTTTTGAACACATTAAATAGATTATGCTTCATAATGCTGTAGCATTAACTACTTTAGTTGTGATTTTATTAAAAAAAATTGTCCTTTGGCTTTGCACAATTTTTGGATGCTCCTCTTCATCTATGATTTTGTCTGTAGTATTGTGGTAGTCGGACAGAACATGTGGTGAGCTTGTTATCAGATGTACAGGTCTGAACAGTAGTCCTGATGTTTAACGTCATTCTTTATTTCAGTGCAAAATGGCTCTCTTCATCAGAAGGAAACGGTCCACGACAATGACTTTGAACCATACCTCACTGGCCAGTCTAATCCGGTGAGAAATGGGTTTTTGTATTTGTCTTAAGGTGTGAAATGAAGGGGACATTAATTAAACGTATTCTTCTCAGCTTAAGCATGTTTTTGATATTTTTAAGAAAAAATACTGAATATGCTTTTTTTTCCAAGTGTGTTGTCCTTGTAGGCTTGTGCATGTAAAAACAGTATTTTTTTAAAGTGGTACTTTATCTTTCTTTGAAATAACTTTTATGCTGTTTTTACTGAGGAAGTGAGGAATAAAAAATGTATCTGTATATATAAAAAAGGAAATAACTGAATTTTTTTTTATACATTACCTCAACCACAGTACATTACTAAAAGGAACTAGTTGTACAATATACTATGTCATTGCTTTTAAATTTGTTCTGGAGTTTAATTTAATTAGAACAGACTTGAATTTTAGCGAACACTCCACGGTTATGTTTTTATGAGGTTTGAAATTAGTTAGCATTATTAATTCTAACAACTCTATTTCTGTTCTTTTCCCTCAGAATAACAGTTACCAATCAATGACCGACCCATACCTGTCTAGCTACTATGCCCCCTCGATTGGGTTCCCGTACCCCCTCAGCGAGGCCCCCTGGTCCACCGGCGGAGATCCGCCAATCCCGTACCTCACTCCATATGCCCCCCTCAGCAATGGGGATCATCACTTCATGCATGACACTGTGTTCGGACAGCCAGGTGGTCTGGGAAGTAGCATCTATCCACACCGCTTTAACTTTTTCCCTGAAAACCCAGCATTTTCCGCCTGGGGTACAAGCGGCTCCCAAGGCCAGCAGACTCAGAGTTCTGCATACGGGGGCAGTTACAGTTACCCACCCAGTTCATTAGGTGGCACCCTGGTACCCGACGGGCAAACAGGCTTCCCAAGCGACACCCTGAATAAGGCGCCAGGTATGAATAGTTTAGAGCAGGGCATGGTAGGGTTGAAGATTGGCGGTGATGTGACTGGAGGTGGTTCTGGAGTGAAGACGGTGGGCTCGGTGATTGGTGGAGGGCCGGTGGCGGCAGCTGTGGCCACGGGTAATGGTGGGACTCCAATCGGGATGCCTCCTCCCAAACCCACGTCTTGGGCAGCCATTGCCAGCAAACCAGCAAAGCCTCAGCAACTGAAAGTGAAGAGCAAGCCGGGGATGCCCATGGCTGGAGGCACCCTGCCCCCACCACCCATCAAACACAACATGGACATTGGCACCTGGGATAATAAGGGGCCTGTGACTAAAGTAGCCTCACCACTGCCACCCCACCACCAGCAGCAGCCTCCGCTCCACTCCCAGGGTCACCTACCACCTCACCATCATGGGCTCCCGCCCCCACCTCAGCCCCCTATGCCGTCTGCCCAATCGCTTGCTCAACAGATGGTGATGCAGGGTCCGCCCCCTCCACAGTCTTACCAGAACCACACCCCTGCTCCTCCCCCTCAAACCCGGTGGATTGCCCCACGTAACCGTAACCCTGGTTATGGTGGGGGTGGCAGCATGGACAGTAGTGGCTCATCAAGCGGTGGAGGAATCGGCAATGGTGGTGGCGGCGGACCTCCGGGTTCCGGTGCTATTGAATCCCACCCGGTCCTTGAAAAGTTGCGTGCGGCGCACAGCTACAATCCCAAGGACTTTGATTGGAACCTGAAAAATGGCCGGGTTTTCATCATTAAGAGCTACTCGGAGGACGACATCCACCGCTCCATCAAGTACTCCATCTGGTGCAGCACGGAACACGGTAACAAGCGGCTGGATTCTGCATTTCGCGGCATCAACGGCAAGGGTCCTGTCTATCTGCTGTTCAGCGTCAACGGCAGCGGACACTTCTGCGGCGTGGCAGAGATGCGCTCACCTGTAGACTACGGCACCAGCGCCGGCGTTTGGGCGCAGGACAAATGGAAGGGCAAATTTGATGTGGACTGGCTGTTTGTTAAAGACGTGCCCAACAGCCAGCTCAGGCACATCCGTCTAGAGAACAATGACAACAAGCCCGTGACCAACTCCCGTGACACGCAGGAGGTGCCTCTGGAGAAGGCCAAGCAGGTGCTGAAGATCATCGCCACCTACAAACACACCACCTCTATCTTCGATGACTTCTCACACTACGAGAAACGGCAGGAAGAGGAAGAGGTGGTAAGAAAGGTAATTTTTTTTAAGCTAATGATTGGGATATTGTGTTTTTTTTATATACGAGATTAAGGTTCAGAGATGCATATGCTGAAGGAAAATATTTCTGTTTAGAGGTGGATGACCATAAGTAGTGATTAACCAAAGAACTTTGACCAGCATGTGAAGGTTCCAGGCTACTGTTCATGTCACTGAAACTGCCAGTGTAGATGTTACAGCTGATTAAAAATGCCATAGATCATAGATACTAGTGATGCAACAATACAGTTAGCCCATGGTTCAATACATAGCTTGTTTTTTAACCACTGTTTTCTGTTCGGTTCTGATGGCTTGGCACATTAGTGTTTACATTTTAGTGAGTGTTTATTGTTTAGTTTAAAATGTGATTTTTAAAGTACATTAACCACAAAACCTTGCTGTGAACGTCCTCATAATGGAAAAAGATGTGAATTATTATATGTCTACATAAAATGTATTTTCAAAGAGGTATTATTTTCCTATTTTTTCCCAAAATAGGATGGATTGGCCATCATTGAGCACTGCAAACACACGTAATGTACTTCATAATTTCATTCATACTGCTTGCCACATATGCATCACAAAAGTAATGGAATTCATGACGTTCCAATAAATCCCCAATGGACAAAGACATTGCTATCGCTGTAATGAAACAAAAAGAAGATACAAACATTTTGAATGATGAAACAGAAGGACAATAAACACTTGCCTTCAACAATATTTAATTTATCTGTGTTCTTCAAGCCATCTCGGGTATTTTCATAAAGATTATGTATATTTGTAATCCGTTGCTAATCGACGCAGCCTTTATTGCAGTATAGAATATATTTTCTGCCTCATTCTGTGCTAAGAAGCCACATCAGATCGCAAAACGAACTTATTTCAAACACACGACTGATGTTGTGAACTATATTAAGTTATAATGTTCTCTTTTTTTTTTTTTTTTTTTTTTGGTTGGACAACCGGTTTAGAAACACTTCTCGTTGTAAGTTATTACAAGGGAAGGTGTTTGGCGTGTTGCTTTTTAAAAATGCACGTTATAAGCATGGAGGGGTTTCCTCATCTCAACACAGAAATTATATAAACGCAAAACCGATTTAAAGCATGCATTGAACCGTGGATGAGGTACCAAACAGTTCCAATATTATTTTGAGCATTGTCAAATCCCTAATAGATACCTAGTTGTTTTTGGAATGGTTGATGCTCTTTGCTTTTGCTGTTGATGCTTCAGTTATTTCATGGTTCTGTCTTTGATATTTCATCCAGTGGCGGTTTTTAATATTGTGATGCACTTGCTTTAGTCAAGTATCAAGCTGCTAATAAAATTTTATTTCATCAGTAAGATTTCTACTGACAGCAAGCAAAAATATGGCTCCACTTTTAAATTTGGTTTTATTCACTGTAAAATATTTCTGCTTTTGACTTGTTATGATTAATTTGGAATTGTTTTATGTATTGAGTATTTAGCCTAGTTATTGGCATTTTTATTCAACAAGAATTTAAGAGAATGCTGATGTTTTTGATTTGTGTCAAAGGATTATTGATTTTTATCTCTTTCTTTCATCTCCACTGACAGCACCTAGAGCCTGCTCCTCTCCAGAACCGATCCCGACTTGATCAAGTAAGATTTTCTTTGTTTTATTGTTTTCCAGGGCTAACATGGAAGATCTGCAAATGTCAGAGGAATTTAAAATTGTGTTTTCTAGATAGGATTGGAATGTTTTGTGTTTATGCACAAATGTAAAATTTCACTGGCTATGCATCGCACCTTTTATTGATAACTTCCATCTTGCTGCTTCTGAAACACTCTTTTGACTTTAAAAGATATTTTGTTAAACTATTTTTAATCACATACAACAGTCTTACTTAGAAAACTCCCTAAAGACTGTTTATTAAAATGTCTAAAGGAAATCTTTTTGAATTTTGCTTGACCGTGCACCTAAAATCTTTCTGTCTGTAAATTATCCATTGGTTTATTAATGGTTTTACTATTTTTAGTTAATTGATACACTGAAAACAATTATAGTGAACCATCTTCACTCAGAAATTCCTAGTAAATTAAATAAATAATTACAAAGAACCCGCAAGTAACACATTGAAGTAGACTGAATGTTTTCTTGTTAAACGCTCAACTTTGAAAAATCATTTTTACAATGTACTGCCCTGTTCTAGGCATGAAAATAGCATTAGAATTTGCAGTGATATGAAACAATTACTCCTTATGAGTGCAAATGTTTTTAAAGTAAAGGAAATTCATTGGTGAAAAGTTGTGGAAACCCTGCCTTGTGAGTGAGAATTTAAAAGTCATTTTAAATAAGTAAACCAAGATTTTGTGTGCATCAAAGTAACTTTCCCTCCATTTCTCTTTGTCACAGGAACGCCAGAACCGAAATAAACAATAGAAGGCTGCCCCCTACATATGATGAGCAGTTGTTTTAGGACTGACCGTTTGAAAATTACATTTAAAGAGGACACAAGATGAAATTTAAAAAAAAAATAAACAATCATTATGTTTTTCTATTTAATTCTGGTAACTTCAGCCAGCATCAGACTCGAGCCTCTGCGCCTCCGGCTTCACCTGTGGGGGCTGAAGTCGATTAGCACCTCTCAACGCCGCGTCATCATTTTGATTTATTTAGATTTTTTTTCTGTGTTCTGTTGTTTGGTATTGTTTTCATACAACCCCCCCCCCCCATTTGACCAACTGATATCTGCACAAGTCTTTTATTTCATCCTGTATTTTTGTTTTTCTTCAGCCCCTCTGCTCCACATCATGCCCTTGAGAGTTGGTTAAATGAATAGTTAGTTAATTCTGTGTATGTATGTATGCGTGTGTGTCAGGGATGATGGCGGAGTGTATGTTAATCATGTGATATGGCAGAGGTAAGGGAGTGGGGGGTGTTCAGACTCCGCTTTGGTTGAGTGGGGGGGGGGGGGTGCATCTCCAGCATCAGTGACTGTGATGGGCCAGTTTTATGTTCTTTAGATCCAGAGTGGTTTGAATCCCATTCGTGGAGAATCGTGCAACTGCATAGAAGGGACAATGACATGTCTTGACATGAGATGATGTTATAAAAAAAAAACCTTTTTGAATTATGTAACACTTGACTTTTTTTGTTCAGTGACGAGCCGCTTATGTTACAGATTTTGTTTTTTATTTTCTGTTTTGACTGCTTGGAGCCTTAACATTTTAAAGCTATGGAAACCGTTTAATAATGGCTGTTCTATACCTCAGTTGAAACAGCGTTATCAGGGAGACGACATCCCATGCATCCTTAACTACGGGAAGTCAACATTGTCACTGGCTGGACTAAAAACTAAACAAAAAAAGCAAAGTAAAAGTAATGTTTTCATTGCGGTTCCGAACCTAGTGCTCAGACTCCGTTCACATACACACTTAATGTTTAAAGAGCAGAAATGTAACTTCTTACTGTTCAAACCCCGCCCAGCAGAGGTCGCTGTTTCTTTAAGCCAATCTGAGAGATGTAGCAATTCATCGCTTTTTATTTGAAATCACTTTAGATGCATCACCTTTTTTTTTTGTTCTTTGTCATTTCTTAACAGATTTCATTTTATCGCTCTTTTCCTCCCCATGTCCTCAGTATATTGCTAAGCTTTAACGTAGGATCATATAATTATAACAATAACGAAGAACGCCTCAAATGTGTAACCTGAAAATTAATGTTACTAAATTACTGTTAAAAGTAAGAAAAACAAACAAACAAAAAAAGAGTATATGGTTTCTGTGCGTGATTTTTTAGGACCTGCTTGCTGTTTTGTGTGTTTATGTGTGGGAGAGCGAAATTGAACCGTGCGAGGGTTTCAGATTTCTATAGTCATATAACAGAAGATTCATGAAAATATATGAAATACTAAAAATAAAAAAAAGTTACAAGACAAACATTTAAGTCACCCCTGAAATGAATATGCATTGTATTGGAAGGTCACTATCTATCACATTCTTAGATTTGATCATGCTCATTATTAAAATAATACTATATGGTGTAATTGCTGTTTGAAGGTGTTCTTTTTACTGCCTTGTTTTGTTGGGCATATTGTCTGTGTTGTTACTCTACTAATTGTTTTTGCACAGAGGTCCCCAAAACAGAGTTTTGTATCACTTTTTAACCCACCTGAAAGGTTTTGATTTTAAGAAATCACCATTGATGAGCACATAAACATGCTTAATTTTCAGACATGATGGACGTATATTTATTTGTTTCTCAAGATAATACAGGATACGTATTTATGGCACTGTCACTTCTGAAAATGGTAAAATAAGCTTTGAAATAGAGCTAATTATTTCAAATGTGTAAATACTGTAATTCAATAATCATCTCGATATAATCTCCAGTGCTTCATAAATGCTCAATTTGCCTATATTTTGAAAAAGGTTAAATAGTCCATCCATAATCAAATTTCTACTGTCATTTTTAGACATGCAGATAGAGCAAAGAATATTTTAAGCACTCCAACTTGTCCTAAATATTAATTGTTGAGAAAACAAGCATTGTGCTTTAAGTCTTGTACAGTAAAGGTTGTATATAATAAAGATGGTAGCCCGGTTTATTTATGTGCACACTTGCCACTTGCTAAGACTGCTGAGATGGAACATCATCCATTAAAATTAACAGCCGATGAAAGTAGTTACATCAGCAAATGGTGGTCAAAAGGCTTTGGTATTTTGGCACAAATAAACAGCAATATGATTTCCTAACGATCGTAAAAATAATATTAAAATGGATGTTGAATTTATTACTGAAACAGCTCAAAATAAAATGTTATCACTCTTGTATGAGAGTTGAATCTCTGCGTACACCGCCATCTAAATTGACTGGCTGCCATCTTGTTCTACTCATCTAGCACATCTAGTTAACAGAAAGAAGAGTTCAGGCCAGGAAAAAAAGAGAATCCTTGAAGCAAGATTTCTAGACATGAAACGGATTTGCATTAAATAAGGGTTTATTGGCAGGTAAACCAAGAAAGTGTGGAAGAAAGAGACAGGTCTTGGTAGAAGATGCTCTCTGGCCATTAAAAGATTGAACACCATATTAAAAAAAAGTAAGCCCTATTCTAAATGTTGTACAATAATGTCCTCCTGACTTTCTCTTGCCATTTTTGCCAGTATTTTTTTATTTTTATTTTTATCTAAACAGATCCATATATTTCAGTTGAATGCAGTATTTATATAAGTATACACACCTTTAGAAATCAATGACAATTACCAATACATGACCAAACAGTGTTCACAAAATGTGATGATGCGGGTAATGTCATTAGCTATTCTTTTCAGGACAGACTATGTAACCTCCATCATGCACTTTCTTAGGGGTTTTCTGTTGCAATGGGAACCATATTTCTTTTTTTTTGTTTTTTGCTCAAGGTTCCTTCAAACATGTCTATATTAGCAAATCCCATCCTTCTTCATGTTATTTACACTGCATGGCTTGATTAAATCATGTGACTCTGTTAAATAGTCATCTATTAAATAGTCTTAAATCAACTGTATAATTATTATATGAAAATTACCTCATAAACTAGTAGAACCAGACTTAGTGATGTTCAAAATAAAACAATAATATACTTGGAATTAGACAGTAGAATTTCACATTCCTGTCAGCTCCCGAGATTAATATTCTTATCATGCGCCTGCAACCCAAGCGGCCTCGGTTCCTGTTCAGCTCTGCCTTTACGAGAATCACCGCGCAGTCTTCACTCGGGGTGCGCGCATTCCTCATGCTGCTGCTCATTTTGCTAAACGATACAGGTTGGCCGTTTTAAGGCCCCTCTCTTGGCATTCACCGCGTGCCTTAATTGTATGGATATTAAATCAAGGTCCGCCGTGAACACGCAGAGTGGCGGGCCCATGTCACCACCCTCCATGACGCGCGCACCCCAGAGCAGCCTGCTCTTCAAAGAGTGCCGCAAAGAGGGATGTCGTAATGCGATTTGACAACACACCGACGACATAACGTCAAAATAATTATCACAATAGTGTTTCTACATTGTTTCCAATTTCAATTTCACGTGAAACACAGTCAAATCCCAAAGCATATATTGCGCAGAGCGGGCCATCCAGTGGCCTATATTCAATCCCTTTAAGAGCTGCTCTCTATATGATTCTGCAGCCTCAATTCAAGCAGCCATGGCTATTGTCCTCCTCCTTTTGAGTCTCTGGAATTTGTGTGTCTCAGTGGCAGCACATTTAGGAATTTAAAAAGAATGTCAATGCCCAGATATAGCATATCATAAATGAATCGTTGTCGAATAAACAGAGGGATTGCTTCGCAGGCAAACAGAATGAAAGCAACGAAGAAGGTAGCATCCGTCCGAAGGGCGCGCATTGTTATGATTCTCGCTCATTTTGCTGACATCTGCAGTAGTGCATTCCTTAGACTACATGAAGTGTAAACAAAACACTTTTAAAATCTCAAAATACACAATCAACTATTTAAAAAAAGCTGCCAACCAGCGTAGGTCAAAATTTGGCTATATCACCGCCAAAACATGCAAAATGACCGAAACACCACTACTGTCCCCCGTAAACACGATGCTCCATTTATTTTCTCCGTCGAGCATCTTTTGGGCTGCCGCCGTATCCCTCCTGCATCCCGCAACGAGGTCACGCCAGCCTCTTACCGATTGAACACACCGTCTGTATGCCGATTTTAATCGTAATCGTCTTCTGCTGTAGTGTTTAATGGCCTCGTTTACGTCTTGGTTGCGCTGATCCCTTCTGGAGAGATTAGTGCTTCCTCGCGTCCCCGCGCGCTCGCCCTCCTCTGCTGATAGGACTCAAGCGCGAGAGGATTACATCGGGACACGGTGACGTCATGACCCGCTCCGAAGGCCCCCTCCCATACCGTTATCCAAATCCCCATCAGGACGATGCCCTTGAAAACCAGTGAGGCTGACATTCGGAGGACTGAGAGCCATTAGCGCCCTTTACATTACATTACAATTGCTGTAGTCTATGTGCGAATTCTTCAATTATTGAATTCAATAATTTTCGGAGAATAGCTAGCCTACATCTCTCGCAACAGTTTTGTGTCATGCCTAGTCATTACTAATAATAATAAAAAAGTTTTAAGCTACAGTACATTGATAGTTAAAATTGGCCGCTTTCATCGATTTTATGCAAGTGGCGCTGTTGCTATAGTAACCGGTGAAATGATTTCGCGAGCATTTTTCGACTTTGCACGTTGTAATATGATTTTCGTAGTTAAACGTTTGAAATTGCTTCTTAAAAGTATAAGCTAATACATACCTTACATATTAATTTGAGGCCCAAAATTTAATTAGAAAATCCGTAATGTGCATGTAGGCTACTTTGCTTGCAGAGTCCACTAGCTAGGCTACATTTGATGCGCACTTTGCTCGCGCGAGTTGCCATCAAATCGTTAAAAAAAAGGAGGAAGTGAAAATGGATTTGAATGTTTAGGAACCTTAGAAACCCACGTGCAATAGT
Source organism: Carassius gibelio (assembly GCF_023724105.1). Taxonomy (NCBI): domain Eukaryota; kingdom Metazoa; phylum Chordata; class Actinopteri; order Cypriniformes; family Cyprinidae; genus Carassius; species Carassius gibelio. The sequence continues at coordinate 17,422,305 of NC_068378.1, read as the reverse complement.
CTATTCTGCTGCAGTATATAGGCTAAATTCCATCCACCATCTTGAATTCACCTAATTTCCAATCCCCCTCAGTTCGACTGTAAATGTGTAAAATCCCAGGATAAATGCTTAACCGGGAAAACGGTTATTTATTATTCCCCTGGAGCGATAGCTTGGGCCTACTTCCTTCTCCACTGCGCAAGGGAGGAGTTTTGTCTTTGCATTTCAATAGCAGCCGGAGCATTCATCCCGTGCGTTCCTGCTCTTCAGCGGCCTGTCCTCCCCACCGCGCGACCAGGGCCTCTCCATCACAAGACGTCCCACAAACAGGGGCGGACTTTACCATTAGGCAAAGGTCGGCAATTGCCTTGGGCCCCGAGCTACCTAGGGGCCCCCAAAATGCCCCATTAACTTGCTTAAAGATTTTTATTTTTTTTTACTTCGTGCAAAATATATATTTCTAAAACTCCATTTGCGAAAAATGGCATCAAATCATTAGTGTCGCAGACAGGAGGGCCCCCCCCCCACCTCACTACATTGGACTATTCCATTATTTCACTTACTGCGCATCTGCGAAAGTGACAAGGCTGTAATGCGCCAAAAAACTGACGAAGAAGAAGTGATTGACAGTGATAGACATTGTGTACAGAGAGAGAGTGTTGACAGTAAAAATGAAGCGAAGCTACCCAAGCGGTGCTGAAAAAAGGAAGAAACAGGAAGAAAGCAAAAAGTTTTTAGGAAAATTGATGAGTAATGAGTACTAGCAGTCACTAGCCGCATTTCCACTGTCGGCCCAGTGCGAGCCAGGGCTTAAAAGAGGCCGTTTGTTTGCATGCTTTGTTATATATTCAAATTCAAAATCATCGATGTTTTAACTATAGAATTGATTTAATTTATCAGGACTCAAAATTAATCACACATAAATACACTTATTTCTATTTTATTTATTTATTTTTAACGCTTATGACAATAGCCTGCTTATTCAGTCGAGTCTGTTTCTGTTTATTGGCCACAGTATAGCCGTCACATTTAGAATGAATGATAATATCTCTATTTTTATAAAAGCTCCCGAACAAAAAACATTATTAGGCTATATTCTTTTATGATAGGCAACGTGAGATAAACTCGAGACGAGGCTTGTGAAAGATAATATAAGTTACTTAATACACGATTGTGATAGAGAATAAGAAGCTGACATCTGATTTCTTCAAGCGGTCATATTTTACCATGTTTACTATGGTAATATGTTTAGCGTGCATATCTTTTTCATCGCTTATACATATTTCAGCCTTGTATGGTGATTATAATACACATCAGATCAAGTTATATCAAACACTCGCTGCTGACTGAAAGAGAGTTTTGAGCTCAACTTATTTAAAAAAAAAAAAGTGTTTAATGCTGGTGTTAGCTGTTATCTTTCTTAAATGATCCTCGGCGCAGACTCGCTATTTTTATAAAAGCTCCCGAACAAAAATCATTATTATATTTTGATGATATGCAACGTGGAGCTAAACTCTTGAAACGAGACGACAGATAAAATGTTACTTAATAAATACACAATTGTGATAGAGAATAAGAAGCTGACGTCTGATTTCTCCAAGCGGTCATATTTAACATGTTTACTGTGTTACGTTAATGTTTAGCGTGCATAGTCTTTTACATCGCTTATAAATATTTCTGCCTTGTTTAGTGATTATAATCCACATCGGATCAAGCAAACACTTGCTGCGAACTAAGAGTGAGTTTTGAGCTCAACTTATTTTAAAACGTCGTTAATGCTGGTGTTAAAGCTGTTATCTTTCTGAAATTATCCGCGCTGACGCTCTCTAGACACGGAGAAACTCCGCCTTTGATCGTAACCACTCCTCTAGCCCCAGCTGGCCCGCTTTGGCTCAAGGTTTTCGTCGGACCAAAAAACCCTGGCCGTTGGCCCCGAGGAAGCCCCGGCGAGGCACGATCAAGCCCCGGAAGTGACAGTGGAAACGCGACTGGCCCTGGCACTGGCACGCACTAGCACGCCCGGTCCTAGCTCGGTAGTGGAAACACGGCAGATGTTTATACATCATTGCTGTGTGAAGACTGCTGAAGAGAAGTAACAAGTAGGGCTTTTTTTTTTTTAAATAAGGATTGACAAAAGGAGGGAAACAAGAGATGTAGAGGGCCCCATGTCTGTGTTTGCCTTGGGCCCCAAAATGTCTAAATCCGCCCCTGCCCACAAATGCAAGTCAGTGCAGGAGGGAGGCTTTGGTAATGCAGAGGCGATTTAGCTGCTTTGTCACTGACGAGGAGTCAAGATAATGTAGATGAATAAGAGCTGAGAAAGCCCTTTGAGTTTAAGTAACTGCCTGCACCTGCTTCTACTGTCATGTATTTCTAACCCTGCTGTCGAGGTCAAAGAAGCCTAATATTCTTTAAGGGATTAGGCTATTAAAAGATGTTTACATTTGTGCTTTAAATTATTTTTAATAAAAATTGGCAAAAATAAATGAGCATAAAACATTAAATTTAGTACCTATATGAATATTCTGGACTAGATAATTTTCTTTTTTATTTATATTTAGCTCTTTAATCTCCTCACTATCTTCCTCGTTGCTGTCCTATTTTCATTCCATTTGATCATTTCTACAACTTCCCTCTCTTACTGTGTCAGTCTTCTCTTTGACTTCCAGTCTCCCTCTCTCTTCTTCCCACCATCCTTCTCTCTTCCTCCCACGTGTTTCTACATCACTCTCTTCAGTATGAGATCCACTCTGCCCTTCATGTCTCAGCTGATTGGACCAGCTGCTCAACTCAAGTTCACCATAGCAACTATGATTCAGTCGCCCAGCAACGGATTTTACTTTCACCCCACTTCCTACTCAGGGACCCCCATCTCCCCACAGCCAACCGTCCAGTGGACGAATCTGTTGATAAGTGATATAGTGTTACTCTATTACTGGCATCTGCAGTTTCACAGGGTTGATCTCAGCATTGGGTAGCTGAGATCCATTTGAGGAGAGATGTATTCCACATCAGACAGAAACTAAAAAAACATTATTTGTGTGTGTGTTTGATTTATTTGTGATTCTGATGATGTGATTTTGTGATTGCATTTTGTTTAACATTTTTTATGGCATGTAAAATAATGCACACACACACACACACACACATATATAAGCATAACATTTTGAAGTAGAAAGACTGAAATATTTCCTTGTAAAACATACAGTTTTATTTAATTGTATTTATTTATTCACTGTGTGTGTGTTTATATATATATATATATATATATATATGTGTGTGTGTGTGTGTGTGTGTGTGTGTGTGTGTGTGTGTGTGTGTGTATATTTTGTTTGTTTTTGGTATAAGCTGAAAAGTACAATTAGTATAATTAGTTCATCCAGCACTGCCAATATGATCCAAAAATGTTTTATGTATAATTTAATGATATAGGTAAAAAAATTGATAGCCTGAATGCACTGTTAGTCGCTTTGGATAAAAGTGTCTGCTACATGCATACAGTTAATTTAATTTATCTTTTTTCATTTCTCTGAGTCTGTCATTATTTTATGTTTATGGCTAATTCAATCATGCTTGCATTTAGAATAAACAAATTAGGCCATCGACTCTAACTTATGATATGATGAAACAGTTGTGTTTCTCCTTATCACAGAATATCTGAGTGCCTTCCATCAACCCCCTCCACATGCACAGGATTCCTCCAGCACTGCAAGTCTAATTTTAATCATGTTCATTTGCATTAGTAAATGATGACTAATTAATCAGACTTGTTTTGGGCATTTCTCGGGTGTAGGAGTAATATTGTCATTTGTTATATAATTTGACTAACATAAAATCTGTTAATAATGGGAGCAAACTGTTTTCTAAATATAATTGCATTAGCCTACATTCATATTTTATTTACATTTATTATTACTGACATTCAAGAACAGTATATGTGTGCAGCCCAGTTTCCTTTTCACTTTTTGAGGGAAATCTTTTGAAAATTTTAACACAGGGTAGATTTACACCCAGTCTTAATTTGGCGTGATGACCCAGTTTCCAAAAGCAAAGCCAGTCTTTTCCATCTCTCACACAGTCAGTTTATATGACAGAATATCAACAATCAAATTCTGAGTTGGCATATATGTATAAAATAATTAAATAGCCGGCTATAGCTTTAATTATTTGCTTTCATCTAGGCTAAAATTATTTACTGACATTTGTCATTTAAACAAAAAATATTCTGCTCCTAAACAAGTTTTTAATATCGTTGTTATTATGATTGTAAAACAATACGCTTCTTATTAGATAAAACATCACCTGTTTGTTTATGTGTGTGTTGATGGACGCAGATTTGATTGGACAGTATGTTAGTCCTTGAAAAGTTTCGACAGGTCAAATAGGAGTTTACTGCAGCAAACTCAAACGACAAGAGACGTTGCACATAGACGAATAATACATTCATATTTGCTGACAGAATGAACATCAGGAGAATGAATCCAATGCGGAATGGTGACAATGACTGTGAACTGCGTTTCCACACGTGAGCTGCACGCCCTACGGTCAGAGCCTCGCTGAAGGAGTTTCCACGCAGCCCTCCCATTAATTAACCTCAGACCACCGCATAATCGAAGAGACCGCCTCGGAGATGGACAGAAACAGTTTTCAGTGTCTGTAAAATGGATTTCACAGAAATTCGGCGCCGAGAACGCTGCGGTGCGCGTGAACGGAGGCGCATGCACGATCTAAACGACGCGCTTGGTGACCTGCGAGCTGTCATATTGTACAATCCGAATCAAAACGAGAAAAAAAAACTGTCTAAGATAGCGACGCTGCTCCCAAAAACCACATCCTGATGCAAGCTCGGGACTTGAAAGGGATGCGGAGGATTGTTGAGCAGCTAAACATGAGACCGAATATTATGACACTACATATAGCCTACTGTCACATGAAGTCTTTATGTCAGCGTGTTGATTATTTAATTTCAATATGTAATTATGGATAATATTACCCATAATTACACAATGAAATAGCTTCTATTTCAATTAAACATACTAGAAAGTTCTTGCTTAAGCAAATATTAGGCTATAACATGAACACTGTGGGAAAAAAGAGTAGCCTATATGAAATCTGAACCCTTATATTTTAATTTTCGGTAATCTTTGTCATAATAGACTATATTAGCTATTGTGGAATGAAGTCATCAAAATAAATAGCCTAGATGTTTCTGTCAAATTTGTCTTGAGTTCTCCAAGGAATAAGGAACTAAGAGTTTTGATTTTGAAAAGTAATATAAATGTCACACAAACATGTTTTATTGCATCACCTGTTTTGTATGAGAAATAACATATGGTGTGGTTCAACCCGAAAAAACAAAAACACATTCACAAACACATTTCATTGGTTCATACCGTCTGGTCATCAGCAGGAGAACTTACCGGCTGTTGCTGAGGAATGGAAAAAAACAATACATTTATTTTAATCTACTGTATTATCTAACATGTTACAACCAAAATCTCCCCGTCCAGAGGGATTTCTCATCTGGTCCAGTCAGGTCCACATAATAAAGATGAGTCTCATCTGATCTCTGAGACATAATCAATTATCTTTCTCGCCCTACACAATATGTTTTAATGCCTGCTTTGCAAGAACAGCAGTGTGTTGCATAAGAGGATCAGGCAAATTCATGCTTGTTTTGGGAAGGTTTTAGAGTAACAATGTAAGCCATCCAAGGTTATTGTTTATATTAGGGCAGGCTATATTTTAGTCTCTTCATGATCATCCACTGAAATTGCTGGAGAAGTTAAAGATAATACTAAAAATATATTTGGTCATTATTGCTAAGGTCCAGTTATGACAATTTGATTAGTCATTACGAGGTTAGTTATTGAAATTTGACTGATTTATCAGTTTATCAATTAAGATCTACATAGGCCTATATTTAATAAATAAATAAATAATAATAATTAGATTGTCATTAGACTTTTATGTATGAAGTCAATATGCAATTTATAAAAACGTATTTCAAACGTTTATATTTTTTTCCTTAAATAGCTTTAAAGCAAATAATAATAAATAAATACTTGTTCCAGATATTAATGTTCCGTAAATAAAACAAATCGTGCACACGATCTGGCAACCTTACCAGCTTTGCCACAGCAACCGTGACGTCAGTATTCTGACCAATCACTGACGTCCCCTCAAGTCTCATTAAGAGCTCTCGTCTGTTATCGCGTGATCTTCGGTGAGGCCCACCAACACAAACGTAAACAGTAAGTATTTTATCATCATTCTTTATATTTTCAGATGAAAACAAATAAATAACATGAATAAAAAAAACAACATCAATATTATTGCCTATTATTTTGTTTCCATGCGTGGTCATTTGGCAATTTTATTGTTAAAAAACAGCTGAACAAGCCCGTCTGCAAATCTCACGCGTTGCAGAGGTTCATGCATCATAGCTTGTTAATTTTCATATATCGATAAAAGCGAAAAATAATTAAGGCGAAATTTCAAAACTTAATGACTAGTCTTTAATAATTTTAAACCTGTCAAGTACATCAGTGTCACCATTCCATAATCCTTTGACGTCGCGTACACTGTTGACTGGCCAGTGGCTGCTCTGTTGTGCTGTCTATGAGAAGAAACACCGCGAAACATGAACATGAACGTGCACAGTGCAGTTAATTAATTTACCGTCAAACACCAACATCACAGACTATTTAAAAGTGAAAATAGCTTCTTTTTTTTGATTACATAGACAGCACAGTACACTAAAAGTGAGTCAAACTACTTATCTGATAATACTTATCTGATAATAGCATTTAAAAGTGAGTCCACGACGTGTATTTTTATGTTGGATGTGTGCAAATGTCTTTTTTTTTTTTTTTTTTTTTTTAATACACATGTCATGTTTACCACAGTACATCCATGATGAGTTATTCAGAAAAGCCTGTGGATATTACCAAGGAGGAATGGATGGATAAACTGAATAATGTGCACTTTCAGAGGGCAGATATGAACAGGCTTATAATGAACTATCTAGTAACAGGTATGTCAGTATTATTTTATATTATAGCATAGTGCTTGGTTTGAAGTCAAATGCACAGATATGTATAAATTAAAATAAATACAAGTATACTTGCACTAACGTGTAGCCTTTTCTCATCACATTATTTACATTATGTTAATGCAATATCAAATACATAAACTTCCCCACTGATCATGATCATATTCCACAGAGGGATTTAAAGAAGCTGCAGAGAAGTTTCGTATGGAATCTGGAATTGAGCCGAACGTGGATCTGGACTCTCTGGATGAGAGGATAAAGATCAGGGAAATGGTTCTTAAAGGTCAGATCCAGGAAGCCATTGCTCTCATTAACAGCCTCCACCCAGACCTCCTCGACTCCAATCGATACCTATACTTTCACCTTCAGGTAAACATCTGACCTCATATGGACATGCTTGGAGAGAGGGAGATGCCTAAAGTACTGTTCACACCTGGTATTAAGATGCGTTTTAAATGTGTTTCCTGCTTCAGTTTCATCTAGACTAATCCATCTTATTTCATCACACTTTCAATCACTTCTGCAGCAGGCCTGAATGCAGCACATGAATATAAATCTGAAAATTAAGTCATTACACTGCATACATTCAAAGAAAAGAATATGAATGGTGACAAGGTCATCCTTTTTTTTTTTACTGGACATGTCCTGCCCTGGATCTCCAAATTAACTAAAATATCCAGGTTTCGGCTTTGTTTTCCAGTTGTTTTTATACTTGCTAAAGATAATTTCTAAAACGTACTTTGACTAATAGTGAGCAGACTTTGTACAGACAGTCAACGAATTGTGGTGTGCAAGGAGAAAGGTCAAAACAATGCAAATACACATAATGTATGAGAATGTTAGTTTCTAGTGTGTGAAGATGCTGCAGCGATCTCCGATTTCAGCGATTTCCACAAAACTGTCAATGAGTGAAGATTGGGTTAAAATCATGCAATGTGAACTCGGCAAAAGGTTCTGTACAGTTCAATTTATTTATATAGCACATTTAAATACAACCATGGTTGACCAAAGTGTCCAAAAAATAAAAATAAAAAGTCACACACAAATAAGTATAATACAGTAAAAACATCACAATGTCACAGCTCAGCTTGAAATAAAAGCCAAGGAATATTGGTGTGTCTTAAGTAATTAAAAATTCAAACAGTCTGAGCAGTTCTTATGTGTACAGGTAAACTATTCCACAAGTTAGGTGCCACCACTGAAAAAGCTCGATCACCTTTATTTTTTAACCTAGTTCTCGGTACATTGAGGAGCACCTGATTGGATGACCTCAGTGCTTTAACAGGAGTGTGGACATGTAAAATCTTTGATAAATACACAGGCGCCAACCCATTTAAAATCTTAAAAACAAACAATAAAATCTTGAAAAATCACTGAAAAATGTAACCGTGATTTCAATCCTAATTTGTGTTTTTTAGCACAATATACCATAGTTTGAATCGACAGTTTTTTTGTGCTTTCTCAAAACCTCTCCCATTAAAATATTACATTTAATGGAAGTGGGCAGTGAGACAGTTTTTTTATGTGGTTGCTTGAAAGCATTTCACCACATGGGCATGTAAACTATAAAAGCAATCCGTTTGTAACTACCTCTGGAAGTGGCTGAAATTGGAGTAGCTTGTTTTAGACCTTGTTTACACCTGTATTTAGTGTCATTCAGTTGTGATTGGATCATCAAAAATACATCTAAATAGCAGGTATAAACCAGGCCTACGAGAGCGTTTTAGAGAGCAAGTGTAAACCGTGACGGAATCCATGGGCATGTTGCGTTTATTATCAATGCACAAGCAAACATAGAAATGAAGGCTTTTTGTTGCACCTGAGATGACAAAAAAATTGAAAAGTACTGTAAAGAAAACAATATTTCTAGTAAAACTTGATCTGTTCTTCACTGTGAAACTGTTGTTAACTCTTCTTGTAAACTGTTGTAGCAGCAGCATCTGATTGAGCTCATCCGTCTGCGGGAGACTGAGGCAGCGCTGGAGTTTGCACAGTCACAGCTGGCTGAACAGGGAGAGGAGAGCAGAGAATGTCTTACTGAGATGGAGCGAACCCTGGCACTGCTCGCCTTTGACAACCCTGAAGAATCGCCATTTGGAGACCTGCTCAACATGATGCAGAGGCAGAAGGTAAGCATTTTTTTATTTTTGTTTTTATTTTTTATTTTTTTTGTTTTAGGAAAACCACACAATTTTATCATTAGTTTTACTATTTTGCAAGTTGTCTGAGCAGTTCAGCCAAACTAATTTCCCTATTTAAGCCTTATACGGTAACCGAATATAAAATAAAAATTAATGGCAGATGTTAAGGCCAAAGCGGGCAAGATAAAAATCTTTGTCATAATTTTATCTTTATCTATCATAAAAAAAAGAAGAACGAAGATATACCCTAAATACAAATAATATAGAAATCAAACAAACAGTGCTTTATTGTTTGGGTAGAGCAGGTGTATTTAGCAGTAGCATTCAAGAAACAGAATAAACAAATATAAAAATAAAACACTATTTAAACCTCACTGTATAAATTATACTGTACATTAATTCTTATCAAAGCAACTGTATTAAAGTTCTTCATTCAAGAGTAGGGATGTAACGATTCACTTCATGAGATTGAAGACATTATTCAGTCAATTAAAAGGTGTTGTCTCAATAGGCTATTGCTGCACGTTTCTTTTTTAAATTGAAATATAACAAAACTTGAGTTCTGAATATAAAATGTATATTTTAAAACAAACCCCAAATCACAAAAAGTAAAACAAATGAAATAAATCTCTTTAATATGAACAAACTAAGGTTTTGTTCTGTGCTCTTTCCATTTAAAATTAGAGGCAACCACTGGATTTTCATCATTATCCAAACAAAGATGCAGCATACATGTAGCAGTTTTTAATCTAAACTAGACTGTATTATTTTGAAATTTGAAGCAAAAACCGAATGATCTAACTTTAGTTTTGTGAAACTATATTACATAAAACATATCTGAACAAAACAGCAGATGAGCTGAATGAAATGCAGATTTACTCTTATGAACAACTTGCACTAAAGACGGTTAGCAAATCACAACACACTGGGCCAGCTAACCAATCTGAGACCAATTGCATAGTTCTGTGAGAGGGGCTTCATAGAAACAATAACTCAACAGACCGTTTTGACGAGAATGGAAACAGGTAAAATAAAATAAAGGTAAATTATCTGAAAATAATGTTGTTGTTTTTTTTTTTTTTTTTATAAAGCATGAACATGTTATGCTGCATAAACACAAATCAAGCCTTCAAGAAAGCTGATCAGCCACTCCTTTAACCAACAAGGCTTTAAAGCACATGCTAATAATATAGCAAGCCCTTAGGAAAAAAACCATAATAAAACATTAGTGATCTTCATTTCCATGACAGTTGACTCTCCTTTTTATACACATGACTGTACCTGTTCTGAATTCTGCACTTGTTCCTCCCTCCTTAATTCCTGGTTCTGTCTGCCTCTATAGGTGTGGAGCGAGGTGAACCAGGCTGTTCTAGACTATGAGAACAGGGAATCTACCCCAAAAATAGCAAAGGTGCTGAAGCTTTTACTGTGGGCTCAAAACGAACTGGACCAGAAAAAAGTGAAATACTCCAGAATGACAGACCTCAGCAAAGGCACCATTGAGGACCCCAAGTAGAGACTGTAATCCACATGAACACATTTTAATTTTTGTCTTATTTATGAACAGTCAGTGACTGGATAGCAAATATAAATCTATATATGATGTTTTTTCTTGATGCCTCTATGAAAAAAAAGGTAAATTGATCAACAGTATATAAGTTTATTTCAAAACTATACTGATTGAAAACCCTTAAACCTAAATTTTTACTTTAATCTACCATTTACTATGCTGGTAGCCTATTTTCTGAAGAACATTAAATATTACTATGGTACTGTTTTTGCTCATTTTCAGTCTGTTATATCATGTGTTTTGTGATTTTATTTTATTTGAAACTTGAATATTCCAACTTCTTCACTGGTTTCACATACAGTAGTATGTCCTTATGCTTGTATTAAGTTGTTTTTAGGGAAATATCAGCTCCTGGATGGGAAGAAAAAGACTGATGGATTATAACTACCTTTATCATTATGAGAAGCTACAGATGCTGATAATGTGGATTAAACAATGTTTAGCCCTTTCTTATAAGAGCTATTTTAATTACAAAACCTATATTGTCATTACAGACCTAAGGCTTTGTTTAGGATTTTTGTCTAATTTTTTGCTTACATTTTGTATTGCTTGTTTGGGATAAAGTTGATTTCACAGTAGGTTTTGTTTACTGTTTTTTTTTTTTTTTTTTAATATAAGGCCGCTTCTACCGATATCCGAGATCACAGAGATTTAATACAGAATGATGTTGCAAGATGACACATTTTCCAACTGTGGTCTTGTGTCACCAATTGTAAAAAATTAATACATTCCTACCTATTTATCACCTTCAGTCCTTAAAACAAAAATGCAGATCAGGATGAGTTGCGCTTCAAACGTTTACCATAGGTGTGTTTCCGCCTCCTATGTGTTACTGCTCGCTCTATAAATGCAGACGTAAACTCTCTTCTTCAGCACCGAACCAGCTCTCGGTGTCTGGTTTTTACTCAGTTGGATTTAATGGCTGCTGAGCAAGAATCGGACCGCTTCAAACCACCTGTAGACTGAAAACATCTTTAGGCAATGTCACATGTCTTCTCTGCTGGTCCCGGATGGCCATGCCAATCTGTGCTGTCACCATGGCCAAAGAATTTAAAGAAAACCAGACTGGCATAGTGCTAGGTGCTTTTTCCTGGGGTTACTGTTTTACTCTGGTACTAGGTGACCATGCCAGTGATAGGTGAGTGTTTTTTTTTTTTTTTTTGAAGCGTACAGATTGTAGATCAGTTATAGACAGTGGTAGATGCTGATGCTGATGAACCTTGTTTTTACAAGATAGGAGGAGAGAGCACTGCCGCTGTCCACCTCCACCTGGGCCGTGATGACTGCTATTACACTGCTCCTGGCCAACATTGGACTCCGACCTCTTGTTATCATGAAAATGAGCAGGTTTCTACTGGGGGTAATGCAGGGTGAGAGCATTAGGAGGTTGAGGAGTAAAGGGAGAAAACTGTCAAAAGAATGAGAGGAAATTAGACTGAAATTTTCTTTACCTCAAAAAGGGAACAGAAAAATGTATTAAAGAGCCTTAGAAATCTGTCTACATGTCTGAAATGGAATTGTCCTCCAGCAAGTCTTGTGAAATTGGATGCTGGGGGGCATTGGCTGTAATTACCAGGGTGTGTCTAAGTTAGTTTGGTAGTTTAATCAGAATCCGCTCTCCCCGACTCATTTCAGTAGTACACATTTTTTGCATTCACTTATATTTTTTCTGCCCATTACAAAAGCCTATTTCCACCACATGAGGAAAAAGAATCATGCTTTGGTACATGATTATTATTTAATACTTATTATATAAGTATTTCAAAGTGAGCATTTAATTCTCAGAAGGACATGATTGTGAGTTTGTATTTTAGGGGTTGACTACCCTTCTCTTATCAGTATCTGTGCTCAGCGAGTGATTGAGGGAGAGAGAGGTTTTTTGATGAGCACACTGACCTGTGGGTGCGACATAGGGTAAGAATAATACCCAGCTAAGAATAATACCAAGTTTTCCTACATTTTTTCTTTTACCTCATATTGTTTTTTATTTAAGGATGAAATAAAACTGATTCACTCTTTTATGCAAGCACCTCTGGAATTACATAACCTTAATGTAGTGTTCCACACTATTCATGATTTTGTAAGTAAGCAGTCTTTATCTCTCTTAGGATGCTGCTGGTTGGAGGTGTGTGTTCCCTGATGATGGACTGGTTTGAATGGGGGAGTGTGTTTTATGGTGCAGGTTTCCTTGGTCTTTGCTGGACCTGTTGAGTAAGGAAATGTCTTCTTCAAGGTACTTCAAATGTATTTATTTTTATACGATCCTTTACATGTTTAATTTAAGTAGCATTGTTCTTGAGATTTTGTGCTCTTTTTTTTGATTGAGTGCTGTTTTATTGCTCAGAAGGCCAGAATTTGTATAATGAAGTCTTTTAGAGAAGTCACAGTGAATCAGAAACAATCAGAGTTGGCTTCAGTATTTGTGTTTGCCATAGCAACTGCGTGGATAGAATAATTGGAATTAGTATAATTTTTTTTTAAATCTGACTCACCATGCAGCACCATGGAATAAGAGATTCCTGTACTGAGGTCCCTGCTATATCTTTATCATCTCACGCTGGTATTCACAAATTGTGTTTATGTCTCGGAGTTTTGAATGTTTGGTGAGTCCACCTCTTGCTTGTAAAAATTAATTATTAATTATTTAATTTAATTAAATATTATGTTATTTTATTTATTTCATTAAAATGCAATAAGTATTGTTCTAAATATGTTTCTTGCAGGGGTTATGAACGCATGTTCTGCTTTTACTGGTGGGTTTATAACCCTTTTTCTGTAATGTAACCAGTTACATGTATGCAGACTATACAGTCCACTGGACATTAGTATCCTCATAAACTTGTAGAAGAAGCATTTAAATAGTTTAGTCACAGTATTTTTTGATAGGTCAGTGTACGCATTCTGAATTCTATTTGACAATTAGAAAAAATGTGAATAGTTAAGGTGATCTGTTTTTAATCTGAAAATGTTGACAGAAGTAATCATTTTGACAAATCAAATCAAAATATGATTATACATTTATGAAAAATAATTACGAAAGTGACAACTGACTTAATTTCTTATCTCTGTCAGAATTACTTTCATATAATTAACACTATCTCATAATTTTGATTTAGTATGTAATAGTTTTTCTTGTTATAATTTAGAATTTTATCTCATAATTCCGGAATTTTCATAATTACTGGAATCTCATAATCTGGATTTTCATCTAATAATTAATACTAAATTTGTCAGAAATTTGACTTTATTCTTAGAAGTATGATTTAGAACTCAAATGTTTGTCATAATTAAGAATTTATCTCATAATTATAACCTTTCTCTCATAACTTTTTTTCAGACCAAGTATGTCATGACATTTTTTTCTCATAATTTAGACCATACTGCAAAATGTTAGAAGTTCACATTTAAGTCCTGCAGTTACTTATATCTAACATCTCACCACATTTGTACTGTTGATTGTAATTGCTCTTCTTCTGTTCTTTCCCCATAATCTTATTTTCTTTGTACTGTATTTCACAGGTTTGCTGTTGGTATATCTGTCTGGCTACATGATTGAGATCACAGGTAACAGGTTCCTGGGTGAATGTGTTCTCAATCCTGGCTCTGGTGAACGTCATTGGTGTAACCGTATTCATAGCGCTGGCTGAAGCAAAGTGAGTTGGTTTAACCCTCAGATCATCTCAGCATCATGTTGACAACAAATTCTTCCTTTCAGAGACACATTGGGGTTTCTTTATTTGTTATTTGGAACAAATGGATTTAAACTCATCAACCTCATTGATTTAAGTGTATTAACAGGGATGGTTGAAATTATGTAATGAAACAGCAGGACAATTGTCATTCCGTTTATATGATTAGAATAATAAAACGGTCTCAGTCTTGAGTGATCGATAAGCCCTTGTGTAGCCTACAAATGATTAGATGCAAGTGCTATCACTCACCAAAAGGTGGCGACAGAGGACAGTTGGAGCCGCATGAAAAATCACAACTGACTATAGCATTACAAACAGAAAGACAAAAAATTTGTTAATTACCATTCTTTAAACACAGGTGACATTAGGTAATATTAGGGTTACTATTATGTTTCCTTGGTCATATCCCCTCGATGACAGTGTAAGACCCCTTTCGTCCAGTGAAACGGGCTTTCAGTAGTTCTACAGCAGGGGGTGAAGCGCACGTCGTTATGGTGATGTCACGGGTGGGCGGAGCCGAGCGATATCTGCTGCATCTGGTACACTTGATCGAGCGGTTCCCGGGGATGCAACCACAAATTTAACATCGGTTCCTTTAACGCACTGAAATTATATCACGACGTCGGGGCCGACGAAACGGTAAGCGGTGCATGCGTTGAATCCACTCTCCTGATTTATCATAGGCTTGGGTGATTGGTCTTATGTGGTGTAACGGGAGCGCGAGCGAACAGGCCAGATAATATGGATGCTGGAGCGCAAAGCAAACAGGAGCACCGGGCCCTTCCTGGTGATGCAGTAGCGAAACACCTCAGAGATTATCTGTAAATCCTTTCCATTTGGTGAACTAAAACGGACTTTCCGTCTACTGCAGTAATCTACTGACACAGTAGATCACAGTCTGCAATTTAAAGGGCAGGGAAAAACCCGTTTGTTGCTCTGATTCACATCAGCAAATCGCCCCTCCTCAGCTTTATTATATGAATGAATTAATCATGTGTATTTTTTCATGTTCACATATAAAGTCGCTGTCTTATGAACACACAGTGCGTCATTTCGTGTTATAAAAACGAGCGCTCTTTGATGCAGACCGAATAGCGCAGTTGCGTGGCGATCTGTAAACGGTAGGGATGGGAATCGTGCGGAATTTAACGATTTCGATTCCGGGTCCTTACCCGGGAGTTCTGTTGCCAAATAATACAAAAATTTAATATTTTCAATAGAACAGACATAGTTCAGAAATAAGGCGTTTACACATTTTAATAACATATCACAGACTTTCATGCAGTGGAATGATTTCACAGACTTAAATAAATGCAGTAAAATTATTGGCCTAATATATATAATATATTTTAATTGTTAACAATTAATTAATTTTATAAAATACTATTTGGATCATTCTACAGAAACGTCCACTTTTGGTATGGCAAGATGTCTTAAAAATTATTTATTTTTCTAACATTTAAACTTAGACCACATTATTAGATTTCCTTTTGACTTTATGAATACACGTACTGACAGCTTAATGATTTTTAAAATATTTTTGTATATTTATGTAAAGACCACATATTTCTCTTTTTTCAGCACATGTAGTCAGAGTTACGTAAAAATATTGATAATGCAATAAAAAGGGGATTATGTTTTATTTATTTTAATAAGGTTTGTTAAAAGCATGACTGAATGATGTTCATTTGCACAAATATGTATTTGCTATAACAATGAAAATATTTGTAAAAACGGTTATAAACAAGTTATGATACCACCCTTTAAATCTTAGCAACAACTTTCCATTTAAACAAGTTATTCAGATGTAAGTTTCAGTCTTTCATTTTGGGATTCACACTGTACTGGTCTCGCTATATGTTTTGGAGTGAATAAAGAACCAACACAAAGAGACATTTGTTCAGGACCCGATTGAGTGGGTTCTTTTAAAGAATCCCTAACAATGCGTGTTCACAAACCACTCATGATGCACTACCTATAATTCCTGCTTATTGGCTTTGTCGCAAAATCTTGTGAGCGGTCAACCCAGACACCATGTTGGGGGATCATGGGTGGGTCTGTTTGAAAGTGTCATGGAACGACGTGAAGCTAAAAGCAGCCAGACCGTTTCTTCAGCTCCTCAATCCTCACTATGCTGCCATAACATGTCACATTTATAATAATAATGTTTTTTTTTTTTATCATAATTTTATACTATATAGATGCTTATCATTAACACATATGAATAACATAAAAACCCCAAGTTCACAACAGAATTTGGTGTTTAGAGATCAATTATAAATTATGCACAATGCTACTTTTAGATTATTCAAACTAACGTGAAACACACACGTTTGTTTTTGTGAAAAGTGAGGACATCCCATAGGCGTAATGGTTTTTATACTGTACAAACTGTATATTCTATGGCCCTACACCAACCCTACACCTAACTCTAACCCTCACAGGAAACATATTGCATTTTTACTTTCTCAAAAAAACTAATTCTGTATGATTTATAAGCATTTTGAAAAATGGGGACATGGGTTATGTCCTCATAAGACACCCTCTCCTTGTAATACCTTTGTCATACCCATGTCATTATACAGAGTTGTGTCCTGATATGTCACTAATATCTTCTTTGAGGAGTCACACTCTTCCTCAGAAGCCCTGAATGCTTGTCTGAATTATTGGGCTCTAGCAGTGCTGAGTAAACTATCTGAGGTGCTACAGTCAGCTGAGGAAAGCTTATTGTGGTGCACAAGATTGATTTGACAAACCCAGGCCTCTCATAGACATGATGAGACATTCAAAGCACATGGAGAGACAGCTTACCACTTGCATTATTCTTCTACATGTATGAAACGGTGTCAGTCTTTGTATTTCATGTCCTCTGGTACATCATAGTACGGCTGAAATCTCCGGTCTACAGTAAACATAACAGTATGCATTTGATTGATCCATACTTGTAAAAATCTGTCATCACCCTGTTAGGATATGAATATGTCACCTGCTGGAAACTGAAACCTGTGATATCCTGTGGTATTGATTTCTCTTTCTGGGGATCAACACGAAAGAATAAGCTGATAGAAAAAGTGTGAGTCAGCTGGTGAATCATGAGTACTGCTTATGTCATCATTACAGTAGTAAAGGATTTGTTGAAAATGACTGCATTAGTTGTCATTAGAAACAGCTTTGGGATGTGTCAACAGTCTGAACATTATGCTTTGACAGATCAACAGAAGCAGCATGATATTCATTGATGTTTGGCCATTATTAAAACCTTTTATGCCGTCTTTTAAAAGATCCAGTTGATCTGTTTAGTCTCTAAGTTGAAGTATTGATCTGAAATCCAATTAAACTACTAATTATCTTGAGTGGTATTAGTGTTTAAACCCCAAATTATGATCTGGAGAATACCGGACACGTTCTCTCTGCATGTCTGCTGTTCATCTGATAATGCGTTTTCTCTGTCCCCAGGGTTTTAGAGGCAAATTTATAATCAGTACATATTTAGCAACTCCAAAGGTTCATAAACAGTCGATAAACGTTGATGAGAGCAGACGTCTGAAATGAGATTTTGTTGGTTAGCTTTAATCAGAACAGCAAATTACTTTGAAGTAGGAGAAGATCACCGCTTCGGAATATCTGTTTTCTGATCAAATCATAGATCTTTGAAACTCAGTTTGAGCTGTGATATGTTGACTTAAATGAAATAAATACATTAATCAGTTTGAGAGTATTCCAATTTTATTAAAAATAATTTTAAAATATTAGATAATATTATAGAAATAATGTTCAAAAATAACTTAAAGCATTCAATTTCATCCTAATTGCCACAGTGACATCCCAGATTGAACATTTTCAGCGTTGCCTTATGTGAAAAAGCCATTATCTGTGTTGAAGAGTAGACATGTTAGTCGTATAGTTGAAGCAGTCTGCTTTCATTACTGAGATTTGACGGCAGCATCTTAACTAAAGCTAAATTGCTTTCTAATATTTTGAACAAAGGACTTTATGCAGTTCAAGGAGAGACTTTCTACATATGCCATGCCCTCTGATTTCAGTTAGACCCAAGACTGACGAAACAAAACTGCCCACAAATCTGAATGGCAAATTAATCAATAGATGACCTTAGCAAATAAAGATCCATGATTACTTCTGATTAAAAGTGATTAAGATTATGATGAAGGTTATCTGTCATTAGGCCACTGTCATGACGTTCCCTGTTGTTCAAATGAAATGCTTCAGTATTCATACTTTGTATTTTTTTAAATATTGCCATGCAGCATGTTGTGTGTGTTCAGATTGTTGAGGACCTGATTTGACATGGCTGAGCAGCAGAGGCAGCGCACTCTCTCCACCTCTGGAGAATCTCTCTATCATGTGCTGGGTGTCGACAAACTGGCCACTGTCGATGACATCAAGAAGTCATACAGGTGAGTCTGAGAAGCTCCGTCCTTTCCTCTGCATCCCTGTTCAGCGTTCTGCTCCGCTTCTCTTCACTTTTGCTGGCCGGAGTTTTCATCAGATGTTTATAGGCTAAATGCAGCACACAGCAATATGGAACCCTGCAGCTCAATAAAACTAAGTGCATTCAGGGGCCATTTGCCATGCACAGTTTTAGCCTTTATTATGTCCAAAGACCAAACTCTGAAAGTATTTAATGTAATTGATGTGCCCTTTTTGTCTTTTAAAGGAAATTGGCATTGAAATATCACCCTGACAAGAATCCTGACAACCCTGAGGCAGCTGATAAGTTTAAAGAGATCAACAATGCCCATGCTATTCTTAACGACTCAACAAAGAGAAACATCTATGACAAGTATGGCTCTCTGGGACTTTATGTGGCTGAACAGTTTGGTGAAGAGAACGTCAACACTTATTTTGTCCTGTCCAGCTGGTGGGCCAAGGTAAGAATGTGTTTCTGGCT
Organism: Carassius gibelio; assembly: GCF_023724105.1. Lineage (NCBI taxonomy): Eukaryota > Metazoa > Chordata > Actinopteri > Cypriniformes > Cyprinidae > Carassius > Carassius gibelio. Next base: position 17,402,960 of record NC_068378.1, on the reverse strand, counting down.
GGACTTTAAAACAATTCCCGACCTGGCCTGATAAAAGGTTTTTAAAAAATGTTATTGCAGAATTTTCAACAGCCGTTACTCCAGTCAATACTCCAGTGATAATGATAATGCAAGTCATATTCTGATCTGTACTGAAGAAATATTTCTACTTATCAATGTTTAAAACAATTGTGCTGCGTAATATCTTTGTAAAAACTTTTTCAGGATTCATTGATGAATAGACAGTTCAAAATAACAACATGTATTTGAAATAGAAATGTCTTTACTTTTTATCAATTATTACTGATTAATTAATGCATTCTTCCTAAATAAAAGTATACATTATTTCTTAAAAGAAAAAAACTTTACTAACTTTTAAACCTTAATTTATTTATTTTTTAATCTATTTGTTGTGTGGCTCTCTGTCTCCCCCTACAGGCTCTGTTTATTTTCTGTGGCCTGGCTACAGGCTGCTACTTCTGCTGCTGCCTGTGCTGTTGTTGTAACTGCTGCTGTGGGAAGTGTAAACCGCGGCCACCTGAGGGACAGGAACAGGAATTCTATGTCTCCCCCGAAGACTTAGAGGCCCAACTGCAGTCCGATGAGAGAGGTTAGATGTGTGTTATATGCCCTCAACATGCCACTTTTTAACAGCTATCCCTATTGTCCTCCAGAACCTTTAAGTTTAAACCCTTCTGTCCTGTCGAAATCTTTCTGCAGAGGCAGGTGGAGGTGAGCCCATCGTGATGCAGCCCTCGTCTGCCACAGAAACCACCCAGCTAACGTCTGACGGTTACCATACTACTTACCACACTGACACCGGCTTCAATTAAACGCTCCACTCTCTTCACCTCCACCCTGTGGATTGTCTCTCACCACTCTGCGCCATCTCTCCAAGAGGAAAAAAAAATGGAAAGAATCCTTCAACTACAATTAAAAAAGCCTGTTTCTGAGAGGAGGAAAGCCAGCGATGGAGCTGAATTCTTTAGCGTATCCCGTCTCTTATTCACACACCACTTCCTTCACCCACACAAGAGTGGCTCACATTCGCCTCACCGTACCGTAGCTTATAAATCGAGCTTAAGAAAAAAGATTTAAAAAGATCCTGTTGTTGACCCTGATCTCTTTGTTGCCTTCAACATTCGATCTTGCCTTCCACTCGTTCCGTCGCTCCTCCTCCAGCCAGATTTGCTCGTCGTCCTGTGGCATGCACTGTTCCTTGACTCCGTTTTTGGTATATTTATTGACATGAAATGTTTGTTCCCATTTATAAGTACTTGAGTGTGGTTTAAAGTTGACTCTGTGAACTTGCCATAGGTGTTCGAAGACTAGTGCAACTGCGCTGAGAAACAACAGGAATATAATTCATTTTTAAAATCTCAGATATTCTGTTCGCATACCTAATATTCCTGGTTCACTGCAGAGTTTGAATCTTTCGTGTCCCTGTAGACAATTTTATCTGCTTCGTGTCATGTAATTGAGTTAAGTTTTGAAATTAACCGCAACATGATTCAACGTTAATTGGATTCTTTGGATCGCTTTCCTTTGTTTATCCATAAGTAATGTTGTTTTTTGTTTTATTAGAGCTTTTTTTTTTTTTCTGAAAGAGAGAGAGAGAGATACAAATGATGCAAATTCTAATATTTCATTCCTTCCTAGTATTTTGCTCATTTACATCTGGGTGTTGGTGTTCCCGTCTTATTCTGAGAACCATTTGTAACAAGCTGAGCCAAACTTAGGACTCTTCTCTATATATGGAATGGATTTAACTGTCATCTCTGTGTAGTGTAGTTGTTCGTTGATGTGCGATAACATGTTGGGCTCTTGGCTTTGGTCTTAGTGTTAAGCTCAGTTTGGCCCAGTTGTGTCTCTGTTCTCTCATCAAAAGAGAATTGTGAACACAATCTGACATAGACTCCCATAGTGTCATATCACGGTGAGTGTGTACGTAAGGTGGAAACTATAACAGATGAGACATTTTTATATAGATATACAATCTATACACATCATGTGTATGTACAGTATATGTAAATTTTGGTCATTTTTATATTTTAGTTGTTGCCGCATATTAAGATAACTATGCTTGGTGTCTGTGGTTATGGCCTCTTGGGGCCACTTGAGACTCCCTATGCCAAGATATGCTGTCTGTTGTGAGATAAAAGCTTGTATTCTAAAGACATTAATTCCTAAGCGGTAGCCATGTATGATGTTTGTTCTTCCAATTTATTTATTGAAGTGACAAAGTTTTTTTGGTTAACACTATTAACATCTTGATACATGCTTCAAGTCCAAGGACAAAATATGTATATTATACCTAAAAGAGTATGGAGCCTGTTTTTAGGACATTTCTGTAATGTGTTTACATTACAGCAGTGGTCATGGGATTGTTCTCTGCAGTATAAGGATAGAGAGAAATATTCTGAATTGGCAAATAATGCTAAAATTGTAATTGTCTTAAAAATAGGCTTTTTCACAATGAAGCAAATGGAAGACTATGTAAGAGATCTTTTTTCTTGGCAGTTGTGCTTTCCTTCATTTTGTTAAACTGCAAGTTCGTCACCAAACTTGAAATCCTTGAAGTCCTGAAGATTATTTGAGCAGCTAAGGTTTGATTCTACCTGCCAACACAAGCATTTATTTGATAGTTTCTCCTCTTGAGGAGCCTCAGAAATGTGGCATTATCCCTCAGAAGATTAAACAGTTAAACTATTTCAGTTTCATAAAGCCTAGTAATGTAATATCTATCCTGGAGCTGCATTGTGTTGCTGTTGGTTATGTTTATGCTTTGTTTTTGGTGAAATTGTGAATTAGATGGTGTGTGTGTGTGGCGACATTAACAGCTAAACGGATCACACATGGTCAGTTCTCTCGTCAATTATAACTGAAAGTGCTTTAATAACCTCCTTATACCAAACCTGATTTCCTGAATCTGTGATTACAGACACTAAGATGACCATCAATGCCATATAAACTCATGCTTTTTACAGTGCATCCCACACTGCCTGCTGACATGGGCAGGTCTGTATGTTGTCTGTCATTCTCTGTTCACATTTTCCATCTTAGCTCTAGCTTTAGCCAAATACAAATGTCACCAGCCATGTTCATTCACTTTTTTTTTTGTTGTTACTTTTCAATCTGTAATCATTTTTTATTGAATTGTTTACATTTTGTTATCGAGTATAATGGTATCTTCGGTCACTATCTGCTCTCTTTCTCCTCTCTTCTACTCTCTTTCTCATTCCCTTGTTCAATGCTCTAGATGGTTTTTAATCGATGTTAGCCTCTGTGGTCTTTTTTTCCCTGTGCATTTATCTGTATCAGAACTACACTCGTATAAACAGTATGGCTTAGTCAGTAAAATGTTGGATTTTCATTTGAATGAATACCTTGCTTAAAGGAGAAAAAATAAAACATGCTGGAGAAAAATGGTCAGGAAATCGTTGCATAGTATGTCTTCAGTAAGGAGATAAAATGTTTAGTGTGATTATAGTGAAATGGTAATTTTATGCTTTTTTTATTTATGATATTATTTTGTCTTGTTTATAATGAATTGTCCTTGTTTCAAATGGTATGTTACATGAATTTGACTCTGAAACTATGCTACTCAGTTCTATAGTGAAGGTCTCTTGTACATACACTGAATTATTAAAAATAATAATATTAGACCTTTGTTGTAGCATGGTTATTGTATGACTAAAAAAAAAAAAAAAGTTATTTCCCGGTGTAAAATAAATGTTTCTGAACATTTGATGTGAATGTAGTCTTCTTAAAATAAAAACAACAACATTAATTTTCAGGGAAAAAACACTAGGAAGGTGAGATGAGAACAAGTGGAAAAAATATGATGGATGAGTCGAGTGTGTGAGAGTCCCATTCTCTCCATGTAGGCAGTATATAAAATTAATTAAAAAGAATGATAATAATAAACAATAATAAAATAGACTATATATATTTTTTAAATTACGTTTAAACCTTTGTTTTAATTTATACTTTAATATTACGACCATTGCTATATTTATGAATTAAGTATTTACCCAAATTTTAATATATATGGTGCAATGAAATCATCACTAAAATAATTTATAGCAAGGCTACCATATTTTATCTTCAGGGAAAACAAATCCTTTTACAAATATTTACCAAATATCCAAAAAGTGCCACATAAAAATAGTATATGTTCTGTATTTTAAAAAAGACATATAAGTGGTACAACACTAAATATTAACCATATATGTATGTATGTATATAAAATCCCAGTTTGAATGAAACTCACAGTGCTAACATTTTACTAATCTTCACAGTGCATTGAAGCAAGCTCAGCTCTCAGGGCGTGGTGACGTCATATCCGCGCCCCGGAAGCTCAAGCTCGTCGCTGGTCAAACCTGAAAGCTTCTTGTGTATGTTGCTGAAGTCTGGAAGGGTCAACTTTCTTTTTCCATCCATCCCAAAATATACTCGGTGACATTTGTTTACACATAGGTAAACGTAGTCGAAGAACGTATTTTTTCCGAAATGGACTCCTCTGAGCACGGTAAGTGTCGTCTGTGGGTGAGTTTTCTGAGCTTCGAGCAGGTGAAGCGAAGAAGAAGCGTGTCTAGTGGGTGGCGCCAATAAACGGGGCAAAACAACTCGTATTTAAATGGTTATCAAGAGAATGCCCTATAGGAAATTCAAGAGTATTCAGGACAATCTCTATTTAATTATTTTTCTCAGTTTTTATTGTGTTGGATTTAATTGGGTGCATTAAAACGTTCGGTACATTATTATGTCAGGTCTATAAGAGGTCAGTGCTGGTCGGTCTGACAGCTGAACATGTAGTGGTGACATAGCTGGAGATTCTTAAAACTAGAAGTAGAGTAAGTACTCTATTTTTAAACAAAAGAAACACAGCTGTAGTTCTTCTTGGCGTCACTGTCTAGACAAGATCCCTCATGTACACCCTGATCCTGTGCCCTGAATCCTTCATTATTTATTCATATATTTTTATTTGTCTATAGGCCCTGCAATGTCATCTACAGGTGTAGCCAGTGGCTGGAATCCACCGCCAGGCCTGACAGAAGAGGAGGCAGAAGAGATGCAGGTGGAGCTCATCAAGGTATCACAGAGTTCGTCCTCCACCCTGAACCTTCACATCCGGAACCATACACAGGGGTTTTTGCTTTTTTTTTCTTTTTCAATGAAGAAAAAAAAATTTAACACGTGGTCATTAAAAATAGCATCTGGGTTTGAAATGATGAAATTTGAATAGGTAAATGATAACAGAATGATGATAGAATTGAGTATTTTTAGGTGAACTATAAGTTTTAGGTCCGAGGATGAAATGTGAATTTACTAAAAGACTATCAGGAAAGGAAATATTAATTTGGAACATGCACACTTTCTTTCTTAATTGTAATATGCTGAAAATGGCTCTGGTTGAATTGTTTGCCTCCCTGAATATTAACAATTTGTATCTTAACAAAGTTGTGAAATATAAATTGCTAAGCAACTTACTTGCATCTCACCTTTTAAGCATTAAAACTGAACTCTTTTGCTAGAATTCAGCTTAAATTTAAAAGTAGTTTTTCTTGGTGTTGCATAATTTATTTGACAGTTTTTATTAGGTAATTATATCACTAATATTTATATTATACAAAATACAGAGCTCCAGTAAAGATGGGTTTGGCCTGACTCACACACTTTCAGAACAATTTGCTGTCAAGATTATATGAAAGATTATCTTAAAGTCAGATGAGGTGTGGAAGGTGTGTCTTTCTGGGATAGTTCACCCAAAAATTAATGTGATGTCATTGTTTATTCACCCTTATTTTGTTTCTAAGCCTGTGGAACACAATATGAGATGTTTTGATTATTTTCTTTTTGGAGCTTGACAGCCACCGGTCATTCTCCGCTTTTGTGAATAGAAAAAAAAGCAGCTTTGGAAATTCGGAAAAATATGAAAAGTTTGTTTGTTTTATCTGGTTTTTCTCTGTTAGGTGGAGGATGAGATTGAGACACTGAGACAGGTTCTCGTGGCGAAGGAGAGGCATGCTGCTGAGCTCAAACGTAGGCTTGGCATCGGTCCCCTCTCTGAAATCAAACAGAACCTCACCAAAGGCTGGCATGAAGTTCAGTGCTCCAATGCGTGAGTACTTCCTGTCTGTTAAACCTGTCCACTCTGACTGAAGATCACCTTAACCTACATCTGTCCTTTCTAATCTCATGCTGCATCTTTATACATGGACTGTTTGAATCTCTTAACAGTGCCCGCTGATGGGACATTATATTTTTTTTAATATATAATGTATGTACATATAAGTATACATGTATATACATACCAAATTAATATCTCTATTAATATTTCTTGAAGCTACTTTTGGGGTTCTTTCACTGTAGCATCTCAGCTAAACCCTTTAAAAAAAAAAAAAAAAGACCTTTTCTGTTAATATATCTATATTTCTGCTTGTAGTTATATGAGAACATCACAAACTCTTGGAGACTTGAATCGTAGAGTTACCTCATCTAATTTGTGAGTTTTCTCTCTTTTGCCTGTTGTTGCTTGGTCTTGTGATTCTGTTTGCTAGGTGTGGACCTGCTTCCCTCTTGTTTCAATTTCATTTGTTTTCTTTGAAAACCCTTCCCATGATCCTTTCATGAGTAAATGAATGTTTCTGTGTTTCCTTTCTATAAACGGGAGTTTGCCAGCTTTCAATCAATCAAAATAAAATACAAACAGAATACAATTTAGTATGACATCATTAATAATTAAGAAATATAATGAAGTTCACAAATCAAGCGATCTGTTTTATCGGTGCTGATTATATTTCTTGAACAATGAAGCTGGCTAACTTCAAATGCTCTGTGAAGTGAGTGAAAAATAGAACAAAATGAGAGGAAATAAGAATTCAATGCTATTTTGTCCTCTTTGCTTGTAACATTATAAAATAACCTTGTGGATGTCAAGCTCAGCTGGCCATTTTGTCTGGTTTCAGCCTCTGTGGTTAAAGACACATGTGCTGTTGCCTCTTTGGCTCATATAGGGGCAGATGTGAACATTTGAAAACTGTTTGAATGGACAGACCTTCCCTTCCACCTTGATATGAAATTTCCCTACAGCTTCCCAAAATTATCAGACCTCAGTGCATGAAAAAAGGAATGGAAACATGAAGGTTTTTACTTCTCTTTAGCAGAATAATTTAAGATTATTGCTCAGTAATGTGAAATTGATGCGTATACAAAAAGAGCTCACAAATAGTTTGAGGCAGGGTTTTAAACAGCTAGGCCAAAGTACTTGAAAGAGAAGTAAAACCTGTTTTAGGAGTTTTTCAACATCCTTAGGTGGTTGTGTTTGAAGGAATTTGCATTCAGATCAATGTGTCTCAACTCTGGTAATGTCATCTTTAAAGTTTTTAGTTTAGAGGAATCATCCCTTTCTCAGCCCTTTAAATAAAAAATGATAAATCAGAGGTCTACAAAAAAGCAAAAGTTTAAGTGTGCAAAGTTCACAGCATTTAAACTGATCTTTTGTATATTATTATACGTTAATACTGTGGAAATGTGTGTTTGTAGATACCTTACAGCTTCTTCCACACTTGAAGAAATTGGGCGTTCTGATGCGTGAGTTTGATTTTGTTGTTGTCATTTTTCATTTTATTTTAAAATACCTTTTATTTTTAAAATGTTCAAAATGTGCCTGCAATATGGGTTTTATTTTTATGTGGATTTTCTTTTTTCTTTTGTTAAATATTTAAAACTGCCATATCAAAATATAATTTTTTTTTAAGGTGTCCTTGTAACAGAGTAATTCAAAAATTAAGTTGTAAGTAATATTAATTAACAACGTGTACTTGCTATAGGTTTAGGGTTTTAGTATTATGGCTTTTTGTTTTAGGGTTGGTTGCTTGTAATTATGTATAATTTACTGTTATTACTATACTAAGTACATGTAAAATATGTGACAAGAACACTGAAAAATAAAGTGTTTCCTAATATATGAGTCAAATTTAAAATGAATTTACACATGGCCATTAAAGGCTATTAAAGTAGCACTCAGCACGTGTTTGAGAGACTTAAATCTTGTTAAAGCACTGATGTCACTATGGTTTAAGAAAGCAAACAGCAAGCTTCTCAGTGACACTAGCACAAAGTTTCCTAAGCGTCATAGTGTGACCCATTAGACTCCTCTGATGTTGAACAGATCAGGTCATAAATCAGAAAGAATGGAAGGACCATAAGGACTTTACTCTGATATAGGGCAGCACAATTAATCAAAATTAAAGTGCAAAGGCAATACATCGCAATTAGGCAGAAGCAGCAAATATGCCCCGAAGAAGAAATCCGTCAGCTGTATAAACAGAAAATTTAACTGCTTTCATTGATTCAAAGTGACTAATAAATGCACGACTACGGCAATATATTATGGTTTATCTTCTTCTTATAATTTTCATCATAATAAAGTACATCTATGATGAAATGCTAATCAACATAGACTTCATCACCGCTAAAATACAATGAAATATTGTGTACCTTAATATTTCTGTTTAAGAAGCCACATCATCTCACAGAAGGATTCATTTGGAGAATTTGGAGTAAAAACATGTCATTAAATGTGGTATTTTCCACGTGCTCTCAGATGGGGCAGCATTAACTACACCGAGCCATAGTTCACTGAGCAGATATGCAAACAGCTGTCATTATTGCAAACGATTTTGTAGATTTTATAAACACAATTTTGCATAGCTTGTCAGAGAACTACGGCTCTGTGTAGTAAATGCTGCTCCACCTGAAAGCAGGTGATGGAGATTTACTGCTAAATCACAGAACTGGCTTTACTCACTAAATGTGCATGACAATTGCAATTAATCACGTTCGATTAATCATGCAGCCCTACTCTGATACAAAGCATCTGGGTGATTTAATGTAATAAAGAATCATTTTAATAAGGAATCTTTTAGGGAGGCATCTTCCTTATGGGCATAGTAATCTAAATAAATGGTGTTAACAACCCAGATCTATAGCCACTATACACTTAACCCCATTGTCAGACATGTCTCATTAGATATCAGTGTCCTGTGATATCGTCTGATCTCAGACCTTGAGACTACATAGAAAGGGCAGGTTGTGCGGTTTGGCAAGGGTGTAATGTTTGTGCTCGGGGCATGTGCTGAGAAAGCTGACTTGGAAAACACTTGATGAGATTTTCCCAAAGCAAAGTGGCTTAGCCTTACCTAAGGTCATTAGAGGACTGTGTGAGCTTTTCTCTGTGGCTGTGTACTTGTTTTCTTCAGAGATTACATTACATTTGAGAGACTGAAAGAATTGTCAATATTTTGTTATTATTATTATTTTTTTTAATAAAAGGACGGGTGCTTATCTACATGCTTGTGCATCTGTTTGTGTGTTTATGAATAGTGTGCAGTTGTATTTAGTGTGTGTGTGTGTAATTGAGGCCAATGATGTTTGTTGAATCCAGGTGCAGATTCTGTACAATGAGATTCAGACAGCAGCAATGTTAACAGACAAGTGTCTAGATAGTTAGTCCTATTAGCTTTTACATCTCTTAAATCAATAATTCACACAGATATGATGATTCTGTCATTGTGTATTCAGCCTTATGTCATACCAAACCCATATGCATTGTTTTCTGTGGTTATAAAAAAGATTTATGCAATATCAAGCCTTCTGATCCCACACATTATATATTTATAATTTCTTAAACATCACATGAAGACTGGATAAATAAATTGTATTTTTCACAATGTTTCTGTTTTTACTGTAATAGTCCTGCTGAGCATTAGAGACATCTTTTAGAAACATTTTACTGACCCCAGCCTTTTGTATGGTGTGTAGTGTATACAGTGAACTAATTGTACAGACTACTTTTATATTGTTGTGTTTTTTTTCATAACATTAATTCCATAGCTTTCAGAGGTCAGCAGGCAATTGCAGATTTGAGGTTGACATGTTCTTGATGCATTCACCTTTAAAGTGATGTGTTATGTTCCTGTCTTGGTTCTTGGTTGCTCTGTCTGAGCTGTCAGCTACTGTAGTTTGATGCCAACTGGTGTGTTCAAAATATAACTGACAACTGCTAAAGGAGAAATACTTCTCTCTCTCTCTCTCTTTAGCTATAAGAGGACTCAGGAGACTCTGTCTCAGGCAGGTCAGATGACATCAGCTGCATTCTCCTCAATGGGCTCCGCCATCAGAAACCAATTTGGAGAGATGAGGTGAACTATATTCCTCCTCTATATAACTTCTCTCACTTTTTTTTTCTCCTAGTTATTTCAACCTCCAATCTTCTTCTCCCGTCTCATAAACTTTTATTCTCCTTTTTATAACTAACTTTGGTTGTTTTTCCTATGCACTGTATGTTTGAAGCTTGTTTTGTGACTTCATGTTCAAAGTTGTATCCTAAAGGAAACAGTCCAGATCCAGTCTTTGGTCCGGTCCTGTTAGGATCAAATTTATCACCTCTCAGTTTTTGAATACTATTCTGTTGTAATGTGAAATTTAAGTGAAAAGGATATTCAGGAGAAATTTAGGGTAAGACTTGATTTAGCTAATATATATATATATATATATATATATATTTGAAATAATGTGCACTGATGGATCATGCACAATAAAACCATTAAAAATAAATTGTGGTCAGTTTTGATTTGATATTAAATTGAAATGGACGAGTGGTACTAATTTAAATGTGAAAAAGACATTCAGAGGCAATACATATGTTAGCAATGCATCTGTCAGACCTGGACTATAGCCAAAAGTGTCAGGAGTGGTATAAATGAGGTATCTGTATGGTGGGAAATCTCCAGGTGGCTGGAGTAGCATGAGTTCTGTGGTGTTTTCAAAGAACAGAGCTTATCAAAATGAGACATTCTGCTCTGATTTGACACCAAGCAAACAGGTTGTAAATTTGCATAGCTTCTCAAATTGTGATTATGCTTCCCGTGTATACCCTTGTTTTTGCTTCTCTGACTAACTAACCTGACACGCACACAGTTCAAATGTTTAGGGTTGGTAAGATTTTTAAAAGTCTTAAAATTGTGAAATACTTCAGTTTTCAATTTCTCTTTTAAAGTTCACAATGAGTGTCACGAGTGCCTTAAAAAATAATTCTTATATGAAAATTTGAAGAACCTTTTTTATTATCAGTGTTGAAAACAGTTGAGCTGCATACATCTATGGCCTATAAAAGTGTTACTTTTAAATTAATAGAAAATCTTACTGACCCTTGACTTTTAAGTGGTTGTGTGTCAGCTAACAACCTTTTTTACAACCTGTATTTGCACACTGCTTGTTTCTATATTTTTTTTTATTCTACTTTCTCCGGCACTGTATATATATTATGTCAATATTATGAGGTTATGTTTATTGCTGTGTTTTTCTCCACACCGCTGCGCTGGGGCTGCTCAGGGCTCTGCAGTACTCTAACTCTGGGTAAGAGCTGTACTAGAGCCTGCACTGATGGCAGCCATCTACTTTTTGAGGTCTCCTGTACCTATGACGATTTCTAGAGCATTCTGTGGTAGCTGTGAAGCGACTGATCTATCTGAATCTACCTTTAAAGCTGTCATTGATATGACCTTAAATTACTATAGCTATGATAGAGACGTTAGATATAATATCCTGTCTAAAGTTTGCTTTTAAGAGTCTTTCATTGTGCTCTACAATCTCTCTTTCTCTGCTCTGTGCTCGACTAACGCTGTCTGCTCGGCTAACTCTCCCTGCTCACTCTGTCTCCAAACTACTCTCCGCAGTAGCAACTTTTCCATGCGTCACTCTTTAAGTATGCCAGCTATGAGGTAAAGTACCAGCCCCATTCTCTCGCTCATTAATATCTGTCTGAACGCTGCCTTTCACCTGATGTAAAAATCTTTTTTTAATATTTTCAACTTTGCTGAGAAAAATTGTAACACTTGTTAATGGTTACATTTAATATTGCTGTAATTTGAATGGAATATTCAACCATTTGCTTCTAATCTGGATACACCTTTTAAAGAAAATGGGGTATAACGTCATATTTACACAAGAAGCAATATGGAGGTACAACAGGAACAAAAAGACAGATAGTCAGGTAGAACCAAAGGCATGGTCGTCATTTTGACCTCAGCAGTTTAATAGTAGGTACATTTATTTCATGTACAGCTTTATTTTTCAGCATGGAAAGCAAATGCTTTTTCTCTGTGTGTGTCTAAGCCCTGTCAGCGCTGCTTCACCTAAATGGGGAGAAAAGGCCTTTATTTTTTTCTTTTGTATGATTTAAAGGAAAATCTAGCTAATTTGGATTATTCATGCTTTTTTTTTATATATATATATATATCTTAGGAACTCACCAAGCTTTAAAACCTTTGAGGACAAGGTGGAGAATATGAAGGTTAGAGCTTTTTTCTCTCCATTAATTGGTTTCCATTTTATTTTGTTGATCCTTTTCTTTTGGCACAACTGTTATTTCTGTTGCGGATAATGACAATAATATATGTTCGTGTTTTTTCATGCATTTATTACTCCATCCATTGTGCATTTGGACTCCCAAAGTACAAAGTAATGGGGCAAACAAATGAAGAGAGCGACCGTTCACCAACCAGCAACAACGCACCCTGAGCAGGAAGCACAACCTCGTGACCAAGAACTGACCTCTGTGATTTCTCTATAACGCTGTACCCAAATACACTCCAGTCTCTCCACTGCTATGTTAACTTCAGATGAATGTACAAAACAGAAAATAATGCTTTAAGAAACTCAGATGCCAACATGCAAAGATATTATTATTACTTTAACAGCTGAAGACTGTAACCCTTGCAAATGCATTGTAGCCAAACAAAACTTCTTAAATTAGAATGTTAAAAAGTGGATAACCCTTTTTGGGACTGTTAGGTGTACTTCTGTGCATCAAAGTACATTTACATGTATTGTAATATTTTATTTTTTCAAACAACAGGGCTTCTCTCACACTTCAGTAGTAATTGGTCTGTTAGGATCTGCATGAAGAGGTGAAATGTTTGCATAACATACTTAAGAATGTCCTAAAATATGTCAGGCTTCCTCGGCCTGCTTTATGTCCACGGTATATTATTGTTACATGCCTCCTACAGTTAATATTGCACTAGTTATTACCCTGCTTGATACTCAGGGCAAAAGGTGCTAAAGCTTTCCTTGTGACATGACTTGAGCCCCAGATGTGTATCTTCTCTAAAGATGTGTACTAAATTATTCACATGTATTTTATTGTCTTGTATGTTTTGAGTTTCCCCCAGTTTTCCAGGTAATAATAAAACCTATACTACTGTTTCTTCTCATTACCTTTAAAAGTTTAGAATTAGTTTAATTAGTATTCTTATTCTTCTGGCACATAATTAATATCTTTGTAGTTTTTCTTTCTCTAAGTAAATAAGAAAAACTTGTGTCTTGATATTTTCCCCTTGGTTACCTATGTTAAATTGCAGTGTCTGGCATTGATTGAGCACCCAACATTGTGTTTACGAAAGATTTAATTACTAATCAGATGCAAGACTAATATTTCTGAGTAAGATTAAATGTAATGATTGTAATAGTTAATCAAAAATTGTGGTGGAAAAAAAGGAAAATTTCACTGTAAGGTGATGGAAAATAGGGTTTTTTTTTTTCGGTCAGTTTATTATTTTTCTTTTGATTCATTGTGTTTGTGGGGAGTACTGTCCATGCAGTGATCTGGAAGAGAATGTTACCATACTGACCTAACTACTGTATACATGTTTGATGTTTTGAGGCTGTAATGTACTACACCGATCAGGGTTCATTAAATGCAAGGAAATTAACGAGAATGTTGTGGTTTGATTTGTCCGTTCACATATTTACTTTCAGAAAGAAAAAAAAAACGTTATGCAGCATTTGGATGTGACCTTTCAAATAAATGTTCAATAATTATAAAAGAAAGCAGGTGGCGACAAACATTCATATTCAGTTGGGTTGTCTATTAAAATTGTATTAAGCTAGACCTAGACGTAAAGGTTTGATTTTATTTATCAGTCAAAGTATTGGATGTTTTTTAGAAAACAAACTTCCAAGTCATGTGACCTTGTTTAGATTGATGGTATGGTTAAAGTGAATTTGAGTTGTTAACAGCGTTTATCTGTGGACACCCCGTCCCCACTTCACTAGTGAAACAACACTGTTTTGGCAATCTCGTGCCAGCGAACAAACCACGCCTCAGCCTGTGCCACAGACAAGGAACGCCCACTAACTTTGGCTCGGCTGCCAAGCCACGCCCTCTGGGGGGAGAGAGAGAGGCTTTATCGTCACTCAGGTGATAAATAGTCCATGCGCCCAGCGTGTTGTAGAATTTGGAGCGAAGGAGCGAGAGACCTTGGAGGGTCTCAACCAAGAACCACACCACAAATGGGCCCCGTCGCCTAGCGTTTACCCGACCAAACCTTGCTTTTGCTGTATTACCAACATCAGCACTCACCAAAAATAAAAGGTAAGTAAATGAAGAATTAGTTAATTATTATGTTGTTGTTTTTTTTTTTTTTTTTTTTTTTGGACAGGCGGTTTAGAAAGGAAAACCATTGTTTACGTTTTATTTACAAATAAACTTTTAATATCAGTAATTCTGAGGTCATGCAAATGAAGAAACTAAAAAAAATAATAATAATTTGAAGTCGCCTAGTTGCAACTGATACAACATACCTTTTGACATGGACTTCAAGGCGGTGTATCTTAGTATTTTAGCAACAAAACAAAAAAAAAATCTCAGTATTTTTTTTATTTAGCGTATGCCAGCTTTTTAAACACGTGTGTGACTTAAACGTCTCGTCTGTTGTATGTGGCACAGAAGGGTATTAACCAGGTCACGTGGTAAATCCCTCTTCCCATCTGGAACCTGACATTAATTTTTGCAGGTCCTTAATGTGAAACTAAAGTTACACTAAAACACTAATTATTGTGCTATCACTTAGTCACTGTTTGCCAATATTGTTTATTATTGGTGTACATTCGTATCTTAACTTTATTTTTATTTTTTTTTATGTGCAGTTGAAAGTAGATGCACTTTTTTTGTTTGCATGACTTTTAGATTTTTGTATAATCTATAGCCTGGAAATATCAGGAAGGGCACACACACACACACACATATATAATTGGTTTTCCTATTTTTTAAATGCTCAAAGCAACTGCAAGCAGACAACCTTAGAAGCCCAAGTACTTTCATAGCCATTTGTAATGAAATATGAGCTATTCTGTATGCATGTTCCAGTGGCGTCATGGCTGTTCTAAGGAAGTGGGTCACTGAATATGGTTATATGATTCTTGAAGTATCAGCTGTTAAGTATCATCACATCACACTCTACAGAATAGGAAGGGATGCATGAGCAGTTTCAGTGGAACATTCTCTTCATCCTTGTCTCAAATGTCAAAAGGGTTCTGTTCTTCTCTGAACTGATTAATGTTCACATCTTAACCCGTTGGGAAAATGTAGGCCACACCTTGCCTGTGATCCAGACATGGTAAAAACCTCTTTAAATCTCTGAGGGCTTGCAGCACAGATTGTTGGTGCATCTGCCTACCTGAGATGTTGTCCAAGTTGCCCTGGTATTTTAAAGGCCATGATGTTATCATGTCATGCAGCTGTCGTCCTCAGACACATTAGTCCTCATTATTGCTGTAAATCTTTTGTTGAACAGGTCTTTCCATCTTCCACACAGCTGACCTTTGAGTACGGGAAAATGGCAGCAATTCCATCCAGTGGTTCCCTTGTAGCCACCCATGATTACTACCGAAGTAAGTAAATGTTTTTCATTCACAGTATAATCAATCTGTGAATTAAATATTCTTCTTGAATTTAAGAATAATGCAGTATTAGTAATCAGTTTTTCTTCATGTTGCAGGGCGCATAGGATCTACATCTAGCAACAGTTCCTGTGGCAGTTCGGAGTACTCTGGGGAGGTCATTCCACACCCACCAGGTATATCATCTGAAGATCTTTATCATCTCAGTCAGTGCCCAAAAATCCACATAAAAATGTAATAAGATAGAGTCAGCTTGTTAAGCAATAGAAAAGTTCAATGTCCAATTCCGTGGCAGGTCTGGCACGACAGGACTCTGGTCACTGGTGGTCCAGTTTCTTCTTTGGGAAGCAGAATCAAATGGGGACACTCAATGAATTTGAATCCCAGCAGAAGTGAGTTTAAGAAAGCTTTTGTGTTTGGTTTGACTCAGCTCCTGAGTTCTGGTTTTCATGCAAGGTGTTCTTGATATTGATTGGCAGGGCTGGCATCTACACAGTGACAAATGGTCAGGTGTCCTGCGTTGCCCGAGAGTTTGTGATGAAGAGACACTTGAGTGAAAGCAGTGACCCCGGGAAGGAACCTGGATCCCCGCTCCCCCCATAAACAACCCCAATCCAATTCCACACCTGTACCTCTCATCCAGGAGTCACCGTGGGCAGAAGCAGGCGACGGAGGCTCCATTTTTTTTATTTTTTAGGAAAAACCGGCTGCTTTTTATGTCATGCTTCATAGTGCACCTTTTTTTTATATATATATCTATGACCAACATTGTAAAACTAAATAGCTAAAAAATGCTTTCCATATGACTTGAGTATTTTAGTGTAAGTCACTGTATCACTGGGTGCACTTTGCAATTGTATTATATTTGCTATGAATAAATTACTTACTGCAGCCAAAATTATGGTGTGAGAGTTTCTATTCCTCCTGCATGCTGTCATTACATAATATGTGATTGGAAATGATCTTATCCAGTTCCATTAGCATTGACTATGGTGAATCACTATTAGGTTATCAATGTACTTTCATACATGGATTAGCACTTAACAGTCTCTGTTCAGTGACTGCTGTTTTACAGAGAACGAGCAGCTAATCAACAGCATGTGTGTGAGATGTTTGGAATTAAGCAGGCTTTGGTGCGATTAAAACACGTGCTAAGATAAGACACACTAATACCATTTATATAACATTACACCAGCTGTCGTTGGATGCATCTATTGTATGCAGCAACAAGAATCTGAATCAGTTTTTAGAATCCACACATGACAGACCGTGATTCATCCACTGGGGATATATGAAGGGTTAACTTCTGGGCACCGCATCACTTGCATTGTATTAAATTGTTTCATCTGAAGAAATAAATTCACATATATCTGGTACAGCATGAGGGTGTGTAAATGATGAGAGATTTTTCCTTTTTGGTTGAGCATCCCTTTAACGCTACCACTTATTTTTGCAACAATTACATTTGCAGAAAGTATATTTGTGCTCAGAAATCCAAGCCCAATTAGGTGAAGTTAATATCCATTTCCAAAAACACAAACATAAAATAACATTTGAAAAGTTTAAATTTGAGTCATTAAAAAACAAAAACACAAAAATTGTCCCCACAGAAAAAGCACATGAACTTCACATGTGCAATCACGTTAAAATCAGATGTGAAATATGTGAAACATGGTTTTGGAGCATGTTCATGGTGTAAATGTGTGAAACCCATGTGATCACGTATTGTCCACACTTGTCCAGTCCAAATTTGTTCACGTTTTCGAGAGTTACACCATGAAAATTTTCCAAATCCACGGTAATGTGAGCTTTACATATTTCACATCTGATTTTAACGTTTTTATACATGTGAATTTTATGTGTGTTTTTTCTGTAAGGGTTTGTAACAAGTGAGATATCAATTAATTTTGAACAGTATTTTCTATTTCAGAAATCTGGTCACCTGCATTTAGGATAACTTCACTGACGTAAACGCAACTGCGTAAAAGTACGAGATATTTTAGAGAAAATACGCGGAATAACGTGACACGCCACACATGGTGCTGCCTTTCTGAATAAGCTCGGGTCGCAGACTTTTCTCACTGATCCTGCAGTTGTTTCTAAACTGAGACAAACTAAAAACAGCGCAGTCAGTCTGCTCACGAGCATTGCTCGGTTTCACCCGCGCATCGAGGTTACTCTGCACAAAGGTGAACACGTGCACACTGACAAGTTTGTGTACAGACTAGTTCTTGGTATTTTTTCAAGCTGTTCTGTTTGTTTGGATAAATATCACCATGCAAATATTTTGAGTGCCTGTACTTTAAACATTCTCTGTATGATTAGGCCCACTAGTTCTAGTAAGCTGACCCAGTTCTCAAAGAACCTCTAAACATACCATGATACTTGTTTTCAGACCACTTCTGACATTTCTGTGGCTATGCAGCTGTGGTTTTTGTTGAGAAAAAGACTTTTCTGTTGCACACTTGCCTTACATATTGTACTAAACTCAGAATTATGGTAAAAATGTACTACAAACCTACTTATTAACACAGTTTTTTGTAATACAGACTTATGAAGCAAATCTAAATAAATAACACAATGCAAGTTGTTCGAAGAAATATCTCTTGAGCTAAATGCAAGTTCTACAGGCAGTGACAGGCAACCAAACCACCCTTCCTATTGTGATACTGCTTTGTGAAATGGCTGCAATGGTATTTGAAAGCTAAGATGAAAACTGAGATGGAAATGAACTATTTAAAAGAAAAGAGACCACGTGAAAGTATACAAGGGTTATGCTATAAAAGTCTTTTAATACATTTTTCGTTTCTCGTTTGTAGCCCTACCATTGAAGTCTGAATTATTGGGTGTCTGATTGCAGATGCAAGTCATCATGCATATGTCACCTTCCTGAATATCCTGTCATTCTTCCCTTTAGTCTGGCCAGGCAAGTCCAGAGTGTCCTCGATTCTATTTCTGCTTACCACGCACCCACAACATGAACACGTTGTGGCAACACTCATGTTACCGAGCAGTAGCAATATCCAGCAAGACGTGTTACATCTGCAGTACGTGTACGTGTGTGTGTGTGTGTGTGTGTGTATACAGTATTAATAGTCCATACTCCTATCTAACCAATGAATGTTACTCAATCAAAAAATTAATTACTTCTTTTCTTTTATGAAATGCACATTCTGTCTGGTATCCAGTGTAGTATATTTCTACATTTTTAAAGCATTTGGAGGATCAGTCATCTTCTACTCGTGAACTGACAGCACTGTACCAACTGAAAACTGCAGTGGAAAGTTTTCAGAGATTGTGAAATGACCCGAGTGCACAGGAACTGGCCAGACTTGTTCTGTTCCGGATGTTGTGTACTCTCTCTCTCTCTTTCAGACACACATTTAAAGGCTTATTAGCAGCAGCATGATTTAAATGGGTCATATCATGAGAAATCCTTGATTTCACTGTTCTATAAAAACACTACTAAAATAAACCCTTCAAATGTTTCAAGTTAGGGTTCTTCAATTATATAACATTAATTTAAAATACAAAGTGCAGATCTGGTGAGGGGAAGTTATTTTGTAGTATGTAAACTTGTTAATAATGAACATAAAACTGGTTTTATGTATAAGTCCAAGTGATCCATTCAGAAACATATCGGTCTCCAAATCAGGAAGGGAAAAAAGGTAGTAGGAAGATAATCTTCAGTATCAACTAGTATGATCCAAGAGGAAAAGCTTGATTGCATTAAATGTGAATAATTCTTCATTAAATTAGAAAATAAGTACATGTGAATACTGTAAAAAGGGGTGAAATGAGTGGAAAGGTGTTTAGATGCATGTTGCTGGGACACTTCCACTCATTTGTCTCTCCATGGCACTGTTAACTGATGCCTTCTGCTGGATCTGAGGGGTCACTGCAGCGCTCCACTGCTCCACTCCATGTATCCAGTACCAGAGTTCTCCAGGATCATTTTAAGTTCATTGAAATCTGGTCTTTCGTCAGCCGAGTCTCTCCAACACTTCAGCATTATGTCATAGATGTGTGATGGGCACTTAGGGGGTGAAGGCAATCTATACCCCGAGGTGATCATGTTGTACACCTCTTGATTTGAGAAAGCTGCCAAAATAGACACAAAAATGTATTTACTTGAACCTTATTAGAACTGCATGGAAAATATACATAAGTGGTGTACATACCTGGATATGGGACTCCGCCATAAGTGAACATTTCATACAGGAGGACTCCAAATGACCAAACATCAGATTTGTTGGAGAACCTTCCATGGCTGATGGCTTCAGGAGCACACCACTTATATGGTATTTTTTTATCCTCAGATGAGTAAATTGGCTCCTGTGAAACAAGTACCCCACGAGTTTTAAAAGCTAGTTTAAAAGAATGAATATCCTGTTTTTGATTAACCGAAGGTAATCCTCACCTTGACGATACGAGCTAGGCCAAAGTCAGCCAGTTTACAGATGTAGTTGGGTCCCACTAGAACATTGCGGGCTGCCAGGTCTCTGTGGATGCTGTTCTGCTCCTCAAGGAATGCCATCCCGTCAGCCACTTGATTTGCCATTTCTATCAGTTCCTGCGGTTCCAGTTTCTGCCCCTCCTCACCTGTGAAGGGAGAACTGAAGGAATCATGGCTGTCTGCTTTAAGACTTTGGTTTTCCACAAAAAATAAGACTCTTTCTAAGGCTATAACTTATTATTGAGGTCTTTTAATGTATGTTTGAATAAATCTCAATTCTGAAGATTGTTTGAGGCCTTTACCTCAAAAACAAACGTTTATGACATCTGAGATTTATATGATTATATCTCAACAACAGTTGAGTGAAAACAATGATATGATTAGAAAATAAAACTTGAGGGCTGTTAGCACCAAAGTTATAACTATACAACTATAATGTTTTAACAAGTGTTTTAATTCTGTGAGAAAAGGGAAGTCCACCTCACTGCTAGAATGATATAATTGCAATCACGTTCAGATCGATGAACAATAAAAAAAAGATGGTGACATAACAACAGTGCGTACTTACAATAAACAAGATTTCATGCATTGGTTTGGATGCTAATATAGTTATCATTATGGTTATCGTTATGGTTATTGTTCTTGGTGTGACTGACCGGGCCTTTAGATTCCACTTTTTCATTCAGTTCATAAAACTCAAAATGTGTTTGTGGTCAAAACATGGACTAGGTCACATATAATCAACATTACTGACAGGTTACGGTAAACATTTAAAGATGTCAAAAAACTTCCATATGAACTGGTTTGACATCAGATAAAAAAAAGAGGTTTTCTTTGTTGACTTGACTAACCTCGGAGGAAATTGAGCAGGTTGCCATTTTCCATAAGTTCGGTGATGATGTAGTAGGGGGTAGAGCTTGTGCATACGGCAAAGAGTGTGATAAGATGTCTGTGTCTGAGCTTTTTCAATATTTGTGTCTCCATCAGGAACTCCCTCTGATTGAGAGACTCTAGAGGAGGAGTAGGAAACACAGTAGAGAACATCAGATAAGCATCAGAGTGTTGGAACAGTGTGGTATTTATTTAATACATCTGTCAAAATATGGAATTTACTCTATTAAGGGAATTTTTCAAGGGTAGTCTGACACACAGACGCCTTAACAGTGTTTTAGAACTGTTCCTCAAGAGTTCTCAGTCTGCTATGTGCTCTATTAGCTTTAGGTTATGAGTGCAGTAGCCTGAGATCTCATTCCTTCAGCTCTCACAGTCACAGAACAAGAAACACAACATTTCTCACATTCACACCGTATCAGGAACAGAAAAAAAGTGGGCAATGAGGAAGTTGTCCATTCCACTTAAAAGACTCGTTCCGTCATTTAGCCTTGAGATGTTTCTTTGCTATTTACATGAAACAACCATACCGTTGTTTTTGAGGATCTTGATGGCCACATTGACCATTCCTTTCCATTTTCCACGGTAAACATCAGCAAAATATCCTTTACCGAGCTCCTCTTCCAGAGTGAACTCTTCCTTGGGTAACTCCCAGTCATCTACGGTTTGGTGGGAAAGATCCTGTGGTTTTGGTTCTGGCTGTTAGCATAAGACAGAGCAGAGAGAACCTCTTATTGGGGAATTATGCAGTAATACAAACAAATGCGGGTTTTTACATATAAATATTG
Source organism: Carassius gibelio (assembly GCF_023724105.1). Lineage (NCBI taxonomy): Eukaryota > Metazoa > Chordata > Actinopteri > Cypriniformes > Cyprinidae > Carassius > Carassius gibelio. The sequence goes on along the minus strand of NC_068378.1, from coordinate 17,381,096 downwards.
TACATTAAGTTTGTGGTAATCTATTATTAACTTGATTAAGACACCCACCCCATCCATAGCTTGTAATAAACACTGCTAAACACTTGCTACATTATTACACTGAAATACAAACTAGAGATTATAGACAAGGAAGAGATAAACAAGACAATAGCAACGTGTGATTTAATTTTATATAAACTGACTCTTCTATTTCAGTGGACAATTAGCCTCATATTAGTATGTTAACTGACTTTCTTCAGACAGTCCTCATGTCACACGTTTTCTTGTGGCAAGTCTCGTATAATCTTGGTTACTCTTAAATAGCACGCATTTAACATCACAATGAAAAGTACAAACCAGACACCCCCACTATTTACTTAAAGAAAACGTTCACCCAAAACTGATTTTACACAACCTCATGTCATTCCAAATTAGGAAATAGGAGCACTGAAGCTTCAAAATGAATGCTAAAGCATTATTTAAACCAGTTTTGCGAATTGAGTGATTTATTGAAAAGATCAGACTCAAAAGAGGGAATTGTTTATGCATTAAACAGAACCGCTTCTCTCATTAACATGCCAGAAAGCCTGTTTTCACCATAGTGGAGCTAGTAGGGATTTTTGTCGGTAATCTGTCTTTCCACCACAGGAACCAGGATCTAAATAAAGTTCCAGGTAAATAGTTGCCCCTCAGAAAGTCCCTGTTCACGAGGTAACACCCTGCTCCCCAATGCTCGTATTATCCATCCTAAATAGTATGTGAGATTAAAATAAGTGTGTCCCAAAGCATACTATGTTGGAAGGAGTATTCCAGAAGTCCCTGGATGGTCTACTATTTCAGGTAGATTTTTGAAGTGTGGAACCCTGCACACTCTGGTGGCTAATATTACCCACAATCCATTGAGCTTTAACGATTGATTTGGTTCAGAACTACAAACACAAATAAAAACCGTTAAAAAACTACAAACATGGCAGATTGCACGGCCGTGGTTAAGAAGAGAGGTTTAGATAAAGGGGTTTGAGTTACTAATAATCAACATTTAACCTGTTACAAAATATTTCTGAATGTGTTGCTGTGCGGTGCTTGTGCATTGCCAAGGATGAAATCTGGCAGGAACTGGGGTCGTTGACCAAAAAAAAAAAAAAGATTGTCCGTGGCTTTGTATGATGTTATCGTTGTTCGACATTGGCTCCCCGTCCTGGACTGGGAGAAGCAGTCACGCGCAGTCCTACATCTCCAGACTATTTGCCTAATCTTCACGGTACTTTAGGCCGTGAAACAGCAGACAGAAACAGGTCTTTGGAAAATGTAAACTTCCTGGGATGAATTGTTCCAGGTAATTTCGGTGGAAAAGCGGCTGAAGACAGGATGGCTGTGGATGTCAAGACTTTCAATGAATAACCTAAATGTCCTCACTCAAAAGAAAATTTAAGTTATACTATATTGTTTGACTTTAGACACTTGCAATACGGTGCACAGGTCATATTCAAGAGTGGCCAGGATATTCTTGAAAAATTCACCTTTTGTGTTCCACGGAAGTCAGTCAGTTTTGAAATGACATGATTTAAATCATGTTAGGTTTTACTCACAATGACTTTCTGAATTTTACTTTTCTCTCCCGTTTCTTTCACTCACCTGTGCACAGGGCCGTGTGAGACAGATACCACAGCTCAGGATGTTCCTCTTGTAGTGCTGTACCAGCTTCTCCAGGCTCTGAAACATTTGACTCTGTTCCAAATAGAAGCTTCCATCCTGATTCTGATGGACTTTAATATGCTTCACTTCCCTGTCACTGATCACCACTGACAGAATGACACACACAGAGAAAGGTTGCAAATAGTAGAAGAGCAATGATAAGAGATTATTTGATAATCTGCATCTATCATGAATTAACCCAGTGGTTCCCAACCCTGTTCCTGGACGCACACCACCATGCTACACAATTTTTATTTTTTTCCTAATCAAACACACTTGAATCAACTCATCAGTAGCAGAAACTCCAATATCTCAAATAGATGGGTCAGATAATGGAGACATGCTTGTGTACTGTTGGTGTGCCTCCAGAAACAGAGTTGGAAAACAGTGAATAAACTGAATAGAGGAGAAGAACGTGTAAGCAGGTCTAATTATGTGCTGATTGACTTTGCAGTGTAAAAATGAATCTACTATATTATACCAATGACACTATGCCGTGTTACTGGTATAGACCAATAGCATAGGCTGAACTGGATGTACATTGCAGTTTGAGTTTAAAAATATTTCAATAAACACAATTACTTTGACCTACCTGATAATACACACCCTATGTCATCTTTTTCACTCTGTCGCAACAGGAAAGCACCCACTCCATTTCCTGGAGCCAAGAGCAAATTCTGGGTCTCAAAGCGGTTCAGTGTCCCAAAATACCAACTAAAGAAGAGCACAGTGGTTCAGGTGTTGTACACGCATCTCAAACTACATTAATGTGCAGCAGAGTTGTGACAGGACTGTAGCTATTTGCCTAAACTTGGACACAGCCATATGCATATATAAAATAAAGGACAATAACTTGACACTTATTGAAACGTATTTGCACTCTGTACTCAGAACTAATATTGTTTTAGTCATAAAGGTGTTCATAATTGTGTTCTGTGTACTGAGAAAGATTGTGTTTATTATTATTATTATTATTATTAGTTTTTTATACATTTATCAGATTTTTTAAAAAATCCAGAATGTCTGAGCTTTCCATCACCATTGTGAGGGGAACTGGAAAATTAAATAGCCTAGTGAAATAGTGAAAAAAAAAAAACCTCTAGCCTACTTACGGTTGTTCTTTCACCGTTTCCCTTCTCGCTAGGTAATTTTGAGGAACGAAGCCCTTGGCTGTCTCCATTCCGTTTCTATCCAGTTTAACAGCAGTCCACCAGTCACCCTGACGCTCGCAGATTCGGAACTGGTCTCCCTCCTGGAAGGTCAATTCCTCGTCCGCGCGAGCCTGAAAGGGCCACAGCGCCGTGTAGATCTCACCGGCGGGCTCAGACGCGGATGAAGGAGCCGGATTTGAGACATTTTGTGGAAGTTTACCGGTATTCGCAGTTTTTTCTAATTCAGTCTTAGACGACTTGAAACGTCTCTCATACAGGGCCCCCAAACAGGGGCACGAGCAGCAGCCGTACTTGGACATTTCATTTGAATTCTGGACTGATGAGACGTAAAGGCTGAATCCTCCACCTGTGTTACGAGATTTTCGGTTTCAATGGGCGGGGCATACATGAATATTCATGAGTAGGCCTATCCCGCACTGATCATTTTAGTTCACGCACCTTGAGTCTCAACATATCTGATGGAATATTTAAAAAAAGGTAAATATATTTTCAGCGTTGCTGAAACGTAAGGCTAAACATTTCATATCAGCTTATAGGCCTAATGTTTTTATTAGTTTGCAGTGCACATTTTTGTGAACTATTACTGCGTTCATATTCCGACCTCATCTGCTTATAATCATCTTAAATAATCAAATTATGAAAACAAGAATAAGCACCCTTATGAACATTTGTAAAATACAATTATTTTGTTAATCTCAAATTAGTCGTTTATTCCATTCCATAACATGCTGTAAAGTATTTGTTTTCTCATTTACAGTCTACTGAAACGTAGCTACTTTTTACACCTGTCCAAACTATTTTGTTTAAACCGAAATTGTATACATGTAGGTCTAGTAAAGGAACACTTTCATGTTTGTGTGTGGTTTGATCCCTGTTCATTTTGCAAATATTCCTAAAAGTTTAAGAACAAGCACACCAGGATAGATGAAATAAATAATAGTCCATAGATAAAGTTTATTTCAGTTGGTGCACTCAAATGATAACAACTAATAAGCTACAGCACAACGAACTGAAATAATAGTTTGCTGTGCTTTATTCCAACATTACACAAAGAATGATTGCAATCATTCAGTCAGTGACGGCTGCACAAAACCTGCAAATAAAAACATTATAAACTGTTACGAAATTAAGAACAATTGTAGTTTAGGTTTAAGTTTGTGCAATACTGAAAATATATTTAAATTTTTTGAAGTATTAATCGTTTAATCTGCTGAGATACAAGGAGCGTGAACCGAAATTGTTTCACGCGCACGTCCGGGAAACTCATGAATATTTACGTGTGCACCGCCCATTGAAACCGACAATCTCGTAATACCGGTAACTAAACTGGAGTGAAAGAGCTGGGAGGAGCACACACAGGTTGAGCACAGTGAGATTTGATACACGAGTTTTATTCTGCAGTGAGGGGCTACTGGTGAAACTCGAATTTGGGTCAATTGGGACACATTTTGTCATTGAGATGACTGGGGAAAAATGTCCCAATTTACCTTTGAGATGACAGCATCACTTATTCGTCTTGTTTGTATTTTTTAAACTTTAAGAGAGGACTCTTTTGATAAGTCTTAAATGATGGGGTTCATAGCATCATATTAAATGCAGCAGATTTTAACACTTGGCAAAAAAAAAAAAAAAATATATATATATATATATATGTATATACTTGAGCCACCATATGGAGTTATTTAGATTTGCAACACTACCTAACACTTTGGAGAATTTCTATGCAAAAAGGGCAGTTTTCAAACCCGTGAAAGTTTCAAGGACTGTCCACAGTTCTTGCAAGAATGCCATCATAAAAGTAAAAGGTTTTAGGCACAAACGATCCTCCAAACGGTTAGACCACTGTGAGCTGAGGAACTCCAAATAGTGCTTCAAGTATCTTAATTTCTACAGTGCTTAATGTTCAGAGAAAACATCAGAGTAAGCTACAAAAACACCCGCACTTTATGCCACTAGGACAAGAAAATAGTGATAATGGCCACTGAAAGAAAGGCAGACATGCAATGTGACTCCAGTCCACAGATTTTATTCAGACAGCTCTGGAGGAAAGAGCAACCCGGGTTGCAGGTGCTCTCTCTGACCACAGCGATGACACCACACCGAAAAATTTAAAACGCCTTTTTGAGAATGAGTCTCTCAGCAAAGTGATATGTATAAGGCAGGAAAATCACCCACCTGTGCTTTTTCTTTCTTTTCTTTTTTTATACATTAAACCAACAGAAATTAATTTTACCTGCCATATTCTCCATCTTTTAGGTGCACTTTATCATACATATATATATTTATGTTTATCAACACTTTTCTAAAGAATTCCAATATTCAGCCACATGTACTGGATTCACTTTAAAATCACTATATATATATATATATATATATATATATATATATATATATATATATATATATATATACATATATATACATATAAACAAACAAAACACTTACAAGCAAATCCAATATAACTGGGTTGATATTGAAGAGAGGGAGGACTCATCAACCAAGACGTACAGACCTGTTTAAAAAAAAGTAACAGATCCAAAGGGTTCCTGAGGTTTGCATGTGTCCCATACATAAGAACAGTGTAAAGGGAATGGCTTCCTCACTAGCTGAGAGGCTTCTGACAGAGGTAAAAGAGCACAGGTCAGTTTGTTTATGAGTGGGGTGGATCTGCCCTGTCCCAAACACAATGCCCCATTCTATATTCCCAGTAATAAAAATGATATGAAATCAAGTTTTATCTTTTGCTTTTTCTTTAGAACAGGCATAACTAAGGGAACTACTGTAAAGGGGCATTTTACTCCCACATTTGTGGAGAAGAAAATTAGTGGTGCCCTTTGAGTTGATGATAAGTCCCTCCTCTCTCTGATCCTCGGCATCTACCATCAGTAGTGACAACCACATGTCTAAAGGCCCTTACACAGATAACATTTTTTCACTGGATGTGAAACTAAAGTCTGATAAAGGAAAAACAAAAGCATAGCTAATAACAATTCACACTATATTCTTAATTGTCTTTAAAAAACATTTGCATGGATTAAAGTAACAACTTCTGAGAAAATAAAGATACAGAGATTGATGCACAGAAGTGTGCAAAGGCCTTTACTGTGGTTTAAGTTCAGCATGTCCATGTTGTCCTCCGTTCAGATTTGATTTAAAGTAAAAAGCACATTATGGGGTCACAACAGGACAATATAGGCAGGGCTTTAATAGGACAAACAAAACCAACAACAACAAAAAAATCTTCAATTCTGTACATGTAAACATCACACATTTCCACTGAGTCAAAAAACCAGAAAGAAATTATACAAAGCTTCACATTGGTATACAAAGAGAAACTGAGCATCAGCTTACAGTTTCTAGTAAGTACAGGAGTAAAAACAAATAAAATACCATAATCATAATAATATTACAAAGCACCACAAAATTAAAATATATCACAGGCAATGGTTGTTACGACATTTGACTGCAGAGTTTAGCTGCACGGTTAAAAAAAAAAGGTGTTAAAAATGTTTTTTCTTGCCTTTTCACGTCTTGTGTTCACCAACCTGAAATGTCCAGACAGCTTCCTGAAACTCTAACACTTCTAATGTCATTTAGGAACAAAAAAGTACAAAAACATACAGTAAACAAATATCAATGGCCTACAGTAGTACAACTTTTGGACTCTCAAGACACCAACACTATGAAGTAGATAAATTCAAATGCTTGTTTTCTTGCAATCACCATATAATGAGAAAAATCCAAGATATAGTTTTCTTTTCTCAGCTCAAAGTCCAATGTTGGATGAGCTCACATTTTCCTGCATGGTGTAAGAGAACAAATAATTATAATGCAAAGCAAATAAAGATAGAACATTATGGCTTGAGAATGGTCAGCTGCATTTCATAATTTAGGCGGTTTTAAGGCTTCATCCCATAAACGTTTTTCCTCCACAGATGGTAAAGTGCTACCATGTTAACCAATTGAATAATTTATAAAGTGTTACTGAATATAAATTAACTAATGATCCTGCACATGTCATTTTATCTGTTCATCACTGAATCTATTTCAATGCAATAAGTAAGAGGTAATAAGCTGGCTTTGAGCCACGTATCAAAACTAAGCTGTTGCAGACAACTTAAGTTTGATTTTTTCTTTACAAGTTGCATCATTTGGATGTCAGTCATTTGGAGACCAATCGAAGATGCATGTTTTACATTTGGAATGTTGAGACTGGCACAAATGATTCCCCTTCAGACCGTCAGTGTCTTTAAAGAGTTGTTACATAAAAAGTAATACAAAACAACAAATAAAGCACAAATGGAATGGACAGAGAGAAATAAATAAATCCAGATAATTAAAAAAAGAATGTTTGCAGCTAAACAGAGGGAAATGTAATCAGACATAATCATGTTGCAGAGTGAGGACACAGTTCAAGCTATGGCTACAAGACTTGAAGGCTCTGTATTGTCACCACTCCACTGAAGGCTAGAGAGTCAGCGTGAGATCTCACACAACACTATGCCATTTTCCAAGGGATCAAGTCTCAATTGTTCAGGATTGTCTTTTGCTTTTTTTAATACAGTTTTTTTTTTAATGATGGCATTTGTGAACATGAGAAAATGCAAACAGTAGGAAGAGCGAGGCTGGTGTTTGAGGGGCAATACGTCAGTAATGTTCTACACTTAGTTCCTGTGGATAGTGCTACCTTAGTCCACCAGTCAGTGCCTCTCAAGCTCTTGGGTGTTGCTGACTGGAAAGGAATAATGTCACCATTATTTCTCTTCCACTAACATTAGGTCCTTTCTCTCAAACTTACTATGCACATACAGTATGTGTGCCAACAGGATGTTAAGTCCCTCTGTTTTGATTGGTCCCCGTGAAGATGAAAGTGTCTCAGTCATGAGGTTAGAAAAAAAGAGCAGCATTCACAACTTAATAAAAATGTGTTGCGATATAATGCAGCATTGGAAATGTCCATGCCCCCCCACCCCTTTTTTTTTAACAAGTTCATTTTTGGCCCTCCCTTCTGGAAGGTTGATGTCACTTATGTTCCTGCGAGACATTTTCCTACAATGCATTGATGTACTGAGGATGGAGGTTTGCCAACACAATTGAGCATGTAGGAGAGGAGTTCGAAACATTCCATTCAGCACAGCTTCATTTGCATAATGTCAAACATCCCCAGCCAATAGAATTTTAGCATCTTCTTTTTTTGCGCTCACTAATTAGGGTTTCTTTTTATTTGTGCATGTGTAAGCTAGGATGAAAAATCTTATCTATGAATGAGGAAAATATATATATATATATATGTACAAAAGACATCTGGTAATGTGTTTATGATTGAAAATTATACATTTTCGGACACTGACACACTATAACGATTATCATCTACATTGCACCTTCTCCCCAAACCTCATTAGCATTGAACAGAAGAAGAGAGATCTTACAAAACCCCTATTTCTCTTGGATCTGTTCTATATCTAAAATGGCTAAATCTGCTGCTGCATGGATATGTCTATGGTAACTGAACAACTTAAACATCTGAGGAGCTTTTCAAATTAACAAGATGGCATTGACATACAGGAATCTATTCTGATACTAATATTTTGTGCCATAGCGTAAACTTGTTTTGGTCGTCTCTCCTAAATTTACAGCTATATCTTTTTTTTTTTTTTTGTCTCAAAGGTCTGGAATCTCTCTGGTGGATTGATATCTTTCACTGTGTGATTGTGCTCTTTGCAACAGATACCTCTTGCTTTGTGTTCTCTGATCATCTTATCACAAAACAACAATTAACAAGTCATCTCAGCCCTCCAAAAAGGAGAAGGCATTGCTGGACTCTAAGGTGAGGAAATTTGATAAAGACACTATCATGGACATAAAGCTGTCGTGAGCAATGTGTGATAGGTAGGTTTTTAGAAAGAACATAGGCAGAGCTTGAGGGGTGTAGGGGGATTCGAGTGTCTGGAGCTGAAATGGTTTTATCTCTGCTTGTGTAAATCTACAAATCTACAAATAAAATGATATTAATAAATATATGAATAAGTTCTTTTAAATTATTCAATAAATTATATTAATAAATATATTATCTTTTTATTAATGATGTTGTGGGCTAAATGAGTGAACACTTTTTGTAGGCCTGTGTCATCAATTTGGCTATTGTTCTAATCTCTTTGCTATGCATTAGAATTAACAAGTCAAGTCAAGTGCCTTAAATATTGTTTCTAGTGACTGCAGTTTCTGTTTAAGTACGTTTATTCCCTCTATGTGCATTAACAAGTCTGTGTAAAGCGCTTTACATAGTATAAGCCAAAAGAAAAAATCTATTTGCCAAGGAAAATTTGGCTGGTAACTTTATTTGGAATGGCAACATAATACATGGTTTTTATTTGTAACATTTTATTACATTAATAAACTGTAATAAATATTGAAATAAAAACCAAGTTTTTAATTTTTTATTTTTTTATGAGAGGTAGTATTTTATATAGAAATTGGCCAATGTATGGTGCAGTTAGTGAAACAATGACCTGTGCTGTTTCCTGAAAATATAATAATAATAATAATAATAATAATAACTAAAGTTGTATTAAAAAAAATAATAATTATGCAAAATACAGGTTAATGGCCGGTGGACCTGAGATCATTACGGCTGGTAAATGCTCTCAATTTTGTACCCTGTACATGCGCTTCAGATAGAGCTTCTGCTGATCATCCCTTTTCACTCCCCCCAAGTGAAGTCAAACTCCGCCTATGGGCTTTAGGTGTATATGTACATAAGTGCACATAGCTACATGTATCTTTCCTTTCATAGTGTGTAATTTTGTGTAGGTGTGTTAATGAGAGAAAGACGGGCAGCACCAGCCTGTGTGCAGTTCTCAGTTCTGCTGCAGAATGAGGTTCTCGAGCTCGTCAGCAGAGCGGAGCAGGAAGGCCGCAGACTCACGATAGCCTGCAATCAGTTGCCGAACCGCCGTGACCTCGGGCGGGCTGAGCTGGGCAGATGCCCCTCCGCCTCCTCCACCCTGACCATGACTGTTTGAACTGGAGGAGGAAGTGCTGTTGGATGCCAAAGATTTCATACTGAGATCAGTGGGACCTAAAAAAAAAAAAGGAAAAGAAAGAGACATTTACATAAAATAAACATCTAGTAGATCTATAGAAAAGACTACAGTACCAGTTTCAATAGCAATATCAGTGAAATGTAATGATTCTTGACACATTTTTCTAATTAAAAATGTACTTGTTAATTGAGCTTTTAATATAAATATAAACAAATGAAATAGAAATGAATTATTTCTAATTTTAGTAAACATTGTTGTGAACAAGTAGTAAAAAATGATCTTGAATTTCTGATTTTCACTCACCATTGGTTTGTGATGTACCACTGTTTTGGAGGCTGTTGCCAATGGTCCCGTATCCACGGAAATTGTAATTAAGTCCACCATTGGTGTAGAGTTGGTCCTGGGAGTAGGCCGAGGCGGCCAGTGTGAAGCCTGAGTGAGCCAGAGCAGCCGGGTCTCTGGAGTTAGGCTTGTCTACTGCAGCTGGCTCATCCTGTATATGGACCAAATGGAAGGACGAAGGGATATGATAAGGCAAAGAAAGACACAGATATCTGCACAAGTAATTTAAAAACTGAATTTGATCTGATTAAAGATCTAGAGATAGCTCATGTACTCACCTGACAGATGTCAAGGCGCATCCTCTTAGCAGCATTACGTGTTTCACTCTCACATGCTGCTGCAAGGATGTTCTCAGCCATGGCGGAGGTGAGGTGAGGGGGTGTGGGCCGTGTCTGACACCATCAGAAAGAGCAGAAAAAGGTAAATGTCATCACCTTATGGATGTCCTAATCTTGATTGTGCTATTTATAACCTATATTATTATTTAAACTGTTACCAATTGCTGTAGGTGTGATATATATATATAAATGAAAAAATCTATATTATTATAGCCTTTCTCTGGAACTGGACACATTCAAATGAATATTTTATTAAAGCATTAACAAGATACAATTTTAAAGAGGGAAATAACAATATAACCATTCATGCTCCTGGTTTATGAATATTAAAAACATATTCTGAAAAGCTTAAAAAAGTTTAAAAAACATCCAATTTATTGGTACAAAGTCTTTGGCTCCACTAGCAGCATAGTTTTAAGAAATGCCTGTTTGACTACACTTAATTCCACTGAGATGCAGAAAATAAGATATAAATTGGCAAAATGAAATCTGTTCTTTAAGAGTAGTGATTCTCAATAATTTTTTTATCATGAAAGCACTACACACTCAGACAAAAGGAACAGTACTGTTACAGGTGCAACACCCTTAAGTACAAAGACTATAGATACATTTTGTACCTTATTTACCCCTAGATGGTACAAATTAGTAGCATAAAGGTACGTATTAATATTGTAAAATTGCCAATTAATACCAAAAGTCTTTTGAAAGGGTTCCTCCCCACTGACAGTTTTGTGCCTTTTTTCTGAGAGTCCACCTCTTTTTATGTTTCTTATATGTAGTACTATTAGTTCAGGTCATGAGTTGAATCATATTTGGCTAATACAAATGTTCAGTGATGTGGTCCTCAAGTACCAAGGTTAAAAATGACTACCTGTGACCTCATCAGCCACTAGAGGGCAGTAGTATACTATCAAATGGTGTGTGGCACAAATGTTCAAGCCTTAATTTCATGTTAAACAATTCGGAATGTCTTTGTTATGGTCATAGCAAAGATAATTATGGCAGATGTGCATGTTTGTTTGTCAGTGTGCAAATGCCCATGTTTCCCCTACCTCAAAGCCACCCTTCTTCATGCGGCGACAGGATTTGAGGTAGGTTCGGATCCGTTTGCGAGCACGTTCTTGGAACTCTGGAAACTGGCGGCTGCAGGACTCAATGATGGCCTGGATTTTCTCTTTGGGCTGCTTTGAGATTGGAACCATCCGGTCTAAGTTCTCATCCACAAACAACCGCACAAACATCTGAAAACAGAAGGAAACATTAGAGCAGTCCAAAAAGGAACCAGGAAAGGATGAAGAATGACATACCAATGAATCAGAAAAGGAAGACTGTATTTGTTATCACTTTAATTTTATCTGATGTTTCAATAAAACATATTCAGTGAAAACAAAAAGTGTCAGGAAGATGTAAACAAACATAAGCGATGTAGGTCATTGAAGCTTGACAGCTAGAAAATACAAAATCGAATATACACCATATGAAATATGAGAGATAAAGTGGTTAAAGGAGTCAGTCTCACGTTAAAAGCTTTAAGTCGTTCAGGGTCCAGGCCCTCAGCGTCATTTATCTTGTCGCTGTCATCATGGTCATCGTGATCATCGTCGTCATCATCTATGACCTGAGAGCGACCGGGGGTCACGTCCTCCCCACACATGCTCAGTTCTGTCTTCACAGAGTCATAGCTTCCTGAGCTGTACTGAGGGGACTGTACAACATACAGTACGTCAAAACCTCATCTGATTCTATCTGAACAGCATTATGCACACTGTTACTTTACATTTTAATATATACAAATTCTTAGAATGATGGGAAATTGTTTTATCTCATACCTTGTTACCGTACTCAGTTTTGACAGGGAATTTTCTCTTGAGGTCAGTTGTGTAGGATCCGAGCATCCCCCCGGGCAACAGTCTGTCGCTTAGGTTGACAGGCTGCTGTCCCTCCTGTGAAGAAGAGGGCGATAAATTTGTGCTGAAGTCCAGTGGCGCTGCAGCACCATTACCGTTCACCTCTCCGTATGGAACCACCCCCTCAGATGCAGGAACTCCTCCTGTCGCCATGGAAGCACCACTAGGCGGAGTCAGTGCAGGGAGACCGTTAGCTGTGCTGCCGTTCTCTGAGGAGGAATCATCTGAGAGATAGAAAGAGAGACAGAAATGTTTCAGTGCATTGGCATAAAGTTGTGTGGATGTGTGGTCTAGCTCTATGTGTGTCAATTGGAGGAAAGAGATTGTGTGAACAGTAGAGCAACATTGGGGTCAACTGTCAAACCAGTAGAAGGCGGCAGTGGTGAAGAGAGAGACAGCTAGGATGAGGGGAATGAGATGGGTGTGGGGTTCTCCCAGAATGTCTGACTGGACAAGAAGTAGTATACAGAAAAACAGAGCTTAGAGGGGGAAGGAGAAAGAAGAAAAAGAAAGAAACCCCTTTTTGTCCACACTTTTATAGCACAGATGTACAGTAAAACATGCTGAAACCCTTTAGAGTGTCTACTGTATATAACAATAATAATATTATAATAATAAAAAATAAAATGTAATGCAATTTTATAGTCTTGTTTCTAGTAAAAATATGTACATGTTTTTAAATATAGGTTGTTTATGCTCTCCAAGGCTGCATTTATTTAAACATAAATAATGTAAACCATAAATACTATTATGTTTTAAAATAAATAATGTGCTGCATATGTTTGTGGAAACTGATACGTTTTTTTTTTTTTTTGTCATTATAAAGTCTTTACTGTCACTTTGCATCCTTGCTGAATAGAAGTATTAATTTATTAAATAATCTTACTAACCCTAAACTTTTGAATAGTAGTATAAACATTCCTAAACAAGGTCAATTTACTTAAGAAACAACATGTCAAATAATGTTTCAATAATAATTTCAGTTCTCTTACACAATTAGGAAATTAAACAAGAAAAATATTTTAAAATTTAAATGTTAACATTAATTAATATAAATATATTTAATTCAACATCCATTCTCTAAAAAAAATTATATTTTATGCAATTTGATTCTTAAATTGACTTTGTAAAAAGCAGAAGCATTCCATTTTTACTTAAAGGAACAATTTCTATATGGCCTTTTAAATTTCTTTTATTAATGTAGCCATTTTAATTTAGTCGTATTTTAGCCTATTTATTAGCTATCTAATGAGACATAGACAGACACTGTATGGACAAAGAAATGGGTCTAAATTAATGCTATATTACATCAGAAACTCTCTGATGGTGGAATGTGGGTTAAATCATCATCCTCTAAACAGCATACTAGTCTGCCGTGAGTCAAGGGAGGGATCCATTAGTGCACGGGTACATTTATTTAAAGTACATTATTAAAGTACAGTATTATTCTGCAAAACACAAGCAGTGGATCATAAACACAATCCATAACAACCACACCAGACAGTGCAGATATTGAAATTGCACAGCAGATTTGAGTAAACAAGGCAGTTCTGGAAAACTACAAAACTGCATCTGTGAGAAACACACACAAAGGCAGGAATCAAAGCTTTAATAAACCAGTCCCAGACAGTCTGGATCTGTTTGCTCCACCTAAATAGTAGTTTCATGGGTCAAATACTCATTAAATAGGGAAAATAAATTGTTGTTAGCAAAGACCCCATGGCATTGCTTGAATAGGACCTTTTTTAAACCTGTTTACATTTCCTATTGAAACAGGAAGTTTGTAAAAATATATCACAGGCTTATATCATAGGTTGCATCCAAATATGCATCATTTTGCTTCTATCTGTCTGAACTCACAGTATTGATAAACAGTAGGGAAAAAATAACCTGGATGACCCTGTAAGTATCAGATTGGAGAAAAATTTGTGTAGTAAAGGATTAATCTGCACTATTTTTTCCCCATTTCATGGAGAGAACCGTATAAATGAATGAGTGTAAATCTGTGAAATTTGTGTTTTATTAAAATGGATAAGTAAACTAACACATTTTTTGCAGGTGTTTTTAAAATGTTCTTTCTAAAAAGTCTCTCTTGCTGACGTTTATATATATATATATATATATATATATATATATATATATATGTATATATATATGTATATATGTATATATGTATATATATATATATATATATATATATATATATATATATATATATATATATATATATATATATATATATATATATATAATGTTTAAATATTTTTTAAATAGGAGTTTAGTGATGGCAAAAAAATCATTACTCCTGTCTTCACTGTCACATGATCCTTCAGAAATAATTAATATATATAACAACAGCTGTGTAACAATGCTTGAGCAACCTAATATTTTTGTGGAAACTGTGATTTATTTTTTCAAGATAATTTGACTACATCAGACTTCGTACTTCCGCTCAATTTCAGTTCGCTTCTGTACTCAGCTTTGCCATCACTAAACTCCTATTTAGAATATATTTAACATTATATAAATTTGAGCATGAAAGACTTTCAGAAACAACATTTAAAAATCTTACTAACACCCCCCCCAAAATGTTTAGTTTACTCTGTCTATGAAGCAAAGCGAAGTAGCAGAGTTTTGTATTACCAGGCTAAATTTAATGCATAGAAAGTTCAGAACAGCATTTATTTAAAATAAAAATATGATATATATATATATATATATATATATATACAATATTTTTATTTTAAATAAATGCTGTTCTGAACTTACTATGTGTCTCTACTGTGTATTTTGATGCATCTTTGCTGAATAAAAGTAGTTATTTCTTTCAGAAAAAAAACCTTACTGACCCCAAACTTCTGACCCATAGTGTAGATTAACTCAAAGCTAATACATATGGACAAAGTGCAGTCACAAACAGTATTTTTTACTTTGATTCTGAGACAGTGATAAGTCGAACATGCTTTAACCAGACAAGCTTACAATGTCAAGTAGAAGGGTAATCTTAATGATCACAGCTTTGACCACCATTCCTAAAATACTATTATCCCTCTTTAGGATAATTCCCAGAGGGGCCTCTACAGCTGTCCATCAAGGGTAAGGTGAACTGAGCATGTGCACGGCCCTTTAGACACTTTCTCTCTCCTTATGATGGAGCAAGCGGGCACTCGTCTGTGTGTGTAGCCAAGCTGTTTCCTGCAGTCCCCTCAGAGCAAGATTACACAGGATTAGCCAAAAGAGAAGTGATTCCTCCCTCTCTACCACCCAATAAGACCCTTGACTGTCCCAGCAGCCATTTTAAAAAACATAAATGCCCTGCCCTCATATTCTACTCTCCTGCCCCATTCATACACCACCCCAGCCCCCCTGCACTCATCTGAACTAGAGACAAGACAGAGGGAGCGAATGCTGGTGAAAAGAAGGAAGTGTGTTCAATTAAAAAAGGGGGCAGGGTCAAACACCCTGAAGCCTTGCAGTTGTTTATCCTGATCTGGAAATATGGGAGCCTTGGCCAAAGATTACTGTGTACATTCTGCATTAGAGATTGTTGTTATTTAAAACGATATATTATCTACAGATATAGATCAGAATTTGCAGACTTATTTTGGTTACATGAACAATGACACTTATGATAAAGAAGATATAATATTACATAGATAAGATTCAGATTGAGAATAGAATAGATTCTTAAATTTGTCACAGTTTGATAAATTGAATATGTACTTTTCTCTATGATGTTTACCCTTTGGTTTTTTTTGTAGCTTATCTATCTATCTATCTATCTATCTATCTATCTATCTATCTATCTATCTATCTATCTATCTATCTATCTATCTATCTATCTATCTGTCTGTCTGTCTGTCTGTCTGTCTGTCTGTCTGTCTGTCTGTCTGTCTGTCTGTCTCTATCAACTGCAGAAAGACGTCAATGAAGCAGCTTGTAAACAAAATGTCATGTAGCATTTCATTTTCTTTAGTCAAGTCATCAGTTACCAGGTCGTTAGTTCACTATAAATGAATTCCAAATAAGAGCATTTCATAAAATATAAGACAATATACTTATTATATTTTAGTTTACCTGTTAGTGGTGTCTTAATTATTTAATGTATGTTAAAATAAATCTGTTGTGAAACAAGTTATGACAGCCACTGTGTAAATTTCAACAAGAAACTGAAATTGTATAATTTAGAAGTTAGTTTAAAAACTGCATAATGTGCAATTTACATGTATGCATACATTTTTTTAAGTTGAGTGTTGATTAGTTTATTTAAAAATAAAAAGTAATTAAATGTAAGTTTCGGCTGTGTTGTTAATTGTAACCTTATATTAATGTAAAATGACCCCCAATAGTATAGAGCATAAGCTGAGGTAGATTTTTTCCCTAAGAAAATGTTTGTTATAATTGAATTTATTAAAAGAAAGAGTATTTTTCAGTAAACCACTGTTTAATTATAAAAAAAAAACAATGTTCTGTTTTTCCCCCTACTGTGCCAAATCCGTACCGAACTGTCACGTATCTTTATTATTTATTTTTATTTACTCTGTTTCTAGTTTTTGTGCAATTACTTGCCTGTCAAATGACTTTGTGGCAAAACATTTTGTGGTTTACATGTTCTATCTATCTATCTATCTATCTATCTATCTATCTATCTATCTATCTAAGCCCAGACAATTGATAATGGCATAAATTACAGAACTTCACTATGAAGATTTTCATATACAAGACAAAATGAAAAAATAAGGCTGTGTTGGCATGGCTAGGCATACCCCAGACATCCATTTAATGGGCATCTGTCAGAGCATAATGGAAGAGAGTGAGAGAGGCTGGAGTGCCTCTTGAACATCAACTTTACTAGACAGTTATCACACTCTCACCAGCACAATGTCTTCACTGATAAATGCTGACAAACATCGGAAACAGGTGGCTGTTATTTCAATTAAATGTACAGCTATAAACACAGTGTGAGTGAGAGAGAGACATCATACCTTCTTCCTCTTTAATGCTGGGCTGTGGGGGTGTAGGCATCCTCTCTGTGTATGGGGCGGTGGGGCTGCTAGGCTCTGCGGCTGGAGCACGCTCAGTAGAGACCCACGCGGGCTCAGCCATGACCAAATCCTCACTGCTTACCGAACTCTCATCCTGTATGTGTGTGTGAAAGGGGGGGGGAGTCAGAGGGCTCAGGATATTCTGTGCACAAAATAAAGCTGACCCAACCCACTATTGCATAGACATCACTAGATTCTCCAATATCTCCTCCACAGCATCTCAACACAGCCAGAGTCCTCAAACCTGTCTCAAAATAAACATTCTCTTTCTTGCACTTCCTGGTTGGTTCAACCATGCTGCTATATGTATGATGTAAATTAAAAATTGCCAAGCAACATCTCACTTTGCGAACTGCTTTCTTTTTTACATCAGTCTCTTATCCTCCCAGTGTGTCCTTTCTTGAGGAAACTCCACATCCTGGGATGAGGGATGGGAAGTGTGTGGTGGAAAGGGACAGGAGGAGGAGACTCTTAAATAATGAGCGACCATGAGGGGAGCTATTTTTAACCCTGTTGGAGCCTAAACCCAAAAGATGCACACACAGCATGAGAACAGCATGAGAGATGTATTATTTTGTTCAGGTGTCATGCAATGGTTGGGAATTGTAGAGCTACATGTAGTACGTGTAACAGTTCATGTAATGTTAAAATCCACATAATCTATGATTTCACAGCAGTGATTATTTTCCAGTGTTGTTACTGTTAACTAAAACTTAAGCTATCAAAACATAGTTAATATGTATATGCAAAGAGACAAAAATATTATATTTATTAATGTGAATTAACATAACATACTCTTAATATATGCATATAAAGAGAATGATGAAGTACTGGCTATTTTTTTGAAACTAAAATGTTTCATTATAAGTGTTTTGCAGTTACAGCAACACCGTATTAACAGTCCGTGTTATGCATTCTGACTAACCAACTGAAAAATTTGAAAGCAGGAAAATAAATTTTTCCAGCATTCAGCTCTTAAAGGTGAAGTTTTTTCTCCTAATAATATTGTTAGCTCATTGCTGACATCTTTTTTCAGCATAAAAATGTATTTAAATCTGATGTCCACCATCTATGCATGCTGTGAGTAGGTTTGAGAGATTCTGGTAAAGTTAGTATCAATGCTTTTTGCATCGCCTTCCCTCACAACCCCTCCCAAACCGGCTCAGAAAAACCCATAATACACCCTGTGCTACCCATCTGCTCAGATCAAACCCTCACAATACCAATGCTAATCTTGTAGCCACTGCGTTACAGACTAGCATCCACCCCCACCCGTGGATGCCACTTCCTCATTTTTATCACAAACAAACCCCTCATTTCTCTATCCAACCATCCCCCTCTTTAGAAATGCATTCTAAACATGTAGTTAAACTGATCTCCTTGTTTCTCCGAAAGACCCTCAAGCACCTGAGCATCAAATTACTCTATTCTCAGCACGCCACTACAGCAAGCTTTATTTATTAAAAAAATTTAACTTGCCCTGACAATTAAAAGTACATTCTACTTCCTAATAAACTCAATTTATTTAGCATCACATTAAAAAGATTTTTTCTCTCCCTGCATACACACAAACAATTAGATCTAGACTCCATGTTTATTGTCACCATGGCAGCCTGAAGTGTAGAGCAGGCTAGAAGAATGTAATCATCAGTGGGACTCAAGAGAAGGTGAGAAATGCAGGTGTGTAGATGGAGACGTGTGTGAGAGACGAAAAAGTCACTATGATTTCACTTCCAGACTGTCGCTTTGAATTGTCTCTCCATGTAACACACTCAGAGGATCACTTCCTCTCTTCAGCACTGCACTGCTAACAGGAAAGAGGTCTTAAACAAAACATCCTGGGACCCCACAGAGGAGCTAATGGTCATAAATGAACGGATTTAACATAGCAGATTCATCAAGCATTAGCTTAAGCTTGAGAACCCTGTTGTTCTGAAACTTGCAGTATTGCGGCAGAAAGCCTGAGACCTGAAATGCTGGGTCCATATGGTTTTCTAACGCTTATCATCATGATCCCAACAGTCATCTAAAATACAGATTGAAAACATGACAGGTGTTCATTTGTGAATGTGATCTGACTCTGTCCTGTACAGCTGTGAAACAAAACACATGCATCTGCAAACATACACACGTGTGCATACTGGAAACATGGATACATGTGATTCATAGATTTAGTCATGTGAGAAATTGGGTTCCCACTGAGGTTTGTTTAGAGGGCTGATATGTGTGCTGCTGACTCCATTAGGTACCAAGTGGAGCATCAGTAACACAAGCAATGAGAAAGAGAGGGAAAAAAGACAGACAATAAAAGATCAATGTAAAACAGGCATAACGCAAAAAAAAGAGGAAGCCATACACTAATGTTTAATCGTTTGGGGTCAGTAAGATTTTACGGAAAAACGTATTATCCTCTCAAGCAGTTACTGTTGCAGAGTTTTGACTGAACCACTTCTACTTCTGCTAAACGAGATGAGCACGCAAACCCTAAATCTAAACCCTAACGTTTTTTTATCATTTTCTGAAACAAACAAACCTATCTTTTAAAGATTTTGTCAATAACCTTGCAAACTTGACAAATCCAGTGATTATTCTATCCTCAACAGCATTTATTGCATCAGCACAGCACCTTTGTTTCCTGGCGGACTAACAAAAAAAAAAATCATGTGTGCCTCCACTCCAGAAGTTGTGTAAATCCAGCCAATTAAAACTGAGCATGCCAGATGGAGAAAGTGCAATATGCATCTGACAGTCACTGAACAACAGACGTCTTGGTGTGCTGTCAGAAGGTAAAACCACTCTAACCATAGCCTGCCTTATAATCTGAGACAAATTATTTGTTGATAAAAATGTTGTCTGAGCCCCTGCTGCAGCCCTAATCATAACTTTAACCCTGAAATGATTGGTTGATAGAAATGATGCTCCCAGAAGTAGGATGAATTACATTAAGAAAGAAGCAATACAATAGAAAAAACACTCTAAACAATCTTCAACCCGTGCAGGCTGATTGTTTGCCATGTGACATGCAGAGAAATAATACTGCTCTCAGTTTCTCTCGTATCTCCTTCTTACATACTTATTTTACTTATTTACACATTGCACATAAAATTGTGTCTTATTTTGAACACGGAGGACAGATAGCTTTCAACAAATACAACAATTCTAGATAAAGTCAAGTGTTGTTCAGCTAACCTCCCAGAAATGTCTTTTCTTTTTCTGCTCTGGAAAAAATAATCAGACTCCATACAAAAAAATTGTACAGATAATTTTTAGAGTGGTACAGCGGCGCCCCCTACCAACAAACCAGTAGGATACCTACTAGTATATGCCTACCCACCTATTCCTTCTGGTTTTGTAGCTAGAATTGGGTTGTGGTTCAGGCTTGGTTCATAAAGAAATAAATAAGAACTGCCTATTCAAACACATTTAAATGCCAAACAGCATGTCACATATTTCTTAATGCTAAAAATAAAATATATAAAATTAACTTTGTACATTTCATGCGTTGCATCCAATCTTATAAAGCTTTCTTAACTACAATGTCATTTATACTATTGCTTTATGAGATGCAGACAGGAGTTAAAGTGATCTTGGTTAAGAAGAATCTTGATAGCTTTTCAGGGAGCTGTAAATGCATTTGACCCAGTGATGTGCCTTGGTGCATCTTTAGCTTTCCATCATGAACATATTCTACAATGTGAATATTCTACATACATGCTCTTTACTTTACAATTACGTACTGATTTATTTCAGTACTATAAGGAACTGTCTTTCATAAGGATGGGAGTTATATTTACCATCACCCCACTGATATAGCACAGTGACCCACAGACACATCCAGCTCTTGGTATTCCAGGCATCACATATACTGTTGCTGAGGCAACCATGTCTATAAGAGTGTACCTTGACAACCACACCATAAAGCCTTGTCGCAGTTTCTTTGAGCTAGGTGACTTGTACATTAAATTCTTTGCCTAGATACTGAAGCATATTTAGAATCATACATCGTCTCTAGAAGTCAGGTTTAGCCAGCAAACACACAGACTGGAAACATCACTTCAATACAAAATTATATTAACTTCAATATATCTGCTTAAAAAACCAAACAGACATTTTTCTAAGTATTGTTAAACAAAGCATCTCTTCTTCACTCCATTCTCTTGTATTTCTCACTCTCTTGCTCTACCTACCTGCTCGTTGGTGTTCATGCACTGTAGTTTCATCTGTTTTAGATAGGTGGCAGTGAGAGGCATGTTGTAATCAATGAGGTCTGGGACCAGAGAGGTGGGCCGGTCATTCTCTGTGGGTGAAAAACAAAAAAAGGAAAGTTCACATTTATTGATTGATTGACTGATTATACTAATGTTCATGAGTTTGAGGTCTGTAAGATCATTTTATGGTTTTGAAAGATGTACAGTATGCTTAAAAGACGTATGATCACCAAGGCTTCATTTATTTGATCAAAAATGCATGTAAACACATAAATATTATAAAATAGTATTACAATTTGTATGATCTATTTTCGGTTTTAATATATTTTAAAATTAAATGTATTCCTGTGATGCAAAACTGCATTTACAGTTGCCATTTCTCAAGGGTTCAGTGTCACATTATCAGAAGTCAGAAGTCATTCTAATATGCTGATTTATTGCTAAAGAAACATTGCTTCTTATTATACATTTTCATATATAAAATGCTTCATATTTTTGTGGAAATTAATTTAAAAAATCAGAATTCTTTGATGAATATAAAGTTCGAAAGAATAGCATTTATTTAAAAAATAAATATTTTATTTACTGTCTCTTCTGATGAATTTCATGCATTTTAGCTGGAGAAGTATTCAATTCTTCAACATTTTTTTGTTTTTTATTCATAGGACACCTTTCATACATGTCCTACAAGTAATTGTTCATCTGAAGGCCAATATTGTTTCACTCAATCCTATAGTGTGCATGACTCAGTTTGGTCCTCTAGAAGGTACTCTTGAGACAAAGCTCCAAAAGACCCTGCAGAAACCCCCTTGGGTCTTTGTTAAAATCAAACACAATAAAGGCAGGCAGGCTTTTGTTTGAACACAGATCTTCTGACTCTACAGGGTTCCTAGCTGCTATATAATGCGAAAAGTTCAATAGCAAATTTCTATTGTATAAACTGCTTTGGAGAGTAGAGATGACACAACCCTTTAGAAACCTCTGCAGGCAGGAGCTTATCAGCTAATTCACTATTTACAGTTTGATTTGCATTCATTCTCTCCAAACGCACAAATTTGGTTTTGCATTTGCAAATCATGTTTTGTAAATATAGATTCGGTTATGAGTTTGTGAATTGCCGTTTGCAAATATAAAAACGTACTTCTTTCTTTTTTAATTGTGAGACTATTTCAGCTTCATAGAAATCAAGCTCATCTGTGGCAGTGTGAATTAGTCACATCAGCCTGTGACTAATGGCAGAGCGACGTCATGTCTGTGCAGATAGCTGACTTAAAGCACATAGAGCATAATATCTCAGCTGTAGAAAACAGTCTCTACAAATTCCTTCTGATTCATGTTCAAGTAAAGGTGCTTATTGCTGTGCTGCTGATTTAATATGTCATACATGATAATAAAAAAGCTGTTTTGATTGTAAAAGTACTAGTGTCTCTGAATTAAATATTGATGCAAATATTGTGTGCATTTTTCCTTTAGCATTATTTTTCATTAAATATATACATTTTTTAAATCTGATGCTTAATGTGGGAAGCGTGTGGGGCGGATTAATCATGCATTAATTATGAGGGGCCTGTAGAAGTGCACAATTTCAGTCTTGACTCTGTGGATCATCAAAAAGAGTGACTTTAATGAAGATTTTAGAAATCTTGGCTTGGGTGATGCACTCCCAAAACTTCAATTCATGATAAAATAAACAAAAACAGGCAATTTACTCAGCGGTACTTATTCATGTGTACCGTTCAAAACCATTACAAATTGTACATTTAGGCACGAAAGTGCAAGGATGATGTCTGACCTTTGAACTCTGCCGTGCTGGGGTTGATGTGCATCCTTTTCTGGCATTCTCCACAACTCATCAAGAAACGGGTCACCGCCTCACGTGGAAGAAATGCGTAGGTCTCTGCAATCTGACAACCAAAGGGTGGAAAGGAGTCAGCAAACATTTTGGGGGAGATTAAATAAAAAGAGAAGCAGAAACGAGGGAGCATAATGACAAAAATAGTTTATTGTGTTCTGAGCTGCCTACTGAGGATGTGTTTAAATGGATAGTACGTGTGCCTGCAACCTGAAAGCTGTTCACTTATAAGGCAGCTGCTTTTGCAGCATAGAAGGTTTAGGAACAGAGCTATTAATTTTCATACTAGTGAAAACATAAATGCTACACAAAAAGTATACAAACTAATGTCTCCTTTGCAACGCCTCCCTTTACTTTACCCTTCCCTCTCTTTTCCAGGTTTTTCTGGTCTGTTTCTGTCCCTGTCTCTTCTTGCTCCTCTATATTTTGCTCTTGCTTTCTTCTGCTGCAGGCTTTCTGTGTGCGACCTTCACACAGAGAGGGTGATGGAGCAGTAGGAATTGCTCCCCTCCCACCCCCCCTTAGGCAGCACAGAGGGAAAAGGCCACACAGGGAAAACCGCACCTCCCAGAATGCCATGCTCCCAGACTGCCCTCTCCTCCCAGTCTGGCATGGCTGATCTCTATGGGCTGGTCATGCTATGAGACCTGACAGCAGGGCTCTCTAGGGCACTGGATGAGGAAAAGAGGTGAACATTGCCCCAAGGACATTGTGCAGCCCCATGCTACCCCCACACACACCCAAAACACACACACACAAACATGTTTTTTCAACTTCAGTATTGGGGGTGCTCCTTTTCCTTTGTTTGTGCAAACCAATTAATGCTCATCTCTCTTCTGAGCTGAACAGGCTGAGGTCCAGTATGACAACGAAAACGGTTTATACACAAAAATGAAATTTTCAAAGACACAGACATGCATTTAATTTAAGAATAAGAATAAAAAAAAAGTAATGCATAGAATTTCAGGTAGTAGTGTAATAAGTGCCCCTTCGGTGGTCTCAATCTCAACACAGCATCACTGCAGTCCTGTTATCCCACCACTAGAGGGCAGTATGCAAACAGCAGCAGTATGAAAGGATAGCAGGTCAGGACAGGAAGGGTGATCTTGATTTTTTTTCTTTAGTCACAATAATTATATCCATAGCTGGTTTATATGTACATCTGCAAATGCATAAGTGGTTATTTACATCGTATTTAATATGGGGATGGTGAATATTATTATTAACAGGAACTATGACTTTAAATTGTATTACAATGTACAGTCAAATTAATTAATAATATATTCATTTTCAGTAATTAATAATATATGTATTATTTGTATTATTATTAGTAGTAGGAGTAGTTGTAGTAGTAATAGTAATATTTTTTATTATTAGTCACCCCTTTTAAAATATTAAAATAAATATAATAAATAATATTAATTAATAATGATATTATGATTTTTCAATATTTATTATCATTATTTCAATCACCACTAAATAATGTTGCAATAAATATAATAAACAATCTTTGTATAATTATTTTAAGTGATACTGTAACATTAATATACAATAAAAATAATGAATATAATATAATAATCTATTTCAGTCACTCTCCTGCACTGGTGCAGACTTTATAGTCTTCTACCTGGCACGTGTCACCATATGTGCCATCGCATCACAGGTGCCATCGTCTCAAAAGTATGGACTCTGATCAGGACCTGAAAGTCTCTGGTGGCCTTTTGGACAGGTCCATGGATGTAAAACCAAAGGATTCTGGACACAGCAGAATTGCAGCTGATTCCAGCCAGTGAAAATAGGTTCAACCAGAGCAAATCAAGCCAATCAATCAAACTGATCTTTGCATGTCTGATAGTCCAGCGGTTTTAGAGTGGCTCAGTGTGTGCCAAATGTCAAAAACATGGCTATCAGGCAGTTAATTGCTTTAATTAGGTGATTAGCACAGAGCTTAGTGGGGGCTGGAACCCAACACCTGCTTTCACACACCAAGGAATCACAGCACAGGAGACGAAAATCAAGCATACTCGGTACACACTTACACCCTTACCACTAGAAGAATATAACTCTGTTCTGTGTTTCTGATTTAATTGGAGCAGATGCTAGATGCTGCATTAGGTTGTACTTCATAACAAAATTTTCCTTCCCTCATTTTCAAATAATAAGCAACATAATAACCCAATAACACCAATGCTGAATGTATGTGTAAGAAACATAACAGCCTGTTTATAATTATTAAGGTATGTGTATAAAGGTATGTGAATAAAGGTATGTGATAAAAATCCCACTCACAATGTTACATGGCAGTTCAGTATGAGTGTATTTGGTCCCTCAGATTCAGTCACTAGTTATGTTTGTTCCTCCTTCATTCACCAGTGTCTCAGATAAAGCAAAGGAAAGTCTCTCTCTCTCTCTCGCTCTTTTACACAGACACACACACAACAACTCCCTAAGAATAGTGGCCGAGAAAGTCCTCCTTATTATGAGCACTGGTAAAGTTTTTCCTCTGACACTCTTAAGTTACTGAGACCTCTCTGACTTCTCAGACAGTCAGAGAAAGAGACAATAAGACAGAAAATGAAGCTGTACACTAGAGACATAAGGTTGCCAAGGTAATGAACAGGTTGACTCATACCTGCAGTTGAGCAACTTAAAATTCAGCTGGAAATATCAGTCCAGTATGAAATTTAGTTTTTTGTCCTATGCCACAGGGAAGAAAAATCACAAACAAGATCTCAGTAATTGCTTTTCCTATACAGTAAATTAAGGATCTTATGCTTCCTAGATTATTCTCCTGAAAAATATCCAGTAATATTAAATGTATTGCTGGGTTTCAGAAAATATCTCAGCAAAGTCACAAACTGTGCACAGATTTCCCAAGTCTGCTATCAAAGTCAGAGAATTCAGTATACATTTATTTACATTCATTCATATAAATTTATACTTAATATTGATTTTGTTTCCTGATAAAAAACTGTGATTGCAATAAAAATAAAAATAAATTCCATGTTTCCTGTGCTTATTTGTAGGACTGCTCAGTATTTGCAGGATTGCCCCAAATGCTGAGATTTTTTTCCAATATGGCTTTATAAATATTATCACTATATTAAAAATATTAATTCAAAATGATTTATTTTGGTGGAAGACTGCAGGGACACCTTAAATATTCTTTTGTTGACAGCAGCCAGTTTATATGCTATTTTCATTGGAAGTTTGGAAAGATGGTTGGTCCATGTTCATCACATTCAGATGGGTTTGTGTGGAGCTGCATTTACTGTGAACTAAAAATACAAAATCATGCACATGTAGAAAAACAAAATAGCACTTCACTCTGAAACAAACAGTGCATATATTTATTTAACTGAATCACAGCCATTGCAATTTGATTAACACGCTAAACCATGCACAATTTTGGTTTTATTTGAATTCATTGTGAAGCCCTAGTGAGAACTACAGAAGTCCTGGTTCACGAAAGGGCAAACTATGAGGAATACAATTTTCTTCTGGGCTTGGCAAACCAGGCAGCCTTATATAAGTCCCATGATGCAATACTTTTCACTTGGGTCTTGTCATGTTTGACAGCTTGAGAGGTAGTGATGTTGACTTACATCAGTGGGGCAGACAGGTTCAGGTTTAAGAAGATTTTAGATTACATTGTTTGTTTTTCACATGCGTTGTGTGGGTGTGAGTTGGAAAAAGCTGACCAGAATCACTAGTATGCATTAGTGCACTGCTGCATTAAAAAAACACAAAGAGTAAATCCACAAAATGTGTTCTTTTATCTAAAGTTTGGACCCCTTGTTGCTTTATAGACTATAATGGCTCAACATTATGACAGGTGTTTCAAAATGTCTGCTGTTGCCCCAGTAACAGCATCCACTCATCATAGTTACTCAGATGTTCTATTTTAGAGTTGCTTGTGTGGTCGTAATAATAAATAGAGAGGAGTTTTGCACATTGCTGCACATGAAGCCTAAGATGCATGTACTTTTATAGCAAGAGTAAAGAGTTTCGCTGAAGTGTGTCTTGACTATTTTTTATGCACTGAATGATTGCAACTCACCGCCTTATATGTCTTTTTCTGGCCGGCGTGTTTGGGTGCTCGTCCGGGATCTGCCCCCATCTCGACGTGCATGGCATAGATGATATCAAAAAAATCCTCCACCACAGCAACCCGCTTCAAAGAGCTGTCCTGGGCCGCCCCTCCATCTGAACACTGCAGAGAGACAGAGAGAAAGTGTGATTATGAAAAAGAGAAGAAAGATCATCATTCAAAAACCATGGCTGTTTTAGACTACAGGTAAAAGTGTCCCAAATTCCCAAATTTATTTGTTCACATCTGACTATCATCTGTTTTTTTTTTTTCATTGTGTGAGCAGCACAAACCACATGGAATCTTATCTTTCCAGTTCTGATTTGGCCACTTCTAAATGTGTTCCTGATTCACATACAGGGCCGATGTTTTGCAATGAAGTCTGAACAGTCATATCATTGGAATATGTCACTCTAGATTGACATTTATTCTGTGATGTCTGGAGTCTTTGCAAAGATTTTTTTGTATGATGACTTTCTGTGTACCATCTTTGTTACTGTTCTTTTACGCATGCAGATTATTTCAGGGCCATTCACACATTTGAACCTGCTTTTGTTTTGAAAAACATGAGATGAGGGCAGTGGAATGGGGAGACAAATTCAAGGTCTCGAGAAGCATTTTTTAAAAAAGTTGATCTTACTTTAACTTGAGGACCGTGACATGAGTGCAATGGTCAAACACATCTGTCTATTGTGTTTACATAGACACGCAATGGAAAAGTAGCATAGTGGAATGGAAAAACACATTCTGTGTGAACGGCCCCCAAGGCTTGCAGTATGAACATGGCCCATCACTCGTACTTTATTTTGCTTTTCACAAACACCGCAAATGGTACTGGGTTTCCATTCAGGTTTCTAGATTTCCCACTTTTCATTTGTAAACCTTGGGTTAATGTTATCATTTGCATATTCATGAGGTCAGTAACATTGATTGGTCAAGTTACAGCTCAGTACAAAAACAAATATCACATTCTCATCTTCACTTCAGTTGCATTTGTTCGACATTTCAATTTTTCTCTCAAACAATGCCACTAAACAGCATATGAAGTTTTAGCAACTGTACAAAGCTCATGAATATTTAATGAGGTAAGCGCTGTTTAGTTTATGATTATATGACTCTTGGGAAACAGCTCGCAATATTAGCCCTGAAGTAAAATGACAATAAATGTAAAAACCTGAAAGTCTTAAACCATAAATTTGACCTCAACAAAACCCTAGATGAAACCCATTACATCATTCCAGGTTTGTTTCAGACAGTTGTAAAGCAATTCTGTCTATGTTTTAGACCAGTAAACTGGAGTCTTGTTTGGCAGAATGAGACCTCAGGAGTAAGAGTCTCAAAGGCCTCTGATAGCAGTAATGACACAGCAACCAGCTGAACTCTGCACCAGTCAGACTGGCATCTTTGTGGGCACAATTCTTTACAGCTCATACATTATTTGAGTTTCTGGGTTGCGTTTTCCACATTAATGCTGATCTTAGTCACTTAAAACAGTGCCTGGTATAGTGCTGTGCTACTGGGCTTTATGAGTACCGCCCGAGGTTATGGTGGCTATGTAATGTATAAGGCTATTATTCAGACGTTCATTGATCTGAATCTAACATTAAGTCCTCTGCAGCTCGAAGGGTTTCTTAAAAAATATCTCCACTGTTTAGATGTGTGTGTAAGAGAAAATACTGTGGTTTTTGAACACTTTCCTGCAGCATTTTAAAAATAACTGCTTCTTCACCACAGACACACACACAACCAGCCCCACCTCCCACCATCACCACCTTCAACCCTGCTTTCCATAAAGCTGACCCTGTCGCTATGGCAACTGGCAGCGCTCTCGGGCAGGTGTGCAGGGCAGCGGGTCATGTGACACCTACAGGAACTCTGATCGCTAAAACAACCTTCTTATTCCCCCAGTCCCACACAGGCTCAACCATCACCTGTTCTTTGTTGCTCTCTCATTATATCTTTCTGCACTTAACTTCAGAATGACACATCTTTTTCAAAAGTAACTGTAACTTATTTAACTTCTTTTAAATGTGAAATTGTTGTGCCACTAGCATCAATAAAAAGGGAACTGCATAAAGTTACTGTTTTCAAACAGGTTTCCAGATCACTTTCATTGATCAAACAAGCAGGTAGCCCTTCCCCAAAATCACACCATTGGTTCAGCTACACTTGCTATGCCGAGCTATTCTTGAAGTCCCACAGAGCTACAGTACCCTTTTTTGGGATTTACTAATAGCTTGTTTCTGAATAATAAACTTGATTATTGTAATATTAAACAATGTTATTTATTTTAACATTGAAAAATGACACTCAAAATGTATCACAAAAATCTTTTCAAGACTTCAGTATTGCTTCCTTTTGTTGTGTAGATTCTACAACTGGCATAAATTAAAATAGCTTGTATTGCCTGTTTACATTTTTTACACACACAGGTGTGGTGTAAAAGAAGGAAGCAGCAGTCATTCTCCTTCCTCTTCATATATTATTAATATCTCCCTAATTCTTTTACTGCAATTTTCTACATTGATTCCCAGTGGGCTTAACTCTATTCTCCACTTGTTTTGGCTTCTATATCACCTTTTCCACAAGACATCATCTTTTTTTCTCTCTTTCTGCTGTTTTCCATTCCTTTTTCTCCTGTCCCGCTCCATCTTCCCTCTATATCTTATTCCCCCTTTCCCAAGTGCCAGGTAATGAAGGTTGCCATGGCAACTAAAACCAGCACACAGAGCAGTCTCGCTTTAATCTGGCCCTCTCCAGCCGTCCGGCTCGTGCATGCATTCCCTCCTCTCATCATAATTACTACTCTTATTACGCCATGATCAGTCAAACATGTACCAACCTGGTTTTCATGATCTCGGTCACGAGGTGACCATGCCACACCTATGCAGAAACACTCTTCTTCTCTACCTACAAGAGAATATTCTAGAAATGGTCCCTCTAGGACACCAGACGCAGGCTCCTGCAATACCTTTGAGAAGAAAGACTCAGTCATAGCCATGGGGGGAGGACTGTGTGTGTTTGACTGTCTGTCCTCCAAACATCTCCATCTCAGCTCGAATGCTTCATTCTAGTTGTTTTCACACATGCGCTCACAGACACAAACATTTCCTCTACCCTCACCCACTTCCCCAATCTGAGGGCACATCACAGTCTGGGACACAAGTGTGTGGGTGTCTAAAGTAGGCCAGCAGGATCAGGGTGATCTGTTCAGTTCTACCCAAGGCCTAACTTGGGCCAAACCTGAAACAAAGCAACACCGTACTGCACTCATATAGATCCAAATATGGGCCAGTTCGGTGTAACGTTTACTGAATCACAGTCTGTGCAATAGAAACAAATATGGCCACGTAGCCTACACACTGCAGCTAAATTCAGTTGTCAGTTCACCTTTTACTCTTTAATAGCGTTGTGTGCAAATGTAATTCACAAAAATTTGAGAGTGACAACCACATTTGACAACCACATTAACTCCCAAAAAATACAGGTAGTAACAACCGCATTTACAGAAATTATAATCAGTGTGTATGGAACCGAACTGAACAACTGGATATTAATGATGATGTCACAAGAAGGATGCCAATGTGTGTGTATTGTCAGATGTCAAGTGTTTACCTCAGATCTGATAGGATGGCGGAGAGAGGTGTATTTTTGACTGACCAGTGCTGGTCAAGAAAGAGAAGCTGTTCAATAACAACAAAACTAGATTACGACGCAGGCCCAATTCTATGGGGGTGCTAGAGGGTGCTAAGCACCTTCAGTTAGTGGCATTTCATTGCAGATATGGCAAACTATCCAGTAGTTTATGGTTTGTGCTCTGGAGATCTGTTTCTATTTCAACATTTTTTGAAGCGTTGGGCAGACATATCTGTTGATTTCTTGAACTCAACAGCCAATCAGAGGCATTTAGAATCCACTCATAGTTTAAATCTATCTATGGAGTGTGTGTGTACATGCATATATATATATATATATATATATATATATATATATATATATATATATATATATATATATATATATGTAAACAGTGAGAGAGAGAGAGAGAGAGAGAGAGAGCACCCCCGTTATTTTAAGAAGCACCCTCAGTGATTGGATTCTGGAGCCAGGCCTTTTACGATGTCACTCCGGCGATTTAATAACGTTTAGCAGATTTTCGGAGGTCTTTGCAGTCTAAATTTGTTTTGTCAGCAGCTAACACGAAACTATCTAATCTGCAGGACTTCATTCTCTCAGAGTCTCCACAATATTGCTATGGTTACCATGTTGCCATTCATGGCAGTTTTGGGAGTGAGTCGTGTTCTGTACTCACATGGAACGATAATTTACGAGCCTCACTCACGCATTTAAATGCGGTTGTCACTCCTGATACATGTAGTCTGTACATGGACTATGTCACATTTAAATCAGATGGTAATCCCAAAATAAATCCCACTGCAAAGCATAGGATCTAATATCACCCTAAAGTGGTTTGTTTTGCAATAATGAGTGGCTAACTGTATAACTATATATTATATAACTAACTATATATTTCATCGCGACTTTGCAAATAAATTAATAAGTGGATATTAAATATTGTATTTCAATGACTCTGTACTCACACTATAACAATAAACATGAATACTTAATATACTGAATAATAATTTGAATTGAAATTTTATTATATGGGAAAAGGGCCTGTAGAGTATTTACAGGGTATTTACTTACAGGAACAGTTCTTCCCAAAAAAGTTTATTTACTCAGCCTCATGTAATTTCCAAATAATATAACTCCAGCCCACTAGGTGGTTGAACTGGTTACCCGCTTCTTCTACTGTTTTAATGCACTACCATAAACATTTATTTTGTACTAAAACGCTTCTGCTGAAGCAATCATATGGTATAACTTAAACATGAGTAAATATTAACACAAGTTTTACTTTTGGCTATTTAGGAAATTAGTTGACTAGGACAATGGTGAATAACAGTTTAGTGGTCAAAAATATTTACAGAATGCAACAGCTGACCAATCAAAATCAAGCATACCAGAGCGCATAGAACTGTAAAATCAAATCAAAAAATAAAAATAGACAATGAAATGCTTGTTTGATTTAAATGTAAAAAATGTAAATTTGAAAGTGAGCATTACTAACTGTGACAGCTGAAAGTATGATTCACACAGTGAGTGTTTTAGCTTCAGTTTACCCTGATCAGGTGAACACACTCTTCTCTCACTCTTCCTCAAAGCACAAAAGCACAGTGTTCAGAATCATAGGTATGGCTGACTGTTTGTTCCTGAAGAGGAGCAACAGTGTGTGTGTTTAATCATTAAACCAAGCTGTACTGGTGTGTGTGAGATACTTCTTTCTGGGCCTGAAAGTGCAGGGTTTCATCATCCTTTCATCATTTTAAAGAAGCACTGTGAATTGTCAGCAGCAGCAATCAGCATTTCCCCTTCTAAACTCTATCTGTCGCTCGTTTCTTGAGACCCTGCAAGTCTTGGCTTTTTCCAGATGTGGCATATTTTTCAGTCCCCCTCTCCTCTTCTCTATCTCTCCTATTCTCTTTCTCTGTGCTTTTCTCTCTCTCTTTCTTTCCCTCTCTCACCCGTCCCACTCCAAACAGCTCTGTTGCTAGGAGACTGGAGGGGCTGATTCGGCAAGCGGCCACCCCGACCCCCCACCCCCTCTGGCAGTCACACACACACACACATGCAAACAGACAGAGAGTCTCTGAACAGTCATACACACACAGGGGCAGTGAAGGGAGGGGATAAGATAAAGGAGGCAGCTGGGTCACACTCATACACACACGCTTATGCATGGGCCGAAAGAGAAAAGGAACCCTAGCAAATATTTACAGTGAAAAAGGTAAAGAAGACCTGATAGACTAGAGCAACATAACCAAACATGACCGATATGGCACCAAACAGGACACATTAAATAAATATACATCGAACATGCTTTTTGACAATTGAAAATACTAAATAGCTTGAATGAGATATCTTGAGTGGTCAGTAACCTTTTCTTCACTGAAGCCAAATACATGAGCTTATAATCAGTATAAATAAACTAAAGCATTTAGGAATCTTTAAGATTACTTACAACAGAACAGCAACACATTTTATGGACAATCATTTTGTGAACCTAGGAGGGTGAGCGCGATTTCAACAAGTACAACAGGTCCAGGGTTAGGTGCTTCTAGACTCTTGTTAATCAGCTATCATTTCCCACTGATTTTAGGAATAAATCATAGGTAGGGTTAGGTTTAGAGGTAGGGTTTGGGAAGTAGAGGTAGGGGAAGTGTATATTTTTGGACAATAATGTCGATCCAGGATCATCAGAAGATGTTGATCCAGGAACATGTATAACTTAGCAAAATCACAGCGACCAACCTAGGAGAGCAGATAATTCTGACTTTTCTACAACAATCTGGTGCTTCTGAATCAGCTACTCTAAGTATGTTTTGTTATTAGTTTACATATTTGCTATTGAATGTTCAAATGCTGAGTTTTGCCAAGAGTATCTGCATGTCGCGTGTGTGTCCGTCCGCGTGTGTGTCCGTCCGCGTGTGTGTGTATGTGTGGGCGTGTGTGAGAGAGAGAAAGAGAGAAAGAGAGAGAGAGACAGAGAGATATGGTCACACAGTGGAGCAAGCTGTCTTATCCGTCCGTGGCATGTGTACTGCAAACACATACAAGCTTCATCACTGTGTCTGTCACATGACTGTTCCCCTTTTGGGCTTGAACTGATGGTAAAATTAAGGAAATTTTTAACTGTCTTTACATTTATTTTTAAAAGATGAAATTTGCGATTATGGGAAGGGGCATTACATTTTCGACGAGTGATTGCTGTGATCGGGCAATCACAATGCACTGGGTCAGTTGGCGTAACAAAGTAGACGGCGCTTGAAATAAGGAGGGACTTTGTAGAAAACTATGTGTTTGAGAGAGGTGGGGCGTAGAGGACCTACAATAATGTACAGTATCTGAAAAAGAATGTGTTTTTTGAACATTA
Source organism: Carassius gibelio (assembly GCF_023724105.1). Classification (NCBI taxonomy): domain Eukaryota; kingdom Metazoa; phylum Chordata; class Actinopteri; order Cypriniformes; family Cyprinidae; genus Carassius; species Carassius gibelio. The sequence continues at coordinate 17,346,431 of NC_068378.1, read as the reverse complement.
AAGTACAACATATTCTGTTACATCAAATATACAAAATAAGGATCTTGAAGAAAGCATCATATGACCGCTTGAAGTTGTTCTGAGTGGTGTATAGTGTGTTGCTAGGGCATTCTGATTGTTTTAGTGCATTGTTAGGAGGGTGCTGGGGCATTCTGAGTGGTGTGTAGTGCATTAGTAAATGCTATTGCAAGGAGAATGCCTTAGATCTACGTTTATTGGATTTGTCAGGGAAAAATTGTGTTAGATTGCTTAGAAAAGTAATATTGCACCTCTACCTCAAAAACCGCACATTTTGCGATATCACAGCACGACTTATACACCAAAGTTTAATTCTAAACCACTCATGTGAATAGATACATTGATGCTAGCCTTTGCAAGCATCGCTAAATTTACAATAGTGAGAGGGAATTGAGTGTTGTCTACTGTCCGACACCTAGACACTTAATATTAAGCATTATATTTATGAATTGCTTTGTTTAAATCTGCCATAGCAAATTACAGTGATATAGTGCTTGAGGGAAAATGGGGGGGGGGGGGGGTATTTGTATTACAGTGGAAGAGGCAGAAATGTGTGTGTGCATGTGTGTGAGAGAGGAACTGTTTCAACAATGCAGGCGATTCAGATCAGCCTGCTGCAAATCTGATAACAGGTCACCTTTTAAAGTCCCATCTCAACCCTGTGAGACCGGCGGAAGGTATAGACCTACAAATCGTTGAAACCCGTTCTCTCAGCAGGAGGTGGGGGATTTAGAAGAGAGTTACGGGGCAGGGGAGCTGGGTGTGAATCTTTGTGCATGAAGGTCAAGGAAAGCTGAAGTGTAATCCCTCCGACTTTCCACTACTCTCGTCTCCTCTGTTCAGACCCACTCTCTCCACCTTCCTTCCTGCCACTGTAAGTTCACGATGCTCTTCCATTAAATCCATATTACATTTTTCTCTCTCTCCCTTCACTCTTTCCTCATTCCTATCCCTCCCTCTCATTCAGCCACTCGTTTTTTCCTCCCCTCCTCTCTCTCTGACAGGGTGTGACGGACGCTTTCAGATCCTCATATGGGCGCAGCTCTTCCCTGAGCTCTATCTGACTCCCTGCACCCACATTACCCAGACACAACTGATCATCTGCATTAGTCTTTCACTATGAAGCTCTGGGCTCAATCGTGCTCCCCTAAAAGTATTTTTGCATGTCTAATGTGCATTTTGGAAGTGTGGTAGTCAAGCAGGATATTGAACATCTTTGTGTAACAGCTAAAGTCAACATTCAATCAAAAATGAACCCAATGTATTATCTTAATCCACATTTCCAGTGCTCATTATTTCAGAAGAAAATATGTCTTCTTAATCTTTAAACTTTATCTAAAATTAGTTTCCTTTTCTGCTATTTGATCATAATAAGCTACAGTATGTATGCAGTATTTTACTGCTTGCATTCATTCTGTAATAGTCACTCTTCACAATCCAATCCAATCGATTCCCATCTCAGTTAACATCATATTTAACTCCAAGATAAGTCACATTACAAAGTAAAATGGGTTTATGAGCTGTAATTCAAGTTGACTAAAGATCTGATATGAAAAGCTAGAAAAGCTATCCAGTATATTTACATTTATTTGAAAAATTTAGCAATATTTAAAAAAAATGTTGTAGCAAAGATGTTAATGCCACATGAAGAAATAATATCACATAAAATATAATATACAAATATTCTAATAAATACAAAAGTATTATAATATTTAAAACATGTTTTGTTTATTCCAAAGGGTTTATTTTAAAATCATTATTTTCAGTATCATTGTTCGGCCCATTGTGTCCTGTTCAGCATTGGACAAAATTTTTCATCTTCAGAGATCTTAGCAATAATTCAAGACTGGTGGGCACCATCATATCCGATAGCCTGTGGGCAGCACTCTGACACATAGCATGGTTGCATTTCTGGCGAGTTTGAGTCGTGGCTCGTGGTCCTTTCCAATCCGCCCCCCCCCCTCACACTTTCCTTCCTGTCTGCTCTCTGTACAATAGCCACGAATGCCAAATGTAAACCTTTTAAAAAATAAAGGAAAGATAAATAAGTCATTTCAAAATCCATATCGACTGACCACAAATCGGAATACCTCAAGTATTACAGAGGTTAGGGCCCTGCATAAGCCCAAACCACAAGAAATAAAACACTTGTTTGCATGTGGGTATAAATGGGTTCTGTTCATGCTCTGAGGTGTCTGCTGGGTCACGTCACATGACCCAGGTGTCATGGTATAATTGTGTGGTGGGGAAGGGGGTGCAGACAGTGAGACAACTGGACAGGATCACAACGCTAATGAGAGACTGCAGCAGTTAATTACAAAGGAGAGAGCGAGAGCGAGAGAGTGCCACAGAGGGTAGGAAGGGTGAACATGAGGAAAGGGAAATGGAGTGAGACACTCTTTTGTCCCAAAGCTGCATCCTTCCAGAATAGAGATAGAGAAAGCCTTTATTCCCAAGCACACATATGCACACATCCTCCCTGATCTGCTCAGGGAGGCAGTGTGTACCAGGAACAGGTAGGTGTGCGAGTGTTTGCAGAAGCTCTCTCTCTTTCTGTCTCTGGTAGGGGGGAGGCCCTGGAGCCAGTTAAAAATGGTGTTAATTTCTTCTCCTATGGGAGAGGAGAACAGTCTCTCCATGGCAACAGAGAGAAGGAGCCGAGGGGATGAACACCAGAGTAGCACCATCCGCGACCCTCTCTCATCACATGCACACAAGCACACACACAATGACAATGTACATCTACATGTAAATGTACATAACTTTGCATATTGCATTTATACATTACTCCTACATTCCTATAGTTTCAGATGGAAAGGGTTATGTGAATCCCAAAAGCACATAAAAGGCAACAGTGTAAAAGATGGGAAAGAGGATACTGGATCAGATCACCTACTTTTGAATCATCCTTTTTAAGTAGAAGGCTTCTCACTTCTAAAACACAGATTGAAGTGGGTCAGTCAAGCGGTGTGTTAATGTGTGTGTGCTAGCACAATCAGAACAGTTCTTAGTAAATCTAGACAGTAAGATGATACCATTTTTGTAATCTGATATGATAGCTTGCAGCTAACAATTAAAACTTTAAGTTAAATCAAACAAAAAAGAGGTGACTTTTACTACCATGTAAGTTTATTTTTTTGTAAAATTTTACTCAACAAGTATGCATTAAATTGATAATGTTAAAAAAATTATTTCAAATAAATGCTGTTCTTTTGAGCTTTCTATACATCGAATAATCATGAAAAACCATGGATTCCAAAAAAAAAAAAAAAAAAAAAAAGCAGCACAACTATTTTCAACATTGATAACAATAAGAAATGTTTCTTGAGCACCGCATCAGCATATTAGAATGGTTTCTGAGGATCATGTGACACTGAAGACTGAAGTAATGACTGCTAAAAATTCCGATTTGCCATCACAGGAATAAATTACATTTTAAAACAAATTAAAAATAGAAAACAGTTATTTTAAATTGTAATAATAAATCACAACATTACTGTTTTCAAAGGAGCTATTATTCTTGGTTAATAAATGCAGTCTTAGTTCGCATGAGACTTTTAAGTTTAATAAAAAAGTTTTTTTTTAGTTATTCAGTTTTTGCATGCTAGACTTTAAAGGAAATAACTGATTTAAGGACTTTTAGGTCAGTGCAATGAAGTATATGAGATAAAGAGAGTCTTTGTGTCAGTGTACATTAAGGCTGCCTTGTATGTTGCGTGTGGACAGCACAGTGTGCTCTGTGGGCTTTTCATGTCGTAACCTGCTATTGCAAATGCATCATGCAAAACTGTTAGCATTCATGCAAATGACTGGTAGATAAAAGGCCACTGTTGAGGCAGAGAGTGTCTTTTGGTTTGAAGGGGTGGAGAGGGGAGCTGAGGGAAGGTCTGTTTAGATCCTTTTTCTCCAAGGCTCTCTGCAGATATGCTCGCTAATTAATCACTTATCATAATGAGATTTTTCATGATTTTTGTCCTCAGTGATATGCTAATAATGAAATCGAAAAGCAGTTTGCTACAGTTGCTACAAGTCTCTCTCATCTTTAAGCATTTGAGGGTGGACACGTGTCCTGTTGTCAACAGCAATTTGGGTGGATATGCGTGTATTTTTGAGCTCAGTCGCCAAGAGAAGCAACTCCTCCAGGACAGAGGACATTGTCTCCTGATCCCTGCAGGCTGGACAACAGCGTCTCATGAGAGTGTGTCTCTGCACAGATCAGCCTTCTGGTGACCTGGAATTCTGAGCAAGAGAGGGTAGACACTTAAAAACACACACAAACACACACACTGTGATGAAAACAGTTGATCACAAAGTTGCATTGGACAAGATGTCAGTTCTTAAGCTTTTCCCCCCTCAGTCTCTCTGATGCAAAAATATTATTTGAGAAAAGCTTTAGAGCATATTTACAGGTTGTAACAGCTAGTTTTTACAACATATCTGTAATGTATCTACTGTCTTGCTTTTTTAAAATTAGTACCTCATTTTCATATTACAATGGGTGCAAAATCATTTACTTCAAACATTTCATCTTGAAAGGGCAAATTTTCTCTTTTTCTTTCCATTTAAACTTGTCCTAAAATTCACTCAACAGATAAATCACATTATGTTACAAACATGATGATTTTCTGAAACACCTGTGTTTGAAACACCTGCTTTTGTAGAACCTCTATCATCCTTCAGTAGATATGATGGAATAAGCAAGTCTCAAACATTTGACCAGGAGATTTCCTCCAGCTCGGAGAGTCAGTATATGCTCACGGTTGTCTTGCCATAGGCCCATACTGCAGAACACTGACTAAACCTTCCCTCTGCCACACACACATACACGGCAATGAGGATATTTCTGTTTCTGTTGTCATAGCAACAGAAAGCAATCATTTCCCTCACTTAAAATCTTGCAACATTCTTTCTTCTCCTTTGCCCCCTTAATAAGATAAATCTTAAAAAAATTCTCCTTCTCCCTGGACTCTTCATCAGTTTTTGAAAATCAGCAGAGACATAGATGAGAGGGAAAACAAGAGTGTGCGAGTGTTAGGAAAGCAGTGTGAAGTTTTACACTAATCTGTAGTATATATGTCATTGTCAGCATTTGGTGCAAATGCAGTAGACTGTGACACATGTTTATTTTTTTATTTTTTTTAAATTTATTTCTTTTTATTTTTTACAATAATCGCTTACTAAACTAGGGCTAGTGTGAGATAGTTTTTAAATTGTTGAAGGGCCATTAATCAGTTGGTGACTATATGAAGCTTTAAAATAACAAGAATGAACAAGAACCATCAAATAAATGTCTCTCATTCTCACCAAGGTTGCATTTATTTGATCAAAGAAAATAAATCAATATAGTGAAATATTATTCTAATTAAAAACAGCTGTTTTCTATTTACATATATTAAAAAAAAAAAAATCCTGTGATGGCACAGCTGAATTTCAGTGTCACATGATCCTTTCAAATTCATTCAGATATGCTGATATGTTGCTCAGATATTTTTTTTATTATCAATATTAAAAAGAGTTGGGCTGCTAATATTTTTTCAGGATTCTTTTATGAACAAAAAGTTCAAACAAACAGCATTTATTTGAAATATAACTTATTTGTAACAACAAATATCCTTACTGTCTTCTTGCTGAAGTATTAAATTCTTTTCTTTTAACTTACTGACCCTAAACTTTCAAATGGTAGTGTATGAAATATGTTACTTATAAAAAAATATATAAATGTTTTAGATTGGGCCAGTGAAACTGTTGGCAGGGCAAGTAAAACCCTGAATGACTGACCGGATTTGAGGCAGCAGAAAAATATTTAATTTTAAACACCTGTGAACTTGTGGTCACAACTAAATATGACGTGTTTGACTGCGTGTGAGCATGTTTTTGCTCCCAGTGTTAGCCACAGGACATAACAGGTGATAAATGAAGTTACTCCCCCTCACTAGAAAGAGAGCAACAAAGAGAAAGAGCAGAAGTGGATCAAAAGAGAGGGAGAGAAAGAATATTAAAGCGGTATAGAGAAAGACTTGACAGACAGAGAGCAGAGTGAGCTTGTGATGCCCTGCAGCTGAATCGAGCATCACTCTCATGAAACAAAGTCTACAGTGGGCCTGTGACACAACAGATACATATTTAATAGCTTTATTAATGATATGTGCACACTGTGGGCCCAGTCAGCACTGACATAATAGCATGTGCTGCTTGACTCATATGCTATTAGTGGCTTTTTTGCTTCTCTTTCTCTCTTTTTCGTCCATGGTGACAGTGTGGCTCTTTTAAAACCACACAGGATAAAGAGCCCCTGCACTATCAGATCCTCCTCCTTCTCGCCCCCACACACTGAAACATGGCACACCCAAGGTGCACCTGCATCAGAGAGGCCCTCTGCCACTCTCCTGCATACCACATTACACTGGGGCTCCAACCCCACTCCATGGCACCCTGCAGCCCTGCCACCCAGGGGAAGGTGAAAGGGATGACACTGCTCACATGGGGGGTGGGGGGGGGGGTGTTCAGATGGAAGCTGGCAGGGCGCACCCTGGGTGAAGTCAATTTTGAGTTTATTGCGCATGATAAAGAGACAGCCTGGGAGAGAGTGATGACTTATAATTGACAGCATACACTAACTGTCTCTAGTCTTGACTCAAAAATAGAAACAGGAAATATAAGTAGAACCATAAATTAAACATGTTAAAGAAGTGTACACAAACCCAACATGAAACTAACTTTTACATTATGAAAACCGTTAGCTACATGTATTGTGGAAAGTGGAAGCATATGCATATTATGCCACACTTTCTCTGTATCCAATCACTGTAAAAAGGTCCCCGGTTGCTTTTGTTCCTCTTATTATTCGGCTCTGTTTTGTTTGTTCTTCTTACTTTGTTTGTTGTCTACCTTGCGTACATGGAACAATTTGAGAAGGATCCCCTACTGTTTCAGTCCTTAATGAGATAATAATGCTGATGTGAACTTCTAACTCGCTTAGTGTGTAAGCATGTGGATGGTTGCGCTTCCTTGTTCTTGTTCTTTGTGGCATGCTGGTTGGTTAAGAACATGGCAGGGTGGGTATGAAAGGAAGTGACCTCAGCAACTTGAATTCATTACCCTGCACGGGAAAACTATCATGTTTTATATTTTGGTTACTGTAACTTGTGAGGCCATAGTGTAAAATACACAAACACACACACACACACACACACATGTCTATATATATAAATATATATATATATATAAATATATATATATATATATATATATATATATATATATATATATATATATATATATATATATATTATATACAACAAATGTAAAAAATATACATATTAAAAATTTATAACTTATGATTTAATAACTGAATTATTACATGGAATTTAACCTCATTAATAGTTTAATTAATACATCAAATAATAAACCAATAAATGGCTCAAACCATGACATGTCTGGTGGGGATACTTTTTAGTCACAACCAATTGTAGATGGCGGAGTGTTTAAAATACTGATTAAATAAAATTTTGACAAAAATGCTAAAAAATTACTGAGCAATGATGGGCCATTCAGTGATTTTCTATGCTCTTCCATAAGGCCATAGATCAGATAACCTCTTCCATATGACAGAATTGGTCATCTGTGTGACTGACAGATCGTTTGTGAGATGTAGTGTATGTGTTTGTGTCATGCAGTGACAGGAGGCTGTATATGGAAGCACGGAGTCTCCACAGAGGGACAGAATGACTGATGAAGGGTAAAACAAACAAAACATTAGGGAGCTGTTAAATAATGATAGTGAATGCCAGCGTACACAGACCACAGATCAACCACATGTCCTCAGAGAAAGAGAGAGAAAGCAGTGGGTAGAGAAATGTGCATGTATGCTGGTGGGGGAGGGCCGTATTTCTCAACATGTAATACATATGTGTAATATGTCATGAACTTCAGTTTCACATCTGACTTGCACATTTATTCCATTACAGGAGCAATTTATGGATAGAGAATCTGTAATTGCCACAGGCTCACTGGACGTCTTTTGGATAGTTAAACTGACACATCAGTGTGAAGGGTGAACTGTGGCAGAAGATGTTACAATGTTCAGAGTTCTGCCTCATTTCTTCTGCAGTCTTATAAATGAAAAGCACGCTGGGAACTGCCTGTTAGGAGCTGTCAAATGGTTGAATAGCAATTATCTGCTAACGAGGATTAATCTACACTAATTTAGCTTTGGTTATTTAAAAAAAATGTAAAATGATACTTTTTTTTCTGTAGAAAGTGCTCACTTGGTGGCTCCCATTCGGCATGATTACTGATCTTTGTTGTGTTTTTTAAATGCATAGTCAAACCCCTGGGATTTCATGTGAACAGTGAAACAAGTATGAACAGCCATTAAAATACTCATTTCAAAAAACTGTCTTGTCACCAGTCTTGTTTCTAATTTAAGTGCTTATTTTTCTCAGGCTGAGGTGTGCCAGTCTCAGGGGAGTCGGTCCCTCCTGGATGCCAGACAAAGGTCTGTTGGTGGGACCCCTTGAGGGCAACACTCAAAATGGTGTCTGTTCATGACGCCCTGAATGGCATAATGCACCAGTGGTAGTCGAGGACCTCCTAGTGTTCAAGAAAACAGTCATACACATCGTATACATCTCTCTCTATATACATGGTTTACATGTCTTTACAGTACATTACATTTAGACATTTTATATTCTAAATATTTTATTTATTTATTTTTAAAGGATAAAACCCAACTGTAGGTAATAATAGATATTGAAACGCATGTGTGTCTATTAAACTATTATTCAAACTATTACTGGCCAGACCGGGTCTTTAAATAAGCTTCGTGACCAAATGCCTTTATGCATCGAACAAATTAAACATCACGCACCCACGGGGTGTAGAATTTTTGTCCATTCTCTGGTCTTCAAACTGATTCTTAATTAACCCTCGCTTTGGGTGTCTTTCTAATGATTGATTCAGTCACAGTCCTGGGATGTGTGAAAAAAAAACCGAGCATTGTAAAGCAGAACAGGTAGGTTACCAGAGCAACGGGTGCCAACCGTCCGCTCCTCCCTCATCCTGTATAGAACAATGCAAGAGCTTGCTTTCCCTCTCCAGAATAAAAACGTACGAGGCACGATGTTGAAATAGTAGAGAATTTCGCATTACACTTGCTCAAACGCCGTTTTATTCCATATTAAATGTCGCCCTAAATGATACATTGATCGCCGAGCGCGCAAGGGTCCGTGCCTGAGATTACCACAGGAGGAGGAGGATGGTGCGCGAGACCCTCAAGTGGCCCACGAGAGCAGCTGAAGTTTCTCAAACCCTAATTTCTCAAAACATACTGATTCATTTAGAGCAATATAGCTGTATTTTAACGTCCACCATATATCATTAGCCCCTAAGCGAAACTATCTGCGCGCGCCCCTCTGCGCTCCGGCATGCCTGACAACTGGGTACACGAGCTCACCACACGCGCGCTCCCGCCTCCAAACGTCCAGTAACATAAAGCTACACTGTAAAAGGGTTGCTGTAAATTTTACAGTAACTTACTGGCAGCTGGATGCCAGTAACTTACTGTAAAATAGTTTACAGTATCATTACTGTAATTCCATGTACAGTAATAATAATGCATACTGTATTACTATTTACAGTATGAGTACTGTATTTTTCAATTACAGTACAAGTACTGTATTTTAATATGCAGTAATAATACTGTATATTGTATTATTATTTACAGTACAAGTACTGTATTTTTATTTACAGTACTAGAATTGATTTCATATTACTCAGACTTTTTTTGTAGATTTGGGTCTAGCTTCATTTGCTTTATTGTTACAAAATTAATAAAATTTTAATCTACATGTCACTGGTAAGGTTGCAATAAAGTTGGATGAAACTGATCTAATCGCAGCAGTCAAAGTTTTATTTAATATAGAACTCAAAATACTCAGAAAACAAAGCAACAAAACCAAACACAGAGTATAAAAAGACAAACCAATTAATGAAATTAACAACAGGTGTAACTGATGTTTAACGAATGAAAAACCACTAGCTGTAAACTATACGTTTTTCAATCCCCCAAACATGCATAAGTTCTTATGAACATTTGTCATTAAAATGTGCTGTTTCATTGTTTAACTATTTCATTATTTAACATTTACTTTAAAAAGTACATTCTACAAATGTGTTTGAATTCATCCTGTGTATTTGTAACATGGCTAAAAATTTCTGAAAAACATTCTGAAAAGCAGAACAAATCAAACAGTAAAAACATGTTTTAGTCGTGTTTTCTTTCAATAATTTGGCCAATCGAATTCAACAAGCTCTCTGATGAAAGATGTCACAAGAGGATTCAGGCTGGCGATTTTTCTCTGCACCCTTTTTCCAGATGCCCGGCTGATCTGTGATTTTGATTTTGTGATTTAGGCATTTGGTGTCATCAGGGTTTATTCTCAGAATGAACCTGCAAGCACAAGAAAAGACACATTTATCAAACCACTGATTTCCCAACAGTCATAACATGGTGCTGTATGCAGTTTTATGTTAATAAAAGCAATATGTACTATATAAATAAATAAATAATTATACATTGTAGACAGATTATGAACAGATTAGACAGATTATCATGAACCTTTGTGAGGTTGCAATTAAAATGAGGGACACTTTTTAGTGATTATAAAGAGACAGCTCTTTGCGTGCTTTCTGCCATGCCAAATCAAACATAGTAGTCTATTTTTGCTTTTCTGTTTAAATTAACAGTGGTTTGGGAATTTAGATAATTTATTGGGAATGTTGATGCTGGGATGTGATGTCTCTAGGCTCTGGTTCTCAAAATTTTTAGAGTAGTACCCCCTGAGGCTTTTAACATCCATCTGCGTAACCCCTCTCTGCAGTTACACCTTTTTCACTAAGGGTCAATATTTGCTCCTAATATTTGCTTTTTTTACATTTACAAATACTTTTATAAAATAAATAATGCTTTAAATAAAAAAAATAAAAAATTCAATAGAGAAATATGCAATGATGGTAAAAACAAAGTGATGCTTTAAATATTAAATTAAAACCCCCAGTACGTCGCAACAAGTCACTATCTTTATTTGTGAGGCATTCATTCATTCAGTAAGGAAGCAAATGGCTGTAATTATCAATGAATCATTGAATTATTGGCTCTCTTAATTTATTCAAAGCCGCAGATTCATTCACAAACACTACTGTGTGGTGCGGTTCTGCAGTAGCTTTCGTTGGAGCTATTTTTTGTATCGAAAAATACTGACTATTACTGTGTTTAAAATGAACATCACTTAATATTAATACCTTTTGTATGTTGAACTGTTGTATAAATCAATGTCACATTAGCAATCAAGTGGATATTCATGTTAAACACAGGAACTCACACAGGGAATGTTTTTGTATTGAAGAGATTTTGAATCTTAAATCGTCAGTAGGGTTGCCACCTTCAATACAGAAAAATAAGGGTAAATCACAACTTAAAACATGTTTTCATAAAAATATTAATTGCTAATGAACTTTAGTAATTGTATAAGGTGGCGTGAACACAGATTTTGGATAAAATATTTGTCACTGTTTGCAGACAGTAACACCATCCAAACAGTGAAACCACATAATAAATAACTGATCTACAAACATTTCTAAATTCATGTAAAACACACAATTATTGTTATTTTCTTTTTATTTTTGGTAAGTTAATCTATTTTATATAGTCTATTCTTAATTGTACTGTAGCCTATTGAAGAATGCAATTGTTTAAATTAGTTAAGTTGTTTATTTGCTTCACATAGGCACTGTATTTTAATTATTAAATATATCTCTCTTATCTCTTATTAAAATAATGCTTATGTGTCTGACTGTACACCTTAACCATAATAAACAAATCGGTAAAACTTTAAAATGTGTTTAAAAAATAATCTGGAGCAGCTTCCACCATTCTTTCAAATCGACTCTCTGCCAAGAGACCCGCCCTCCACTGACTCTGATTGGCTGTGAACCTGAAACAAACCAATCAATCCAATGATGGCAGTGAGTATTACCCAATCAGGGGCAGAATCGGACGAGTCTTCACAGAATGCCGGTGGGATGATCTGCATGAGATGCTGCATTGAAGACAACTCGGAAAATACGGGACAAACCACGTCCAGTATTGATTCAAAATGGGACGCGCTATTTTATTCTCAAATGCAGGGACGATTCCGTATTTCAAGGGACGGATGGCAACCCTATAAGTCAGTCAAGTCAAAATTTATATATGAAAAGCTCTTTTCCAAAACATGATGAATGCCATAAAACAAAAAACAAAAATTAATTTTGCAATGTTTTGTAATTTTGCTGTGTACTGACCCTATCTGCTGCTCCATCAACGTTTCTTGCCAAATCGCTATATTTCCATGTTTAAAATGTACTGCAAGATGCAGGTTCTTTCCAAACCGCGATAAGCGCTGAACCTATTTTTAGCCTAAATGCGATATATCCTCAGGACTAATCAGAATTATCTTTCTCTCTTCACGCTCTCACCCTTGAATCACTCGCACATATCGCGCCAGACGCTCAGTTCGCCTCATTCGCGCGTCCGTACCGTGCTAAACGCCTCGCGCCGCAGGACCTCCAGATGCACGTAAACGGCGTCTTTGCATTGACTTAAAGGGATAGTTCACCCAAAAATGTAAATTATGTAATTAATAACTCACCCTCATTTTGTTCCAAACCCTTGAGACCTCAGTTTATCTTTGGAACATAGTTTAAGATATTTTAGATTAAGGCAGAGAGCTCTCAGTCTATCCATTGAAGCAGAAAGGTTAGAAAAACATCATCAAAGTAGTCCGTGTGACATCAGAGGGTCAGTTAGAATTTTTTTAAGCATCAAAAATACTTTTTGGTCCAAAAATAGCAAAAACTACGACTTTATTCAGCATTGTCTTCTCTTCGGTGTCTGTTGTGAGAGAGTTCAAAACAAAGCAGTTTAGTGGAAAAAAAAAAGACCATTAGACAGCTGCAGCTCATTCAGATCATTAGGATCGAGTCAGTTAGAAATACCAAGGGTTCACACAAAACAACTGCCGTCTGCCTTTAGTTACTATGCCGCCCGCAGTTGGAATCAGCTTCCAGAAGAGATCAGATGTGCTAAAACACTAGTCACATTTAAATATAGACTCAAAACTCATCTGTTTAGCTGTGCATTTATTGATTGAGCACTGTGCAATGTCCGAACTGATTGCACTATATTTTCACAGTTTTTTTATTCTATTTTATGTAAAATCAATAAATTAATTTTAAAACATCTTCAGTTCTCTCTTCACAGCAGTTCAGTCAGTGTACTGTTTGAGTGCATGCATTACTCCGGGATTTTGGTTTGTTTGAACTCAGAGGGAGTGTCAGCCACATTAAAAAAAGTGAACAGCTTTAGTCATTTGTGGATTATGCATACTGGAACCATTTAAAAGATTCAGTTCGATCTGGTGAACTGGTTCAGAAAGATCTGGTTACATCGAATGATTCATTTGCGAACCGGATATCACAAACTGCTTTGTTTAAATTTCTCTCTCACAACAGACACGGAAGAGAAGACAATGCTGAATAAAGTCATAGTTTTTGCTATTTTTGGACCAAAATGCATATTCGATGCTTCAGAATATTCTAACTGACCCTCTGATGTCACATGGACTACTATGATGATGTTTTTCTTACCTTTCTGGACATGGACAGTATACACACAGCTTCAATGGAGGGACAGAGCTCTCGGACTAAATCTAAGATATCTCTGTGTTCTGAAGATAAAAGGAGGTCTCACGGGTTTGGAACGACATGAGGGTAAGTTATTAATTACATAATTTAGATTTTTGGGTGAACTATCCCTTTAACACGAAAATCACTTGCGCCAGACGCTCTTTTTGCATTTGGTGTGAACGCCATTTACTCACATACACAATGTTATGTCATGATGTGTATTTAAAGTTGAAAATGGATATTTTACTTGTTTAAAATGTGCTAGAGAAAGACATATGACTACTACACTCAAGTCTTTTGCAGTGTCTCACAGGCGTCAAATTAAAATTATTGTTTTAAATTTTAATTTTAATGTTTTTTGAGCAGAAAGTCAACATATCGTCCCCTTGGAATTATAAGGTTCTATCTGCGTTCTGAGCAGTTCTGAGATATTGAGCTTTAAATTTTTGGAATCCATGTAGAAAGCACCTTTTATTTTCTAAATAAAAAGTTCCAAAATGTACATAACTTACAAAAAAAAACTACATCATATAATGTAAAGAAGTGGCCACAGAATAAAAATATGTAAATAACTAAATTTTGACAAAAATGTCAGATAGAACCTTATAATTCCAAGGGTACGATATTACAAAGATTTCTGAAGAATCAAGTGACACTGAAGAATGGAGTAATGAAAAAAGGAATACATAACATTTTAAAATATATTTCAATACAAAACAGTTATTTTAAATTGCAATCATATTTAAAAATATGACTGTGTTTCTGATCAAATAAATGCAGCCTAAAAGCTTTAGGATAAGAGCTTGTGATGTACAGCCTGGTTGGATTGGCTGCTGCCTAAAATAATTAAACATCATTTACCACTTTATTTACAAAATATTAATCTTCAACACATGTTCACAAGAGCACCGCGATGCATGCATGTTATGTTGACACAAGAGCAGACGTTCAGTCAGCTCTCGGGTATCTGTCTGCTGGTAGATGTTGACCAACTTTAATCTCATCCATAGTATCAATTAAAAAAGCTTTTTAATAGACTTACCAAGTGCAATCAGTCTTGGGGTACTGGGCAGAGAGAGGCTTCTCTCTGCATCTGCTGGAGTTGCAGTGACCTAAAAGTAGAGCAATTAACATAAGGTTGGGAGAAATTAATTACATATATAGAGAACATACTTGCATCTTGTTTTAAAATACTTCTCAATGTGCTTTATAAGCATATGTCACTCTGTGATATCTTTGTCTGCCTATCTTGCAAAATAGAAGTTTGATCATAAATGATGATGAAAATTAAAGTGTACCTCAAATGCATGACATATGAATACAAAAACAGTAATAGTCTTTTAGAAATGTCTTAAGAAACTATAATCCTGCGATCTCTTACATCCTCCAGTAAATGTGGGTCATCTGATCTGTGTGTCTTTGCATCAATGTACTGTGCTTTGACTGACTCAAGGGCTCAAAAGTGCTTTGAGGGTCTCATTTACTGGAACATCCTGCAAAAAGCAGTCCTTTCCTTTGGAATTTTTACCTGTATACACCTGTTCAGGTGCCACATAATTAAAATTCCTCTTGAAATATGTCTTCTGTCAAAAATGTTTCTTTAAAATGGTAAATGTACTGCATTTATATAGCGCTTTCAACAGACCACATGTCCATCCAAAGCGCTTTACAAGTTGCCTCACACTCACCCATCCACTCACTCATTCATACACCGACGGCGGTGTCTGCCATTCAAGGCGCCATCCAGCTCGTCGGATGCTCGTCTTTATCATTGCAATTATCATCAACCTCAGAATGCACAACAATGTCATCATGGATGTCATTGTCATCATGGATGTCACTGTCATGTCTACAGTTTGATGCATCAGCATCTATTATTACAGGGTTCTCCAAAGATTCTCTGTGTTTTCTGCTTATGTGAGATGTGAAAGATGATTTTACATGAAAATGTTTTTCACAGTTGGGAAAGGGGCAGGTAACGTTTTACCCATCTCTTATATGCCAATTTAAATGGTCGCAGAAGCTAGGAAAATTTGGGGATGTACAGCAGTGGCGTAGCCAGGGGAGGGGCCATGGGGGCACTGGCCCCTCCTGAAAACTGATTGGCCCCCCAGTGTGCCCCCACCCTTCTACTTGTCTGTCACTCACAAATTCAAATCATAATCTTTCAGTTTAGTAAATAACTCATGATTGCGTCGCGATGCTTCTCAACGAGGACCAAGAATAGCGAGCTGCTGTTTTCCAACGAAAAAAAGCACACGATAAGTTGATCTATTTTATATAGCATATGTTTTTCGATTAGCGAGATGACCAAGATGCTAATCATTATATTTACTATGCTCCTCTGATGCTGAATGTAAAAGGGGTTTACTGCGTTACGATTTACTTATTTTTCGGCCCAACGCGCCGATATAGGCAACAACGCAATTTAAAGCAATGGTTTAAAAAAAGTATAATTGCAATTCTAATAAAGTCATTATTGAATCATGCAGTCGATTAGCGACTTTTTTCACTTAAGTGAGGTGACGAAACAAATCGTGTGATGTTTATCTAACGCTCCACACTTGAGAAAAAAAAAAAAAACGCTGCACACTTGAGACTTTTTTCCAGTCTATGGGTCAGACACATGCAAAAACATCGTTTTTTTACTGGTCAATTTTGAGATTTGGGGCTGTTTGTCTTCAATAACATGTCTTCTTTCAGACTTGTGGTGAAAAAAAGTCCAAAATACACAAATAGGTCTTTATTTTTCTACACCTTTAGTCTAGTTGCGTCTGTAGATTTCTCATAAATTCAGTTGGTGTTCTAAATCACCATGGTGCTCCGCGATTGCTGTCTGCACCCTGGAAAGCTCTCTCTCTAGCTCTCTCTCCCTCCCTTCACAGAAGTTATTGACAAAACGTCATTTGATGACACCCAGAAACATTCTCAAATGAAAAAAAATCATACATAAATATTTATTGCATGATTAAATAGCAAAATAAATAACTAATACTAAAATAACACTGGACTAATTAAGCTATTCTAAACTATTTCTATAGGATCCACATATTTTACTTAAACTAAAGCTACCTTTTTGAACAAGTAGCTATCTAACAAAGTATGGATATATGATATTTTTAAATCAATATGCTCAAGATTAATTAGCCTTAACATAAGTAGATGTTGTTTATTCATCAATGCAAATTTACTGCAACTGCTGCTATGCAAATTGAATGGGATGTGGATAATAAACAAAAACAATTTGTTATATTAAATTTATATTAGTTATATTAATTAATTAATTGTGTATTTATTTCTATGAATTAATGCTATTCTGCATTTATATAAATAAGGCTATTATATATATATTATATTATTATTATTATTTGTGAGTTGTACACTATTCATACATTGGATTCATTTATTTATTACAGTTTTTCTTTCACTTTTGTAAAGTGAAAAGTTATTACAAATTGTATTTGATTGTTTTGATTTAGAGCAGTGAATAACTAATAATATGGTAACACTGTTTATTACTGATTTTAAAGGTTACTGAACTCTTGAAATGATTTGGATATACAGTTCAAACAACACAAGATTGGCCCCTCTGTATTAATCGTGGCCCCTCTTGTGCCCCCCAGTTGAAAAAATCCTAGAATCGCCCCTGATGTACAGTATGCTCGCATCCCACAACCTGACAAATCACAGGATCCGTTTGAGCAGGTCTGCAGTTAACCTTATTTGGTTGTGTGTGCTTACGAAGCATGTGTGACTTTAGTGCAGACAGAATCTGAAAACTACAAGGACAAGTCGGCAAACCACCATTGAACCTAAAATTAGACAGGTTCCTTCCTATGCATTATGATATACGGTGGTAAAATCTGTAATGCGTTCGCACAGATAACTTGCAGTGTTCGCACACAAAACTGCGCAACCATCTTGACTGCTGCTTTTTTAAACAGTATGTTAAAGATAGAAATGACAGTTTTCAGATTATGTTAACGTTTTAATATAAGAGTCAACGTTGGTATAATAATCACCAGCTTTTCCTCATTGAATTATTGTTAGCTTACCAGTTTCTTCAGATGACGGTAACCGCCAGAAAAGAACTCCAAGCAACTCCAAACCTCCGACGTTCCGCGGTTCTAACAGCAAAAAACTAAATGAAAACGAAATATTCACTTCAAAATACTGTTATACAACCTCCGTCTTTAGTGTTGCCTCACGTTTTCTTTTTGTACTTCAAGATAGTTTGCTGTTAACGTAAAGTTTCCACAGAGTCCTCCTGCTTAGCTAATTTACATTAAAGAGGCAGAGGAGCATTTAAAAAAAGCTTATTTTGTTTCTGTGTCACTAAATATCAGTCAATGTAAACTTTATTCACCCCGTTTAAGTTGTCATAATGATAACGGCAGTAACAATTGTAACATTACCTCAGGCCTTGACAAACAGGCAGAAAAAAAGTCTTGACTACAGGAATATTGTCCTCACAACTCACTCAATTTGCAACACTGGTTCGTGTTAGGTTGCTGTTAATAAGTGACTGCATTTGAAAATATCTCGGTTTTAAATAAAATAATTACAGAAACAATACTAACCTTTTTGTTGAGTGTTTCCTCAGTTGTCCCAACCAACTGAAAAAAAAAAACCGTTGAAAAGAAGTCTCCGTTGTCATTGGTCAGTTTTTCGCGGGCATTGTCGCTACTGTAAATCGATTTACAGTAGAGAATAATTACAGTACTAAACTTATATTTTCCCATAATCCTTTGCTATTTACAGTATTATACTGTTGGCACATTTAACAGTATTATACTGTACATATTACAGTAAAATACTGTTCAAATTACAAAAATCCGTTACAGTGTAAGCAGTAAATAAAATAACGTTCTCTCAATCAACATTATCATGATTTGCTGGGATAAAAAAACGGGCCACGTTGTGGTTTTCTGTGACATCCCAATCCCGTCAGCAGGACAACGTCATGCCAATTCGTCAGATACCATTACCATCACGTTGCTATGGTAGCCAGCTCTCAGAGTAAGACTGTTCCGCCCGGTTGGGGTGAGGGTTGAATATGCTCTGTCAACCCGAGGTGTAAGATTGAAAAGTTGCGCACAGCAATGTGGGTTGCGCGTAGGTGGAAACGAGCGCTGTCCCGAAGCATATCGAGAAAGGGCTACAGCATCAGCAGAACCATATTAAGAGTTGAAGTATCACAATCACAAACACACAGACATAATTCACTCATATCTAGTCAACTGGAAAAAGGCACTTTACCGTAGACTTGACAGGGACGTACAGGACGGGCTTCCCCGATGGCTCTTTCTTATTGTGCTCGCCCAAGATGATGCTGCCGACCTGAAAGCCTTTGGACTTCACCCAGAATTTGAATTTGGCGTTGATGTGGCTGTTGTCGACATAGACACCGTCCGACTCCTCGTTCTGTAGCAGGGTCTGCATTATTTTGTTGTATTTTCGGCGCGTGACGGTCTTTGTTTTACCAGAGTCTCCGTAAGTCCGGAGACACCAGTCCTGAAATTCGCTGAACATCTCTGCCTCCAGCACGACGGGACTTCGGCTCCTTTTTGTTAAATCCGCGCATGGTTTCTTAGTTGCCATCCCTTCCTCTTTGTGAGCCGCGAGCACCTTTCGAAACGATCAAATGCAACTACAAAGCCTGAAAATGATAGTTGACTCCCCCTCCTCTCCCTGTCCCGCTACGAGGATAATCGCTTCGACACCGTTGCTGGAGGTCCACCTCCGCTAAACAAGGCGAAAAAAGTCGTATTCTATGTGCCTGTTTCGGGCAGTCACACACCTGTTTGCAGAGACGCCTCGCCTACTGTCCCAAACCGCAACGACAAATGTCACTTGCACACATCATCCGCTGAGGAACTGAGAGAGGGGGCCGTCCTACCAAACGGGTATCTCGGTATCTCCCACCTGTGCGTAAACGGCTCGAGGCAAGTGGGGAAAAGCCCCGAGGGTCAATACCAAAAATGTAAAAAACCACACACACGCACAAATCTTCCTGGCTCCAGAAAGGAGTAAAAAAAGAGCTCGGCGTAACAGACTTTAACGGCCCACTTTTCAAACGACCGGCGCGAGACAGCGTTCTATTATGGGATGTCTGACACAACCACGTTGATGTCATACGGGCGCGAGAATGTTTAGCAAAAACGACTCGAATTATTTTAATATTGAGGTTTGAAATAAAAACGCTATGCGGGTTAAAATAGACCTCCTTCGCGAGCCGCCGTCACGCGATAGTAGGCTACTGTCCCACTCTTTCCACCTGTTTGAATCGGACCTGCGCGTGCACTGCTGCCGCCACGCTAGATACTGTCCCAAATTGACATTTCTCGTTTAGAATCCTCAATATTTAATAGCTACTGGTAGTTCTGTGACAGAAACGTCTTCCGTGGCGTACAATGAAACAAAAAGCAGCCGTAACAAAGAAGCCTATACTATGTTTTCTTTATATCTTAGTCTTTTTTCCTTTCTTTCAGGAAGTAGCCTGTGCAGCGCGTGGACGCAGTGGTTTCAAAGCTGGTAGGCAGTATCTGGTGTCGCAATAAAGAGAAAATTCCGATTCAGATAAAAGGGGAAAATTACTTTATGTTTCTAATAATCAACACTAGCGAAAATATCCCTATTGCGTACACTATATATGGAAACTGAGTTTAAAAAACCACATACACCAATATGGTTCAGATGTTTCTGTTCTCTTGTAAAATAACATTACAAAACATTAATAGCAATGATTATAAATGGGAATTAACTTCTCATCTTTGAGACCACTATGGTGATCTGGGGGTATTTTTTTACATTAAAGTAGCCTATTCTTCTCAATGTAACAATTTTACAATAATATACAAAATGTTCATATAAAACCCATTTAGCAATATTTAAATAAAATCCAATATATTTTCCCCATTTATAATCATGCACTTGATAAATGCAGGGAATGTACAGTGAAACATTACCAGTACGGAAAACTATAGACTGTCCATTACAAAGGATTTGTTTTCTGTTTAAAAATGTGTTGAGTAAACTGTTTAAAACAATTTGTTTGCTTATTTATTTGATGATTTATTAACTTACATAAAGAGGGATTCTGCTGATCCAACTCTTAAGGGTTCAGGTAAATTGAGCTGTTCTCTGTTGTTGTTGTTGTTGTTGTTGTTGTAGTTATAGAACACTCAGTAGCATTGTGATTAGCTCAGACATCCAACAGTACTTTGTCCACCCATAAATTTTAATGTGTATTGATTTGTGATAACAAATAAAATTAATGAAAAATAATCACTGTTAATAACAAAGTTTGTCATTTTCAGAATTATTATAGATGATCACATGTATATATATCTAATAGGTCATTCTTGGCATAGTTTAGGTTATTATGTTGTTTTTGACTACTTGTGATGTGTGTGTGGTCCAGTGTGTTTAAAGTGTCTTCTAATGTCAGGTTTTGTATGTGTATTTGATCTGTTAATTTCTAATACACCATGTGATAGTGTACTCATGTTTGGTCACGTATGTGCACTTATTAGTTGCATTGTGTTAGTGTGTGTCCCCATTTGCGAGTGCTGGTATGTGAGCATCCTCTCTTTCTCTGTGTAGTGTGAGTGCTCCGGGGCTGTGTTGAGGACCATGCTGGGACTGCTGGTGATGTCGGCTGCTGTTGCTATGACAGCAGCTCAGCTCCAGCAGCTGAAGAAGCAGAACAGGCCGCCTGTATCTGCCCCATCCGGACTGCATTGCCTCACTCCAGAATCTTCTTTCAGTCCTGGAACCTGTTTAGAGTTAAAAAAGGTTTCCCTGGGTATGGAATCACTTGCAGCATATTACAATCCTCCCTGAGCTCTGGAATTCTGTCGAAAGGTGTGGGATTTGATGGATGAAGCTGTCAGGAATGTGTCCGTTTGATGTTCTCCAATTCTTAAAGGGGTATTGCACCTTGTTTAAATACCATGTTCATTTTGCCCATCAGCTAGTACTGACTAGTCAGTTCCAATAAAATGTTTGACTGACAGCACTAAATCCTCTTTGATTGGCACAGCCTTGCATATCTGTCCCAGATGTTCACCCCTTTATAAAAAAAGATGTTAACATACCAGTTACCATCACAAGGCAAGGATATATTTAGATTAAATAGATTTTTGTGGAAAATATATTGAAATCATTCTTTTTATTTTTTATTTTGTTATCTAAGTGAGACTAATCATACTATCTTAGTGTTCTCAAAATACATTATTTTTTGATGCTTTAAATGGCTTGATAATAAAGATAAATATTTGCAGAGGTTTTTGAGATTTTTAAAAAAAAAATTTATTGGTTTTGCAACAGTATTGCGCAGTGTAAAAGGAACAGTGTTGGAATATAGGAATGTGTGGGCACGTATTAAACTAATACTTGATCTTTCAAACACCTTCAAGTGCCATAAAAGAGACATCATTTAAAGTTAGTTAATTAGTAACTATATCAATAAACAAGATAATGTTAGAGTGATTTAGTAAGACAGTGGCCTTTGAAATTAGGTGCTTATTTGCAAAAAAATTATTCAAGCATTTTTATCTGATAATGTGTATTATAATCATTAGTAAATACTAGGGAAGAAATTTTACATAATACATTTTTTCTAAAATAATATAAATTGCCATTATTATGTAATGATCATAGGGCATGGCTTTTTATGGAATTATTTTACACCTAGAAAGAAAATATTTAGGTAAACTTTTTGCAGGTAAAACTGAAGGAATGAGGGACAACCAAAAGATCTTCTGAACATCTTGGCCAAAAATATCTGACTTTAGGAATATAGTTATTCCACAGGTATGTGGACTTAAGTTCCATAAAATGTATTTACAGGCTTTCCTAAAGCATTATTGGATAGTTTGAGCTTAATTATGAAGTCAATGTCGAACATATACGTTTTTATTTCATTACATTTTTATGATAAGACAATTAAAAATGTAATTTAAAAAACACCTAAGTTGATGATGATTCAGATATATTGAATACATGTGTGTTTTGGGGAGTCGTCCCCCAATTATTTATTTTAGCCAAAATTAAGGTGTAAAATTTCTCTTAGTTACATCATTCTGACCAAACTCTGGACAGAGATTTGCAAATTCCAGGTACGGCCCATGATTGGTCTGTTTTGGGCCTGATTATTCTTTCTGAGTTAGCAGATTAGTTTGAATAAGTAATCGCCGAGAGGCATGGGTGGTTAAAAGCAGAGCTTATTATAATATTTTTTTTATCATGCATTCTGGCTATAATTAAATGTATACTGGCACTAAAATTAACACTCTTATTTTTGTCATTTTGCATGTGTTTCTTTTTGTTTATGTTCCTGTGTCATTCCTTTTCTGTGTTTCTCTCTTCACATTGGCAACACACACAGTGCATACTACCAGCTTTTGGCTTCAGCATGCCAGGTTTCTTTTACAGCAACAAAGGGTGTATCTCACTCCCATTGAGAGAGTGTGTGTGCAGAAGTGAATGGGAGAGAAAGGATTACGGTGCCAGTGCAGAGGAGGCAGCGGTTTTGTATGGATGTATACACTGTATGTATGTGTACACTCTGCTGCTTATATTTGCCGGCTCAGGGTGGTTGTAACTAAAGCTGCATATTAGCTTAGAACTTAGCTTGGGAAAAAAACAGTCACCCTTTTTCTTTTAATCTCTCCCTTTATTTCTCTCTATTTCTATCTATTTGCCCTCCTTCACATCTTTCTCTTCCTTGCTTCAATTTTCTCTCTTTATTTCCACAAAATCCTTCTGCACATAATAAATTAAAAAGCTATAGAAACAGCAAGAAGATATTAACAAGGGATCCATGACTCATGTGTCGTGTGGTTATAATTATGACTGCACGTGAGCAGCCCAAAATCTTCTGTCCTTTTTAAGACCTTTTGACTTCTTTGACCTTTGCCCCTTTAGATTGGTGCCGGAACACCCTGCAGCCTGAATTACATCAGGATCAGCTGGTGGGATGAAAAGGGGGAGGGTGTGAGTGTATTTGCGTAGGGAGGGGGTTTATCATTTTACATTGTTAATAAGCCCCTTGCTTCATAATTAAACTCCCATTAATACTCTCCCCTTCCCCCTTCACAGGAGGACAATGATGAACCTTCACCAATCGTCTCCATTACCCTGTCATTTAGAACTGGAGGAGGGAAGGAGGCTGGGGAGAAGCAATCACTCCTCCTTTCAGGTCCCTTAAAGGGTCACATGACTCATCTCAGCCTTGTTCTCTAACTGTGGTGATTAGTGTCAAGCAGGAGATGTAGTCTCATCCTGGTTTTGAGATGTTTAGCTGGATGCATTTTGACTTTGTGTTTGAATTAAAGGGAAGCCTTAAAGACTTCTGTCATCATTTAATCAGCCGGACGTTCCAGTCAGACCTGTGGGAAGATGATGGTTGTGTTGGACCCCACTGACTTTGACTGTATGGACAATCACAGCTGAATAATTCCTTAGAACATTTTTCTTTGTGCTCCACAGAAGAAAGAAAGTTTGGAACAACATTATAAAATTTTAAATTTTGGGTGAACGATGCCTTTAATATAACTTGAAGTCCTCGTTCCATTCATCATATGCCTGGTCTGATATGGTTCTTTCGCAAAAACAAAAAAGGGCATTTTACCAGTCTAAGGGGATCTACAAGAATGACAGATTAAGAAATGAAAGCAGAGCGAATGCAAAGGAATGGGAAGTGCTGAATCAGATTAAGTTTAAGTGCTGACGACGAACATTAATATTTCTTAGTTTATCACCGATGAGGAGTTGACTGATGAGCTATTCGCTGCTGCCACCTAACGTACAGCCATGGAACTTCACTCATAATGCGGTGTGTTTTTTGTCTAAAAGCTGCTGAACTAGAGAGAAAAGAAGAATTTATACTATAAATTTACTTCCAGTGGCAACGCTTTGACAATAATGACCAAGCTGACACATTTTTCTTTTTTCTTTTTTTATTAAAATGTGCACTGAATGTAGTCCATCAGAAAAACACAGAATGACTCTCCTGTGCTCTATTCTGAATAGTTTACAACATCATCAACAACAAAATCAAACTCAGTACCATAATATGATTTTAAATCAGTGATTTATTCAATTGGAGGTCGCGGATAGCCCCCAAAATGGCACATCTAGGATATTTTGTTCAGTGTTTGGGGGCCTCCAGGATCAAAATTGGGATAAACTGTTCTAAATAACTATGAATCGCTGTTTCCACTTATGTATCTTATTCAGTCTTTGTCTCTCTGCCTCTGGCTTTCTATGCAGATAAGCCATGAATTCTTCTGCAGGTGTTAATTTGCTTGTACAGGGAGGTGATCAGTCTGTGTGAGGAAGAACCGAAGGGGAGGGAGTGAGCACATGAATGCACGCAAGCAAACACACACAGACAGCCTCATGGGACATCAGCGCAGGGTGGGCCAGGGCCTTGGCGCGCAGGCTGGGGGGCAGTGGGGAATATCAGGACAGGAGAGCCAAGAGGCTCTTGGGATATGACTGAATGGGCATGGTCACCATGGTAACGCAATTGGCCCAAGCAGTTCGAGGCAGTCAGTAACCAAGTAACAGGAAATGAGCAGTGAAAGGGGGAGAAGCAGAGACAGAAGATCAATAAGAAGGGAGGTCTTCGCTAATGGGACAGGCTTGAACCCTTGTTGGACAATGATGTTAATTGACAAAGCAACATGTTTGCACTTTGGTATATACGTATGTTTACACATCTGTGTGCATCCTAAAGCCACAGCAGCTTCGACCTGCCTGTGTGTAAGTGTGTGGGGAGCACCATATGTGATGACTGGATGACTGACAGACTATGGACTACAGCACCTACAGTTCCTGACACCATTATAACCAACTGTGACAACTATGAAAAACAGAGAAAGGTGTAAATCCCACAGGCAATGAGAATAGATAGATAGATAGATAGATAGATAGATAGATAGATAGATAGATAGATAGATAGATAGATAGATAGATAGATAGAACATTGTCATCTTTACAACATGCTCAAATGGGTTTTAGATGCAAATATAGTTCTGAACAACCATTCGCTTAGCAATACATGAATCATAGTTTACAAAGATGTTTGTTAATTAGGACAGAAATAGAACAAAAAGACTTCCTCTGCAGGACTAACAAGGTCCTCTGTCTCACAATTTCCCCATACCAGATGTACAATACATGAATGAAATCCAACAGACTGTAACATGTTTAGTTTCTTCATGAATAGCAGCATCACTTTGCTCATCAGCTTACAAAGCTTTTATGACGCAGCAGAATTATTGATGTATGCGTGTATCAATAATGTTATCTTGTGTGCCTTTGAAATGATCAGTTGAAGGGTCACTTCAAATATCCCATCTATTCCCAAAAATTCACAGTTTTCTACCTTCCATAAATATAATATTATTCTCTTTGTATCATAGAATTACTATAATTGGAGCTCCTACGCTCAAACAGGCATGCATACACAGACTTATAGCAAGTGTATTTAACTCACAGGATTCAGCGCTGTCTTTTTACTTAAGTAAAGTTTCAAGTGGAGCAGAGAGGTTGCCATGGCAACTCAAGGTCAGTGCCATGACGATGTGTGTATGTGTGCATGTGTTTGACTCCTGGCTGGGGTACAGCAGAGTATGGTGGCCGGAGCTCAAGAGGGATCCTGCAGAGGAAATGTTCTAAATTACTGCTGACAGTTTCGATTTGTAATGATTTATAGACAACGACAGCAATAATAATTATGCAAATTAGTGTTGTTATTATTATTGTTAATGACAATTGCTTAGCCTATATAACAATTATTAATATTAATTCGATCATTAAGACCCTTTTTCCATAAATAACCTTTTGTGCAATGGAAAGGTTCCGTGAATTTCTATCAAAGAAAACACAGAACCTTTATTTTTAAGAGCGTATAAAAGTAAACAGCACATGTCATTAGGAAACCTGGCATGTGAAGTAGGCTCTAATAACAGATGTTGTAATGGCCATACATGTCCAATAGAGGTCGCTCTGTTTATATTTTATCCAGGAATTCTATGCATTGTGCTTTTGGAGCACATTTTTTTTAAGCAGGTGGGGTCGTTCTGTGAGGGGAAGTAACTGGTTACACAATGGCCATGTGTTTGCCACATGGTTTTAGAGAAAAATAAATGTATGCCTTTTTTTCAAATAGTATAATAATAAAACAGCACATGATCTAAAAATAAACAGTAAGGAAGAGACAACACTTCTGAAATGTAGACAGTGTATCCTGTATCTCTAAAGAGGCTCTATGTGTTACTGTGAGCAATGCTCAAAACCTTGTGGCGACCCCATGGAAGAATAATACAATGACTCCAAAGCCAAGGTGTTTATGACCCTCTTGGCCCCAGCTTAATTAAACCCTCACACATGAACCAGCTCAGTCACACATTAACAGTATTCATGTCTGCTTTAACTAGAAGCTGCACTAGTACTGAAAACACACACACACACACACACTCACAATGTTAGAAATTAACTTTATTAAGTGGCAATATTTGCCCTCTGAAATGAAGTGGAACTCACTATATGGACATTTATTACACTTTTCCTGCATTTAAATAGGCTACCTGGGGCATTTTTGTTCCTTTTGTGGCATTTTTGCCCTTAATCCTGGATCATTTCTGACACAGCACCCTCACATATATGAGTGTTGAGCTTTTAAATTTTACTAAGATGTCCAGAGCCATTTACACACTTCTAGCTCCACTGACCTTTATTACACGCTTTGCAATTTCTTCCTTCATCCCTGTCAGTCAAACCCAAAATCAATCAAGATGATTGGATGGAAAAGTCTCACAGTGAGGAGACACAAACACAGGCAGCGCTCATGCTGTGGATGTGTTTGATTGGCTGTGACAAGTGCAGCATGACCCCCTGTGTTGGCTGTGAGTTCCCTCATCCTGGGAGCTTGTGATGAGTTTGATCGCACCTGTCAGGACCTGACCTCTCACTCTAGTATTATTTTCTGTCTTTTTCCCGTCTCAATTACTTACCATTTTCATTCACCATCCCTGGTCTTTCTTGTAGGGATTTTATCCTAATGTTTCCCTTTAAAAACAAGCACATTTCCCTAAAGAACATACACTTTCTTAACTGACACGAAAGCTTCAGTACCAAATAATGCTCAGTACAATACAACCTACAAGATGAGAGACTCATTAAGAACAGTTCAACTGCTAATGCAGCTTCAAGCAACCCAAATAGCTCTCTGCCCTAAAAAATAAATCTCTTATAAAAAATACCCCCATCCTGACTTGTGTTTAAGACATTTGCAAGATGCTTTATGACAGAAGGTGTGGTCATATTACCATTGTTCAGATTTTCATGTTTGAAATCAATGTGGGGAAATTTGAGTGTGAGGGTTCAAGTTTGTCACTTGCATTTACCGCATTGACCAAGAGACAGTTGTTTGGTTTAAAAGTGACTTTGGTGTATCTGTGCTTCATAGATCTCTACACTATTGACAATGAACAGCTGACTTTTGCCTGTGAAATTTGACCAAAATGTGACCAAAATCAACAAACCTGTTTTATTTGTTTTATATTTGTTTTCTCCTAAATTCATTGATTGTTGTAACTATATTTTTTAAGCAAAACTTCTCTTTCCTGAAGTAGTTTAGAACCACAATCTCTCTTTCCTGTCACTCACAGGGCGTTCCTTCTTGATTACACAATGCCTACCTTGACCCCTGTGACCCGGCTGTGGTTTAGACCAGGCTTGACTAGCACTGAGTAAGATAGGATTTGCCATCTCAATAGTGAGATCAGTGATGTGATGAGCTGTCTGAGATGTTAGGTTCATATATGGCTGAAGGTGAGAGTGGAGCATTCCTGTCAGAAAGCACTTTTGGGTTTGCTGCTATTTTTTAAGTGAATCTGTATTGTGTAGTGTGAGATGCTCCTTCTAAAATTATAGGCTGATTTTAACAGAGAGACTATGAAACATTTGTACCACCTTTAAAAAGTACATTTGTGATTCCACTATTTAAATTAAGTACTAAATATAAAGTACTTAAAAAAAAAAAATTAAAAAAAAAATAAAGTACTTGAAAAAATAAAATAAAAATAAAACTCTCCATTCATTTGATATGCACTTGATGTTCACTTAAAGTTTTGACATCTGCACTTGACCGCCTCGTTAAGAGAAGCACAATGTTTGATTCCTGAATGAATTATTACTTTAAGCCAGATCTTGAATAAGTTCATCTGTTTTTTTTTTTACTGTCTAAAGGATCTCTTAACTAATCAGACAGACTGATTTTTTAATCTACGTGACTTTAGAACGTTTGCAGCAAGAGTTCCTATGAGTTATTTTTGGAGCTTTACATCCTCAGTATTGCAAAAGAAAACCACAGTCTTCAGAATATTTCTGTGTGTTCTACAGATAAAAGAAGTCAGGTCAGAGAAACGTGAGGGTGAGTAAATGACAACTTTCATTTCACTATTGCTTTAGCATGTGAAAGACCCAGGTAATCCAAGTGTTTTCAATTCTTAGAAAAGTGGTTGCTGACAAACTGCAAACAGCTACATATAATTACAAGTGAAACAGTGTGCCTCAAACAGAAGTTAAATCGTGACTTTCTCGGGAGTGCCAAAAGAGACATTGTGAAATATGCATTTGAAAGATTTATGTGTGGGTTTAAGGTACGCCATATGAAACTGTTATTTTCAGTTTCAAACGGCACACATCTGGAGGGGACAGGAAGGTGAGAAGATAAAGACCACTGTTGTTTTGTTAAGCAGCGAGAGTTATAGGGATCGCTGACTACCTCTTTCACTTCTGATAAGGAACTCACTTCAGTTTAAGTTTCCGTATTCCACTGGACAGTCAACATCAATAATTCAACATAAACATTGAAACACATAGCTTACTTTTGAACCTGCGTCCTATTCTCTCTTTTTGAATTTCTTAGAAATTTGCTCCCATTTCCAATCCGTTGTTTTACCCTGCACTCTCAGAAAAAAAGGTATGAAAGCTGGCACTGGGGCGGTTTCTTTTCCAAAGGCACAACTTTGTACCTAAACAGTCCATATTGGTACCTTAAAGGTACATATTACTACCTAAAGTGTACACATTATTTGGCAGTACTTTATTTTAGTGCTGTTCCCCATGTACATATTATAGTAATTACAATAACTATGTAATAACTAGGTACTAACCCTGAACCTAACCCTAAACCTAACCCTACCCCATGTAGTTACACTGTATTACCAGAACTTTCTTAGATAAATACACTGTAAGTACACTATAAGTACATGTAAGTACACGTACAAGTGTGCAACCCATTATTTCGTAAAAGGTACAAAAGTTTGGTACCTTTTCTTTCTGAGAGTGTGTGGGTTATAGCTGCGAATTCTCTTCAGTCTTTTTAGAAAGAACTGGTCTGTAAAACTTAGTCATTTTCGAAACCCTCTGACAATTTCCTCCTATCATTGCAATTCCTAACTGAATTCCTATCTCGTAAGTTAATTCACACCTCAGCTATAATCACCAAACAGACCTGCAAAAATAGTTGTTTTAAAACACGTTTCCCAACACCATTAGTTAAACTCACAGTGTTGACTGTGTCAATATAATTATTTTAGGTTGACTCTAATGCTCAGAGTAATAGTTTGATATTTCCAAGAAACATCACTGGGAAATTATCCGAACACGTCTTTCCTATAGCTGTATCAGCAGAAGGGGTAAGGGAAACACAATTACACAAAATGGCTTCAAATATTTATACATGAAATCAAAAGTAAAAAAAAGAAATACATTAATTAATAAATAAATTAAAAAAGGATTATGAGTGAGTGAAAGAAAGAGAGAGAGAGAGAGAAAAATAAAATAAAAACAATTCACGGTCTGCTTGTCACCAGTCCTGTTTCTGCTTTGCCTTTAAACAAATGACCTATGTTAAAACAAAGGTGCATTTGTAGATTGAAAGGGACTTCCTCCAAACCTAACTTAATCCAATTCGGACAAAACTCTTTTTTTTTTCACTTTTTCTTTCTTTTTTTAAATTTACATATTTTAAGTGTTAACATGCTAATGTCTTTGTCACGTTGGGTTAAACAAAGGGGTTGGTGCTTTTATCACTTCTGCAACATTTACTTCTTTTGATGCTCTATACTTTCATTACATAATAAAAAAACGAGTTTGTCCAAAATTCCAGAGTAGAATGGAAAACGTGTTGATGTGTGACTGAATGTAAACAGTTGTCAGAATTGGATTTACAAACTTAAGATGGTCGTCTTGCTTTTGTATAGTAAATATGGAACCAAATTGCAGTCTTAAAGGGGGGGGGGGTGAAATGCTATTTCATGCATACTGAGTTTTTTACACTGTTAAAGAGTTAGATTCCCATGGACAAAGTTTCTAAAATTAAGTTGTATGTTTGAAAGAGTATTTCTTTTCCAAAAATACTCCTTCCGGTTTGTCAAAAGTTTTGGAAAGTTTTTTTGGAGTATGGCTCTGTGTGACGTTAGATGGAGCGGGATTTCCTTATATGGGTCCTAAGGGCACTTCTGCCGGAAGAGCGCGCGCTCCCATATAGCAGAGCACTGGGAGCACAACAGACGTTCACTGATCAGAGCGAGAGCGTCGCGAAATGTCACAGAAGTGTGTTTTTGGTTGCCAGGGCAAGACAACCCTGCACAGATTACCAAAAGAGAAACAGCATTAAGGGACCAGTAGATGGAGTTTATTTTTGCAGAGCATCAACCGAGTTGTGCAAGTGTTTGTGTTTGTTCCCTGCATTTCGAAGATGCTTGTTTTACAAACAAGGCCCAGTTTGACGACGGATTTGCGTATCATTTATTTCTTAAGGATGATGCAATCCCAACGAAAAAGGGTTACGATCGTGTGAGTAAAACTGTTTAAAATATCTTTGCCTCCTTGTTAGGGCATCCGCCTCCCATGCCGGAGACCCGGGTTCGAGCCCCGCTCGGAGCGAGTCGTTGCTGCTGCTGCTCTCGTTCAGTTTCAGCCTTAAGTAGTATTTTAAAATGTTACGCCAGTATGCCATATTAAGTTAATTGCCTGCGAGCTTCTCCTCCTGTCTGTACGGTAATGCGACAGAGAGTCGAGTGGTATATAACGCAATCGTTAGCCTACTTTTACAAAAACTGTTTCTACAGGGCCATAATGTAACATAGAATGTAACGGAGCAAGTACCGTAGCAGAACTTCACTTTTTGTTAGCATTCCCATTGACTCTCATTCATTTTTGCGTCACTTTGACAGTGAATAACTTTACATCTGAGGCGTGTAAAGACTCTGTTTGTCCATTATTTATTTCTAAAGATACACGACAATGTATAAAGGGCTCCATTACCTTCTATGTTACATTATGGCCCCGTAGAAACAGTTTTTGTAAAACATAGGCTAACGATTGCATCATAACCACTTGACTCTCTGTCGCATTACCGTACAGACAGGAGGAGAAGCTTGCAGGCAATTAACTTAATATGGCGTACTGGCGTTACATTTTAAAATACTATTCAAAATAATTAATCAGAATACTTACTCCTGCTCACTCACGCCAAAGAACTCCCCGCTCAAGCTCGCCGTCTCTGCAAGATTAACAATGGCAGTTTGCACGCACAGCTACTAGAAGATTTACATCTGTCAGACAGGTTGCTGACGTCGTCAAGCTTCGTTTGAGTCTGCGCGTCAGAAACGGAAGTGCTAAAAAACGCTAAAAATGGGCTTCAATTGAGTTCCAATGGGGTCGCTGTGTGCATTTCTTTTACCGTCTATGGTTAGAATCCAGTACCACACCCCCAGTCCAGCAGGTGGCGGTAATGCACTATTAAAGTTGCCAACCGCCAAAAAAAAAATTTAAGGAGAAGAAGAAGAAGAAGAATAGGACCTCCTACTTTAGTTTCTACAGGCCAATCCTTGGAAGCACAATGTATGCTGGGGGAAGGAACTGGGTAGATTGGTATAATCTTCTGGACTGGGGAATAGTGAGGTCTCCGGAACTAAGGTACAAATAAGGTAGGGCATATTTGATGTTTTTTTAAATAACGTTTTGTCAGATTCTGTGTCTGTGCTACTGAAACAGAAACCATTCTTATGGTTCACGATCCCATACAGTTTCGCTGTATCTGAGCGACCATTAGGCTACAGCAACACAAAGACACACTGACAAAGGCAAACGGCCTCAATAGAATGAGAACACGGTTATGGTTTATAAACAAAAAAGCGTTTCGTAGATTGTCGTTCTTTGCAAACATGTTACGCGCTGCATGTTAGCAGTTTACGTCTGTTTTAAAGCAACTTTTAAAGTTAAAATCACACAAATGAAAATGCATTTCTGCTTCGTTAGCATTAATCCAATTATTTTGAACTGGTTAAAAAAATACAGTAAGTGTCACTGACAGGATTATAAAAGATTCGAAGGCTTTAAAGTACTACAATTCGATCATGTCATCCCACCCTGTAAATCAACCGCTAAATATTTAAATGCAGGCTACCGGGTTGTTATTATATCGCGTGTTTATTTCATTACTATGATTAGATTCCGTGCGCTCGTTGTTTGCGATTCACTGTGTTGATGTCACCGGTTAAACCTGTAAAAGTGAAAGCTACTTTTTTAAGTGTGCAGCATTCGCGGCAAAAACTACCCCGCGAGAACTGAGGAGGAGTTCCTTAACTCGACACATTGACGCAAGAGAGGCGGTAGGATTTTTAGTTTTGAGGAAGTCCAACATGAGCCAGAGCCTAGGCTCACTAGATTTTAGAATAAAGAACTAGTGATTGCGAAGTGAAGCTTTCACAATTTTATCCGAAAAAAGTTCATGCTTTTTTAAAACGGTGTATGCCGTGGCCATCTAGTGGTCATACAAATGAATAACACATTCCAAAGTGTTATGTGACTTACAACCAGTGGTTCACATCTGGTTGTACAACTCATTTTTTGGTTTTATTATATTTTATATAAATAATGTTTATTGTCAGAGTCATTCATTTTTGTCTGTGTACTGGCACTAAAATAAGTAAAATAAAACATAAATTCATAAATTAAATCTATGATCTGTTTATTTTAACGCAGCTCTTAGATTGATATTTTATTGCCAAAGTTAATTTAAGATGAATATATAAATTACGATGAAAAAGGGCAATCCTACCATTATAATGTAATATAATGTAAATGAAACGGCGTTGAGGTTCCTTCCGTTTGAATCCAAGAACATCCGGCTGCAGCCTGCAGATCGAGGCGGGGCTGCACCTGGGGCGGGGTTGCACGTGCAGTCCCGCTCCACACCTACTCTGATTGGTTCAATCGTCTTTAAAAGACATACATGATAGGAAATATGTGAGTAGTTGGTGTAGGATGGAGAATGCTGTTTAAAAAGCTAAAAAGGCTATACAGTTTTACAAAGCCTTTACTATATTGCAGTTTTTTTTATTGTTAACTTGCCTCACTATGTCTGATTTATTGAATCAAGAGATGTTAGCTGCTGCAAGTTTACTCTTCTTTACCAGATTAATTCACAAATGAATAATTGGGACATTCTAAAAGCACGCTTAACGTGAAAGTACATGCCTTTATGCATTAAAAAAGTGTTTTAAAAAGACCAAACTCAGTAAACAACAAATTATTAATAAAATATTCTATTCACAGAAAAGCAGATATGAGCACAGAATACGAACACAAAGCATTTAATTTTCACCTATAACCTGCTTGTCTGTAAATAAAATGTGTTATTAAAAATGTTTACTGAGTTTGGTCTTTTTAAAACACGTTTTAATGCATTACGCCACGTTACGCGTTTTCCTTTTAGTCTAATGGTTTTCTATGGGAGGAAATCGCTTAACACGTAGTTAAACACATTGCATTCTTATTCTGGATTCATCTGCCTGTCAGTGAATAGAATGCTTTATTATTAAATTTATTTTACTGAGTTTGGTCTTTTAAAAACACTGTTTTAATGCATTAAGCCACATTAAACGTAGAATGTCCCGAATCATTCCAGCTGATTGAAAAGAATCGGCTCAATGGTCACAAAATGGATATCGGAGAAGATACCAATTTAATATAAATAGATGATACTTTATAAAGTTTATCTCAATATTTGACAGTGGCTGTTAAACTCCACTAAAATAAGAGCACAATTATCATGAAATTGTGTCCGTTACTATAGCAACGGTTTACAGGTATGTCCTTTCAGAATCATCACTGGCCGATAGAAATAAAAGTTTATCGATTTCTTCACTTTTCAAATAACGAGGAGCAGCATATTTTCCTGAAATAAAGAGTGAGAAAGTCTGTTTTGCAATGTAGGAAATTTTTTTTAAAGTTTCATAAAAATTGAATTGGCAGACACATTATTTTTTTTGTGTCATTTATCAACTGCATGACGGATAATTATATGTAACAATAATTGTCTTGTCATGCTATATAAATTAAAACAGTAATGATACACCCCTTTTATTTTCCTTTCTCATACTTTGATGATATGAAATAATCACATTTTCCTTAAGATCAGCTTAATTTAACAAAACAATCATTTCAGGGACATGGCGAGTTACAGGCTAATGTTTTTTTTTTTCTTCTTTTGTGCATTATGAAGGCTTTATAAAACTGTACAGCATTATTAGCTTTTTAAACAGCATTCTCCATCCTACACCAACTACGCACACATTTCCTATCATGTAAGTCTCTAGGTGTTTCTCAATGTCAAGGAAGGATCCTCGGAAGCCAGTATTTCGAGGATGCTACGTCATCGACATCCGTCGAAGGACTGTTCCAATGTCGAGGATCCTCGGAATTTCACCCAAGGACTGAGTCCTTCGTTCGAAGAATATCCCATACACAGGAAAGGATGCATATGTGTATCCTTCGCGCTCTCAAATGACCCACAAACCTATGCGCGCAGCTTTTCTATCTAACGTTAGTTTGAAAATGCAAAAATGTCGGAGCGTTAACGGGTTTTATTTACGTTACCAAACATTTGTTATAACAGTAGTAAATATAAGTAAAGTTTGACGTTTAAATGCCAGTACAAATTACTACCGATATTGTAAATTATACAAAAACAAATGGTTAACTGGACCGGACCTGTCATTTAACAATTGGTTGCGTCATCGGCATTTCTTTTATAAATAACTAGTTAAGTTGTCCAACGTAATTTAATGATACCATTCACAGCGTTATTCAAACGGACCTTTTCACTGACGTAATGACGCAATTACGTGCACTTCCTAGCCTGTTCCATTTACGTGCTCTCCGAATGCGAAGAGGAGTCTCGCCTAGCCTCTGAAGGAAGTGACTTGGAAGGATCAGTCCTGCCAAGGAAGTATCCTTGACATTGAGAAACGCCATATGAAAGACGATTGAACCAATCAGAGTAGGGTATGGCCCCGCCTCGATCTGCAGGCTGCAGCCGGGTGGATTCTGAAGCTGTCACGTGGTTTTCAGGTGAATGAAAATTGACGTCATAGATCACGTGCCTTTCTCAAAACGAACCAAGCTCCGATACAGTGAGTGCGTTTACATCGTGGTTTACATGAAAGTTCTTAAACCGATTATGATTAATAAGCCGAGAGAACGCACTTGGTCATGTAAACGCGGCAACCCGTTTTCTTTCATCGAAGTAAGGTCATAAACGACGTAAGCATAAACCGGTCGCAACTTGTAGTTTTTTGCCTCTTACTCCGATTTTGCGCGGCATGTAAACGCAATAACCCGCTTTCTATCGGCTTATTGAAGTGCGCATGTGTCATACGTGACAGGAACAGTTTACTTGCTTTGGCAGGTTACTGAAGTGCATGTAAATGTGCTCAGTGCTTCAGTGTGAAATGTTTTTTTTTTTTTATACAAGCTTCAAAGCTTCTGTGTTGAACGTAACATCACTATACAAAACATTTATTAGTCATCATGCCTTTTAGATTAACTTCAAAACATGTATCTCACATGCAACTTTACATGATATAATTGATATGCTTCTGAGATTAAATTCACATTACACATTTTATATGAATCTAAGAAGAGTAACGTCAATAACCCATATGCATAATCTTCGCCCAGCGTTATATATTTGAAGCAATTTCTTTTTTTCACAATATTATATATAGGTGTTCAAAGTTACCTGGTTACTTGTTTAGTGTCATACCTTAAATGTAAGCATGAAACTACAAACGCTTCTATGATTTCAAATGTGCAATTTAATTACCTTTGGTTATGATTTATTACTGCTAATTGCTGTCTCACATGCATATTTTTTTTTCTTATGAAAGCATAAGATGGCTACGAATGTAAGTCTGGACCCCAATAACCATGATGACAAGTGCAGTCGCAATGAAGTTTTGTCCTGGATCAACAAAACATTACAGATTAATTTTACTAAAGTGGAGCAATGTCGTTCAGGTACTATTTACCTGTAAATATAATACCTTATATTTAGTTAATATCTACACATTGCCAACACCTTTATACTAAACGTCATTTTTTATTTTTCTTTGCCATGTTTTTTTTTTTTTTTTTTAAATAGGTGCATGTTTTTGCCAGCTTATGGACTTGCTCTTCCCAGGATCCATCGACATGAGCAAAGTAAAGTTTGAATCCCAAAAGAGGTCTGATTTTATACAGAACTACAGTCTTCTGCAGGCAGCTTTCCGAAAATCAGGTGTAAAAGAGGTCAGATTAACCTTAATCTATTCTTTTACACCCAGTAATCATCCTGCATATAAAATTGTAAATGTTTAAGTTGATATGTGTAAATTTGGTTGTATTTGTTATGTTGTTGTTATTCTGTTTAGTCCCACAAGTTGTAAAGAAACTACAAGATGGATATTTAAATATGAATCTTTCAAACTCTTTTCAGTATGTTGATTTTCTCTGTTTTTTTGATGCCTCTTTCAGCCAGTCCCTGTGAAACAGCTTCTCACAGGAAAGTTTAGACCCAATTTCACCTTTCTGAAATGGTTCAAGAAATTTTTCTTTGCCAATGAGAGGCGAGGGAGAGAGTACAACCCAGTTGAAGCTCGTAATGGTCAGGATATTGTACAAG
This sequence comes from Carassius gibelio, assembly GCF_023724105.1. NCBI lineage: Eukaryota > Metazoa > Chordata > Actinopteri > Cypriniformes > Cyprinidae > Carassius > Carassius gibelio. The sequence goes on along the minus strand of NC_068378.1, from coordinate 17,308,654 downwards.
TAGATGACCCTGTTAAGTCTCCAAAATCCTGGAAAAACCAATGTGAATCTGGTGAGCCTCCAGTTCAGTTTTAATTTTATTATTATTTATTTTTCTCTTTCTTTTTTAGTATGGAGAATATGACTTTTATTTGATTCAGTTTTCCCACAATCATGGAAAATGTTAAAATATGCCCCAATTTCTATAGAAACATCAATGGGACTGGGAAATCAAAATCAATCAATATACTATTCCATCACAACACTGATGCAACTTGTTTTCCATTTTATACAGGCAGAGAAAGAGACGAATCTGACAAAGACATGGAATTGAATGGAAGGAGGCGACCTTTTCATCTTAAACGACACCAGCAGACTCGGAAGCATGAGATGGGAGGATTAAATTCATCTGGTAGAAAGTTGATTGAAAACTCTATTTCCTATAGTGAAACCATGCTGCTTTTTATTCAAAACCATTGCCTTTCCAGTTTACCCTCAAAGATCAACAAGGTCTCCCAACGTACTGCAAGCTACATCCTCGGCCTAAATTATCCAAATGATATTGTTTCTGCTTGTAAGATCAATCCATATTGTATCTACATATACGGACAGGTGCCACTTGATGCAGAGAACATAGAAAGGAGCTCCTGCCATGCAGTTCTAGTCGGCTTTTTTGAGGAAAAGCTATCAAAATATTGTATCCGTCTCCTTGATGTCTTTCAGGCTGAAGATGGTAGCTCTGTATCTGGACGTTTACTCAATGTTCTCCGGAAGTTTGAGCTTCCTGCTAACAACATGGTAGCTTTCTATGTTAATGACCAAGAACAGACCTCAGGAAGTGTTGTGTCGCAGATTCAGGAGCTCAACCCACAGGTGATTGATCTTGGTGGACTTTACAGCGTACCTGAATCTGCCTTCCGTGCTGGCCTAAAGGTGCACTACAGTCAGGTTCAGGAACTTATTGCCGACATATATGAGCACTTCTCAACTTGCTCCACCAGCAACGACAACCTCAAGACGCTGTTTGCGGGCATTGATGAACTAAAAGTCACCAGCACTCCTCTCTCAGACAATCGTGAGGAGTTTTGTGTGCTTGTTCAAAGGATGGTTGGAATGTGGAGTGATTTGGTATCATACTTTACTTCCTGTGATGAAAATAATGATAAAGCTAAGCAGATTTGTTCGCAGTTGGAGAATCCTAAAATTAGGATCACCTTGATGTTTCTGGATCATGCTCTTGGACCAGTACGTGCCTTCGAGCAGCACCTGCAACAAAGCAAAGGCTCTGTTCGTGCTGATCTTGTCCAGATCCTTCGAGAAGCAAGTGGGCTCCTACGTTCGTATGCTTCTAGTTTTCTTCGCCCTCAAGCGGTTATACGCTACCTGAAGGAACGAGACCCAGCCCTCCTGGAGAACTCAACATTTTGCCTTCCTGCTACTGAGCTCAGTCTAGGTGGTGCGGTGGAAGACTTCATCTCCGCCAGAGAAGAAGAGCTAGCAGATTACCTGAACGTGTTTCATGATGAGTGTTTAGCTTTCTACAAAACTCTTACAACCTCCATTGCTAACAGTCTACCTCTGAGCGATAGTGTACTGAGGGGCATTTCACAACTCCTCAGCCCGGCAGGAAGATTAAAGGTCACAGGAAAGAGTATAGTTGACCTTGCAGTACAATTTGGCATCTGCTCCAAACCTGAGGATTCTGCTAAGCTCACAAATGAGTTCTTGGAATACCAGCTTGTAGAGGATGAAGAAGACACATCTTCAACCCTTACTCTGGAACGATACTGGTGTCATGTGCTCAAGTCTTTACCATCAGAATCTATCTTCAAGAGACTTGTCCACTCTTTTTTGGTTTTGCCCTGTCCATCTCTTGAAGCAGAAAAGATCTTTGCACAGGTCAGGTTGCATCTGTCGTTCTACCATTTTATCAATGAATCTCAATTTTGTAATGTGTTTAAAACAGGTTTACTTACACACAGGCTGTTGAAAATGGGGATGCTGCTAATTGGGATGATAGTTCAAGTGAAAGTGACTCAGAAATGGCGAAAGATCTGGATTCCAATGATGACTCTTCTTTAGAGCACACTGAAGGCAAGATTTCTCCTACCAGAAATGGGAGAATAGAAAAAAACAAAAGCAGCACATCAGGTAATTTGCCCTAAAGACCTTCCTTTTATTTTATTAAGCAAGGCAGCAACAAACACTGGTAAAAAAAAAAAAAAAAAATGCACAAAAAACAATTCACATTGACAATGAGTAGGTTTACAATGACAACAATATTCAAATATTAACACGATTAAGACAATACTCTGATTAAGAATCTACCATGTACACAGGGATTTTTTGATTAGCTTAGTCCGGCTAAAGTCGTACTGGAAGTAAACACAAATCGAACAATGCAATTGTTTGCCATGCAAACAAAAAATGCATGGCTTCAAGCAAGAAGGCACATTTGGATCCATTGTTGGCTGTTACACGTATACCATGACGTATAATTAACTTCACTTGACGCTTTCGTAAAATTTAAAATGAAACACTCAAAACTGTATAGCACTGAAGACTTAACTTAATGTTGATACATGTAAAACGAGAACATGAAAGGAGTATTCTAAAAGCAATGTTAAGGATGTAAACACCTTAATCATAATATTGTCTTATACAGAATAAGGTAAATAATTAGATTCCTGATGTCCGTGTAAACGTACTCAATGAAATATATCCTCAGTCTCCAGCAATATTTGAGAAACCTGAAAAAAAATCTGCCTTCAAAGCAAAAAAAAAAAAAAATGCTCACAGACCCTTTAATAAATATATAAGTTCTGGAATTTAGTGCGGACAGGTTTTTTATTAGTTCATCTGAATGCTACATTGTGCTTTCAAGGTAAGTGTGCTACTATGATGAGCACTGGTGAGGAAGAATTAAAAACGTTCTAATCATTGGACTAATCATTGGCCTTTGCGAGGTTCATGGGATTCATTTTGAAAGAAATTAAAAGTTGCGTTGCTGAGGAAAAAGTTTGGATCAAATCAGATTATGTCAGAGCAGGCTGACAATGGCTTGTTATTTTTTTCATTGTGGGAAGCAGTCATTGGACACTGCCAAGATCATAAGCAGCTCCAATATAATAAAAAATTCTGGGTGTATTAATGATTTATAACTAAACTTATGGCTAAGTGGATGGTTCTTAGCCAGAAAAAGCTATAAAGTGCCATATCCCACTAGCCAAATGTCTAGCTCTGCAAGACTAATATCTGGATTAAAGTATGAACTATGAAGATGTAGAAACATTTTCTGGCTTGCATGTTATTAACACAGGCTCTAAAAAATGGTTCTTCTCAATTACAATATTACTTTCACTGTGAATTGTCATGGACTAATTTAGTGTCATCATTTAATTTACATAGTAGGTACAATAAGATTATCAAATTGAAATTCAATGAATTTTTTTGTATAGCTGTATAGTGCAGTTAAAGTTCTATCCAGTCAGATCCAGCAGAGGCTGGTTAGATTGATGCAAACAATGTGCTGTTTTCCAGACATGGTTCAACACTCAAACACAGTGAAGCCGTGTGTGGTGCAACTGGAGAAGATCACCAGTCAGAGAGGTGTGAATGAAATGTTTAAGAGGTTCTAGAGCAGCTACAGAATAATGCTTTACGATCTCAAACACTTCTGGTGGCAAACTTCTGTTGGTCTAAACTTTCTTCCATTGCATTGAAATTGCAAATGTAAATGCTCTGTCTGTGCTCCAAAGTAATGTTTATTGTTGCTATCTTTATCCACCTCAAAATATATACATTTATACTTTACTGTTCAATTTAACTGTTTAAAATGTGTTATTTCCCCGCAGAAATGGACTTAAGGAAAGATGGAGCCAATGATGGTAACTGGACTAGTAGCACATTACATGAGGTATTATAACTGAGAACAGCTGTGGCTGAGAAATAACTTTCAACTGTTTTTCTATTTTTATAACTTTTAAAATGTATTTAATTTCCGTGTTGGCAAAAATGAATTTTACTCTTCAGTGCCACACGATCCTCCAGAAATCATTCTAATATGCTGATTTGGTGCTCAAGAAACATTTCTTCTTCCTCTCCTCCTCCTTCTTTCCTAATAGGGAAACGGTTGTGCTACCCAATAATTTTGAGATATTTTTTTTGATAAAAACCTTAAAATAACATAATTATTGTAAATGTAAATGTTTTTTTTTTTTATTTTTTTTTTACAAATTACACTTTTGATCCATTTGAATAAAAGTAACAAATGGTTATTGGGAATACTGATAATTTGGCCTTTTCAACATATCAGTCTAATTGTCATGCGTCACATCTTTCTTTCCTTTTCAACATATCTGTACTTTAGCACCCAGATACTAAGTACTTCAACATGGTAGTCATGTGACCTGATTGACAGCGTACATGTGTGTAATTTGTGTGCATATGTATGGGTCTATAGGGCTCAGTTAGGGGAATATACGGTTGGGACAGCAGCTTACGGCAGAAACCACAGGAACGTACAGTCTTTCAGGCTGGTACAGGCACCTGGAGCAAACCAGTGAACCCAGACAAGAACACCAAACCAGAGGTGGTATGTACCTGCCCAGGTTAAGATTCAGTGTATAGAGGGTCCGTCTCAGTTTTGTCCCATTTAGGCTCTCTTTATTACATTGAGCTTTTTTCATAAGCGATGGATGCTGGTTTTCTTTCCGGATGGTAGATGGTAGTCTCTTAAGTCATCTTCATTTTCATCGTATGTGGCTCCTGTAGCTATGTGTTTGTGTCTGTTTTTCCTCTGTACTTGCCTTGCTAGCATTCATAACATCATCATCTCCATTATGTTTTTTTATTATGCTGCTCAGTGTTTACTTATGTGTGTGGATTTAATACATGTAGATTTCTCACTGATGTATCTGATCTACTAATTGAAGGTTAAGAACAATGCTCGTTCATCTGCAACAAGTTCGTCCCTGAGCCCCAGACCTGGAAAGAGAGAACAACCGTACAATGTAAGTCACGAAGGTTTCTAAATCTCTCTTTAATCTCACTGCAAACATGACTGTTACTTTAGTCTAGTACCCATGCCAAGTAAACTTCAGTTGTGTTTTATATGATTTGCTTTGATGAATTTAGCAGACATTATTATCTCAATTGCATGTCATTGCATACAGCGTCCTGAACATGCTCTGTGAAGTCTTTCTGTATTGTGAAGACTTAAAGTAATATTTGACCCCAAAATGAAAAACTGCTAAAAAAAATGTACTCCCTTGGCCCAAGGGTGTGTACATTTTCAGCATGTTTTCATTTTGGGGTGAATATTATGAATCTTATACATTTCAGTGATATTATTTTGGTTTACTTTGGATTGCTCTTACATTAAAAAGTTTATAATCACCTTGCTTATAGTCACTCCTCTGTTGATCGAATAAGACAACCATGTTATGAATGTTGACTTTCTGTTTCTCTCTGTGCAGGATGGAAAAGGATATGCCATTGGAGAGCTTGTGTGGGGAAAAGTAAAAGGCTTCTCCTGGTGGCCTGGACTGGTGGTGGCGTGGAAGGGCAGGGTGCTTCCTGTGTCTATGAGGCGTGTAGAGTGGTTTGGAGATGGCATGTTTTCAGAGGTTAGGAGTGTTTGTTTGCCTGCTTTTTCCTGATTCTCATCTGATAGATACTTCCTCTTACTCCTTAAAGTATCCGTTTCATGTTGAAGCATGTTTCTCTTGTTGATCTTAGATTCATACAGAGGGACTGCTGCCTTTCGCTGAATTTACCAAGTGCTTTTTTAGTAAATCCTATGAAGGTCTGCCTACCTACAAGAATGCCATCTATCAAATCCTAGAGGTACAGTGGAAAGATAACTATTAGCCATTCTTTTAAAAACTACGATTGGGGATCGAGAACCAGTTTTTATGTTTATTCTTATTCTAGTATTGAGTTATATTGTTGTGTCCTTGTGTAGTTGGCAGCGGTGCGCTGTGGGAAGACTTTCCCCCCTTCTGAGAAGAAAGGGGCAGAGGTGAAGGCTATGCTGGATTGGGCATTTGGAGGCTTCCAGCCCACAGGTCCTGATGGCTTTTTGCCTCTTGTGGGTATGTAAAAAAACAACAAAGAATGTGTTATTGCAAAAACAGTTGGTGAATGACATTAGTATTGAAAGCTAAAAATAACAAAGACTACAAGAGTGACAACACAGTTGTGTGATTGATTTGCATGAAAGTGATCTAATGAGCAAAATCTTGATCTAGGTTGATCAACAACAGTAACTTCTGCTTTTTCCATTTCACAGACAGCTCTACCAGTAATAAAACGGAGTCCGATTCCTCTGTGTCTGATTGTCCGCCTCCAGCCAAGAGGAAGTATGTCACCAAGAACAGACCGTCAACTCAGGATTACAACAGAGGTGAATTATAGATCAGTCTGCGTATAGGCCAGAACTTTGCCATAAAGAGAACAAATCATGTTTTTATTTCATAAAACACTGAACTGCAGATTATTAGTGTGTTTTTAGGCATGCACATTATTTTGGTGAGAAAACATACCTATGTTTTGTTTTCTTCTCAGATCAAATGGTCAAGGAGGTAACCGTTAAAGGCAGAAACATTGAAGGTAAGTCACCCTGAAATTCCTCAGATTCATAATTTGGATTTATTAATGAAGCTATTCTAGGGCTCAACTATAATTTACAGTCACCAGAAAACTTGGTGAAATGAGGAAATTGTATAATTATGGCCTAAAATCCCTGTATGAAAAATTATGGCAATTAATACAACTTAATAAAAGGCTGTAGTAAAATTGTGGAAATATAGTTATATTCAGCTCTAAAATATTTAAATAAAATGTCATTTTCTTCATAAAATTAAATATAAAAAATTAGCAAAAGGCGTGCAGATTCATTGGTCAAAAAGATGTGGAAACACTTCAGATTAATTTTTACTTGGACTGTCAGAATTTTCATAGCTTTCATTTTATCATTTTATTTTAAACCGCTTATTTTTGCCTTTAGGACATCATTATTACTTGTATTGCTTGTATTTCACGAATACATTATCATTTATTTTAATTCATTACAAGATAATCATACAGAATGTCTGTTTTCATTGTTCTTTCTCCAGATTTCTGCCTGGCCTGTGGAAATGCCAACGTCGAAATTTTCCATCCTCTTTTTAAGGGAAGCCTGTGTTTAAAGTGCAAGGTATGACTCGATTCTTCTGTCTTTTTAAGTGCGGAATCATAAAATTTACAAACTACTTACTATTTGCTGGCCGAAGTGTCATGTTTTTTTTTACATTTTTTGTGTTTGTGTAGGAGAACTTTACAGAGACGCTGTACAGGTATGATGATGATGGCTATCAGTCGTACTGCACCATCTGCTGTGCTGGACTAGAGGTCATTCTTTGTGGAAACGCCAGCTGCTGCAGGTTTAAACTCAAACTTACGCAAACCTAAACCTTAATGGCATGGTAACCAAACAGATTGTGTGACCATCTTTCTCTTTTTTTCACTCTGTTCAGGTGTTTCTGTAAAGACTGTTTGAATGTGTTGGTGGGACCAGAGACGTTCGATAAGCTAAAGGAGGTTGACCCATGGAGCTGTTACATTTGCCAGCCCTCTAAGTGCTACGGCGTGCTCAAGCTCAGGCCTGACTGGAGTGTTCGTGTCCAGGAGTATTTCGCCAATAACAGTGCCTTTGAATTTGTGAGTGTCATTCTTATCCTCCTTGTGTTCATATCCAACTAGTCCTATTCATATTTTGCTATTTGCATCAGCATTTTAATATACATTGGCATTCAAAAGTTTGGCGTTTCTAGGACTTTTTAAAAATTAGATTCTCGGGATGCATTTATTGAATCAAAAATACAGAAGAAACAATAATATTGTGAAATAATGCTATTGTAGTTCAAAATAACTTTTCTATTTGAATATATTTTAAAATGTAATTCCTTTTATGACAAAGCTGTATTTTAATCAGCCATTAGTTAATTTATCAGTGTCACATGATCTTTCAAAAATCATTATATGCTAATTAAGGAAAACTGAAAAGACTAGAATGATGTTTTAATGTGAAGAACCCTGTTTTTGTACTTATTTTAGGAGCCACATCGAGTGTATCCTTCAATTCCAGCTCATAAGCGTCGTCCAATCAGAGTCCTCTCCCTGTTTGATGGGATTGCAACAGGTCTGCTCGCTTGTTTTGCTTTAATATTAGAAGAATATTTCCACCAAAAAAAATGTTTCATGATGTCAGGATAGACTTTGACATTTCATTTTTGTGTTCCGCAAAAGAAAGTAAGTCAAACAGATATGGAATAAGATGAGTAGGAGATTTTGGCTGAACTATTACATTTAAATCTGTTTGAATCAAAAGAAATACTGAAATACAGTTTTAGCAATTACTATTTTTGTCTTTGTTTACCTTAACGTTTGTGCAGTAGCAACGAATTGTGGGAGTTGAAGACCAAAACAGTTAAATGTATTTTATACCAATAATTCACTTTTTATATACTTGTCTCTCCAGGCTATCTGGTTTTAAAAGACCTGGGTTTTAAATTGGGACGCTACATTGCATCTGAGATCTGTGAAGACTCCATCGCTGTTGGGATGATCAAACATGAGGGCCTGGTTGAATATGTAAAAGATGTGCGCACCATCACAAGAAAACATGTACGTATAGAGAATTATCGCAGAAAAAAAGTTTTTATAGAATATCATCATTCACATTCTTCAAGTGGCATAATGATTTTAACAGTTAACCAGATTTAATAGCTAAACATTGCTATTTTTATATGGTCTTCCTCATATCCATAAGAATGAGGGGAAGTCTAAAAGTTCTCTTTTGTCGTACCATTCTGTAGCTGGCTGAGTGGGGGCCATTTGACCTCCTGATTGGTGGAAGTCCCTGTAATGACCTGTCCATGGTGAATCCAGCCAGAAAAGGTCTTTTTGGTAAGATATTTTTTCTTCTTTCTATTTTATGCTGATGTGAAACTTCATAGCATGGTCTTTAGTATTATAAGTTATTTACATAACCATTTTTAAAAAGGATAAATTTCTCATCTCCTTTCAGAAGGTACAGGTCGACTGTTCTTTGAATATTACCGCATGTTAACCATGATGAGGCCTAGAGAGGAGGATGATCGCCCCTTTTTCTGGCTCTTTGAGAATGTAGTAGCCATGAGTGCCCATGACAAGGCTGATATCTGTCGTTTCCTGGAGGTAAAAAGACTTTTTCCTTTTTTCCCATCAGGCTAGCTAGAAATGTGGTCACCATAAGTAAGATTTTGTAGATATTAATGGGCAAAAATGTCCACTGTAGTGATGTATGAAGCACATGTATGAAGCACAACAGAAGTCACGTTCAAACCAATCAAACCAAACCAAAATTCTGGTTCAACTTGAACCTGATGCAAAATTTGCATGGAAAAGTCTATTGCCCTAACAAGATATTCCATTTTGCTTGGATTCTTATTAAAAAAGCTGGACTTTGTCTGCGAAAAATGGCTAAACAACACTAAATGTGAACCCACCTTTAGACATGCTTTCTTACTCTCATGAGCATGTTATTGTTGTCGTTATTAAAGATAGTTATGAATTATCATGCATTTATCTGTTTCCAGTGTAATCCTGTGATGATTGATGCTGTCAAAGTAAGCCCAGCCCACAGAGCCCGTTACTTCTGGGGAAATTTACCTGGAATGAACCGGTATAAATGCAGGCACAAACACACACACACACACACACACACACACAATCAATCACGCACATCTGTAAAAATAAAGCGGACCTTTATAGAAATGTATACATGTTCAGTAATAGATGGGTGCATTCACAAATGAATGTGACTGAAAACTTGATTTTGTGTTTGTAGACCACTTGCTACTTCACTCGCTGATAAAGCAGATCTGCAGGACTGCCTGGAGGTTGGACGAACTGCAATGGTAAACAGGTTTATTATGCCTTGTGACTGAAAGGTTTTGAAATTTTGTGCATTAAATCAAAGAAATACACAATGAAAGGTTTTGAAATTTTGTGCATTAAATCAAAGAAATACACAAATACAAATTTTCATTTGCAGTTTTAGTTTACATTAGTCCTAGGAAGTATGCATATTAGCATAAAAGTGCCAGAAGTCTTGGCTCAACTAAGTTAGATGTTAGCATGTCAAAACCAATTGCATCTTATTTTAAAAAAAAAAATAATAATAATTACTTCACAACTGTATCATTTCTGTATCCTCAGTTCAACAAAATTCGCACTATCACCACCAAGTCCAATTCCATCAAACAAGGGAAGATGGGACCTCTGCCAGTCACCATGAACGGAAAAGAGGACTATCTTTGGTGCACTGAAATGGAGAGGTCAGATATGTTTATATTAATTGAGTTTTACTCAATGTTTCGCCTTGTTCAGAGGGTTTGTTTAAAAAGCGGCATACATGTGAATCTTAACAAAATGACTGATTTGTTTTTCTTTTCTTTTTTTTCCTGCACTCAGAATATTTGGGTTCCCAAAGCATTACACAGATGTGAATAATATGGGGCGGGGACAGAGGCAGAAGTTGCTTGGGCGGTCCTGGAGTGTTCCTGTGATCCGACACCTCTTTGCCCCTCTGAAAGATTACTTTGCTTGCGAGTAAAACCAGTGTCTGGTCCAGACAGCACTGGCACTGGTGGTCCAAATTGAGTCATTCAGATATATGAAATAGATTTTTTTTTTTCTCCTACAGATTATGACTTCACATAATATCTTCCAATTTTAATCTTACAGTTGTTCTCAACATTCAGAAAGCTTGTTTTCCTTATGATTTATCCTTGCAATGCACAGACACTTTTGGATTGGATTTTGAACATCTTAAGTACTGTCGTTTTTAACTTGTTTGCTTTTAAAGTGATTTTATGCTGGAGAGAGCCACACAATACTCAATCCACTACCTCAGTGGCATTCTGTGATTGGTTCATTGTCTGGAGGAATGCCGCTTTATGCCTATTTGTAATTTAATGAATAAGTTAATGTTAGTTTGGTTTAGTTTATCAGTTTTAACCTTTTGTCAGCTTTTTATATCACATTTTTACACTAGATTGTTTCCTTGTTTAGGAATAAACATGTCCTGTTGTTAAATATTACATAGTTTCATCATTTTTAAAATGATGATTGGTATTGTTGTCATCCCGCGGTGCTGTTTTGTAATACAGAATGGATGACCATCATGTAAACTTTACTAAGTCAACACTTGAATATTTTCTTATTTAGCAGCATCTTTTTAATGGAAAAGTGTTAATATACACCGGACATGACTTGGGTTTTAAACAGCATTTTGTTTGTAGAAATACATGAAATCTTGTAGTGCTCTATGTATTTAGAAGCTCAAATGTGGTCTGTGCCATTATATTTTAATAATTGATAGATGTAAGCTGACAGTAACCTTATAATTTACCCTTAAAAAAAAAAAAGGGAATCTTGATTATTTTTTATCAATTTATAGAGCGGCATTGCCATTTTAAGACTACTTTTTTTTTTAAGACTAGAATTTTAGACCATACTGTAATCCTTTGACAACAGACAAGTCATCAACTCGTAGGATTAATGATTTTATTCCATTTTGCCCCATTTCTAACCTGTACGCACTTTTGATTTGAAACTGTTGGCTCAAACTGGTCACTGCAGAATTGATTTGTGCTTTTTTTTTTGGTGAGGATTTAGCATAACACAATATCTAAGTCACTGTGTTAACTTTGAAGCCTTTTTGTACAGCATGGTGCAATGTGATCAAGGGCTTAAACTGAATAAGTGCCTACACATTGATAGGCTATATTTTTATGTAGAAGAAAAAAAAATTGTTGAACTGATTGTGACTGGCATGACCTTTAAAGGGAAGAATTGTGGCTACTTTGCATTTGTCTAGTGCAAGTGACCAAATTGTATCTTACTTTTTAAGTTTCTCCAAATACATTTGGTTATCAATTGTGGTCCACTGTCAGTGTGACATTAGGTGCTTCATAATGTGTGTATAAATACTGTTTTCATTGTAGTTGTTTAGCATGTGTGATTTGTGGTTCTGACTTTGTCACAGGTCAAATCTAGGTTGACCATACATCCTCTTTCTATTCCTGGACATATTCTCGCTGGGTTTCTAAATTGCTCTAAATTGTCCAGGGTTTGGCTTTGTTTGGACAATTAAGGCAATTTAGAAATCCCGGCCAGGATATGCTTATTGAAATACAGTCACCCTAGTTAAAGCTGAAACATGATACCAAGTGACTTAAACTAAGCTTGTTTAAAGAAATTTTAGTAAGGCATGGGCCAGCTTGAGGTTTGTGTGCTTTGGTAAAAGGTCAGTAACTGGATTACGTATGTCTTGATGCCTTTCGGATGTGTATGTCTTGTAGCAAAGCTTTGGAAATTCCCAGTAAGACCTGTGTTGGTGCTGTGTTACATGTAATTGAAGTAAAATGATGGTCCATTTGTAATTCAAAGGTGCAGTATTGTGTCATAAGAATTAACTCCCTCAGGTCTTCTCAACACCAGCAGGCCTCATAGGACCCTGATCTATAAGGTCACACTTGATTTTTTTTTATTCAATTCTTTGTGAATAGAATATACTATATATTTGTACCCTTGAAATCGCCCTTTAAACCTCTTTTTTTCTCCAGTTTGAATGGGTCTTAAAAAACCCTGATGTCTTTTGGTGCTAAATAAAAAATGCTAATGATGTATGTAGAATGTTTTCCTGAACTGATGATTTCAAGACAGGTTTTGTTTTAATATCTTTTGATATTTTACATGGTCTGTTTACCTAGCTTTATATTCCATGCTTGTACTAATATCAGTAATGAAAAATAAATTGCACCAACCTTTTTTTTTATTGTCTTTTTCTGTTTATTTTATCAACCCACAAAACTAAACTTTCCATTTTCAGACTGTGTCAAAGTTCACTTGGGTTTGATTTAATATTTTCTAATAGATTGCTGGTTTAATACTGTGCTAAGAAGCGAGAGATGAATTAGACAAATACTTTAAAATGTAGCTTAATAAAAATTATATTTAATAGATGAGAAAAGGTTAATGAATAAGTATTTCACTAGATGTTTACAGAAACATAACAGTAATAGAAAATGGAAAATAACTGCAGTGGAAACCCTTTTAAACTGCGATGCTCCTAGGAAGTGTCCTAGGAATTAGGAATATTTTTTTATAGTTTGAAGTAGGGCTGCACGATTCTGGATCAATTGAGGATCATGATTTTTATTTTTTTTTTGGTCTCAGAGATCACAATTTTCCTACGATTTTTTTATTATTATTGTTACTATTATCATTATCACAAGTATATAAATTAATACTTTTATTTTGCAAGGATTATTTAAATTGAACAAGTGCGGCAAAGACATAAATATTTCTATTTCACATAAATTTTGTTCTACTGAATTTTCTATCAAAGAAACCTGAAAAAATCTTCTCATCTATTTTCAACATAATAATAATAAATTTTTTTTTTTTCAACAGCAAATCAGAATATTAAAATAATTTCTGAAGATAATGTGACACTGTAGAGTGGAGTAATGATGCTGAAAATACAGCTGTGCATCACAGAAACAAATTACATTTTAAAATACATTTAAGTAGAGAGCAGTTATTTTAAATTGTAAAAATATTTAAAAACCTTACTGTTTTTGCTGTACTCTGGATCAGATAAATGCAGGTTTGGTGAGCAGAATAAACTTTAAAAACAACATTAAACATCTTATGGTTCAAAAACTTTTGTCTGGTAGTATATATATCATATATTTTTTTTATGTTAAAGAGTGGTGAAAAAGTTGTTTAAATCATTGATTTAACGACTCACTCATAAACCTGCTTCCCTTGTTTCATTACTGGATGAATCAGCGTTTTTGAACGATTCTCTTGAATGAAAAATTAATTCATTGACAAATACATTTTTAAGACACTTGTGAAATAATGCAATGGACACGAACGTTATTTGAAGCACAGTAGCTACTTTCAAAAGGGGATTTTCTCTATTTTGATCGCTGCCAGATAGACGTCAATGTTTATATCTGAACTATAAACTTTATCCCAGTATTTCTGTGATAATATAAGTGACTGTTAGACAGAAATAGTACAGTGTAGTTCAAAAGACAGTTTGAGAAAATGTTTCTTAACCGCTAACTGCTCTCTCTTGTGTCAGCGGCAGTGCGAGCACGAATTTGAATGATAAGACTTTGTTAAAGGTTTAACAGACTCGGGGAATCGTTGTCTTTAGGAATTAGATCGAGAGGGTGTCTGAATGGAGATCGCGATCTTGATTAATCGTGCGGCTCTAGTTTGAAGTGACTTTCCGAATATCACACACGCATAGTAGATTCAGTTAGATTAGTAAAAATATACATAACATAAATGTAATATTTGGAATTTGCAAATTTTATGTTAACACATTTACCAAAACTTTCATTTTTGTTTTATGTGTTTAATTGTGACTTTTATTTTGTTGTTTATTACTTTTATTTTGATCGGTTGAAGTAGTTACCAAATTGTTTACTTCACATAGGCGAATGGTGACTTTTATTTTGACATCTGTGAATAGTTTGTAAGCTGCTGTGGTTGCAGGCTTACAGCCCATTTTCCAGCCTGCTGCAGAAGCGGCACTCTACGAGCGGCACGCCGGTGAATCTGCTGCCCGGTTCCCTCGCAAACCATCATAGTTTGGACTTTCAGAACAAAATGTAAGATAAAGGCGTTGATTTGATCTGTGACACACACGCACGCACAACACAAACACTTTACTGTACAGAAAAACAATAATTTATTATTACATTTAGTTTCGGACTGTACCTATTTATTTATCTAATGTTATCATTTAAATGTTTTAACGTTACATTTAAAAACACAACGGATAAAACATAACTAGAACATTAACTACTATTACAAATAAAATCTTAAATATTAACTTAGTGGAAAACTAACTGACGTTAAAGAGGAAACGTTCAATCGGAAACCTAACTTTTTTTTTTAAATAAATATATTTTTATTCCGTAAGTAACGTTAATGTACTAGATTCAGACCTTAAACTCTTAGATGGATATAAATATACAGGCACACATTGAATTGAAATTAAGTAGGAAGTAAAAATGATGTAGATGGACTGAAGGGTGTGAATGTTTTTAAGGAAATGAGGCTTTAACTCTCTTTTTTTTTTTTTTTTTCTTATTTCCTCTCTTCCTCTCAAAGCAGCTTCAGAGGAAAAGTATCGTAGTCTTTAAATCATCGTTTTTGTCCCAGCCATGGCTGTGAACGTGTTCTCCACATCGGTGACAAGTGAAAACCTCAGCCGCCATGACATGCTCACATGGATCAACGAGTCTTTACAGATGAGCCATGCCAAGATCGAGCAACTGTGCTCAGGTCAGTGACCAGCTGTCTGTCCTCTTCACTTCACACTGCCAGCTTGAGCACCATTACATTGCTGACAGGGTTTTAAAAGATAAACATAAAGCTTAATTTGGAATTTGACCATAAAGATTATATATAATAATAGTGGCTTGTATAATGACTGCCATTTGCATGCTGAATTTTTCTGGGTCAGCGGTCATCACAATTAAATGAGAGAATAGAAAAAGATGAGTGAAAACTGATTTTGTGTAGGTTGGGACCTGCGTGACTCTTTTTCTACTAATTATTTTGTTATTTTATTTTATTATTTGCTGACTGTGTCTTTATTAATGTGTTTTAAGGTGCTGCTTACTGTCAGTTCATGGACATGCTGTTCCCGTCATGTATTCCGATGAAGAAAGTCAAATTCCAGGCCAAACTTGAGCACGAATATATCCATAACTTCAAACTCCTTCAAGGCAGCTTCAAAAAGATGGGTGTTAGCAAAGTATGTCAACCTGTTAAATTCATTAGCACACAAATCACAATCATCCATTTCGATAGACAAAATGTATTTAGAATTACAATGTGAAGTGTTTTTACTTGCTATTTTAAAACATTCTATGTCTCCGTGCAGATTATTCCTGTTGACAAGCTTGTGAAGGGCAAGTTCCAGGATAACTTTGAGTTTGTGCAATGGTTTAAGAAGTTCTTCGATGCAAATTATGATGGAAAGGAATATGATCCGGTGGCAGCTCGGCAGGGACATGAAATGCCCTCCAGTCAGAGTCCAGCAGCAGCTACAGCTAGCAAGCCAAAGAAACCCAGCTCAGGTAAAGAGAAAGAACCAACAGGAAGTTCTCAGTACCATTGCAGCCTTTCTAAGGTTTATCCTAATAAAAAAAACATATAAATCTACTACTAATATTTATATAATGGTTAATAATTTAAATAAATAATTATCAACATCAGTCTTTTTGGGTGTATATAGTTATATAGTTCATGGAGACTTGCGTTATTGTCGGAAGCTAGCTGTCCTAATGCTAACAGGTGCATGACAGCTGCAGCTGTTATGGATTATGACCCCAAAATATGTGGGTGTGACCCAGTCACACAGCACATGTGTGAGAATAACTGGACCCTTACGTTGCCTGTGCATGGATTTTTCTCTTCGCTTCAGACACAGGCGTCACACCTGCAGTCAAGCCTATGGCCCCTGTTGGTAAGAAATTGAGAACTGTCAGTTTTAGTTCAAGCACATTGTACAATGTTGCTTCACCTCTGGGCATTTTTCTCACATTATAGTGATTCCTTCATTTCCAAGTGCTGCACATTTTTAAAAGAACAGTCATGGGGTTCAATTTTGGGTCTATGGCATTTGCTGGTGTGTTATTTTTAAGTGTCTTTTTTTTTATATCACCTTCAATATATATGAAATGCAACCATTTAATTTATTCAGTTAGTCAGTTTGAAGCTAGAATAGATCCTTATTCTTAAGGCAGGTTGATGAGCATGTATAGCAAGGTGATGGATGTGGTTTTGATGTTCAGCTCCACAGCGTTCAGCCACAGCACCCAAATCTGCACCAAAGGCAGCTCCAGCTCCAACGCGAGGCGCAGGAACAGGCGGCGGCGATGAAGAGAAAGGAGCACTTACTCAGATGGTAAGACTTTATACAAAATATTTTTTATAGATATTATTTTATTAATGATGATGATAAGTTTATTGTTGTTATATAAAAATGTATGTTATTCTTTGCTTGCGCTCATCTGAGCAGATAAATGACCTGAAGGCTACTATTGCTGACATGGAAAAGGAACGGGATTTCTACTTTGGCAAACTGAGAAACATTGAGCTCATCTGCCAAGAGAAAGAGGGTGAGGGTGATCCTTCACTGCAAAAGATTGTGGATATTCTGTACGCCACAGATGTAAGTGTCAATCAGTGTTTTTAAAGAAAGTCTCATGCTAAACTGTCTTCAGCCCGCTGAGTTCTGTGGTTTTCTGTCTTTAAACAGGATGGTTTTGTAATCCCCGAGGATGAGGTGGGCGAACCAGAAGAGTTTTGACCAATACAGGGGTGACTGTTTTAAAACAAAAAAAGTACCCTGCTGGATGCACACAAATGTACATACTGATGGCTGATTCCTGCTGTTCTGCTGCACTTGCTTTTGGTCCATCATTTTGGACTTTGACTTTTGAATGTCTTTTTATTCAGGGAAGTTCTATACCTTGAATTTTCAGCTGTTTTTTTTTTTTTTTTACTGACCATCAAAAATTATTTTTGTGAATGGAGAATAAAATACTTATCAAAGGCTGTTTGTATAAAGCAGTCCAATGAGGTCTGACTTGCCAATGACTAAACAAACCCAAGGTATTGTATGCAAACATGATCAAGCCATTCTGATCCATTCATTCTGTAAGAAACAAAAAACAATACAGCCATCAGGTGTCCTTTTGCTGTTATTTAGTTTCTGATCTGTACCTTTGACTGCTAACTGAACTATTGTGAGTGAAGTTCACTTCCTCTAATAAGCTCTGAAGCAGGATGTGTGTCAACCTTTTGCATTTCCCTTTTACAAGCACACAAGACCATGAGGAACCACTTGATAGGCATGACACTTGGTCTTAACTGGCAAAAGTTGTTGAGCTGCAAATACCACCACCGTCGGGTAGTTGTTGATGTTAAATATGTGACAGTTTTTCTTTTGTTACATTTACAATGTATTAAAATAATTTATATATATTGCATACAAGCAAAATGTGCAGTAAATCGGTCCACATTTTATCATTGGGAAACGTTAATCATTTTCCCCATGGTTTTGATGTTCTGGGCATTTGAGAAACTGTGGGGTACTTGTGACAAGGTTTGATGTCCAGTTTTTGGAGTCCAGGAACCACCATCCCTGCTTGAATCCTGCACAACACCTTTGGGAGAGAGAGACGGTAGCTCCTATATCTCATCTGCCTCCTCTCTCGGGTCACCTCCGCATCATTCTGTTTCTCCATCTGTGTATTTGCTGATCGCCACAGTTCTGTTAAGACAATTCAAAGTCATCATGATTTAATTTGCTTCTCTGAGATTTAGTAATCAAATGTGAAGAAAACTTTTCAATTGCTTAAATCGTGTTTAGGCCATTTGTCTTGCGTAACCAGACCTTCAGACCACGGTCAAGAGGGTGTGAGGGCTGAAGCTGAGACTATTAGGCCATAGACTATCGTGGAAAAAAGTTTCACTTCCAAAATGTCACGAATAAGCCCTTAAAACACAGCATTATATTTTATTTAAATTATTAGAACATGCTTATTTAGTAAATGGAAATAATAATAAAAAATATTAGGAAAAGCTCATTTTTAAGTCATCCTGCCTTTATGTCTACCAAGTACAAATGCATCTCAATAAATTAGAATGTCATGGAAAAGTTAGTTTATTTCAGTAATTCAACTCAAATTGTGAATCCCGTGTGCATTCAGTTTATTTAATACACGAGTTTCACAATCTGAGTTGAATTACTGAAATGAACTTTTCCATGACATTCTAATTTATTATTTCAATATAAATGCCCTTACTCAAAAAGCACTACAGGTCGGTATTTTTTAATTATTATTTTTTTTGTACTTCGCACACATTTTAAATATTACTACTGAAAGTTCAATGCACTTATAGCTTTATACACTTTTTGTCAGATTCCTTGTCTGACTTAAAATCTAAAGTATGACTCAAACCGTATCAGCCTTTAAAAATGCATCATGTTAAATTCATATTTAATTTATAGTATAATTCCTAAAGAAATGTAGTAGGCTAATTTGTAACCAGCCAAGTATGCAACATCAAACAATATGCTAACTGGTAAATTGTTAAATACATTTTTTTAAAGAAATGTATTAGAAATGTTTACACATTTCCCATGTACTGTATTTGTGAGCATAAAAGATGAGGTAGTCTGAGATAGTACAGACTACCTGTCACCATTTAAGTCAATCGTTAAAAAGTGAGCTCAGAAATTCATCATTTAGGCAATAGGAAGCCACATGGGTATAGATTTGGCGTAATTATATACAGTTGCCTATCTAAGCAACAGTGATTGCACCTAAACTGACAACAGATAAGTGGGTATTAACTTCTTTTGATCCTGACATCTAGGGGTCTTAATAAAAACTGATTGTTTCGTGTGTCTTTTTGAATTCACTCGACAATGGGGAAGGCAGGCAACTGCACGTTCATGGGATCCCTGTGTGATCTGAGTTCTTTAAAGGTAAGATATTTAACACTGTGATGAAAGATGCAGATATCAACCAAACAATGCCTACTGTGTGCTGCTTATGGAGCCTGTGTTACAATGCTGGAAGTAATTTTTCCTGGATAATGACAGTCCATTGTAGTGTAAAACATGGATGATTAAATGCTATACAATTTGTATATGCAGTGTAAAAGACATTGCAGATGAAACTGCTCATCAGTAAACAATATCCACAGAGCTATGTGACTCAGTTACATTGTTTCCAAACATTTACTTTTTACCATTTTCACTTGTTTCTTATTACCCCAAAAGTGTGACCCTTGGCTAAACTTACCAGTTGTCTCATTTCAGAAGCATGAATGGGTACCAGGATGGGAAATGATGTCTGCTTAAGAACATCTGGAAACATTTCCATTGTACTAAATGTTTCATTGTGATGGAATTAGGTTCTTTAGATTGCTAAAACATTCTTCTTCTTCGGTCTGTTTCATTTTAACAGAGAAATCTTAACTTTTGTCTTCCTTTAGGAGCAGTATGGGCTGGATGATGGTGGCTGTTCTTCAGTTCTCTGTGTAGAGAGGGATTTACCTAAAATAAAAATAAAAAAGTACATTTATTCATTTAGCACAGGCTTTTTTCAAGTATCTTAAAAATGAGGAACACCACAGGCAATTTTTTTTGTCATATTAGTGCATTGATTAATGGTTGTTGACTAATTAAATGCACAATGTCTATTACAAAAACACACACAAGGATAGGTTTTCAACGTGTATTTATGCTTTGGGACAATCTATGGGACAAGTCACAAGCCTCCCGGTTTTCATCCAAAATACCTTAAATTGTGTTTCGAAGACTAACAAAGCTTTTACGGGTTTGGAACGACATGGGTGTAAGTGATTACTGACAAAATGTTAAATTTGGGGTGAAGTAACCCTTTAAGCAAATACAATTTTACATTTGATAGTGTATGGACTGTGGAGTAATATGTAGTCTCTCTTCAAGAATGTTGTTTACCGGTATATGTAAATGTCTAGATTTGCCACCAGATGGTGCTATTGTATTCATAACGCCTTTGGTTTACCGTAAACCACATTTTTACAGATGAAATGGCAACAAGGGAGTTACACACAACAAAAATCATCAGAAGGTCTAAAGGTTGTGATAATTATACAGATAACCATGTGAAGGTTCTTATTAGAAACAGTTTTTATTAGAAATATGGATCAGAAAAGATTGTACTTCAATTTTCTTTTAAAGTTCTAGTGAATATGGGAAATGCTGCAGTAGAACCTTACAGATAGAGTCATCTGGCCTCGCTTGATCTGTGGCCCGAATCCCCAGCTTGGGCCAGAGAGAGACAGTCAGCTCAGTTTTAACCTCCCATGAGGAGGCGAGATTCCTCCAGGCCAGCACTTTTTCTTGTCGCTGCCTCTCTCTCTGTTGTTTAAGTCTTCCTTCCTGCTATCATTCTGTTCACGTATATATCCATACCTCTTTTCCCACTTATCTTCTCCTCTGTAGAACCTAAATAAACTATGATATTCTCCTCTTTAAGTCTACCATGAGTCTGCGATCGAGTGGTTGTCTTTATTGGATTTGCTGTGGATCAAACCTCACTAAGTGCAGACTGGCAAACATTAATCAGTTGACCTCACACATATGGTCTGAGCATCTAACCGTGGCCAATCTCACGCCGAGTGGACCAATGTTCATCCACCGCATGCTGCTCATCACTGCACAGTTGAACTCTTGTGGAACCTCTCTGTCAACTTTAGATTACAATATTACCGAGACGTCAGCCTGCTACAATATGATGTTATTAGATCCTCATGCAAATATTCTGTAATTGGAAATATCAGAGGAACAGTGTGAGGATCTGAATGAACATATTTGTTTTCACTTGAAAATCTGATGTGAAGTTTATCTAAATTGAGAAATGTCCATTCAGTTTAGTTTTACTGACTTACTCTGGTCCGTCTACATTGTGGACCATGAACCATAGATATCGGGCAGATTAAGGTCAAAGGTCAACTCATAATCCAAGCGTGTGAACCTGAGGTGTCAGTGAAAGGGCAGGATAGTTTCTTACTGCACTGAGTAAAGGTCACACAACATTAGTCAAAAATGCAACAAAAGTAAACTTTTATTGTCATGTTGAGAAAAAAAAAACCTCCTGTTGATTTACAGATCAAGATATCTGAAAGCTGACTCACGTCCCCCCTCCCGCAGTTTTTCCTTTAGCCCCTTCATTCATCATGCATTCACAAATAAACGACTCCCGAGTTGCTCAACTAAAATTTCACTCCCATTTATTTCATTACATGATGGATAGTTGCTGTCTACTGCTCTTGTAATAGTTAGCTGAATGAGTGGCTTTTTATATCCTAAGGCTGTTCTATAGGATTTTTTTTTTCATTCTTTCAGCATTTCAGTGAGATGACATGATAAAATCTCACACTCATTCATGTTCATATATTATAATTTGGCAATTACTAGAGATTAAACAGACATATGACTTTATGATCAAATCAGGCACAATTGATATTTACTATAAAAGGCAAAAAATTAAGACACAGGTATTAATACATCTTTCCATACACTGAAAAAAATTATATGTTTTTGCCTGCTAAATTAGGTGCATTGTTTTGAATAATTAAACTCAAACTCATTTTTTGAAAATGGATGTCATAGATTTACCTTAATACATTTGGGGTTCTTTCTTTATGCAATTTTATTTGTTTAACTAAAAGTATGCAATTCTTTGTGCACAAAAGTTTTGCTGTAGTGTTATAGAATTGCAGATATAAAAAATGTACTGATTAAACTAAATAGTCGACTGGTGTTTAAAATCCAAGGAGAAACTTGAATATCAACATTCATTAGCCACATATTTCTAATTAATTTATTTTTTTTAAACAAAAATGATTCATTTATATTTAACAATCACTGTAACAGCCAAACATTGTCTGTTTTAATGTAGGTGTCAAAATGTGGTAACAGAAACAAAGAAAGTATTCCTTTTTGAGTGTTGGTTATGATCCATATTCCCTGTTGATTTGAATCAACATTATGTTTTATTTAAGGCTCAGCTCTTCATAATCTTTACAGTTGTGTTGTCACATTGAAAATGTGAAGTTTTAGTGGATCAGCTACAGGAGTGGTTGATATCAGACGCTGTATGTCTGACCTTTCGCCTTTGCTTTGTTCCTCATGAGTACCCAGTTCTGTCCACACACTCATACTCAGCGTAAACACTCACACACACATGCGTGGTAAAATGATGATGACCAAGGGCCATAACCCCACCCCTCTCTCCACCCCCCACTTGAAGTTAGTGCGTTGTCCATATAATACACATGAAATTACACAGAGGTTCACAGTTATTTTACAAAAGATAAGATGCCTGAAGCAACTAAAAATGTTCTACCAGGCATTTTTGCTCGTTACAAAATCACATCCTTTTCACCCAACACCGACCCAAGCGATTTCCTATTCACAGGTGAATACAACAATAGCCCAAACGGTCATTCACATACTGTCCCCCACCCCGATCCCAACCCAAAGACAAGAAGAAGAAAAAAAGTCTCAAAGAAATCCTTAAGAATCCAAGAAGTTCCTTTTAATTCCACGGAAAATCAGCGTCTCTTTGTGATTCTTTTTTACTTTTTCGCAAATTCAAGTCTCTCCAGAGAACTGAGCAAAATTGTACACTCCCGCGTGTCTCAGTTCACAAATTCAATAACACAGCCGAAGCAGCTGTCTTCTTACCCACAACCCTTAGGTTTGTGATGGGCAGCAAGATGTGTCCTCTGATGATCCACAAATACACAGTGTTGTGTTTTCCCCAGCATATGTTTTTGTGAGATTTATTGTTGTCTATATATGCATACAGCTTTCAGATCATTCTTGCATTGGTAACATTAAACCTTGGTAATGGAGTAAGGCATAAAATGCAGATAACAGAAAGAACTATTCTTCTTCTTCTGTTCATCATAGGTGTTCTTCTGCTGTTTTTCTGTTCTAGCAAAGACAGGTTTTAGAAAAAGAAAGTCTGATCACTCCGACCAATTCCATGCCTACCCTACAGAGAGATCTCATTGAACATTCAAAGAAATATTACAATCTGTCCTGTCTGCATTGGTCAGCATTCTGATTCAAGTCAAAATATTCCAGAGAAATCATGTGGCTGATCAATGATTTCTTGAGTTGTGTGCAAAATATTAATGGAAATTAATTCGACATCAAACGGATTCCGGAATTTAGTTCACCCACTTGTTAGCTCCTAATGAAATGGAA
Organism: Carassius gibelio; assembly: GCF_023724105.1. NCBI lineage: Eukaryota > Metazoa > Chordata > Actinopteri > Cypriniformes > Cyprinidae > Carassius > Carassius gibelio. The sequence continues at coordinate 17,284,774 of NC_068378.1, read as the reverse complement.
TACTTGAAAGAATAAATCTTAACATTCCATTACCAGCTTACATGTTTTTTTTTTCCTTATCTCAAACACATTCATATTTTTATTACAAGATTAAAATTAGATTAAAAAATAATAATTCGGCTAAACATGAGGCCGAATCAGTCCAGCACAAACTTTTAACTTAAGGTTCCTCCTTACTACCTGACCAACTTCTTCTTTTCAGGAATCCAACAACATGTGTTAGTATGTAACACAAGTAGACTAAAATACCTCGATTGCAACCAACTTTCACTGACATATGATTGAAAATGTAAAGGCTAAATTAATTAACGTCCAAGATACATGTATGAAAATCCATATTAAAAACATTTTGATTTGGTCGAGATCCAATAAGCTAGTAAACTTTCATTTAAGTAATTCAAGACGCAAAAGACTAAGTAACTTCTCCTCTACAGCACTTTCTGTGCAATCGATTGGAAGGATAAATGATCTGTTGGTTTAACCGTAGTACACTATTAACAGATCAGTATTTTCTCTCAATCCTGAACTGTCGCTTCACAAAATGAGACCACTTACAGTAAAAGACTTCACTTTTTCTTGGTCTGAATATTGTAAGACTAGTCATATATTCAGACCTGTAATGGAAATGATAAGGGCACGAGTTATTTTGTGCAATGCTAGAAAATATTTTAAAAATTAATGAGTAAACAGAGTTGAAAGAGATAAAGAGACGAATAAAAAACAATACATTTCATTGAAAATGTTACTCAGGGAAAGAGCACCTACAAACCTGAATAGGCCATATTTCACAAAGATTCATATTTTCATCCAGCTCCTTTCATATACAATCCCTTTGAATCAACTTGGGAGGAAAAACATTATTTGTTCTGGAAGTTGCTTTTGTATACACACTGTTTTATGAGCATCTTAATTCCTGCCTGATGGAGACACAGGAAGGATTAGCATTAGCAACCAATTAGCATAAATATTAGGAACTCCCTCTCTTTTTTTTCTTTTCTTTTTTTTTTGTCAGCCTCATTCAGTCCTAGAGGCTTATGCTTGGCACTCGTTCTTAAAAGTAGTTTAATCTCAAGTTTTTGCCTTAAAGTTAAGGTAAAACACATGCACGTGGAGCATTTATGAATCAGTAGTTCAAATAATATCAATTATTCTGCCAGGAGCGCAGCTGTTCACAAGGCATGAACAATATTTTTGTAAATCTTTAATTCAAGGCCCTCAGGATCCTGGTAAAGGGATACAGATTTTGAGCCAAATCAAATGGTAATGTTTGCTGAGATCGATCATGAGAAGCCATTTGATATAGCCTTCATACATTCACCATAAAATAGACCAGTTTGGTTGATTTGTACCACCCTAATGCAAAACATACGGTTCCTCGAACCTGTTCAGAATTGATTTACCAAACCACACATTAGAGTAGAGCCTATCTCCCCCTTAAAATCATTAAAGTGACAGTAGATGCTTATTCCGTGACATCCACCCTTTTAAAGCATCTTAATACTGAATCAAAGGCCACAACAGCTCTTAAAGTTCATCCACGTCTCCATCTTTAAAGACTTCTTTTTCCCTCCCCCTGGCTGTCAAATCTCTGACCATCCAGAAGAGAGAAAGAGAAAAAAAAACATTATGAATAAACACTCATCTTCACATGACACAGTAAGGCTCACGGGGTAGTTGAGGTGGAGTTCTACAGCAGGGAGGCAGGTGGGCCAGAAGGCCCTTTTTCAGGTCCTTGTTGAGGAAAAAGCAGATGATGGGGTTCACGCCCGCTTGGGCGAAACTCATCCACACGGTGGTGGAAAGATACCGGTGTGGGATGGTGCACGCCTTCACAAAGACCCGCCAGTAACAGGCCACAATGTACGGGGACCAGAGCACCAGAAAAAACAAGGTGATGACATAGAACATCCTGCCAAGCTGCTTCTCTGCCTTAAACTCCTCCATGCCTAACAGGCGTCTGTTCTGGTTGTGCAAGTTCTGCCTAATGCCCAGTAAAGTGGGAGGCATTGGGCCACGGCCGAACCCTGCTATCCAGTTTGCAGCCGCCTGTCCTGTGGCTCCAGGTCCATGAAATGTCCAGTTTTGGCTGATGGCTGGAACCATCTGGACCGGCTTCATCTTTCGGTGCTTGTATTCAAACAGCAGGAGCTTCATGTAGACCACGTGTGTAGCCAGGATTAGCACGGCCAGCATCAGCATGAAGCCTAGAGTGTCATTAGCCTTGAAGTAGCGATGTTCAAAGATGCACTGGTCTTCCTCGCGGATAAACTTGTAGGTGCCAACGTCAAAGACGGGTGGGAACGCCATGGCGACTGACAGCGTCCAGACCATACATACCACTGCCACACAGGTCCAGAAGGTCATTCGCTTGGAGTAGAAGCGGTGGTGGGCGATGGCCATGTAGCGTGTGACACTAATGCAGAACAGCATGAAGGCAGCATGGAAGCAAAAAAGGACGGCCATAAAGGCCACCACCTTGCAGCTGAGCACATTGTAAGTCCAGGCCGAGCCGTTCTTGATAGACACCAGGACAAAGGGAAAGCAGACCGCAGAGCGGATGGTGTCGGCGAGGCAGAGGTCCAGAAGAAAGTAGTAGGGTGCCTTATGTAGGGCTCTGTCCCTTAACACCAGCAGGGATACCACTAAGTTGCCCACAAGGCTGATGCAGATGATCAACCCCAGAAGGACAAGTTTCACATAGGTAGACACGGCTGAAGAAGGTGCTCCACCCATCATGCCACCTGTAGTGGACACCACGGCCGCCAGGGGGTTCCCAAGCCCGTCGCTGCTTGCATTTCCGTTGGCCATACCTTTTTCTGCTCAAATCGCACACCTCCTCCTTCAACGCCCCCTTTACACCCGCTTCCTCCACTCCCTCCTCCACCTCCGCCTCCTCCGGCTGAGCTGTCGTCCGTCCTCGTGGTTGCCTTTCGTTGGTGTCTCAAATGGAAGGAGAGAAGCTTGATCTGCATTGCCCCATTTTTGTCCAGTTCTCTTTGGAGCGTCCCCTTCAAATGTGCCACCTCTTCTGGCCTCCACACCTATGGACAAAAAACAAAACATTTGTAACTCTTGTTTTCTCACACAAACAAATGCTGGTCTTTAAAGGCCACAGACACTACGGACTTTTGGCAAAGGTATAGCATTTTGGTATTTCCTAAGAGAAAGATTTTTAGGTCAAGAAGTGTGAGAGTATTATTGATGCTGGAAGGAGAGAGATTTTTCTCAATACCACTACAATATATTTTAAGTATTTTTTTTTCTTGCAAATAAAAATATATGTAGCTCTTGGAGTGCTGAGGAGACCACACAAATACAACAGCATACTACTGGTGCTGAATAAAAACAGTAACTCTAGAACTATGGCAATTTATTGCCTTGTACCTTACATGTGCAATGACAATAAAGTTGAATCTAATCTACTGTAATTAGGCAAAAACTGCAAATAACACTTTAAAAAGCATAACAATCAATAAGGATAATGTGGTTTTATTTACAATGTGTGGAAACACACCATTGGTCAAATGTATATGAAAAAACTGGAAAATAAAAAAATCCAGAAAAACCTATTAATCACGTTAAAATTATGTTATTTGTACCAGAAATGTTTAGATTTCAAACTACATTAATGCTATTATCCCCAAAGTAAAAGATGAGACAAATAGCAATTTATTAATAAATAGCTGATTTATTGCTGTTCACTGGACTGTCAGTATGTTTACAAGCACTTTAAAGGCCTGCATTCCAGGCAAAAATAAATAATAATGGGTTGTGAACGCAAAAAGCGGAATGGAAAATAACGCAGAATTTCAACACAACATCCCGAACTTGCGTGAGACGCTGAAACCGAAGCAAGACAGTGCAACAGTCACTAGACTAATCTGTAGCCCATGTTTAAAACAGAAAAAAAAATTGATTCAACGGAAAGTCCAAATTTGACATAGATAATGTGGTTGTGTTGCACAGCGGTGTGCACAATCTGCGTACGCTACTAAAGAGCGTTTGCATACTGATTTGGTTTCACATTGTGTCAAAATGATAAAGAATGCGCCTCGGATATGCAAAAATCTGCTGCAGCGTGATTCTTAACTTTCCATGTAAACATACTGAAACAGATGTGATTTCTTAAGACACGTGTTGTAATACCTGTTAGGCAATAGCTACAGTTTATGTTTCATAAATAATCATTCTGTTACGTTAATTAATTTACATCTCTAACTAATTGCACATGCATTCACTTTTTTAAATAATATTAAATATCAATGATAAATGAAAATCAAAGAAATCTAATCTTCATGTTTCCATTCTTAAATAATAATACATCAAACGGAGCATGTTACATCAATTAAAAAGTTATCTCTAAAGTAATGCACACAAAACAATTCTTTAAACAATAAATTTCATCTTTTTCCTAACTATGAGTGCTTTCACCAAATGTAAAATACTAGAAAAGAGCTACAGAAAGAATGGGAAAAAAGAGCACTTTACGCCAAAGAAGGTATTTTGTTTCCGCCATCAGTAAACTGATCAATCAATAGTTTGCTGAATGTGATTATCAGGGCTCCGGTAAGCATCTGCTGTAACATGCTGAGGAACATCTTCTGCTTCCCCCTTAGTGCCGAGCAGATCAGCTGTTTCCAACACATGCTACATGGCATGCCAGCAACTAGTCTTTCATGGTAATTACCTCATTGTTGCTAGGCTACAGCAGATCACTTTTTATGTGTAGAGTATAGGCATGTGGACCGGGGATGCGGGGGCAAAGGGTGTGGGGAGCTGGGGGCAATAAAAATGTGTTAGCGGGACTGGAAATCTTTGTTAATCTGCATTTGCAGGCGGCAATGGAGCTTCAAGACAATGCTTTAGCATATATATATATAGTGATAGTGAAATCTAGAACTAACTATATAGATACAGCATGAATAATTTGGGCCCACTTTCCTCTAATGTTTCTGGAAGTTCCACCTAACCCAGACTTTCTCATTTGCACCCACATGCCGAAAGAGCAGACTCCGGCCCAGTTGATGGTATTTAGATGAGGGCATATACCCCTGCCAAACAAATACATCCCCTGCTGGGGCGTAGAACAGCCAAGCTAGCATTATCCCCCTCTCTCAGTGTGAAAGAGCATTGATCCATGAATTCAGGTGTATACCTCCACCTGCTGTGGTGCTATTGGCAGCATTTAAAGAGCCATTTGTGCTAACTCTCACCGACTAACAGCCTCTGGTAGAGAGAAAGCTAAACTTAGGTGCCAGCTGATGACAAAACCACTGAGTACCTTAGTCCAACAGGAGATAGAACTGCGCCGACCCATTGTTTTAGAGCAGAAACACTAATTCACTTGTGTCACAGCAATTACAGCTGCTTGTTGCTAGGCTACAGGGTCCTTCTGCCTTGTGCGGTGTATGTGTCTTTGTAAGCCTGAATGCAACTCAGAATTGTATGCGCTGAGGTGAGCTGAGATGGAAAGTGTCACTCATGAGGAATAATCAGCCAGAACAGAGATTGAAGTGAATGTTTCTGTCACAGAGAAGATAAATTGTCACAACCTTATCATGACAACCCGTTGTAACCAGTTTACAAATTGCACCACTTTACGTCAGTTACAGGCGTTAATTGACCTGGCAGTTTCACTGTGATTCAGATTCAGAAAGGTAGTCTAAGCATTGTTATTGTTCTGAAGATGTTTTCAATTGTAGCAACATTTAGGTAGAAACAGTCTAATGATGACAATGTAATTTTAAATATGATGAATATTAAGCCATGTAACTTATTACATGCGTGTCACTGAACCTTACCTTTATGCAAAGAAAAAGGAATATGATGCCTGAACAACTGTTTTGCAAGTGCTTATGTCCCATTTTTCACTTGAAATAAAAGGTGGTTAAGTGACCTGGTATGGGGGGAGTGTTTACATCTTTACGGTCCAAAGATGATGATTTGCATTTCCCACAGTAAATGCTAATGCACTCGTGTTTTGTTCTTTGAAGTAAAGGGCTAAACAAGAATGTGGCTTATTTGGATGTGTCAGAGCTGGTACTGTTAGCTGTTTCCTACATAAGTGAGTGTTCACCTATCTCTATTTTCTCAGCTCTAGAGAAAATAGACATGTTCACATTCCAAAGAGGGAAGCTGAAAGTTTAATTTGCTCATTAAAGAAGAATGTACCCTCCTTTTCTCCTCAATTCTTTGATAGGCCCTTTGATAAACAGTCTCTCAGATACTGAGTGGGGAATGTAAGCTATATATTTTGATAACTTGTCTGCTGGCCATCATATAATCTAATGAATTTAAATATCCATTATTGTGTGGAATGGTACTACTAAAATTAAGGCCCTTTTAATTTTGTTTTCTCAGTATATAGCAACACAATACTTGCTTTAACACCCATTTATTGCCATTACTCTAGCCCATAAGTTTATTATGTGCAATGCCAAAAAGTATATATATATTTTTTTAAGAATGTTACATATTTATTGCTATTGTCACATATATTTTTAGGCATATTACTTCTCAAATTATTGTACAGGTTCCCTGTGAAAGAAAGTGCAAATCTCAGCGAATGAATACATTTAAGATAGATGTGTAAATGTCCCCAAATCACAAAGATTTAGTGAGGCCTAAATCTTTATATATCTTTATATAGGCCTACCTGTACCAATATTGTAAGCTACCTGTCACTGTATATAAACAAAATCATAAGAGTAAAGAAAGAGGTAATGACATGCTGAAAATTATTCAATTGTGATACATTTTGCCCCAAGTGTACAGTCATCCTAAGGGTGTTTTACATAATGGTTGAGTAATATTTTATAATTACAAGATTTAAAATCCAAATAGACTTTTTGTCAGACAAATATTCAATAAAAAGGAATATTTTTCACAGACTTCGGAAAATTTTCCTCAAGGAAAGCCTTTAGCTCTATTACATTTATTACAGTTGTCAACCCTTGGGTTATCATTATGTTCTATTATTTATAGAATAAGAGTCTATGATATTTCCCTCCAGAGGTTTGGTGTGCTCTTATCTCGCAGTAAAAGTGAGAAGGCCTTCGATGTCGTTGGGAGGAGTCAGATGTAAAGGGAGTTGGTTGGAGGTAGAAGGCTGGATAGCAACAGCAGTGAATATCGTTACCGTGGTCTCGGTGGGAGGAGGCGACGCGGAATTCACCAACCAAACGAGCCGGAATCATTTCGACTCTCCCACATATCGTTTTAATACGACAAAGAGAGATCCCGTCGTTCATGCTTAACTCTTATAAAAACGTTTTCTGCGTATCTCCATCATCTTCATGTGGGCTATCGGTGCGCTTGGCGATGCGCTACAATATACATGAATCGTTTATTGAACTGGAGCCTCTTTTACAGCGCGTGCGTTGTCGATTGTTTTCCTTCAAACACATGAAAGAACATAAAAATAATGAATCACCTAGAACTAATGACGTGACCCGCACAGCCAATACGCAAAAACGCAAATGACCCGTATGGACACTGTCAGCGCACATATAGCCTACAGTCCCAAGACACGTCTTCTTGGAAGTGCTGAGCATTGTGACCTGCATGGTTATCATTGTATATTATGAAGAACTACGGCGTCTCTTCCTCTCTCTCACTCTTTCTCTCTCTGTGTGTGTCTTGTTCCGCGCGCGCGCGCATTTGCATGAGGGACAATGAAATAAATGCATAAAACAGGCCTGCATTTCACTTCAGTAGCCTACATAGTATGCGTCATGACGAGAGTCATTTTATTTTAATTTTTTTGTTGTTTATTATTTAAATACTCGAGCACTCGTGTCCCCCATTTTATAGGTAGCCTGATAATATGATAAACATCAAATAGGAGAGTCATAATGTGATGGAGCTCTTACCTATAATTCTCGATCTTCCTCCAGGCAATGGATCTTGTCTCAGTGGTAGGCCTTAACGGGAGCTTGTTGTAAATATATAAAAAATAAAAATAAATAAAAAACAAAAACATACACAAAAATGTGCAAATACGTTTTTTTTCGACCCGACACACCGCGTTCAAGGAATCGCACATGAATCCAAATTGTAATCCAAGATGAACCTCGACGTCCTTTATGAACAACAGAGAATAAAAAAGTATAATGATAGCAATTAATTAATTAATTAATACAGGGGATGGTCAAGTCTGAAAAACAGAAAGAAAATCTGTTTCACTGGGAAGTATTTTGCTGAACGGTTTAAACAATATTATGCCAGAAGCTGAAATATTACACACATACGGGTTTTAAAAAACAAAAAAATATCGTTTCCTCTTTTTTCGTGTGCATGTCATGTCTTCGGGTTTTCCATAAAGCTAGGCCAAGCCTTAGCGGTATATTCCCATCACACGGTGACTAAATCAAGCAGAGTTTAATAGCACAAATACTCTATTTCTGATGTGTTTTGTGGTACCGTTTAATCCTGAGATACAGCGTCAATATCATTATCTTCTGCGCTGATTTAGATGTGTAAATAACGACTGGCTCTCGCTACTGGGCTACAGGACAAGGCGCTTCTTCCCATCTTCATTTTCTGGCTGGAGCCAAAGACATTTTCTCCCACGTCACACCGATAACGTTACACATCTTATCTTCGACGGGAATAAATCCGCTTTATCACGCATCATCGCTCTGTATATCCATTGGCATCAGCGTTGTCTACTGTAGTCATTCTATGAGGAGACATGTACACAGTACATGTAAGCGCCCTATATATTTCAAATGCACAAGCCTGGTAAGGTCTCTGATGTAAGGCGCAAAAAAGATGTATCACACATGGCAGTGACCCGATTCTTTGCTCGGGAATTCGCCATTAATGTCAGTATCCCGGTGCCATCGCTGAAATTACGAATGGTTACGAAAAATAAACGAAATGAAATGGGTTCTTCTGCGATGGTGAATTGGAAACAGCGGCTCCCGTCTCTGCGCTCTACCTTGGTTTTCTCAGGATCGGATCCCTTCGGAAAAGTCTCGGGATTTTTCGGCAGCCTCGTTGACGCTGTTCTCTCCAACATAGCCACAGTGGTGCACTGAAGACACACAGATAACCACAACTTTTAAATGGCGAGTGTTTTCAAAAACATAAAATTAGCACTAAAAATATATATATAATAATAATAAAGGCATAGGCCTCTATAGAGATGTTAGTAGGTCTGTCATTTTATAATTTTCAATTAAATTTTCATATTTGTTTACCTTTTTAAAAGAGGATGGGATATGGGCATAGCCCAACAATAAGTAGCCTACATTTCATTAAAAGTCCAAAAAATAGGCTACCTATTGCGTAATTGTTATTTTTTTATTTTAATAATAATAATGATAAATTGGTTGTGCTTTACAGTCTATACGTTTAAAGTACTTATAGCCAATGTTTAATGTACCAATATGTAGGCTATAATTTAAGGGCTTTTGTAGGCTTTTGTAGGCTTTCTTAGGGTTTGTGATTACAACACTCCCGTCTCTCCTCCATGGCTTCTGGGTCTTTGGCACATTTTTGATTGAAGTGAGGAATCTTGTAAGCCAGCTCATTCAGTAGGCCCTTGGTGTGTGAGTGTTTAATCTATCTGTAACTTCCTGGAAAAAAGGTGTTTTGTCTCTGCGTGACACAGCGATCCGCTGCATGTCCTCATGCCTGGCCAAACAGCTGCCTGAACCGCTGGAAGCCGCAGGAACAGATGGCCTACCCTACAAAGGGAAAACCGACCTATGGACACATAATCAGTCATCTGAAAGAAATAAAAGTACAAAAAGCGTATTTGTTACTATTTTTATAATATTAATATAAATATTTTTTAAGATGATATATTGGACATAGTTTAACAGTTACCTCACAGAACAAGGCTAAATATAGGCTACCCTTTACATTGCCGTATAATCTGGTAGTATGTGATCATCATCATCTTTTATTATGATTTTTAAAATTATGTTATATATATATTTATTAATAATCTTAGGAATACAGTTGCTTAAATCACTAAGCATTAACCTCAAGTAGAAAAAGCTCAATTACTCTAAATGAAAAAGGACAATATGTATGCAATAGCACCCTCTAGTGGGCAGAAAGATAGCTCGCTGCTCTATAGTTTGTCTTCTGTAGTGATCTTATCACCGTAACTCAAAGTATAAAAAAAGTAACAACCATTCCACACAGGGCTCAGGTGCAGGACAAAAAATATAAACGTATTTTCCGCACACTCCGTGCCTGACGAAGACCTGATGGTCGAAATGTTGCATCATTCAATTATATTTATGGAGCAATTAATACCCGTAAAGACATTGATAACAATGTGGAGTGATTTTTTTTTTTGTGTTCACTTTTTTTTTTTTTTTTTTTGGTAGGGCCATTATAGTGAAGGCATTATGGCTGCATAAATAAATAAAACTTATGCAATAAATGTTTTGTGTTATTTTAAAATAATATGGCCTAATATAACAAACATAGAAATTAGTTTAAAATAATACTATAATAATAAGAATACTTTTTTTCTACAATATCAATTTCTATTAAAAATGTACCCATTTTATAATAGAATTTTGTCACATGACATACTTCTGAATTCAATAAACTTTTATAATATTTATTTATTTATCTATTTATTATTATTATTATTATTATTATTATTATTATAGCACAATGCCTGAATCCTCTCTTGTCTGTTAACACAAATGAATGCTTAATATTTACTTTTCCGTGCTTATCAATTTCTTCACCCTGAGTTCTACATCAAAGGCCGGTTCGGGATTGAGACTGTTTATTTATATGTGTTTCATAGTCTAGAAATGATTTAAAAGGTTTAGAATTAAATAACCTCCACTTCGTGTTCATCAGCATCCACCCCTCACCCATAATGCAGTTCATCTGTTCAATGCAAGGCCTAGTGCAAATAACAGGATAGTCTTTAATTACTGATATAAATTATAAATATATAGTAGTGACGTATGGAATTTGCTCACTGGTTCTAAAGAGATTTATTTGTGATAAGTGAGAGTTCCTTTCCATAATTAGAAAGAGTGTTTGTCACTCGTTCCAGTGGAAGTCTTTATCTGTGCTAATTTTAAATGACATAAAATCATGTGACTGTCGATTTTGAGTGACAGACTTTCAGAGGAAATCAGAATGCGGCTTATCAGAAGTCAGAACATGTCATATGGGACATTTGCTAACCACAAAAATAAGAATTCTCATCAAAACAAACTTGTCATTTGCTCTTGTGAGGACAGTCCCATTTATGCAGATGTCAGTTTTGTGTGTGTAATTGTAGCAGCCGTTCCCATAGATGTTTGCTTTAAATTAAGCCAGTTAAATTTAGTCAGTTTGAACTGGATGCGTTGATTCAGTTTTATTGCAGTGTGCCTTATTATAAATAAGTACACCCTCCAAAGATAATACTTAAGCGATCAAATCCTGCTATGAAAGCAAAAGATTTAGGCGTAAATATCTGCACTAAACGTGATGTAAGCAAAACCCACCTCTGAATAGAAACATTTAAACTATTAGGGGGTTTCTGCTGAAAAGGTCCGTTATAGGTGTTCATTTCAGTAAAAGTAGAAAACGTTAAACAGTTCTGTTGATGAATGTGTGCCGGTTTGTAGAATTTAAGATCAAAGTTTCACATGTCTTCAAAAACACTGTCAGACCCATTTTTCAAAAACCCAGAGAGTTTCACAGTTTGACAACAGCATTTGTGCTTTGGTCAGGCAGTGGGATGATAATCGTGTGATAATTCTCACATATGAATATTGGGTCATGTTGTTTCTGTGGCGGCACTACTATGTCAAATCAATCTTCTACACCTAAAAACGGATCTGAATCCGCTGAATAAGACCTGAATCCACACCTACAATAAGAAATACTGAGTCATAATACTCAAAACACATTTGACTCATATTTGTATAAAAAAAAAAGATAGATATCTACTGATGAAGATATCCAGATAATTAGAAACACACATATGCGTACTAAGAAAATGCATACTTTAAAATAGCAACCTTACTGCTAAAAAACAAAAGGGTCAAACATTTTGCAGTTCTGGGCATCATTGCTTAAGATTTTAATGGTTGCCAAGTATATCAGTGCACTTTCTTTATCTGTTTTCATCATCTTGTTACATTTAGTGAGATAGTGCAACAATATTCTCACTAAGGATATTTTATAGTGTAATATATTACACTGTAAAATGAAGAAAATATATTGACAAAAACACACAGAAAAGATATTAAAGGGATAATTCAACCCATTCCATTTTTTATTTCTAAATCAAGCTCATGTCGTTCCAAACGTGTGGCTTTCTGTGTTATATTATGAAGAATGTTGGGGTTCAAACATCACTGGACCACACTGATTTTCATTGTATGGACAGTGGACTTCTACAGTATTTCATTTAGTTTGTGTGTGTGTGTGTGTTTCACAGAAAAAAGAGAGCCATGCAGGTTTGGAACAACAGGGTGAGTAAATGATGAGAACTTTTTCGTTTCTGAGGTGAATCATTCCTTTATTAAACATTGTCAGATGCCATTATGCAGTCAACTGTCTACATCACTATTATTATTATTATACTTTCGGCTTCTTATACCACATACTGTTGAAATGAAAATGACTATGGCACAACAGTAGGAAACTGTTAACATATTCTTTTCTTTATATGACGGATGCTGATTTCATCTTCATGGTTCTTATTTTCTTATAGAAGTGACTTAAAAGGTTGCAGAGAATATTGCATGTAATATATATAGAATTACCTGTATAATTTTTGAGAATCTTGCTATGATTTAACATTTATGTAATTTCCAGGTAGCAACTGTTATTTATGTTCTGGTTACAGTTCTGAATACGGAAGAGAAAATTGGAGGGAAAAAGATTCACAGTTAAAATGCAGTGTTGGGGAAAGTTACTTTAAAAAAAGTAACGCATTACAATATTGCATTACTCCCTAAAAAAGTAACTAATTTCATTCCTTAGTTACTTTTTATGGAAAGTAACGAGTTACTTTACTTTTGTGTTACTATTGCATTACTTTTTAAATATGAGCAGGGCTTGATTGTTTTTAATATAAGAAGTTATATTTATAGCAAATATAAAAGCCCTTTCACACCAAAAAGTGTAATAAATAAAGCTCAGGCTGAAGGAAAAGTAAATTCACGTCTGTACAGTAGAACGCAGGGGAAGAAGGTTCAACAGTCTTCAGCAATAAAAAAAAACAATGAAGCACATTTGTTAGTTTATCTAAAGTCATTTTTGCTTATGGTTGAACTGGATCAAAGGTCAGCTGCAAGGACATTAGTTAATAAAATGAGATTAGATACATTTGTGTTGTTTAACATATTTAATTATTGCAGGTTTGTTTGATATTCTGAGATTACATTCCACTGTTTTAATTAATTTAGAAAATGTAATTTTAATTTTAATTTTAATTTAATTCATTTTGTTGAATGCTAAAGAAATTGTTGTTTGTTTGTTTGTTTTGTGAGTGGGATGAATGAATGAATTTTCACTTTTAGTCTAGAACTGCATCATGTTCACCCCGCTCACACATCGCCTCTGTACTTCTGATTTCTCTCAATATGGGGACAGGAGACTTGTCAGCCGATAAATGGGTAAACAAAGTAACGTTACGTTTTTGAAAAATATATTTTCTTGTAAAATAAAAAGTAATGCAATACTTTACTAGTTACTTGAAAAAAGTAATCTGAATACGTAACCCCCAACACTGTTAAAATGATAATGATCTTGAGACTTTATGATGATGATATTTATTATTAATAATAAAATTATTATTGTTGATGTCACTGTTGATATTGTAACAATAATAATAATATAAAAATATGCGACGCCTCCCTCAAACCTGTGTAAATCACATTATTGTATACAAAAGATGTTTAAAAAGTAAATGGTAATGTAAAAGGTTCTTAAAGGTCAGTGATAAAAAATTATATTTCTTCCTTTATTAATTATGCTTTTGACATGCTCACTGTTTGATGCCATGTGAGCACCTGGTCTTTGGAGCTCTGTTGTTTGTTGAACATTTCTTTCTGTTTCCTTTGTGATGACACAGAGTATTTTCTGAGTATAAATAGTGCTTTATACTGACTGACAATGACACATTCTATGTGGGAAGGTGGCAACTTCAGGTGAGTTTGAAGATGCACTACAGCTCTGCGGAAACTATTAATTTGATGTGTTGCCTGTTACAATCTTTGCTCATGTTTTGGAAAACCTTTTTATTTTTTGTCTCTGCTGGAAAAAAATGAAATGATAGATCACAAAGACCAGTGACTCATGTATATATATATATATATATATATATATATATATATATATATATATATATATATGTATATGATATGATATGACCTAATGCCAAAATATTTTTAAAGGTTTTTCGTAGCACAACATTTTATTAAATTACTTTTTATCACTTGTTTTCAAAGAAAAAAAAATAACTAGAAACTGTCAATGATATTTTGTCTCTACATTTCCTGGTAACTTTATTATAGAAGGGCATCAATTTTTTCCTGTTAATATTGTGCTTATTAATCATAGTGAAAGATTTGGGGTACAGAAATACATTTAACATAACATAAATGTACAACATGAAATGCCTTTCATCTTCCACAAGAAAACCTCTGCAGACTGACATGTTATGGTAATAATATTGCTGCATGCCATCTGCATGTGGTCTACATGACCTTTGATACAATTAGAAAAAAATAGCATTGCATTTATTCCTTTGATGTGAGATTTTATCTCTTTTTTCAGATTTATATTTTTATCCTCTGAAGATCATTTCAGTCTCGTTTTTAACCAGAAAAACACAGGAAGACAGCGGCTGACTACAGAGGTGCAAGGTAAAGAACGTTGTTTCTTGGTGAATATTTTGTTCTGAAATAAACCTGATTTAATACTACTTGTCTTTTATTGATAACTTTGATGACAAAGTATTCCATGCAGGCCTTAGATGAGACAGGTATGGATTAAGATATTTCCAAATGATCAAACATTTGTTCTTAAATCTGAATTCACATAACCTGCATGCACACAAGATGTATGTTGGGACGTGGTTGCTTCTAATTCGGTGGTAATGAACTCTCATTTTGCAGAGAAAATGTTTTTAAATCATAGGACTATTATAATTTTTTTAACACTTGTTATGCATGACTGAATAATATTTTAACCTTGTTGTGATGCAAATTATTATGATACTATGTATGTCGCATATGAAATCGAGATTGTTATTATTGAAATTATTTCATGTTTATCTTTACTGCATGTACATCTATACTCAAATGTTGGAAATATGAATGTAGGAAAGTAAAAGAGATTTGAGTAATTTTGTTTTTTGTTTTTTTTCTCAAATTTTCGCAGATAGCATCCTTATTTTATGAAGACTAACAAAGTTGAGTTTTTTTTTTTTACTTTCATGTGGTAGAGAAGGAATGGAAAGTAGCTGACCAATAATGATGCCTATGTGTAGTTTCACTTCGATTATGTAAAATGCATGTGAAAAGAGGAAAAATGAACAAGCGTGATAGTGAGTAATATTCCATCGCTGAGTGTGAACCTGAAAACAAAATTGCATATGTGCCAGACACTCTTCACCTTGTGTAGAAAAGCAAATGACTTTGAATATTGACTAAAGTATTGTAATTTTTCTCATTTTTATTTAATAGATGAAATGAAAATACATTTTTCACTGAATTTTCATGTTTGCTTGCATTTGATGAAAACATCCTTTTTTTGTTAGCAATACACTGATCTCAACTCAGGTTCAATAACATCACCAACCACATTCAATTGCTGTTTTATATCCCTTATCCTGTTCCTGGGTTGCTTCTTTCGTGCATGTTTTTGCAAAATGCAAAGTGTGTCTGTGGTTTCCTGAGAGGTGGGAGAGGTTTGTGTTTTGTATGACAGATAGATGTCGTGCATGTTTTGGGTTTGCATTCAAGCAACTCACATGTTTAGGCTTTTCTAGAGACTTTAACATAAAATAGGGAAGTTAGAGATTAGAGTATGTAAGAAATAATAATGGTCTTGTGGCTACTGTAAAACCATCAGGGTCTGTGTTCGTAACACTCACATTCCTTACATGCATGTAAATATAACTAATTTCTATCAGAAAAAAAATCTTTTTTTTTAATTCAGTACATTTCAAGATGCAGGGTAAGATGGTCAGCAATATCCCCCTCAAGAACAATCTGTATTTCCTTTAAACTGTAACATATTTTAGATATAAGTTTAGCATATGCAGGATGATTCCAGTGTGCTATCATGGGAAATAAAAATAAACATTTGCTAATTTAGTTATTTTAGCGCAAGCTGTAAAATTATACAAAGAGGTCATCTCACCCCACTACTGCAAGACGGGGTAAACATTTACAGAATTTATAAATGACTTCTGATATAATTTCTTATTGATATTTAAAATGTTATTCATCTAAAATACTAAATTAAATATTCTATGTTGAATAACTGAATAACAGAAAAAGCAGAATCCCAGTGTGTGTGTGTATATATATATACTATTATATATATACCGCTATTGCTAACTTAAGAAGATAACATTCAGTTAAATGCTTCATTGTCTGTCCTACAGTATATGTTATGTAAAATGTAAATGTAATGTGAATGTTTGCAATCTGTACATCAATCTGCAATCTTTTTCAAACTCTTGACTTCAGGAATGCCTAAATCTGAGAGAGAGGGTGACAAAAGAGCGAGTGGGAGAGAAAATGAACGACGGGATGCATCTCCCCCTCTTTTATACAAATCTTCTTCCCCACAGCCGGTGGAACATCTTTCTTCTGGGGTCCGTTGTGTGAGTGAGCTTTATTCTCTGGTACTTTCTGTAACAATGCTTTAAAAAGCACAACATCCCTTTGTATGTTGTTTGCTTATAATTTAAACTGCACTACTGAAGATTCAAAATGGTTTTGTGTATAAAAGTATATTGTTTAATAAAATTGTTGTTACATTTCTTGCTATGTGTATTTTTTGTGTGTGTGTATATATATATATATATATATATATATATATATATATATATATATATATATATATATATATATATATATATATACATATATATATTATTGTTCTTATTGTTTATAATTTTTATTTTCTGTTTTTCCTGATCACAAATAAAACATCCTCTATGCCAGGTAAATTAATAAACTATTGATGTTTAAAAGCTATAGTGCACAAATGTGCTGTAGCTCTCTGTGAATGGTCTTTATTGTGTTGGTCTGATTCTGTGGGTGTTCATGTGCAGAGAGCTGCTGATGAGTTTGAACGGATGCAGTTTCTTCAGCTGATGTTTCAGAATTTCCAGACCGTTCCGATCAGGCCATCTGTACTTCGCTCTCCGGCTCTCCAGCTTCAGGGTTTGTGTTCAAATTTATTATTCAAACTTCATGATGAGCAAAGGCATTTCAAATCACGAAAACCGCTATTGCTATTTGCTATTTTATTATGCTGTGATTTCAATGTATTATTCATAATATGTAATGTTATATATAATATATATATATTCCAGAATATATTAACACACACACACACATAATTTCAAGACAATTCAAATTATTTTATTTGAGATTTATCGTTTTGAAATTATTTTTATACACATACCCATATAGTACATTTTACTAATTTAAAAACAATATAAAATAATAAATAGCTGAAAAATTTGTTACAGAATTTGTTACAGTACTCACAAGTGAGCCCTATCTTGTCTTATTCTTTAGCAAATGAGGGCAACCCAATAGTCATGAACAAAAGAAAAGACATAGGTCACAGTGCGCAGACTTTCATGCAAGCTGTCTCTGGATCAAGCCAGCACAGGAAACAATCTTCCAGCTTTCATTCTCACAGGTAAGTTCAGGTAAAAAAAATTAAATTCTATTGCCATTAAATGTTCATCAGTAAGAATCTTAATGCCCCTCATGTGTCCCTCTCAGCCCAGTCGAGTCAGAAATCCAGAGATCCAACTCTCTTTTTGTAAACGGACAATGTCGCTGGCCAGGCTGTGATAAAGTCTTTGAAGGGTATACACATTTTTTGAAGTAAGTCTATATGTTTACATATGTTTATATATATATATATATATATATATATATATATATATATATATATATATATATATATATATATATATATATATATATATATATATATATATATATATATATATATATATATATATATATATATATATAGTGCCCTCCATAAACATAGGAACAGTAAAGACAAAATTGCTTTTTCTGCTGTGGAGTCAAGAGATTTGCAAATATGATTAAAAGATGAATATGCGACAAAACTGCAGAATGTCACATTTTATTATTAGGTCTTTCGACACATACATGTTTTCCCAAATAAAAAGGACAGTACTTTTAGAGCTCATCCCACTATTTGATGTGAGCATAAATATTGGAACAGTTGAATTTAAGGCAGATTTAAAAGATTAAAAGCTAATACTTAGTTGCAGATTCCTTGCATGCCATAAGAGCAGTGCAGAGTTTGCAACCCATAGACATCACCAGACTCTTGGTCTTATGCTTTGAAATGCTTCTCCCCAGTCTTTAATGCAGCCAATTCCTACTGTTGCTTGTTTTGGGGAGTATCTGTCTTTAGCCTCCTCTTCAGATGGTGAAATTAATGTTCAATGGGATTCTAATCTGGAGATTGATTTGGGCAGTCTAAGATTGTACTTTCTTTGCTCTGATAAAGTCCTTGAATGAACTGGCAGGGTGTTTTGGGTCATTGTCCTGATCCAATATGAAGTGATTTCAATAGCCATGATGATTTTGTACCCTTCCAAATTCAGTCTGATGAGGTTGTATGCTTAGGATAATTTGCAGTTCCCTTTTTTCTCCAGACTTTTTCTTTCCAATCACTTAGATAAAGGTTAATCTTTGTCTCATCTGTCCATCAACTCAGTTCCAGAACTCTACAGAACTCTTCACATTTGTGAAAAATCATGCCTTTAATTGCCTTGCCTGTAATTCTGTGTCAAAATCTCCTGCGGAATGTCATCAACTACTGTTGTTTTTCTCAGCCGGTCAGGTTGTCATTGGTTGCTGATGTCACCGGTAGTTTCCAAACTACTTGATTTCTCCATGTCCCTTGTTTTTCCTTTAGTTCTCATTGTCTTCCTATTTTCTTTTAGCATCCAAATTGCTTGCTTTTCTTTCAGAGTTGGCTTTCTCGTCTTCATCCTGTTTTGTATGTGTCATCATCGAATGCAAGACTTAGGGGCCGTTCACATATCGCGCCTAAAACGCGCGCCGCTTTCTCCTTCTTTCCAAAGCGCTCGGGCAGAAGCGCTCCTGAGGCGTCTGCTGTTGCTAAGCAAAAATGACGCGCTCTCTCCATGAAGACGCGGAAAATATATAATAACAAAAATATCTTGCAGTAGTTCTGCTACTAAATTTATTTCAAAATGGCAATCCATATACATCTATGATCACCTGTTCCTTCTTCTTGGCTGAGCTTTCAACGTTGTTACGGGAAAGGATGAAGCTGAATGTTTAGATCTTGTCACATGACCTGCGGTGCGCTTGAGGCATTCTGAAAAGTTGAGATGTTTTTAACTCGATGCGGTGTGGACGCGCCTGAAAAAAAACTGGCGTGTCGCACCGCGTGTGCGTCGCAATCGCGTCTCTTCCATTATGAGCGCGCATACCGCCTGCCTACATTGGAAATAACGAACTTGAGCGCGCAAAAGACACGATATGTGAACGGCCCCTTAGAATGCAGAAGCAATGGATATAACAGGCAGCTGTTCCACATCAGATAGGGAGATGGAAATTCTAAAAGTGCTGATCTTCTTAGCTGGAAAAACATCTTTGTATTTAATCACCCAATAATAAAATGTGACATTCTGTAGTTTTGTCTCATATTCATTTACAGATTTATTGATTCCACAGCAAACAAAACAATTTTGTCTTTACTGTTCCAATACTTATGGAGGGCCCTATATATATATATATATATATATATATATATATATATATATATATATATATAGTAACATCAGCAAGCCTTCATTGTTGGAATTGATCATTTTCAAATGTAAGGATACAGCTTTTGATTCTCAACCTATCTAGACATCTGAACCAAGAGCACAGCACAGATGATAAAACAATTGCACAGTGGCGAGTTCAGCAAGATCTGGTACACAACATGGAGAATCAGGTACATCAGTGATTTTCACTGAGTCCCAATTCGCCTACTTATACTACGACCTAAAAGTATGTACTTTTTTTGTGAGGAAAAAGTACATACTTTTGAGTGTGCAGCAAAAGAGTATGCACATTCTGGGACATACTTCGATGACGTCATGCAACGTGAACGACAACGTGGTTGCCTAGTTACGCACACCACAACTGTTAACGTTTCATTCATTCTTTATGTCCATTAAAATTTTATTTACTATTCCCATCTTTTTTTCTCATCGTTTTTTTTCACAATACATTTTACAATGTGTTCTTCTACCAAGTTGAGGAGTGAAGAAGCAGGGCTGCATCGTCGTAGAACCAAACGCAGGTCGTTTGTGAGGCGGCTGGTTCTGACGTTCATGTGCAAAGTGTGTAACAAAATAAAATACAACTTTAATTAGTTATTAAAACTTCAATAACATTTGAATTATTACACTTAAAAGCTGAGGGCTCATCTTCGTTGCTGCATCCAGCTGCCATGTTTACATCACCGCAAAGCCATCACAAAGCTCCTCCCTCCCACATGCAATGGGTTGTTGGCAATATTAGCACTTAGAGTGTGCATTGATCTGCACTTCGAATTCTAACCGGAAATAGTAGACCATCCGGGTATCTTTGGAATACTCTTTTCAACATACTACTACTCTTTTCAACATACATACTATTTGGGACGTACTAATTCTAGTTTCGCATACTATTTAGGACGGATAGTATGCGAATTGGGACTCAGCAATAGTCTTTCACGGGGCGCACACACAAGTCACGCTTTGCATCATTGATCATCATCACTTATCATGAATGAGGCACAAGAGAGTGAATCATGGTTTCATTGGTTTTGAGTCATGTGTGAACCCAAAAGAATCAAACGTCTTGGTAACGGTGGTTTGAAACCCCGCCGGCTCTAACAAGCTATATGTGATGATTTCAGCTCATTCAGGAGAAGCAGAAACTTCACGCGATGCAACTTCACCTTCAACTGCTTGAATGCATCTCGACACGTACCGTAAGAATACTCTGTATTCTCACACTGGCACAAGTTTCATGAGTGCGTATAGAAACAGTGATTCTCACAGTGAACAAGACATTTCCTTTTTGTGATTTCATAAAACGTCAGTAAATTTATAAAAAGTGCTGATGAACAAATCGTATCTTAAGACGCCTACGGAAAACTATAGGCCTATCTGTGCTCAATATCACTCTCATATGTAGGTGTGTTCTCTTGTGTGTTCTCATTCAGGGGGCTGCTCCAGGCTGTTGGAGGCCGCTGGTACCAAATTTGCCCCAGGTGGGGGAGCCAGATGGCAGGACAGAGAGAGCTAGTGAAGCACCAGTACAACAGGAACCCTGGCACATACTCCTACCACACCTGCTGCCAGGTAAAACCTTGCTGTGGCCCTTACCACACACAGTCTAGCTTAGTAGTGTCATCAGTAAAAACCTATCAAGTGAAACTGAAATGCAGATGCTGAAGTGGTTGGAAAATATACAGATTAATAAAGGTCACCACCTATCGCTGTTTACATTGTGAAGGTCTTCTTGTTCTTACTTCCTTCTGCTTAATGTGTTTATGTTGTTGGCCAGACAGTAGAAAGTTGGTGGTCTACCACTATGACTACAGTTGGAGCTGTGATATTGCTTGTTTCCTGTTCCCACACTAGGCATGCCAACAGACCACAAAGGAAGCCTAAGGTCTGGACAGAATGTAGTTCAGACGTACTCAGCTGGAGTTTTCTTATAAGCTGTGTACTATAAAAACAAAATTTTGCTATTGCTAGATGTATTGCGCAAGTGTATTATCGAAAATGACTGACTCATAGCTGTTACACGATGTTTTGCACTTGCAGCAAAACTCATAGTGAGACACTTAAGGCACAGTGTATATGGGTTTGTGGTCATTTTCCAAGAATATTGTGCAATGTCTTGCTTCTTAGTAATTCGGTTTTCTGCCAATAACAGATTTTGTTAGCAGCGTTGAATACTACAAATATGCCAATATACGACCTCCATATACTTATGCTTTCTTAATCAGATGGGTAAGTACACGTCTTTGGTTTGCCTTTAATGTATATATGGTATATCAGATTTAATACATATTTGATTAGATTTAATATATATTATTTAAATTCTTTATTATATATTTATTTTAATACATTTAGCTAATGCTCACTCTGAATTTTAAACGAATCCTTGTATTTTTAAAATAAAAAAAATGTTATTGATTCCAACAGTCAATTCTAGAAGCCCCAGAAAAACAGCGGACGCTAAACGAAATTTACAACTGGTTCACAAGAATGTTCTTCTACTTCCGTCATAATTCTCCTACATGGAAGGTACTACATATGCTGACACTTGGAGACAGTCCCATTTCTGTTCAGTTCGAAACTCAATATAAGCATTTTTTTATTATTACTCAAATGTATAATATGTATAATAATATTTTTTTTATCAAATTTTGAGAGGTTTAATTCCATATAAATTAGCTGAATTAAAACAAAGGAGCTCCAGTCTTGAGCAGGTTTATTTATAAGATCCTGAGATTGGTCTGACAGTTCTATATATTTATTTATATTTATGTCCACATGGTGGAGCTCTTGACTTTAGATCATACTGAATAAAGCCAGAAGGCCTGTTTCATATGAATATCAATTATATTCTCTGATTAACAACTATTTCAACCTTTTTTTCCTCAGAATGCTGTGCGACACAATCTTAGTCTCCACAAATGCTTTGTGCGGGTGGACGGGAGGACAGGGGCTGTGTGGACAGTGGACGAGGAAGAGTTTCAGAAGAGAAAAGGGCAGAAAATCCACAGGTCCTCTCATGCTCTTCCCTCAACCTTAGACGAATTACATACACAATGAGATGTTCAAGATTATTAAAATGAGAAATGTGAATTAAATGTACAAAATAAGCTCGCTGTTTTGAAACGACTCTCGTGTGATGTTTTACAGGGACTACACTTTGAAATGGCTGACACCCTTCTCCCATTGTTCATCCCACGAAGCCTCAGATGTATCAGTAAAAGCCACAAATTCTCAGTGAAATGAAGTGAAAGTGAAGTATGCAGAAAATCAATAAGTTCCGCTTTAGATGTCAGAGATTTAGTAGGCCTATTATCCTCAAGGATGGAATATTTGTTAATATTCATTTTTTTGTATCTCTGAAGAAATGCCAACTAGTCTTCCTTAAAATATGACGTTACTGTCTTGCTTTATATAATTTTATGTATGTGATGTAATACAAAATACGACAGCAATAACATATTAGAAAAGTCAAAATGATTCCGTGTTTCACTTTGACGGACCAGACTCCAACCTGACCAGAAGAGGGCATCTGTGCGCGCGCACATTTTTTGGGTGTGGTAATTCTGTAACAGAGCAGGCAAAGACAAAAAGCATCAAAACTGCTGGAATGAAAGACAAAGAAATTTCCTCTCCACATTTTTAAATCGTATTCTGATCCTTCTTACTCTGTAAAACTACTCAAAACTGAGCCACTGAATCAGGTCAAGGTCAAATTGTAGGCTATGTTGAATCAAATATGTCTTATGAAATGACTCACCACGTTAATTTGAATTAGAATTCTATGCTTTATCTGCTTATACTTCATCAGGACACTTTTTAAACCCTATTTTGCACATTTGTGAATTCATGTTGCAGTCTAAAGGTGGAGAGTACATAAATCAACTGCATCTGCTCCCCTGTGGTTCTCTGTTTTGTCTTCCAGCTTGATGGGAATGCATCCACCCCTCATGATGCTTCAGCCTGTGCTTTTGTGCTCCTCTGCCACCACAGGCTTTTGCTCACCCGTCAATTCCAGTGCCACTATGTGAATTGTCACAATGTCATTGATATATAACCTATTCACCAATACATGGATATAATCTTACATTCATTACAACTTCCGCTAAGTAAAATAGTGCGTACCAAATAGCCTACTTCATGTGACACAAATATGCCTTCAGTGTGATACAAAAAACATGAACAAATGGGCTGCCTGGACAAATCAGTAGAGATGGAACAAACAATGCAACAACAAACAATGGAACAACAATCTATTTAACAAATTGCTCAGCCGAGAAATAAATAAATTGATGCACTGGAAACACTTCACTCTGATGACACCTGCTGGTCAAAACAGTAAAGGTGAACACAACCCAGAAGACATCTTTTACAAACCAATTTATGTTTGATGAAAGTATAACTGAAAGTCAATGAATTCAGTTGATTATGAAGTGTGTATATAATTTTTATTCTTTTTTAAGTTGTAGCGTTTGTTTTATTATTTTAGGCAGGACTTGACTAAGAAAGCCAATAAGAAACTATTTTCACTCTACCTTTTTAATTATGCATGTTTGTTGAAATTAAAATCATTAGAAACGAAGCCTTGTTTGCTGCGATCATGTGACTATAGCTATCTATAATGTTCTTAAATAATTAAGAATCGTGTAATGAACTTAATTTTAAGAATGACTTGTCAATTCTATAAATATTTTAAAGTTTGTGAAATGCACTGTTGTGGTGTGTTCCAAAATTAAAGACAAAATATTTCCACCCGTTTTATTGCTCACATTTTCCAGCCGTCTCAGTGGGACTCCTCATGCCTGCTGATAATTTTATTGGTTGAGCACTGATCTGACAAAATATTTCAAACCCTATATTTTTTTTCTTTCTTGTTTCCATGGCCTTAAGTGCTGCAGATGTATTATGATGAAAAATAGGCAGTTGACAGCCGCAGGCTAGAGTTAGCTGGACCTTAATTACACTTGGAGCATTTCCTTCAGAACACACCTCGTTATACCGGCTCTGGACAGCCTCACTGTTTCTGACAGCTGCCTCTCTCTGTGTCAGGTGCTTATTACCTGCTCTTCCTCCCCTGTGGACTTCCAAACAGGTGTCTCAGTGTTATACGACTGCTGTGTTTTCATTACCTGAACCTGCCCTAGATATGCAGTGGAAACAGAGGATGGAATGTCCTTAGTGGACTTTCTGCAGAGTTTTATAGCCAGAGAAAACATTAAGCTTTAATGGACAGTGTCCCTTTTTTTTACTGTTTATTTTTATGATTTTCAGGCTAGATAGTTGAGCACAATCATAGTTATTTTCTACACACTCACAATAGATGTGTTTTGGTGGAAAGTGTGTCATCTCTGAGATTTTTTTTTTTTTTCACAGATTCAAATGTTAGAAATACAGGTTGTTCTGTAATTTTGTTTTTAAAGTATTGCAGTGGAGCTCAGATACCTATTCATTCTTCTATTGTAGACTGTACTGTCAAGTTATTCCTGAATGGTCTGTTTGGTGGACTACAACGGTAAGAATAAAATAGTCTATTGTTGAATCAAATTCATGTGTTTTCTATTAACAACTTGACAAATTCCCCTCAAATACTGGAACGACTGTTTTTAGAATGTGCAATGTGTTTCTGACTGTCCAAAATAAAGTATGTGACCTGCATGAGCCATGTGATTGGGTGTCTCTGCTAAACACTGTGCACGTTTGGCACCGCAATGCAGGGTTAACACCAAATAAACCCGGGTAAAAAGCAGTGCTAACCCCACTTCTAAATTACAAGTGTAAAACTTACCTTTACCCGGGGTTATAAAATAGCCAGGTGTTAAGAGCAGTGTGTAAAAGCTCTATGGAATGGTAGTGCGCTGCACAAAATCTGATTCCATTTGTTCCCCAGAACAGGAGAGAAACTAGTTCATCTAGGCATACAGCACAAAGGTGAATATCTCACACTTCATTAGCCGTCTCTTTGACAAGAAAGACAGACTCAACAGAGAACTGGGCTTGTAGGTTTTGTTTCACCTGTCTCGTCAGTCCCTGACAACTTCCCATCTCTGAAACATGCAAACGCTCGACACAGAGCCAGCGGGCTGGTATGTTTGACAGGCTGGGACAGAGATAAGGAATAGCATAAATGACACTCCTTCAACTAAACCACATCACAGAGAAGAGCAATAAATCACTCAGCACCTGTACAACCTGATGCAAACAGCTGCACTATAAAACTTCATTTTTCTGGTTTGCTGGGTGAAAAATGCATTGAAGAGCATCTAAAAAGAGTTAATTATTTTACATTTCCTTAGATTATTTGTCAGACAGTCTGGTTTTCAGCAACATAATTTATCTGTGATTTAAAAACCCACTTTTGGGGATTTTGATTATATAAAGATATTTGTTAATGTCCCCTTTACTGTGTCTTTGTTCTCAAGTGTGACTGAGTTTGTACTGGTGTGGGCCCCACGTGCTGACGTACCAGCAATCAAGCGTCCATATTCTCTGGTCTCAGCAGGAGGCAGACAGCCAGGGTTTTTCTGGTAAGTTCAGGGCTCACTCTGCATTGTAAGTAGGATTATGAGGCTAGAGGCCATGCTTCACTCTCAGCCTCAGTCTGTCTATTCATCTTCCTAAAAGTGACACACCCGCACCTACACATATGTGCAACTATAATTATGAGCACTGATTTCTTGTGGACTTTCAAGAAAACCAATGTCCTAAAAAGACTCTCAAGGCATAAAAACAGCTTTAAAGTGACCTTCATATAGCCTAACAAAAATTATGTAGCTTTAAAAATCAGCCTCTCAGACATGAAACTGCCTGTATTAAGGAAGTATAAAAGCAGATCTAGACACAGGAATTGGTGTGCACATGCACTAAAAACAGCTTACTATTTTTTAACATAGTATACTGTTGCAGTGAGATGCCAACAATAGATGACTATGTCCTCTTTAATTAAACTATTTTTTTCTGTGATATTTTAATGCCTAAGGTGTCCATCCTAAAGTTAATCTATTCAAAATGCAAGACTAATTGACAAAGTGAACGTGTTTCAGTTTTCCCAGTATGCCCAGTTCCATTTAGTTCAATTCAATTTACCCTATGGTCTTCACTCTGCTGAAGATTTCCTGGTCCATGTTTAAAACCGTCAGTCTCTTTTGTTCTTGTTTAAAGATTTCACTGATTTGCTGTCTGTGCGGTTTGAGCTGTGCCTACACAGGACGCAGTTTAATTACATGAGCACACATTTATCTAAATTGCTGCTACTTGTATGACCTTGAGAGAGGAAAATCATATTTAGCAGAGAGACACATTTTAATAGGCTCTGCTAGACCTCATTAATTTCTCATCAGGAAAGGCCCTGGTCATCCATTCAGGTTTGAGAAACTTCAAGCTGGGCTTTTCTTCCCAAACACAGATGTCGTTATCTAAACAGTATATCTAAATTCATTACACCAATCCCCCATGTGTTTGATATTTTCTCACTAGCTCTTTGTTCCTTCCAGCATCCCAGTAGCACAGCAGAATTTCCTGCACCGCATCTGCAATCTCCCTCACCTTGATGTTGTTAGACATATTACCTTTGAGAGAATGAAAGCGCGTCTTTCTGCAGGAGAGGATGAAAGGGCGCTGGCCTCCATCTTAGCAGCATGGAGACGATCTCTCCGCAGGGCACCGCAGCTCTCTGATACCTTCTGACAGCTCAGGACTTTCCTCAACTTTCAAGTCGTGATACAGTAGTCAAATAGCTCTGGGGGAGAAAGAAACCATAATGATAGAGGTAATCTTACCTCCATTTTTTTTTTTAGCTTAACAAGTGCTGTGATCTAATTACCTGGGCAGAGACGTCTGGAGATGTGAGAAGATTCTAGAAATTTGCTTGTATTATGTATGTGCACATATGATGGTATTTTTACTCACAAAGAACTTGTTACAAAACGTGTAAAGGATTTAGCATGCAAATGTATAAACCTACAAATGAATGGAGATGGCGGTTCCAACAAATGTACCAAACTGTTACAAACAGTATGAATAATATGACGAGAAAAAAGGATGATTGGTTAGTTGTGATGTTGCATTCATATTTCATTTGAACCGCACCTGAGTTTGTTTCGAAGTGGGCCGAGAGACCCATCTTTTCAGGGGGTCTTGGTCCATTTGTTTAATGTACTGTACTAACAGAGCAATCACTTTGATTTAATCCAAACCTGACATTAGTGAATACAAAAATAAATATTTCAAAGGGTTTTTGAAGGGATCCCATAGAAGATCAATCTTTGGTTTCCCCCAAAAACCTTTCAGTAAACAGTTCTTAAAAAAACATTTTTCCTTAGGGTAAAGAGCCTTTAAAAAAAAACTAAAGAACTTTTTTTCCACTTTAAAAAACCTGAAAAGGTTCCATAACTGTGAATGTCCTTCATGTGACCATAGATGTCAACATTAAACCTTTATTTTTAGAGAGTGTAATAGTAGACAACCTGGATTATACAGAACAAACCGATCCACTGCTGCTAATCAAATGCATATGCACGTACAGACACAGAGAAAGCCGAACGAAGAGATGATTTGAAGCCTGTTAGATTGGCGATGTGAACACAAGCATAGACATGTCATGCTTAATTCTGGTCCAGGGATTTCCAATGGGTTTGACTCCGGCAGACTGGTGTTTCTGTTGATGGGACTTTAAATGAGACATTCTTGTAAAGCAGGGATCATGATACGAACAGCTTCCGTATAAACAATCTTATATGCATGAAAACACACATTCATGCCCAGGCACACACAGAGATATGTGGGAACACACACACACACACACACACACATGCATATATGCACATATAGCGAAGTGTGAGGAGAGTGGAAGGGGAGGGATGGAGAGATTAGGATGAAGAGCGAGAAGATGAATAGCAGGATAATTAGCCTCATCTCCCAGGACCTGACAGAAAAATGTGGTTGAGATGGATGGAGTCCATGGAAAAATAGAGCCTATAGTCCACCCCCTGCCCCCCATTCACCCATCCCCCCCAAATCCTCTTCCCATCCCAGCATTCAAACGGGACTACGGATAGAGGCAGAGCGAGAAAGAAAGAGTAAGAGCATCCCTATTGGGTTGGTTATCAAAAGCCCCCCGTTCCCCAGAAATCCTCTCTGAGAAGTCTGAAAGAAAGAAACACAGTTTTAAACCTGACAAAGAAAGTCAGAAAACTCATAAAACCTTAGTTAGCTGAGTTACCACAGTTTCTTTTTGGTTATTTAGTCTTTAAAAAAAAAAAATATATATATATATAGAAAATATATATGTTTTATTATTTATTCAAATAAACTGTGTAGATTTACTGAGATCTGAGCCCTGTAAAGAACAGAAGTTGATCCTGTTGCTTTGAGCTTGCCCTATCAGGAGGCCTTTCATATTCAGATAACCATCTTGGAAAGATAACATTAATAAGCAGAGAAAATCCTTTTAGATGTTTTTTCTAAAACAAGACACAATCCCTTTCTTTCCCAGAGAGAAAACTCTCTGCAAGTTGTGTGTAACCTTATATCTGTCTGGCTCTTCGCCAGCCTGACTTTCTGTTAAGCAGACTAAAAACATACGTTTACAACTTTAATACTTCATCAGCGCAAATAAATAAAAAAACTAATGGGAAGATGTTCATCATCCATTGACTGAGAGCATCAATCTATTTTCTAGTTTCATATTTCTCTTTCTTGATGCTCAGGATCTTAGTTGACAAAAGCTATGAGCATAGTGTTGCGTTTGTAAACTGCAAATAGAATCCATTATAATCAAATATACATTATAGTTGCTGATGCACTGCGCTGCGTAGCGCTGAAAGATGCCTGGTCTATTCCTGATGTGTTTCGCGCAGTTTCTGACAACTTGACAAATGAATGGCTTAAAGAAGTTTTGCTTTAATGTGTCCAGTGTAAACAGTTGATGTAGAACACTTTTTTTGGGATCATTTTCTGAGATTACTAGCTCAGAGCTTTCTATCAATGGCATATGTCTGACAAACAACATGTCTAAAAATTGTCTACTCAACATTATTGAAATGATGACAGTTACCCAATTTTATCAAGCAGATATGACTAAATGAATATTGTGCAGCAAGGCCAGATCTAATCCATTTAGGATTTGTTGTCGTTCTTTCTTATTTTTTTTTCTCATTAAAATAAATAGTATGATTTCCTTAAATGACTTTACACAGTGCTCTGGTGCAGGAGACTTATGAAATCAGTATGACACATGCTGCTAATGTTCAGCAGGATAGAGAGTGTCTGCCAAATCACCAAAATTATGTCAGATTAGATATGAAGTATTAGTTTGGACTAAGGCCTCCGTTATGGATTAACAGAGGTTGGGGTTTTATTAGAAACAGAAACTCATATCTCTTTGACCTTAAGGTCAAATTCTTGTTGCAGTAGAGTTTAACCACTTTTTTGTATTTGACCTTTAATCGGATACAAATGGAGTTGAGGATGTTTTTGGAAAAGAGAGTGAGTTTTATTTATTGTTTGTATTTTTTATTTATTTATTTTTTTGCTTTTTATCACCAATGACCTTAAAAACTACAGGTGTTTAAGTTAATTTCAGTGATAAAGTAAATTCTGTGGGTAACTGTCTGAATCTAGAGAGTGATGATTGGATTTGACATGTTCCCCTCTCTGAGTGTGATCTTAGTGCTTTGACTCTTAGTGATCTCAGCAGAACCAGAATTTCTTGGTATGGTTCTCACTGATATTATCAGAGGCCCTCTCTCACAGGCCAGAGAGAGAAAGGAAAGAGGCTGCTTCTGGGAAAAGCTGACAGTTTCAGGTGGGTTTTGTTGACTTTCTCTTTGACCTTCTTCCTGTTCTCCCGTTGTCTGATGGGAAATCGTTCATGTCCGTTGGAGAAAACCAACCCTCGCAAAACTCTGTGCGTCATGCATGATGCTTAGCCAAAGATACAGAATATGAAGTTCCCTTAATTCGTTTTTGCTTATGTTTGTCATCACGCTGTTTTAGAGAAAACCTAACAGCTCAAGTTTGAGATGAATATATGGTGAAGTTCACACATTGTCAGTGCTGTATATGCGACTGTGCTTTGGGAACTTTCCATAATACTTCTGCAAGCCAAGTGAGGTCAAAATAACACGTTCAGACTGTAAAATATTTGTAAGTTCCCGTATGCATCTGTGGCTCTTGTACACAATAGAGATGACAGGACAAAATACTCTTGTAAACATTGGCTCCTGCCATGCTCTTCCTTGCAGGTTTTGTATGGGGATATGATTACATGAAGTAACTGCCAAAGCAGTGATGCTGGAAAAACCACTGGAAAGTTCAGAACGTATAAGTCTCATGAGCAAACCAGGAACTAAATTAGAGTACGTTTCCAACAATATGATCATTGCAAACTATTTTTAAAAGAAAAAAGGAGAGCAGAATATGAATATCACATGTATAAAATCAATCTGTCATATTTTTATAGGTATTTTAGGGCCTTTTAATTATAGAAGGAACCAAAATATGGACAAGATATATTTAAAAGAAAAATCAAAAACATAAGAAGTGATAAAAAGATCCTGTGTGCATGCTGCACCTGAAGTAATTTCCTCTTAGAGGAAGCATGTAGGTGTTTCACATGCATCTGTTGCATGTTACTGTCAGCTACATCAGATTGGGTGTTCAGAGGAAATCCTAGCGACACTGCCCTGGGTGGGAAACTACACTTCACCCTTTTCTGACACTGCTTCTTATCCTGTTCAGCACCAAAGCAATCAGAAGCACCAAATACTACTATAGAGTGGAGCTCCATATGTCCAACTCTTCAACTGTTTCTATAGAAGTAATTATTTATGAGTAACAAAAATGAGGGGAATAAATGTATTATAGGTTTATTAAAAAAAAAATTGTTGTGTTTGAACTGGTTTTGACGATTACATTCTTAGCTTTGCTTGATCTTCTTGTGCATGTTCTCACACAAGAGTGTGAGCAAACAAACGAGCAGGAGAGAAAGATGCTGTAGAAAACCCTTGATGATGTGACGTGGACATGATGTGGGTGTGTTTTATGCAAATTAATAGCTGTGGACACATGCTCCCTCATTTAAAATAATCTGTATTAATCAGTGGAACTACTTAAATGCATACACACCAGGTCTAAAATGTGACAACTTATAAATTTAACAAATATGCAAAAACAATTAGGTCTGAAACAAAACTGAAACAAAATGCCTTTTATGAAAAATATTTTCTGGATGTTTATATTGTCAAAGACTGCAAAACTACTAGGTTTGTGTCAGTGCCTGAATGACCTGCATTCCCTGAACCCCTTCACCCATAGCTGCATACCTCTGTCGGCCATCCCAAATCATTTTCTCTGTGTGATGGCAAACAAGTTCGATCGATTCATCCTCCCAGCAGGTAGAGGAGCCCTGCAGCATGCCTGTCAATAAAATCACGAGCATCTACTGGAGCGAGGGATTGAATAGACTATGTGAGATGAGTAGGCTTATGACTGACTTGGGGAGGTGAAGGGTCTTGGGCTCCATTGGAGAACAAGGTGACCCCCCACACAAAAGGCCATAAGGAGACATGGGGTTTGTTTTGGAGGAAGACACACATACACACACATACACGTAAGAGAGAAATTTGAGAATGGCCTGATGTGAATGCTGTCTTTAATCCTTTTCCTGGTCACCCTGATTCTTTCGTTATGGGCCACCAAGGCTGGACTGTCAGGAATCTCAAGAATTCCCAGTGCGCTTTTTACCCTTTTCCTGCATGGAGACATTGGGCACAATGACAGCACTGCCCTGTCTGTGTACAGGGTCAGATCCCCCTCAGTGTCTTTCTCTCTCTCTATCTGTCACCTCTTTCCGCTCTCTTACCCCTCAACTGTGATGTGCCAAAAACCTGTTAACTATTGTGTTGTAAACTGTAACAACATAAAGAGAGGAGCAAAATCAGTATCAAGGGTAATTCAGATGCAAGGACATAGTCAAATATTCAATAATGAAGGGGACAAAAGACAAAATTTAGAAAGATATTAATCAGCCATTTGAATAATGAAGATGAGTCCCTCTCAATGTCTAAAGGTATTTTCCTGGTGACAGTTATTTTTAACATCTCTTAAAAGTGCTAGATTGACCAAATCTAAATCTAAATCTAGTAAAGTAAAATACAATAAAAGCTGTTTTGTTACTTTTAACTGAAACTAAAATTGTTATTAATGATTTTTGGTCAAATAAATTAAGTTAAAATGCAATAAAAGATAAATATTAAATAGGGATGCACGATATTGGATTTTGGCCGATATTCGATATGCCGATATTTTCTAAATAATTTTGGCCGATGCCGATACCGATATCGATATATATACAAATATATACTGATAAATTTAAACTTTAATTTTACTGAAGAGAAATCCATGTATCTCTTCTGTACTGATTCTACCATAAATTTATTATTTTACAAATGTAGACAGACATTCACATCTGAAAAACAGGTCAATTATTTCACTTGGAGAATATCGGTTTGGCTCATCGGCAGAAATATTCATATCGGCCGATACCGATAATGGTCATTTTAAGCTTTTATCGGCCGATACCGATGTTGTGCCGATATTATCGTGCATCCCTAATATTAAATGGGAAACTTTAGAAATGTTACCTTGGCAACTGACTGAACTAAATTTAGTTTTTACTAAATGTACTAAAATTACTGAAATAAAAATCAATGAAAGCTAATTCAACTTTCTATAATAGTATATAAATAGTAATACTAAAGAAATATATAATTCAAGGGTTAGACTATTTTCAAATACAAGTGGTGGACAAAATTGTCCTACCTTTAATTAAAAAATTAAATAAAATAATAATATATACAGAAGCAAAGCTTTTTAAAAGTAAAACCCAACATGATTGTATCTGTTACACCAGATGCAGCATGATAAAGTAATAATCTCTTCCATTTTTGTCCTATAGAGCTAGGATACATTTAGTTGGTTGCTTTGTTTCTATTTCTGCAAGGTTGCCCTGGGTAGCCCCGCCCATTGTTGAATATGATTGGTCTAAAATAAGCTCAACATATACATTAAACATGACCTAAATTCTAATTGGCTGAGATTGTAACACACAGCAGTTTCACGTTCTTTTAAACACAGACTAATTGCTGGAAGCACACCAGAAAACAACACAGTTATACTGTGAGAAAAACATCTGTTGTTTATGGTGATTTTTTTCTGCTCAACCCATAAGGCTCATGTAAAGCTACATTAAACACCAACATATAATCACCTCCCTCCACAGCCAGAGGTAGAAACTCCAATAATGCATATTAGTCAATGAGGTTTGTGTTTTCCAAATAGACTAACACAGTGCACTAGCAGAAACATATTACTGAAATAAATTTAGACTCAACTGACTGGTTAAATGTTCAAATGGTAATCTTTTCAGAGTTCTATTCATTTTAACATATCTGCCTTTAGAAGATAAGACTATTATCACCAGAGTGTCAGAGCGGCTGACAGAAACCCGCTCTGTCTCACATCAGAGAGAATTAAATATGAGGCCTCACCCCAACTAGGAGGTTTATTATAACCCATGCAACCTGACACCATGGATAATAACTCTAAGTTAATAGGACTCAGTATTGGGAACTTCATGTACTAGCTTATAATTAATGATTCCCTCTTTGTAAGATTAACTAAGAGGCCTGGTTTATTAGCTGGATGACAATCCTTCATTCAGTGCCTCAATCAGCCAGCGGGGGCTCCGCGCAGTCGAGTGCTGGCAGGGAGCTGGTTAACACTGGCTGGATTTAATAGGGAGGTAGTGGAGAGAGGGCGAGGTACAGCACACAGCACAGCCGACACCTGCAAACACTTGACTGGACTCGTACAGAGAGGCAGCGCGACTGTCTCTGAAATACTAACGGATTTTCTCCTCATGATATTGTGAAAGATGACAGTGCGCCTGGAAATGGGAAAGTTTTTTTGGAGCTCCGCGTAATTCTCAAAGGGTTAACCGGTTTATGAACGCTAGCTAGTACTTTCACTGCGCAAACTGGAAACTTTGGCAACTGAGGAAGAACGAACGAAGAACGAACCTACAAGCCTACAAACAAATGGACATTGACGCGTTTAGGTGTGTTTTGTGACCTGTGTTCGCATCGGACAGCTGCGTGCCACGGAATGTAACATCTTCCATCTTAAGTTACCTGGACAAGAAGTAAGTGGCTCTTTACAGAAAGAGAAATGTTTGAAACATTCAGCAGCGTGTTTGTTTGATACGGTTTGTGAATTTGCTCATCTTTGAGGTCTTTGTTTACATTATCATGTCATTTACAGGCTGTGTCTCAAACAGTGAGGTGCCTAAGAGCACTTGTGCAACATATGATTCTCAAAAATGCAGCTGACACGGAAAATGCATAAAGTGTAAAAAAATTAAAAGATATTTGAGGTTCTACAAATGGCTATACCGATGAAAGGTTCTGAGTCTATAGGAACCAGTTATTCACAAAACGGGACCTATAAGTTTTGTCTAATTTTTACTCTTATTTATAATGTTTTCTACCAAGTCTTATTTTGGTGGGCTGCTCACAACTATTGTCTCAGTGGTCCACAAGGTCCTGCATCTTCATAGATGCCATGAGGTTCCCACATCAGCCTTCATTGTCCACTTTACACCCACACAACAAAGTTGCTCAGAAATTGTTTTCTGTTAAAACAAACTCATTAGGCAACTTTAGAGGACTTTGAGGTGACATTTCGAAATGCACATTATATGTTCACTGGGCCAATTTATTATTCATTCACAGCCCCAACTGAAAAAGTAATGCATTAAGTTAAAATCATAACAGATCAGAAATAATGTCAGATTTATAATTTGTAGGTTTCTAATCCTATATTTTACATATGTAGAATAAGAGAGGGCTTTAATCTACTAGTTCTAATAGTACTCATTTTAGTTCAGATGAGAGGTTTTATTGCAGCTGGTACACAGTTCAAGACAGAGCTGGCATTATAAAAGAGGCTAAAACTGTTAAATGTTCGGTTTATTTGGTCCTTTAATCAGTCCATTGATTTATTTGTAACTTGAACATTGTCTAAAATACTGTCCAGTGCCCTGGCTGTACAACATTTGGTGGTTTGTGGTATCAAACAGCAATGCTGGATGTGTGGGACAATCAAAATCCTGTGCAAAACATGAAAAGGCACTTAGTGGTCATGATTTTAAGGCTGTTTCGAAATTCACCTCCTGTGCTCGTAGCGGTTGAAATATAAAAAATTTATTTGATCAAGGTCCTTGCTCAGGGAACTTGAGGATGTTTTTTGATACTAAGACGATTAAGGTGGAGATGAATAAGGAATTGATTAGTAACTCGGTTTATGTGCTTATGGGTGTAAATACTAGTTAGAATCCTTTAATGCACCACATGAAGGTATTCATGCAATTCTCTTTTTGTAACCTTGATTCTTACTAAATGCCTCTTTTGTTGTTGTTGTTGTTTCTCTGGTGTATTGCATGCTGATTATTATTTTTTAATATGTTGCTTCTGTCCTTGATATAATGATGGACTGTTTTGGTGGTGTAGAATTTCCACCAACCTATTGAAGTTATTCAAAACCAACCTGCTGCTTGAAAGACTTTACAGTGGAATTCTGGGATCCATGTGGATCGTATCTCATCAATTATTGAACAGTTATTGAGGCAGAGGAGGAAAGAAGGTCTGAAATCGATTGAGAGACATCTTGCCCTGAGGGGTTCACTGGATCTGCCTTTATTTTGGTATGTTGACAGGCCTTAGTGAAATATTAATCTTGCCAATCATACACTATATACTGACTTAAGCTGTGCCATCCATACTGAAATCTCTTGCTTTTGCCGTCATCTTTTTTTCTTTCTTTTTTTTCAAGGCTTATAGTGATTTTAGGAATTGTGTGCTTTTAAGGTTTCACATAAGTACATTTATGGTCACTATAGAGAAATACCGTGGTCCCAAAATTAATATTTAAATTTGATTAGATTAGAAATAAAATGTCAATCCACATGGCTAAGAAAAAAAATTTTTGCAGGTGGCTTTTTTGTGTGATTACTTAAAACCAAATGGTCTCAAGATGATTATTTATTTATTTATTATTTTTTGGGGGGATCTCCTTAAGGTTGCTCAAGTTTCCAGACATAGTAACTATAGATGCAGTTAATCACCATCACATTCTGCTAACATTTCCGAACTACAAAGTTTCCAAGTCTTCATTTCAAACAATAAATGTAATGTTTTATAAATTCAAATCTTTCTAAAATTCTCTAAAATAAATGAAAAATTATTTGAGGCTTTATTTAATGCAATGACATGCTTGCTTTTTTTATGCTGCTAGTCCTCTTTTTAAATGTTTTGCATCCAAGTTTATCCTTTCTTAATAATTTTTCGCTTCCCTTGTCAGGAGGATGAAGAAGATGATGATAAAAGACTAAATTAAGTAAATATTCTAAATTGGTCACTTTGTTCTATTCTGAGCATTCCTTGAAGACATTACGAGGTCATGTTTGGGAAGAGAGCAATGAGAGAACTCTGAGGTGTTGTCTTTGTGCTTAACACACTTTGAACATTAAGAAGGGAATCTTTTTATATAAACAACCCTTTAAAGCACATCGCTAAATATTCACACGGATGCTTTTCCAGGCACATTTCAAAGAGCCCAGATATGGATAATTAATACCTGTACAAACCTGTTGACATAATATTTCGAGCGTAATGAGGAACATTTGTCATGAGAACAGAAGTAGTCTTTTCATCAGTTATAATTTGCAAACAATTTATTGGACTTCAATACTTGTCAATGTTGGATATCTGCCTTTTTTCATTTTAATTAAAATTTTGTATTTATTTAGAGCAACCATTGCTCAAGTTCACAAAATCTAAATGAATATTAAAGAGCCAGTAAGATGAAAATTCTAAGCTTCCTATCACTGTTTATTTTACTGTCCTGTACATTAGGTTTAAATCCATCCAAGGTTAAAAAACATTGTCATTTTGTCAAAATATCATTTTAAAATTACAGAGATCAGAGATCCCCAAACGGTTCGCGCGAAGCTGTTCAAAAGATTCAGTTTCCTTAAACCCCACCTTTCGGTAGCATAATGTGTTCTGATTGGTCAACTAAAATGCAAGCAGATTGGATTGGTTGTTCGCACACACCTCCACGGTAAACTATGCGTTAGCATCTGTTTAGGGTGAATTAAGTCTTATTCCTCTCACCGCGAAGCAAACAGTAAAATAAAAAACGTGAACAGTCTCACTGCTTTTCTTCTGTGTGGGTGTATTCAAGCCGCGCGCACATATAACGAAGGGAGACATGAAAAACAGACATCGCGTTGTTTTCAAATGGATTACTTTATCACAGAATATCTGTTTTCGGCAGCACTTGTTTAGTTTTAAAGTAGACATGTCAAGCTTTCTATAGATATCTCTCTCATGTCTCTTCGTTGAGTATTCACGGAGTTACACTTCATTTTAATGACGTGTTTGTACATGACGATCAGCGCTGCAGACAGCACACATACTGATAAGACGCTCTGGAGAAAGCAAACACATAATTTCATAATCATACTTCGCGTTGTGATTCGGAGATGCTCGTTGTTATAAATAAAGTTGCTAATGAACCATGTTTTATGGCCAAGCGCTTTGAAAATCCCGCTGTACTCACCGAGATTAGAAAAGCAGTCATCAGTGAAATGTTGTGGACACAACAAAAGGGATTTGTTGTACTGCTCTGGTATTGTGGTAAAAATGAATTTTAGCCATTGGTTCCTCTGATCTTCATTCGTTGGCAGTGAA
Source organism: Carassius gibelio (assembly GCF_023724105.1). Taxonomy (NCBI): domain Eukaryota; kingdom Metazoa; phylum Chordata; class Actinopteri; order Cypriniformes; family Cyprinidae; genus Carassius; species Carassius gibelio. Next base: position 17,245,945 of record NC_068378.1, on the reverse strand, counting down.
AATAAAACAAACTTGCCTTTACAATTAAAAACACACTGTCTCCTCGACATGATGCTATCACACTGTGTGTGGGGGTGAGGCAGGTCAGAGTTCCGTTTCTCCCAACACGGTAGGTGGAGATTATTATGCAAAGTGTTTCTAGTGACGTACATAGAGATGGGCAAAAGATTTGAAATCTATAACGACTCGTTTCAGCGATTCAGAGTCGACTCCTTACTTTAGAAGCCAATAACTTTATAAATCGTGTACTTTTTGGTTTAATTATTTGCATATTGTTTACACTGATGGACAGCTACACCATACACTGTAATACAGGTAATTTTGGATTTCCCATCTGTGTGGCTCTTTAAAGCTTTTATCCCTCCCCTCATTTTGTCTTAATTCAGGGGAATGATCTGAACAAATGATGTTGTTATTTTTTTGTGCATTTCAACATTCATGCAGCTTTTTTTGTTCACTACGTAAATGACACACTTAAATTCCCATTTGTCACAAGTGCCTCTCTCTCCCCCACACACACACACATTTAGGAAGAGATGCACTCATGTATACACTTCTCACTCTCTACACATACAACAAGCCTCTTGAGACGGTTGTCATGACAGCGTCAGCGGTGCTGGGGGGTCAGAGTGGGGTCAGACCGGACTCTAGGGGTTGGTGGAAGGGGGAATCTGGGGCATAAGTGATAATTTAGTGATGTCATGGTGGATCTTGGGAGGCGTCCACCTTACGAGCAAGTGCGTTCTTAATGCAGATCGTAAATTATATCATTCACTGAGGCAGGTTTTTTTCACGCCTATTCCCAAATTTTTTGGTCTTCATATATCACATATTCTCAATGTTCTTTAATGCATCGATTCAGGCTTCAAAGCAGAAGCACATAACATGACTTCAGAGCGCTGACCCCCTCATAAAGCCCCCTCATCACCCCCATCCCTGTCCTGGTGCTACATTTATAGAGAAAGGCACAATGCAGCGGCGTCAATAACAGTAAGCAAGAGTGCCTAATCCCTGCAGCTGTCAGTCCTGGGAGTATTAAGCCTCCATTCTGAAGATTCTTGGGTCTTTGCCAATCAAAAAACAACAGTAGTTGCTGTGAGAGTCCGCTGATGACCAAACGATCTATTCTCTGGCTGGAGAGGATAGTGGATGTGAAGAAAAATAAAGTCATCACATCAGAAGGGCATGAAAAGGCTTGGAGGGGGGAAAAGATGCAGGGCGTTCATCAGCCGTTGATCTGGTCCAGTGATGCTACACTAGTCACACTGTAGTGTCTGGTTGTTCTCTGGTTGTTCTGGAAAATGTAACGGATGACAAAAGAATAAAAATAAATGTTGAGTCAAATGTTGAGTGAGGGATGCCAAGAATAGCAAACTGAAACTTGTTAACCCTTTCTTTTCTTTGAATAAGCGTCATATTATATTAGATGATCTCAACTCTTTCTCAGTTGGTCTTACTTTAGGTCTGAATGGGGTTGTGAACTGATTGTGCAGTATTTCGGTACCATATCAGTTGTATCACATTAGTTGTTTTTCTTTAATTCATCAGTTGATAGCAGATATTGAATTTATTCCATTATTATAAATATATTCCATTTTTGCATTTAGATGAAGTTTTTCATCATCTAACTCTGTTAAAGTACATCTTTAAAAATAATAATTTAATCTTAAGCAAATTACAAAATATAAATTTGTATACTTTACAAGTGTACTTTTTTTAAATAATACAATTATTTATTAAAATAATAGAATTTATTAAATAGAATTAGCGCTGTCAAATCGATTAATCGCGATAAATCACATCCAAAATAAAAGTTTGTGTTTATATAATATATCTGTGTATTGTTTATATTTATATGTTTATATAAATACACACACGTGTATACATTTAAGAAATAAATGTAATATATTTACATTTACATTTATTCATTTAGCAGATGCTTTTATCCCAAGCGACTTACAAATGAGGACAATGGAAGCAATCAAAAACAACAAGAGCAATGATGTACAAGTGTTATAACAAGTCTCAGTTTGCTTAAAGCAGTACACGTAGCAAGGACTTTTAAATAATATAATAAATAAAAAGAAAACAGATGGAATAGCAAAAAAAAAGAGCAAGCTAGTGTTAATATTTATATTTATATATAATATAAATAATATAAATCACGATTATGAATATATACACGTATATATTCATATTTCTTACATTTATACATTTATGTCTGTGTATTTACATATAAATATACACAGTACACACACAATGACACTATGGACACGGTCCATGTCACTAGTTAAAATTGCTTAAACATTCTTCGGAAGATTTGGGATAATGTACATAAGTACGCAAATCAGCAAAATATATAACACCGTTCAAGTGGTTTTTAAATACTTTAATAAATAAAAAAAACTTATCACATATTGTGCCTTTAAATCTCCTTTATTCTTTTGATGCAGTGCATGACAACATTGCATCCTATCATGAGGTCCCCTGATGCTGAAAAACAGCTGTCAGCTATGAATAGCAGGGGCCATGCTGGTGGGGTAATTGTAGAGGAATTCAGTGTTTATCATGTAAATAAAAGAAGAGAGGCCATTGAAACAGGTGTTGGTATGCACTGTTAGGGCAATGTGCTGTTCGCCCCGCTCTGCGTAAAGTCTCTCTAATGCTCCTGCTCTCAATTTGAAACATTACAACACACAAGCACCACTTTCAGGGATCTGGTCTTGCCAGAGGGGAGGGGAAGCATTGTGGCAGGGATTAGGAAAAGAGACGGGCAGAGTTCATGTGCGCATATTTATGTGCGCAACTGTGCATGTATGGCTTGAGAATGATGGAGTGCATTAATACTGCATGATGCAAAGTGCCTTTTTTGTTATTTCTAAATTAGTGCCTCATTATTTTCCAATTCGCAAAAACCTATGTGGTGCCTTCTCTTTCTTTTTGTATGAGGAAATGGTTGTTGCTTGGTGACTGCACAACACTGCTGACGTGTGAAGGTGAAAATATCACTGTTTTTTTGTGGCTTTTGGTCACTTCAAAGACCCACAGATAAGATGTTCGGAGCTTAACAGCCTTTGTAGACAGGAGCTGAATCCGGGTGGAGAAGCTTATACAGTGACTCCAAGGCTGTCTACTCCACCCGAGTTTAAATGCACGGTCCTGGGCCTTCGTGTAGGGGGCAGCCAACATTAGAGCTGGAGAAGGGCCACAATTCCCTCAACAGTGGCACGCACTTAGCTCCCTGACACTAGAGAGCATATGTGTGTTTGTGAAAACCTTCACTCACTTGCTAAGTGCACAACATGAACTTACTTTAGACCTGGCCCTGAGAAAGACAATCTGTTATGCCTCTTGCCAGTATACTTCAGGACTGGCTGTTGGCCATTTTTGTAAAAACATGCAAAGGCTACAATGGATTGTTAGTGTGTCAAAAAACATGATAAGTCCCTTATAATAAGGCTCAATGTACTGTGTTAATAAATTGAAAGAATGGTTTATATTTCACAGGTGTTTTAGTTTATTGTATTTTAGAGTTAAAAAAAATTACCAGTTCATTTTGTATTTAATTTTTTTGTATAGTTTAAAAATATAAAATATATAAGAGATTTTTTTTATTTACAGTTTGTCTGAACATATGCTTTTGAAAAGTGTGGTTTGATAATATAAAATACAATTCAATTGCAAAAACTTTTTCTCAAATTTAAATATGTATTTGAGCACAAATAATTACAAAGAAACAGCAAGTAATGTATCTACTTAAACATGACATTAATATAATTTTTTATTATTATTTTGTGTAACATGGTCCAAAAATCTTTGCATTTACTGTTTACGATGTATAAATTATACTGACCTGCTTATTTAATCTTAAAATACTGTAATAAAAAAAAAAACATTTGTAATAAATCTCCCAAAAAATTACCCCAAAGTATTTTACAAAACAAGCCTTTATATTTGGATTAGCAACTCTTAAAAATGCATAAATAAACATAATAAGTTTTACATACAAATGTTTTACAAGGAAATAGTATTTCAGTTTTTCTGCTTCAACATTTTCTGCTTAATTGTGTTGTCTTTGCAATTGATATTTACTAGTAATTTCTAAGGGTAAGTTGTTTCTATACCAGATTTTGTTCAGTGTATAAGCTTCTGGCCTGGTTTGCTTGTTTGAGGGTGTCTTGAGTTCTTGTCTGACTGGAAGATCAGTCGCTAAACTAGTAAAACTCAATTTTTTCTCAGCCGGGAAGGTATAAAGTAAAACTGAGTTCCTGGTAAATGATTATTGTATTTCTTCTGTGGTGGATGTTGAAACATGACCTTCTTGACCCCTTTGTACAATTGTTAATCCCTGGGGGCTGTTTTCCGAATCTGTGGCAGCTCTATTGCTGAGCTAATGCGTCACGCTAATGAGTGCTAGCATTGACAGCAGACTGCATTAGCCCCGCCCCGCCTGCGTTCTGAGAGGTGATAGGGTTGACTGCTTCACCTTTTCCTCTCCACCTCAGTGGTTTAATTGCTTGGGCTAAAGCTCTTGTTACTTTTCTCTCTTTCTTTCCCATTTTTCTAATGTTTACTCAGATTAGCTGACTGAAAAGTGGTCACAAAATGTTCAGAGGCTTTGTGGTGCGGAATATGCTTTTGAGTCTCACTTTCTTCACAGGAGAATGAAATGTAGCCTGAGGATTTGGAGGGGATTTCAGAGTTTTGGAGTTTATAGTTCAGCTTGACATGTAGCCGTATATCTTGGGTGATGTAGGTGGAGTGGTTTATCGACACGCATGCTTTACTTAAGATCTATTATGTTGTTTTACCCAATGATAGTGGTATTTTTGGCCTTTAAAAAAAGGAGCTATCTGATACTGGTTGTCCATTGAAACTGCAAATTAATCTAACATAGACTCATTGAAAAACACGAACACACACACACACACACACACACACACACACACTCACACACACATATATATATATATATATATATATATATATATATATATATATATATATATATATATATATATATATATATATATATATATATATATATATATATATATATATATATATATATATAATACATACACACTGAATAAGTGCATGTTTGTGTGTGGTAGCTAATATTTAAATTGCGATCAAAGCTCGCTAATTATTCATCAGGAGAAGTTTTAAAAGAAAACATGTAGCAAATTATTCATCACAGTTCAGATGCCACATGCCAAGCCAACTTGCACCTGTTGACTTAAAATGTGAAAAAGGAGTGTCGCTTTGAACTCATCGTGACCTCTCTGAATGTTGGATAAAGTGCGGATATGAACATGGGCGTGACAAGTGAGTGAGCGAGCGATTGTTATGAAAACGTCATGTCACGTATAGCCTATCTTGTCTCTTTGAATTCTAAATCTGGATTTATACATACGCATTATCTCATAAAATCCTCCATGTAAAGAGACTTAACCAATCGAAAAATGTGAGAGGCAAATTTACGTTTTATTGAAAGTGCGAACGAACATGTGTGATTTTCCAAACTGCTGCAATATGTACATCAATCAACACATTAAAACATTGGCAGATTCCGCTTCATCTGTTTTAAATGAAGAAAATTTAACATGCTTTAAGCATCACTCACTGGACAGTTTACTTTGAAACAAGATGTAACGTAATATCATTTTGCAGAAATGTCACCACAGGCACATTTTTCAGAAGAGGCTGGTTTGAGTTCACATAAAGGGATCACATAAAGAGGTCTCTTTATAGTTGTATTGAGTCTTTATATGGTTTTATACATTCTTTTCTTGTTTTGTCATTGGCCTATTTATTTAATGACTATAGAGCAAACAAAACCTCAGAGAAGATGTGCACATGCTCACCAAATTTATTATTCTTTGCAGATGTAACTCATTGTCAGACAGTAACCGTTCCTGGCTAAAATTCAGGATGTCATCAGTTTGACAATAGTCTCTGATCGTACGCCTCTGATTTCCCCCCATGGGCTGTTCGCAATGTGCCTCTGGAGATCAGGTGGCCCAGATAAACATATGCAATCTGTCACTGCCCAAAACTGACAGACAAAACAGCCACCATCATGCAGATTTCCCATCTATTTTGTTGCACCATTTACCAGAAATCAACTATCTAATATCAAGTAGAAAACAAGTTTTTTGGATGAAATAAATGACTAGTGGAAAACTAACCACATTCTTGAAAAAAGGAGCAAATTAATCCAAATCAAATGAAAGTGGACATCAACTCAGCCCTTTGATTTCTGAGGCGCTCATGTTTCTGGTTTTCTTGGCATGCAGGATTTAGCCTGATCATCCATCTTTAGTGATGCTGTCATTGTGTTTTGTGTGTCTTTGGTTAAAGGTTGCTGGCTGGCCACTGTGGTTAAAAAGCACAGTGTGAGTCTCAGTTGAAGCTCTCAGTTAATTGTGACTGTTTTTGTGAGTTATATAGGCTTTTAGGCCTCTTCATCTCATGAAAAGCCAACAGTAAACCAACCCACAGAAGCAGTGATGGGTTTCCTGATTTCATCAATCTCGTGACTGGTGCACAAGGAATTTAAGATGAAGTCACCCATTAGAACCCTTCTATCATTTTCGGGGTTTTAACAAATGAAGATGATCAGGTTTCCTTACTCTGTTTTTGAGACCTCGAAGAGAACCATTAAGAGAACATGATGAACATAAACTGAATGTTTGGCATACATAAGCACCGAAAAGATTACATTAAAGGGTGAAGATGTCGAAGAGGAAACTGGACAGACATGTAAGGACGAGTTTACTGTCACTGTGAGACTGATGAGGACCAACAGGTCTTCGAGTTGAGAAATGGCCTGTCTTCTGTGGAGGAATGTGTGGCACAGGGTTATCGGCTCTAGACAATCCCTCAGAGCTCAGAAATGGCCTTCTACTTGATTCTGAAGTTTCTCAGATTCTTTTTACTGACTCTATGAGCTGTTGGAAATGCACCCTTGAATTTCTTAGCCGTATAGTTTGATTTAAAACAGCCAATTCAATGAGATTTAACATTCTTTTAAATAATGGGGGACACGCAGGGTGTTAGTCATGTGATCAATCATGTCTTGCTTTATTCCCTGGGGCTCCCCTGTTAAAAGTCTTCCTTTGTTGGAAGCCCATTGAAGAGGTCTGTGTATTTCTCTTTAATTAATTTAATGACTTACAAACTGTCTTTTAAATGTTTTACTTCTAGATTCAAAATGACCTCTAAATATCACCATCTCCTCATAAGCATGAGGTTCTGTAAATTACATTTTTCTTATTTGTCAATTAGAGCTGCTCTAAAGGGTCCTGTGAGTGAAAATGCAGACTTTGGTTCAGCAGGAGGGAGCCACTGCAGTTGAATCATTGAGGGAAAGTCTCCCAGAATCCTTTGTGTCGGGTCGCCCCATGACCTACTGTTTCCACATACCCAGGCTCCTTAATGGTAAATGTGCTGCGCTATTGGTTTTCTGTATTCATGCCTGCTGCATGGAAACTAATTTCCACTTGAAGAGGAGCTCAGCTGGAGAGAGAAAAATAGAGAGTTTTAGAGACTGGGACAGAAACGAGTCTAAAGGGGCGAGAGAGTCTTTGCCAAATTATTTTTTCTTCTTTTTTTTTTTTTTTTTTTTTTTTTTTTACCAGAAAAGTCATCATTTACTCTAAAGATTTGTGTATTTTAATTTTCAAATACTTGATACCTAATGTGATGCATTTGTCTGTCATAAATAAATGATACATGAATGAGATTTTTGTAATAGTATTCATATACTGCATATGTTTTAAATACACCGTAAATAGGATTATATATTTATCATCAATAAATCCATTTTATTTAATTTTCCTATACATATTTAATTGAGTCTTGCTTGTTCAACAAGAAGCTATGTTCAAACTTTCATGCTTTCTAACAGATAAAGGGCTAGATTTACTTGCAACTTGCACCAGCGCAAACCGTTGTTTGGTGTTAAAATAGTAGTCTGTGTTCTTTAATTTGTGCATTGTCAGTAAATCACCCGCAGAAATTTCCACTCCTATTATATTTAGAAATATATTTATCTGGCCCTAAATGTATACTTTTTTTTTTCTTCACTTTAAATCCATGTCCAGATAATGTTTTTCAGACCTTATCCCTGTTTTTTTTTATCCATCCTTCCCGCTGTCCGTCTCAACCTCTGCTGCTCATTTTTTTGCCTCACCCTTGTCCTCGACCTCTGTTTATTCTCAGATTCACTCAGCTTCCTCTCCGTTTTCTAAGAACCTCATCATTCTGTCGCTCCTTATGCAGGTGTGGCTCACTTATGCAGACACACACACAGTGATAATGACACCCCTGTAGTCACTTGAGGCATATAATTAGAGAGCAGACATGTGCTGACTCTTAACGATAGGTATTCTCCAGGCTACAGGACTCACCCATGATTGCACCCTCACATTTACAGTGCATCTCAAAATAAAAGATGCACTCCCTCAGGTTCAGAAATAAAAGCATGATGCAGATAGTTTGGAACTGTACTGCCATGTGTACTGTTAACAAACAGAGAAGTCAAGGCGGTGTATTATTACCAATAATCAGTGTTGGGGTACGAAAAGTGGCGGCACTAATAATTTAACTACAATTTTCAGTTATGTCACAGTAGTTGTTATCAAAATAGTGTTTCTATTCAGTAACTAAGTTCCTATTTTTTTTTTTTTTTTTTTTTTTTTTAACCAAAACAAGCTATATGTTCATATACGCTTTTGTACTGCACAAGCAAATTTACTCTTCATTCTTGAATGAACAAAATGTTGACTCTTTTGAAGCATTTATCTGATTCAGTGCACCTCTGAAAAATCTACAAAATTATAAATTTGAAAATATTTATTTTCTTCAATTAATTTTTTTTTTACTTGATTATTTTGCATTAATTGGAAGTATAGTGTAAATTGAATTGTTCATATATTATTCAGTGCTTTCATTCAAATCAAGATTCATATATTTTTTTTATTAGTAGCTTTTAACTATACAAAGTTTGACAAGCTACAGTTTTCAAATGAGCTTCCTCAACACAGCAGCTAATGATGTTGTTATATTTCAGTATTCGAAATGCTCTTCTTTTGTAATGTTTTTCATATATTTACATGTAAACTTGACAAGTGAGCCAAAAGGAAGCAAATCAGACATAATGTGGGAGCGCTCGGCCTCTCCTGTCTGTCTGGATCTGTAAGAAGTGTTTGAGCCAGATTTGAATCTTCTGAAATGTTTCAAGAGTAGCAGACAGTGAAGAATTCAGCAGTGCTATTGTTTTATGACTCTCACACACTAGTTGTGCTAAACGTGTACTGTAATATCTTTACACCAATTGGTCTGCTTGAGATCCTAAAGTATATTTCTATGAAGCGTTTCTGGTTTCCAGTTCAAATTAATTAAACATTTATCATGGATAAAGAGCGTTGTCTTTCGGCTTTTGTTCCTCTGTAATTTTTCATCACTTGGGAAAGTGTCATTTATCCTGGAAGAGGGCCAAAGTGTGGCGCTTCATAGCGTGTTACAAAGGAACCTCAGCGAAGATGCCGTTAGTGGTAGAACCACTAAACCTGTTAAATAACAGCATAGTATACAAAGTGTACTTTTGTGGTGACACTAATTGTTTTACAGGATTGTTTAATACCTCCAGACTTTAGTGTCACGCGATCTTTCAGAAATCGTACGAATGAATACAGTATGAATGCTTATGAAATATTAAGCTTCACATTGCTTTAGAATTTTCCCAAAATTGGTTAAAAAATATGGTAAACAACATTGTTGTTGATTTAGCTAAACTTGTACTTAACATTGGACTATTAATTTAAACAACACATATGTTATGCCTCACTGTAAACTCCACTTTAAATTGAGTTAAAGTAATGGAGATATTGTACATATACATCAGCATTGTTCGGAGTTCAACATCTTTGAGCATTTTCATTATAAAACATGCTAGCAAGTGTTTGCGTTCGTGTTCCGGTTATCCCTCATTAAGCATGTAAATCTGTGTGCACAGCTTGCGTAGATACGTGCCCGCCATGTTTAACACCTCAGAACAGGGTGATTTTCTGCAGATACGGAGGCTCACAGTAGGTTTGCCATTCTCGACCGGCCGGAACTAAGTGTATAAGATTTAAAGCAAGACAGTGTGACATGGATTTGCCGTAGCTGGAAGGATTTGGCAGACGTACTTAAGAAACTATTGCTCTCTGACTGCATAGTTTTCTAATCTCTTTTGGGCGCACGTCCCCACTGCAGAAAGACTTGCTGCCCTCTCCCACACAGTCCAACACTGTTTTCATGGAAAAGGCCATTTGGCTTCAGATATCTGTCTTTTTCTTTTTTTTCAGATAAAAAGCTCAAAAGAAAACTAGGTTGTGTATCTATGGATAAATTGAGCTGTTGTGTTTAAATACCTCAACGTTGTGATTTAACTGGCCTGGCTGCCCTTGGGAAGGTGTTTATAGTCCTCATGGTGGACGGCTGTAAATGCTCTGGGAAAAGACAGAGAAACTTACAGCCCTGTGTGGAAACAGTAGTCAAATATTAAAAAGCAACGAGACCCTTTAGTGCTTTGCTTTCTTTACTCTTCTGGGCCTCTTTACTAAAGGGTGGGACTTTTCTTACATTTTCAGTGACCTGTAAACAAGCCTAAATTCAAGGCTGGATTTTTTTTTTCGAGGTGGGGGCTTCTATGCTAACAAGACCTGAGCATTGTTGAAATCGCTCTTGTTTTATGGGCCACATTTATGAAAACTAATTGTAACCGTTCATGTATACAGATGCTGTCAGTGAATGAACTTCCTAGTGTGTCTTGATATATCATGCATGAACTGAATGTGTCTTTCTCTCCAACACTTGCAGATCTCGGTGGGTAAACTACTGCTGTCATTATCAAGATGCAAACCCTGCTCCTCATCCTGAGCTTATGTGCCTGGGGTTGTCATGGCAACGCCCGCACAACACCCCGAGTGCACTTGTCATATAAAGGTGAGAAATATGACTTTTCCCCCCTTGTTTTTTAAAATATGCACGCACACATTTTTATTTGTATGTGTATTCTTTTCTGAGTTAATAATACATTACTGGGCTTATATAAAGTATTATTTAAAATATGAATACAATAAGCTTATATAAAATATTAATATGCATTTTTTCATTGTTGGTAATTAAATGAGCCACTGAGGTGATCATAATTATTAAATCTCATTATCACATAAATTCCCCCTAAAAAGAAATGTGAAACATTTAGCAAATGCCAGTGGGTTTTATCCTGGATGGATGTTTGAGGGAATTTTAAAAGTGTCATTTCCGTACCTGGAAGTGTCAGGGAAATAAAATTATGAAAAAGTCATGGACATTTCTATAATGATTATATATTTTTGTCAAGTTCTAAAATATTTTATCAGGTAGAAATTGTTTTGTAATTGCTGATTGAAAAGTTGGTATATGTAATTGACCAAATCTTGTAATCACAATCTACTCTAAAATTTTCTAAATAATTATAATGTATTTTATTGAGTAATTTTTCATTTATTACCACTCCCTATTTTTTGTAAAAAAAAAATAAATAAATAAAATAATATTTTGAAAATGCTTTGTTAATGTAGCAAAAATACTGTTTGAGTTTCTTTAGAAAGTCTGTGGGATGTAGTTATCATGCTTTGTGGAGCTTCTGAGCACTTTGTCATCAGTGGCTTTTTAATGCCTCTCTTTTCTTACTGTTCCTCATGTCACACTCTCTCTCTTTCTCGCTTCCAGTCTTCTTCCTGTGTATGTTTTGAATCTGACACCAGCATGCCTCATCTCCCAATTAATGCCCTAGAGAGGGGACTACCCATCATCCCCTCTGCAGGGGGATGTGTCACAGCGGGGCACAAAGAGATGCAAGCAGAGTGAGGCAGATGTTTGAAGTTTAAAAGTCAAATCTCTCGAACACAAAAGCATTAGCATTTTTTCCCATTCAGCTCGCAAACGGCGGTCAAAGAATGGGCTTGAAAAGATACTGTGGCGTTGTTGAAGAGATATTGTTTTATATAATGAAAGATACTAGGCACAGCTGCATGCAGACACATTTATAATACTATTTTGCCAATCCGTCTGCCAGAAGCGCAGCAGCACAACAGGTCAGAGTCTGACATGAATTCGCTTTCGGTTCTCAGAAACTGTCACACACGACCCAGCAGGTGCCTCTGCACTGGAGCCCCATTACTTTGTGTAATCCATCAGAAAGTATTCACACACACACAGAAATGCATAAACTCACACACACACTTACAGTCTCCTCCGCAATGTATATGTTAGTTCACAACCTGGTGGCATTCATATCTTGATAATTCTCAATGCAACATACTTTTTATGGGTTTCCTTTGTAAAGAACAAACAAAAAAAGTATTCTTTCCATATTTTACAGTGTTTTGGAATTTACACAGGAATTTATACTTTTAATTTTTGGTGTTTAATATACACTGACCACTGTTTGTGCAATATATATGAACATAATTGAATTATTTAACACATTATATAATACACACACACACAGTATATATCAAAATTAGAGAACAATTAAAAAAATATTGTTAATCTTCATCGCTCAAAATTTGAAGGAATATCAGCTGTGGGTATACCACTGTTCGATGTATGATAAAATAACCGAGGCATTTCCACAAAAACGTTAATTTTATGACAAATACAGTGATCAAAATTAGAGAACAGTAACTACTGTGGCATGAAAGAAGATTAAGAACTAAATTTTGAAGGTTTACAGCTGTCAAAAATTAGTAGGAATGTAGAGGCCCTTGCTTTGAATGACTTCAGCATATATGCGGCCACAGGATATCACTGGTTTCTCAGACCGCGCTTGTGTGATCTTGGTCCACTCTTCTTCCAGTCTCTAACTGTAAAGCATTTCTTAGCCATCACTTTGTGGACAAGGATTTTCCAGAGATTTTCAGTTGGGTTTAGATCAGGACGCTGGGCCGGCCATTTCATCATTTCAGTGTTCTTACAGGACATTGCAGGAAAGGTACCGCTTGTTGCTGAAGGAGGTTCTGATTGATATTCACCCTGCCATGTAGCTGTATAATTAGCCCAACTACTGCTGCAGAAAACATCCTCCAAACCATGACACTTCCTTCTCCATCTTTCACTGAATTCTTTAGGCTCTCAGGCTTGAATCTTTTCCCAGTTTGACGCCGAACATAATGTTTCCCAACGGACCCAAATAAATTTAAATTGCTTTCATCACAAAAGTGAACTTTGGATCAGTTCTTCTCTCTCCTCCTCAGCAATGGTCTAGACTTTTCATTCTTTTTTCTGATGAGAGGCTTTGTCACTTTCAGTCCAGCTTCTCTTTAACATGCCAAGACAGATCCATACCCTGTTCAGTGGTGAGAGATTCCAGCTGCAGTGTTGAACCGATTCACCATTGAGAGTCTCTGCATTATTCTGTTTTCTCGTCCATTTGTCTTATGTGGATGACCAGCCTTTTGGTGAACTTGAATTAATTAGTGTCATCGTAAAGCTGCAATATTCTAGAAATCCCAGATTTGGAATGACCGGCTTCTCTTGCAATGGCTGAAAGGGTCACCCCATTGGCCTTCATCTGGACACACTCTTGTAGCAGGGTTTCAGTCACTGTAAAGCGGCTCACATCTTTTTCTTGTACTGTTTTTCATGATTTTGCTTAAAATACAATATACACACATGCATATGAGGTTCATGTTAGACTTTGAAATATAGTATGTGTGAGTGTCTGAGTGTGTAAGCATGAATGTCCGATGCTCCCAAATGTTTGCGAGAGTGATTATGACCCCGGGTTGACTGGGGTTATTATGTGCGTAGGTGACAGTGGGATAGATCCCTGTTCTGAGAAACAGGAATGGCTTGTAGCGTTTGAGGTTTATTATTAGCTTGTGTGGTTGCTGTGTTTACCTCGGCCAAATCACAGGGAAGCCCCCCAAAGCATGACAGGGCTCACTGCCAGCAATCTGCTCTAAAATGCCACAGAGACAACAGGAATGTTAGGAGCTTCAGTTAGTGTCATCCAGCCTGAATCCGTCTCCACCCCACAGCAGAGCCACTGGCTTTGTTAGGATCAGGTTTGAAGTTTGAGTTTTGGTCCGGGTTGGGCTTAAAGATTTTGGGACTACCAGTCAGGGTATCTAAATGGAAAAATTCTGTTTTACACTCTTGAAATGATTGTTTGTTTATATTTGTGTACACTGCCACTCCCATTGCATCTCAAGACCAAGATGATAGTTAACCCAAAAATGAACATTTGATGTTTATCTGCTTACCCCCAGGGCATCCAAGATGTAGGTGATTTTGTTTCTTCAGTAGAACACAAATTAAGACTTTTAACTGAAACTGTTGCAGTCTGTCAGTCATATAATGGAAGTGAATGGGAATCGTGGCTCTGAGAGTAAAAAAACAAAAACAAAACACAGACAAAACCAAATTAAACCCTGCGACTCCTGTCGATACATTGATGTGCAAAGACACAAAACCATCTGTCTGTGCAAGAAACTGAACTGTATTTATATTGTTTTTTTTACCTCTGATTCACTGCAATGTCCAAACTGTCTGGAGCGCCTTCTCAGCAGCCGGCCCATGACACGTCTTCTTCTTCTTCTTGCTTTACAGCAGATTGTAGACTTGTAAGTACATTACCGCCACCTATCTCTCAAATGGACCATTGAAACATTATCTAAAATCTAAGTTAGGAGTTGCAATGGTCCATTTGAGAGATAGTTGGCATACGATCTGCCATAAAGCAAGAAGAAGTTTTTTTTACTCTCAAAGCTGTGATTCCCATTTACATTTATTATACTGTATCACTGACAGACTGACAGTCTATAAGGTTTGCATTAAAAAATCTTAATTTGTGTTCTACTGAAGAAACAAAGTCACCTACATCTTGGATGCCCTGGGGGTAAGCAGATGAACATCAAATTTTCATTTTTGGGTGAACTATCCCTTTAAGTGCATTAAGAGAGAAACACAAGTTACACAAGAAACACAAGTTCTGCGAGTTCTCTCTGGAGCTAGACCACTTTCCCAGAGTGTCACTTACAAACTGACAGCAATGCCCGCATATAAATGTTGGAAACGTTTTTGGAAAGGGTATGTGGATAAATGAATTCTGTAAACCAGAATTATGAAGTAGAAGATCAGAAATAGAGCAATGGAAGATGATTTTTCATGTGGCTTGACCCCTGAATGTCTATGGGAATGAGATCCACTTATGAAATGCACAGAAATCTTCAAACAGTCCTGAATCTCCAATCATTCATGAAGTTCTCCACATCCAGTTACACTTGAGTGTTTGTTTAATCTGTATTTTTGATAGTTGATTATGCATATGCAGGGCTCTATGCTACATTTAACATATTTTCCAAATAAATCCATTCTACAGATTTATTTTGCCGATTTGGCTTCAAATTCAACGCATAAATTGAAAGGCAAAAAGTTTATTTGTTGATAAAACAATAAATGTTTAGATTAGCTTCTCAAGTGGTTTCAAAATTAAAGTTACTGTAGCTCCTAGAGATGTGTTGATCTTTTAGTCAAGCTTTGTTCTGTTGATGGCAATAGATATGAAGACATTATATAGTTTACATAAAAAATAAGTGACAGATTATACTGGATGTTTTGCATGGGTGCCTTGTGCAGTAATGAGGGTATTTCTTGAACACATCTATCAGATTTGTAGTGATACAACTGTGTTGTTCAAACTTATCTTTGTTGTTGGATAAAAGGCTTCCAAATGAAAACAGATGGGGTTTTCTCCCTCATAAATGACCATCCAAGTTTTTTTGTGCAATGTGTCTGTTGGCAGATGCATTTATAATGAGGTCATGTAGAGTTTTGCATTTCATCTACAATCAACATTTCCTTCCCTGGAAAAACTCGGAGGAATTCCTCACCAATGAGACACTTTAACTTATGTCCTTTCCTGTATAAAAGGCCAGTCTTTTCCCCATGCTTGCGTCCCATGTCCAAATTATGATCTTGGCCTTTAAAAAAAAGAATCCAGAGCAGAGTGCCACAGAGGAACTGATTTAACAACATTATTAAAAGTTGGATCTGTGAAGATTCTCATGATACTCTTTACCCTTTTTTTCCCCTGTATTCTGGAATTCAACCTGCAGAGTTTTTGGCTTGCAGCCCCAAATTAAACGCTAAATAATGTTTGAAAACTTGTAGGTGGGAGACACTGTCCACAAAAATATAATGGAAAATCTATTACCTCAGGGTGGCAGTTTGGTTGAGCAAACCAAAATTTTATACAGTCAAACTGTAAAAATGGCACAATAGCGGGGCAAACATATTCATAGTTCTTCACAGAGGAAAAAAGTATAGGGAGTAGTTTGTAAAAATAGCATATGTTCGTGACCGAGTATGTCAGTGTTCAGCCAGGCCTACACGCTCACGATACATGCGTGTGAACAATAATGTGATCTGATCCCTCTCTCTTGTTATATGTCAGATTAAAATATTTTTGGTGCAGCATAACAGTTCAGATTTAAATAAAAGTCAGTTGATCCAGAAACTAGAGTCTGTTAAAGGGACATTTCACCCAAAAATGAAAATTGTAATTTACTCATTCTCAAATAGTTCCAAACCTGTATGAGTTTCAGTTTTTCTGTTGAACAAACATTCTTCAAGTTATCTTCTTTTGTGTTGAACAGGTGAAAGAAACTCATACAGGTTTGGAACAACATGAGGTCCAAACAATGTCGTATGACTCTTAAACAAAAGAAGATATTTTAGACAGCATGTCAACACTGAACTCATTGACTTTCAAAAAAAAAAAAAAAAAAAAGCACAAAGGTATTTTTCAAAATAGTCATACAGATTTGGAATGACATGAGGGTGAGTAAATGATGACAGAATTATAATTTTTCAGTGAACTATCCTTTCAAATTCTATTTAACCTGGAACATTCCATTTGCTGGGTTGCTACAAGTGCACCTGAAGTCATTTTAAGCAAATGCAATGAATGAAAACATATATTCTCTTATGGAAACTTTGTGCATTTAGGTCATGACCTAAATATTTAGATTTCCTAAAAAAGTATTTGGCCAGAGGGTTATGAAATCAGTGAGGTGGAGCAGCGGCAGCTTTTGGAAAGAAGCTGTCAGGGCCGACTCGCAGACGCAGCAGGAGTTTAGACGAGACTCAAACTAGAGATGTCCAAAAGAAATATACAGACGTGGATAGTTTGCTGTACTTTTTATACAGTCTGTGTCTATTTTCTGTGCAGACTGAACTGCTGACGCAGCTCCTAATATGCCAGTCTCTTCCAGATGTATTTTTTTAATGAGATGTCCTTGTTCACAGAGGCAGCAACTGCTGTCCACCTGCCTCCAGGCATTGGCTCTGATTACTGTATTAGATGAAATCATGATGCTCCGTTGGACATTATAATCAGAATTTAGCTATAACATACACAAGACATTTTGAGATGTGTGCCTCTTAAGGGATCAAATCCAGTTTTCCACTGCACTTTAATTGAGGGGTCTGGCGTCTTTTTCCTCCCCACAGCATTGCATAATGTTTTTATTTTTATTTTTTTACAGACAACAGAGGGGTTGTTAATAAATGGGACATTTTCCCCAACTCATTGTTCAGCATGTTCCACAGCTTATCTTTTGTGAATTAGGCAGGAGATTGGCACAACCACAGAGTCTCTCCGCAAATCTGTCTTGGGAACTCTGGACTCAAGTGCACTTCTTCTCTAGCTCTCTGGGACACTAATGAGTTATAATGACCCACTAAATTAAAGGCAACCTCTCAAACAAGTCTTGAGATAATCAGATTTGCGCTGTTCAGTATTTCAACCATAGTTGATCAAAAAGACAAGTTTAGCACACAGTGATGGCATCTGTGTAATTTGTTGTACCTTATAGGAGATATTTAACATTTTAACCTTTTTGAATTAAGCATCTTCATGCTCTTCAGCAGCGATATTATAATGGTTCTGATGTGTTTCCATGTGTAAAAGACTATAAATTCAAAGGATTCATTGGAAAAAATATACAAAATGCCATATTTTTCCATTAAACGCGTTATAAAAACTAGACTGTAACTGTTTTTTTTCTCCCCTTCTTGCTTTAAACCTAATCCGTCTGTTGTTGGCACCATCACTGTAGTTAAGTTTGGCGAACATGAAATGTTTGCTATTGGGACATTGTGAGTGGAAAATCTGACTGCTTTTGTCCTCCTTAAATTATGGCATTGTGATTTGATTACATTTGATTTTGACTCGTGGCAAACACTGGCAAAAGTCACAACTGATCCAGCCAGCTGGAAAGACAATATTAGAAGCAGAACTCCCCAAAAACACACACAAAGATATGCGTCACCTAATAATTGATAGACATTCAGAGATACACATATAATGTATTATGGGGAGATTTTTACCATTTAGATATTTTTATTACTGATGTTTAATAAATAATAAACAAAAATCTAACTCATTTATAATAATAATTACAATAAATGTTATTGACATTTATTATAAAATATAAATTAATACAATATAAAAATAATATGATGTTAATAATAAATGTTTTATAAATTAATAATAAACTATTAAATATTAATATATTCTCAAACAATACATATCTAATACATTATCATTAAAAAATATCTAATACATTATAATACATTTATTTTATATTTATTATTGTTACTTATTATTATTGTAAATTAACCTTTTGTTATAAAACTTAATTAATTCTTAGTAAAATCAACTTTGCGTCAGTTCCTTGACAGCACTTCTTCACACAAACGACTCCTCAAAATGACATCACTTCCCATCACTTCTTTAAGGGGTGAGTGCTTCAGATTGTTTGTACAGTGGTAAAGGTCAAGGTCTGACCTGACGTCCACAGGCTGTCAGGTGCCTCCTTACTGAATAAAGCTGCCGTCCCTTGCCAAAAGATAGTGGATTTTGTGGATGAAGCCTGTTGGACAGGGATGAGAGAGCACGCTGAGAATAGATCCGTGGCCCCAGTACGCAGTGAGCGGTCTGGAATCCCAGCCTGCCCCTGTGGATCGGTCCAGGGAGATTCTGTACATGACTGGAGGATCACCCACACAGCTGCCAGAACCGCACACACACACACACACAAACACACACTAGTACACTTGGCCAACTAGTTAGAGCCCTGAGGAGCACACCTAACACATATGTGCAGGCACACACATTAAGAGCATATGTGGCATGTCACCTGTTCACATATGATCTCATATACGCGTGTTCACATTTAGTGTCTGAATGATTAAATGTTATTTAGGTTGGACCTTCAGTCTGACCATTGTTTCCTTTTAAACATGTATACAAGAGTTTTTTGTCTTTATTTAATACATTATCTAAAACCTTTTCAATGTACTTCGCTCTGACCTTCCAGTCGCCAGCCCGTTCTATTTCTGTTTATCCAATGTGTAACGCTGCACAGGCGTTTGGACGAGAGCACAGTAATACCTCTGAGATCAAAGTGGTTTGTGGTATGACGCTAACATGGAGTAATTTATAGATTCGCTCGGCGTCAGTTGCGCCGTTCCGCTCCGCTAAAATCACACACTTGCTCTCGTAGTCTCAGAGGGCAACGATGTCATCACGTCCTCATAACCTCAGATTTATGTAGAAAGTCAACTAGCTTCTCCTTATTCCCTGGCCCTACCTCTGCACTATTATTGTGTGATTGTATTTAATTATGTTTTTGTCATTTAAAGCTGAACATAGACAGAAAAACTAGATATTTGGTGTAAATGGACGGGTTAAATTGGTGATGTGTCTTTGGGGAAATTAGTGGCTGAATGTGATCGAGACGGGGAACAGACACTGCACACTGGAGCACAGTGTACTCAGACAGCTGAAGCCGTCTCTCATCTCTAAACCTGCTCTGTTCTCCCTTGTGTCCTCCCTCAGAGAGAAAGAAAAAGAGAGAGATGGAAACCACCAGCACCTGCTGTGTGAAAAATATGACGGATAAAGAAACCAGGGTTGAAAAAATAAAATAAAATATTATTTAAAAATGTAAAAGAGATAAACAAAATACAAATAAGTAAGTATATATATATATATATATATATATATATATATATATATATATATATATATATATATATATATATATATATATATATATATATATCTCTATTCTTACTGTCATTATTAATCTCTATCTATATTTTGCTCTTTTTGAAAGTCATGAAAAACACTATAGTAAAGTTCTTCTTTTGCTATTTGTGCAAATGGGAGTGCAAAAAATATATTTGATGTAGACTCCCATTCACTTCTATAGACGTTTACCCAACTGTGACAACTTCCACTTCTGTGAAACCCAGAAATGTGGAGGGATAATTTCCCAGTTAAAGCACCCATACATGAACTACCTCTGATACTTTTGGAAAAGATTTAGTTGATGTTAACTGCCTGATATTTTCTCTCTATCCTTCAGAGTTACTAGAGACGAAAACCATACGGCCGTTCAGTTTCTCCTTCAACACCAGTGACTACCGAATCCTGCATATGGACCAAGACCAAGGCCGGCTCTACCTGGGCAGCCGTGAATATCTGGTCTCTCTAGACATGCAAAATGTCAATAAAGAGCCCCTTATTGTAAGATGTTATGGAATTATTTTATTCTGCATTTTCTCTTATTGTATGAAATCAATAAAAAACACCAAATGTTTAAATGTTCATTAGCTGAAATTGAACCATTTCAGTTGTATGGTAGTTCAGTGGTATGCTTGCTACCTTTTAGTGATTATGTTGAAGTACGGTATTTTAAATAAGCCTTGTGTGTTTTCAGATTCACTGGCCAGCAACAGCACAAAGGAAAGGGGAGTGTAAATTAACTGGCAAAGGTGGACAGGTACACTATTACAGTCTATTTTGATGAATCATTTTAACAAAGAAATAGGTTCACTGCTAAAATCTCTTGTTTTACTTCTGTTCTCAGGGAGAGTGTGCTAACTTTGTGCGTCTGATCGAGCCGTGGAACAGGACTCACCTGTACACCTGCGGCACAGGAGCTTATAAACCCATCTGCACCTTCATCAACAGAGGCTGGAGAGCTGAGGTACAGGACAGCATTGTTTATCTTGATCAACAGAATTCTATTTTTATTTTTTATTTTTTATGTTTGATGGATGTTTAAAAGATTTTGAAAATTTTTATTCAAATTTGAACTTTTTCAAGATTTTACACACATATAAAAGATTAGCTCTGCAGTCCATTCACTTTCTTAATGTCTAAGTTTGTGTGTGATTGTGTGTAGGAATACCTTTTCCGGCTGGTTCCAGGTTATGTGGACTCTGGAAAAGGAAAGTCTCCTTACGATCCCCGCCAGGAGAACGCAGCAGCTCTGATCAGTGAGATCTCTCCCTCCTGCCCTTTTGTTTCTCTCATTACAAAAGCATGAAGTTAAGCTTTAAAAAGCACAACTGAGACTTTAAAGACATTACTGCAATCTTCAGTGACACATGATTCTTTGTAAATCATAGTAATTTCTAATTTGCTGCTCAAGAAACATTTTTTATTTATCAATTTTTAAAACATTTGTGCTGCTTAATGTTTTTGTTGAAACTGTGTTTTTTTCTTCTTCCCGGAATCTTTAATTAATAGAAAGTCCCACAGAACAACATTAATTTGAACATAAATGTCTGTTTTTAATCAATTATATGTATCATTGCTAAAAACAATATTTATTTATTTCAAAGAAATAATCATACAGACCCCTAACCTTTGAACAGTAGTATATTTTACTCGCCTCGTAGAGCAAAACTTGTGATTGTTTAAATCTATAAATTCAAAGGTTTTGGTAACTTAGAAATGGAATTTTGCTTCAGAAATATTTCTGAAGTTATTTTTGAAAATACTTAACCAGTGATCTAACCTTGATCGACTGGAGTCATGGAAATTCCTTGGTCAGAAGTGTGGGAACCATTCTGTTAAGCACTTCTAGCTGTATGGGAGTCTTCTAGCAGTATAAATGGGCCAGTGGTATAAATATAGCCAGTCTTCATCCATCATGATTTATCTCTCTCTCTGTCTCTCTCTCTCCACATTACTCTCTCTACCCTCTTCAGATGGGAACCTGTATGCTGGGGTACATGTGGACTTCATGGGTACAGATCCAGCCATCTTCAGGACCTTGGGAGACCGTCCCGCAGTCAGAACAGAGCAGTATGACTCCCGATGGCTGAATGGTATGATACGAGCAGAGGAGTGGAGCGATTCAAATGAAAAGATGGACCGGTGACAAATATGATCCCTTTTATCTCTTTACAAATCCCTTCATCTCTCCATCAGAGCCTGTGTTTATAAAAATCCAGAAGATTCCAGACAGTGCTGAGAAGAATGATGATAAGCTTTACTTCTTCTTTCGGGAGAAGAGTTTAGATGCCTCAGGGGGGAGCGCTCAGAGCGTCCTCGCGAGAGTTGGCCGAGTCTGTCTGGTGAGAAAATCTAGATGTTAGACACAAGACTTGACTCTTTAAGTCTTAATTATGATGAGTTTTGTCATGCAAATTAGATGAACCCAAGGTGTGTTTAAGGTCAAATCTTTTTTTTTCTGTTTGTGTGCTTTCCCTTTAGAATGACGATGGAGGTCAAAGGTCATTGGTGAATAAGTGGACGACGTTCCTCAAAGCACGACTGGTCTGTTCCGTGATTGGTGCAGATGGGGTTGAGACTTACTTTGATGAACTGAGTATGGCATATGTATTTCTCCTGTCCATGATCGTAACATGTTCTCAATCAGCTCTCAGTCTGTCTCTGATGTCTGTTTGTTTTGTAGGGGATGTTTTCATCCAGAGGACCCATGATGAACGGAGCCCCATCGTGTATGCTGTGTTCTCCACTGCTGGGTGAGAGAATCTCATGTGAACATTTACAACCTAAAATATTTGGGGTCAGTAAGATTTTTTGGGGGAAAAATATTAATACTTTTACTTAGCAGGGAAACATTTAATTAAGCAAAAGTGACAGTGAAGTAATTTATAATGTAAAAAAAAATGCTGTTCTTTTGAACTTACTATTCATCAAAGAATCCTGTACAAAATGAATAATAATAATAATAATAATAATAATAATAATAAATAGTTCTTTAGCGCCAAATCAGCATATTAGAATGATTTATGAAGAAAATCTGAACTGTGACACTGAAAGCCTGGAGTAATGGCTGCTTAAAAAATATTACTGTTTTACTGTTGTTGTTGTTGTAGTTGTTGTTGTTTTTTATCACATAAATGGTCATAAGAGACTTTTTTTCTGAAACAGAATGTAAAAAAACCGATCCCAATCATCCTGAAATATTTTGAACATAATTTAAATATAGATTAAAAGGCATAGTTGAACCCAAAAAGCCTCTGCATTGAGTGTAACATCACTTTTCCTTCAGATCAGTGTTTATACTGATGGTCTTTTGTTTAATGAGTTATGACACCTATGCTGTTTCTCTCTTTTCTTTTCCAGCTCTGTGTTTAAAGGCTCTGCCGTGTGTGTGTATTCAATGGCAGACATCAGAAATGTCTTCAATGGACCCTTCTCTCACAAACATGGTCACAACTACCAGTGGACACCTTATACTGGCAAAATCCCTTACCCTCGCCCGGGGACTGTGAGTATTGCTTATGAAATCCAGTATTGTACTGTATCTTTTTATTGTCCTTGTTGATATTTCATTATGTTTTGATCTTTCTGCTCAATTTTATTGCTTAGTGTCCTGGAGGAACTTTCACCCCTGATCTCCACACCACTAAATCCTTCTCTGACGAGGCTGTAAACTTCGTCCGTGCCCATCCGCTGATGTATCAACCTATATATCCGATACACAAACGCCCTCTGGTGGTCAGGACTGGCGTTGATTACCGTTTCACCACTATTGCTGTGGACTTAGTGGATGCTGTGGATGGAAGATACGAAGTGCTCTTCCTGGGGACAGGTTAGACATTTCTGATCATGTCAGATACTCTCTGTTGAGTTACATGCAGGATGAGATCTTCCTAAAGTTGCACGAGAAGGTGCATCATTGCAACATGAGCCACCTAATTTGTAAAACATTTCAAACATGGGCAAATCTGATCTACTGTACCCATTGAACTTTAGATCGTGGAACAGTCCAGAAGGTGATTGTCTTACCGAAAGACATCAGCACAACAGAAGAGATCGTTTTGGAAGAGGTTGAGGTTTTTAAGGTACAAAAGTTACAGAATATTGCTGTCTGGTAGGAATTACCCTAAAATACTCTAATGCATGATTTTAAATGTTGTGAAATTGTACGTGAAATTTGTCCGTTTAATTTTCTCCAGACTCCAGCTGCCGTCAAAACTCTAAAGATTTCTACTAAAAGGGTAAATATAGGTGTAGTGTCATTGATATGCTGAATTAATAAAGTTTTGTTAATTTTGAATGAGATTTTGTTATATTGTTTCTTTTCGTTTTCATTAGTTTAAGTTTGAGTAATTTTTTGTCGCTTTTACTAGTTCTTAATATGTCTTTTAATTTATATAGATATGTAAATGCTTTTTTGTAATGGTTTAGGTTTTGTAAGTTTTGTAGTTAATATGAAAATAACCCTGCATAAAACACAATTTTGTTTAATATTCGAGGTATGCCAATGATACAGATCAGTAATGATCGCTGAAAAATCTCTGCTGTTTCTAAACGTTTTCTCTTTCTCCTTTGCGGTTTATAGCAACAGTTGTACGTGTCTTCAGAAATGGGTCTTACCCAGGTGTCCCTGCACAGGTGTGCCGTTTATGGCAAGGCCTGTTCGGACTGCTGCCTGGCCCGGGACCCCTACTGTGCCTGGGACGGAGAGTACTGCTCTGCTTTCACCCCCGCTACCAAGAGGTCAGACCACATTCATTCACCCCAATGTGTGGTCCATGGTCCAAATTGTGTTCAAATAGATATCTAGACTTTATAAACTGCCCATTTTAATTGCTGATAACATTGTCAATCCATGTACAGTGCGTATTGGTCTTCATCAGATCTGCGGAAGAAAAATAAACGGTGTGATTAACAGCAATAGTTGAGTTAAAAGTTAAAATAATCTATAAGCTTTAAACCATTAAATCATCTGTGAATAAATTTATCAGGAGAAGCAGAAGGCAAGATATCAAACATGGAGATCCTTTACGGCAGTGCAGAGGATTCAACGCTAAAGGTTTGTAAACAGCCTCTCATATGACACTGAATAATGATGCAGGAGATCCTCAGAAGCTTGAATGTGGCCCTCCTCTGACCCTCTCAGTAGAGAAGCGTCTGAGGGAGACAGTGCAGTTTGGGGTTGAGGGGAGCAGCACGTTCCTGGAGTGCCACCCAAGATCCCCGCAGGCCACCGTCAAATGGCTCTACCAGAAGGACGGCAAGCGAAAGGCAGTAAGATACTCACGTTATAAAAAAGTTGTGAAATTAACAGTAAAAAAGGCTGCTGTGGTCGCCAGTATTGATTCGTAAAACATATGGCAGCAACATTTTTGGTTTCTCAGATTAAACTTAAATTTACAGAAAAAAAAATAATATAATATTAATATACCAATGTACTGAAGTCTGGTTTGTACCTTTATAATGTAAACCTGTAATTGTAACCTTGCAATTCACAAGTAGAATAAAAGCTCATCACATAGCTTTTCCACAAGCTGATGTAAATACCAGTGTGCACACAAATACAAAACACCATCATGGTAAAAGATAAAAACATGTAACAGGATTTTACTGTGAAATTTCATTAAATGTCCAGTAAGATTTAATAGTGAATATTTGGGAACTTGCTGTAAAGCCATTAACATGTTTAATATGACAATTTTTACCATTACATTTTTTATTTTATTACAGTGCACCCTCATGTCATTTTGTACTTGAATGGCTTTCTTTCTTCAGACGATGTTTTGAAAAATGTCTCGGGATTTTTTTTGTCAGTATAATGAAAGTCAGTGCGGTCCAATGTTGTTTTGAACTCCTGTTGACTCTCATTGTTTGGACAAAAGCAGTTGAAACATGCTCCAAAATTATTCTTTTGTATTTTTTATCATTAATTTAGAAGGCATAAATGACTCCTTTTCCTTTTCAGCTCAGTCGAGACAAAGATGTCTTGAAGACCGGTCATGGCATCCTGCTGAAATCTCTCACCCAATCAGACGCCGGCCTTTATCACTGCCTGGCAACCGAGAACAACTTCAAACACACCGTGGCGCGCATCTCCCTACGGATCCTGGACCGGGAGATCGTGGAGGCGCTGACTGAATCAGATGTCCCGATAGAACCAGAGCACCGCCGCCACCATTCCCACCACCGACCTCCGCCGCCCCCTCCCCCTCAGACCCACCCACCTGCTCTCCAGCTCCACCCACAGCCTGAGGTGCGTCTCATCAGCCAGTACTGCCAATCCTACAGGCAGCAGATACAAAGCCAGCCACACAAAGCCAAACGAAACAACCGCAGGCACACTGGAGAACAGGAAGAGGAGGAGCTACAGGAGCAGTGAGTGGAACAGCACCTGGGACCCTGTTGACCACGTCCTGTCCGTGTGCCCAATCATTATTTTCTTCCTCTAGGCAAACTCAGTCCATTTAATAAAATGATTCATTAGTTTAGACTGATTCAATTGATTCATTCAATGTGTCAGACTGTGTCTGAACTAGATTTATTTTCATTTTGTGGTGCTTAGCTCCCCTAACTAATCTAAATCTGGCTATGATGTGCTCACTTCCATAGATAGCTTTAAACCACACAGTTTTCTATTAGTATAGTTCCTTAAAACGTCCAGCCACACCAGCAAAACTACTGCTGTTTTATGTAAAACATAAGCTATTCCATTTTAATATTCAGTACATCAATGACTGCAGTGCAAATATTATCCGAATCACTTGACAACATGTACATTTGTAGAGGCTTCAAAAGATGTTTTGGATTAAATTTAAAGATTGCAGTTTCAGTCAGACATCTCTAAACTCCCAGATCATGGAATACAGTAGTGGAAGGAATGTTTTGCAGCTTTTCAAGATGGTTGGATTTATGTATCTGCAAGGCTGCAATTAGCCTAAAACACAATATATCTTACAATAATTTTGACCACCGAAGGTTTCGTCTTTTTTTTCTGCAGTTAAAGTCCTTTGAAGAACAGGTACATTTGTTTGGACAGCTAGGAGTGGCACTTAAAATTAAAATGTATATACAATAATATAATAATTGAAACATTAAAATGAAATAAAAAAAAAATTAATGCATTGATAACTTTTTTATATCATTATATTTCTATCATTTTATTTTTAAGTGTCACTTCGAGTCCTCCATAAATTTGAGCTTTAATTTTAGTTTTGATCCATGACAGAAATTTGAAAACCTAGAACTGAAAAGCAACTTCTACCAAAAATGATATTTCAGTATCATTTCCATGTTTAAACATGTTGCTTCAGATAAAACTTCAGATAGATTGTGAATTTAAAATAATTGCAATAACATTATTAGGCATTAGATTAAAAAATACATTTAAGAAACCATTTCCATTTCAAATATTTGCCAAACAAAATATTTATCTGATACTAAAAATATTATATATTTTGTCTCCTTTTTGTTGCGGAACAAACAGCCCTTTGTAACATGATTGGATCATTGCCCTGGAAATTTCAATGTTTTATTCAGACAAGACTGTGGACCAAAATGACATGGGATTTGCAAAAATAAAAAAAATTGTTTGTAGGAATTATGCATCAGAATCTCTCCCTTGTGATCAGTGAAACCAGACATAGCATTAACCGTAATGTGAAAAGCCCTGATACGTACTTCACATTGCAATTTTGATTGTAACCAAAGTACAAGTCAGTTATCTTCTGGTTTTGTCTTGTAAAACAAATGCCAACGAATATTAGCAAATGGATCTTCCCTGATTTGAACGGCTGAATATATAGTTTTCAGTCTGGTCTCTTCTATCTTTGACTCTGGACTCTGGTGATAGTCGGACCAGTAAAAATATTCTCACTTTCAATCCATCAAATCAAAACATTTTGTATTCCACGGTTTGTCAGTGGTGATATGTGGTCATGTTTTTTGCTTGTGTATAAACACAGTATCTGTGCTTTGTGTTGTGTGACAATGACACATGTACATAGAAAATGTATGTTTTCGACTAGTCACTGGTCTCTTTTCTCATCTGTCACATGACCCTCTGTCTGTCTCTCTCTCTCTCTCTCTCTCACTCTCTCTCTCTCATCCACACCATACAACATATTTATTGTGAGAGTGTACATATTCATGCGAGTTGTGCTCTTTGGTGGTGGGACAGGGCTGGTTCTGATGAAAAATGTCATTGTT
Organism: Carassius gibelio; assembly: GCF_023724105.1. Classification (NCBI taxonomy): domain Eukaryota; kingdom Metazoa; phylum Chordata; class Actinopteri; order Cypriniformes; family Cyprinidae; genus Carassius; species Carassius gibelio. The sequence continues at coordinate 17,217,606 of NC_068378.1, read as the reverse complement.
TGTATTGTATATGAACAGGACCAGGGTACATGGAGAGATGCTGAGAGGGAGATGTTTTTGGATAAATTTAAATCAGTTAACCCATAGACAAAAATATTTTCATCTTATGACATTTAAATTAACCTTGGGATTCTAAAGAAAAAATATGGGCAAAAAAATCTGCTCTTTTTATTATTTGGCCTGAAATATTTCATATTCACAGTGTGTTTTAAGCCAGAAATGTCTACCTCTTCAAGCACTTTCTATGGAATATCACTTGACACCAAACTAAAGGACAAAAGCAAGGGAAAGGTGTTGTATCATTTTCTTCTGAGAACATTTACTTTGTCTAGCCCACTATTGTCATTTGTTTTGTTTTTTTTAAAGGATGAGTGTTTCTCTTCATTAGATGTTGGTGGAAAATGTATAAAGACTCGCTTTGAAATGCTTTGTGGTGTTAACCCAAGACATGTCATCTGGTCGTGAAGGGTGGAGAACAGATTCTAGAGTCCAAACCACATTTCATTCCTCTCCACAGAGATGTTATTATGCAGAATGACATCCAACACAGCTTCTCTGAAGAACTTTTAATGCCACATAGACTTTCTTTGTCCTGTTGTCTCTTTCCTTTGGTGTTGGTTGTTGAACTAAACAGAAACTTCCTAAATATGGTTGCTTCTTAAATATTTCCTCTTTGTATTTACAGATGTTTGTGTAGGTTCATGTTAATGTGATTGTTTGTGATAAATATTATTTTATTATCATGGTATTCTGGGGTTTGGGAGTTCTAATAGGTGTTTTTTTTTTAAGCAATAACAATAAACTGCTGTTTTTGTTTTTATCTACTTATGTATTTATTGTTTTAGCTATCTGAAAACTTGACATATCTATCTATATCAGAAGTGTCATCATCAGTACATTTTAATAGATTATTTTAATACTCTTTTTAAACCTTTTTGACAGTTCCACATTTGTCCTGCAGGGGAATGTTGTGTGCAGTCAACAGATGCACAGAACATTGTCCAGCTTCAGAAAACTACATAGAACTTGACAAGAAAAAAAAACATTACTGGGTTTGTAAAGAAGTCAGATTTGGAATTAGACCATTGATGAGTCAAAAGCATGTGCACACAGAAGGAAATATCCAACATAAACCTGTGGTTAGGCTTGGCAGTCCTATGTTTGGTTTGGTTTGGCTCAACTACAGTTCCGTCTTCCTGAATGAACTCGCGCTGAGCTACTGTGAAGTGAAAGCTGGAGATGAAAACAGACCAGTCTTTGAAACAAGGCTGAGACACTGCAAAACAGGCTTGAAACCTAATCATTATCAAAGTTGGGTTTTAATTGCTTTATTGGATTTACAGCAGATTTCAGATCATTCAGTCCAACTTTAGTATGGAATAACCTAAAAAAATGTCATGCTTATTGCTAAAATGATTAACATTGAGCATTGGCTTAATCACCTCATTTTGCTGAATTGGATGGCATAAATGTGTGAACCAAGAGCAGAGAGAAGCATTACTCATCCCATTCATCTTCTTCATCTTCATCACCCCCATCATCGTCTTCATCTCCTGAAGAAAGCAAAAAAATAAAAATAACACTATTTGTACACAAATTAAAGTCCGCTAATACAGCTGAAACCCTTTTTGATACCGCGCATAACTTTAATGCACTCGTTTCTGTGTATTGATGGTTTGTCTCACGTCATATTTTGAGAGTTTCTTTTCGTGTGCGTAGAAACAACCAACCAAACAAAAATTAAAGCTGCAGTCGGTAACTTTTGACGCTCTAGCGGTTAAAAAACAGAACTGCTTGCGTCTTGCGGAAGGACATCGTTGCCGGAACTACTTCTCTCTGTTTATGTCTATGAAGAATCACAAAGGTATTGGGTTACTCCGCCTGAAGCACCCCTGAAGCAATTTATAATAGTCCGAATATAAACACTTATTATAGGTGTACCCTAGTGATTCAGGACAGGCTAAAAACACGGTTTGGACGGCAGCTCTGATTGGTTGTTTCTTACGGGAGCGGTAATCAGAGCTGCCGTCCGTAACTTTTTTTCAGCTTTAAACAGCGCTTGCTTCATTAAGTATTCATTAGCTTTGCGCAGACGCAGAAACGTTGACGAGCCGCACGCACGCCATCTGAGAAAATAACATGTCAAAAAGTGACAGAAAACTAGTCAATTTAAATGAAGACGAGACCGTTTCAATATTGGATGGGCCATGACAAACTGGTATAGGCCTAGCTACACTGAAAAAATGTAAGTCTGATGCCCAAGAACGAGAGCAGTAGCTATTTACAGCTCTATTACCTGCTGTTTGTCCTATCAATTAAACATAGCCAATATGCAAATAAGAACATTAAGACGCAATTTACGAATGTGAAATTTGGAACACAATAACCTAGGAAAGATCAAGTTAAGCCATGTTTTGAGTGGCCCGTGGTTTTGAAAGTAATAGATTTATTAAATGGGTTACCTGAGGAATGGATGACTTTACTCCTTTTCTGCATCACCATCATCAGAGCTCCCACAATTCCCCCTGAGGATTCATCTTGACCTGGAGGATTTGGGTCCGGGGAGTCAGACACCTGACATAAACAGCACATCATAAGTGGTTATACCCATCAAAGCACAGTAAAAAGCCCATTCACACCAATAATGATATAGAGATATACTGTATAATATATGTATAATAATAAAATGATAAATATAACTACTACTATAACTAAATATAGGCCTTTGCATGGTAATTAAAAAAATATTTATGAAAGTGATTCCAATGGTATTGTTTCTCTGTTTTGCTATCATTATAGCTGTGATGTGGACTTCCCTATTCATAGAATTAGAATAATTATTATAACATTATCATTAGTGTGCATGGTCCTTATAGATACAATTTTGTTGCGTTGCTTTGGAATGCGTTGCGATTGTGTCTCACATACATTCTTTAGCACACGTCCACGCCGAATTTCCTCCAGTAAGGTTCCTCGTCCTCCACCACCAGAGGAAGGAGAAGGAGGTGGTGCTGAGGTGGCAGGGCTACTAGGGACGTTGCCTGTTGAAGAAGGTGGTGGTGGAGGAGGAGGTGGGGGCGGAGGTGGAGGCGGTGCACCTCCACCCATAGGAGGAGGAAGTGGCCTGTGACCTTGGCTGGGGGGTGGTGGTGGCGGAAGTGAAGAAGGCATAGGGGGTGGAGGCCCAGGACGGCCTCCAGGTGGTGCTGGTGGTGGTGGACCACGATGCGGGGGTCCAGGGCTGCGTGAAGGTGGTGCAGGACGTCCAGGTGGACCTGGGACTGGGGGAAGCCCGCCACGAGGTGGAGGAGGTGCAGGAGCAGAACGAGGATCTGTGAGGGCAACAAACGACATTAAAGTCAACTGAAAAAAAAAATAGTACTGGGATTTGGTTCTATTACTTGGTTGTTGATTTAATGGATCTGAATGTGAATTTCCAGTTGATTATGAGAAATGGGCAGGGTTTATGCAAACTAAATGATTGGAGAAGCCCTGCATATGTCAGCAGAGAAATCTGTCCTTTTCATTAGGAAGGTCGTTATGAGATTTTGATAAAAAAAAAAATTTTGATCAAAATTTCAAATAAATAAATAAAACATGCTTGGATTAAAAGTTTACAAGAAGATCAATAAGATGCGTTTAGAAAATAGATCAGAATTCACTATCATGCTGACATTAAAAATCTTAGCAAGGAGAAATTATCCAAATCAAACATTCAAATATTCCACACAGGAGGCGTTTCTCAATGTCAAGGATACTTCCTTGGCAGGACTGATTCTTCCAAGTCACTTCCTTCAGAGGCTAGGTGAGACTCCTCTTTAGCATACGGAGAACACGTAAATGGAACAGGGTAGCAAGTGCACATAATTGCGTCATTACGTCAGTGAAAAGGTCTGTTTGAATAATGCTGTGAATGGTGTCATTCAATTACTTTGGACAACTTAACTAGTTATTTATAAAAGAAATGCTTTTAACCAATTCTACAGTTATAACAAATGTTTGGTAACTTAAATAAAAACGTTAACGCTCCGACTACGTTAACCTTCGACATTTTTGAATTTTTGAATTAACGTTAGATAGCAAAGCTGCGCACATAGGATTGTGGGTGATTTGAGAGCGCGAAGAGTGCGAAGGATGCACATATGCATCCTTTCCTGTGTATGGGATATTCTTCGAACGAAGGACTCAGTCCTTGGTTGAAATTCCGAGGATCCTCGACATTGGAACAGTCCTTCGACGGATGTCTATGACGTAGCATCCTCGAACTACTGGCTTCCAAGGATCCTTCCTTGACATTGAGAAACACCTAGAATGTATTAGATTTAAATTTTTTATGAGCTGACCCTGTTTCCTCATTTCCTCTTTTACTGCGTCCAGGCCTCCAGATTGCTCGATGAAGTCATAGATGATCTTAGATGTTTCTTTGTCTGCCAGCTGGGCATCACTGATACCAGCACTGTTGAACAGTTTCTTCAGGTCAGGGTCAAGATTGTTGGTCTAGAGGGGCCAAAGTCAGTGTTCATATATACTTTTTAACTTGCAATTAGAATAAGCATTGAGTGTCAGTTTATGTGACTAAATTTGCTTTATGCATTTTTAACGGTAAAGGACATTTCTTACATCAAAACCAGAGTTTGGATCCCACCCAACATGAGTGATATGTCTGAAGAGGAATGAGAGGCACAGTCAGCATCACATTAAACAAATGCAACAAAACACAAGGTGAGTCTCCAGCTTAAGGTGAAATACTCTTACTTAAATCCACTAGGTGCTCCTATATCTGCCTTAGTGAGTTTAGGGCCTTTCTTCTTTCCCTTTTTGTCCTTTTTGCCAATGGAAAGTGAGGCTGGTGCGGGGACTGGCACTGGGGTGGAGCGGTACCTTGATGCCACAATATCAGGGTTCTGGATGTCCACTGTGGGCATTACACTTGGCTGTGAAACTGGACCTGGTTATTAGACATATATAGGTTAAACAATTGCATTTATCAATGCATTAGAACATGCGATCACAGCAGGATAAGTAAACTTTTTTTTTTTGTTGAACACACAAAAAAAGTATTTTTAAGAACAAATAATATCTAAGCAACATTGGACACAAATTCATTTCATAACATGAAAAAAACAAAAACAATGGGACATTTTTCAAAAGATCTTCTTTTGATTTCCACAGAAGAAAGAAAGTCATACAGGTTTGGAACAACATGCAGGTAAGCCAATGATGGCAGCATTTATATTTCTGCATGAAGTGTTTTTAAAGTGACTCACCATTTTTTGGAGAGGTTTGTTGTAGTGGCAGGTTTTCTATTAATCAAAATAAAAACCAGCTTTAAAATGCTAATTTAACAATTAGGATTAAGTGTATGTTTAAACTTGTGGACACATACCTTGAGACGGAGCATGCTGTCTTTTTTCTAAATATGCATATATAAAAAAGGCACAAAAAGATACTGATGAATTATGAGTGTTTATGGTTAATGATTCTAGCAAAAGTCATATGAAATAAGAATGACAGTAACTGACCCTGGCGGTTGGATCTCTGGTTAATCTTCTCCACAATGACGTTTCTGAAAAAATCAGCTTCTGTCTCACTGGCAAAGTTCAAACCTACTTGACAGTCCTGAGACACAAGTGCATTCAAATATAGATTTTACAGTGAAAACTTGACACAATCTGACAAATTTAATGTAAAGTAAAAACTTAAAGTAGACATTGTAGCTTAATTCAAGCAGTGATTTAGACTTGTCGGACAGCGTTGAGGTTGGGCTTGAATTGAGATTTCTAAAGGGCCTGTACCCACATCAGCTGCAAAACTGTGAAAGAACCTCATTGGACAGGAATATGTCATCTGATTATACAGCTCCTGCTCCCAAACCATTTTCCCTTCCTGAAAATAAATCAAATAAAAACGCACAAATGTTATCAAAGTCTAAATGGTGCTACCAGAGTGGGACTTAATGAACTAAGTTGAGTTGAGCTGCTGTGACTCAGAACTCAAAGCAGAAGTGTATCTTTATTTAATTTCAGCTTGCTTTGCCACAGGTCAAGTTTGGTCATGCTAACAAGAGTCAGTATATAGCAATTTATCATCCTGGGCTTTTATAATCTCAGAAAACATCCCTATCTTCAAAGATGCTAGAAGCGTAAACATTCTGCATAACAATTCTGATGAAGTTAACAGCAGGTTTGTTAAAGGTTTTTTACACTGCAGATTAGAAACTGAAGTTCTGACCTTTATGTCATAGAGTCGGATGTAATATGAACGTTTAGGATTGTCCTTAATGAAACACACAACTCCTGTATGTTGGAGACTCCATTGGGTCGGACTGTTAGGAAGAGCCATGTACAACTGAACAACTGTCGTGGCCATGGTCTGCACACACAAACACAATCAACTGATATGAAAGTGCATTTAGAAAAGTGGAATAATCAGTGAGGTATTACAATGAAAGGTAAAGCAAAGACATCAGCATCATCTACAACAACAGGAAGTGGCCTCAAAACAGTATTTCCTTTTGCTCTCCTGTAAAACTTTGTCGTTACATACATCTGTCACTGCTGACAGGTGACACTGCTGACAATGTTGTAAAATGGATATTCTGAAAAAAATATTATTTTTATAATGTAAATTTTCCTAGGTGGAACATTCTTTTAAATACGTCGGCTTGTATAGCATATACTGTCACAGATTTCAGTGTCGTGTATACAGTCTCATCAACGTATATTTTGCACACAGACAGACTTGAAAAGCTGAGTCTTATTTTGAGCTTGGGTTTAACCGACATCAACAAAAATAGCTCCAATCTCATCTGTGACCTCTGCACCATGTCTCTCCTTTCAGGAGTTTCTCTTTTATACCAGCTTGATTTACTGTATATCCACAAAACATCCTCTCTGGGACAGAATGCCCCATCTATGATTGGCCTTCTAATCAAAGTGACTTCACTCACCATGCATCTCCTTCCCAGCAGCTCTACCAGGCGTTCATTCTCCTGGCTGCTGAGAAGAGAACTGTGCATGTTCTCCTGCCCCTTGGCTTTTCCTTTGCTCATCTCTCCTCGATGAAATGGCCTCTTAGATCCTGGGACTCCACGCCTGGGGCCCCTGCTTGGCCCACGGTACCTGCCAGAAGTCTTTTTAGTACAGGCAAATGGTTTGAAGGAACTGTTGCTTCCGTGTTCTGTAATCTGAGGTAAATACAGCACAGCAAAAGAGAACAGGAAGAACTAAACCACTGCGCAGATCTGCTCTCAGAATGTCGTGGACAGGCACGTGTTCCTTCACTCACATAAAGAAAGGAGGAACGCCTTGTACATCCCCCTTCATTTATATAAGGAGGATGCATATATAAATATATAACCATGTAGTAATTTAACAATGCATCAATTGTCCTTTGTTTATAATGTAATGTATTAACATTATATTTTTATTATTATATTATTTTATAATTGCCTTATTATTTAAAAGTTCTTTAAACCACTTTTACATGTTAAAGATAATGAGATAATAGGGAAGTAAAGGATTAAACAATAAGAAGTCAATAATTAATGAGTGCTTTCATATGTCATAAGAGATTCAATAGACATTATGCATGCAGTTGGCCTTCTCGGGTACACAAAAAATAAATGCATACATATCGCACTTGTTAATACTGACCACACAATCTTTATTGAAAATGGCAAGTATTACAAAATCAAAGGCCAGTTCAGTAAACCAACAAACAAATGTAAAAGCAGTAGAAAAAGGCACTTCTTCATCTGCCAACTCTCTTTGGTGTGTTTGTGTTTCACATGGGAACTGTCAGTCTTTAACCTCATATACTTTTGGCAACTAGTTTTCTAATTAACTAACAAACACAGAGTCATTGAAACAATGCATTTATTTCCCTTAAAACAATAAATAGTCATTGCAGGACATAGGAACTTGAAGAGGAGGGAGCATGCCATCCTTTTATGGTATTAGCAATAATATTCTGATACTGTGAGTAGGTGTGCTCATCTTTCACTTCCAAGCATTGTCTCACAGTCTACAGGGGACATTGTTCCTTTTGTTGTTTAAAGGTTCTGGGCATGTGTTGGCACTTTTGCATGAGTACAAATTCTGAGAGTCTTGGTTTCTTACAAATTCGTCAGCCCTATACAATTACTTTTTCATAAATTCCTTGCAAAAATGGGTTGGACAATTTATGACACATTATCTTGTTATTAGATTGTGACAGATCAATGGGAATATGTTATGAATAACTGAATTCACATGTTAGACGCATCACATCAATGTAATTAAGCACCTTAACCATCGTTTTTCACCTGTTCCTCACAATAGATGGCATTCTACCCCACTGCACCACAGAATACTGGATCTGTACGTACCTCACATATGTTTGACATAATATATGATATCCAGCAAAAAAAAAAAAAAAAAAAAAAAAAACCTGAAACAGTTTAAATCTGATTGTCTGTTTTCAATTGTAGTGCATATTATGTCACATAATATTTCAGGACCCATTTTCAACTCAACTGAAATACATTTTCTTCCGGTAAATTTCATTCTCACATATAACAGACGCTGACAGATTCAGTTCAGGTCTGTAGCCGCTCTAAGAGGATGTTGAACTGTTTTATCATGAGCAACATTTTCTAACAAACAAATTGAAGCAGGAAAATATGTTTTAATTTCCCTAGTATTGCACTCTGGGAATATGGCTTTCATTTGATGGGGACAACAGAAAAGATATATGACGAACTTGATTGTTTCATGGTCTCCATCAGACAAAACAAACCTCTACAGTTATTTATTTTGGATTCTGCTGTATATTTAGCATTATTGTAAATCTATTAAGCGGTCTTCCATCTCCAACACAAGCATCATTTATCATTGTGAAACCTGTTTGTAGAAAAGGCCTCAAAATGGCATGACATTTCTGTGTCCCCCAGAAATCTTCCACCATGAAACATAGGATTTTTATCCATTTCAATTTTACAGATGGCAGAACATCAGTCCTTTCCTTACTACAGATCTGACGTGAGTTGGGTCCAGCCTAAGTGATGTTTGGTTTCTCTCAAGTTCAGGAGAAGGGTGTTGATGTTCCTCTAAGAAGGCTTTTTGGACCCTTACGGTATCTTGGTTGAAGATCAGTGACCTCCTCCACTTCGATTCTCTCCGTAGACCCAATCCAGTGTGATGAACGTCAAGCTCATGCTCATAAAGATGAAGCCTAGAGCAGTGAAGCAGGCAGCCTGAAACACAGGTGCAGAAGCTTTTGATGACTACGAGTATAACCTAAACTCAGGTGACCATAACAGAATCATATTTTCTTTTGATTTAGTTGAAACTTATATTGATTCAAAATTCAGAGAAAGTTTGAGACATGCCTGAATTTTTGGTCTCGAGTTCATTGGTTCAGTGGAAACGATACGGATGTAAAAGAGACCTGGGAGAATGAAGATCAAGCTCGGAGCAGAGGTTGCACCTATGAAATGAACAAAGAATAAATGACACTTCTACAAGACTTTTACAATTTAAGCTGAAGTTGTGGTCACACATTTTGGCGAAATAAAGGCCCATTCGCTAACTGTCAATAGTGTCAGTAGTCAGAGATATATGAACCACAGCTTACACCCAACTCACTTTCAAATCAAGCAGCTTTCTTTTGATCAATGCAGCAAATTTGTGTGACTGCCCTAAACCTGTTGTGAAATTTGTGTAGAAAACCTATCCTTACACCAAATTCCAAATTGTGAAGATTCCTATTGAAATGACTGGATTTTGACCATGAAAATGTACAGTAAACTGTAAATGTTACCGCACATTTTGATATATATTGATAGACTCCCCAGCATTCAAAATGCACCAGTGATTACATCATTGTAATATCTATATGCTGATTTGTGATTGGTCTTGTTTTCCTAGCAAACAGTACATAAAACCATTTATAAATGCCAATGAACATATTTTAACTTTATGCAAATAAGATAAGGGAGAAATATTTGAAATTAACATACAATTTTTTTAGACAATGAAAGGTATCAATAAAAACTGTTTATCATAATTACAAATGTATCGTTTTACCCAATATTTTTGTGTGATAAGTATTTTTTTGCTTATTAGATTATCTTGCAACTAAACTAAAACTCCAGCAATGTTCGTTTGCTACATAGCACGCACTTGCATTTACTTCAGGTGCATGTCTACAATTTTCTTTATTTACTCACCAATGATGCCAAAAATGTCACGAATGTTGGGCACAAAAATGACGAGCAGATTGACAACAAAAAGGAGACACAATGCAATAGAGATGTGACGAAACCAGTGAAAGGGTTTATCAGGGAACAGAAGCTGAAGAAGGGCTCTTCGAATCTGAAAATATATTAAAAATGTGTTTACTGAATCTTTTACACATTAAAGAGACACTCAAGCCAAAAATGAAATTCTTTCATCAGCAATTCGTTCATCATTTATTCACCCTCATGCCATCCCAAATCTACATGTCTTTTTTTATTATATATTTTGTCTTTCTTCAGATGAACACAAAGATTCTTCAAAAAAACAAGCCATCTCTGTGAGGCAATATAATGCAAGTGTATGGGACCTCCAAAGCTGACACTATATTTTACACCCCATGGTGAATAATATTTGAAATGTCTTTAACTGTAAACCATTGTTTCCGGCCAACTGTATCATCTTACATGGGTTCATGAGTTCACACTTGACGTAATCATGACCACATTGTGATTTAAGCACATTGTGTGAAAGTGCTGATGTAGCGCTTTACCAAGCTCTCATGAACCAAATATATGACACTTGGCTGGAAGCACTGGATTACAGTCCAAAAATGTTGAAAATATTAGTATTTGTCTCACAAATTCCTATTCTTTTCATTTCACTTCAGTTTCCCGTAAACACGTACTGTAGTATATGCTTTCACAATTTTTTTCTAAAAATCTTTGTGTTTATCTGAAGGAACTGGGACAGCATACGTGCAAGTAAAACATTTTTGTATGGAGTATCCCTTTACATTTTGACAGTATGTTACAACATAGTTTTGTCTTTTCAGAAATGGATGTGGCTATATAACTCTGTCACTGAAGAGTCTCTTTACCGGGAAGAGCACAACAGGAACAGTCAGAGTGACGGCCACCAGCACAGCCAGACGCACACACAGGATGAGCGTGTCCAGAGGATCCACCATGCTGTAGGTGTGTAGAAGTTCTGCCTCTGTGTTTACTGAGAGAGATGAACACATATTGAGATTAACTGTTATTTCCAGGCTCTGCTTAAATTACACACACAAGTACACAACAGGTTCTTTTATTTGTACAAACTTGATTATTTTGAAACCACTATGGCAGAGAAACTATGGAACCGTGGCAGAGAAAAACACGAGTCTAGCAGGTAACCTGATAGCATCAGGGATTCCTCACTTGCAGCATTAGACATCATTTTTCATTTAAAATTCAGAGTGCTTACAATAAAAGGTGAGGTAGCCAAAGATGGCAGTGAGCAGATACATGACAAACATCCCCAGGATGGACACGTTGGCAATGGCCTGCATGCGTCTCTTTGTAGGACTAGAAGTGTCAAAACAACAATCATAAAAGGAGATTTATTTTCGACTCATGTCTCCCTTATTGCAACAAAAAAAATGACACCCAATGTCTTTATACCATTAAAAAGTTTGGGGTCAGCAAGATTTTTGAAATTTTTGAAAAGTCTTTTACGTTTAAAAAGGCTGGGTTTATTTGATTAAAATACAGTGAATAACTGAAATATTGTGAAATAGTATTACATCCCTGAATAAAAATATTTTTTCTTAAAAAAAAAGAAAAAGAAAAGAAAAAAACTTTCAGACCTCAAACCTTTGAACAGTAGAGTATAGATAGAGACTGTTTTCAAACAGTGACCACCATTATTATTTGTGGTCATGAATATTTTCATAGAGAGCGTGTGTTTTCTGAACGTACTTGCGCAGCTCGGTGTAAATCGGCAACACCTCAGGGTGGCATACAAAAGCGAAGGCCAAGATGGGAACCGTGTATGCCGTCTGCAAAACGACCAGAGTAACCGAAATTACTCAAGGCCGTATCTGATCTCACACTTGTGTCATCATACTAAAATTAGTAGTTGCTTGGAAACTTTATTTCCATTTGCGTACTAAACATTTCCTGTCTGTTTTGAGCTATGATACCAATAGCTTGTCTGACCTGGGCTGGACGTCATAAAAAGTTAAACAATATTTAGAAATTAACTTCTTAAATAGATTCTTGGAATAAAAAAGACAGTTCCGTACCTGCTGGTTGATAGTGAAGTATTTGGCTTCACATTGACTATCAATAGTAATGTTTTCAACAGTGTGGTTGGTGAAACCATCAAAAGGACAGGGGATATTGAACTTCTTATAGATGACCTGGGAACACAAAAGAAATGAAGTTAGAAAGACAAACAAGAGTGCATAAAAGCTAAAAACAAGACCATGAGAAAGAGAGACAGAAATATTGGAGAGTATCACAGAGTTTTTAAGAGAAGTAGCAATGTTTTGAGTGATCTTTGGATCTTATCACAAAAAGCTCACACATAAACAACAGCATTAAAGGGAAACTTCACCCAAAAATGAAAATTAGATGTTTATCTGCTTACCACCATGGCTTCCAAGACTATATAAATACTGTTTAGTTTCATGCACAGAACGATCGTTTTGTGTCTTTACACATCAATGTATCATCACAAAATGCAGGGTTTAATTTGGATTTGTCTGTGCATGTTTTTTTCTGTTACCATTTGCCATGCATTGTCTGACTGAGAGATTGCAACGACTGAAGCTAAAAATCATAAGTTGTGTTCTACTGAAGAAACAAAGTCACCTACATCTTGGATGCCCTGGGGGTAAGCAGATAAACATCAAATTTCCATTTTTGGGTGAACTATCCCTTTAAGTGAACTTACTGAGATCAGGAAGAAAACCATACATGTCAGAGAGAAGCCACTGGTATAACCCAGGTATCCTGAAACAAAAAACAGACAATATTCCACAAAATGTATTTTTTTATGCTATATTATCACCCAGATCTGTTCTTCTAATATAGGACTATAAGACATGAAGATACAATAAGATATTCGCATTAAGATCAGATATTTCTGTGAGGCTGCTGTACAAATATATACAAATCAGTTTTACTCACAAATTCACTGTAGTTTATTAAATTGGTTTAGGGTTATAAATCAGTTCTTTCAACAGAAATCAGAAATCTACAACAGATCAGTAGATTTAAAAATCAGAAAAAGTTCCAATTTCTCCAAAACCTGCCATAAAAATGATCTTTAGAACATCATTAAATGAGTCTGGATTCTATTTCAGGATTCTACAGAAAAAGCAATGAATCCTTTTAAATGTGTATTTAGCAAAGTATATTGTGAACACTGGCAATGTGACAAATGGAAAAGATGAGAAAAGGATGGATTCAATCACAACAAACACAGAGCAGAATGGCTTACCAAGTTGTCTCATCAGGGCAAGGGGGAAGATGATGAAAATGGACACAATGATGATCAGATAGTTGCCATTCAGGAACCACTCACTTCATAAAAGAGAGAATAAGTCAATATAAAAATCAGCCAACTCACATTGTGCAAGGAATGTAGTGAATGTTTATGTATTTCATACATACAGTTGCCTTGGATAACCCCAAAAATGTTATCTAATTCTTGGCTAGATTAAATTAAACTCATTAGGAGAACACTGGGATACACATATAATTGTTTTCTCACCCACTGCTGTGCTGAAGGCCAAGGAATGCCTGAATAACCAGAGGTAATTCATACTTCACAATGAAGAGGTAGCTGGACATAGCTGAAAGAAAGAGAGACGGATACATCAGACACAGTTTGGTTGCACCGCCCAGTTTCTAAATGGCATATATGCTGCTAATATATGCATGTACATCATTCCTCATGAAACCCAGGACCTGCTACTAAACCACTGTATTTTTTAAGGCTTTATATTCATTTAAAAGCCTTTATAAATATACATTTTCATGTCTTACTAACAGACCAAATTATAGAGAATCTAATGGAGAATAATAATCAGTGTTACAGTTTTCAACGAAAGAGTCAGAAAAAAAATACAGAACAAAGGTTTGGAAAGTTTGGAAATAAGATTAGAACTGAACCAAAACTTACCACCGATGTTGTGCATTGTAATGACAACAGCTGCCAGTATTTTCCCCGGGTGTCCAAATGCTCTTTTACCCAGTTGTTCATAAGCGCGAATACCTGTGCAGACAATATTACAGGTTAGTTGGTCTACTGGACTAACTCTAATCTTAACAGTGGGGCCCAAACGTCTGGTACCACAAAATCTAACTGCACCTGGAAACAATCAGAAAGCTTTAGAGTAAAGTTTAAAAGTTTAGTTAAAAGTTTATATTTAGTGTATTTAATTGAAAAATAATGTAAAGTAGAAGAATATAACTATATATATATATAAGCATTTAGCTCCACTGTATAAAAACAAGCAAGTCTCTTTTATTTTTATAACACAAATATTTTAAATAATACTAAAAAGAACCCCAAATCTCTTGAATCACCATACCAACAACCCCTGCACTCCTCAGCAGAAGATGGACAGAGTATGATGACAAGACAGCAATGGAGGTCAGTAAGACCCTGTTAAAAGCCAGCAAAAAAAAGAAAAAAGAAAGAAGAACACATAAGGCAAGAACATTGTACACTGTTAAAACTAGATGCACTAGATGCTAAGCTGTCTTCATTTTTCAAACGATAGGTCATTCAGATGGTTAGAAATGCCATGAAAGGGCACTTACATTGTGCCTATAGTTGTGAAACTAAGGGATTTGAAGTGCATTCTGGGATACTCACAGAAAGAGGATGATACCAGTGTTGGCCATGGCGTAAGACAGTCCCAAAATCCCACTGCCCATGATGGCATTGCTGAGGTTGAAGACAGACATTCCAAATGACGTCTTTCCTTCAAACTAGAAGAAACAACAGACACAGAAACAATAAGAGGGAAAGGATGTGTGTGTGGGGGGAGTCACTGGAACTTTGAAACTTTGAAAATTGGATGCTTTATTAATATGAGCTTTATATTTTTGCACTCACATCTGTAAACTGAGGGGGTTTTCCTCCATCACTCTTGTGTGGTAAAAACTCCTCTCGTTCAGGTGATTCTCTAAAAAAATAGACAATATAATGGTGTTTACATGTAATAAAATGTGTCAAGGATAATATCACTTAATGAACTGTTGTTGAACAGTTAACACTGATTTGTTCAACCTGTATAGAATGCATTAATGTGACCATAAATCAAATGTTATTTCTGTGTATGTACTAATAAGGCTATGCTTGTGGTATGCTGCTAAATTTCTCACTCCCTGGAAAAAAATATTCTGATGTGCAATGCTCACATTTTCCTTTTGGGTTCAGTTTAAGTTTACCCAAATATTAACTTAAAATAAATGTAACTCTGCTTATGACTGTGGTTTTGTTCTAGAGAATCAGACAGTTAAGCAACTGACTTGTGTGTTTGCTTCACTTTTAACATGAATCTGCAGGGCAGTAGAAAATAGATATGTAGTGACAGATTTAGTGAGTGATAGAAAGCGCGTTCGCAGTTCTGTTTTTAATGCAAAATCCCTAACAATGAATGACACATACCCTTCTTCAAGATGTTGAAAGTCTTGGTGGTGACCGTTTGTTAGTTTGTGAAGTTCCATGATGTATATTTTTCGAGCAGTGAAAGTTGTGAGGTGCGGAGTGAAGGGTTTTCGTTAAAGCAGATCTGCAGGAAATAATGACACAGTGAAAGCAGTTTAACTAAAATCCTTCAAAAAGAATGTCATTTAGTTATGTATCATACAGTACAGTATTTAGACAGAGGCAGCATATAAGTGGGTTTACATAGGAAATACAATTGCAGAAATAATGTTATGACATTAATGTTTTAAATATGACATCATCAATATGGAAGCAAGAAATTCTAACTATGAATTATAAATTAAATATCAAATAAATATAAAAATGATAGATTCCACATTTTAAAATACTCTACCTTTCAATCTTTGCAAAGAATCAAAGCACAATCAAAGTGTCTCTTTGTTGTCATACAGATATTTTAGTATTTCTATACCAGGCGATGTTACACAATATTTGCCATGACGATCACAGAGCTACTTTTGAGCAGCCTTAACTCTACCTGAAGACTATTAAGTGCACTCTTTGACCCTGTCTTCATACAACCTTTTATTTAGCCTCTTTTTCATAATTCTCCTAAAAGTTATCCGATGAGAAATCCGTGAGAGCTGTCAAGATGTAGCTGAACGTCCAGGAAACATAAGGTCCATGTGTCTGTTTCCCACCACCTCTATTCTGATTAGCTCTAAAGGCCATGTTTCAAGTGGGGAAAGAGCTTAAAAATACACAAGAAATCTGTAATTCTGGGTTTATTTTGGATTCTTGCCTTCAACTGTGTAAATGAGCGTTTATAAAGAAACAGCTTCTGAGAAAGCACTTCTGATTTGACAGACATGTCAAACACCACATGCTTCTAGACAAATTATAATTCTGGTGCTGCATTCCATTCTCTATGTGTGTGAATTTGTTGTTGAATGATGAGCTTTGGAACTGTAACCTAATGTTTGACTTAAAAACCTTCTGTGCTCCATTTAGTCATTACATAACTCTAAAACCATCGTGCACACCATAATATGGACCGAAACTCTGGAAGATTAAATATTACACTTGTTGTTTTTGTGTTGCTAAAACACTCATCCCCAAAGGGGACACACATTTAATCTTAACTGACTGACAAGCGCGGCCGAAACTGCTTCTGGAAAGACGCTACCTTTGACATTCTGTGTTTTAGCTTTTACAAAGAGTGGGGGTCAGTGTTATTTATAGCTATTATAGTGTTGTTGTTGTTGTTTTATTAAGTTTAGTTAGTCAAGATTTCATCAAAATGAAAAATTTTGCTTTTTGTGGTTTTAGTATAAGAACCCTGGGTGGAGATATGAGGGTGTGTAGTGGTTATAGTGTGCACAGTGTTGAATGAAAAGTACATCTGCATTCCATCATTATGACTGACATCACTCAGACCAACATTGGTATGTTATATATTAACTCAGTAGTGCATGGTTTGCAGACTACTGATGGTTCAAATGCTGAACTCAGTGGGATCTATTCCATCTGGCGGGAATAATGGTCACATGCTAACAGACATAACAGTGTGTGACTCAGACAGTTCTATTGAGAACGTCTCTTGCCACATTTATGTGAATTATCTCACAATGTCTCAAACACATAAGAAAGTGTAAATGGAAACAAATCCCTCTCCAATGCCCAGATCTAACAGAAAAATGTAAACAAATATGAGATCAGCATGTTTATAAGACCATGTGAAATGCTGTGGGAAGAAGCAACACGGTAAATTACTGTGGGATATGAAATCCACAGCCACTTTCAGCCAAAAGTCTGAATACGTGGCTCAGTATTCGGAGGTTAGGAAATTTTCCAGCAGCTCCTGCCAGCTCCTCTCGTTCTCAAACTGCTTTCTGAGCGCAACCTTGTACACCCAAAAACTTGATTAGATTTGTTGTAATAATAACATACTGCCAGCATATGGCGATTCACGCTTTGATCTTTCCCCAAACACATAAAACTAGAAGTTAATGAAATTAAAAGTGCTGAAGTTTTTAAAATATAATAAGCTATATGAAACCGAATGAGACTTTAAAGGGAATATTATTAGTGTGCCTTAAAATTCAGTGCTTATTTAAAAAAAGCTAAATATGATTTTACATAATTCATGAGGTGTGTGTGACAAAATTAAATACTAATAAATTATAATTTTGCCAACACAATTAACAAACTCATCTGGAGGACATAAAAGCAACACAAATCTTCTAAAAGTTTGTGACTCTTGTATGCCTCATCTTGTCACTATATGGTTTCCAAAATTTAGCATTCAGCTGCCATCCCGAAATGATGACCTTTTGCTCTATGGACTGGCAAAATTCCACACTGTATGGTAAAAGTCATTAAAGTGTCTGACACATCAGGCTGAATGGTAATTCTGTACCAACTGCAGACTGGAATGGAGAATTGCGCAATCTGTAATGTTTATGCTATATGTATATGTAATTGTGCACGAGCACGATTAAACAATAATGAAGCATTGTTTTGGAAAGTTGTTGCACCTTCTCATAAGCTCATAATCATTGTTTCATGCCTAATTTTAGTACGTTATATCAGTTTTTATTATTACAAAAATAAACCTATCAAATGAAAAAAAACAAACTAGAATAACTCAAATATAACTAGAAAAACATGAATGAAAATCAGAGCTTAAGAGAAGAATAAAAAAATGAATTAACTGTACAAAGCGAAAAAATAATTACATAAACTAAAATTTAAATGAAAACTGTAAATATAAAAGCTTTTACTGAATACTCTAATAGTACATAAATAGCACTAAAATATTTTTGTTTATATGAAGTATTCAATTGCAGTATTGATGGACTTCTGAGAATTTATATAGCTATAAAACAACATTTTAAGTTTCAATTAGTTGACATTAGTTGATGCATTAGAAACTAATAATAAAAACAACACTTCTTAAAACATATATTGTGGTAATGTTATATATTAGCAAAGCCTATGTAGAAATTAACATTAGAGGATTAATAAATGGTTTAAAAGTGTTATTTCTTGTAAACTATTTCTTTAACTATACTGTTAACATATAGAATCTTGTTGTAGAGTGTGGCCAATAGCACAAACCACAGGTTTAACCAAAGAAGATTATGAGCTTTAAAGGCATGAGACATATAGAGTCACGTGGAAACTACGGTCGAAACCGACTGGACAACATTCCTGAAGGGAAGCTTTTGTTAACTTATTAAGTTTACCTTTAAAACAACAGACAAGTGATCATTTCTTGAAAGTCATGGAAATGATGCCAATTATAGCATATTTCTTATATAGCAAATTCTTACTAAACGAACACCAAAAACCTTTTCATGGAAAAAACCCCTATAAATTACATTTGTCAGATGCAAAATGTCACACTCATGTTTATGCCAAGAATTTCACCCTGAAGGCAGCTTGCCTATATGCAAATGGAGAAAGAGGTTTTAAACTCTCTGTGACAAGACCACTTAGTATCCAACCACTCCCAATAACTTCCTGTTCAAGTGTGAAATACTAGTTCTCCATGCAGCACTAGATGACTTGTTTGTAAAGCCACGTTCTCTGGATCTGATTTTTAAATGCTAAATGTTACTTGGCCCAGGCAGCCTTTCCGCTTCACTCTCAGGGAATCATTGACTTATTTGTTTAAACTTCTTAGCACTCAGTTAAAACATGCAGGGTGGGGAGACATTATTGAGGGGCTGGAAAAAAAAGAGAAAAAAAAGAGAAAAAGGTAGGGGAGGGGGAGGTGCTGGGACACTGAATAACTTTTAACCCTTTACTCGCTGTTGCTGAATTAAATTTAAGAGATTCTCAAGATGGATAACATTCATGTAGTAAAACCCAACTTTCTGACTACATGGGAAAACAATGCAAAATGCATTTGAACATATAATCACACACACATAAGCTTGTCAACTTGAATCTGACTCATCCAATCAGCAGTATTGTTCAGTGTAAATTCATCTGTCACTTACAAAAATAAACAAATTAGGCACATGACAGGTAGACAGTTTTTGTGACATGCCATCATATACGGAAACCATGGTAAAAGAACTATGTGAGATAAAAGAAAATACAGCTTCACTTGCAATAAAAATAAAATTGCTTTGTGCAGTGAATTGCTGGTTATTCACATTTAACAAAAAAAAATTAACAGTTTTGGACTTTATTTAGCAAATGTGCTTCAAAATAAAATGTAATTAAAAAAATCAATTTCAAATGAATGCTGTTCTTTGATGAATAGTTCTTTCATTTTCAAAGAAAATGGTTTCAACATTGATAATAATAATAAATGCTCCTTGAGCACCAAATCAGCCTGACTGATTCCAGAGGGAGCATGTGACACTAAAGACTGGAAGAATGCTGCTGAAAATAGCGTTATCATTACAGAAATCAATTGAAATAGAATCAAATAGAAAACAGCTATTTGAAACTGTAATAATATTTCACAATATTATTGTTTTTACTGTATTTCTGATCAAATAAACGCATCCCTGTAAAGGCTTACAAAGCCATTACAAATTAATTGTGACCACAAACTGTTTAACAGCAGTGTGTTACTTGAAAAATATTATATTGTACATAGTAATGTAAATATTAGATTTTGTAATGTTATTATGGTTAATATCATATTTTCTATATTTGCATTATTTCAATATTTTCAACAATTTTATTTACTTTAGTGTAACAGACACTGTAGTACTATAAGCTCTGTAATCTGGATCCAAAGCAAAATCTACTGAGAGGCACTGAACTAAACCAGTGATCAAAAGTACCTTTGAATCACATTTGTAACACTTAAACCTGAATTGCAACAAGATTTGTGGACAAGATTTGGCAGGTTTGCAGATCCCACCCTCTATACTATCTTCACCCATCAGCGCTGAGCAATCATCTCTCCACCCATTACACTGGCATTCCTTTCTGTGCCTCCATCCATTTCCTGTCATTCAACTCTCATTCTTCATAGACTCTCTCCCTATATGTCAACAAATCACACTATTGCTATCCATTTTATGGCCTTGGCCAGAGGTGTATTACAGTGCTCAAATGCTCTTTTTGTGACAGATAGAGGGTAGTGCACTTGCCCATACTTGAATTTCCAGAGCATTTCCCCGGAGATAATATGATCCCCTCGCTCAATCTCATCTGTATGCCAAAACGCAGGCTTTAATAAACTCGTAGTCATTTTTACTAATATAATAGCACTAACAGAATGCATTTTCCACATCAGAATTACTTTTAAACCCAAAAGCCTCAAAGAGTGGAAGCCAAAGTAGAAGACCAGGTCTGGTCATTGTTGTAGACCACACAATGCACTCGCCATATATATTCAATATGTCCAGGACATCCGTTTCAAAAAGCTCCGGAAACCTCTTGAGGTTTATCAATTGTGTGGGTCACAACTTCAGTGTGTACACTGGGCCTTGAACACCCCTTCAAAAAACTGAACACATTCCTTTTCATTCTCCACCTGATAATGATTTCCTCTAATTTTCCTTTCAGATAACATTGGTATGTTAGCAAATATATGAAAGTGATGTGTTGTTTTCAACACACTAGCCATAGAACTGTATGTGCTTCAAAGATTACAACACAGCAGGAAGTGCTTCACCCGAATCCAACAGCTAAAATTGGTAAGCAAAATGATATTGTATGAAATCACGCTCTCAGATGCACAAAATTAAACAGACTGGGTTGAGGGACTGTTGTTCTTTGTGGTTAAATTTGCTTTCCAAGCAAATAGCAGAAGAAATACTGCCCATCCAGTTTAAGCATTACGCAACATCTAAGTTAAAGTAAACATGTTAAAATACTTTCTTTTATACAGAGGCTATAAATAAGACATTTGAAGACCGAAAAGTTTTACTACTGGCGTGCTATCAATAAATTACTCTGGTTAAGCATTCTGACCAACCCAAAATAGCAATAATAGCACAACCAAAGGCATGAGGTGGGACTAAGTGTTCGGCCAGTCAGTGGCAGATAAGGAAAGTGCACAGTGAAATCTCCTGTGTTCAAAATCACATAGTTTCAAAGTACGTGCTGAATTTGACAAGGAATATACTTCTTTATGATTGATATATGTTGCCGTTGCGTATTATAAGAAATGCCATTGTCCTTTGTGCGCTACATACTACTAATAAATAATGCACTCAGGAGTTAACAAGTATTAACTATGCTATGATGGACAACATTATTGAGATAAGTTGCAGTTTCACTTGAATTGCATTTGAAAAGAGCGACTTAAAGTTACAGTTTCTCATGGCCTCATTGAGATAACAAAGTGTCCACTTTCTGTGAAATTCAAAGTCCCAGCAGGTGAAGATCTGAATAATATTCATCTACTGTTTCATGAATGCTTTGTATTCGGACAACCTATATACCTATAAAATAAACGTCTTATTTTTTCTTTTAATACTGCAATTCAGTAGCTATGTAAGATACTTATGTTTCATAGTACAGTAAGTACAATTTGCCCTGATCATCATTTTCAAAAACTTGACACCGCCCCGCATTTAAAGCACATTTCCTTTTTGAGCATCAGTAAATGTTTCTACCTTTTGTTATAGTTGTGTAGTTGAGTCAAGTCCATCACTGGTCCCTAGTGTGAATAGTTAGATCTCAAAATCATAGTTTAAGTTGTAAAGGTGTCAGATTTGCAGAAGATGTTGAAAAACCAAAGATTATGCAGAACCTGGAGGATTTTTTCTAAAGAACCTTAGGAAGTTCTTTAGAAAATCACTGAGGACAAACAAGGGATTCATGAACAACTGTCCAAAACATGAAAAACAGTTGTAGGTCATCCAGGTAACAACAACAACATTTACTTTTTATTTAACATTTACTTTTTATTTAACATCCACAGCACTGAGCATGTTTAATGGAATGTGTTCAATAAATACATGAAAGATTATAACAGTTTACATGTTACATAAGCTTTTGTCTATACTTGTGACTTTGATCCAAATCAGATTACATTTTATGAACAACATAAGAAATATACATTTTAATCACCACTACAGTAGGCAAGTAAAGTGTATTAAATTACATACTTCTGCTCTCCCATTTAACTTCATAACAGTTTTTGAACAGATTTCTAATAGTGAATTACCAAACTGAAGTTACCAAGTTCAATGATATTTGATGTCTCTGTTCCCAAATATATGACCTCGTTGCTCTTTAAATGCTTCTACCGAATACATTTTATATTCTGATCTACTTCTCACAGTGCATTGGGTGTACTCTTAAATGTTGCGCAACACATTTTTTTGAATGGTTCAGATATATATGCATATGTATTGACTGATATATGCTGAAAGTTTACATATAACCTACATGTCTATCAAGTTGATTTTCTTACACTGACATGGTAGTTTAACTTAATAGAAACATTCCAAGTGTGAAATATATTCTAAGCAACCTCATAAAGAAAGAGTGACTGTTTTTTAAGATATTTGGGGTGGGTGCACACTGCTCTCAGTCAACAGAAACCATCTCAAGACATAATAAAAGACATAAGAACATACATACTGCCCTCTACTTCCAATAATTTTTCTGTCTAAATCCAGATCAGCTATTGGTCTTTTATATCTGGCTTGAGTTAATTCTAGTCCTGTGATCGGACATATGACACCCGCATAAGGTCATGAACAGTGTGCATTGAAAGATTTTCCTTTGCAGCTCACACACGCTATTAACTAGTCATATTTACACATATTCTTCAGAACAATTAATGTAATGTCATTGAGGGGAATAACAAACTTTAAATCTCACTAACCCAAATTGTTATAAAAAGCCACCACAAAGTGCAATTAATAGCAATCAAAGAACAAAATGTATATACAAAAAAAATTACAGAACATAATGAAAGCTGTAATAATGCTTTCAAAACTCTACTAAGCCATTAAGCCTTTCCTGTCAACAGCAGTTTGATTTTTATAGACCATGTGCTATACAACAGATACTCAGAAAACTCAGATTCTCTCACCCTTTTAAATGGCTGTTGATGTTTTCTCAAAGACAGTGCTTGTTAAGCATTCTCTGGGAGCTTTTCTTAGTTGAGGTGGTGCTTTTTATCCCAGTTGTTAAAAGATTTAAGTAGAGCTCAAGAGAGAAAGGACAGTGTGGTTCTGGAGAAGGGTGTAAGGCAAGGGTGGGAAGCACATGGAGGAAAAAAACTAGAAAGGGAGGGAGCTTCTCAATGCAGTCTCAAATTACTTGTGATGTCATGTACAACTGAAGCCACTAATGCAGACAACAGCATTCCATTCAATGGCTCTTCAACTCTTTCACCTCTGCTTTTCTCTCATTCATCATATTGATAGAATGTAATGCAATCCACAAGAAGCTCCATATTTTGAGCTGGAAAATACAAAACTCAGAACAAGACATGTAAATAAATTTATGTAAGTGAAAAGTTACTGTTTAGTAATTTTTTGTGTAATTTTTTCAGTGTTGGGTAGTTTTCTGGAACCCTTTGGCTGGGTCAAATGCAGGTTATGAGTCAGTCACAGCATATTTCGGCTTCCATGAATAAAGAGCAGCGGACTGAGGTTTGTGATTCCCCCGCCGAACACAAACACAGCTCCAGAAAGAGATCCAATACTGTTACAGTAGAAATGGAATAACAGAGACCAGTTAATGCCATTTGACTTACTTTTTAAAATGTTTGTTAGACTGTTTGTAGAATGTTTGTAAGTTTAAATGTAGGTAATATATATATATATATATGTATATATATATATATATATATATATATATATATATATATATATATATATATATATATATATATATACATATATATATATATACATATATATATATATATATATACATATATATGGTGTATTAAGGACTGTATACTAACTAGTGGTTGAATTGTGTATTTTACCAAGATTAAGTTATTCTGTAGGTAAAGATATTTAATATGATATAAAAATGTATATATCATATTTAATATTATTGTAAAAATCAATGGGTAAAATCAACATATCATGCCAGATTAAATAAACTATCCAATTTGTGGGCAAATTTGGCCAACATGTGTTCTGTTCTATATATTTACCCAGCCACTGGGCTAAAAACAACCCAGATTGGGTACTCTTTTTTTTTTTTTATGTCACATGACTAATCACCATATATCATATATAAATTGTGGCTTAGGGCAGGGACCCCCAGGTGGTCGTAAAACCACTAGAAGGGGTTGCAAGATGATTTCCAGAAATCTAATAATTAATCAAGGATTAGATATAGCATATTTTACCCATAAATAAAAAATTATAAATTGAATTAAAAATCTAACTCCAGCATGGACTTTTGTACTCCAGCATGTTGTCCACCCAACTAATTAGGTAAGATTAAGGTTGAAATCTAAGTAATGAGTAAATTACTATAACATAATATTATTGTTGTTGAACTGTTGTGTTCCTTTGTGTTGCCATTATGCTATA
Organism: Carassius gibelio; assembly: GCF_023724105.1. Classification (NCBI taxonomy): domain Eukaryota; kingdom Metazoa; phylum Chordata; class Actinopteri; order Cypriniformes; family Cyprinidae; genus Carassius; species Carassius gibelio. The sequence goes on along the minus strand of NC_068378.1, from coordinate 17,192,450 downwards.
AGTGCATATAGGCCATTGTGCAAAACGTTTGTATACTTTAAACCCCTCAGAGGAAAGTAGGGGTTCCAAGGTACTGGCACTGTTATTTTGGGGGTTGTGAACTGAAAAGTTTGGGAACCCCTGGCCTAGGGCTTTAGATTTAAAGTGAATAAAACACTTTGGTCTCAAGCACACAAAACTATTGTCGGCTGAAAAAGACTTTTAAAGGTTTGTTATAGCCTCTTTTTTTCGTTTTTTTTTTTTTTTTTTTGAGGAATAATGTCATATTTTCTAAATTGTCTTGTGATATACATTTGTTTATTTATTGTAACTGATTTATATGAAAACAGTAAATTAAAAAGTAAACAGAAATGAATCAAAGTAGCAGCTTTATGTAAGACGTAGTTTCCTAGTTTAAGGAAGAAAAAAAATCACAAAAATCTCTTAAGATTTACTGCAGGCTACAAAACATAATAAATTTAAATATATCATTAAATATTTAGTCAGCACTCAACACTAATATTCAGCACTAATAATATTGAGGCTAATAGAATGTTCTTTCTAGCTTAAGCATCTGCAAATAATATGACTGTTCTAAATCTGATTTTATCTTCCTCTGCTAAAACATCTCAAACATTTCAATTCTCTCCTGGACAGCGCACGTGCTTACGCGTCGGTCTCGTCACGAGACTTGAGCGCGCTGTGGATGTCGGGAACTTTAGTTTTTTACGAGTAGTTCAGTACGGGCGGTTCGAAGATCTTAAACTTCATGTCCCATTGTGCACTGCGTCGGACACTCCTAGGTATTGACTTCCTCTCCAGAAAAAAAAAACAGATTTTGAAGAGACTGTGTGAAAAAAGCTGTATTTTGACGCGCCGTTTTGTTGGAGTATGTGTTTAAAAACAGTTCACGGTTCATTTGAAGCTGCGGTTTGAAATGTAACCATGGCAACCGAACGGTCGTCCTGGTTAGCAGCCCTGCACGGCTGTAAGTGAAGGCGATGCTCAGGGTTAGCTGAAGCCTTATGATACTCATTTGCCTCGGCCACGGTGGGGGTTTAATATTGTTACAGAAGACAGTCGAGCAGCTATATCTGACCTCTTTCTGTGATGGAAGAAGTCGACAGGATTTTAATTCACTCTCTAAGAAAAGCTGGCACGTAAGTATTCAAAATCTAACATGTCTGTTCAGTTGTGAAAACTCATCTCTTCACACTTTGGAGTGATTTGCATCTCGGGACGTGTCAAACTTATTTATTGTCTATGTCTGTGTCTGTGTCTGTGTCTGTGTGTGTGTGTGACCACCTCCTCATCTTCCAGAGACATTGATGAGGATGTTCAGAGTGTGAAGCAGTTCACCAGTGAGCTGATCGTGGAAGCGGTGGTGAAATGCCTGCGTGTGATCGACCCGGCTCTGGGCAATGGCTTGTCCCACTTACTCCCCCCTGGCATGTCTGCCCGCTTCAGACTGGGCATGAGCCTGGCACAGGCCTGTCAGGTGAGAGACATGGTGCCTGAATGTCCCACTGTGTGCTTGGGTTAACTTGACCCCTCACAGCTGACAGTCAGCTGATAGCCATTCAGAATGCATTACTGCTGGTGAATAAGCACTTTTGTTTTTATCTTGAGTTTGAATAAAGGTGTTACAGTAATGACATTTATAATAAATTAACCAGACTTAGTATATAGATTATGTACAAATATTTCTCACAAAAGATAAATGTCAAGTCACCTTTATTTATATAGTGCTTTTAACGATACAGATTGTGTCAAAGCAGCATTACGGTATCAACATAAGAAAATAGTTCAATGCAAAAGGACAATCGTTAACATTTAATTTTCAGTTAAAGGCAGTTAATCATTGAATTCAGTGATGTCATCGTCCATCTCAGTTCAGTTTAAATGGTATCTGTGAAATCAAGTTGGCGATATCACTGGAAATTAAGTGTCCCCAAATAAGCAAGCAAGAGGCGATAGCAGTGACAGAAAAAAACCTTCATAAAAACCAGGCTCAGTTGGGGGCCTGTTCTCCTCCGGCCAGTAAATAGGTTCTTACTGCAAGTCACCTTTATTTTTGACCCTTGTGTCAAAGCAGCTTTACAGTGTGAAAACAGGAAAATAGTTAAAGTCAAAGTCTGCTTTGTCAATTCTGCCACATGTACAGCACATACAGAGAATTGAAATTGCATTTCTCTCTCAAAGTTAGTCTTTTTTTTTTTCTTTTTTTTTGCGCAAAGAAAACAAAAATTACATAATTTACTCAACAATTCTTCTCCCCTGAGTTACGAGTTCTGCCATTTTGGAGAGTATTCAAAAATGCATTTGATGTAATCAGCGTTATTTACTTAGGCACTCATGAACCTAATCTGTGTAATAAATGTTGCTTACGCTTAGGGGAAAGCTTGCATATGCATTGTAATACTCTTTAAAATGGCAGAAGATGTAACCCAGGGGAGAAAAATGGTTGAGTTAATTGTTGTTGTTTTTTTTTTTGCACAAAAAAATAGTATTCTCGTAACATCGCAAACTGAAGTTGAGCCACTGATGTCACATGGACTGTTTTTATTTCTTCATCATTTTAATATGATGTATTTACTATGTTTCTGGACCTGGGAACATTTCAGTTATGTTGCTGTCCAAGGAGGTTCAGATAGCTCTCTGATTTAATAAAAAATATCTTAATTTGTGTTCCGAAGATGAACAATGCTCTTGCAGGTTTAGAGTAGTGATCGACCGATATTGATTTTTATATATATATATATATATATATATAATACCAATTATTTGCATGCTTATGTGCCCGATAACCGATATGCGGAACTGATATTTATTTACTGTTATAAAGTAAATAAATGACTGAGTAAGAACATAGTTCACATTGATTTTTCCTCTTTTCAGTCATCTTTTTTTTTTTTTATTGTTGAATTGCTGGAGCATTTCCTGAGCATCAATCCGCAATGAATCCGAGTGAACATTACGAATATTACAAAACAGATCCCCGATTATGGCAAAATGCTTAAAGGGATAGTTCACTTTGAAATTAAAATTTGGTATGTTTTAGTTTACCTCAAGGGCATCCAAGATGTAGGTGTCTTCGTTTCCGTAGTAGTTCCAATTTTGATATTTTTAGGTCAAACCGTTCTTGTCTGTTACTCATATACTGGAGGTCTATGGTCACCACCTCAAAGATCATGCACAGAAGAGTCCAAATCAAACAATTCCCCATCGTAAGTACACACCGATGGCCTAAGACACGAAACAAGCTGTTTGTGTGAAAAAATGAACAGTATTTATATAGTTTTTACCTCTTGTACACAACCACATCCAAGTGATCTGAAGGCACACGCATTTCCTGGTGTGTGACGTTTGTGCGTGTGTGTGACAAACATGAATGGTTTGACCTAAAAATATCCAAATTGAGAGTACTGCAGAAACAAGGACACCTACATCTTGGATGCCCTTCAGGTAAGCTAAAACATAACAAAATTAAATTTTAAAGTGATCTATCCCTTTAAATATTGGGAAAATATTGGTATATCGATATATCTCTAGTTTGGAACGACATGAGAGTGAGTAATTAAAGACATAATTTTCATTTTTGGGTGAACTAACCGTTTAAGTGAACAAAACAACAGAGAACGAGATCGGATGTGTATCATTATATTGGATCCTTGCATCTGGTCTTAAAGGGACAGCGGCCTATAAATATCTGCTGCTGTCATTAATGCTAACCAAACAACAAAACACAGCCTTTACAAAGATTAATCTATATTTAATTTATACAGTGAACAGTATGCAGTGTTATTTTCCACTTAATTATTACATTTCTGTACCTGAATACTACCGACCTTATTTTATTTGTAACTTTGCTCTATTTATCTGTAATTTGTGTATTTGTTCTTATTTTTTACTGGCTGTTAATTTGTCTTTAGTCATATTTTATCTTTCTTAGTTAGGCTCATTATTAAAATCAAAAGTATTTCTTATGTACTCTCAACTAACATGAACCTTTTTATTAAGGTTTCAATATAACATTAACAGAGTAATAACTGTTATAAAAATATGTTGCTCATTATTAGTTCATGTTAGTTAATGCATTAACTATGTGTTAGTGTTAATGTTAACAAATGAAACATTATTGGAAAGTGATACCACTAGTACCTCTTTAAATGTTCTATCTTAGCAAGGTAGAGCAAAAGAGACTTCAAAGACTCTGTTGTAATCTTTACATTGTTCTGTATGTTTAGGATGTGGGTTTTAAAGGGGAAATTGGTTACCAGACATTTCTCTACAGCAATGAGCCAGAGATTCGCTCTCTGTTCATGTTTCTGGTTGAGAAGTTGCCCAGAGAGAGTGCAGAGGCCTCGGACCAGCCTGCAGGTACTTTTGACCATTGTTTTTTTTGCATTTATGTATTTGGCATATGACTGATATTGATATTGAACACAGCATAGAATGGAAATTCACTGTATTTATTTTCTAAATGCATTTTATCAAGAATCCATCTATATGTTTAATTAATGAATTTTTATTATTTTCATTTACCTTGTATTTTTTATTAAAATGTTATGCAATCTTCTGTTGAAACAACAGACTTCTTTCTGGTTATGTATGCCAGATTTCATCATTTTATCTACTTAAGATTCAGATCTTCTGGAACCAAGTTTTTTTTTCCATTTTTTAACATTTCTTTCACGTGAATAAACATCACGCATCTCATTGTAATAAATGTTGCTACTTTTATTACAACTTCAGCAGCATTATCTGCCAGGTGCAATAGAAATAATAAAATTGCAATCTATTCTAGTATTATGTTATATCAGTTACTTTATACAGCATGTGATAATACTAGAGAATAATGCCATAATAGTGATTTGCAGTGATTTACATCATATGAAATCTGGTGGGACTCAAAGTCTTCAACAAATTCTCCAACACCCAAGATGATTTTCTGGCTGTGTAATAATAAAGTTTATGGTTGGGTTATGTGTTCTTCATGCTAGGATCAAAGGATAATGTGATTAACTAAGGTGTTAATCTAAGAGCTCAGAGCGTTGATTATTCCCAGCTTTCTTCAGTAAACTCTCAATTCTGCAATATTAATTAAACACTCTTCATTGCCTAAAAATGAATTCAAATGTTTTGTTATCTTGGAAAGAACTCAGAGTCAGCCCCACTTAATAGCTTGTTAACTCGGTTCTAAACTCAGTAGGAAAATGGTTCAGACTCACTATAATTATTATTATTATTTATTTTTTTGCTTGTTTGCATTTGTGGCATCCCATGTTGCTCTTGATTATTAGATCAAATTAATATGATTAATGATGAGGTTAGTTTCTCAGAATAGTCTAATTGTTGCCTTTATCTCTCCTCTCTTAGGAAAATCTGCACTGTTGCAAAGATCAATTGCTGCTCAAATTAAAGCGCAGTTGTCAGTGCCTTGGCTCCCTCCGTCCTGTAAACTCCCCGTTCATCATAAAACACAGGTACCTCAACATGTGTACATCTTGAAATCCAAGGCCAAGGCTTATATGCAGAATTCTACATTTTAAATACATTTACCTTAGCAACTCTACAAATATCATATTGATGTGGTTGAAGAATGTATACAATATCATTAAAATAGTTTGCGGTCAGTAATATTTTTTAATGTATTTTATGTCTCTTGGTATTATGCTTAACAAAGCTGCATTTATTTGTTAAAAAATACAGTGAAACAGAATTATAATGAAATATTGTTTCAATTGAAACTATTTTTTTTTTTATCTTAAACATTTTATTAAATAAGCTGAATTTTCCAAAACCATTACTCCAGTCTCCAGTGTCACCCGATTCTTCAGAAATCATTCTTATATGCTGATTTGCTCAGTAAATATTTATTATTATTATCAATGTTGAAAAAAGTTGTGCTACTTAATATTTGTCAGAACCATGATACATTTGTTTCAGGTTTCTTTGTTTAATAGAAAATAGTCAGAAGAACATTATTATAAATGTAATGTCACTTGATCAATTTAATGCATCCCTGTTGAATAAAATTAGCAATTTCTTTCGTTAAAAAAAGTTACTAACCAAACATCCGAGCAGTAATGTATTAGTATAAATGCACAGACACTAATGCTTAAAGTAATTTTTTCATGATATTTCAGTGTTGGTACATGTTCAGTTACATAGGTAAAACTTCTTCCAAGCTAACTAATTGTCAAATGTGTGTAAAATGTAATTTCAGAGTTCCGGCCCATGTCACAGTTTCCACACCCAGCCGCTGAGCCTCCCATATTCAGTGAAGGTCTCTTCCAGGAAACAGTTAAAAGGCATGCTTATTTTCACTTACTCCGCTCAGTAAGCCCCCTTAGGTGTTTGGTGTGATATGTCTTCTTCATTGTGGTATTGCCCTTGATGCCACTTACCCCTGAAGTGTGATTACCCCTTTGAGGAATCTCTATGATTCATTCTGCTAACATTAGTATGTTTTTGGTGTTTCTTTGTGAATTCTCTCAGAGGTACAAGAATACTGGAGAAATTATTTGCTGCCTGTGACTGCCCAGCCTTCCCAGCATGCCTCAGTGCCAGCGTCCCTCCTGGAGAACCACATCTCTGAACTTAGTGCCGCACAGGAGTGGGAGAGTGAATGGAACAGCCAAGGCCTTCTGTCAAGACTTACACCTGAGGTTATTCTCTTTCAATTTTTAAGAGATAGTTCAACCATAAAGGAACGTTCTGTCATTATTAAATAGTTGTTTAGTAAAAGTTTTGACATTAACTCTAGGTCTCCAAGGTGTTCACAATGGTGTTACTTTAGCTTTATATATATATATATGTCGCAAGGGAGGAAATCGGCCCAAAATCAGCCCGATTATCTTTTGGTGTGTTCCTCAACATAAGTAATTCTAGTACTTAAGTACTTCAGTAAGAAATTCAGTCATTTTCAGAAAGTTATTAAAGCAACATTTCGAAATTTAATTGAGGTTTTTTTAGTTTTTTTTTTTTTTTATCTAATATTTATATTTTATTTTATTTCAGATTTATTTCAATTACCTTTTGGTATTTTAACAATGTCCAATTTGTCTAATGGCTATGATGTTCTTAAAAAATTATGTTTTGTGTAATGTGGAAAACTTGAGGGTTACATACTAGCAGAAAAATTATCCCTTTAATAACTGATTATTATTATTATTATTAAGCTAATAAATTTCCATTGTGTATTCATTTAACAAAGTCTAAAGCTGAACTTCATTAAATTGGCAAGCACTTGATTTAAATGTGGCTCAGGCTACTCATACAGACGGCGTTTTACAGCCTCAGCATGACATCTCTCTAGCACAACGTCTAGGTTCCATCTTGATAATAACAATAACACTAGCATGTACATATTTTTCCTGCCGTCCTTCTTTCCTTGATGGCGTCTCTGTATCAACATGAGGATGGCACACAGAGATGTGTGACATTCAGCATGTATGTGTCCTTTGACTGTACCGCTGCCCTCTCACATCTCAGTTCCACATTCTCACCTCACCTGCCCTCCAGCTCACATACTGGCCTACTGTCTGACCTCTAGATTTTCTCCAAGATGTTCTTCATTTTATTTGCCAATCGCAAGGCTTCATCTGTGTTTCTAATTTATTTCTGTTCTGCTTTGAGCTTTGAGAATAGTTGTGGGTCTGAAAATAACCATAGCACATTTAGGTTTTATAGTTTATTCAGAGCTGTCATGATTTATTAAATTAATAAACTGATATTCAACTAAAGAGATATGTTTATGATAAGCATTTCATTTGGGGAATTAAATCCTTCCCGTCCTTGTTATCTTGTCTCTTCAGGAGTACCGATCCAGAAAGAAAGCCCGACTGCAGAAGCGTATCGAGGAGCAGCTGAGAGCAGCGTCTCAGCCTCGACCTGACACACACGGAGCCACGCGCTCGACTTCTGACCTCGCTGAACTGCTGCAGGCGTTCGGTGGGGCTTCCACTGCGGGAGATGTGCTGACCAAAGGCACACGCTTTACCCATACAGAGAAATTCACCTTTACACAGGTACCTGTCAGAATTGGTTTACTCAAACTGTGATGTGCCAGAGTTGGAAAATTTTTACACATGTCATGGAAAATAATAGTGACATGACGGTGTTACTAACAAGGCTTTTTCAAAATGTAGACATTTTGGGACTACAGCTATGACTAATAAGCTTGCCAGACATGGAAATGTACCAGAAATATGTGTCTAAAATAGTTTTTTGTTTTGAGTGAGAAGCAAAGTGCTAATATGCGATGTCAGTACAGTAATTTTGTATGTATTGACTGACTGTAGATGAGTTATTTACAGTAAACACATGGTAAAAATAATGTGTCAGTAGGCTGTTTGTAATAAAGGCTGAGAGAAACATAGGTAAACTATTAATACTGAAAATATGCGTTCTCAGCAGGGCTGTGATTGGTTATTACAGTTTTTTCATTTTTTATTTCTTAGATTGTATGATTATTCCAGTAAACTAATGGCCTATACCACACCTTTATAAATCATACATAAACATTACAAAACACAAAAGTATTATTATTTCATATTTTATATATTCATAATATTATTATCATCAACATAACCATATTGTAGTAATAATCGTATTCATAAACAATACATACACCTTTCAAAACAAATATATATTATAAATTGTAAAACAATTATATAGTAATTATTTTTTTTTTTTACTTAAAGCCATTTCTTATTCTTATTTATTGTTAAATCTATAACCAACTGATCATTTTAGACTCTTTATCCAGTTAATTTAATCTGATTCGAATCTGCAGCTGAATGTAGTGGATCTTGATGTTTAGGCTCTTAACTAAAAAGGCAAATTAAACCAAAAGGTCAATCTGATTTTCAGGAACCCGAGAAAGCTGCCCAGCAGATGGCAGCAGCAGCAAGTGCACTTCCCAGCTCTCACCAATCAGAGGAGGACCTAAAGGCCCAGCAGGAAGCAGAACTTTCTTCTCTGCAGCAACAGTTGCAGCAGCTGTCAGTCCAAATGGAAGAAGTGGGCGGAGACATCAGGCAGCTCACTGTGTCTATCCAGCAGGTAATCACACACACACACAGTGAACACAGACCCTGAACAGTGGGCAACCATTTTTGTTGCAGCACCCATGCTGGTATCCACCTCTCTAACCATTAGGTCATGACTAATCATTAATATGTTGTATTCCTGTCTGCAGGTGTCAGATGAACTACAACAGAAAGAGATTAGAAATGCTGAGAAGGAGAATTCAGTCAAAATGAAGAGACAGACCATTGACTTGTTACCTGATGCTGAGAACAACCTGTTGAAGTTACAGGTGCACAAGTCACACACCTTACACACCTGTATCAAAAATCAGGAATAACATTGCAGTGCAGACAGATTTAAACGGTATGTAACTAGCCTGTGGCGAATGACATGTTTCTTTTGTGTTTGTGTTTGGTAGAGTCTGGTAGAAGCAAGCTCTAAACGAGTGGTTCATTTGGCCTCTCAGTGGGAGAAACACAGAGTCCCGTTGATTGACGAGCACCGCAGACTAAAAGAGCTGTGTAGCAACAGAGAGGTACCTTGTGTAACCCTGATGTGTTGTACAGCCCTATAACCTCTGCAGTCATCCAAGTCTAATATGTACTCTTATCTAAACAGCCAAACACATTGATATCAATTCAATTCTTTGTCTATCAAATCCCTGAATATATGAAAAGCCTGTATGATTTTGATGAAAAAGTCTAATTTTTTGTTTGTTTTTGTTTTGCTTTTCTGATACAAATTGCAATTGGAATCTAAATGTTTTTTTTGTTTGTTTGTTTTTTTAAGTACTAGATTTTCTGTGTTGGTTTGTGTTGTTCACTATGCTTGTTTTTTATTGTGGCTGCATAATTTTGCACAAAAATGTTTTGATTGTATATCAGTATAATAACAACAATAATAATGATAATAACAATAATATACATATACAGAGGTGCAGTTTTTCAGCCTGGTTCTCATAAGAGAACCTGGAGATTTGGTTTGGTCCTCACACTGCACAAAGTGTGACCGATTAAATATAACTATAAAAAAGTAAATTAATAATAGTGATTATTCAATTATTGCTGCACTTTATTTAGTTATTTTTTTTTAAATAAAATAATAAAGTTTGATAATACTATTCGATTTTTATAATAAAAAGGGAGTATTAAATACAAATACGGTTATTTTATAGTAAACTTACAAATAAAATAAGATTTTCTTATTTTTTACTTTTTTTTCTTTTTTACTAAAGTTATTTTGTGAAATACAAATATTAAATAAGAAATGTTTCTATTATAATATTTCATGGCAAAATAGAAACTTGTATAGTATTTAAAATGTTAAAATATTTTGGCAGTAAAACTGCAGGGAGAACATAAAGATTCTCTTTTGTTGATAACAGCCAGTTTATAAGCACTTCTCATTACAAGTTTGATGGTTCCTGCATGTTGTGATCTATTTACAGTGAACCAAGCCGCACGGAGACACTGCAAACACTGCATCATGAGCAGCTTACACGTAAAAGAACACAGTGTTTTTATGATCTCAATAAGCCATATTGAGATTTTGGGGGTTTTTTTGCGATGAATTGTGCAGCCCTAATTATCACTTTGACTGCAATGTGTGCCTTCATGAAGTGACCAGTTATGTAAACTTTCTCTTAGTCCGAGTCCTCCAGGAAGCTGTCGGAGATCAAAGACCTGCATGACAAAATCAGACAGTCTGCTGAGGAAGCCAAAAAGAAGGAAAGTCTACATAAGCAGCTGGTACGTAATGTGTTTTTTTTTTCATCCCTTCCCTCTCCTTTCAGTCATACAAGAAATGCATTTAGCACTTACACCATGTCCTAACCAGTCACACTCACAAAAACAAGTGTTCAATGCCATCTGTTCCATGTAAATGAGTTTTTGACCTAATTAGTCATCATAGGATAAATGATCTTCTGGTTTCCATCTCTGTTACATCTGGCTCTGTAACCCCACCCCATCCCCTGTAACCCCACACCAAAAACATGTTTTCTGATTGGTTGTGATTGTCTCGTTTTGTGTTTTATCAGAATGCATGGTTAGGATGTGCTCTAAGAAAGCATTTATATGTTATGTATATCTTTATAATATTTATTGTTTGTTGGTTTAACATTCAGTCTGTATGTTTACTCTCCTTCCTTAATGTTCTACAGCAAACTGAGTATGAAACGCTATCTAAAGATGTGTCTCGCTCAGCCTACACCATGAGGATCTTGGAGATTGTAGGCAACATAAAGAAACAGAAGGAGGAAATCACTAAGGTCTTTGTTTGTGATTATCCTTTATCTAGCGCTCAATAAAATACTTCATCTGAGGTCATGACCTGTGTCCACAGACTTAAGCATTGTGTTTGAAGTTGGCAGGTCTTCAGAACCCTTTTGACCTCTGACCCAATTAATCCACCCCCTGTAGATCTTGTCCGACACGAAGGAGTTGCAGAAAGAGATTAACAGCCTGACTGGAAAACTGGACCGAACATTTGCCGTCACAGATGAATTGGTGTTTAAGGTCAGTCTTATATCTAGTGGGGTCCAAAAGTGTTTTTTTTTATCTTTCCTTTGGTGGTCAATAAGATTTTCTTTTTACATTTTTTAAGTCTTACCAAAAATGCTCATTTATTTGATCAGAAATACAGTGAAACAGTAATTTAGTTTACAATTTATAATAACTGATATATATTAAAATATGTATTTTATTCCTGAGATGGCAAAGCTATTATTTATATGATCCTTTATCATTCTGATTTGACATTTCTTATTATCAGTGTTTAAAACAGTTGTGTTGCTTAATATTTTTGCGGAATGGTGGTTTTTATTTTTAGGGTTCTTTAAATAGATACAGCCTTTACTTGAAATAGAAATGGTTGATCAATTTAAAGGGGTCATGAAAACTGCCTTTATTTATTTTTTTGTACTGTTTTCTTTGGTGCACCTATTTTTTTACATCAAAAATAATTTAGCAGTAATAGGCTATTTTCTGTCCTGTTTTGACCCCCTCATCAGAATGTTCTGTTTGAATAAGCGTGGCGGATTGTAGGCTCAAAAATAAAACACCCACTGCTATGATTGGCTAACAGTTGTGTATATTTGACAGCAGACATCCTACGACCTTCATAGATGAACGCTGCTGTTATTTAGGTTAAAATCGAAGAAATACTCAGAACGTATCCAACGATCTGTGATCGCAAACAAAGCAATAGTGAGTGACCACATAATAAAAGCAATTACTCACAATTGTATGGTCCAACATTATTTTCGGCTCCAATATTTTCAGCACAGCATCGACTTTAGTTTCAATCTTTCTGAAAATCCTGTCAAAACGAATCCGTGGTAAAATGAAGTGAACAAAGGACCAAGTGCTTACTGAAGCGGTGTGGATCTTCAATAAAAATAAAGTTCATCCACTCTTTCCTAATGTTGGGATCAGAAGGAAGTCAATGCAAAGACTTCGGGGCCATCTTTATTGTTTGATTTCTGCATAGACCTGTGTTTGCATCTCTTGTTATTCATCTACTATACGTGTGTACTGGTGGGCGGGGCTAAACAGGCAGTGATGTAGAAGGAGCAGGTGATGTTATTCTATGGAGGCGGGGTTTAGCCACACTATCACATCATAAAGTGGCATGTTCCACAGCCTGTCATTTTGGTTGACTGGAGTCAATATATAAGCTATTTTTAGACTAACGAGAAAGTTCTGAAGTTCTGAAACTTACAGGATGTTTATACAGTACAATGATCTCTTATATGTCAAAACATCAAGATAATTTTGATTTCATGACCCCTTTAATGCAGTCCTGCTGAATAAAAGTATTAATTTTTTTATTAAACCTGATTCCAAATGTTTGTAGTGTATATAAAAAAAAAGATAGATATATTTGCATTTCTTCTTTTTATACTGCAATCATAATTTATTTTCGGTGTGATATCAGACCCTCTTAGAGAAAGTGTCATTTCATTGTTTTGTAATAATAATTAAATATTAAACAACTGAATTTTTTCAAACTGCAGGATGCCAAAAAAGATGAATCTGTCCGCAAATCCTACAAGTACTTGGCTGCCTTACATGAGGTATGTGTCTGCGTATCAGTTTATATAAGTTGATCTACAAATAAATGTGATTATATATATTTTTTTTGATGTTGTCACTGGTCTTGATTATTTAGAAACATTTCATATTGCAGTCCTAAAATGCAGGTGTTGTATTTTTTTGTCCCATGTGAGAAGACAAGCAAAAGGCAAGCTGCTTGTGAACCTGCAAAAAACATTTTAGACAAAAATGGCACTTTTTTTTTTTTAAGGCCATTAGCATTGCTTTAGTCAATCTGTCTAACCTTTGAACTACACAATTGATCTTAGAGTTAATGCCCTTCCTGACATCCACGTGATTCTGGCTATTTTTATCAGTCTAACATTTATGTGCTCTCAGAACTGCACTCAGCTGATTCAGACTATAGAGGACACAGGAACCATCATGAGAGAAATCCGAGATCTTGAGGAGCAGGTGTGAAACACAGTCAAGTTTAGATCTAAGCAAACATCATTTCATTGTCACTTTTCAACTGTCTTCAGTGGGTTTTTTTTGTTTTTGTTTTTGTAGATTGACACTGAAAACGGCAAAAGAACAGTTAGCAACCTAGAGAAGATCCTTGAAGACTACAAGGCCATTCGTCAGGAGAACTCGGCTCTTGCTGCCAAGATCCGGGAAGGTTGAGCTGTTGCTCCGTCCGTGTTTGATTGTACTGCAGAGTGAAAACCCGGCCTGCTGAAATGGGTGCTGCTGTGAGAGACGTCAGTTTGGCTCCCGTCTGCGTCAGCCCTCCATCCAAAATAATCCTCATCACATTAGCAACTTTTCAGCTTTTACTGAGGGTTTGAACACAAGAGATTTTTTGCATCAAAATGACACAAATTTGAAAAAGTGTTAGTTAAAACTTATTCTGATCATTGTGATGAGATTCGGTTTTTTAACAAAAAGCTTGGACTGCAATAATTTGAGAAGGACCAGTACCGGTGCTTCGGCTTGATAAAACAATGTCTTTGTTATACAGCGATAACCATTATGTACATGAAAGTGTCCGTTAACAGTGACCTTTGATTGTTCTTGTTCATATGGGTTGAGCTGCTCATGAACATAACAAAATTCAGTCAGTTTGATTGAGCTTTGAGAATACTAGGCTGATAGGTTAATACACATGAACAGATTCTCTGTTATATATTAAAGCATCAATTTGATAATGTATCTGTTTGTTTGGCTCTGATGGATCCATAGAATTGCTCAAATACTAGGAAAGCTGTGTAAACACTTTTAAGTGTCTGATTGATTAACACTGATGATTGTCCCAATCAAACAGGTTTTCATAAGATTAATAGTTTATGCCTGTCTTTGGAGTGATTGATTTTTAGAGATTACATAGAAAATAATGTTTTATAATTTACCACTCTCACCACTTTTATCGGTTGTTATTGTCTTTTTTTTTTTTTGGTTAACTTAAAATGAGGTAAAGACATTAGAACCTTAAGGCACTTTTTTCACCTTTGCTGTAACAATTGGAAATTTAGAGTAGGGCTGCACCACATGGGTAAAAGGTCAAATTGCAAATTTGTAAGAAATGTTTTGTAATTTATCTGCTCAATTTCTGAACATGATGTTCTGATATTCCACCATTTTGCTACCAGTTACTGTCCTGAGGAAGTTATCAACATATTAAATTTGAAAAAAAACATTTACCACTCACATTTTACTCCAAATTATTTTTTTAAACAAATGTTTGATATAATTGTCCTGAAAATCCTCAATGGTTGTTTCAGTGTTTTTGTTTCAACTATTGAATTCATTGGTATGAGTAATTTGACGCCACGGTTTAATAAAAAAAAAGGTAAACTGGCTTGAGATGCCAAATTGCAATATCGCTTTAAAAAGGCAAAGGCAAAGAACATGAGTGTACCCAAGTTATATTTGGCTGGGGCCTGGATTTGAGTCATTGTTTTGGCCTCACCTATTCTTCATGACCTCAACTAGAACAACATACATTATTATATGAAGTAACATTGATATAACCAACACAAAAAGTGAGGATGGGGTTCCTAAATGTTATTTTATTTATTTTCATAAAAAAGAGAATTTTTCTAACTTTATTGTAAAATAACTAAATTTAGTCAATATTAGACATTATGACATTATAGGTGTCACCCGTTAAAACGGTATCAACCAAAGTAATTTTTGCAGCAAAAGCTGAATATTAAATTGATTTTATATGTATTTACACAGTTAATGCTGCTCAAAGGGCAATAAATGCATTTATGAAACAAGTACAACTGCATAGTGTAATGCGAATAATGTTTTAAACAAAAACATTCAGAATATAGAAATATGAAATGAATGACAAAATGGAACGATAGGATATCGCCAGTAGGTGGCATCAAGTCAATACAATTCTGTTATTGAATGAGTCATTGGCCACATTCACACAGCAGAAAATAGTTCAGTTCTTTTTTGAGTTCTTAATATAGTCATGTTCACACACAGTTTACAAACATTTATGGGCATGTTCACCAAAAAAAACTTATTAGCCCTTTTATTTACTCACCCTCAAGCCATCCTAGGCATATATGACTCCCTTCTTTTAGATGATTCCAATCGGAGTTGTATATAAAAAAAAAAACGTTGATCTTCCACCTGTTTAATAGCAGTCAGCAGGTGTTGCAGTACATCAGTCCAAAAGAAGTAAAATAAAATGCATCCATCCATAATGAAAAGTGCCTAACATGGCTCTGGGTGGTGAAAGAAAAAAGAAAAGTCAAAGAAAAGTTCACTTATTTCAGTAATTCAACTCAAATTGTGAAACTCATGTATTCAATAAATTCAATAGACACAGACTGAAGTAGTTTAGGTCTTTGATTCTTTAAATTGTGATGATTTTGGCTCACATTTAACAAAAAGCCACCAATTCACTATCTCAACAAATTAGAATATTTCATAAGACCAATAAAAAAAAACTTTTTAGTTAATTGTTGGCCTTCTGGAAAGTAAGTTAATTTATTGTACATGTATTTAATACTTGGTAGGGGCTCTTTTTGCTTTAATTACTGCCTCAATTCGGTGTGGCATGGAGGTGATCAGTTTGTGGCACTGCTGAGCTGGTATGGAAGCCCAGGTTTGCTGGCCAGTCAAGCACACCAACACCATGGTCATTTAACCAACTTTTGGTGCTATTGGCAGTGTGGGCAGGTACCAAATCCTGCTGGAAAATTAAATCAGCATCTTCAAAAAGCTGGTCAGCAGAAGGAAGCATGAAGTGCTCCAAACTTTCTAAAAGAAACGGGTGCAGTGACTTTGGTTTTCAAAAAAACACAATGGATAAACACCAGGCAGATGACATTGCACCACAAATCATCACAGACTGTGGAAACTTAACACTGGACTTCAACCGACTTGGGCTATGAGCTTCTCCACCCTTCCTCCAGACTCTAGGACCTTGGTTTCTAAATGAAATACAAAACTTGCTCTCATCTGAAAACAGAAATTTGGACCACTGGGCAACAGTCCAGTTCTACTTCTCCTTAGCCCAGATTAGATGCCACAGGAGAGGCTTAACAAGAGGAATACAACAACTGTAGCCAAATTCCTTGACACGTGTGTGTGGTAGCTCTTGATGCCTTGACCCCAGCCTCAGTCTATTCCTTGTGAATTTCACTCAAATTCTTCGATTTCGATTGACAATCCTCAGGCTGCAGTTTTCTCGTTCTCTCAGGTTCTGCATCTTTTTCTTCCCACACATTTTTTCCTTCTACTCAACTTTCTTTTAACATGCTTGGATACAGCACTCTGTGAATAGTCAGCTTCTTTGTCAAATGTTTTGTCTTCTTTGTAATGTTTGCGGCTTACCCTCCTTGTAAAGGGTGTCAGTGATTGTCTTCTGGACAACTGTCAGATCAACAGTCTTCCCCATGATTGTGTAGCCTAATGAACCAAACTGAGAAATCATTTTGAAGGCTCAGGAATACTTTGCGGGTGTTTTGAGTTGATTAGCTGATTGGCATGTCACCATATTCTAATTTGTTGAGATTTTCTAGCAGGATTTGGTACCTGCCCTCAGTGCCAAAAGCACCAAAAGTTGGTTAAATGACCATGGTGTTGGTGTGCTTGACTAGCCAGCAATCTCATCAGACCTGATCCCCATAGAGAATCTAAGGGCTATTGTCAAGAGGAAAATGAGAAACGAGACCAAAAAATGCAGATGAGCTGAAGGCCACTGTCAAAGAAACCTGGGCTTCTTAACCTATGTTCTTCTTTCTGTTTATGTTCACCATATTCTCCAATGCAATGATTGATATTGTCTGCTCACAGTTATCAGTAATCAGCAATAATATTAAGTGCTGTATTCGTCAAACATTCCTTCCCCTCATTGTAGAAAAATCACGTTCCACACAAAGTCATGTGATGCTGTAATCCAAGAGGTGAAAGTAGTAGACAAGGTAAAAAAAAAAAGATTTATTTTTTTTTTTTAGTATAGTGTTTTGTATAATATAATAAAAACAACTATGCCTATACTAAAGTATACGTTTGGTTAGAATATATTTTATTAGGCTATAAATGTGGCTATGTTACAGCTACCCCTTAAAGGTCTTGTCTTTTTTCTCCATTTTAATCTGTCCAATCCTATTCTCACAATTGAAAATGTCTTTTAATTACCTCCCGCTTTGTTGTAGTTTGCTGATTTTTGTCAAATAAGCTTCTGTTTTTGCTTTTTAAATAAAAAAAAGTGTGTTTGATATGTTGCAGATTCATTCACTGGTAATAAATATTTGATTATAAATAATACTGATGATGTTAATTGTTTTTGAAACTGTGGGGTTGCTTGTTTCGCGAGGGTTTCCAAAACTGCATTGTTTTATGCATTTTCTATCCTGAATGTAAAAACTAAAAATCAAGGCGAGCAACGAAGTGGTGCAATTTTCTCGTGTTTCTGTTTTAAATATTAAATAAATAAAAAAATGTAAGTGAGATTCAATATAATATATTTTGCAGCGAAATATGATACTGACCGGTTTCTACAGTTTCATGAGGTATTTCCTGGGACATATTGACAAAACATGCTTCTGTTGCCTCTGCCCACGGCCTGTTCAACACATATTCAAATGAATGGTGTGTGGATGTCAATACATGCAGCTGTAAACAAACGGTTACTTCAGACATGCTTGGCTCTTAGCTGATTAACCTAGTAAATCCTTTCAGACAAACTTGTGAATGTGTGTAAAACGTGATTTTGCTCTTGTTACTGCACCTAAAATCAACTCGCTGAAAAAAATGTGTGCATTCCGGAAGGGCCTCATATATAAAAATCTATTTTGCCTATCAGTTAGGATAAGATAGTAACATAAATCGAACATATGCTCAAAAGCGGAAAACTAATTACATCAGCCTTTGTGTTACTGCACTGAACCGCAGTCATAACGCGTCCCTTTTGTTCCAGCGCATTTGGTGAGCACTCGTGAAGTCTCTGATGAAACGACAAGCGTAGAACAACACCATAAAAACGTTTCAAAAAAAATTTTTTAAGTAGAACCAGCTGCTTCTATGGTCACATCTTGTACATACATGCCTATGTCTCTAGGAACAAAATGTATGGTAAGCATATTCAGTCACGTAGTACATGTAGGCAGTTGCCAGGTCGTCTGACCAATCACAAAGCATGAAATATTGCAAAATTTCAACAAGGAAACGTATTGGTGGGACTAGCATGTAAACACGTTTTTCTCTTGAACCAAACCCCTATATAAGCAACGCAGCAGAATCTTCGTCTCATTGGTTTAGTCAACTGTCAATCATTACAAGTCTGGTACATGATTGGTTAATATAACAGCCTGCACTCGACCAACGACGCCCTGAGCTAAGCTGTATCAGTCACCACAGAAGCGATCCTTACTGAACACGCGGAGCAAGTACGAATGAAAGAAGTAAACAACTTTGTTAGTATAGTTCAGACATGGCTTGCAAAAAATTAGGCAGTTTAAGTAACGCAATATGGAAAAGAAGCTCTAGTTGCACCGTTTCGATGTGCGCAGGATTTAATATTCCTGCTTTAGCTTGTGGAAGCTTCGCCTCGGCTGGTGCAACAATGAACGGACAGAACTGCTGCAAAGATAGACACAACTGTGGGCCGACGAAAATTTCACCAGCTAACCATAACCCTGTTGCAGCAGCAGTCACTTCACACAGACATCAGTTCGTTGGCAAAAATAGAGGCGAAGAATCTCTTACCAAATCTGGCAGGGCTTTCTCATCCACGGCCCCGCAGATCAACAACAAAACGTACTTGTGGGCGAGATACAATGAGATGAAACGGCTCGTGCACGGTATGTTGATTTAATTTCAGTTCACAGATGTGATGTTTGGTAATCTCTGGACTCTTGGCAAAATGTATTTGTCCACTTTTCCTCCGTTCCTAAGAGGCGCTGGCCTCTGGACATTTTGTAAACAACAACTACCAACTGCCAGTCACGTGTCCAGTGCATGATCGTCATTTCATGTTCACAACTATTTCATGTGTAATAGACATGTTTTTTTCTTAATTGCCTTATTTATGCACAGAGTAAAAGGTATTTAAAACATACACTTTTATGTATGTAATAATAAAATGTAAATCTCCCTTTGCCGCCTCACAGATTTGATTCCTCCTGGGGTGTGCAATCTTTTGAACCCTTCCACCATCTATGCCAACAATGAGGTGAATCTGGAAGAGGTGGACATCTACGGCTTTGACTATGATTACACGCTCGCGCTCTATTCCAGCGCGCTGGACGAGATGATATACAACAAGGCGCGAGAGTTTCTCGTTCAGCACTACAAGGTCCGGGAAAAACATCCATCCAATGTCATATAAACCTGTTGATTTCCATACTTCATTGCTATTAAACCAAATAATAATAAATACGAAGCGTCATTATGAGGTAAAACCATAAAACAAACACTTACGGGCCAATCACACGCGCTTGTTGCTAAAAAGAGGAGGGGCATTAAAATGGAAAAAAATATAACGTGAATGTTAGCGCAGCGTTTTTAGAATGCTGCAAAAAACAAACGAAACAGCTCTTTTATGTTTAAAAATGCAAGACGTGGGGTAGTGGAAAAAAACTGCAAAATCTAATGCCGCATCCATAATGAAGGACTTACGCACTATGTACTCAACCACGTAGTTTATGAATTATATAAGGTTATTTTGTCATTCATAATCGGAGACTGATAGCCCCTCCCCTTTCGAGTGAATGACGTGTTCAACGTTACACTTTTTTTTTTTTTTTTTTTTTTAACAGTTATTTAAGTCCATCATCCGGGTATTTTAAAGTGCACTTTTTCTTTTGGAATTTTCAGTACGGAAAAAAAAATTATACTACAAAACGTAACAGAATAGTAGATAAATACGTGTTTTGGGATTTTTTTTTAAGTCAAACTACTTTTAATTTTAGCACCACGTTTTTAGAGCACCATGTAAGACGCGAAGGTAATGGTCAGACCGGTCTGTCTGGACCATGTTTACGTAGAAAAATAATGAAAAGCAGTGGAGTGGAATACAAAACGCATTCTGTGTGAATGGCCCCTTAGAAAGTTTAAAAAGCCATATACAGAATAATTTTTTTGCATTTAACATGGGAGACACAAAGCACTGGGATATAGGAAACCTTGTTTTGTTTTCTTTTTTTAAAAGTTATTTGAATTGAAGTAGCACATTTTTAGAGCGCTGTTTTATGTTGAGGCGTTGCAAAAGACGCGAACGCAAAAGTCAAAACCTGTCCATCTAACTCCTATAAGCATAGAAAAATCAATGTAAAAGCAATGCAGTGGAACACACATTTGTGTGTGTGTGTGTGTGTGTGTGTGTGAACGGCCCCTAATCCAACAAAAGCATCCAGGGCTTTTTGCTCAAGTGCTAAAGTTATGTATAGTTCTGTTTTGCTTGCTTAATTGTTCTAATGATGGTTACCTGTCTGAGCTGTCATGTGGTGACAAGGGGGGGGGGGGGGGGGTGAAAGGTTGGCATGTTTGAGATGACTTAACTTTTGTCTCTTTCAATAGTATCCTGAGGAAATCAGTAAATACGACTACATTCCCAACTTTGCGACTCGGGGACTTCATTACGACATCCAAAAGGTGCATTTAATCCTCTGTGCTTGAGTTTTTGCATCGTTGTTTAATTGCAGCTGTGCAATAAAATTAATGAAACTGTTTATTTATTATTATTCAATGCCATAGGGACTACTGATGAAAATCGACGCCTTCCATTATATTCAGTTGGGCACTGTTTATAGGTAAATTGATCCTCATTTGATCAATTTGGTAAATGAGTTTGTGGAGAACTGTTTATGTAACTCACAGGCTTTGTTTCTTGTGTTCACAGGGGTCTGAAGCCTGTCCCTGATGATGAGGTCATGGAACTTTATGGAGGTTCAAATCATGTTCCCCTCCACCAAGTCAGTGGATTTTACGGCAAGGTGATTGTTCCATATTGTATTTTCATTTAATCAAATTTCAATTTTACACTCCAGAGAGCAGATGTTTATATGGCATTATTCGCATGCTCACATTTTTGTGCCTCATTACTAAGAGGTCAGTGAGGCTAAAGTGGTGCCACCCTGTCAGGAGCTCAGATCTGATTTTATGTGTCCAGCCACCATGAGTAAGTGGCTGTACACTGTAGATCTACAAGAAAAACATTAGTCCTTTCTGTATCAGATGGTTATCTTCTCTGAAGGATTTCCATGGTCATGGGAAACAGATATATCAGGCATTTATAAAACTGTATTTTGCAGACTTGGAAAAATCATGAGGAATTGTTCTGCAAAATGTTTAATTAGCTAAATGTTACTCTTTGATGCAGTAAAACTTGTTTGCCTAGTATTCTCTGACTTAGAGAGTCTCTGACTTTTTTGAGTCAATTCAAACTGGTTTGAAGTGGTTTGCAAATCTGTATGAATGATTAATTGGAGTAGTGGTTCTGATGAGGTCATAGACATCGGTGGAAAGCATAGATTTAAAAAAATAAAATATGTATTTAGCAGACGCTTTGGATAAAAGCGACTTACAGTGCATTCAGGCTATCAATTTTTACCTATCATGTGGATAATAATATGATTTTTTTTCCTGTTGAATTGTATAGCCCACGATGTTTATGTTAAAGCTGTGCAGTTCATGTTAATAATACTTATTATAATAATTCCCAATACATTTTTTAATACACTAATAGTACATTTAAGTATTGCTATTTAATGTCCAATTTAAAATCAATTGAGAACCACTTCTTTGAATAAGTTCTTTTATTATTATTATTATTATTTTTATCTCAAATGATGTGGCCATGCACATTCATGGCTCAGGAAATTCTTGTTAAATACTTGTTAACTGTTTTTTTGTATGTGTGAGGTTTTCCACTAAAATGGTCATTAAAATATATGACCTGCAATTTCCTCACAATAGACCAACAGTATTTCCAGCTTCTCTTAGAAAAGGCATGTAATTTACATATAAAGATGAATGAAGCTTTGCCTATTTATTACTGTTGTACAATACATATGACTTATGCATTTTATTATTTATTATTTGTTCCAGGGTCCCAAAATGAAGCAGTTTATGGATGTGTTCTCCATCCCCGAAATGACTCTCTTGGCAGCTGCGAACGATTACTTCATCTCAAATGACATCGAGTACGACCCAGAGCATCTCTACAAAGATGTCTCAGTAAGTGTGAAGGCAATATGCCCACTGAATCCTGATCATACCACTTGTCTTCTTGACGGTTAAGAGCATTTGCACAATAAAGCCAGGCTGTGGGAATAGTTTACAAACTGCTTTTGTAATTTAAATCTGTGAGAGCTGTTTCTTGTTTGTTGTTGTGTAAACTCTTTGGTCAAGCTGAGTGGATTCACCCTGTGGTTAAGTGCAGCTGACTGATTTGTTTCCATTCAGCGTAGATCACGGTGGTCCTGAATTGAGTTACAGAGCGACTTTGTTTTTTCATGCTGTTTTGTGTCAGTGTACTTGCAGAATGTGGTCTTGCTTTCACTTCTGCTTTTAAGCCTCACTCTCCACTCCCCCTTACTCGTGCCTTTGCTGACTAGTAGAAAATAAAAATCTTAGCTGAGCAATAAATGGCTGAAACCCAAAATATTTCAGACCTCCAAAGTGCGTCAACAAGAATCAGATGAATTCTTTTGCAGTGTGTGGGTTTGCCTCATTAACACATTCAGTTTCAGCTTGTCAGGAAATAGAACGTCAGCTGCCTTTGTTTATCTTTCATGCACAGCTTTTCTGTCGTCTGACTTTTGTCCGCGTTGCTAGAACAGATTGTACTGTACTTGCAGCGTGGCGTCCGTGTGAGTACGTAGGATGTCATAGTGAACCGGAAACCTGACAGCGGCTCAAAATAAAGTTTGTGAAAGATCCGTTTTAAAATAATTTTTACGAAGAACGGGGGAAAAGGATATAATAATAGAAAGTTTGCCTTAAGCATTGGTGCACAAAAATGGCTGTTAGTGTTTGTTAAACTTTTATAGCTTGAGAAATATGAGCACTGAATTGATGGGTGAAATCTGTCTTTTCAGGATGCAATTGGAATGGTGCACATCAAAGGTTACATGTACAAATGGATCATGCAAGATCTTGGTGAGTATGAACCAATATTTACTTTGCGCATAACCAAAATATGTGGCCCAAAAATGGCTTAAAAACTGAATTTCTTTAGCCAAGTGAAGATCATATTACTGAAACCTGAAGCTAATGACAACCAGACTTTAAGTTGACTCTCCAGATATGACTGTGCAGTGCGTGTATGTGGTGTGTATTTAGGTGGAGAGCTGTCTTTTGTTTTCAGAGCAGACTGTTGCATAATCGGACCTCTCTGGAGAATGAGATTTGCAGTGTGTGGTTTTGTTGGGCTAGCCCAATCTAATCTTTGGTTTTAATGTTTGTTGTATCCCTGCGGACAAGCAGGGAACCTGCAAATCCTTATCACAGATTTTCCATTTCAGTATAAACACTGTTAATGCAAACAGGAAAACAGATTTGGTCAGATTCTATTTTACATTCATCATAGTCTGAAAAAATGACTGATTCGGTTTTCGTCTGTATAGAATATAATTGGTTTTAAAAGACTAAAAGACCTTTTTCCTTCCTTATTCTGTCCTCAGAGAAATACATTCTCAGAGGAGACGAGACATATGCTGTGTTGCACCGGCTGGCCAGTCAAGGAAAGAAGCTTTTCCTAATTACCAACAGCCCCTTCAGCTTTGTGTGAGTTTCTTTTCTGTTGTATCATATTCAGCAGATTAATTCATAAGTGTAACTCCCAATTTCTCTCTACAATTTTGACAAATAAATAAATGATGAATAATAATAATAAATAAAAACACCTAATTCTTTTTTTTTGTCTCAAATAATTTTCTCATATAGACATAAAATTAAACATTAGCTTATATATTTATATTTATTATTTTTACACTGTTATTGTTAAGTATTTGTGGGGTTTTTCTGTATTTTTGCAGTGATAAAGGCATGAAGTACATGGTTGGAAAGGAGTGGAGGGACTTCTTTGACGTTGTCATTGTTCAAGCTGACAAACCTCATTTTTTTAATGACTGCATAAAGTAAGTCTGCTTTATTGTGAATGGAAAATATACCATTTACAGTCAGTTGAGATTTCTTCACTAAAATGTTTTATTGTGCACTTTAGAAGAGGTGATTCATTATATATAATACCATTCAAACATTTTCTTTTTAAGGCTGCATTTATTTGATTTGGAAAAAAAGATACAGTACAGCTTTAATATTTTAAAATGATTATTCTTTGTTATATTTTTAAATTGTATTTATTTCCGTGATTCAAAGCAGAGTTTTCAGCAGCATTTACTCCAGGCTTCAGTGTCACCTTATTTTTCAGAAATCATTCATGCTTATTTTGTACTCAAGAAGCATTTCATATTGTTATCAAACTCTGATTAATATTTTTGTTGAAAAGGCAGTAAACATTTTTTTCAGTATTCTTAAAAAAAATGAATTTGTTTGAAATATAAATATTTTATGGCATTATAAATTTCTTTGCCACTTTTGATCAGTTTAACATCCTTGCTGGTAAAAAGTAAAAAAATAAAAAAAGGCCTGACCCTGAACTAATGGATAATAAACCTTAACTCTGAATAACCACTTTCCATTGATTTAAAGAATCTCAATTTTGTTCTTAATTTTCCAGACCATTTAGGCGTTTGGACAGCAATGGAGACTTGCAGTGGGACAGAATCAAGAGTTTGGATAAGGGACAGATCTATAAACAGGTAACACAGATTTGTTTTGTACGCCATCATAACAGTTTATTTCTCATAATCATTTTACCAGAATACAGGCAGATTAGAAGCTTTTAGTTGCTATTACATTTTTACCTGACTGGATTAAGTCAGTGATTAAAAATACATCTGGTGAATTTTTTTCTGAATTACTGGGACATTTGGCCTACTTAGAAGTCTTCAACTTGTGAAAAACTTGTAATTTTAAAGTCTTAAAAAAAAAAGCTAAACTTTTAACATTTTCCTGTCCCTGTGAGAATACACCCAAACCTTTCCAGCTCAGCATTGAATCTCTGTTAATTGCAGAATGATTTATCCACTTAATTTGGCTCTTTCATTTGAAAAAAAGTACAAAAGGTGGCCATGTCAACTTCAGTCTGAATGGAAAATCAATTGAACACAGTTTGGCAGTGTCAGGCATGTACAAACAGCCTGGCTACATACACGCCCTCAGGCAAGATGAAGTTAAAGCAGGATGTGAATTGGGAAAGACTTTTGAGGAAGTTCCCTGGCAGGAAACTATTCCTGCCATACAAAACCAATGTTGACTCGTTGCTTCCCAAAACCAAATGAGTACTGGGGGAAAAAACTAGTGTGCTCAAAATCTTGAAATCAATTTGTTTTATTTCAGGGAAACCTTGTGGATTTTCTGAAGCTTACAGGATGGAGCGGATCCAAGGTGTTCTATTTTGGAGATCATCTCTACAGTGACTTGGCAGTGAGTGATTGACACACTTCTGTTTTGTTCACATTTGTTGCGCTTGCGTCTCTTCCTTTTGTTTTTACTTCTTCAGAAACTGGAAGTAAATCTCACTCTATCGTTTTCTTGATCACCGGTTTCCAGAGTCAAACATTGACCATGATTGTTAAAAGGTACTTGAAGTGGACTATAGTCTAAACATCCTGTGTCCTGGCATTTTAGGACCTGATGTTGCGTCATGGGTGGAGGACAGGAGCGATCGTGCCTGAACTTGAGGTGGAGACGAAGGTGGTGAACACAGAGCAGTATGCTCAAGGTCTCACGTGGTTGCAGGCGCTCACCGGCCTGCTGGAGCGCATGCAGGTACTCCACCAACTTGCTTCCTGTTTACAATACAAAAATATTAATCCTAATAAATGTCTACTTTTTAAATTTCACATTTAAAGAAAAAAAAAACATTTTAATAGATCCAAATTTCCTTGTTTTCTTTTTTTACTTAATTTATCTCTGTAAGTGAGATTCTAGAGGGCAAAATAAACACATCTGCATTACGTGCTTCTACAGTAAATGGTTGCATGGTAGTGACCTGATAGGTTTGGCAGAGGTCCATTCGCTTTAAATTGATCTGAATGGATTGTTCTGAATGTTCGTTTCCAAAGTTAGGGTCTCTGTGTAAGAAAGGCTTAGTGTGATCGGTTTTTCTGTTTATATAATCCAGAATACATTCAACCCCATGTTCTGTCTTTAATTTTATGCTTTACTATTCTCATTTGCTGCTTAGGAAACATTTCTTATTAGTAACGTTTAAAACAAAGTTGTGCTGCTTTTTATTTTTGTGAAAACATGATGAGTTTTTTTTTCAGGATTTTTTTTTATAAATGAAAAACTCAGAAGAATATTTGAAATAGAAATCACAGTAAAAGTGTTTTTGATCAATTTAATGCACCCTTGCTGAATGAAAGTATTAGTTTCTTACAACAACAACAAACAAAAAAATCTCATTGACTGAAACTTTTGAACGATAGTGTTTATATCATTATACTGTATATATATATGTTTATGGCTACAATAAAGTCTGTCATGTCTTTTATGTCATCTTAAGGTAATCTTCCATATTTTCCCCTGTTGATTTGAAGAAAAAACCCTTTCTTTAGACAACTGACATATTTACATCTTGGTTTTCAGATGTATCGGGATCCAGAGTCCAAGAAGGTTCTGCAGGAGTGGTTGAAAGAGAGAGAGGAGCTACGGTGAGTGAAGCAAGACAAAAAGACGAAAAAAAAAAACTCACTCAAGAACTAAAGCCATTGTGATGCATCTTCCAATTTTCTTTTACAGGGCAGTGACCAAGAACCTCTTCAACCCTCACTTTGGCAGCATATTCCGTACCTGCCACAACCCCACCTACTTTTCCCGCCGCCTGTGCCGTTTCTCAGACCTCTACATGGCCTCTATCAGCTGCCTGCTGAACTACGACCTCTCATACACCTTTTACCCTCGCCGAACGCCCCTGCAGCACGAAGCCCCCCTCTGGATGGACCAGCTCTGCACTGGCTGCATGAAGACGCCCTTCTTAGAGGAGATGGCCCACATTCGTTAAAACTGCCAAAGGTATAATGTGTAAATATGAACTGAAAAGTAAAATGAGGTGGGGTGTGTGTATGCCATTGGAGACGTGGTACTTTTTGCGTGAACACCTAATATAACGGGGCCACCTGCTGGATGTTATGTTACAATGCATCTCAATGTTCTTGAGTTCATTGAAAGAAAAGGCTTGCTGATGAACTTACGGACAGGACACTATGTTCTTATCTCTTAACTTTTTTTTACATTTAATGCTCTTGCATTACATCTTACTAAACGTAGTTAGATGTAAAGTGGTTTACAGTTCTCTTTTTTTTTTTTTTTTTTTTTTGTAAACCTGTATGTATGTCATGAGTTTTGTAGTTGCAAAAGGGTGATGTTTGTATTAACATTAATCACTTGTGGTAGCCAGACATTTTTTTAACTCTGGTAGCCCAAAGTATTGAGCCGCTGTCCAAAACTGCACAATTATGAGTTACAAATACAGTAGGTCTGATTACATGTATGATTAGGTCAAATAGCTTCATAGATTTGGAGTTGTAATGTTACTTACCTTCCCTACACTACAGTAACAATGTAGCCTAGCCTCAACATTTACACATGCACAAATAAGTCTCAACAGCTTTTTATTACTAGAGAAATGATTTTTTTTATGACATCTGTAATTACATACATGGAGGCTCCTGGAGGGCCAAACCAAATGCTGTTGTTATTTTTGACCTTGCAGGTCCTCACTGTTTGTGGCTTTAGACTAAGCTTCTGTACAAACAGAGCATTGTTTGCTCACAGTTAAATCTGTGAATAGCTATGCTGCTAAATTCAGTTTTCCAGCAACAAGAAAAATCTCATCTTTTGTATGTACTTGCTGTACAATTTATAAAATCAAATAAAAGGCTTTGCATTATGTTGTGTTGGTTCTTATACATACAATTGATCAAACATAACCCACAAATTCTAAATCTTGAAAGTTGATTACCAATTTAATCAATCAAAAACATAGTAAAACAGCAATATTGCCACAATAACAGTTTTCTGTGTATATGCAGGCTTATTTACTTATGAGATTGGAAATATTAATGCACAAATTAATCAACGAGCTGCCGAGTAGCATATACTCGTACATACTGCTATACAAACTGACACATTTTCAGTTTGATTACATGGTGTAAATCTGCCCCTTGCAGGCAGCTGCCAAGTAGCGTGCCGTGATCGTATAGTGGTTAGTACTCTGCGTTGTGGCCGCAGCAACCCCGGTTCGAATCCGGGTCACGGCATTCGCAAATGGTGAGGCGTGTGTTTTTATTTGCTATGTTTGATAAATTACATACTACTGCTTCATGGTGTATTTCATACATAGACCTTTGTGTAGTTATATTTGTTTTCAAAAATGCTTCGGAATATTTAATTTAATTATTATATAGCTTTATACTATATGTCATCGTTGAATGTAATACTTATTTTAAAATATGCCTATAAATATGACCTAAATGACTGCATCTGTCTGACCATAAATCATCATAGGGTTTTTTTTTTTTGTTGCACATGGATCACACATTCCCTGATGAATCCAATGATGTAATGCCAGTGTGGCGTCATATCCTGTTGTTTAAAACTGGCCGATGTCTTGTAGCAAACGTAATGCCCTCTTACTTACGTCATGTGTGATATTAGACGAATAATATAGACGAAACACTGATTCCCTGAGTCAATCATACGCAAACCGTCATTAAAATACGTTTTAAGACGCGAATGCCTTTTTCTGTCTTACACTGGGACTTTTATTATGACGTGTCAGCAGGATATTGGTTGTTTTTCGGTCTCTTATTACCGGAGTTTTCATTGAACCTGCGAGCAGTAAGAGAGAGGCAAACGGGTTCCCGCATCCATTGTTATTTTACTTTCATTTTTTTACCGGATGACCACAACGCATCTCTGAACGGGACGCCCAACGCGGACTACCCACCATGTCTTCCGAGGAGGAGAGGGGGGTAGTTCGTGTTCAGGTCAAGGTGAGAAATTGTGGGGACCGAGCGGCAGGTAACGTTACAAACCCCAATCACACACACACAGAGAGAGAGAGAGAGAGACACAGCAGACCAGGAGACAGTGTCTGGTGTCCGTGACGTGGAGCTGCTCTTCATGTGCATCGCTTGATTCGCTGGCATCTTTGTTGTTTACAAATCGTGATCGTATTAATCATTCGTTTAAAGGGCATACGTGCATTCTTTGAAGTTGTGTAATAATTGTACTGCTTTAATACTTATGTGACATACTTTTTGTAGAAATATAATTATTTGTTGTTAAAATTAATATATGTTTTAGATGATTTTGTTGTAGTTTTTCGACATATATACGTTGATCATATACAAATTGGTCGTTATCATTCTGTACTGCTATAACCATAGTAATACTGTATGTATATTTATTTGTGAAGCCACGTCGTAAAGAAAAAACTCTCATGTACCGCTGACCTGATAGTGAGTCATGTCTGCTCTCAAGTGTCACATGATCATCAACCTGCCATGAACTCCCTAGCTTGTTTTTCAGTCGTTTCTCAGATGTTCAGACTGCTTTAATGAATACGAACAGCAGTGTATCTGCTTTTTGAAAACCATGTAAGTATTATTTCAGATCCAGGCCTAATAGATCCGCCATGAATGATAAATCATAAATGGCACTTAAAATGTTTGCCCATTTTCTCTTCGGACAAAACGTTGGGTCTCTTAATTTTAGTTTAATTACAGTGAACTTTTGATTAATCAGTAAACTACACTGCCATGAGACTAATTTTTATGTCAACTCGGTCACACAGCTTGTAAATAAATATATATATATTTTTTTAGATAATTTTCAGAAAAGTGACCAACAAAATGCGATTTGATATATATGAAATGACTGACTGTGAATGCTTGAAAATATTGAGCTGCCTTGTATCCTCAATTCAATAAATTTGTCATCATTTATGCCACATAGCTTCTTTATCTCACAGTGTTGATCCCTAATGGAACAGTTCATAAACTGTTCATTTTAATTAACTAAACCAAAGCTAAAGTTACACTAAATATAATTATTAGAGTAAACTTGGTACTAGTGTTTTTAAAAGTACTAGAATTAAACTGAAATGAATGTAAATAACATTTTGTTAAAAAAAAACTAATAAAATAAAAAAACAAAAACATACAAAAGTAAAATATAAAAAACGGAATATATACAAATAAAATAATTTAAT
This sequence comes from Carassius gibelio, assembly GCF_023724105.1. Taxonomy (NCBI): domain Eukaryota; kingdom Metazoa; phylum Chordata; class Actinopteri; order Cypriniformes; family Cyprinidae; genus Carassius; species Carassius gibelio. The sequence continues at coordinate 17,161,586 of NC_068378.1, read as the reverse complement.
ATATTAATAAATGCTATGATAGTAAATAAGAAATACTGAACTAACAATTGAACCACATTTTGGCAAGGGAGAAAAAAGCTGGAGCTGCACCTACACATGAGTATGTGAAATATTTCTAAACATTTTGATACATTTTAAAATACTCCTTGAATAAGTTTTATATCTTGTTTTTTTTTTCCCAGCACCCAAGCATCAGTAACAAATGATACCAAAATCACAAGGTTTTGAACAATAAATACATTTCAGTCCAGTGTGAACCTTGACAGATGTGTGCTCTGCTTGGGACAGATGACCTTGTAGTGCTGTGTTTTGCAGGTGTTTTAGCATGTGTTGGTAAAGTTCAAAGTAATCTTTACAGCCAGAGTCTGTTTCCCATGCTTGGTTGCAACATCAACAGAGACTCAACAGGCAGTAAATCCACCTGAATAAATGTGTCACCTGATTAGGTAATTTGCATTTCAGAGGATGGAGTGATTAGCCTTTCAGAATAATTAACCAAGTAGGGTTATGTAAAATAGGCATTTTTCCACTTGTCTTTGTTTTCTAAAACTTTTTAAATCAAATCTGTCTGTTTGCAGAAGTGTGAAGGGGTGTTACCGCCGGAGTTTCGCTCCTTTGCTGTTGATCCTCAAATAACCTCACTGGAGGTGTTGCAGCATATCTTGATACGAGCATTTGAGCTGAATGGGTGAGTGAGAAATTGTGGAATATATTTGTACTGTGCTAATTGTCATTTACATCTGTTGTAAAAAACAGTTGTAACCCTATTTTTATGATTGTTTAATAGCAATGACAGGGAAATGAACTGCAGCAAATAAAGATGCAGTATTTATTTCCTTGGTTCTCTGTAGAAAACGCAACTTTGGGATAAGTTACCTGTCCCGTGACCAAGGAGGTGTGGAGGTCTACGTGTCTCTGCTGTCTGACTGGGATTTAGATGCAGCATTTGTCAGTGCTGCAAAGCCCTTTCTCCAACTCAAGATGGACATCAGACCATCAGAGGACAGTGAGTGAACTCCATATCCTTCTGTTTGCCGGGTATTAAATCTATGTCAAAATCAGTGGATCCTTATAACATTATTTACTTTTAAACTGCCTAATTTGAATTTTTTTGGGGGTAGTTGTCGTTTAGTTCAAATGGTTGTGTATTTTCCTGGGAATATGTACATTTTTCCAGTGTGTTTGTTGTTTTGTAGAGTCAACATTGCATCTTTATTGGGTAGAATAATTATTTTACAAACATTATGCATTTACATGTTAATAACTAATCCAGTCTTGAATACTTTTTTAATGCTTTCATGTTTACCCCCATGTACTTCCTAAGGTCCTGTTTTGGAGGACTGGGACATAATCAGTCCTAAGGATGTGATTGGCTCAGACCAGCTGCAGGGAGAGAAGAGGTCGTTGGCATCTGCCGCACTTCCTTTCACACAGTCGCTGCTCTCCCAGGTTACTTATGTTCTTCACCTTGTCAGCCAGCTGTTTTACCAGCCAGTGTCTGCTGCAGTCAGTCAGATTCACAGTCTACTGCCTTTATACTATAATAGCATTTAGCCTTAAACAATTGAAGTCATTATATATTTTAGGAGTCCTTGAAGGCGATATTGGAATATATGAATGATTCTTTCTGCCTCTATTCCACCTAATACCATAAATTTAGTTAGAAATCCATATAAATAGTACACATTCTTGAGTTTACTTTGTATGTTGCTCATCAATTCAGGTGGGTCGCACTCTATCGCGTGTGCAGCAGGCCTTGAGTTGGTCCTATGGGGAGGAGGTGAAACCATTCAAGCCTCCCTTAAATGATGCTGAGTTCCACAGTTACCTGAACAGCCAAGGTCAACTGACCCGACCAGAGGACCTTAGACTTCGTATATACCATGGTGGGGTTGAGCCATCCTTACGCAAGGTAACCAGACTGATTTGACAGTTTTTAACTAATCTGCCGTTAGAGGGTAGTATATTACTTTCTATATCTAATTTGCTAATCTCTGAATACAAAATATTATAGTTTATTTTATTTATATATATATATATATATATATATATATATATATTAGGGCTGTCAAATAATTAAAATTTTTAATCAAATTAATCAGAATTTTCAGTGGATTAATCATGATTAATCACTATTTGCCACTACACCTGAATCCTAACCATTTTTTTTTCTGAAATGCATACCAAAAGATAAATAACAGGACACAGATACATAATTTTCATGTATTGTTTCATCATGTGGTTCTTTTTTTCTGAATTTCAAAAGTTTAACATTTACTTAGATCAAATTTACCTGAGCACTATATCAAACCATGCCATTTAACTACAGATAGTGTAAGAGTTTTAGGTGAACCAGTGGTTAAATATAGCCTCATATCTATGAAATTATGGATAGAGAAACTCGAAAGAATGAACTCAGAAACAAAAACATGCGCCACAATCACATAAGCAGCACTCTGGGCACTCTTGTTTTTGGAAAGTGTTCATTTGCTGTGCCACAATACTTTAGGATCGATATTTTCACGTTCTGAAGGCTTCAAGTGCCAGTAAAACCAAGTAAAAATGCATATGCTTTTCCAAACAGCTGTAATTTTCGCTGCATTGCATGTAGGCGTTCTGCGCATGCGCAGTGTGAAACACAGTGATCCTCAAATCTGGCTCGCGAGATCCACTTTCCTGCGAAGTTTAGCTCTAACCCTAATCAAACACGCATGAGTTTGCTAATCAGTGTCTTTAGGATCATTAGTAAATCACAGGCAGGTGTGCTTAATTGGAGTCTGCGCTAAACTCTGCAGGAAACTCGCGAGCCAGATTTGAGGATCACTGCTATAACAGGAAGAAGAAGCTCCAGCGTATCAACTACCAAAGTCATCTCTGTTTTTCGAGCTTGGCATGAATGTATTTGAGAGTAACTGGGATAAAACCTTAAGCTTCTTCTGTGTTTTCGTCGCGGCGCTCGCCGCTGTTTTTTACTATCTTGAGAATTCAGAGATCGACGAGACTTTCCTAACCTGAGTAATTTGTCACACTGCGCATGCGTGAAATGCGTTAAAAAATTTGACGTAATTAACGACAAACAACTAATTAACGCCGTTAACGCGCTATTTTTGACAGCCCTAATATATATATATATATATATATATATATATATATATATATATATATAATATTTATGTGTGTGTGTGTGTGTGTGTATATATATATATATATATATATATATATATATATATATATATATATATATATATATATATATATATATATATATATATATATATATATATTAGTGCCGTCAAATGATTAATCGCATCCAAAATCAACTTTTTTTTCACATAATATATCTGTGTATAATTATGATGTAAATAAATAAAAATACAAACAAATGCATGTATATATTTAAGAAAACGTTATGTTTATATGTTGAACATATTTATAGAAAATATATAAATATATTCACAAACATATTAATAAATATATACATGTAAATATTCTAGAAATATTTACTGTATCTGCGTGTATTTAGTATTTATTATATATATATATATATATATATATATATATATATATATATATATATACACACACACACACAGTACACATACATATATTATGTAAACAAATCTTTTATTTTGGATGCGATTAATTGTGATTAATTGTTTGACAGCACTAAAATATAATCTGAAAGCTGAATAATTAAGTTTTCCATTGATTTATTGTTTATTACATCTGACAATATTTGGCCGACATACAAAAATTTTAAAATCTGGAATCTGAGGGTGTAATAAAATTGAAATACTGAGAAAATCGCCTTTGAAGTTGTTCAAATAAATTTTTAGCAATGCATATTACTAATAAAAAAAATGACGTTTTGATATATTAACAGAAGGAAATTTACAAAATATCTTCATGGAACATGATCTTTACTTAATATCCTATGATTTTTGGCATTGGCATTTGGATTTTGACCCGTACAGTTTTTTTATATATATATATATATATATTTTTTTTTTTCAGTGTATATTTATTGCTTAAAATATACCCCAGCAACTTAAGAATGTTAATGTGATCCAGGGTCACACACACACACACACACACAGATATATTTATTTATATATATATATATATATATTTTTTTTTTTAAAAATAAATCTAAATTAGAAATGTATATTTTAAATCTATTACATATATTAACATATTTAAAAATGCTTTCTAAAGAATATGATGTGGCAAGCAGTCCTATTTTTACCTTAATGTTTCCTTTGTATTTTTGTGACAGGTTGTTTGGCGATACCTCCTTAATGTGTACCCAGATGGTCTCACAGGACAAGAGAGAATGGACTACATGAAGAGGAAAACAAGAGAGTACGACCAGCTCAAGAGCGAATGGACAGAACGGGTCAGCACAGAGGACCTGGAGTTCATCAGGGGAAACGTTCTGAAAGATGTTCTTCGAACAGACAGAGCACATCCTTACTATGCAGGATCAGAGGACAGCCCACATCTAACCGCCTTGACAGACATTCTCACCACCTTTGCTATTACACACCCACAGGTAAACACACAGTAGTCCCATTTGATAACACTAAGATATGCCTGTACCTCTGTGGGAAATAAACTGTCCTTGTTTGCTTTTACAGGTGTCTTATTGCCAAGGCATGAGCGACATTGCCTCGCCAATTCTAGCTGTCATGGACAACGAAGCTCATGCCTTTATCTGCTTCTGTGGCATTATGAAACGTCTTGAGGGCAACTTTCGCCCTGACGGACAACTTATGTCCATTAAGTTCCAGCATCTGAAGTTGCTACTGCAGTATTCAGACCCTGAGTTTTATGCCTACCTAGTCTCAAAAGGTGCAGACGATCTGTTTTTCTGTTACCGCTGGCTGCTTTTGGAGCTGAAGCGTGAATTCGCTTTTGATGATGCTCTGAGAATGCTTGAGGTCACCTGGAGCTCCTTGCCACCTGATCCACCTGAGACAGAGGTGGAGCTTCAGGGGCTACCACATGAGCCAGATCAGTCCAGTGGCTCACAGAATGTCCATCAGAATGTGAACATGGAGGAGATGGAAGAGAAGCAGAAGGAAAGGCAGAGGAGACGTCACATGCTAAGACCATCCCGAGAGGAGGCAGATGGGGGACGTAGCCTCATCGTAGAGGAGGAGGAGAAGGGGCCTCGGAAGGAAGGTGAAGGAGAGTTCGGTGTAGATGACATGGTCAAGAATGATGTCACAGCTCCAGTGCCCTCCTTTGAGAAACAGGCAAGTTTTGGGGAATTCAAGTACTATAGTGGCCGAAGTGAGGACAGCTTTGATATCAATGAAAACGATTGCTCTGATCCTACATTATCTCCAGTACAGTTTCAGTCTGCACACTCCACGTTGCCATTCTCTGTCCGCCAGTCCACAGAGGAAAGTGAGGATGACCCTGGAGAGCAGGAACCTCTCATCGGTAATCTTACGCCTTCTTCTCCAGGACAAAGAGACTCTCCCAATGGTCAAGCTGCTTCCCCAGCATCATCTCTTCCTTCCGGCCTACCAAATTGGAAGAGTAGCTCTAATCATTCACCGGAAGCATCTAATTCTCCATCTAGCTGGAGAACGGCATCTCCCGATGACCTTTCAAAATGCACAACCTCTTCCTCTAGTGGGGACAAAGCGGTGTCTCCTGATAAACCTCCTGGGGGGTTCACGTCCTCACAAGCTGTAATAAACGAAACTGAGGCTCAGTCCCCATCAGTGGTCCCAGGGAAATCTTTCCTGGCGTCTCCCTCGCAGAGTTACAATCGTTCGCGTCTCTCTTCTCCGGTTTTATCCTTCGGCAAATCCCCATCTTTGCCCAAAGCGTTTTACAGCAATCTTCCCTCACCATGCAGGCCCACCGCCTCTGTCATAACCTCTCCAAACACAAACAAACCAGAAGGAGGAGGAATGAAACCCTGCTCGCTTCCTCCTCCTCAAGAGTTTGGGAAAGGGAATCCCTTCATGCTTTTTCTTTGCCTGTCTATCCTGCTGGAACATCGTGACCACATTGTCAAAAACAGCCTGGATTACAATGAGCTGGCCATGCACTTTGACCGCCTGGTCCGTCGCCACAACCTTGGGCGTATTCTGCAGCGAGCTAAAGCCCTCTTTGCAGACTACCTGCAGAGTGAGGTATGGGACTCGGAGGAAGGGGATGAAGTCAGTTTGGACTCCCCAACCACAGCAGCAACATCCCCCCAGACACCCACCACTAGACCTCCTTTCCTCAATGTACAGCCCTCTCAGGGTACCTTATGGAATTCAACATATAATCTAGCCAATACCATTCCCTCTCCAACAACTCCTGTTGCCCTCTCTCCATCTGATTCCTGATCCTGTGCAGTATTAGATTATCTCGAGAAACCAGCTGTTGACCACAGTTGCAGTCACAGCACAACTTTGTGCTTTACACATGCTTAATGAGACTTGTGTTGTTTTATATCAACAACCAAAGCTTAGTGACTTTCTCATCTCATGATTTTCTCCCTGTCCATCAAGTCAAGTCCCTTTTATTTTACTGTATCTTTTTTATTGCACTTTATTGATTGTCCTTGAAAGGGCAGGCCAGTTTGAGTCTCATTTCACTTTGTAAATAACACTTTTGAAAGGCACATTACGGACATATAAAACATGTTATAGTAATCTAACTTACCTAAAACAAAGCAACAAGATTATACTGTTATGTATGCAAAATGTGTGCAATCTTTATTTCGGTAAAAAGGATGTCATCAGCATCCTCTGAGGTTATCCTGGCTCTGTTGTTGTAGGGAAGTGAACGTTTACTCAAGTAAAGATTTTGAGATGCTCCCTGAAATTTATCATGAATTTGTTTGACATTGCCAGCAGCAAAGGTGTATTTGTTATACCAGATATTTGTTATTTATGCTTTTTAAGAGCCTTAAGCCTTGACATTTGGTAATATGAAACATCTGGCCTGAGATGGTGCTGATGTTTTATCCATTATCCCGTCAATGTGAAACCTTCTGTTGTAGAATAGGTACACTCAGCCCCAATCTTGAATCGATCTCTGAACTACCAATAGAAATCGTCTGCTTTTTTACCTTTCAGCTGTAACTCGTGCAGTGGATGATTTGGTAAAGCAGCACTCCTACTAAGATGAACAAGGAGAATGGCTGGTAATTTGGTTTCACTTATCCTTGCCTTTGTTGGAGAAGTGCCTCGTTTCACTGAATTAGGCATTTTTCTCTCTCTTGCTTATAAGTTTAATTTTCATCATTTCAGCTTTCATTCTTTCACCAAAGGCTTGTATGTTCATTCATTACCACTTTATCATCTTTATCATCAAGATGTAACAATGAAGTATCACTGCTGTTAAAAAAAAAAAAAAATTATATATGTATACACACACATCTGAGAGTATTACACAAGTGTTTAATGCCTTTAGCAGAGTGCATTTAGTTGGAGACTCATTCTTTGTCTTAATAGCAAGTGTTCTTTTCTCTTTTTCTAAGTGCTAAAATGATAGACCTCTGCATATGGACTAAAAGGTGATTTTCCTGAAAAGTGTAACAGTGGTGAGTCCAGTTTGTCAGCGTTGTCTATACATGTATGTTTGTTTCTCTAATTTTGGTTTGGTTCTGTATGATAGTATTTTACACAAACCTATGGAGAGACTTGCAATACTCCTATTTATAAAATAAATTCACAGAATATTAATTGATTATAGTGATCTTTCTTTGCACACACAAAGATTTTAATGCAATTCCTGCTGGAAATGCTTCTTAATCAGTTTTTTTGGAACATGGTAGCTGGTTTCCAGCTGGTCTAAGATGGTAGAGCGTCTCGGAGCAGCAACAGACTCCCAACTGGCTGGTCGAGCTGGTTTTTAAGAGTTTGAAATAGTCACTCGGATAAGTGATGATTACCAAGAGAAAGCTTTTGCTTTCCTGACTAATTGACATAAGTGGATATGGATATGCGTCTTGATGTGGTTGTCATAAGATACTTACTTAGGCATTACATTTTAGTTTTTATTTATGTATTTATTATGGTGTTATTATGTTGCTTCTTGTAACATCATTGGCCATTTGAGTTTTTGTTGCTGAAATGTTTACAATATCTTGTGTTTGAAATGGCCAGCAAAATGTTAAGTCTTGGAAGCATTATTGTTTGTATCAAAAAATTTTCGCTGTTGCCACCGGCGGCATGTCATGGAGAAGCTGTGTGTTTCCTTTTGAATACTTTGTTTGGTCTACCCAAAGAGGACACAACTAGAATCCAGTGGTTAAGCTGTAATTATAACACTGTTCCAGAACAATTCAACCCAAATATTAAGATGAGCGCAGCCGTTTTATGGAATACTGCTTCCTGATCCTGGGAGAGAAGACTACAATGTTGGCTGTTCTGACTCACAGCCTGTAAGTACATTGAAATATTTAAGGATTTAAGACTGATGATTCAAACGCGAGTTTTAAAGTAGTGTACAGTAGCTCTTGTTGTTTGTATTTTCTCCCATCATAAGTGGCCTGTGAAGTGAACATCCCGGGATATTCAGCCACGATTCCAGTTCGAAGCGTTGCAGAATTATGTGTTCCATTCAAATATATATCTGTAACATAAACATATGATGTACTTATTAATTGTGCTAATTTCCATTTCTTATGTGTAATTTAAATTGTGGCACAATAAACCAACTGCAGTCATCTTAAAAAAATATATATATTTCCCTATGCCTGTTTGTTTCACAATATGAGGAACACGTGCAGTTTGTTAGTTATCTCCATTCATGTTACAAAACACTTAAACTCTCTATTAATTTTACTGCTAAAGAAACGGTTCTTTCTTGTGAGACTTTTTAAAGGTATCTATGGCTTATGCCACTAAAAATAATTGTTTTAGATTAAAATGCCGAAACCCGGTACGGGACCCTATGTATGGGACCAGGGACCTTTAGGTCTTCAGTTTAATAATGCTCTCCCAACTGAGCTCAGCTGTAAGACCCCTAGTTAACGCTATGTAATCAGTTAGGCAGACATAGGTAGGCGATGATTACAGCTTGTAATCTTAATAATGGCTCTATAAAACATTTTAATGAATTGAACGAAAGGCTTGTTCACAAGATCATGACGTTTACAGTTTATAGCTGTGTTTCTTATTTCGAAGACTTCTGCGCCCTCATGTGGTCGTATTTGTCGACTGGCTGCAGATATTATCGATGGTGTCTAATTTCACCAAAGTAGCCATTATAAAATTGGTTATTTTGTGAGGAATACATTATTATGATTCCTTTGTTTATTTATTTTTTTCGGCGTGTAATTGTTACCTTTCTGAAATGAGGCAATCTCAAAGAAGCCATTAAACTCGACCGCAGGAGGCCGCTGCAGTCTTCGAAATGACAAAACTGGTTCCGGCATACAACGTAAGGTCACGTGCCCCCTCCGCCAACTTTTATAGGGCCAGTGGCGCAATGGATAACGCGTCTGACTACGGATCAGAAGATTCTAGGTTCGACTCCTGGCTGGCTCGTATCTTTTCTGCATTTGATTAAAGCACCACTTTGTAACTTTTGGCGCTGTAGCGGTTAATAAACAGAACTGCACGCGTCCCATGTAAAAACATTAAAACCGAGGCCACTTCTCTTAGTTTGTCTATGGCGATTCACGAAGGTAATTGTTACTCCACAGCAGTGACTACCTGACCAGGCTACAATAGTCCAAACAAAAGCACTTATTATTAGTGTTCCGTGGTGATTTGTGATAATACAAAAACGTGGTTTTAAAGATGAATTCATTATGTACTCGGTCATTATAAACATTTTGCAAACTTTATTTTATCTCGTATAGGCTGACAAACCAAGTATTTTTCTGTTAGTAGCATATTTGATAAGAGAACATCTTGCTAGGGTTCTTCCACCTGCTGGTGAGGTACTTGTGTACAGCAACTGGTCCTCTTGTCTTCAACAACTACTCTGCATTCTGTGCTCATTCATACTGGGAAACAGTAAGAATATTGTTAAAATTCAAATGTATTCACTTTAATTTGTAAAGATGAATATACATAAGATCTGAGCATAACATTACATCGTTATCCATGCACTCAGGAACATTTTTACATGGTCTTCTCTCTGTTTGTTCTTTCAGACCGTCACATTTAACATGTGGATTCCCTGCAAACATAGTGCGGTCTTGGGAGCTATGGGAGATAAAAAAAAAAGCCAAAGAGAATTTAAAATTATTGTGAAACAATGCAATTGAATTGCATAACTATATGATTTATAAGACAAAGTCTTATTTCAGTTAGTAGCATGAAATGGGTTTCTCCTACCTGTATAAAGTGATGTTAGCAACACACTTTATTTCTCTTATTTTTGTAGAGTTTGGTCCACAATCAGGTGTGCAATAACTCCACTCACTCCACTCTGACAAGACACCTTCCACTGAACACAGTCAGAGAGTTATTTGTTACTTTACACCTACAAAACCTTACACCTGCAATGGTTTGAAAAATCCTCATTTAGTCTGAAACTAGGAACAACCGATCTTTAACATCATCATTCACAATTTCTTTGCACAAATGTTAAGCACTCGATTTACAAAATGTGACACATTTTGATGCTAAACAATAAAACGAGCGTGCTTTGCATTTGTGTAGCTTATGCTGTGTTTGAATATGCCTACATTACTATACAATAATACAACAATGTGAAAAACACTATGGCAAGTATATCCAAAATCATTGTATTCAAAAAACAGTATAGGCAAAAAGAAAAGGGCATCCAATGGACAATTTACTGTGCCATGAAGCCACAGAAGAGTATTTGTGAAAGGCAACAACAACATGGTGGATGTAGTATGTTTGAGTTTTGTTCATACTACCCATATTCATACTATATAGAGCATAGTTTTTTTTAAATTTTGTTAAGTAAGTTTTTAACCAAATGTATTGCCGTTCAAACCGATCAGGGTTCAAATTTCCTTTCTCGTGTATTCTGTAATTCTTTTCTTTGCACTCACTTTCACATCTTTCAATGTTAAAGCACTTGTCATGTTCAACAATCTCTCCAACACATGCGGCTCCTTTGTATTTTCTATCAACACAATCCCTCTCTCTCTTTCGTTTTCCCTCGTTTTTTGTGCATGTGATATTTTTACCGAAAGGTGATTTACAATTACTCCACTCTCCCCATTCACTCCACATCCCATTTACTGAGAGAAAAAGACAAAAAGAAAAGTGTAAAATTTAAAAAAATACATTTTTTTTTGCATACATTTTGCATTCTGTCACTATACTTACTTGGACAGTTGACAGAAATGATGCAGATACCAGTTTGTTGCTCTTCACCTGGACACTGTTTCCCACCATGTGCTGGTTTAGGAGAATCACAAATCCGTCTTTGAGTCTGTTGACCCACTCCACACGTCACAGAGCAGGGTGTGTGACCTGCCCAAGCGCCCCAGTTTCCATCAACTATGAAGCAGAGAAATAAAGTTCTTGTTTCTAAAATCCTCTTGTATGTTTGGCTGTTTTATAGAAGAAAACAAAGTCGGACCTGGGCAGAAAGGTAGACCTCTGCAAGGGCGGCTTTCTGTGTCAGAGCCCTCACAGGCATTGCCACGTGGAATGGTAGATGGAACAGGGTTGGTGCATGTTCGTTTACGAAATTCTTTTTGAGGATTGCGTCCTTCATAAAAACAAGTAACTGGACATGGACCCCAACTCCCCCAACTGGACCAACCACCATGAGCTAGACATCAAATGAGAGCATGTTCTTCATTTTCAGTGTCTTCAGTGAGTAAAAATAGAAAACTATGCTTACTTGGACAGGTTATTTCAGTGGAGCAAGGGGTGATTTCTTCTTCTGCACCACTACAGGAGCCCCCACATTGTGGAATGGGTTCAGAACATGTTCTTCGCCTTTTTTTAATTCCATCGCCACATGTGACTGAACATAGCTGCCACTTCCCCCACTCTGACCAGCCACCTTCCACTGAACAATATATATACAGAAACATGAGTAAGAACATAGAAACCTCTGTGTTTAAATGTAACAATTAATTAAATGTTCTTTTTACCTGGGCAGCAATCTTTTTTCACACATGGTTTAGTTTGAACCTTTCCCAGATTTTCAGGATCTGAGCAATTGCCAATTCCAAGACACAGTCGTCGCCTTTGACTGACTCCCTCTGTACAACTCACTGAGCACTCGCCCCAGGGAGTCCATTCAGACCATGTTGCATTACTATTTATATAGCTTTCCACAAAAAGGACCATTAACAGTGCATTATTTTAAAGTTGTGATTTAACATAGTAGCAACAGACCATCTCTGCCATATTGTGATGTACATCAGAATCTAACAGATTATAGGAAAATAAAAAATGTAGGTAGGCGACTTGGTTGCATTGGCTGACGGTTGGATTTTGAGATGTGCACATTGTGGGCGTGTCTTCATGTCATAAGCTTCATGGAAAAAGTTTACTATGTTAGGAAATAGTTCTCCCATCTTAAAATTATCATCTGTTTAATAAACAATAATGTAGCTCAATGTGACATTTATCAGGGTTTTGCAAAACTTGAGAAACAAACCAAATGAATGAAAGAATAAAATACTTGTTACACTTATTGCCTGATATATGTTATGGCACAGATGACCAGGATGCATTTATAAATAAACTAATTGTATTATTCTTTTGTTTCATTAAAGATAAAGATAAAGTTGGTAGAAAAAGTTTTTGAGAAAATGTTTTGTAAGCTAGCCATATTTTTGCTTAATATTCATTTAGATATGACCAAATAATTATATATTGTCATAAAACATTTAAAACCTGATTGTTGGACGTAAATCCCGAAGAGCACAATCCCCAACACGATCAGATTCATGGCTGAATCGGTGACAGAAATGCTTGATTCTGAAAGTGGAAGTACTTGTAAATAAAATTAATGCAAGTAAAAACATTTTAAAATTATGACTAGCCAAAACAAAAACTGTTTTACCTTACACAGTTCCCTTTATTGTGGCAGCTTTAGAGACTGTGATAGCGAGTGATGTGTTTCACCCTGTCTCAACGACCCAAGAGAGCTGTTTATAAAAACAGGAAATTTTCATTGTGAAAGAGGTTTCCTGCTTCCTTTATTCCATAATGATTTTGCAGATTCATCAGAATTGCTTGCTGGTTTGTAAAATAATCAAATAGTTTCATTCCCAATCCTTCAGGTGTTCAGCACATGTTGAGCACAGTTACGTCTGGTCAAAGCTATTCTCGAAATTCCTTCAAGTGTACTAACCCATCCACAAGCATATAACATTATTGATAAAAATGGCATAATACCTGAAATCAAGATTGAATGTAAAAACAAACTTATGCGATCCGTCCATGTGTTCTTTTCTCTTTTTCTAAGTGCTAAAATGATAGACCTCTGCATATGGACTAAAAGGTGATTTTCCTGGAAAGTGTAACAGTGATGAGTCCAGTTTGTCAGCGTTGTCTATACATGTATGTTTGTTTCTCTAATTTTGGTTTGGTTCTGTATGATAGTATTTTACACAAACCTATGGAGAGACTTGCAATACTCCTATTTATAAAATAAATTCACAGAATATTAATTGATCAGTGATCTTTCTTTGCACACACAAAGATTTTAATGCAATTCCTGCTGGAAATGCTTCTTAATCAGTTTTTTTGGAACATGGTAGCTGGTTTCCAGCTGGTCTAAGATGGTAGAGCATCTCGGAGCAGCAACAGACTCCCAACTGGGTGGTCGAGCTGGTTTTTAAGAGTTTGAAATATAGTCACTCGGATAAGTGATGATTACCAAGAGAAAGCTTTTGCTTTCCTGACTAATTGACATAAGTGGATATGGATATGAGTCTTGATGTGGTAGTCATTAGAAACCTGCTTAGGCATGAAGATATTTTCAAAATAAAATTATGAAAAGTTTTTATTTATTTATGAATTTATTATGGTGTTGTTACTATTATGTTGCCTCTTGTAACACCATAGGCCATTTGAGCTTTTTTTTTTTTGCTTTTTTTTTTTTTTTTGGAGATTTGCAATATATTGTGTTTAAAATGCCAAGCAAAATGTCAGGTCTTTGAAGCATCATTGGTTGGATGATGTTGCCACCGGCGGCATGTTGTGGAGACGCTGTGTGTTTCCTTGTGAAAGCGAAACTACTTAGTTTGGTCTTCCAAAAGAGGACACAACTAGAAACCAGTGGTTAAGCTGTAATTATAACACCGTTCCAGAACAATTCAACCCAAATATTCAGATGAGCGCAGCCGTTTTATGGAATACTGCTTCCTGATCCTGGGAGAGAAGACTACAATGTCGGCTGTTCTGACTCACAGCCTGTAAGTACATTTAAATATTTAAGGATTTAAGACTGATGATTCAAACGCGAGTTTTAAAGTAGTGTAGAGTAGCTCTTGTTGTTTTTCTTTTCTCCGATCACAAATGCATCGTTTTATGTTTACGCGGCGCGATGCAACACAACGCAACGGGTAAAAGACTGTATAATTCAACAGTTTGTCTTATTGCTTCAGACATTTGTTCTGTTGGAGCATAAGTGGCCTGTGAAGTGAACATCCCGGGATATTCAGCCATGATTCCAGTTCGAAGCATTCCATTCAAATAACTACCATTATCTTAAACTCAAAGAAAACAATTTCCCTTTGCCCATTTCTTTCTCAAAATGAGGAACACGTGCAGTTTGTTATATCCATTCATGTTACAAAACACTTATACTCTCTATTGATTTTACTGCTAAAGAAAGGGTTCTTTCTTGTGAGACATTTTGAAGGTCTCTATGGCTTATGCCACTAAAAATAATTGTTTTAGATTAAAATAGTTTTCTGAAATGAATCTCAATTAGGCCCTCCTGTGGTCGCATCAGTCTTCAATATAACAAAACTAGTTCCGTCGTACAAAGTAAGGTCACATGGCCCCCAAGTTTTTCACAGGGCCAGTAGTGTGATAGATAACGCATCTGACTATGGTTCAGAAGATTCTAGGTTCGACTCCTGGCTGTCTCGTATCTTTTCTGCATTCGATTAAAGCAACACTATCTAACTTTTGGCGCTGTAGCGGTTAATAAACAGAACTGCACGCGTCCCATGTAAAAACATTAAAACCAGGGCCACTTCTCTAAGTTTGTCAATGGCGATTCATGCAGGTAATTGTTACTCCACAGCAGTGACGACCCGACCAGGTTACAGTAGTCCAAACAAAAGCACTTATTATAGGTGTACCATAGTGAATCGGCATTAGACAAAAACGTGGTTTTGAAGATGAATTCATGATGTATTCGCTCATACATTTTGCAAACTATTTGATCTCATATACTACATCAAATTGCTTTATTTTAATACTTTATTGTGACAACAAAGCAGAGTTTACAAATGTGTGCATTAATCAGCAATCAATCCAGTCCATATAACAAAGGCTGACAAACCAAGTATTTTTTCTGTTAGTAGCATATTTGATAAGAAAACAGCTTGCTGAGGTTCTTCCACCTGCTGGTGAGGTACTGTGTACAGCAACTGGTCCTCTTGTCTTCAACAACTACTCTGCATTCTGTGCTCATTCATACTGGGAAACAGTAAGAATATTGTTAAAATTCAAATGTCTTCAATTAGTAATTAGTAAAGATGAATATACATAAGCTCTGAGCATAACATTACATCGTAATCCATGCACTCAGGAACATTTTTACATGGTCTTCTCTCTGTTTGTGTTTTCAGACCGTCACATTTAACACGTGGATTCCCTGCAAACATAGTGCGGTCTTGGGAGCTATGGGAGATAAATAATAGCAATAATAATATTTAATAATATGAATAATGTATGCTTCCTATGACTAGATGTTACAAATATTTAAATATTTAATATGATTGTGAAACAATGACCAACCTAAAGTGCAATTGAATTGCATAATTATATGATTTATTATAGAAAAAGTCTTATTTCAGTTAGTAGCATGCAATGGTTTTCTCCTACCTGTATGTAGCGATGTCAGCAACACACTTTCTTTCTCTTGTTTGTGTAGAGTTTGACCCACATCCAGGTGTGCAATAACTCCACTCACTCCACTCTGACAAGACACCTTCCACTGAACACAGTCAGAGAGTTATTTGTTACTTTACACCTACAAAACCTTACACCTGCAATGGTTTGAAGTGTTTGAAGTGCACACACTTTAAGCACTCGATTTACAAAGTGTGACACATTTTTATGCTAAACAATAAAAATTTAGCGTACTTTGCATTTGTGTAGCTTATGCTATTTGAATATGCCTTCTATACAATAATACAACCCAATGCGAAAAACAGTACGACCAAAGAGTAGTTAGTATGTCCAAAATTTTAGTATTCAAAAAACAGTAGGCAAAAAGTGCCTGATTGACCTACTACTTCTTGAGTTTCTGAAAAGGGCATCCAATGGACACTTTACTGTGCCATGAAGCCACAGAAGAGTATTTGTGAAAGGCAACAACAACATGGTGGATGTAGTATGTTTGAGTTTTGTTCATACTACCCATATTCATACTATATAGAGCATAATTATTTAATTTTGTAAAGTAAGTTTTAACCAAATGTATTTCTTAATTGAAATAAATGCAATTTCAAACAGCTATGATTTTAGTTTGCACTCACTTTCACAGCCTTCTATGTTATAGCACCTGCCATGTTGAACAATCTCTCCATCACATGGGGCTCCATCGTATCTTCTATCCAGACAGTCCCTCTCCCTCCTTCGTTTTCCCTCCCTGTTTTTGCATATGATATTTCTAGTGGAAGGTGGTTTACAATCTCTCCACTCTCCCCATTCACTCCACATCCCATTTACTGAGAGAAAAAGACAAAAAGAATAGCTTTCAATTGTAAACAATACATTTTATTTTAGAAAAATGTAGCATTCTGTCACTATACTTACTTGGACAGTTGACAGAAATGATGCAGATACCAGTTTGTTGCTCTTCACCTGGACACTGTTTCCCACCATGTGCTGGTTTAGGAGAATCACAAATCCGTCTTTGAGTCTGTTGACCCACTCCACACGTCACAGAGCAGGGTGTGTGACCTGCCCAAGCGCCCCAGTTTCCATCAACTATGAAGCAGAGAAATAAAGTTCTTGTTTCTAAAATCCTCATGTATGTTTGGCTGTTTTATAGAAGAAAACAAAGTCGGACCTGGGCAGAACGGTAGACCTCTGCAAGGGCGGCTTTCTGTGTCAGAGCCCTCACAGGCATTGCCACGTGGAATGGTAGATGGAACAGGGTTGGTGCATGTTCGTTTACGAAGTTCATTTTGAGGATTGCGTCCTTCATAAAAACAAGTAACTGGACATGGACCCCAACTCCCCCAACTGGACCAACCACCATGAGCTAGACATCAAATGAGAGCATGTTCTTCATTTTCAGTATCTTCGGTAAGTAGAAAAAGAAAATAGAAAACTATGCTTACTCGGACAGATTATTTCAGTGGAGCAAGGGGTGATTTCTTCTTCTGCACCACTACAGGAGCCCCCACATTGTGGAATGGGTTCAGAACATGTTCTTCGTCTTTTTTTAATTCCATCGCCACATGTGACTGAACATAGCTGCCACTTCCCCCACTCTGACCAGCCACCTTCCACTGAACAATATATATACAGAAACATGAGAAAGGACATAGAAACCTCTGTGTTTAAATGTTACAGTTAATTAAATGTTCTTTTTACCTGGGCAGCAATCTTTTTTCACACATGGTTTAGTTTGAACCTTTCCCAGATTTTCAGGATCTGGGCAATTGCCAATTCCGTGACACGATCGTCGCCTTTGACTGACTCCCTCTGTACAACTCACTGAGCACTCGCCCCAGGGAGTCCATTCAGACCATGTTGCCCGCCTGGAGGTCAACATTCAACATTTAAGATGTTTCTAAGTGATGTGCTTTATGCATTTGATCTCATTTATTTCAGTTCAGCTAATTCAGTAGCTCTTTTCACAAAAAATGCATAACTATTTATAAAGGTTTCCACAAAAAAGGACCATTAACATTGTTACATCAGAATGTAACAGATTATAGGAAAAGAAAAAATGTAGGGAGGCGACTTGGTTGCATTGGCTGACGGTTGGATTTTGAGATGTGCACATTGTGGGCATGTCTGCATGTCATAAGCTTCATGGAAAAAGTTTACTATGTTAGGAAATAGTTCTCCCATCTTAAAATTATCATCTGTTTAATAAACAATAATGTAGCTCAATGTGACATTTATCAAAACAGGGTTTTGGCCATGAACATTATAAGTATCACATCAATGAAGCTTACCCACAGGACCTACAGACGCCATCTGCTTCTTTGAAGCCATAGCTGGGGTTTAAGCAACAATCTTCTTTTCCAACCTCACCCAAAAGATTACCACATTTCCCACTGGACAGGCTAAATGATGAAAAACAATCCACCTTCTGCGAAACTTGAGAAACAAACCAAATGAATGAAAGAATAAAATACTTGTTACACTTATTGCCTGATATATGTTATGGCACAGATGACCAGGATGCATTCATAAATAAACAAATTGTATTATTCTTTTGTTTCATTAAAGATAAAGATAAAGTTGGTAGAAAAAGTTTTTGAAAAAATGTTTGGCAAGCTAGCCATATTTTTACTTAATATTCATTTAGATATGACCGAATATTTAAATATTGTCATAAAACATTTCCAACCTGATTGTTGGACGTAAATCCCGAGGAGCACAATCCCCAACACGATCAGATTCATGGCTGAAATGCTTGATTCTGAAAGTGGAAGTACTTAAAATTACTGCACGTAAAAACATTTTAAAATTATGACTAGCCAAAACAAAAAACTGAAACTACAAACAAATGTGTGTGGGGGTTTTTGAGTAATATAAATGAATTGATAATACAAAGTAAGGGTTCAGAAGTTCATACGTTATGAATTTAATATTTTAACCAATATAAAATTTAGCCACTTACCTTACACAGTTCCCTTTATTGTGGCAGCTTTAGAGACTGTGATAGCGAGTGATGTGTTTCACCCTGTCTCAACGACCATAGAGAGCTGTTTATAAAAACAGGAAATATTCATTGTGAAAGAGGTTTCCTGCTTCCTTTATTCCATAATGATTTTGCAGATTCATCAGAATTACTTGCTGGTTTGTAAAATAATCAAATAGTTTCAGTTCCACTCCTTCAAGAGTTCAGCGCAGTTGTTAAATACAGTTACGTCCGGTCAAAGCTCTTCTCTAAATTATTTCAAGTGTCCTAACCCACCAACAAGCATATCTAAGATGAAAACGGCATAATACCTGAATATAAAACAAACGAATGCGATCCTTTCAAGTGTGTGTGTTTGTGTGTGTTTTCTTCCCTCTTTTAGGGGTGGTGGTAGGGGTGTTGAATATCTCAACAAAAGACCTCGCAGGATTTTTCCATTTTACATAAGGGTAAACAGCAAACTAAAAATGTCAAAGCTCCTTAGAAACTATCATTAAAACATTCTGTTGCGTCAAAACTTTTGATCAAAAATCAGTGGACTAGCTATATGTAAACCGGTGCATGGGCCGGTCATCCGCGACGCGTTTTGATGTTTCCAAATGGGCGAATACAAACCACTGATCAAAAGCCCAACATCCAGCAAGGCAGGAAAGCATCCAGTCTACCCAAGAGAAGACGTCTTTCAATTTTGTAAGTTAATGCTGTTGAATAGAGAAAAAATAGACTAGGCCTACATTTTTCATAAAAAAATAACTTAATTCTTAAAATTGCACCTAAGTACAAATCCCCCACTCTCTTAGTGTTCTTTAATTGAAAAATATACATTTGCATTCATTCATGTTTGCAATAAAATTTTAGTTAAAAATGTTAAGTAAAAAAAAAAAAGCTTTATTGACTGATGTTTCATAGACGTTCATATGTTATGCTTTCAAATTACACGTATTTTCACCTCCTAAATTAGCCTTTTACACTGTACTCGTGAAGTCACAATTCTATAATGGTACGATTTACTCAGGCCAATGACTTTTTTTGCTTATGTTTATACCCTGATGATGACGTAATTATCTTTTGACTCCCCGGACAGAGGAACCTTGAAAAAAACATCAGTTGTTGAAGATATATGAGCAAAAATACAATGAATTACAAGGCTATAGGGAATTGTTTACTATTGCAGACATAGGCCTATATAGACTGAGGTTTTAATTACATTATCTGAATAGGCCTATAGTAAGTTTTGAACTAAAATATAAGGCATGAAACTTCAGGGCTGAAAATTATTATTATTGAGTCACACTCCGGCCCTGGACACAGATGAATTCAGCTCATTCTGTTCTCTTTTTCTCATGCCACATATCCGTTTTCTCAAGCAGTGACAGTGATTTTTTCTTTTTTTTTTTTTCTTTTTTTTTTTTTTTTACAGTTGAGCAACTTAAGAGGAAGAAGAGTGCTGTTTTGCTGGACGTTAAATTGTAAATGTGATGTTGATTTTGTACAGCTCAGAAGCAAGAAGTTAATATTAAGTGACTTACATTATAGACACTGAATTGTCTGTTTTTGCTCTATATACAGGTGTTCACTTTCTGAATGAATCAATATTTTGATTCAGTTAGGCTATATTACCCACTCATAAAATCATCAGTCACTTTGTTTCTGAATGAATCAGTCCTGTGAACGAATTAAATGAGTCCATGACTCATTTGAGACAGTGGCTTGTCGCCACCTTCTGACAGTTTTAATTTCAAAGTTAAACATAATTCATTTTTTTACCCATATTTTTTTTTGTTGCCATATTCCTATGTTCAAAATGTTATATTGAAAACATTAATTTCATAACATTATTTATAAAATTATATTATTTGTTTTAAGTGCATTCATGCCACCCTTGCATTAAACAGTCTGTGTAAATATATCTAATTCTACTTAAGATGTTTTTTTCAAAACATCTTAAGTGGCATTTCATATTGACATGTTTGTAGTAAATTAGCCGGCACTGACAACAAACCACAGCCGAAAAGAGAAAACGTCAGCTACATTAAATGACAGCTTAGTGGTTTTTCAAGCTGAACATTGCACAACCATATTTTTATGCATTGTGCAATCACATTCAGGTTCTTAGCAGATATGAACTAAAATATCAATATAACTATGGTTAATGTTCAGTTTTGGGAAGGTTTCTTTGGAAATGTAATAAGTTAGACATTACAAATGAACCTAATTAAAATGTAATGAGTAATGTAACTGTTTCATTTACTTTATTAAAGTAATGGAACTGATTACATTTTATTATTTTGTATTACTTTTCTAAATTTCTAACGTTTTCAACATTAGTTAGTCATATTCAAACATTTAAACCAGGCAGGGTTAACCTTCCATAACCTTACAAGGTTAACCTACATTCACTTTTATTTAATTCAGAAAAGATTTGCTAAATTTTCACTGACCAACTTAAATGTATTTTGGAAATATAAGAAAAGGATTAAGGATATGAAAGGATATGAAAAGGTTATAGAATATCCATTACAGAATATCACAGTAAGCAGGTGAATTGGTAACAGGTGAGGGTGTTATTCTGGGTCTTTGCATGCAAATCTGGATATGGCTCATTATTTGAGACAAAATTCATGAGAGCAGTGTCATTAATAATGCCAAATGCCGATGCCAAATCACAAAGAACTGAGGTATTTCACCAACTACTATACACATAATTGTGAAAAGACTCTCAAGTCTGTGTAGGGCATGGCAGGAAACCTCAGCTGAGTATGCATGACCTCTGAGCCCTCAGATGGCATTTGATTCGAAACCATCATTCTGTGGTGTTAAATATAACCATGTGGCCTCAGGAGTACTTAGAAAAACCGCTGTCACTTAACACAGTCTGCTGCTGCATGAATAAATGCACCTCGAATCTATAGGAGAAAACTATACACCAATTATGCAGGGATGGGTTCTCTGGGCCAGAGCTTAACTCACATAGTCAAAAAGACAAATGTGTGCTGTGGTCAGATGAGTCTACATTTCATAGTTTCTGAGAAAAATGGATGTCGTGTTCTCAGTCCCAGGGATCCAAGGGACCATCCAGACTTTTATGTATATAGGGATGCAGCAGAGCAAATGGCATGAGTGACTGGCATATTTGCAAAGGTACCATTGACATGGAGGTTTATATTGAAATTGTACAGAGACATAAACTGCCAGCAAATCCTGCCTGCAGTCTACATCTTTCTCCTTTTGAAAATATCCAGTCATGAAAAGGAGAATCAGAAACTGACGATCACAGACTACTGTGCATTAGACGGAATTAACATTTTGCTTGCAAAACTTTAACAATTAGTAACTCAATTCCCAAACAATTTAAATGTAATTAAAAGGAAAGTTGATGTGACACAGTAATAAACTGTCCCAGCGTTTTTGGAGTATGTTGCAGCCATCAAAATCAATATTTGCAATATTGCATATTTACAAAATAAAATTACGTTGTACTTTTGTCAATTAAATAAAGGTTAAAGAGAATGAACAAAAAACATACCATATTTTTGATTTTATGGCGTTTCACAAAATGTCCCAAGTTTTCTGGAATTGGAGTTTTAATTAGTCTGACTTTCAAAATCCTTCATCACTTGAATAGGAAATAAAGAGTTTTCAAATAAGCAAGCAACATTGATGTCTCATATTTTAAAAGTCAATGCAATTTATGAAATAAATCAATGAAATATGTGTGCGTGTGTGTGTGTGTGTGTGTGTGTGTGTGTGTGTGTGTGTGCGCTCTTGTTTTTGTGACATATCAGGACACAACTCTGTATAATGACATGGGTATGACACAGGTATTACAAGGAGAGGGTGACTTATGAGGACATAACCCATGTCCCCATTTTTCAAAATGCTTATAAATCATACAGAATGAGTTTTTTTGATAAAAGTAAAAATGCACAAAATTTCCTGTGAGGGTTAGGGTTAGGTAGGGTTGTAGGGCCATAGAATATACAGTTTGTACAGTATAAAAACCATTACGCCTATGAGATGAACACACTTTTCACAAAAACAAACGTGTATGTGTGTGTGTGTGTGTGCGTGTGAACAAATTCAGATGTAAATCCCTTTGTAATCGTTAACATTTTCGTAAGTAAATGTACTTTAATTATAAAAAAAAAATTCTCAGTAACTGTAAATGGTTAAAATTAAATTTATTTTGTAATTAAATTACATAATTCCATTACATGTAGTTCCTCTCCAACACTGCTCATGTGGAATCTGAAAGCACCACAAATTTTTGCTGGATTAGAGTGCCTGTGACTCACAAACTGTGCATTCTTGCCCATTGTTTGATATACTGTAAAATATTAGAGCTGATTTGATTATGCGTTATGTTACCAGTGAAATTATATTGCCATGTTTAAATCCATTCCATCCCACAATAGCCTACATCTTGGGTGTGGCACATGGCCAACATCTGCATTTATTGTCAATATTTCATGTTCATTTTTGCAATTGTTGTGTAGTTTTATTATTAAAAATCCTCATTGAGAGCAATAGGTTTGCATAACATATTGTAAAAACCTGAGCACAAACCTGTCCTCAAATGCTTTGTGTTCTAAGTTCAAGGTGAGATTTGAGGGCTGTAACAGAAGACAATATTAGAAATGAACGACTTCGTGTTTGATTTATTCTATATCTATTACTCCCGTCTCGTTGTCAGGTAAATATCTTTGGTGATACACCATCATATTTAACTTGAAGTCCATCTGTTTACAGTTGACTCCGACCTAATGGCCCCATCTAGAGGAACACTTTATAAATCACAAAAAAACTTTCAATTACTGGTATTGTTATAATATTAATGTATTAAAGTGAGATCATTTGTAAACATTTAACAAAATTTATTACATGCAATTTTCCAGTTGCTCAGAGCAACTAGTCCGTCTCGGTACGATTTCAGCCCTAACGGGAAATAACATTTATGATTCATACAGCTTCCTTAATATTCATCTGTCTCCTACTGGCGGAATCTAACCACCTTTTATTACGTAACATTCACGCCATGCTTTTTTCTTTTCTTAGCATGTCTTTTAGGTCTTTTACTGTCTATCGTAAAAAACCTGTAAAGGAAAACAGACTCTGAACCAAAGCCTTCTGCTCGAGCTGTCATTGGACAAACGCCAATCACGTGATTAGGTCAGACGTCAAACCGCAGAGTGGGAAATTTGTTACACACTCAATCAGAAAAATAGTTCATAGAGGTGAATTGTTCTACTCGTATTTAGTTCTTTACACATTTTTAATACGGTTGTACTATGTGTAAGTGGTTAAATAGATTTTTTTGCGTTTTAAGGTCAGTTGCCTTCTTGACAACTTTCGGTCGAAGAGCGACCCCTTCAGGCTATTTTATATAGAATACACGCCTCTTTTCTCTTTTCTAGTTCCTTTATTTCGGTCATCCCAGACAACCGAGTTATCAAAGTGAATGGAGTTACTAGACCAGATTGAGTAAAAGTGGGCGTAGGAATAACAGCGCGATGGTCATCGCTTGATCCGTTTTTTAATTGGATTTTAAAGCAGAATGGATATAACAGGAATCTGGAAGGAAGAAGACTGTATTTGATATTTGAAACACATTAAGCTGTATTTGTTTTACCGGGAGAAATCTGAAAGCGTGCACAACAAAATAAAAAACAAAACAAAACATGTTAGCGTCAAGCTAGCTAGTGCTCACCACGGACTAGCATTTGTGGAATAAGAGTCACGGCGGGAACACACTGATGACACACCTGATGTAAACCCACGGACTATGAGCTCATTTGAGTCTCAAAACAACGTAACGTAACGTAGGAAAAGTATATTTGTATTTGTTCGACCGCTGGGAAACTTCGAAGCTGACTCGTAAACACCAAGGTAAACCAGAATTGCTAATTTAGCCAAAACTCGCTGTTTTGCTTTAAGTCTAAATGTCTGCTTCATCCGATTACGAACCAAGTAAACATGCCCATATCGGAATAAGTGTATGTTGTAGTCTGTTAAAGAGTTGATGTCACCGTTTTGAAGTACTGTTTTGTCAGCTAACTAAGCTAGATTTGTTGTCTGTCAGGTTGATGATGTGCCACTCAGTCTGTCTAGCTTTTTGGCTATTTTGTGTTATTTGTCATACAATCGTTAAGGTTATTTCAGCAATGGGATTCATGTCAGTCACTTCATGTCAGTTTCTTCATTAGATGAAGTTTCACCATATGTATTGTACATTTCTAAACTTTGCTTTCTCAGCCAGGCGCTGTTCACATTAACATTACGTTAGATTTTTACAGCCATCTATTAACAATTTAAGGAACAAGGAATACATTAGTCGGCACATTCTACAAATACTTTACGTCATCTTAAGACATTTTAGTTCCAAAAATTCCAAAATGATCAGGCAATTAAAGAAACATTATTATAGATACATTTAAGCAATTGTTTTACAAGAGTAACGTACTATTTTCTGAATCAAACAGATAAGAGATTGAAAGAAGCTATTTACTATTATTATACTTACTATATAATAAACTTATTATCATACTGCTAAGACAAGTGAATTGTTTGTGTTTTGTATTTGAAAGGCTTCACGTAGATGTATCAAGTGTGACCTTCTGCACACAGAAGACCGACTGCTTTCGCTCTGATTCCAAAGTTAAAGTTTTTACAATAAAGGTGAAGATCTACTGTCTATAATCTTCAACAGATTTTATGTACTAGTTCATTATTAATTGTGTAATGCTCTGAGTTTTTCCTGCCCTTTAACTATAATGGCAAGACATCAAATATGTTTAAATATGCAAATACTGTACACTAAATGATTTACTAAATGTGCACTAATTGGTATACATTTCCCAAACAGAAATCTGAACATTGGACATATGAATGATTTTTAAAGAGGGGACTTTGGATATATATTTTTATGACTCAGAAAATAAAATAAATAAAACAGAGAAAACTGTCAAAAAAATATATAAATCATGTTTTTTAAATTTTTATGTAAAATAGTCAAATGATGAACAAACCCCTCTGAAAACTTTAGAATATAGGTAAGTACACTATAAGTGAAGATTTCTGGCTCCTTACATGTGAATTGAAATCTACAGATGAAAATAGATAAACTGTAATAAAATAAACACTTAAATGTGTATTTTGGACATTTCTGGAAGCCTAATAGTCCAGTAACTCAAAATTGACCTGTGCATAAAAAAAAAAATCATAGTTTTTTTTTTTCTTTAGTATCTTGCCTTAAAAACAAAAATGAAGCAACTGAGCGGTTCAGACACTGGAATGAGTGTTTTTCAAAACCTCTGCACACTGACTCATTTAGTTCCTCTCTGCAGCTAGCATGCAACCCTTAGTACAATGCAAACAGACTGAGATCCTGAATGACTAGTTGCTGACAAGTCTGAACAGTGGCTCATAGTGTTTCTGATCACTTCATTTACTGCGCATGCGTGTAAATTAATGTAAAATCGGTGCATATATTGTAGTGCTCTTTTTTTCTGTTATCCAATGTGGTTCAGTAACTAACTAACTAACTAAATCAGCTAAGTTTTTTTTTTTATTGGATTGTCTTTGTTATTCAAACATTGATGTGGTTTCTGCATAATCCTATTGTCAGAATCCTCTAATTACGAACACAGTCTGTTTGGTCGGGGTCTCAATCCTCACATCTGTTATCACCGTCTTTCACACTGAGAGCTATGATGAATGTGACCTCATTCATTCCTTTTTCTTTTTTTTTTTTTTGTCGATACAATGATTCAGTTTTTCCAGATTTCTTTAAAATATATTTTTTTGTTCACTGGAAGGTTTGGAAAAGACATTGGGGTGAATAAATGATGATAGGGTTTTCATGGGTAAACTATCCATTTAAGACATTCTGTAAACACCTTGTAGTCTGAGGAAGTACACTGCCTGCCAGATGAAACACAAACTCTCTTGACCTTTGTGTTGACAGTTTGGTTTTTGTGTTTGCTCATGCAAATGGGTCATGAGTGACAGCATGGATCTCTTCAGTATTTTACACATAGCATTTATTCATGTCTTAGTGTTTGACATGGCTCATTGCCCATGTTATATCCTCTGTTAGGATGCTAGTTATCTGACCTGTCCTTAACATGGGCACAGTCAGTTCTGTGTCTCTTAAGGAAGGAAGATAATGATCAGCGTTATTCTTTCTCTTTTCATTTTGCTTTGATAGACCATTCTTGATCAGATGACCAGATTATGTAAATTTTGTAACACAGAAGTATTTTGCTAGATCTCTTTCTGTTGGTCATACAATCTGAGTGAGTCTCATAATGGATTTATCACCTCTCACTCTATGTAAACTAAATATACCACAGCCCTGTAATTGCTTATGACACAGTTTGTATCCGTCTCCAAAAAAAGATTAATTGTCTTGTAATCGGAAGTGGTGAATGAATAAAAGGCCAGCTTGCTAAGACAAAAGCTACTTTCTGATTCTCTACATTTAAGAATTATATTTTCCTATAAGCATTTGAGCCAGGCATTACCCCCCCCCCCCTCCCCCAAAAAAGAAGCCTATTCAAAAAAGTGACAAAAAAAAATTAAGCTGAAAGGAAAGCATTACTGCAATATAAAAATATTGTAAAAACTTGTATTTTTACATTACATACACTACCGTTCAATAGTGTTTTTTTTATTATTTGAAGGTCTCACCAAGGCTGCAAAAATACAGTTAAGTGAACAGTAATAATGAGAAATATTATTACAATTTAATATAAATATAGTGTCACATGGTTATTTTTCTAATATGCTGATATACTCAAGAAACATTTCCTATTAACAATGTTGAAATTGCTTAATATTTCAGTGGAAACTATAATGCATCAGGATACTTTTAATAATAGAAAAAACAATTAATTTAAAATCTTTATCAAATGAATGTGGTCTTAATACAGTGTGAACAAATCATTTATGCGCTTTAAAAATCATCATGATGAAATTTTTTCCCTTTAATTTTATTTGAGTCAGCGGAGAGGTAAGGGGGGTGGGGTGGAGTCAGGAAATGGCCCAAGCAGTACTGGACATCAGGTCATCCGTGTAATCTCTGGAGCATGTGCACTACACACCAGCGATGATGGTCATATACTGATACCGTGTTCGATTGAGGCACTGTTACAATAATTAACATCTATGTCTTTTGTCTTTCCAGAGGCAATGTCACGTGATGGATGGTTATGAGTATTAGTAGCCAGACAGGAGAACCATGGAACAGGTTGAGCAATCTACCTCAGAAATGAAATGTGACGGCCCAGTAGACGTCGCGGCAGCCCAAGAGCCCCTCATGTTCACAGGAGTTATGAAGGGCCAATCGTCTCCACTGACAGACCTGAACCCAGTCCAGATTCTTGAAGACACAACATGGATGGCAGTCCAGGAGGGTGAGTCTGCATCCTCGGACTGTGGAAAGATGTCAGAGCTACAGGAGCCCAGCTCAGCGTCGGGTGAGGAGGTGGAGGCCAGCGAGACGTCTGATGCCACAGGAATAGAAGTCTCACCCGGCAGCAAGGGATCACGGGGGGCCACTCTACAGAATGGAGATGGGACACCACAGAAGAGTCCTCGACAGAATAGTGACACTTCTGTAACAGCTCAAATATTTCCAGGTAAAACTGCGCTTAGACATCAGAGCCAAGTATTATGACATCCTGACAGTGAGATTTTTTGCCTCCACTTAACCCTATAAATCAGAGGTTGACTATAAATTCTAATAAATAAATTATATAAATTAATCGGTTTTGTAGATTAATCGGCACTGATAGTTAATTGCTATAAATATCGGCTATCTGCAAAAATCGTTAGTTGTGTGCGTTGCTGGAGCGGCTACAGTATGAGGGCGGCCTCTAGAGGAGGAATCACTGACACTTTGTGCTATTTGTTTTGACACGTGAGGCTGCGTGCTGCACAGAGCCGGACACTTCAGATGCGGATTTAAAACGGACAACGAAGCGGTGTGTATACAGTATACTACAGTACATGTTTTCATTCTTTGTTTGTGTTTAACGCCATGCCAGCTATTGTAGCTATTTTCATGGCAAGAAAATATGTGTCTAAGTTACATCAGATTTTTGCAATTTATTTTAGCTAAAAACTGCAAATTGTATCTGGCTTAACTCTGTTAAAGATCTCTTAAGAAGAGGTAATTGAATAAAATGTTTTCTCAAAGGGTTGTACATGTTTTCATATCATTATATAGTAGTTACATTTGTTGACTAGATGCTGCATTAGTAGTGAAAGAACAGAATTATGTTTGCCATCAAGGCTAAGAGGATGCAAACATTAGTAGGCTAGCACCTCAAGAGGTTGAAACAGTTTGACCAAAATAATCAAATGTTTGATGTCATTATTGTAACCATCTATTTGCATTATTTTATATCCAATTGGTCACTTTTATGCATTTGTTACCTGTTGAAGTTGCGTATTTAAAGCTAGTGACGTTAGAAAGCATATTGATGCGTTCATGCAGCTGACAGAGATCCTTCTGCTTCACGCATGACCACTCACATAGTTTTCCATTAAATTACATTATATTTGTCCCAGATCGTTGTTGGTATGTATAATGACTTCACCCAAGACTGGGAGATTGTGAATTGGGCATTTTTCAGTGAAACATTTTCCTTTCTCTATGCTTCAAACAGATTCAAAATGCTTCTTACAGTATAGATCGTGCTTTCTCTTAATGGTTTGCCACTTTGTTCTTGTAGTGAACCTTTGCCTGGTTGGTGATTAAATAAACAGTTCTGAACAGCCGCTTGAACTGAACACAGTACGTCCGGTGTGTTATAACCTGTGAGTTATAGATGAAACGTGCTGCACTTTGTGTCCGGTGTGCTTTGTTATTTTTAGTTTTATATAAAAAAATAAAAAAAGTAAGACTATACATTAAAAAATGTATATGTAATTTCAGTGCTATGGCCTTTCTGTAGATGTGTAAACATGGCCATTTTTAAACATGACTGTTTGGATTTATATTAAATAACACTTTACAATTTGTAAGATTCCATTTGTAACCATTTCAATTCCATTTGTGTTAATATGAGCTGTAGAAGCATTGGTCCTTTTTCTGAGTTTTAATTTCAATTCCAGTACATTTTAAAAGTTTAAAGTTGCATATGTTATTAATTAACTATGAACTAACATTAATGATCAATTTATAATATAACTATCGGTTGATTAATTGGTTAGTCGTCAGCGTAATCCAACCTAGCTATCAGTATTGGTAAAATTAACTACCAGTAAACCTCTAATATAAATATCGATGTATCATATTTGGTACATGGCTTTCAAAGGCCTCTACATCATTAATAAGATCAATGTATTCCTGAAAAGAATAACCCTTAAAATTTCTATTGATATTATTTACTGTATTTTCATTAACTTAATTTGTATTATATATTTAATCATGTTTTCTATTTCATAAAATGTGTTAACCATATATAATACAGCAGATATTTTAGCTATATTCATTTTATATATATATATATTTACTGTACAGTCCAAAAGTTTGGACACACCTTCTCATTCAAAGAGTTTTCTTTATTTTCATGACTATGAAAATTGTAGATTCACACTGAAGGCATCAAAACTATGAATTAACACATGTGGAATTATATATGGAATTATATACATAACAAAAAAGTGTGAAACAACTGAAAATATGTCATATTCTAGGTTCTTCAAAGTAGCCACCTTTTGCTTTGATGACTGCTTTGCACACTCTTGGCATTCTCTTGATGAGCTTCAAGAGGTAGTCACCTGAAATGGTCTTCCAACAGTCTTGAAGGAGTTCCCCGAGAGATGCTTAGCACTTGTTGGCTCTTTTGCCTTCTGTCTGCGGTCCAGCTCACCCCTAAACCATCTCGATTGGGTTCAGGTCCGGTGACTGTGGAGGCCAGGTCATCTGGCGCAGCACCCCATCACTCTCCTTCTTGGTCAAATAGCCCTTGATGCCTTCAGTGTGACTCTACAATTTTCATAGTCCTGAAAATAAAGAAAACTCTTTGAATGAGAAGGTGTGTCCAAACTTTTGGTCTGTACTGTATATAATAATTCAATTTTAAACATGATTATATTAATGTAACTATTGTTTATTTAATATTACTTATTTATGACCTGATTTTTATCCTTTGTTAACTTTTAAACCTAAAGGGGTCAGCACTCTCTCTAGTGTTTTCCGCCCCTTCTACTACAAGGGTGAAGGGCTAAGGAGGTAATGAGGTTTATGTAGGCGTTGATCTTCTTGTACAGAGGTGGTCTTTCATTGAACTATGACGTCGTAATGTGACAAATTCCAAAAGTCTTTTTGTCAGCTTGGGGTAAATAAAAGGGAAAATTTAGTTCTGAAACTTAAGATTGTTTTTATAGTACATTGACCTGTTATGTCAAGAGATCAAGGGACATTTGATTTCTCAGTTCATGACCCCTTTAACAAAACAACATTAATAGAAGATTAAAATGAAATAATTCATAGAAATATATTGAAGAGAATTTTTTCCTAACATTAAACATCCATTTTTTTTTCTGTCAGGCTTTCTGATTTCTATGTATTTTATCCATAAACTTTTGCAGTTCTCTGATAAGAGACCCTTTAAGAAGTTTCTATTTTTTGTTTTTGGCTCATATTTACAGATCCATTACAGACCACCTCTCTCTCACTGTCAGACCAGTTACGGCTGGGTCAGAATGACCCCAGTACTTTGGGCCTGAACGTTGAGTGCCGCATATGTGGAGATAAAGCCTCAGGATTTCATTATGGAGTACATGCTTGTGAAGGCTGCAAGGTATTTTTGCTGAACTTGTCCAAACTACTGCAGTCAAGGTTTTTCACAAACTGTGGATCTGTTAATCTGTTACAGCATCTTTAAAAGGATAGTTCACCCAAAAATGAAAGTTTATGTTTATCTCCTTACCCCCAGGACAACCAAGATGTGGGTGACTTTGTTTCTTCGGTGGAACACAAACTGAGATATTTAACACAAACCGTTGCAGTCTCTCAATCATATAATGTTAGTGGAAGGGAATCATAAAACATACACAAACAAAACCAAATTAAACCCTGCAGCTTGTGACGATACATCGATGTGTAAAGACACAAAACCACTGGTCTGTGCAAGAAACTGAACAGTATTTATAAAGTTTTTACCTATGATTTTCACAGGCATGTCCAAACTGTCCTGAGTGCGTTCTCAACAGCCAGCGCCTGACGCGCCGTTGTCTACTCGCTTTACGGTGGATTGCAGACTTCTAAGTGCAATACCACCACCTATCTCTCAAATGAACCATTGACAAGCCTAATTGAGATTATAGCTAGATATAAATATTGTTCAGTTTCTTGCACAGACCGATCTTTACACATCAATGTATCGTCACGAGCTGCAGGGTTTAGCTTGGTTTTGTTTGTGTATGTTTTTATGACCCTCAAAGCTGTGATTCCGCTTCACTTCCGTTATATGACTGACAGACTGCAATGGTTTAAGTTAAAAATCTTGGTTTGTGTTCTACTGAAGAAACAAAGTCCTCTAAATCTTGGATGCCCTGAGGGTAAGCAGATAAACATAAAATTTTCATTTTTGGGTGGTTTCATAAAACCACTGTATTTCTTTACCTTAAATCACTGGGCTTCCTAATGCTTAAATTGTCATATCTTTGGTGAAATAACTCCACAATACAAGTGCAAATGTGCATTGCTGTTTTGCAGTGAGGAAGTGTCTCTTTTTTTTTTTTTAAGGGTTTTTTCAGACGCACCATTCGTATGAAGCTGGAGTATGAACCGTGTGAGCGTGCCTGTAAGGTCCAGAAAAAGAGCCGAAACAAATGCCAGTACTGTCGCTTCCAGAAGTGCCTGGCATTGGGCATGTCACATGATGGTAAGCAGCCTACATATAACCACAATTTAAAGTGCCCATATTATGCTATTTAAAAATGTTTATTATTTGGTTTTGGGAGTCCCCAACAAGATGTTTACATGCATGCAAGATTCAAAAACACTGTAATTTCCTTATAATATGCATTTAATTAGATGCCAAACACAAAGAGTTCTGATGAACCACTTCAGTTTGTAAACCAACGTATTGCTCCATTCTTTTATCATGACTCCAAGTACAACATTCTATATTAATCGACACATTTCTAGTAGGGCTGCATGATTAATCGAATGCGATTGTCATGCGTGTCTCGTTAGTAAAGCCGGTTCTGTGATTAGCGGTAAATGTCCATCACCTGCTTTCAAATGGAGCGGCACTTAATAGAAAGAGCCGTAGTTCGTAACAAACTATGCAATATCGTGTTCATAATCGCATGCGATTCATCTGGCTTTAATAACGAGACACACATGACAATCACATGCGATTAATCTTGCAGCCCTAATTTCTAGACATTAGCAGACCCACAGTTGATTAGCAGAACTACATGTGCTGGTCATCTAATTAAAATATCATCAACATTTATTTCACTAATTCCATTCAAAAAGTCAAAGTTGTATATTTTATTTATTCATAACACACAGACTGATATATTTCAGATGTTTATTTCTTTTATTTTGATGATTTTAACTGATAACTAAGGAAAATCCCAAATTCAGTATCTCAGAAAATTAGAATATTGTGAAAAGGTTCAATATTGAAGACACCTGGTGCCACAATCTAATCAGCTAATTAACTAAAAACACCTGCAAAGGCCTTTAAATGGTCTCTAGTTCTGTAGGCTACACAATCATGGAGAAGACTGCTGACTTGATAGTTGTCCAAAAGATGACAATTGACACCTTGCACAAGGAGGGCAAGACACAAAAAGTCATTGCAAAAGAGGCTGGCTGTTCAAAGAGCTCTGTGTCTAAGCACATTAATAGAGAGCCGAAGGGAAGGAAAAGATGAGGTAGAAAAAAATGTACAAGCAATAGGGATAACCGCACCCTGGAGAGGATTGTGAAACAAAACCCATTCAAAAAACTGGGGGAGATTCACAAAGAGTGGACTGCAGCTGGAGTCAGTGCTTCAAGAACCACTACGAACAGAAGTGCTCTTACTTTTCATGTTTATACTTTTCAGTTGGCCAAGATTTCTAAAAAGTATTTCTTTGTATTGGTCTTAGGTAATATTCTAATTTTCTGAGATACTGAATTTGGGATTTTCCTTAGTTGTTAGTTATAATCATCAAAATTTAAAGAAATAAACATTTGAATTATATCAGTCTGTGTGTAATGAATGAATATAATATTTAAGTTTCACTTTATGAACGGAATTTGTGAAATCAACTTTTTGATGATATTCTAATTATATGACCAGCACCTGTATAACACGAGTTAGCTGGATACTTACAGCTGCACTGACTGTATACACAATGCAAAACACAAAACGTCAGATTATGCACGCTCGACAGAATATCAAAGCAACAATTATTAGTTACACTTACAGGTTGTGAATCAGAGGAGCAAACTGTTCCAAAGAAACTAGGCACTGGCCCATCCTTCAAGGACAACCGTTTTACGAATCCCGCGTTGAACGCGTTGATTGGGGGAGCTGTCTTTAGTGAAATCTTAGTAAATATGAATTTTAACCATTGATTCTTCACAGCCTCATCCATTAGAAATTAAAATAAACTGAATTCGCTTTCACAGTGTCTTCTTGACATTATCCACACAAACCAGCTTCAGCATTTGAGGGTTGTTTTCGTGGGATGTCCACGTAGAACGTAGGCAGGCATCATGTAAATGTAAGATTTTAAAATTCAAATTTAAAAACGGCTAATTTCAGTGGTTCAGAGTTAACTCTTTCGTTAGAGATAATAACTTTACAATACACTTTCAGCTTTACAACTTTGCAGACTGTTTACATTCACATAAAGCTGCATTACACACTGCTTGAAATGTAATTTTCAAAAATCCATACATTTAAAAAAATGTATGCCATCCAAAGTGAGTTTGTTTCTTCATCAGAACAGATTCAGAGAAATTTAGCATTACATCACTTACTCAACAATAAATCCTCTGCAGTAAATGGGTGCCTTAAGAATGAGAGTCCAAACAGTTGATAAAAACATCACAGTAATCCACAATACCAGTTTGACAATTAATGTCCTGCGAAGTGTAAAGCTGTGTGTTTGTTAGAAGCAAATTCATCATTAGAGTGCTTCCCATTCACTTCATCCTGAGGGTGGGTACATTTTCTGAAAATTTTCATTTTTGTGCCAACTATTCCTGTATAAAGGGGACATCGAATGAAAAATTCACTTTGAAGCACTTTGAATTACCATTGTGTATGAAATGTGCTATATTAATAAACTTGCCTTGCCTTTTACATGGAGTGTATGTAAATGTTTCTTAGCAGAGTGTGGACACAACCCCACAATTATAAAAATCCATTCACTTCTTTTTTTATTCCCTCAAAAACCAAAACAGTCTCAATTTATCAAACCATTTTGAATTTCTGAGCAATATGACGTCATATTGACTGAGTGTCCCATATTAGCATATTTCCACCATCATCTAGTAATACGCTGTCCTCCATTTTCTCTGCCCTCGAGCAGCTATAGACACAATGTCTCCTAGGTAATGCAGGTGTTTTGTAGTTAGATGTAAAAGTGAACATAAAGTGTCTTTTTTTCACCTGAAATCTGAGCCGCTGAGGACACTTGGGCATCCGATGTCCCCTTTAATAGTCATACTCCACAATTCATATTTGAGCATTCATAAATTGTTGCTTTAGTTTTAAATGTGTGCTGGGTTATGTTGTAATAAATGGAGCTCATCTTTGTTTCTTTGAATCAGCAATCAGGTACGGACGTATGCCAGAGGCAGAGAAGAAGAAGCTAGTGGCAGGGCTCATCGCTGGGGAGAAACTGCAAAACTCTAGTGGAGCTGACCTCAAAACACTGGCCAAGCATGTCAACACATCCTACCTGAGGAACCTCAACATGACCAAGAAAAAAGCACGGAGCATCCTCACGGGCAAGACGAGCTGCACATCGGTATGCGCTCAACTTTCAGTGAGATGCCACCAATAATTTCAGTTTTCTCATATTGTTTTATTTTAGCAAGTGGATTGATGTTAAAGTTCTGGCAGATACTCTAAGCCAATATTTATTTTGATGTTAAAACTGATTTTAAACTGTTTTAAACACAAAATAGTATATGATTGATTTGCAGTTATTCTAGTTGTTTTTTAATTATGTTCTCATTTCACCTTCAGCCTTTTGTGATCCATGATATGGACTCACTATGGCAGGCAGAAAACGGGCTGGTCTGGAATCAGCTTAATGGAGCACCACCCAACAAAGAGATTGGGGTCCATGTCTTCTACCGCTGCCAGTGCACCACAGTTGAAACCGTGCGAGAGCTCACAGAGTTTGCCAAAAATATCCCTGGCTTTGTGGATCTCTTCCTTAATGATCAGGTGAGATTAGTACTTTTCTGTGTCTTGATCTTGCAAGGACCCTTGTTGTCTATGGGAGGGTCTGAATGTTCTCTCATTTCATCAAAAAATATCTTCAATTGTGTTCCAAAGATGAACGAAGGTCTTATGGGTTTAAGTAGAATTTAAATTTTTGGGTGAAATATCCCTTTAAATCTGTTGTTTGTGATTTATTCATTTTGAAAAGTTACTGCCAAGATGGATGTCTTTTTTCCTTATTTGGAAAAAAAAAGGATTATTGTTATGATTCATCATTTTGGTGGCAACATTAGAGCAATCACTTGTTTTACCTCATTAAACTATATCTTTTTCTATTTCCTCATTTAAAAAATAGTGCTAAATTATTAAATACAAACACATATTTGACCATTTTTAGTGGCTACTTGTATTTATTATCATACAGGAATTACGTATTGACGCATATTTTTCCGCTGAATTCATCTCCCACTTTTTCTCTCAGGTAACATTGTTAAAATATGGAGTCCATGAGGCCATATTTGCGATGCTCCCATCGCTTATGAATAAAGACGGGCTGCTGGTGGCCAATGGGAAGGGCTTTGTGACGAGAGAATTCCTGCGTAGTCTACGCAAACCTTTCGGCGAGATCATGGAGCCCAAATTTGAGTTTGCGGTAAAATTCAATGCCCTGGAGCTGGATGACAGTGACCTGGCTCTGTTTGTAGCAGCCATCATACTTTGTGGAGGCAAGGCATCATTGCTTCGTTTTCAAAATTGTTGTTGTCCAAATATAAGAAGAGATTAAACGCTTGGAAGAAGCACACTTTACACTGGATGTAAACCAACCAATTGTAATGTCAGTGAAATAGCTCAATAAGAAAAAGGAAGCTGAAAATGGTTTGTCTTTGCTCTAGATCGCCCTGGGCTGATGAACGTGAAGCAGGTCGAACAGATCCAGGATGGCATCTTGCAAGCTCTGGACCAACATCTTCAGGTGCACCACCCTGACTCTCCTCATCTCTTCCCCAAACTGCTCCAGAAGATGGCCGACCTCAGACAGCTGGTCACAGAGAATGCCCAGCTGGTTCAGATGATCAAAAAGACTGAATCTGAGACCTCCCTCCACCCACTTTTACAGGAGATCTATAAAGACATGTACTGACATGCAAGGACCTGAATGAAGCATGGACTTCAGAGTTCCCTCCTGAACGGAGAGAGTGCACAGATCATAACGGCGCCATGGTGCCATTTTTTTTTTTTTTTTTAAGAAATTTTGTAAATGACTTTTTACAAATATTGACTTGGAATACTGACATTTTCTCTTATTTTTGCGGAGTGTTTTTTTATTTAAACTCAAGGATGCAGAACATCTAGTCATCGTTTACTAGTACTACTACTACCACCATCATGTTGTTATTAATTTGCTTGATGAGAGCTAACACCTTTCCATCATGGTTTTGGTTTGCACGTACATTTAAGTGATGTCTAGTATGTTTCTTTGAGAAGAACAGTCAAGCTCTTGAAATACGACTTACTGTATGTAGGGCTTTTATTTTATAGTTCTTCTTTCCTCCTGATTCTGTTTGAGTTGGCACTTTTAGTAAAGTAAAAGTTCGACTCCACACAGAACTGTACAGCAGTCGGTTATATTATTTTGGGATTATGTTACTTTGTTGAGTATGTTGTTTTCAGATTCAGCTGCTACAAATATATATTGGTATTGAAACTGAAGACAAATCTGCTTAATAATTCACTTTCAACTCTTTGGGATAAACCTACAACAGCGTGATAATTTCAGCAGTATGGAAGGAAAGTTTTTTTTTTACTTTGATTTATGAAATTCTTATGTGCTGATCCCTTTGTTAAACACTTGTACCATGATGATACTTGTATTTTGGTATACTGTCTGGTACCAGTCTCAAGGTCATATTTACTGATTTTAGAAACAAAATCAGATTTCATTATATGTACTAAATTAGGTCTTCCATTATATTTTGATTGAACATGTTCTTGACTATGAATATACATTGAGTGATTGAAAGCAAGCAGGCTGTGGTTACATTCAAACTAGAACATGTATAGTACACAAACTTAAATTCATTCTGTAAATCAGATGCATTAATTACTTAATGATCATGTCATGATATTTGTATGTGTGTTGCAAATGAATTGAATGCTTTTTAGGGAAGATACTTCAGTTGTCCTTTATTGAAGTAACTTGGACACTTCTGAGTTCAGAATGGGTCTTGTCAAAAACAGTGCTGAATAATTTGGGAATTCAGTGTACACGTGTTAAAAATCAGTTTTGATGTTGAATTACATTAATTGGTATTAATATGATGTGCAACACATCTACCATTTCACATCCAGAAGAATCTTAGAAATATCTGAGATTTTCTCTTATGGCTGAAATTGCTTTTCTGATCTGTTTTTTTTTTTTTTTTTCAAGATGGACCTTGATGTCAGAGATCTATGATTATGTTGAAACCTGTTACTGTGAAACTAGAGAGCACAATAATATGAAATTATAAGAAATTGCATTTTTTCTTTTCTTATTTTTAAACATACTTTTTTGTCATCCATTTTCACACCAGACATTCACCATAATTGTTCTATCCGGTGCAATCTTATATTTAACTATTATCTTTTAGTTTCATCTGTCATCTTTGTTGCTGTTTGTAATTTGTACTAAAGCATAAAAATACTATAATATGTTTGCAGATATTTAAAAAAACATGTTCACATATTTGTTTCTCAGAAAAATAATACTAAAGCCAGTTATTCTACTTAAAAACATGGAACATTTTTTTCTGTTCTGTCAATATTACATCGTAACGAATTGTTATTTTCGAATCTTTTCAATGAATCGGTTGAACCTCTTCATAAACGGGTCTGAACTAATTAATAGTGGGTCTGAATGATTGATTGACTCGCGAATCGAGCTGAATCGGTCTGTGTGGTTCTCCAGTCATATTGAACTCAAAACAGAGTTGATAATAAATAATATATTATTTTATTTTTTGTATATTATTTTAATAGTTATTAGTTATTTTAACACACATAGTGAAAAATAATATGAAGGAAACTATCGTGTTAGAAATATGTACAATGATATACACGAATATCAGAATTTATTTTATTTTGTTCGAAAGAGCCGTTTACTGGAATCGATTCGAAGTTCGATCCTTTACTGAGTATCACGTTTTGAGAGACATCCCTGTCTATCACACGTCCATATGGGAAAGCCCCGCCCAACAATTATAAAAGTGCGCATGTCATTAGCTATCCATCGGGCAAAGAGTTACAAGCGCAAGATGGAAAGGGAAGCACAATCATCCAAAGGCCCAGGAAACAACAGTGCGGTTTGTAGGTGGGTATGATCTTCAGCTCAGTGTGCAGATCAGTGTTGGATTGTTGCAGGTCCACCAAGCAAACAGTTAAGAAGATATTATATTAAGACCAAGACTAAAATCTGCAAGTATATACAAATTGTGAGACACAAGTCTCGTTTGTATAGATGTCTTCCTCCAAATTCGCAGTTTAATGTTTAAAAGAGACACGCGTCCCTGGTTGGTCAACGCGCGTTCTTCGTGACGTCGGTCTCCAGCGCCTCCCTCTCTCTCTCTCTCTCTCTCCCCCCCGAACTCTTCAATCCGTTTATTGGCTCCAACAACTTCATTAAATCAATTTTTTTGAGGCTCTGACAATGAATCGGTATCGCATACCGTGTAGACAGTCTAAAAAAGGCAGCTCAAATGTGGAAAGAGAAGTCTGCAGGTAGTTTCGTGGTTTCGATCGGATGAAAAGTTCGTTTTCAGCCCCGATCATCTGTTTGAAAGAGTGACTTTTCCTGCTTTAACGTTTCTCGGCGCAGATGTTTACATCCGGTTAAGGCAGCGAGCGATTTGTTTTTGCTGTAGAATAAAGAGAATTGTAGTTACAACAACCTCGTGATATTTGTTATGCTTTTGAACTGCAACGTAAAAGTTAGTTTTGAAAAGACCGTTGCGAGATTGCTAATTTAGTTCCTAAACGTTTAGAGTCCTGAAGTTTCCGTGTGCTACCGTAGTCAATAACCCAAACGAGAGCTCGAGGGTTCAAAACTGATTTTTCCTGCTTTTTATTTATTTATTGGTTTATTTTTAAATCAAATGCTGCAGCTTTTCGTTAACTTGTGAAGTACATGTGCTGGCAGTTGTCCACAATTATGTGTAATGAGCATGTTGTTGTGTTTTGCAGGCAGTTCATCAATGGATCTTGTCGCTATGGTCCGAGCTGTTACTATCTGCACGAGTTTCCAGCAGATCCTTCGTTTCAGGTTCAGTGTAGATACTTCCAGAAAGGTGGCTGCTGGTTTGGTGACCGTTGCAGGTAAGGAGCTAGCTGGCCCTTTTTGAACACCATATGTTATAAGAAAAGTGGTTTACGGGTTGCTTGTCTTGCAGGTATCTCCATGTTCCTCGAGCGGGTGATGGTTCTTCAGGGAGCAGCAGACGTGGTTCAGCACCTGCAGGGCTCCCCTCTGCGCTGGCGGGCCGTTCTCTGGCTGACCGCAGAGGATCTGAGCCCTCTCTTCTCCCACCTCGAGGAGCCCACAGTCTGAATCGCAGGGGTTCAGAGCCTCTGGTCACAAGTATGAGTGTAATGCAGCAGAACTTCGAATGCTTGACTACAGGCATTGCAGAGGAGGAAGAGTTTGTGGTTATGGACAATGCACCTCCCCAGCAAGGTATTACTGTTTATTCATGCTTTTCTTTGAAACTACACATCACATTTTCCTTTTGTGAATTTAATTTTGTTGTCCCCTTCAGGTGCAATTAGACCACTACAACAAATCTGTGCTACAGACTCCAGTTCTTCACATAACTACAGCTCATCAGCCTTTGTGCCGGGCGCAACACCTGCTGTAGTCCAAAAGATAACCGTATCTGAAGCTGAAACGCAGGTCACAAACACTATATATGTTTCCTTAGAGCCTTGACCGCTCTATTTAGAGATCATAGGCTTGGGGTTTAATGAAATATTGGATTCTAGGTGAATGGTTCACCAGAGAGACTAAATCAGGGTGGCGCTGCAGTATCGACGGGGCAAGAGCATTCAAGGGCCTTTGACCAAAGCAAAGATGTGGCCTGTGGCATCTGCATGGACAAGATTTCAGAGAAATCCACCACTCTGGATCGGCGTTATGGCATCCTACCCAACTGCAATCACGCTTTCTGCATCGGCTGCATTGTTACCTGGCGAAAAACAAAGGACTTCCAGGAGGATGTCATCAAGTGAGGGGTTTTTTTTTTTTTTTTGACTCCCCTTCTGCACCTTGCGTGTATAAAACTGTATATATGTAGTAAGTTATGTATACATGTAAATTAATTAATGTAACTAATTTGTTCTTTAAACAGGGGCTGTCCACAGTGCAGAGTGAAATCCTCCTTCTACGTTCCCAGCAAGCATTGGGTCTGTGATGGGGAGGAAAAGGCATCACTGATAGCCGCTTTCAAAGAAAGAAGCAGGTTAGAATGGTTCGCATTCATGCTGTCAAATCTTTTGTAATGTTTATTCGATCCTTAACATTGATTCCTGATTTTTGTTTATCTCTAGTAAGCTAAAGTGCACTTTCTTCATGCGTCATGGATGCTGCCCCTTTAAATCAGAGTGTATCTACAGCCATGACATGCCCTCTAATCATACACACCGTCGCAGGCGCTCAGCATCCAGGGTAATGTTTGTTTAACTCATTTTACTCTATTGTGCATTTTATGTCCCATGTTCGTGCCTTTTTGTTTTTTGTAAGTGGGAATTGTCCGTTATGCATTGCTAAACTTGCTGTATTGACTGTCATTAGTTAGCCATTTTAATCAGAGTTGTTTTTAGGACACAGCTGAGATGTTGGAGGATTTGGGCATTGATGGCATCCAACTTTGGAGCTACATCTTTGCCCTAACTTTGCTGGATGAAGACGATGAAGACCTTCTGGATTTTCTTGATGATTAAGGACATTTTAGAGTCATTTATGTGTTGACTCTGCTTTGAGTGAGCTGCTTATCTTCTGCACTGAAATCTAATGGTCTCTCTTTGGGGTTGGCTTTAGGTAGTCCTAAATGTTTGGCTAATTGTTTAGCTGTGTAGATTTACGTGTGTGTGGGTCTTTTGCCTTAAGTTTAAGGGAGTTGGTGGGGGGAGCAGTTTGAATGCTCAAATCTTAAACTCTGTGTCTCTTCAGGTTTAGTTGAGGAGAAACTAGGGCAAAAGAGGTTCATGTTAACTGAATGCATGATCACTTATTTCAGCTTGCTTTTCACTTGTTGATCATTTTAGTACTTCCATCTGTGCTGATTCCTGATTGTTGTACCCTTCTGTCTGATACCTTTATGAAATTTTAATTATACGTTGTGTAGTAGTTTATATTATTGCCAGTATTTGCAAAACACTAAATGTGCAACCTGTCAGCAGGCTTTCGGTCATATATGGTTCTCTTCAGCAGTGTTAACAGGTTATACCAGGACTTGAGGTCACATTTTATAACTTTTAGTACATGTTTATATTCAAAGAAAAGTGAAAATAAAAAATGTTCCACAGTTTGCCTTACTTGATCTTCCTGGTCTCTTTAATTTGTATGTGTGCTTTGAGGGGGTGGGGGCACTTTGGAGAAGTTGAATTTTATTTATTTTATACAAATCATTCCTTTTTAAATTAAGAAAACTCTGACAAAACTGGTTCAGAATGTCGCGAGAGGGCTTCTCTATTGTAATTCCGCTCCAAACTTGAAGGAGTCTCCAATGTACAATAAGCGTTTATTTAGAGCCACATAAAGAGCTGATTCGAACCTTGAGCTTTCAGCAGTGTTATGATCTGTCATTGTTTTGATCATAAATCTATCTGCTGTGTCTAGACGGATCATTCTGAAATGGCAAGTAGTGGCAGGCTTCCTCGGTGGTGTCCGATGTCTGTTATGAGCTCCAGTGGTGGATCTGATTCTGAAAGCTTATGAAATATTTCACTACTTCACAATTTTATTTTTCATTTTGACTTTCACCTATTAATGTCTAGCGATGTATCAAAAAGTTGGACTTGAGTTTAGTAGAAGCTAAAAAAAAAGGGTTAAACTCGGCGGCTGGCAGCTATGTGGCAAAAATCTAAATGTTTTTTAACATGATTCTCTCTCTTTTTTTCTTTTCTTTTTTGTAAATCAATGCCCCAAAAACCTATATATATAATTTGCATATGCGTATAAATATATAATCATTTGCAATAGTTATTTAGAGGGTAAAACGGCAATAATTGGAGGTATTGTGTTCAATGCTGTGTTTTTCAGAAGCATCTGATCAGTTATGTAGCTGTCTGTTGGAACTGTCCCCAGACCTCAGTTTTGTGATCACACACCTTCTGCTGCCAAAAGTTTGTACAGTACATTAATGTTTGGCACAGGATAAGATTTTGAAATGATTGTAATCAACTGTTTTTTTTTAAGAACTTATTAATTATTATACATTTTCACAACAATATTTAGCTATAAAACAGTTTGCATTATTGATAAAATGTTTCTTGAGCTGCAAATCAGCATGTTAGACTGTATGTATGTGTGTATATATATATATATATATATATATATATATATATATATATATTACTTACACATACATGCATACATACACATATAATGTAATGAAACTATGCATGACGCACACACTTTTATTTATTTATACATTTTTGACACATTGAAAACAATAGTTTATGGAATGTAAAGTAACATTTTTATGGCCACAACAATCATGTCGGTTCCGGAAGTCCGTTTTTTTTTTTTACTCTCAGGCGCATATATTCGGCGCAACTTCCTATCAAACTTCCTTTTTCGAGCTCCGTGTGAAAGGAGAGGCGTCACGGCAAAATGAGGCACGTGAGAAATTGTCACATATACAACGTATTAAAGCATTTAGACTTTTTTTAATCTTACAGTTTAATAGATGTATAAGCAAGTATGTCATAAAGCGGTGTCAGTCGGAGACACTGAGATGTGTTTTCCTTGACGACCTCGAGCAGCTCTTGAGAGCTAATGTAGCGCGTAGCATAGTGGGTTATCAGAAATACAATCCGGTTTAATCCGACCGTTAGTAAGCGTAAATAAAAATTATTATTGTTCTAACTGTTATCATTCATATCTAACCTAAGTAATTTTGATATATTGATGTTTGATAAACGGAGTTTGAGGGCATGTTAATGGTTCATTCACTGGTCGGTCTTACGCTCATGGCAATATAAGCGCTCGAGCCACTCGGAACAAACTGGTCATGCAAGTAATCATTCATGTGTATTTTTTAACAGCAAGGTCTCAAGAGACACTTTGTACGAGGCTGTTCGGGAGGTCCAGGCTGGGTCCCGTCTTAAGAAGAGAAAGTAAGATTCCGGTTCTTGTGTTAACTTGACCGCATAAAGCCACAGACGTTTATAGTATCTATTTTTGTTGTTTATTGTACTTTTTGTTTTGTTTTTCTTTTTAAATTATTGCTAGCAGTTTAAATTGTGGACCGCATTTTTTTCTTTTTATTGTTTAGGTCAATTGTGTAGAAATCGAGATTT
Source organism: Carassius gibelio (assembly GCF_023724105.1). Classification (NCBI taxonomy): domain Eukaryota; kingdom Metazoa; phylum Chordata; class Actinopteri; order Cypriniformes; family Cyprinidae; genus Carassius; species Carassius gibelio. Next base: position 17,116,638 of record NC_068378.1, on the reverse strand, counting down.
ATACTGGCATCACCTACTTCGCTGTGCACCACGAAATGTACAACTGTCTGAAAAAAAAAATTTACAAGTGAAGCTTGAACATGTACTTGTAGCTCTTGGTGTAGTTTACCAGTTACTAGTAGTCTCTTGAGTAGTTAATAGTGAACTGAATGATAATTAATTGGGACCAGCAAAAATTGTAATTCAAACTAGTCGAATGTGAGTGGTTTATCTTTTTTTTTTTTTTTATATTATCTGTAGCTATGGAATAGTCCCTGGAGTAGTGATTAGCAGTGACTAGTACTATTACAAATTAATTTTTGGTCAACATGGACTAATTACTGCATTGTAGTTAAACGGCTATTGGTTCAATGAATAAATATTTAACTGCTTGCCATAAAAATGTAGCCTATGCTTAAATATCAGCTGTATATTCGTTAACAGCCCCAAGTGTTTAACCTCATTATGTAGCAGTTACTTGAATACACAATATTTATAGTGGCTTTTATATTTAAGGTTTCTTGAGACTGTGGAACTGCAGATCAGCTTGAAGAACTACGATCCCCAGAAGGACAAGCGTTTCTCAGGCACTGTCAGGTTCGGAAACTTACTCTATCGCCCAGCCTTCTGTCTGCCTGCCCTTTGCTCTGCCTGAATAAATATCTGGATATCTTGACATTAATTACTCAATTAAATTTTATGAATGGGGAGGTTAAAGGCAGGCAGTAGAGAACAGCCTCGGGTAGTCTGTCTGAACCATCCATTCTCTGGGTTGGTTAAGCAGGCGGACCCCTACCCTGGGTCTTAAAACATGAGGGGAGGCTATAGGTGACTGTGTTCATGCCGTCATACCTAAGCCGACCATTTTGTTAAATGCCTGTGCTATCAACACCTGATTACAGCTGAGGTGGTATGGGTAAGACTCTTCTGTTGTGCCTCATATTGGTTAAAAGTGGTCCTATATGCTTCTGTTTGTCAGTCAATCTTTTCCATTGCCCCTCGCAGGCTGAAGACCACCCCACGTCCCAAGTTCTCCGTGTGCATCCTTGGTGACCAGCAGCATTGTGATGAAGCCAAGGCCGCTGAGCTTCCACACATGGACATCGAGGCTCTTAAAAAGCTCAACAAGAACAAGAAACTGGTTAAGAAGCTGGGTGAGTTTCCTTTCAAGCGAGCATTAGTGATAAGGGTTTAGGTTCTGGATTGTGACTACATGTTAATGCATCTTGTTGGTTCTCTCTTTAGCAAAGAAGTACGACGCTTTCCTGGCTTCTGAGTCTCTGATCAAGCAGATTCCTCGTATCTTGGGACCTGGCCTCAACAAGGCAGGAAAGTTCCCCTCTCTGCTCACCCATAACGAGAACCTGGCCACCAAGGTGGATGAAGTGAAATCCACCATCAAATTCCAGATGAAGAAGGTAGGTTTTTATTAAAGGAGGTTGCATTTGCTCATCAGTTGAAACGTTAACTTGATCAAAAGTGACAATGAAAAGATGAAATGAAACAACTCTGGAAAAAGTGACTGTCCCACACTGTAAAAACGTGTGTAGTGTCAGTGACATCACGTGTACCTTTTTAATATAATATCCCAATAGTACTGTTTTTAGTGTATGTTTAAGTAAATGGAGCCTAGTTGAGCATAAGAGACTCCTACAGATCCCGCATCTCCTAAAGGGTGTATATTACAAATTTTTATCACTGTTGTACATGCTGATTGAGAGGCTTCATTTTAAGAACTCCTGAGTTTGTATTATGTGAAGTTGATAATGGCTTCTGTCACGTTCAGGTTCTCTGTCTGGCTGTGGCTGTTGGTCATGTCAGGATGACTGAGGAAGAGCTGGTCTACAACATCCACCTGGCTGTCAACTTCCTGGTGTCTCTGCTGAAGAAGAACTGGCAGAATGTCAGAGCACTCTACATCAAGAGCACCATGGGAAAGCCACAGCGCCTCTATTAGAGACTCTGTTCCTCAGTTTTCTACAATAAATGGAGTTGACCCAAATCTTGTCTGTTTTTGTTTCTTTCCTGATGTCCTTTCAAATGATTGCTCTTTCTATGTGTTCATTTGATCAGTATTCTCACTGTGAAAGTTGCACAAATTGATTTGAATTGTCTCAAAGGTTTTCGGAATATTTATGGACCGTAAGGAGACTGTAGTTCTTAGAAAAAGATCGATGTAAAACTGCTTCACCTGCATAAATGAATTTTATATTAAATTGGCTTAAACATTAAAGGCAACTTTTGTAATATGGTTCACCATGGTGCATTGTAGCTTGCACACCAAGCGAAGTATATTTAGCAGTTGTCTCAAACAGCGTCATTAGTCTGCCAGTTTCCTTGACTGTCTAATCTTAATGAGATTAAGTGTCAGTAAGGAGAAGTGGAGAGCAAGAAATCACCGTTAACATTATGGTAAGCAAGCATTTATCTTATTTTCTACACTTTGTGTATGCTATCTTGAGCAGTAGCTGTAAATCTGCATGTAAGATGGGTGGTTATTGGGGTTGGATTGATTTAACGTGTCAGTAGATGGCTTTTTATAGACCATATGTAGGCAGAATTCATAGCTTGTGTAGAAAATTTGGTTTTTAATGTTCAAAATGAATGTAAAACACTTGTTGCTGGGGAAATAAGCATACACATCAGTTAAGCTTCTATAGTCTGCATCAAATTTTTAGACTTATTTTGCGATTTATAATTAATAAACAATTTCTGATCAGGCCGGTGAAGAAAAGCTAGTCGTGACCAACAATCAGACTGAGACCAGTGAGAATGACTCTGAGGAGGGTAATGCCTCAACAAAACCATCTACTTGACATACTTTCCTATAATATATTAATTTAAAAATTATACAATGTAAATTAAAGTTTAAGTGACTTTTCTCTTCTGAAGGGTCTAGACACGAAGACCAAATTGCTTTAGAAGAGTCGTCTGTTAGGGTGAGGCTGGGTCCTAACAGGTGATTTACTCAGACTAAACCAAAGCTAGCTTTTTAGTTATAAAGTCTCATCAGTAATTTATTGGGTTATTTAATTGATTTCTGAATTGTGGATATAAATTACAATAATGTCTTCCATCATAGTGTTGACATGACAGAGGAGGAACTGGAGGTCAGTCCTGTTTGTTTTAGATACATAGACATTCGTACCATCAAGTGAAGTGATGGTTTTCAGTTTTCTTTAATGTGTGGCATTCCTTTATAATTCTGTTCCATGTAGATTAGATAAATGTATTTATAAATTTTTTTAAATTGTATTTTATTAATATTATTTAATTTAGCTTTTCATTACCCTGCACAGGCTGCTTTCTCTCACCTGTCTCTGGCCTTTTGCTGTGACCAGTACACGCTTTGTCAGAGACTGGAGATGGAGGAACACGCTCGGGACAATGCTGAGGACAACCTCAAACTAGAAGTGGAAAGAGGCATGGAAGTGCTTGAGGTACGACTACAATCTGAGAGCATATATATATCTATCTATATATATATATCTATATATATCTATATCTATCTATCTATATATATATATATATATATATATATATATATATATATATATATATATATATATATATATATATATATATATATATATATAATCCTTGTTTTTTCGGATTTAGCTTATGCCAATTCTAGGATTGTATTTTTGTCACTAGACACTCAAGGGAATGTGTTTAGATATCAAACGTGCCAGGCTTCTCCAGCATCTTGAGCTGTCTCTTAACATTATCGGGGGCACCATCGGAAGAATCTCCAAGACAGCTGAGGTTCTTGGGGCTGTGCATCAGGTATCTGTCGATACGAGATTTAACTCTGTTAGCAAAGCCAGGGAACATTACAGTAGATCCCTTCAGACTGGTGGTTCTGTAATCCCGTTCTGTTTCTGTGAGTAGGAGGCTAAAGTGAGCCGTGCAGTGGAGCTCATGGTGGCTCATGTGGAGAACCTGAAGCGCCGTCATGTGAGGAACAGTGTTGAACTGGACGAGATGAAGAAACAGATGGAGAAAAGCAGCAGAGAGCACAATGTCTGCGAGCAGAGGGGTAGGAAACACCCATTCAGTTTTTTCACCATGTTAAAGTTATGATGCATCCACTAGCATTTTAGAAAAAATGTACCTGTGTCATTGCAGAGGAAACTGACACTATTGAAAAGCTGGAAAAAGACCTACAGAAGGTATTGACTGCATACTTGTTTGGCTTTCATTCTGAAAAATGATTTTGTTGTTTGTTTCCTTGATTTATGAAGATATATAAATAATTTATATTTCAGATGTGAATTATATGATATGATTAGAGTATCATCAAATAATAATGTCTTTCATTTGTCTCACTCTTAGCCACAATTACGGCGTAGAATCAGTACAAACATCATTGCAAAGCAAATCCAGGTCAGTGCACAATGAGTCTCTTCCATTCTAGTCTAAACTTAATGTAAGAGCACTTGTCATTTTCTTTTCTGTTTTATTTGAAGAGGCAAAAGGTGAAGGAGGCAGAAGCTATATTATCTTCAGTGACCAGTGAGATTAGTGAAGAGATCAAATCAACCACAAAGAAACCTGACCACACAGACAACTGCCAACTGAATAGAGGGTAATTTGGATACATTTGTATATTTATAGTTGCAATGTAACAGAAATAGTCTTCTGTATAGACAGCTGGTAAGATGTATTTTTGTAGGCCAAAACCCAGAAACAAGTTAGCATTTTAGCACTTCCAGTTCTATAATCCTGATGTCATTGGCCTTGTTTCACTGGGTTTTGGTTAAAATCTTTAAAATCATTAATGTCTGTGGTTAAAACAAGTTTAAGATATTTTCATGTTGTACTCTATGACCTAAAATATATAAAACATTGTAAAGATAAAATGTTTTTTTCAAAGCTTTCACTTGTCTTGAAAAAGGCAGGTGCTAACGAGTGGTTAAATGGGCCTGCAAAGTTTGTTAAATGGGATTACATTGCACCAGTTAACTTATATTATAACCAGTCCACTTTCAAAGCCTCCTTGTGTTTATAATTGCACTCTTGCAAACTATTCTAACTCAACTTTCAGAGTATATAATGACTGAAAGAGTTTGTGATCGTGGTGTAGTTCATTTATAGTCTGCATTTAGATTTTTACTTCTGCCTTTTGTATTTACATCAAAATAAATAAAATGTGTGTTCATTTGTAAACATTATAATGATGAACAGAATGTGTAAGAATCATAAACTTTTGTTGGTTTGAGCTTATTGTCCACAATAATCAAGAAACCAGTGTAGAAATCCCATTGTTTTTTTTGTTCAGTGTAATGTTAACTTCCAGGTTGGCCTACAAAAATACATCACTATTATGATGTGCATCAGAGTGAAATAGACTAGCAAAAAAATAGAGGCTAGAGATTTGATTCAGTTTACACGAATGAGCCATTAACAATAAAATCAATAACATAAAAAAATTAGATAAGGATAATTTTCATTTCATGACCACTTGTTCCAATGGATATATAATGGATATATAATGGATACATATATATATATATATATATATATATATATATATATATATATATATATATATATATATATATATATTTTTTTTTTTTTTGTTTCATATCCTGTTTTACTTGGGAAAAAATAACCTTTTGGAAAAGGGTTTTATGCTGAAATATCACAGTATGAGTGTGATTAATAACCACATCCAAAGTCTCACATTTCCATAGGCAAGTACCCCAAGATGACAGCCCCTCACAAACAGTCACGGCGGATGCTACTGAGGAGACATCCTCTACCCAAATTCATCCCAATCAGACTCTGAGGCTAGAGCTGGACCCTGCCTTTGTAAAAAAGTAGGTCAACTGAAACATAGGCACTTTTTTTTTGAAAGTCCTGGAGAGGAAATCTCATGATAACTTAACCTTTAAATGTAACATTAGACATAAACAAGCCACCACATGTATTTAATGCTAAGATTTAGTCTGCTACAGTCAAAGAGTGGTATATTAACCATTTCATAATAATTCAAATAACAGAAACACAAGTTCACTGCCAGTGTTAGCTCATCAAAAGCGGAGGAGGAAGGCATCGCTGGAGCGCAGTCATGCCTGGCTCAAGAGATCTGAGCACTACCTCAGAGACTGTAATAGATGTGTCAGTAGCTTGTGAGTAACAAGTGATATTCATTTGCATGTTGCTTTTTCATTTACTCTTGTATTTATTCAATTATTATCCATTCATTTCTCAGTGCTTACTGATCACTTGTATTGTTTGTGACTCTATCTGCAGACAGCGCCCTCTTATGCAGTGGATGTACCGTTGCCGCTGGATAATCCTTGCCATTTACCTCACTGTTCTTTGCTCGATCATTATATTAGCCATATTAGTATGGTTGATGCAAACACCCATCTTATGGATGTGAAAGTTATAACCATAGACATAGAAATGCGACGAATATGTTAAAATACTGTTGATAGCTTTTACTTACCATTTGCTAGACATTTTAACTTAGATTTATGGGAAGCTATTTATAGGATGTATAGTTTTAAATGATATCAGAATAAAATTCATGTACTAGCACTCAATGTATGTTGTATATCTGTTTTCTACAATTTCAATGTGAAAGACATAATAGCGAGGATCTATGATATTGTTTATTAAAGTGTATTATAAATAATATTAAATATATTTCACAATTAGTGCATAAACAGGAAATTAAAAATCAGCATTTGTTATTAAAACCCACAGATGGATTATTCATACAATGCATATTACAGTAGCAGAGCAACACTTCTCGAAACATTTCACTAATTAAAAAATATTTTAGGAAAGGGGTCATATTAATTCACAAATAAAAAATAAGATATAAAAAATATTATATTAATTCATAATGTGTTAAATTAAATTAAATCATGGGGAATCTAAGAAATTACATAATACTTTAATTATGAAGAATTGTGTACCAGACACAAATATATACTAAATGATGTCATTCACTTGTGGGTGTTCATATGCAAAAGGTGGGCCACACTCTCCTGACAACAATAAAATCACTATTATATTATACATTCATCATAAATATCTGGCATGATGCCTTACAAGGAAGTCTTAGACTTAAAATTGTATCACAAATCTAGGAATATATTGAATTGAGGCATATACTTCACTGGCTCAGCTCCAACTTGGTCAAAAAGTCTTGGTGAGAATTAACATCATCAGACTACATAAGTGAGTCCATTGGCTCAATAAATAAAAATAAAGATGGTATACAATTAGAGTTCACTAATTCTTGGTTTAGTTTCCTCTAGGTTTCTTCTACATGGTTACACCTGACTCACAATCTCAGAGTCTTCCTCTTCATACCACTGCAGCGGCGTTCCATCGGAAGCCCTTTGTAGGATCACTTTCTGAGAAACCTGGATAAAAACAAGTATGTTTATCATTTAGGACAGATTTAATTTATGGCACTCATTTTACGAAATTGGTAATGATATACGCACATATTGTCTACATCTTTACCTGTTTATGAAAGGGGATATGGTAATAGGGTGGTGGCTCTGGGCGCTTGATTCTAATCGATCCTTGCCGTTCAAGTGAGCGGGGTTTGGATATGGCTATATTGTTTTTCTGGTGCCAGGTTTTAAGCTCCCCTGATATCACTTCTCGAGGAAGCACACGGCCAGGGTGGTTGGGATACTCTCTTAGCGACATCGTGCGGGCCACCTTTGTGTACGGTGGGGGAGGCTTGAGCATTCGTTTGGGTGAAGTAGCCTGAACTTGTTGGGGTTTATCAGTATGTACAGGATCAGATTGTGAATTTGGTCCAAGTTGCAGCCTCCCTATGTTCACCTGAAGTGGTGTCCCATTGCTAGTTTTCACTTGATTGGGTCTGGGCACAAGGTGAGGTGGGTTGTTGTTGTTGTTTTTCAGTGTACTGTGGGTGTTGAGCTGGCCCAGTCCTTTATTTGGAGCGGTGCGGTGGTAGCCGTATGGAGGCGGACAGGGTTTGGGTGCCTCGGTGGTCGTCTCTCGGCTGGAGGAACTGCTATATGAAGAAATGGAAAGCTCAGAGCTGCTGTCTTCAGAGCTGCACTGATATAAACGCTGAACTGAGTAAGCCAGTGCAAAATCGGTCACTCGTCGACGCGGCAACTTGGTCCGGCCCCGTCCCAGGTCTAAGCTGGCCTTGGTCAATTCTGGTTTGCTTCTGGGAAGCCTATTTGAGAGGAGATGATAAGTAAGGTTAAAAATTTGGCAGATATTTGGCAGATAGAATAGAAATACAAATGTCATTTAAAAATAGTTAAATGCAATTTATTTTACTAAACAATATTGTGTGCAATGTATTTTAAGTCCTCAAATCTATGGGCTTATCTTACTTTAGTTTTAATATCAACATGAACCATGTATTTGACAAACAGTGAACAATCCTGAAGGGCCAGTGCTGCCTTGTGTATATTAATTACTGGTACCTGAAGGACTGTGAGAACTGTCGGCGCAGTGGCAGCTCAGGGGTGGAGGGGGCGCTGTTCGGTTGATTGTTTCGAACTGGCAGACTCTTAAATGCAAACTGGGGCGCTGGAGGAAGTTCTGCCATTCTTGTGTCTGCTGGTGAGCTTGTTGGACTGCTGCTGAAACAAAAAAAAGAAATCACTATGAAGAGTATAAACTCATAAATGCATCTAAAATAGACTCACTTTGTTCTAAAGTGTCGAACCTCAAACCAGCTAATCGGATCATTAGTGTGACAAAAGATATTTAAACAGAAGAATCAAACCTGATCTGTTCAGTAATGGTTGTGTACAAGATATCTGCCAAAACACACACCTGAGAGTTTTATACAGCGAGGATGCATTCATTTCAACAAAAGTGTCAGTAAATATAAAAATATTGAAAATCTTACAGAAGATTTCTATTTCAGATCAATTTTGTGTTTTTTTGCTCTCTATTCATCAACTAATCTTTAAAAACATCTAAAGTGGCACAACTGTTTTCAATATGGTTTCTGTACCAAATCAGCATATTGGTGTGATTTATTATGAATCACTGAAGACTGGAGTAGTGGCTTCTGAAGATTCAGCTTTACCAACACAAGACAAAATTAAATTTTAAAATACTAAAAAGAAACAGATCTTTTAAACTGTAATGATATTTCACAATATTACTGTTGTACTGTAAGCTAAATAAACACAGCCTTGATGAGCACAAAACACTTCTTTCAAAAACATTTTTTTTAATCTTACCAACCCCAAAGTTTTGAACATTAAGGCATATGTAATATAACAAATGCTTGCTCAAGTACATTTAAAACAGCTCTGACAACACAGAGTAAAGTTTTGCTTATATTGCAATTAAACATCTATCATCACAATACCTTGAGCGGCTGCTGCAGGCAGAGTGAGAAGGTTTTTGTTTCAGGTAGGGCTGGTCCAAGCTGGATTCCTTCCATGGAGAGTTCTGGATTGGAGAGGCATCATAGTCCAGACTGGAACTGGAGCTCGACTGCTTCGGGCCTTTATTGGGCAAGAGAGTCAGACACTGGAACCCACTGTCTGTGGAAGACCCCAGAACGGCCGCAGAAAAGGGAGCAGAGTCTGAGTCTGTATATAAAAGATAATTTTTGACATTAGCAAAAAATATTACATTTCCCATACAGTGGGCTGCAAACGTTTGTTCGAGTTTATTTTAACATCAAAATAAAAAGTCGTTCACTTACCATCATCCAATGCAACAGCGTCTGACAGCGAGCTGTCATCAGACACACAAATATCTGGAAAGGACCAACAAATACAATTGTTATTTGTTCATTCACAACATATCATTTTAATAATACAATCTATCAATTTTGTAATGCATGAAATTGAATTTATATGAGAATCAAGTGGCTGACCTCTCTGTCTGGAAGGATAGCAGGTCTGTGGAGAGAGACAGCCGTGGTTGATGCGCTGTTTCAGTATCGCATCCTGCAGTTCCTTCAGCTTCTTCTCTTCATGTTTACACTGCTGCAGTCGGCTTTTCCTCACCGGTTTGCTGATGTGCTCCTCGAGGGAGAGCTTTCGGACTGCCTCATAAATCTGCCGCTGCAGAGCAAGATCAGCCTCGAGCGCGTGCAGCTCAGACTCCTGGAGACAAATATTTTAGGGGATAACCGCAGGGTTACAAACTGAAAATGCTGAAATATGGATTCAACAAAAAAAATATTTTTCCATGTAAGTGGAACATATAATAGCACCAAGAATAACATTTATAACTAGCCAGGTAGGCTCAAATAACAGTCAGTTGCATTAAAGCTATTAAAATAATGTCTGTGTATAAACTGTGGCCTATACCTCGCCATCTTGTGAAATAAAACCCTCATCCAGTTTGAAAGCAGTTCCGATGCGTCGGCGGACCTGAGGAGGCTTCTCGTCGGGCAGGAGAGGGTAATCGGAGGGCAGCTTTCCAGTCAGCTCCTGTCGAAACAAAGAGCATTAAAGAAAAACAAGGGCAAAGAAAACAAACTTTATGTGCGTTAGTCAATACAAAACTACAAAATCTTTGACTGAGCAGATGCTCGTCTTTATAATGTCAACGTGTCCAGAAAGGGGTTTCTTTGGTGTAATGATTAGGCCCTTAAATCTTCTCTCTGCTTGGCCAATAGTGAATGACAGACATGTGGGCTAACTTGCAAAGAAGCATCTGTTTCTTGGCCATTGGCTTTAGTGCTTCTATTGAAGGGCTGTATTCAGACGAAGAAAAAGCTCAGCTTAATAAGAGCAGTCTGAATTACGCTTATGGGCCAGCTGACTTTCCTACTGAAAGGTTCCTTTTAAAACTATAACACATTATTAAATAAATTATGCCATCACAGGAATAACTTACATTTTAAAATATATCAAAATAGAAAACTTATTTTAAATTGCAACAATATTTTACAATCTTACTGTTTTACTGTATATTCGATCAAACAGAGAATCTTCTTACTAACCCCAAGCTTTTAAACGGTAGTGTAATTGTTTAGCCTGTTAGAAGTCATTATGCTTCATTAGTCAATTAGGCCAAGGTTAAACTTCTCTGAACCAAGAAACCCTTTTATAGTCCCGGAGTGTTGGCAGACCCTTGGTTAATTTTATCTTTTCAAATGAAAATCAAGAGTTATCTTGAAGCTTGTTTTTTTTTTGGTTCATGGCTTAAATATCTTTATGAAATTTCTGTGGAGAAAATTAATGGAAAATAATATATTGGCTGCCAGTTTTTCAAGCAGACTTTGGTCACAATTCAAGATTTTTCCACAGACCCTCTCTGGTATTTGTGATGTTTTTTTTTTTACATGTAAATATAAGCCCAATGCTTAACATTATATATATATATATATATATATATATATATATATATATATATATATATATATATATATATATATATATATATAAAAACATAGAATAAACATTTTTTGTCACTCACAGCCTCTCTAATGCAGAGTTTCTTTAGCTCCAGGACACAAAGCTCTAGTCTGTCCTCAAGGCCCTTCTGCTTCAGCCTCATGGCACGTGTGTGAGTGCTCAGGTCCTTTACTGGAGACGTGGGACTGTCTGGGCCTGGATAACACAGCAGGTTTCATTACACAACAGCACACACATATAGCCTGCTAGCAGTTGACCTGCCCTGACACACTGAACTGTAGCACTGAAATCAGAGTTTGAGTGAGTATTTCTTTATATTATTAACACACAAAAAAATGCTATTAAATAAAATAAAGCTGGTAAACTAATGTTCATTAAACATTATACAGAAATGTGTTTTGGGGGGGGGGACTACAGCACCAAATCTTTACAAGTTGATATGCATTCTGCTCTCTTCTTAATATTATTTGTTTATCATGAACATAAATAAAACAAAATAAAAGCACTCACCAGAGTTCAAAATGATCCCGCTATCAGAGTCACTGATCTCCTCCTTACAATCCATGTTTATTTGAGTTATTCAGCCGTTTTCGACAATATCCGAGTTCAGTCTGCAGATGTGACCTGTTGATGGGGAAGAGAAAAGACTGAAATCCGTTGTTTGATTTCAAGCGCTCTCCATTTACTAATGCTCTCCAGTCCAGCAACCACTTAGTAAATATGCCTTCCAAATAGTGGCTTGTGGTTGTGCGATTATGTAAAACCGAACCTCCAGAGGAGAACCCTCAGCGTCTCCTCCACATCTGACAAAGCAACTGGTCTTTTGCCACATCCACCCCTATTTCAGTCTGGGCACACATGAACCCCCCTTCCCCTGACCCCCTTCAAAAGTTTGAATGCCTCAAAACACAATAGCCGCACGCCCGGAGTTGACCACACTTATGTGGGGGTCTTATTCCTCCTATATAGCACCATAGCAACCTGGATCACTATGACCAAGCAGGCGTGTGTGTGAATTGTGATGAAGTGTGTTAGGGGGTAAACTAGAAGTCAACAGATGGCAGAAGGGACTCTCCCCTCCCAAAGACTGCACCTGTTCTCTAAAAGAGCCCCTCTCTTTCTTTCAGTGCCCACTCGCCGAAGCTTTCAAGTGGAACAATGTGTCCATGCTGATTGAGCCGCAGGCGGGAGATGCTGATAACCATGTCAGGGCTTCTCTTATTACCATGAAGAAAACTTACAGGCAGAGTTTTTCTAAAAGATTGTTAGGAATAACATTTAGGGCTTTCGAACTGTGACGTCTCAGATTTCGCAGGCCTCAGGATGGAGCAAGTAAGATGAGAAGATACTGCTCTGACATTTACATAAAGTCTTGTTCTGTTATTGTAAAGGGACATGTTAATGTACTTGGCAGAGTTTGAATGGCACATCTGATCCTCTTACAAATGTAAAAATGAATTAATCATGCAGGAAACTTGTATCTAATTGAATGGAAGTTTACCCCAAAAAATGCGAGCAAATAAATCATGGCAGAACTTTCATTTACTTCCTAACTTTTTTCCTTTATGGACTTATTTCATCCACACAGTGAAAGGCAATGGGGTTCAAAACAACATTGGATTGTACTGATTTTCAGTATATGGAAAACAAATAATACTGAGACATCAAAATTGTGTCCAACAGAAGGAAGTTTGGACCAATATGAGTAAATGATGCCCAGATTTTCATCTTCTTAAGATTCAGGAGGATTGCAAAGGATCCTTTCATATCCAGTAACAAGATTTGAGTAAAATATTAGCTCAATTTATGGCATCATCTGCAACACAGTCATTTTTAAAAAGTTAATTTAATTTCTGAGCAAGAAAAGTTATATTATATCAACCATTATCAGACCGAGACCTGGTTTATAAAGATGTGCTTGCAAAGATCCTAAATGTGAACATACAACAATTTTCAAAATCTTGAATGATCTCTAAAAGAATGGACATTTTCCCTAAATGTATCCCTCTTTAAAAACAGTAATATATATATTTAGGATATTTAAGATAGAATTTATTATATAGATTTTGAATTTAGGATCAAATCCCGATTGTATGTGTGTTTTAAATAGGGCCCATGATTCCTTGTTATATCTAATGAGCTATGGTGTCATTCACGCAAAAATTACAAAAACAGACATTGTATTTATATAAATGCTATTTTGGAGGGAATCTAGTTGCCCACCCATATCACTAGGGACAACATCTCTGCTAATGAGTCAGTGTGGATCCTTATCATCTCTCTTCCTGAGTTCTGAGGAAGAAAATTTAACAAGATGTGATTGTGGAGCTTCTAAAGCTCCATCCTCATTCAGTTCTGTAACTCATGTGGATGGATGCAGCTCAGCACAAAAGGAACCAGCCTGCTCCATCAGACACTCCAACGACTGAAAGAGTACAAGCAAAGTTCTGTGTCAACAAGACACCGGGCATCCAGTTTACTGAGACCATAGTATATGCTGCTACAACAAGACTAAGTTGGTAAGAGAGGGCAAAAGAAAGGCTGATGAAGCTATGGCAGGAATTAGGTCACTGTGACAAACTGATCATTATTACACAAAAGGCAACTCTTAATATTAGTTCACCCCACAATTCTGCCATCAAAACCCATATGACTTTCTGCCATGGAGCACAAAGAATTGTTAAAAACTGTGCTGCTGCACTTTCCATGCAATTAAAATTTAATTATTAAAATATGGAAGAATGAATTTTGGTATTTTATTCCCTCCCACAAAGAAATTGTGACTTCAGAAGACTTTTTAATGGATGGAACTTGTGAAGACAAATTATAAAAATTGTATTTCCACTGTGGTAACTGTTGTATCTGATTATAATGCAATCATGCTACGTCAATACAGAACATGGGTCGAAGTTTATGATAGAGCTATGGTACTTTTGCATAATTTTTAAAGCTTCAGTCCCCGTACATTGTAGACCAAGACTGTTAACTCATATGACTATGAATGGGAGAAACTGCGATGCACAATAAAGCTGATACAAATCCTGCCTACTAAATAAAAGAACCAACTGACACATTTCTAGTTGTTCCCACAGTTTTTCAGAAATTTCTGAATAAATTTTGAGTACATACACAATAATTGGTGAATTTTTTTGCCCAAAATTTAGTTGGACAGTTCATGTTTGATTTGAAATGAAATGTTATTTAAAGGGGTCATTTGATGCTTTTTTTAAAGATCATTATTTTGTGTATTTGGTGTAACAGAATATGTTGACATGCTTTAATTTAAAAAAAACACATTATTTTTCAAATACTGTACATTATTGTAGGTCATCTATGCCCTATGCCCCGCCTCTCTCAAACATGTCATTTTCTACAAATCCCTCCTTATCGGATTCCTTGCCTTAAATTGGCTTTCCTTGAAAGGAACTTGTGTAAGTGTGAAAAAGATCAATCAGCACAATCTTCAAAACTTCTCCTTTTGTGTTCCACAGAAGAAAGGAAATCATAAAGGGATGAGTAAATTATGACATTGAAACTTTTGAATGACCAATTTCTTCAAACCCACAAACTTCCACCCTAAAAACACATTAGGCATGTCTTGATGACAAAGCACATTAAGCTCAGAAGAGCAGACAGGACGTGTACTTCTCGACAGCGATCTCAGCAGTAGCAGAATAACAACAGATCCACCCATCCTCTCACGCAGTCAAGCGTAAAGATGAGACATCAGCGAATAAGACCATTTTCAGTAGTTTGCAATTCTCATGTCATCTCCGCCAGATTTCCCAACACCCTTTCCCATGAGCTTATGATCTATTGGAATGCCTACTCGGCCAATTTCATTACCACTGCGGCCAGGTCTGGAATTCCCAGAGAGGGCCAGAGCTTGGAAAGTCTGACAGGAGACTTGAACACAACCCAGAATGTATGCGAAGCCTGTTATTATAGAGATGCTGAATTGTGTGGACGCAAATGATATGGGAGTGACAGAATTTAGTGTGTGACTTATTTCCACAGCTAGTGTAAAGCCGAAAACCAGTCAAATTTTAATGAAGCCATGCAAAACATTGCAGAGAGTGATAGAGAGTGATAGAGATAGAAGAGACTTGAAAGGCAGTGATTCCGCTTCACTCCTTTCATTATGCCACTCAGTGAAGAAAAAACAATGAATCAAAATGCATGACACACACACACACACAAAAAAAAGCATCTCAAAAGAAAAAAAAAAAACACATTTAGCTAAAGAAAGTTTCTCTGCCATTTGTAAACATGGACTCATTCTCCTTTATGAATGGACATCCACTTCTATTTGTATTCCAGTAGAAAGTCCATTAAGATATACGATGGATCTCTGGGAAAAAAAAAGGATCAACCATGTGTAGGCCTTGCAATGGTTGTAACTGTAAGCAAAATGGTACTTTTAATTAACTTTTTATCCAGACTTTTGATCTGGATCTACAACAACACTCCCAAGCACTAAGAAACATGTCTTTTGATTGCATGTAGTTTGTGAGGACAAATGATAAGAAATCACTTGTGTTTCTATTGCAGTACTTGCTCAATCTAATCAATCATAATGCAATCAATCAACATCAAAACCAACTTGGGCCCATAAAAATATCATGCAATTCAGATTTGATTTTAGAAGTGATAGTCTTTAATAATTTGCATGATATGAAAGGGTTGGATGACCTAACTAAGCATCACTTGTCCATGCAATAAAATTATCAGCTTTTGTGTATTTTGTGAATGCAGGTTTAGATCCCAAAAACATAAATGCACTCAAAAGAATATTTAAGAACATAAGCACAGAGCTTAATCAAAGAATTAGCGCATGCCTTTATGATTAGCTAAACTATGGTGCAAAGCGTTAACATAAAATATCATTTCCACATATGAAAAACATCTGTGCCACAAAAAGATAATGCATACATGTAATATTCATTAAAATATTTATCTCCATAATACCTTTCTTTGCAGTATCCAACCCAATACACGCCCTCCGTTCACTCCATTCCCGCAGAAGCGCGTGTGCCTGCGGACTCCACAGTGCGGCTGGATGTGGAGTCTTTTCTCAAACCAGCAAAAAGCCACTGGACTGTACCAACCTTTTTAACGCAGTGGGAGCGTGCTATATATCTGAAATATTCTACAGTTTGGATTTATAAAGTAATTTACGTATTAAAATAAATAGACGCCTACTTCATATTTTAAAGATTTGTTCTTTCAATTTCGCTTGTAAAATAGTTTAAAGATACAAAACAGGGCGATACCACTGCAACTATCCCCTATCGTGAATGTTTGTCTAGATTCTTCGTAAGCGTGCGTGATCTTTTGAAGGCAGCGCACGCTTCTTTTGGGATAGGCGTGTCTAACAGCCAGCGGGAGAAAACCGAGACAATAAGAGTTAAACAAGAGGACAGCTGGCGAATAGTGCTTTGGACTGTTTGAATAGTGTCTGAAATGGCGCGCTGCCAATTTTTTTATTTCATTTTTTTTGCGTGGCGACAAGCACGATACTGTTCAAAAGTAACGTTAATTTGCCGAAAGTGTTTTTGACGCAAGTGTCGTCAGCATGTAAAGATATACACGTTTTGAGACCACAGCATGGCTCGAGTTTCTTCGTACAAACGTTTCTTTGTCGATTTACTTACCATTCGCCTCCTGTTGTTACGTTCCTCATACAGGCGGGCTACGGCAGATGGTCAGGCTTTCTTTCCTCGTGCCTCTCCCTGAATTTAAAGATCAGCTAATTAAACAGTGGCATTTCCATGTGAAAGGAAGAGTCCGTGGAGATTGCTCTCCGCACTGGCGAGGTGCAGAAAAAGCCACCTGTAAATGCAAAAG
This sequence comes from Carassius gibelio, assembly GCF_023724105.1. Taxonomy (NCBI): domain Eukaryota; kingdom Metazoa; phylum Chordata; class Actinopteri; order Cypriniformes; family Cyprinidae; genus Carassius; species Carassius gibelio. The sequence continues at coordinate 17,099,461 of NC_068378.1, read as the reverse complement.
GCAACGAGACACCGAATCGATTTGGGAATTCTATTGTATTGGTTCTGCTGCTGAAATATGACAGGAGATTGTCATTTGGTAGGATGTAACTGACTTTACCCATTAAGTCTTGACAGTTTGGTCACCTGCGGGACAAACTTTGTATTGCATGTAATCGGATATTATGCAAGTCAAAAGTATTCATATACCCCATTACGGTTTGATTACGGAACAGGGTGAAGGAAAAAAAAAAGAAGCAACCGTAATATTATACAAGACATGAATAGCTTTACTTGGACTCAAATTTACAGTACATTTAAATACAGTGCTTCACTACATTACAGCTGTATGCCAGTTTATTTCAACACTTTTTATATGAAAACAGTGAAAATTAAGGCACATTTCTGATCCACAGACCCTTCCGTTATTTTATTCGGTCAACTGTATGCGACGCAGATTCTCTTTCACTCGTACAAATTCTGGAACGTTTTTCTCATCCTCTATACGGCTCTGTTCCTCAATCTCATACTGTGGAGAAAGTCAAAATGGTGAACTTTACACAGAGAGAGAATAAAAAAAAAAATATATATATATCTCTCCATCTCAGTCCATTCAACAAAATGCACTGACAGTTCATTGAAGACAATCAAAATGTACTGCCCTACATCTGGCAAAATGGTCTTCAGTAATGAGGAACATTAAGTGGACCGAATGGTCAGTACCTCCTGCAGTTTCTGCTGTCTCTTACGGAGCTCTTGTTCCAGGTCAGAGGGAGGTCGGAGGGCAAGTTCCTGCTCTCTGTGCAGGTCAAGCCTCCTTTGCTGTAACACACGCTGCAATTCTGGTTTCTCCTCCAACAACAGGCCTCTGAGGAAAAAAAAAAAGTTTGTATGCATAAATGCAGGCAAGTAGGTTTGAGGTCATATACACACACCCACACATATACATATATAAAAGGGTTTACTTTTTTTATTGTAAAGTACTGGGTTATGTTGGCATACTCAATTTGCAAATTAAACATTAGGTGTTACCCTTCACCTCTTGTGGCAGAGCAAAAGTTCTTTGTGGAGATTCTGGTAACTGGGACTCTCACTGGGTGAGCCATTCAGTTTCCTGAGCTGAATGAACTCGTCTCCACTGTCTGTGCTTTGCTGGGACTCAGGAGGATGACACACAATATTATCTGAACATACAAAGAGGGGAAACATAATTATTTGAATGGCAGCAAACATTCAGTTAGGATTTAAAATTTGAGATGAAAATTGTAAGATAAATAAAGTTAGGTCTACATGTTTATAAGAGATTATATGATGTACATGCAGTGTCAAAACTCAGGGCACAGTCATATACCTTTTCCATTATGTCTGAATCCTGGGTGCTGGAGGAGTAAAAAAAAAAAAAAAAAAAAAAAAAAGTAAAAATTATTAATCCATTGATAAAGAGAAAAAAAAATATCAGCCTTATGACGGAGTTAATTGACATTTAGCATGCAACTAATATGGAGTAACTGTGCCAGCGAGTCCAGGATCAAATCACATGCTCTGCCTCCTAATGCGTTATGGCTCGATTTACAAACACAGAAGAATGAAGCAAACAAGGCCATTTATAGTTCAACACTGGGGCTTCTTCACTTAGTTTTGACTTCGTGACCTCTGAAACCATAAGACTACAGCCAATAGGACAAAAGGCAAGACGTTCAAAATTGGATTTTGTTACCATTAATAATATATAAAGTTTGTATACAGACTTGCCAAGTTACTTGTATTATTAGTTATATTAAATAAACCATTATATCTGTAAATAACTACTGAATTTAATTTTGTATATTAAATATATCGAACAAGAGACACTTTAGCGTCATACTACCGTGTATTTGAGGAACCTAGACGAGTCCACGCAATATAGGCCTACCTATATTAAACAATTATATACTAACAAACACCTTTCAGTGTCGTTCCTCATAAAAGGAACGATGGAAAAGTAACTAGATTTTTGTATCTTTATCTTTGAAAGAGAGTGAAATACCAAACAAACAACCATTCAGTTAGGATTCAGCAAATAAACTCTTGAATACACTTTTTTATTTAAAGAACACTCACCTCCACGCACACAGTTGATTGCTTTTGTGTTGTGTTCAGGTCCAGCATTGTGGGACTATTGTCGAGACTGTTGCCAACGGTTAGCGTTTGCCCTGTTTATGTTCAGTGATGCTTGTTGCGGACATTACATTCAAGCTCATTACATCATTCTAGATTACTCTGAATTTATACGAGGCACGTAGGACGCCAGATTAACTAATTACCGCAGACACTTGCTAAGAAAATGCCTGTTACAATGTGTTTTTTTTAACCAACAGGTTATTGTTCTATCAATTTTACATCTCGTCTAAATTATGTATTTTTTGTCTCTACGTCTTAAATGTAATTAATTTATTAAAATATGAATAAGTAATTTATAAGAACTATAATTAAAAATGAGACTATTAAAAATTGCGCGTACCGTAACCAACCACAAGAGGGCAGTGTGATTTTTAGGGTTGTTTAAACGTTACCCATGATTCCAAAGTGCTACTTATTGACGTCAACCAGGACGTGAGGTCATTGAGTGAATGTCTTCTCGTGTGTGTGGAGTAAGTGCGAGTGTGAGAGTGGTTGTTTGTGCGCGTGAATCTTTATGTTTTGTGAGTGTGAGTGAATGAATTAGATAATTTGTAAAAATCTACACCGTGATCTTATTTGATCTGGTCCGAGTTGTTGCCCTGCTCGGATACAGAGATGATAATAACCGACTCGTGAGCTTCTGTAGCGATGATCGTGAGGCTTTTTCACTAAACTCGGGGCACCCACAGTTGAAACTGTGGTAAGAAATGATGAGTCGATCAGATATACTAGAACAGACAGTGTGCTGGATCTCGGTCCAGTAAACCCTGCTTGTTCACTGAGTATAACGGCGATCCTGATCTAACCATAACTTCTAACAGTGAGTGTCTCCTTGAAGTCAGTGAGCATCACGACAAACGTGTTGTATTCTGTTAAAGAATCCACACGGGCATATCTACGTTTCTTTTATTTTCCTTTTTTTCAAGTCCTTGTACATGATGTTGCTGATACCCATTGTTTAAGAACTGACGGAATATGGGTTCTCATCTTCACTTTATATCCCATTTGCACTGCGTCACGTTGAGTAAAAGCCGCCATCATGCTTACGAGAGTAACCTCGGTTTGTAGAGGCTGTATGATGAGACTCTGAGAGTTAAAAAAAAAGAAGGGAAAAAAAAACGCACACACCCTGGTTAAATTCTGTAGCATTTTTGATGATTATTTTATGGGCTGAGTATTAAATATCACCTATGGACCCTTTAATACTGTATATAGACGCCTTCTGGGTGTCGAGCCACACTCTCATGCCTTTGGTTTCCGTTTCACTCACTGAATCTTCTGATTCTTTGTTTTTCAGTGTCCTGTGTGGAAAAATCAAAATGGCTGCAAGTTTCAGCCTGACTGAGGCTTCAAACGAAACAACTCTCCATGTTTGTATATATATATATATATATATATATATATATATATATATATATATATATATATATGCCGCCTGAATTTTTCATGTAAAATTATCTTTTTTTTTTATCAGGTTCATAGTCCTATATTTATGTTCAGTTATTTCAATTTATTTTTCATTAAAGTCAAATTACTAAACCTAAAGAGCCTGATAAAAATCCTAACCAATTTTACAATAACATTTTCAGACTACACTTAAAGGCTTTTGCATCTGAACACTATATACGTGTACGTACACATACATATCTATCTATATAATAGCGGTCTTACCCATTTTCCAATGCAATAGTTTCCTTCTGCGTCACAGTTTTATTTTTGTCCTGAAATAATCCTAGATGATGATCGTATGTCGATTTTAGATGAATGTCCAGACTGTCCTTTGGTACCTTGTAACATTTTAGCAGTGTCAGTACATTTTAAAAACAGAGCTTTGAATCATAATATGTTTCCGTTTTGAATTTATTTTAGGTTTCCTGTGGTAATTTTTAAGTAGTAGCCTATTCAGTAAATTCAAATCCTCCTCCGAGGTCATCTCAACTCACTGTGGTATCGTAATGAAAGACTTGTCGACGCGAGCTGGCCTGTGTTGTCGTGTTGTGCAGTCTCCCCCAGGGTTCGTCATTTTGTGCGAGATGGGTCGGCTTGTCGTATGGTAGTTTCTGATCAATCAAGGTAAAAAGTAAGAAATATGTAACGTGTATAAAAATGTGGGCAATGATCAAGAAGCATACAAATCTGTAACTAAATAGAAACGGCTGATCAGTTCTAAAGTTTTAAATTCATAGTTTGAAATTACCTGAGCTTCCTCACTCCTTCTGAGTGTATAATCGTTCTCATATCGCGGGAATGGGAAAGGATCTCGTTCTTGAGGCATATTCCCACAATATATCCATACGAGTCTTGTGGAATGTAACAGATCGATGGTTTGAGATCTTTTCTTGCAACTTTGTTGTCCCTCCTACCGTTGCCTAGAGACCAACTGCGAGCGTCAGGTCTGGTGTATCACACAGCGCCATACAGACAAACTCAATTAGGTTTAAACCCACTGATCTATAATAGAGAAACATATAGATCAGTGTTTAAACCCTTATCATTACGTTGCTGTTAACCAGGTTTTATTTTATTTTTTACAACAACAAAACTGTTGAGTTTCCCCGTACTTTGCTCATAAGCATTAAAATGAGTTTCCCAAATGTAGACTACATTAGACCTAATATCATTACTTTAATGTTTGTTACTCCGCCATGTTCTTAATGTTTGTGTGTGTTTGTCTTTATTTTATTTATTTATTTATTATTATTATTTTTTTTTTGGAGTCTTAACGAATATTCATGTCTTGACATGTGGCAATAAGACAAGTTTGCAGTAGGAACTCCATCCCAAAGAGACTGACCAATAGGAGAGCTGAGCGCATTACACGCTTAACGTGTGCAAACAGTGTCTGGATAAAAGTGCAGCAATATTAACAGCACGTCTGTTACTGTCACACGCATTGCCTGCAGGGAACATATCTTTTGGAAACAGAAATGTTTTTAAACCATGTGCTTTTCACTGTTGCCATTTTTTTGCTTCACTTTCTTTTAACTAAGGCAACGGAATTACCCAGCTGCAAAGAGGTAGGTTGCAGCTTTACTGTGCATTGTATATCATGTACCGCGACAGTTTTAAAATAATGCATTTTAATGTGATTTGCCCGATTCATTGTGTGCTGTTTATTTCCGACAGCTGTTAGTACCAGGAGTGCTGGCTGAACCCACATTAACAGAATAGCATATTTGTGATTTAATGTTGCTGCTGAGGGTATATTGACCATTATAAACACCCAACATTATTGTGCAGGACTGGAGGATTAGGCCAGAACATTCAAGAAAATATATATATTGTGTTATGTCCATAAATCGTAGAAAACTCTCCTCACTTGAAATTACACGAGATTACATGCTGAGGTCATATTGTACAAACATCATCACTGGATCATCAGCCTGTGTATCACATGATGCCACTTTACAAATAAGACCATACAAAATTTGAAACCGTCCAGTAAAGAATGAAAGAAGAAGTCTGAGTGAGAGCTCAATTCAGTTAGTAAAGCAAACAAGGGATGTGGGCTTGATTTTCTTCTTAGTTAATAAAAAGCTCACATACATCAGCATTCATTGTCTTGTTTCCTTTCTTTTCAAGATATATGCTGATTTTGATTAAAATATATGTTTTAGCTCTCTGTCCTCTTTTCCCTCAAGTAAATTAATTGTTTGAATAAGAGTGAGCATAATCATGGAAATGGGGGACACACTCACGTCCAGATAAGCTTGTCTGTTTGCCCTAGAGAGCTTGTGAAAGGGGCATCTGCTGTTATGATCATTTAACAAAAGGCTGCATTGCTGTTGGGTGTACCTGAACTGATATACCTGTCTTTAATTCTTTGACGCAAAAGCTATATATATATATATATATATATATATATGTGTGTGTGTGTGTGTGTGTATAATATTATATTATTGCAAATATAACTGAAAATAGACAAAGTGAAAAATTGACCTTGAGGGGGGAATAAACAACCCATGTTTTCTGTGGAAGAGATTCATCTGTTAATCTGACCCCTAAGAGACACCATAGAAACAAATGTCAATCTGTGCTGTTGCCTTGGTTTCATCATTTATATGGATGTAGGGATTATGATGTTGACTGCTTGCTCAGAACAACTCTTTCTTTCTTACTGAACGTAACTCTCACAGCACTAACACAAAGCACTTATAAGAAGCACGACCACTCGTCCTGGTGAGGTCTTAACTATTAATCTTTCCTTCCACATGGGTCATTCTGTTTTGCTCTGTGGAAGTGAAGTTTCTGCTGGTACCTCAGGTGTTATTCAGTCAGGGTTATTTAGGTTCTTGTTTCTTGCCAGTGGCCTGTTCTTTGGGGTAGCTTTCAACATATACAAACCACCTTGAGTTTAAATAACTGTTTCATTTAAACCATACTTTTAAGTATTTAAGTATTTTATTACTGGTTGTTATGTCCTTGGTTAAATTAGGATGAACAGGATGTTTGGAGATGTTAATATGTTAATATATACTCAAGATTAAATTTTATTGGGCTCTCCTACTTTGCATGGTGTGTAAATAATACCTGCTAAAGACTGTTCATTTAGACAAGGCGACACACTTCCTTGAAGTTGATCTCCAGTGGGTGGATCTGCCCACTGTGCAAATATTGATCTGACACAGTATTTTAAAAGGAGATGTAATCCAGAGGAGCATTATAAACAAGATGTTGACTAGATTTTAGTATTATGTCTGTAAAGCACAAAGTGACAAGTTGTGTATCTCAGCTCTCAACTGCAGTGAAAATTACTTTACACTTAAAGACAGACTTAGGACCACTGCAGTTTTAATATCTCTGTGACATAGTATTGTAATGAAAGGATTTTTTCTTAGCGGATGCTTTATGATAATATAAATTACATAATATGAAATAATTCCATCTCAAGTCAACATTTATTTTCCATATATTTATTTATTTATTTGGCAATTAAGTAACCACCAATCAATGAATCAAAATCAAAGAATCAGATTTTTTCCCCCAAAAATAATTGGATGACTTAATGTTATGAGGTTGATGTGGTTGATATCTCAAATTATGCCAACAAATGTATTACTCTGCACAAAACTAAATTTTACAGTGTTCCTAGTATTGTCTTATTTTCCAAATGAATGAGCCTGAAAGACATTTCAATGCAGTTGTTGTTGTATGTTTCATTATTTTGCAGTCTGATTACCATTTTGAGTACACAGACTGTGATGTTTTGGGCTCTCGATGGAGAGTGGCGATACCCAACAAGCCTGAGACCTGCACTGGTTTACCTGATCCAGTCAAAGGCACCCATTGCAGTAAGTATCTGCAACAAACACACTACCACTACCAGACACAAAAAATAATAGACTGGTCTCTAGCATGCTATGGCACCAGGTGAAGGTTTTCAAATCTAGAAAGATACTTTAATCTTTGTTGTGTTTTTTTTCCTTTTGTCAGCGTTTAGCTGTAATGATGGCGAATTTCTGGACATGAGGACTCAAGAGTGTCAGAAGTGCGTCGCAGGGACCTATTCTCTTGGGACGGGTGTTGCTTTTGACGAGTGGGACACTTTGCCCACTGGCTTTATAAGCCATGGCATTACTATTAACTTTGGATACACTCACACAAATTGCTCCAAGTGAGTGAATCGTATATATACAGTATATGAAAAATTTGAGCTCCTGTATTCAAGATATGCAAATTGGTGTTAGTGCTTAAAATTCAGGATCAAGTGGATGGTTGAGCCATTCAACATTCACTTAACTGTAATTGAATGCACTGAACGTTTACGTAAAAGTGCTTGACGAGTCAGGACCTTGAATTATCTGGAATTAAAATGAAACTGAAGTATAGACATTTGTGGAAATTTGCTTTAATGGGGACCCATTGCATGTGCTCAGCTCAACATGGATCCCGAAAGGTGATTATATTGCCTCTAACACAGATGAGTGCACTTCAACCCTTTCCTATGCTGTGAGTCTAAAGAAGCCTGGATCTGTGTCCTTCCAGTACTTCTATCCTGACAACCGCATGTTTTTTGAGTTTTATGTAAGTACTGGGGCTTCGCCAGTTACATTTTTCCAAAATATATACCTATACAGAGTTTAAAAAATATATGGTTGATTAAACTGCATTTGTATAAAGTGCATTTTCATATTTAATATATAAATAACATTTAATAGGCAATATAAAAATAATAAATTGAGTTTTATTACCACCACAGATGTGTTTCTTGTGGTATAGTCCATTGATAATGTTAGACACTGCGTGATATGGGTTATGATATTCATGTGCTAATAGGTTCAGAATGACCAGTGTCAGTCTACAGAATCTCAACGTCGTTGGATGAAAATATCAGAAAGTGACTGGGATTATCATTATGTAAGTATCTGTGTGTGTGTGTGAGAGAGTGTGTGTTGAGCAAATATAGAAGCCTCAGGCCTCAAAACGTTTTCTTCCTGCTATTTAACCAGGTACAGCTGAGTAGTGGTAACAATGTCTTGTACTGGAGAACAACAGGTTTCTCTCTGGCTTCCAACACTGCCAAACCAGTTCTACTGAAGAACATTGCCATCTCAGGTATTTATCCATCACAATTATTTGTGCACTACCTTAAAAAGGATGGCATGGGTTACTTTTAAAATGCATGAAAAAAAAAGTACTTAAGGATTAACACTTGACCTTATTTTCAGGTGTCTCGTATACATCTGAATGCTTTCACTGTAAGCCTGGTACCTATAGTGATAAACCAGGGGCTGCCCGCTGTATCCCATGCTCTGCTAATTCGTACTCTAATAAGGGAGCCACTGCGTGCCAACCTTGTGAAGCAGACAAATATTCAGGTGTGTGTCTCAGCATTTTTAAAGAAATGTTAATGTTAATTCAAGCCAGTCATCGGCTGCTATTGTCATAATTTCACATTCATTACTGCTTATAGTTATTATTCTCCCTCTGTTCTTAGAAATGTATGTGAATGTTTACAGGATTTTTTTTGTGTAAGTGAAATATTAGAATATTTTTGTAGGTGCATAAATCGTCCTGAAGTGTCAATAAATAAATAAACGTCTGTATGTATGTGTGTGTATATATAGATATCAAAAGATATTGAATTGTTGATATAATAATTGAATGATTTTATGGTTAAACTAACAAATATCTGTCATATACATATATCATGTAGAAACGTTAATTTTCTGTAAAGCTGCTTTGCAACGATTTACATCGTGAAAAACGCTATACAAATAAACTTGAATTGAATTGAATATACTATAAAATGTTTCACAATGCATTTACGCGTAGCTATTTTTAATGACTGGGTGGTCACCCAACACATTCCTTGTAAAGGGCTTTGAACGTTAAATCTGCATAGATGTGATCAAGCATTTAAATGGACGCACGTGAAAGTAAATGTTCATGTAAATGACCTGAACGCCCCAGTGGAATTTGCCTACTGTGTTTTATCACTTTATCTAAATGAGTGTGTGTGTGTTTTTCCTAATGCCACGGGCGTTTTCCTCTCTCCTGTGTGTGTTACTCCAGGAATTGGATCTGGAAGCTGTCTACAGCGACTGCCCTGCACAACAACGGATTACTTCTATACTCACACACCATGTGACTCCAGTGGTCAGGTACCACAAAAAAATCCAACACATCTAGAGAGAATTTGTATTTATTTATTTATTTTGATTTTATTTAACAACTGTTTTATCTTTCTGTCTTTCTTTAGACGCAACTGATGTATAAGTGGATCGAGCCAAAAATCTGCAGTGAGTCTGTGGAGGGGGCAGTGCAGCTTCCGGTCTCAGGGGAGATGATGGCCTGCCCTCCATGCAATCCAGGATTCTTCTCCAGCAACACCTCCACCTGTGAACCCTGCCCACATGGCTTCTATTCCAATGGGACAGGTAGAGAGACAAAGCGAACAAACAACAATTAAAAGATTTCACCGTGACAGCATATGCATGCATCTCTGCATTTAAACCATCCGAAGTGCACACACACAGAGCAGTGAACACACAAACACACACTGTGAACACACACCCGGAGCAGTGGGCAGCCATTTATGCTGGGGCGCCCGGGGAGCAGTTGGGGGTTCAGTGCCTTGCTCAAGGGCACCTAAGTCGTGGTATTGAAGGTGGAGAGAGAACTGAACATGCACTCCCCCCACCTACAATTCCTGCCGGCCCGAGATTCAAACTCACAACCTTTCGATTGGGAGTCCGACTATCTAACCATTAGGCCACGACTTCCCCTAAATGTATGTTTTAATAACACTAAATGTATGTTTTAGTATATACTTGAAGTGCATCAGTAACAGAACTCACTATTAGAAATGATCATGTTACATGTGTTCAGAATGTTCAGAGTGTCCTGCTGGAACAGAACCAGTCGTGGGTTTTGAATATAAATGGTGGAACAAAATGCCCAGCAATATGAGGAGCTCAGTCTTCAGTTCAGAATACAGCAGCACTGAAAGGATGACAGGTGCCTAAATATCTTATCACTAGCGCTCCACACAATTTTATGTTTATGTTATGTTATGAGTCATTCTGTCATATGCTTATGAGTTATGAGCTTTTTGTTGTAACAGGCTGGGAGGTTGCGGGTGAGTACATCTACACCACACCAAGCAATCAGGACTCTGACTACATGATGCTGACGCTCACAGTACCTGGATACAGGTGAGCACACACACGTTTACAAACAGCAACTGCATGGTATTAATGGTCTCAATACCTCAAATGAAGACCTCATCAACATTAACGCTAATACAAGAGACATAACCATGGGCTAAAAATTTACTCAATAAAATCCCCTTTTTCCTTTTTCCAGCCTGCCTCATTCCCTGAGTGAAGACAATGAGAGAGTTCAGCTTTCCAGAATAACATTTGTGTTTGAAACAAAGTGTACAGCCGATTGTAAACTGTATTTCCTGGCAGTGAGTTCGGCCGTTTTTTAAATCATTGTATACATAGATGACATCTTATTATTATTATCAATAGCGAAAACAACATTTATTTAAAATAGAAATCTTTAGTGTCAATTCTGATCAATTTAATACATAATTTATAAATGAATGAAAGTATATATATTTTTAAATCTTACTTGCCCCACACCTTTAAGTGGTTCAATCATTATAATGGTTTTGCCTAATTTTGCATATTAATGTCTAAGATTTGTTGTTGTTTCCCCATTTCTCCACAGGGGAAAAATGAATGGAGTAATATTGTGGAGAGTTGGTCTGGTACTATGGGGAAGCAATCCTACTCTTATCTTATTAAAAGCAACAACACTGTTAGTTTCACCTGGGCTTTTCAGCGCACTGGGATCTTCAGCATGGTAAGATTAAACCTCAGTCTCTTACTTCTTTCCTGTTTGGTTTTTACTTTTTTACTGTTTACTGAGGTTTAAGACTCCATGGCTAAAGAAGCTGGACATGAGGCTGTGTGTTTGTCTTACAGAAAAATGAATACAGCTCTGACTATGCTAAGATCTACTCTGTTCACCTCACTAATGTGATTGGGGGTGTGGCTTCAGAGTGTCATCAGTGTGCTCTGGCTGCAGTCGACTCTGACTCAGGCTGCGTGCCCTGCCCTCAAGGGCACTACATGCTGAATGGCACTGGAGTGTGTGAAAGCTGTCCCTCAAATACCATCATCAGGCCCGAGCAGCCAATCGGAAAGCAAGCCTGCATACCTTGCGGACCCAATACCTACAGTAATAAAGTGAGCATTCAAACAAAATTCATGAAATTCAAAACTCTTCTCTAGACCATGTGCTCTTTTCCATTCCACAAAGTGTTCTGTGTGAAAGGCCCCTGATCTTTGAGCTCATTGCAGTTTTAAAGCCTTTGTTGATATAGCAAGCTTAGTACCTGTTCTGGCCAGTAGATGGGACTGTTGTCAGTCAACAGGCTTCAGTAAACATTGATTTAAAGAGCTGATGAGGTAACAATAAAACTGTTCAGCAATCTTGAAAACATATGACTAACTCCTAAGCTAAATAAATTGTGCACGGTTTACATTGTGTACATTGTTACCTTGTAACTGTATAGTTTTCAGGAAATTAATCAAAAAAATTGAAAAAATGAATCTTGAATGCATTGGTGTAGTAAAATATACAAACATGCATTTAATATTTTGACTTTTGACTATTTTGACTAAAAATGTATTCGGGTGCTAAGCCCCAATAATAAATAATAATTTATTGGGCAGTTCTGGTAAAGAGAAGTAATATTTTGCATTGCACTGTTTGTATAAAAAGTCAAACTCAGAGATTCCAAAAAACCTTTGGACTTTGTGTTTTAATGATTGTTAAACACCCCTAGCATAATCATATCATTGCAATACATCTTATTCATACACTGTAATTTTTTCTGTTTGCATTAAAATCCTTGTCATATTGAAAAATTTCTTATTGTTCCCTCAATTATACTTACTATGGTTAATAAAGATTCAAAATTATAATTATATTTATCAAATAATATAGCATATATAAATAATTTACAATTATTAAATTGTAAAGAAAATATTAAAATAAAGAATATCCTTATTTTTTAATAATGATTCAATTTATTTATTAGTATATGTTGCTAGTGTGTATTCATATTTTCAGTAACTTTCTTTATAGTGATTTTCACTATTTTTGAACTATTTTATATACAGCTATCTATTCACTTCTGTAACATATGCTTGTCTTCTCTGTTCACAGGGCCGTTCTGCATGCATGAGTGACTGTACATTAGCACTGCATCATAAAGGAGAAATGCTGAATTATGATTTCTCTCCGCTGGCAAATGTCACAGGCTTCCAGGGCATCCCACGCTTCACCAGTAAAGGGCTGCAGTATTTCCAGCATTTCAGTGTGGCGCTGTGTGGGACAGAAGTAAGAGAATAAATAAGAACACATTCAGTTTTTATGAAAGACTAAAGTGTAAAGTATGTAGTGAAGTCTTAGTCGTAGAAACTCAGAATCAAGCATTAAAGTGTGTCTTTCTCCCATTTAGAACAGGGCTCTTGCATCCTGTTTGGAAAATGTGACTGAAAGCAAGAGGGATGTAAAAGGCTACATCTGTCAGTCTACTGTAGTGCCTTCTGAAGTCAGGGGTCAGAGTGTTGTGTCCTCCCAGCCCTTCAGTATTGGAGATAGTTTAATCGGTGAGTGCTACCAATGCTTTGAAATCTCTTTCAAATACATAGTGGGTCCTGTGGATTCATCAAATGGAAAATGTTTATACTCAGGAGTGACTACTGACTTTAAATTTGATGACATCTCATCATTGGATGGCAACTTTCCTGTTGAATCAGAGTTGCCTGATGTCATATTCTACTACAGGTGAGTGTACTTGCTTACAATGATCTGTGTTTAGTTTATTCTAATGCTTTTATTATTTTCACACACTTTTTGTTGACCTCAAATTCAAGTCTGTAGGTGATTTAGTTCAGGCTTATCTGACGGTCTTCCTGTTATGGTGTCAACAGATCTAGAGAAACTACACAAGCATGTAAAAATGGAAGATCTGCCTCCATTAGGCTCCGATGTGATCCCACTGTAACACTGAAGAACCACGTTTCGCTTCCAAGGTAAATATGACAATTGCTTTTCCTGTGGGTAGGTCTGCGCAGTGAATCAACACGAAACCAAAATCTTGATATGGCTTATTGTGATTATCAAATCCTAAAGGCTTTGATTTAATTCAATAAATATATGTGTGTGCTGTGTTTTTCAGCATAGGACTATTACTGTATCTGTAATATCGGTCTTTATTGGTTATTTTCCGCGTGTGTGTGTGTGTGCATTTGGTATAGTAACTGCTCTGAGGGCACCTGTGATGGCTGCTCCTTCCATTTCCTGTGGCGCTCCGAGCATGCCTGTCCTCTCTGCTCTGAGAGGAACATTAAGGAGATAGTGAGCGCTTGTATCCAAGGAATTCAGGTATATGTCAACTCCCAAAAGGACAAACCACGCAGATTCTGAATGAGACTGTTTTCCTAATGCTTTTATTTGACCATTTATTAGCTAAATGTGTTTATGTTTCTCAGAGGACTACTTATGTGTGGCAGCAACCTCTGAGGTGTACAGGTGGGGTGTCACTGCCTCCTCAAAAGATCAGTGCCTGTGTGACACTAGACTTCTGGCTGAAGTTTGGTGTCTCTGTCGGAACTGTTGCCGCAATATTGCTCATTACCATCAGCTGCTACTTCTGGAAAAGGACACGCAAGTGAGAGTTCATTACTGAAAGTGATATTTAAAAATCATGGTAGCTAACTGCACTGTACAACACTGACTTTGTGGATCAAGGAAATTAGACAATGCTCAGTGGTAGAGCATTGTGTTAACAGCACAAAAGGTTTTGGGTTCAATTCCCAGGGAATGCACATACTGGTAAAAAATGCATTGTAAATTGCTTTGGATAAAAGCGATTGCTAAATGCATACATTTTATGTATAAGTGTATTTATGTCGTCTCTTTAGGCTGCAGTATAAGTACTCAAAGCTAATGATGACTGCAGGAGATAAGGAGTGTGAACTTCCAGCTGCAGATAGCTGTGCCATCATGGAAGGAGAAGATGCAGAGGATGACCTCATCTACCTCTCCAAGAAGTCTTTCTTCACTAAGATCAAGTCATTTTCCAGGGAGGTAAGGAGGTCACAAGACAGACTTCAGCTTGGAAGTACTATACACTCTATGGCTGTACTCTTGATGTGATGGACACTTTACATGTTTTTAATGTTCCAATAATATTAGCATTAACAGGCATTTCTTGAAAAAGTTCTGTTATTTTACAGAGAACGTCAGATGGCTTTGATTCTGTTCCCCTAAAATCATCAGCTGCAATGGAGATGGAGATGAACTAGATCTTCTCAGATATGGGGAGAGCCATCAAGAAATGTTTGGCCTGTCAGAAGAGAAGATCAGCACTATATTTTACAATATAACATTGATACTTTTATTCCAAAAGAGAAAAATATTGAAAAATAAGTCTGCCTTATTCAAGTCTCCTCATAAACCTGTTGTTTCAATTGCATCTCCTCTGTATTCAGCAGACCAGAGGCAAGAGTGGCATAAGAAGAAATTATGCTGTGTGTGTGACACACACACACACACACACAAAATACCTATTATTTTGTTTATATTGTTCTACACATTTCATTTAATACCAAACACATATGCTTGTGAAAGATAATGCTGAAAAACTTACAATGCATTTGTTTGACATGCCATTTTGTTATATATATATAAAAAAAAATAAGAAAAAAAATATAATAATTTTATAAATCATTCAAATGTTTTGGTATACTAGCATTAATGTTTTGAAGACCTTTTTTTTGTTTTGTTATTTGTATATTAGGAAATGCCATCTTGTTTGTAATGGGTGTCTTAAATAATATAGCCTACTAGATAAAGCTAATGTGTCTATTGTTTATTAAATATTGAGATTAACTATAATTATACCAAACTACAACAAGAAATAATATCATAACAATAATATAAGGACAAGAATTAAAACACAAATGTATAGCTTCTATTTGCTATTAAAAATAATTGATCTTGCTGTGTCTGTGTAAGTGCTCTCGTTCAATTTCAAAAAGCTGTTATCATGCAAAACTTGAGTTTCACCCTTCAATCGTTTTCAATTGACTGGCTGAATAAATGGAAAAGGTTGATGATTTAGAAGAGAGGTTTAAGCAGAGGTCAAGTGACTTCCAGAGGATGCATGGCGAGTGCAAAACCATTAAGCATTTATGCAAAATAAAGGCCAGTCTGGAAGAAGACCTGATCAGTGTACTGCACAGTTATTACTAATAATTATTTAATGTAGAAAGCAATATAGATGCATAAAAACGTATATATATATAAAGTGATTATTTTGCTTTTAGATGAGAGAAAAAAAAGTATATCGCTGACTGTGACACTGGGAGCTAACGCAAGGAGGCCACAATGGGGATGATGTGCTCGTGCCTCCTAGTGTCCGTTAAAAAGACGCACTGCTGCGTTTTGTACTAACTGCAAATGTCTAAGTGATGATTGTGGAAGGCCAAAGTAGAGGGAATTACAATAATCCAGCCGTGATGTAATAAAGGCATGGATAACTTTCTCAAGACTGTTAAAAGATAGGAATGACTTAAGGTGAGAAATCATTCTCTGAGTTCTGAGTGAAGAATGACACCCAAATTTCTGGCATAAGGTTTGATAAATGGGGTGAAGTTACCTAGATTTTGTACCACAGTGCATCTTGCCTTGGGAGAACCAAAAATAATCACTTCTGTCTTGTCACTGTTTAACTGGAGAAAGATGTTAACCATCCAAGTTTTGATGTCTTCAAGACAGGCCAGAAGAGATTGTATAGAATCCCTAGATTTTAGAGGCAAGTACAAATGTGAATCTTCTGCATAGAGATGAAACGAGATGGTATGCTTCCTTATGATGTCACCCAGTGGGAGCATATACAAGCTAAAAAGCATAGGACCCAAGATGGACCCCTGAGGGACCCCATTTGAAACAGAAGCAGAGGATGAGGAGAACTTGCCGATAGATACTGAGAAAGTCCTATCATTGAGAAAGGAACGGAACCAAAGTAATGCGGTCTCCCTAATGTCCACCTGCTGATCAAGGCAAGTAAGGAGGATGTTGTGATCGATATTGTCGAAGGCGGCATAAGATCCAATAAAATCAGGATGGCATTATCACCTGAATCTAGTGTAAGGAGAAGATCATTGGATACTTTGAGCAGAACAGTTCCAGTGCTATTAAGTGATCTAAAAACTGATTGAAAATGTTCTAGTATATTGTGAGTGGTCAAAAAGGGGAGCAACTTTTTCCAAAATTTTTGAAATAAAAGGAAGATTAGAAATGGGATGGTAGTAGTTTAGGCTTTTAACATTGAGATCATGTTTTTTTAGCAGGGGTTGGACAACCACATGCTTACATGTAGAGACATATATTTAAGATGACCTGAATGGAGGGGCCGACTACATCAAAAACATCCTTTATAATAGAGGAGGGGATAGAATAATAAGAGGAAGTAGTGAGTTTCATATGTGATACTAAATTCCTCAATTCAGTGAGAGAGGTGTTACTACATTTCAAGTGATGTTAACCTGTGGCAAATTCAATTAAATGGGTATGATTTAGGACGGTGCACACGTATTAATAAAAGGTCTAACAGCTGATAATGCATAGCAGAGGAAAGACCAAGCACAGAAGTCAAAAGAACTGCCTGTAGAGCTCAGAAACAGGTTTGTGTCAAGCAACACATCTGTGAAAGAGTTCAGAAAAAAAATTCTGCCACAATGAAAGCGTCACAGAAGCTTTGGTTAGTGTGGTGACCAATAACCTGATAGTTGCTCTAGTTGAGCTCTATGATCATATATGGAGATAGGAGAAATCCACTCCAACACTCTGTCGATCCAGTGTTTATGGCAGTGTGGCCAAAATCTATTCTCTCTTCAGTTAAAACAAATAAAAACATGCTTTACAAAAAATGTACAAAAAAGCAGCTAAAGGACCCTCAGACTCTGAGAAGCTTATATGGTCTGATGAGCCTCAATTCTAAGCATCATGTTTTAAGGAAACCAGCTCAGTACCATCCCAAAACTTTTAAAGTGTGCTGGTAGCAGCCTCATGCTGTGGGGCTGTTTGAATGGCCAAAAAACAAGTTAAATAAATTTATAATTATTACAATTCATACACACATATCTTGTATTGAGAAAACTTCTGCTAAATTTTTAAAATATAGTTTACTGGTTGTAATTCTGTATTTATTTTGAATGTTACTGTTGTTAACCAAAATATTTATTTAAATTGTATTATTAAATATTAAAATTAACATTAAAAACACAGAAAGTGATATCCATTGAAATGTGTGTAGGATCTGAATGGGTAAAAAGGGATTTGGATATTGCACTGTTGTTCGGTATGGAAGACATTTAAATGACAGTACCAAATAAATAAAAAATTAAACAACAACAGAACTGCGACATTTGTTTTTAGCACTGCCATGCCGTCACACAGCATCCAGAATTCAGATTTATATTCTCTTAGGCCTGGATTTCTTTGCATTTCACACATTCCTTGAGCATGCTTAGATATTATTACATCCCAATGTGAAAGTGTCCTGGTTTCTGTAGTGACAGACAACACACTGCTAATGAGCTTTCATGGCTCTTAACTTTACAATTAAACATATCTTGTTTAGTTTTTTCTTGTTTTTCTTTACTCCCTGACAGGAAACCAGCCCATCTTCCAGCTCTATCAACCTCTTCCTCTGAGAAGATCCAGGTCTGCAGTCATGCAGGGTAAGGCCCACTGTGATGGGTAACACTTGTGATGTTCATTTACAAAGAATAATTATTATGCTATTTTGCTGACTTTTAAGTGCTAAGTCAAACCATTTTTCCTTCACAGATTTACTGAAGAAAAACGTAGCCTGACCTTTATAACCCAGATGCCAATGGCAAATATGACCTCTGACCCCTTCTGCCAGTCCTTAAGAGCACCTAACTGTAAAACTTTTTGTATAGTAGGTTCAATCTGCATGTTTCATTTATGCAGTAATGAGCATTCTGTAGCTCATTACTGCATTCTGTAGCTATATTTATATATCTTTTTTCATCATGATTCTATAATAAAATATTATTATACATTAAAGTTAAGTAAAATTCAAACCACCCAAAACGTTTAGGGTGGTATAAATATTGAATTCAGAGACTTGCATTAAACGTTGCATAAAGCTTTGCAGTACATCAGCAATCTCTGTGTTGCCTCCTGTGTAATGTGTAAATGTGTTGCAGGGGGCGCGCTTGGGAACTCGCATAGGTTTTTTTTTTTTTTTTTTGCGGTGACTTTCATTTGTAGCAGGGAGAGACGCAGACGGGATAGTGCTCGAAACCACCGCGACCCGGAACCGAGCAACTTCTCAGTCAATCACATTTCAAGAATATCCGCCGCTGGCTGGCATGAACTAAACTCATCGAGGTGATTCGTTCTTTAGTACCCGCGTGCGTCGACTTTATCGGTCGTTTACTTTCCATTTTTGATTGTTGCACGACAACTCAACCACCTTGAATCACAGGCAGGCAAACCAGGGAAAGCAGAAGTCTCAACTCGCCTCGGGCGCTCGTTCTGCAGGCATGTCGCAGAAAGAAAGACCTACTTTCCATCGACAGGAGGTCAACAAGACAATATGGGAGGTCCCTGTGCGATATCAGAATTTGTCTCCCGTCGGCTCTGGTGCATACGGAACTGTTTGGTAAATATTTATCTGTTGTTTCGATGGCGGAACGATGTGTCCCATTCATTCTTACGGGCCCGTACAGCATTGCACTGCGTTAGCAAACTTGCTAACAAGACCAAAGTCCGTAGTTTGTTATGCAAGAGGGATTACTAGTTATAAAAAGCGGGTTAAAAGTGCTTATATTGTTGCAAAGTGTTCTATCGTGTCTAATTTACGCTTTCTAAACATTTAAAGCCGCGTATGTTGCTATAAAGCCAGATCGCGTGCACGCACGCACGCACGTATGCCACTTTAGTTGCAAGGTGATGAATCTTTGCGGTGGATATGCAATAAGATACACGGGTTTAAATTGTAACTAGCGATTCAAATAAGATATGAACGCGATGTCCTACAAAGTTGTTTATTATTTATGAAACAGAACACACTTTTTTTTATTCGCCCTACTTCGTGGCGTAGTGTGGTCTTAATGCGGACATCTGTCGGGGTCTGTCCTGAATGAGGTCACCCCACAGATGATGCATCATGCCTGTGTCCCAGAACAGAAGGCAGCTGCCGTTTGATGCGCAAAATTGCTGTCTTTGTAGGAAACTCGAGAGCTTTTGAAACGCAGCCAGAGCTGCTTGTAATTTCAAGACCGATGTCAGTGGGTCCTAGAACTTAATTTTGTCGTTTGCTTGTCGTTACACCCAGGACTGGGTTTATCTTTTTGTTATCTTAATCTCGTGATTAATTCCTCTGGAATGCGCGTTTGGTTAATTTAGCTGCAATGAGGAAGTTTGTTGATGGTTTTGTGCTGATGTTTATTTATTTATTTATTTTGTAATGGCCCTCTGCAAACACATTTTCTATGCAATGTCACGCAATGTTTTCAGGGTATCAGCCTGATTTCTGTATTAAAGAGGAAATATGTTTTTCTGAGGACATGTGACCTTGTTTTAACCAGTCATGTTTGTGCACATTGAGATACTTCTTTGGTTTCTTCCTTTAACTCAAAACAAGCCTTATCCCACTCTTTAATGTTTGCAAATGATTTTCAGAAGGGTCTCTGTGATATTAAACAGACAGGTGTTTGAAGGCCAGGCTCATTTTCTAAATTACTCCTACTCCGGGCAGACAGGTTGTTTATGCACCAAAGTGACTGTTGGAAGTTGCGAATGCTAGGCAACCATGCTATCTAGATTATATTTCATGGGCTCCCTTATTGTGTCAGGCTAATTGAATATTTGATGAACAGATTGCACAGGGTTTGAAGTGCCGGGCTCGTCTCTCAGCTCATGCAGTGCATTCAAAAAAGGGAAGCACTGAGATTTTCTTTAAAAAGATCTATTAGCTAGCTCTCAGTCAAGTTATACATGTACAATATCCTATGGTTCTTAAAAGGTTGTATCATGACCCTCACTGTTTGGACTACTGCAAAGCTTGTATCGGTCATTCTGTGACAAATTCTTAAACAATTAGTAGTTTGTGATTGGTTGCAATAGGTACTTTTTACTGTTTAGTTCCTTCTATAAACCTTGGTAGTTATTTCCACGAGGAAGTGAGAATCTGGTGGGTTTTTGTTTCGGTCTGAAATGTATGGCAAGTTAAATAAGTGCCTTTTATGTTGACTTTTACTTCCAACTGTCTTTAACTTTGTGTGGTCTTGTTGTAGCATGTTGGAGTTTCAGTTGTGCAACAAAGTGAAGTGTGACAACATGATTGAATCGTGTGTTTCAGCTCTGCATATGATGAAAAGACAGGATTGAAGGTTGCCGTGAAGAAGCTGTCAAGGCCATTTCAATCAATCATCCATGCCAAGCGGACCTACAGGGAATTGCGACTACTAAAGCATATGAAACATGAGAATGTGAGTTTGGATCAAAGGGATTATCAACCTGACAAGTCTAATATGCAGAGGAGCGGATGGTAATCCCAATTGTTAAAAGGCTTAGTTCATCCAAATATTATAATATGGCTTCTAACCTTATTAAGGTCTATGGGGCAACATGATGACCATGAGTGAATAAGGCGACCTAGAATATCTAAATTAATAAGATGTTAACAAGTTACTGCACAAAAAAAAAAAAAATAAAATTCTGTTGAGTCCCCCAACATTATTCAGAATAAAAAAATTATTGTTGGAAATTATACAATAGAATAGGCCAATAATAGGATGTTTACAGTAAATAGCAGTGATGTGCAATTGGAAATGTGGGTTATTATACCCTTAAATCAAGCCCTGTCACTGAGCTATTGTTTGCTCAAGGGATTCTAGAACATAATATTTCTCGCTGTATCCTTGAAAACTGCAGCAAATTTTGAACCGCTCTCCTCTGTTATTCGATTTAGCCATTATTCTCTCTGTAAGAATGAAACCCGTATTAAAACATAGCAATTACTTTCTTATTTGAAATGGTTTATTCGGGGAATTCTATAACTGCCCAATACTAGATTTCCCTTTGAGGTTATGTAAGGAAATCTTAATGCAAGACTGTACACGCTGTACTAAATGTTTCTGATTTGTGTTCTTTGCACATTATGCTTGCAGGTGATCGGCCTGCTGGATGTTTTCACGCCCGCCACCAGCCTGGAGGAGTTTAATGATGTGTGAGTCCATAAATGCTGTGTTTTTGAACGGTCTGTTTACAATCCTGAATGAATGTGGGAAAAAAAAAATGCATCACCGTTTTCATGAAAATGTTATGCAGCATGACAGTTTTCAGCATTGATAATAATACTAAATGTTTCTTAAGCACCAAATCAGCATAGTAGAATGTGACGCTGAAGACTGGAGTAATGACTGTAAATGAATAGACCGTAATGATTTCACAGTAATATTGTTTCACTGGATTTTTGATCAAATGATAAATGTAGCCTTGATGAGTGACTTTCAAAGAAGTCTTACCGACCCCAAACTTTTGAATGGTAGTATACATTCTTAAATAAGAAAAAGAAAGTGTTTGTCTGGCAACTGAAGGTGCGTCACTCCCACCACATCAGACAGCTGTGTTTATTACAATTAGAGTGATTTGGTTTTGATGTGCCATCACCCGTCCTTTAGTACAGCTTTAATATAATCACTCCTGTGTGTTCAGCGCTAATTTCTCATACAATAAACGGATTAATGCATTATTTATATTGTGCCATTTGTTACATGACTAGAAGCATGTATTCGGGCTCTTGTGGTTTTATGGAGCTTCAGGTTTCCACAGTGACAGCTTTTTGTGCTGCCTGGCTCCAGCCTAGCAGCCGTGGGATAGTGGGGAATGCTAAGGACACAGCCAGGTTATAAAACCAGATGCTGTGGTGACTTTACATCGATTCAACTGCCAAAAATAAACCTGACGAAGGGCATTCGCACTTTGTCTTCGCAAGTAGAAGAGATGTATGTTTGTTTACTGGCTCTAATCTGTTTCTCCCCAAATCTTTGTGGGGGTTGGATGTATTTGTTGATTATCTCTAATGCAGAGTGTGCTTGTTGGGTGGAGAGTGTTTCTGGGATTAAGTAGGGTTTATTTTAAGCTCTGCTGTGTGTGTCACCACAGTTGCTCGGTTTGACCTGTAGCTCCACCTTCCTGCTAAGAGTCAGTGCTTATTTAGACTCCGTTTGTTACCATTGAGGCGTTCGTTTAATAGGTTGAAGATTATAATGATTATTATGTGACTGAATATACTGTGAGCGGCTGGTCAGGTTCAATGGTCAGTACGGTTTCAAATCAGCAAAATCAAGGAAATCATCCTTCAAGAATAATTCAGTTTGGTACTCTAGAGACATTTTCTATTAGGATCAAGGTTCAAAAGAACTTCTATTGTAACAATGTAAATGTCTTTACTACTATCAATTATTTGCGCTCAGTCTAATGCATCCTTTATTTAAACAAAAAATCTTACTGACATGCAAGCATAAATATCTTGATGTTGACAGTAGTCAGCAGTTCCTCCATGGCCAAAGTTTAAGTTGTTGTTTCACTTTAGAGCACAGTCAACCGTCAAAGCAGAAACAAGATTAATGGA
Source organism: Carassius gibelio (assembly GCF_023724105.1). Classification (NCBI taxonomy): domain Eukaryota; kingdom Metazoa; phylum Chordata; class Actinopteri; order Cypriniformes; family Cyprinidae; genus Carassius; species Carassius gibelio. Next base: position 17,076,118 of record NC_068378.1, on the reverse strand, counting down.
TTTTTATCAAAACAGAATTAAATGTTCCATACATTTCAGGCTATGCCGTCACTCCCAATACCAGGTTAAATATTCTTGTTCTGCAGGTACCTGGTGACTCATCTAATGGGTGCTGACCTCAATAACATTGTGAAGTGTCAGAAGCTGACTGATGATCATGTTCAGTTCCTTATTTACCAGATCCTGCGAGGGCTGAAGGTGAAACTACCCTTTTTCAATTCTGTAACGATCACAAACAGAAATCTCTTAAGTCTGATATAAAAAAGACTTACTCTGGAATTTGATTCTCTCAAATAGCCTAACTCTTTATTTTTCCTTTTATTTTATTTTACCAGTACATCCATTCGGCTGACATAATTCACAGGGTAAGTATATATTCAGGCTTATGAGAAATGGCCTGCAGACTTTTTGTCCCCTCAGAAAAGTGTGTGTTGCCCCGTGGAGCCAATTCTCCCTGGCATCACCATGTTGTATGTTCAGGCCTGTTGTTGTGCAAAGACTAAAGCTAGAAATTAGTTCTAGAAAAGAATGAAAAAAAAAAAAAAGTTCCACAAAAGTCACATTGGTAATGTGAAAGTAGTCCATCTTGAAAAGAGTTTGCATTACAGCTCACATAACTTATTTTTGTTTTAAACTGTTCATGTTTGAGTTCATATCGCTTTAAAAAATAAGCATTTTTATTTGTTTTTATGATCTTGAATACATTTTTAGTTTAAAAGTGTAAATTTAAGTGCAAGATGTTACATCTATATATATTAAATTCATAAATAGCTGCAAATATTTCTTTAAAACTGTTTGTTGTAGCAGTATAAAGAAACTGATAAGTAATATTAACTAATTGTTTCCCAGGACTTGAAACCCAGTAACCTGGCAGTAAATGAAGACTGTGAACTTAAAGTATGTCATTTTCTTTTGTTTTATAGATGTTATACTTTTGCTTATAATGTGGTTACTCAATAAATTCTGTAAATAATAATGACAGTTTTTCTCTTTGTTGTATCTCAGATCCTTGACTTTGGTCTGGCTCGACACACAGATGATGAGATGACAGGGTATGTGGCCACAAGGTGGTACCGTGCTCCAGAGATCATGCTTAACTGGATGCACTACAACATGACAGGTAACAATTTTTAAATCATATTAATGTTGAAAACATGAGTTTTTTTTTGCAACAGTGTTAATGTCTTTACGGTCACTTTTGAGTTAATTCATTGTTCTGAATAAACCTATTAAACTCTTTATTCTTATTGACCCCAAATGTTGGAATGGTAGCATAGGTAAAACAACTACCAAACAAGCTGACTAGCCCATGATAATCAGCCAAAGGTTGGATTGTTACTGCTGATCCATGCCATTTTTACAGCCCTCTGTGACAAGACAGCTGGGTCGGGACATGAGAGAGGGAACATGTGCTTGCTGCCTCCACTAATTTTGTTTCTTGATTTCTTTTCAGTGGACATTTGGTCAGTGGGCTGCATCATGGCTGAGCTGTTGACAGGCAGGACTCTGTTCCCTGGCACAGATCGTATCCTTTTCCTCTCATTTCCCCTTCACTGCCTTGCAAAACACTCTTTATAAATTGCACCATGGCTCCAAGCCAGAAAATGCCTGATTTTTAAGTGCGTATTTGCTCTCATTTTGATTTAAACGTATACAAATTATGTATGTTTTTTTTAATACCACATTACAGTTTATTATTTATTTTTCTCCTCTTTCTCTGTCCTTGCAGCATGTATTTCTGCTATGGCAGAAGCTGGCAGGTCTGTCTGCCTCTTGTCTTAAACTGAACTTTTGTCCCTTTGCTTAAGCCCTGCCTTCAAGCTGCCCCACAAGACGCAACAGTGATTTGAAGAATATTTCATCCATCATTATGAGAATGCAATAAACTGCCCCGCAGGAAATGACATCTATTTCTCTCTTTCTCACTCCTAATTTCCTGACAAATGTTTTCAGGTTTCAGCTCTTGCTGTGTTTTCTCCCCTGGCTTTGCACATTTGACACTCTGTATCTTGAATGACTGCCACTCTAAATACATCTGGCTCCACAACCCATGGAACAGAAATACTTTCCAAATATTTTCCTCCTCTCACCTGTGCAACTACTTCTGACTTGCTTTTGCTGGCCAGGCTGAAAATATTCAACCCGTGATATTTTTACTAGCTTGCTCGCCTTTCCACAGATGCATTTCCTGCTTCGTTTTTGTGGCCTGTTCCTCGGTGAGCCACAGTAGTTTTCCTTCATCTTATTTTACTAGACATCGATCAGTTGAAGCTTATTATGCTTCTGGTTGGAACTCCAGGACCTGAGCTGTTAATGAAAATATCATCGGAGTCTGTGAGTTTGATATATTTAGGAAGTATGAACTTGCTAAAAATGCTCGTCTGTGTTGATTTTCAAAGTGGAAAATCCATTTTAAGCTGGCAGCTGTCATAGCTTTTATCTCCTCCAGGCTGGATTGGGATTCTTTGAATATTAAGAAAAAAAATTTTTTTTTTTTTTATTTGCTATATATTTTTGTAGTATTATAAATATCTTTACAGTCATTTTTTTTAAATGAATTTAATGAATACAGTTAATGGTGTAAGCTGGATTTTCCAACAGAAAAAAGTGTGTTGATTGTCGCTATTAAAAATAATATTTTTCCAGTGTTCTCTAACTAAACTTTTAGATGAAGGACTGATTTGAAGTTTTGTTTGGGACTGAATCATGACATCTGAACTGAAATTGACATGCCTGATTTTTGTCTTCCAGCTCTGCTCATGTGTTTCTGAACTGATTCTAATCCTTGTCAAAATCTCTTCCTATCCAAAGCATGACATTCCTCTCTGCTGTATATGAACACAATTTGCATGCCAGTTCCTTCTCCCTCTGTGTTAGATCCTGTCTTCCTCCCTAGAGCAGTGGTGAACCACAATATAAAGTCCAGATAACATATGATAAATATGCATTAAACTAAATTTGTTCACCGTGCGCTCCTTGACCCGGCCTTCAAAGATATAAACCAGCTTCAACAGATAATGCGACTTACAGGAACTCCACCTGCCTCTCTAATAAGCAGGATGCCTAGCCATGAGGTGAGCTCGCGGTCGCCCAGCCCTGTTTGCAGAATACCCCTCATGCCCTTTAATGAGCAGACCTCCCTTTGGAAATACAGACTGCATTTAGAAGAATTAAAAAAAAAGTCCTACTAACGTATAACAAAGCAATATCACACAATCAAGAGTGCTTTTGTATGGCCCAAGTAAACACAGCCTTCTGTAATCTCTCCAGTTTCCAGCTCACTGGTGTGAAAAACCCCAGTCTGAGTTTTCCTGAAGTTAGAGAAAATAGTGCTACGCTGACTTCCAAAAAAAATCCACTTACACTGCACAATTTAACATCGAAGACTCAGAAAAGCGGAGTGATACAAATAGCAACACTGGACTGAAAACCCACTCTCACTTCATTAGAACATTTTCAAGTCGGCTTAAAACATTATTTTATGTAGAGAATGTAAGCAAATGTAATAGTGAAAATCGATTGCACCCAATGCAGTTCCACCATCTTCTCCACTTTCTCCTTTTCTCACTGCTTGCTGCTGAGCTGTCGTGAAGTTATTCACTGATCTACGTGAGCTGAAATCACTGTCTGTCATCACCAGCACAACACAGACCTCTGGCTTCTGAAGCTGTTTGTTTGCTGCATTAATCAAATGGCACTGCATGCTAACAGCACAATGTTAGGATTCACAGTGTTCGCAATATATGTGCAAAACACAAGAAGTTTTCATAGTGATCAAGTCATGAATTACCAACAAGATCAATTCTTAATTGTAGTGATAACTTTAAATGAACATAGCTGATACATTGATAGTGACATTATTTGATTAACTCTGGACTGCTCATGATTCAAGTGTCTGTTTCCACAGGCTCGTACTTACATCAACTCCCTTCCTCAGATGCCCAAGAGGAATTTTGCTGAAGTGTTTATCGGGGCTAATCCACAAGGTAAAACTGTCATGTTTTGGCGAGAGAAGACTGCATTTATTTGATCAGAAATACTGTAAGAGCAGTAAAATTATGAAATATGATTGCAATTTAAAAGAATGTATAAACATATTTAAAAAAGATTCCTGTGATTAGCAATGCAATGAATCTTTGATTAACAAAAAGTTCAGAAGAACAGCATTCATTTGAAATAGAAGTATTTTCTAACATTGTAACCTTTCTTTACTGTCACATTTGATAAATGTAATATGTCCTTGCAAAATTTGTAGGATTTTTTTTATGTAGTGCATTTTGTTGATTTTGTAGGTTACTTTAAATATTTTAGAGATATACATTTAATATATATATATATTTAATTTTGCCGAAATACTTGATTCTTTGTTTTAGCTGTGGACCTTCTGGAAATGATGCTGGTTTTGGACACCGATAAGCGCATCACAGCGGCGGAGGCTCTGGCTCACCCATACTTTGCCCAGTACCATGACCCAGATGATGAACCTGAGGCAGAGCCTTTTGACCAGAGCTTTGAGAGCCGAGAGCTTGATATTGAAGAGTGGAAACGTGAGTCAAGGGTTTTTGGTCCGTTTATATACAAATAATGCCAGTCGGCACAAGTTACTAGTGCTTTAAGCAGTTTTAACAGTTCACTGAGTTAGACCAACCCATCCCATCAACAACACACTCTCCCTCCAAAACCACATCCTCCCACCCTGAACCAGTGTTAATTTGATACTAATATATTATTATACTATGATTATAGTCATTAACTATTTAAAAAAAAAAAAACATTACTATTACTAATAGAATTAGGTTTTATTTTTATAGTGATTTTAATTGTAATTATTTTTTTTGTCATTTTGTTCTGTGCTTTTGTAAAAAAAAAAAAAAAAAAAAAAAAAAAAAAATTATATATATATATATATATATATATATATATATATATATATATATATATATATATATATATATATATATATATATATATATATATATATATATATATATATATTAGTTTTAAAAAATATATATATTTATATTAAGGTATTTTTCATTTTATTAATTTCCAGTTAGTAACACATTAACTGTCACTTACTTTTTTGAATATAGACTTGAAGATTTTTTTAATGTATGTTGCAATCATAACCTTTATTGTTTGTTCTCTGTTCCTGCTCAGGTCAGACATATGAAGAGGTGGTCAGTTTTGAGCCTCCAGTCTTTGACGGAGATGAAATGGAATCTTGACCTTTTCTTCTAGATGCCTATCAAAGCAACTGTTGTACTTCTGCAGTAATGCTGTCATTTTGCAGTATTGTAATCAGCCAGTCAGTAGGATGTTTGACTGTTTCTTTTCATATTTTTCATGTTGTCTGCTGGGCCAAACAGAAGGAATAGAAGTCATAGAAAATATTATTTTAAACATTGAATCTCTTCAAAATAACCTGGGGATAATCATATCAACAACTATTTTTTAACCGTTTGTTTTGGTCAGTTCCATGATATTCATATATGACAGTCATGGAAGTCTACTTGTAAATGTAATATCTCCCTGAAATCCGTGGTATTCAGTTGTGCTGTTCTTTCTGTGTATAATGCATCACTTTTGCAATACTTTTAAAATGTTCAGTAAACATTGTTTATTTAGTTTCTGTTAATATATATATATTTTTCCAAACAAACAATGAGCATTGTATTTAACAATTTTACAGTGTTCCTCATTCATCAGATTTCATAAAGATGGAATTTATTGGAGGCTCCTTTGATAGAACTAGGATAAAAAAAATGTAAATTGTTGCATTGGGTATTAGTAATAAATTTAGGCTATTTGTAAATATATTTTTCATAAAGCTTTTGGAATCTGTAGCTGTTTTATTTCTGATCTTTTTCACATTGTTTGTGTACGTTTCATAGGGAGAGATAGTGTGTGTGTGTGTGTGTGTGTGTGTGTGAGTGTGAGTGTGTCCACCAGAGGTTGCTACTTTGAACTGTATTCGTCTGATTCTGCCTCCAGTAGCTCTTTTTAAAACGCTATTACCGGTAACTGAATGTTCAAATATGAAAGCGGAGCAAGATATTTATACTGTTGGAGGTGGTATTTATGAACCTCAAAAGCTGCAACTCTTTTCTTTAGCACCTGACAGAAAACACGGAATCAAACACACCATTGTTTACTGAAAATAAAGGCCGATATTTTTCAGAAACTTCTGCTTCTTTGTTATGATTGTTTATTTTAGGTTGAACAATAGAGTAAGGTCATTATTGACCTTTTATAAGCAATATCTTGGGTCTGAATTTCATTAAAAAAAAAATTATGACCAATGCATATTTAAGAGTTTCTTCGATCTCTAAGAGAGCGTAACCATAATTTACCTGATACTTTTCGTCCCGTGGATTTACCTGTGCTTTGCTTTTGTGTGTTTACCAAAATAATCGTTTGGTAACATTTTTTAATTCGATGTATAATTGCGCAATCACATACATAAAAAAATTACTGTGACGAATTAAAAAAAAAAGACAGTTCTCACCATGAGCGTTCAAGAGTCAAGATGCGCGTGTCCGAGGGGCGCGCATGCGCAGTGCCACCCAAGCCGCTAACTAAGGGGCCAACATGGAGAGAAAAGGTAATCTCTTTCTTGACTTTCTCTGAATAATATTTTCCTTATTTGATGCTATAGCTATTATATATGAGGCAAAGTGACTAACTTGCATTCGGACTCAAACGAGTAGTGTAATATTAAAGCAAAAAGGCGCATTTTTCCTTATATTGGGACGCATGAGCTGGTGTCTTTAGCGTTAGCATTTAACGTTAGCCACTCGGTCTGCAGCTGAAGTGAGATACATTTATTTTCATCACGCCCCCAAGGGCACGTTTTATTTGGTTTGTATAGGCTTTACTTTAAGCGATGTCACATCCCCCTTTTGATTTAAATAGACGTTAATCGTATGAGTAACGTTAGGCGCGTGCACGTATCATGGATGAGAGTTAAAAGCTTCTGTTTTCCTCCTTGCTGTCGTGGAAACTTCAGTCATTTATTTCCTCCAAGCCTCGTTTTGCGTCCATGTTTCTGGCGCTGTAAGAATAAATAAAAAGATTAATGTTATTAAAGAGCCACGTCTGCACTCGTGTAAAGCGTTCAGTTCCTTGTCACAATGTAAACACCCAGCTGTGTATTGTTTATGTGAATTATATAAGATCACTATAACCGGTCTGTGTCTCCCCTGTATTATGGTCGGGCTATGTTTGACTGTCTTTGAGCAACTGAGTTTAAGTGATTTTTATTAATAGTTTCATTGTCATATGCTGGATCTCATTTGTTACACCAGTTCTGGCACTTCAGGCAAGGAAGAAACGGGCCAAAGCCAAGAAGTCGACCAAGAAGTGAGTTTGTCCTTTATTATCTTGTTTTTTCCTGCTAATATTTATCTGGCTGATCATTTGGATTTTTAAAATAAGAATGACACTACACCTAAGAAGGACTGCCTATATATAAACTGCATCGTGCACTGTTAAACATTTAGCTGGGATGTGATTATTGGCCATGAAGATATTGGGAACCATAATTTGGTGTACAATGGTGTCTGTAGACTTAAAAGTATTTATGTATGTCCTGGAAGTTGCAGAGTGGGCTGTTAAATGAAGTGTCACTTTAGACGCCACTGTTTTTGTGTACAGAATGAGTCATGAATGAGATTATTCAATCTTAACTGTTGAACCATGTTCATTTGATAATATTTTGGCTGAATGAAGTCATCGTTTTTGGACTGAACAGTATCGAGTTGCACTTACTTTCACTTCAGTTTTTTTAAAATGATATAACGAGTGTTTTTCTTGCATGGGTTAAACCCTGGTAAGACTTTTTACTCAATAGTGTGTCAACATTGTATTTATTGAAAGAGTTTATGTGGTAGAAAACGAAACGCTGGCGGCTATGTGCACATTGTGTTTCTTGGATTTAGATTCAGTTGACTGATTCAGATGAAGTTTCATTCAGAAGAGTTTTTACAGGTCAATTTTATTTATTTACGAATTCCGAGTATGGGTCACCATACTTGGCTGTAGGTCATGTCACTTTCACTTAATAATAATGGTTCGACATGGGGATTTTGGCATAAAACCTTTTTTTTTTTTTTTTTTTTTTTTTTCCAATCTTCATGTGAGGAACATTTTAATAATCTTAAGAACCATTTTTTTTTACATTGTAAAGAAACTTTTTTTTTGGACGCTTGTTTTTTTTTTAAGAATACAGATTGTTTTAAAGCAGCATAGCAGCAAGTTGTTTCGATCAGGATTCAGCAATTTTACTTATAATTCCAACTTCTGTTTCACCTATAAAGCAATTCTACAAAACATTTTTTATATATATATATATATATATATATATATATATATATATATATATATATATATATATATATATATATATATATATATATATATATATAGCTGCATTATTCATCTCTAAATGTGTTTTTATGTAGTAAAATATAGTCTTTATGTAGGTCCTTTGATTAAAACATCACAGAAATGAAATGAAAACGCATGCTGAAAACACTGTCAGAATGTTTTTACCTTGTAAAAATTAGCATCATAGGGTCTTTTAATGTAAGATGTCTGCTTTATGAGAGCTTAAACTGTAAGAGGGCCTCCCTATATAGACTGTGCTGTAATGCTTGTCCATTGACCTAAATGAAATGTGCTATCATCTCTCAGGCCAGCACATCCTCCACGCGGGGCATCACAACAGCAGCAGCCTCCTACAGAGACCCAGATACAGGAGCCTGATGAGGAAATCCTGGGCTCTGATGATGAAGAGCAAGAAGATCCTAATGACTACTGCAAAGGTTGAAGACAAAGCTCTATACTTTCTTTTTAACAGCAGAAGTTACAGCTTGACAGCAGAAGTTACAGCTTGATCTATAGACGAGACTTAAAATTGCTGAAATGACATGACTAGAGGCGCTTCCTTGTTTCACAGTTGTTGTTGTTTTTTTTTTTGTTTTTTTTCTTGCAAGTATCTGTTGGTGAAACTAAAATTCTTCCTAAAAGTGCATAATTACTGTACACTACAAAAGAAATGAATATTTGGTACTGTAAATACAGGAATGTCATCATCCTCTGCATGTTCCAGATGTGTTTTTTTTTTTTTTTTTTATATATAAAATGGTTGTGATGCTATAATTGTTCACTTTGTTTTATTATTTACTTATTTTTTTTAAATGTCAATAGTCTGATCAAGTTCTAATTTCTAATGTATTTTAAATTGATTGCTCAAAATCGGGCCCTAACCAAATAACCATGAAACCTACCCTTAAAGACAATCGATGAGCTTTCTGATTACAAGCTGAAGGATTGCGGTTCTGCTTTGTTCAGGCGGATATCACCATGTGAAAATAGGGGACCTCTTAAATGGCAAATACCATGTGATCCGGAAGCTGGGATGGGGGCATTTCTCTACTGTGTGGCTGGCCTGGGACATCCAGTAAGAGCTGTGTCATTTTTAATAACATGAGATGCATTATAATGTGCCAAAATCACATATGCATGATCCAGTTTTTCTCTGTTTTTTTTTATTTTTTTCTTCTGATTTGCAGAGGGAAGCGGTTTGTTGCAATGAAGGTAGTTAAGAGTGCAGAGCATTACACTGAAACAGCTGTGGATGAAATAAAGCTACTCAGATCTGTAAGTATGCAAAGAAACGAGAATATGTTTTTTCTTCTTTTCTTCAGGCAAGCATATTTTGGTATATCACTGAACCAGGATGCTTAGTTTTATTTATTTATTTGTCTGGTGTGTTTTTTGTTTTAAGGTCAGAAATACAGACCCTGATGATCCAAACAGAGAGATGGTTGTGCAGTTACTGGATGACTTCAAGGTCTCAGGGGCCAATGGGACTCGTATCCTTGAATGTGAAGAATGTTGTGTATAGCTGTGTGTGTGAGAGACAATGGGTCAAGAAGTCTTCAAGCAGGTGTCTTGTGCTATTTTAAGATACCACAAATTCTTTTACAAGGGCACGTGTGAATGCTGACTTTGAAAGAGTTGTTGCTTTGTAGCGATTTTGCTGAGTGAAGCTGTTCTGATATCATGTTTTTCAGTTAGAAGTTGTACATTTGTTCCTACCAACAGCAGATTCCATTTTAAAACTGTTGGACCTTAACTTGACCTTTCAGATGTCTGCATGGTGTTTGAAGTTCTAGGGCACCACTTGCTTAAATGGATTATCAAGTCCAACTATCAAGGCTTACCTCTGCCCTGTGTCAAGAGCATCATTCGACAGGTAATGCAGCACATCACTGCACAACCAGATCAGTGTTCACATCATTATGGTTGGATTAATTAACTGCTGTCCTGGATTCAGTGGATCAGTTTACAGATCTTGCTTAAAGGGTTTGGTTTAATTGAAAAGTCAGAAGTATCTTTTTGATTTTTTGTTTTTAATTTTTTTTAATCACTAGAACAGACATGTTTGTAAGGGATAATGTGCAGGACTGCCAGATGTTTATTTCTAAGAATTTAATACTTTTATTTAGCAAGGATGCATTTAATTTATCAAAAGTGACATGCTGAAAAAACTATTGCTAAGAATTTGTTCACATTAGAATGAGCATCATGTGACACTAAAGACAACATAACTGTTTTAACTTTATTTTTAATCAAATAAATACAGAATTGGTTAGCATAAGAGACTTCTTAAAAAAAAAAAAAAATGTGCTGGGATTTTTATCTTTTAGAATCGTAAGCAATCAGATTCATTCTTTTCAGATAGCTGTGAATAACCAATAATAATAATGTAATAATTTTGTTGCATTGTTTTAAAAGTACTGTATTCTTAATATTCAGCGTTATATTATGTACCTTTTGGTTTTATGATTTATATGCCTTGTTGTATATTATTTTGTGTTGCCCCAGGATGTTCAGAAAGATGCTAATATATATTTTCTATAGTTGTTTGAATCACTGCATTTTTGAAATCTCAGGTTATTCAAGGTCTGGATTACCTGCACACCAAGTGTCAAATCATCCACACAGACATTAAGCCAGAGAACATTCTCATGAACGTAGATGAGCTGTATATCAGGCGGTTGGCTGCAGAAGCCACTGAGTGGCAGAAAGCAGGCGCTCCCCCTCCATCTGGGTCAGCAGGTACGACAGCTCTGCTCACAGACACACACAGTGAAGCATACTTTTACACTGCTTCAACCAGTTGCAAATAATTGTGTAAACTTTTCCCTTAGTAGTAGTTTTTCACATTCTCTATAGGATATTGTTCTTAAAATTGGTTTACTTTGCAAGCCATCATTGAGTTACAGTGACTTATGATGACATTTATTTTCCAGTGAGCACTGCCCCAGCACCTAAACAGGTACGTTTCATTTCAATTTATTTTTATTGTTTTAATGTCCCAAAGAAAACTATTCAATTATTCTCTTTCTTTCTGTAGTTCCCTGAAAATAATCTTGAATTGCTGCTCCCAATGTTAAGAATGTTCTGGGTTATTTACAACTTAAAATCTTGCCACTGTAATTGTGAAGACTTTTGTAATGATGCAAAGTATTTCCATTTTAAATGTTTATGAAAGAATCCGGAAAAAAACCATCAAGGTTTTCACAAAAATAAAGCAGCACAAATGTTTTCAGTATGTATAGTAATAAATGTTTCTTGAGCAGCAAATTAGCGTATTTTTTTTTGTATCCAAATAAATGCAGCCTTGTTAAGAATGAGTCTTGTTTCATCTTACCAAAAAAAAAAAACTAAATATTTGCATGGTAGTGTGATTTTTATTTGTCATAACCTGGAATTTTCTTCCTCAGGCACCAAAAATGTCAAAAAACAAGAAAAAGAAGCTAAAGAAGAAGCAGAAGCGTCAAGCTGAGCTACTAGAGAAGTGCATTATGGACTTGGAGGAGATGGAGATTGGGCCTGAAGGCAAAGAGGAAGAGGACGATGACCCAGAATCCCCCAAATCCCCCTTCTGTGTCCCACTAAGGCAGGCATCCCTGCAGGACATTGCTAATGAGGACACAATAAGTTAGTTTCTATTTGTATCAGTTATTTTTTTTTATAGTGCTAGAGTTAGAGTTTTTTAGAGTTTGCTTTTATTTACAATTTAAGTACAAAATAGCTGCCATTAACACATCTCCGTTATATTTCTGTTTCTTTACCTCTCACATAATAGTGGAGACCAGAGAGAGACTAACCTCAGATGCTTCACTTGAGCTCAGCTGTAACGGCTGTATGCACTCCAGTCAAACACAGCCTGAGGAGGATGATCAAGGAGACCAGCCACATGGCCAACAGCTACAGGAGGACCACCATAATGCAAACACAGGCCCAGAGGACACCGTTCAAAGCATGTACGAGTACTGTAATGGGGCAGAGTCCCCTGAACTGGACCAGGCTGGCTACAGCAATGGCAATTCAGGCCGAGAGCATCTAGAGGAAGGAGAGATGCCACCTGGAGAGCAAGATCAGCAGAAGACTAGAACCAGAGCCAGGGAACAGAACAAGGATAAGATAAAGAACGGTAAATTTTCTATGGCTTTTTAATTCTTTTAATCTTTTTATTTTATTTATTTATTTTTATATAAATTGCATGATTCTTACATGCTTGTAACAGTGTGTATTAAAAGGGTAGTTCACATAAAAAATGAAGTGTCATTATTTGCTCACGCTCATGTCGTTCCTAATCGGCAATACTGTTATTTTTATGTCAGTACATTGTGAGCTTTTAAATTTTACAATGACAGTTCATAGTAACCACATGTGACTGTTTTTGATTTGCTTTTTCCTCTTCTTTCAGATAAGTTGTCATCTGGAAGCTTATTGATCAACCCACTGGACCCACTTAACGCAGACAAGATCAAGGTCAAGATTGCTGACCTTGGCAATGCCTGCTGGGTGGTAAGAATCTTAATAACCCAATGAAATCCAAATTATAGTCATTTATTTGTTCAAACCGTAAATTAGATTGATTTCTGACAAATTGTGATGCTTTCATTGTATTAAATACTCATTTAAAATAGTAATATTTCACAATATTACTGTTTTTACTGTATTTTTCAACCTTTATGAGCATGAAATTAAATGTTAAATGCATTTAAAGGCATTAAATGTTATTGTATGAAAAAAAAAATGTTTATTTTTTTTAAAATTTTCAAACTTATTTTGAAAACATTAAAACATATTGGCCCCAAACTACTGAACAGTAGTGTACATTTTTTGGGTTGAGTGTGGACTGGTAAATGGAGCACGGACATTTATTAAGAGAGAAAATATAGACAGTTTTTTTTTTTTTATATTAAGTATTCAATATGATGATTTATTTGAATTCTCTGCTCTTCAGCACAAGCACTTTACTGAAGACATTCAGACCCGACAGTACCGCTCTCTGGAGGTGCTGCTGGGATCAGGGTACAGCACACCCGCGGACATATGGAGCACAGCCTGCATGGTGAGAAGCTACACATGGTCCTTCATCAGTTTGTTAATCAGCTTTACTTTTACATAAATCCACAGCTTGGGGGAACAGGTAAATCAATTAGGTAACAGTTAAGACCTGATATTGGATTGCTCTCTCTTTTCAGGCATTTGAATTGGCCACTGGTGATTATTTGTTTGAGCCCCACTCTGGTGAAGATTACTCGAGAGATGAAGGTAATGCAACATTTCTTCCTTCTGCCTGAATTACAAAAATTATGAATATTCCCTCCATTGCATTTACTGAGGAAAGAAGTACAGTAATAATTAATCTGGATAACAGATGCATGTACATGCCTACAGTGAGGGACATAACCATCATTTTATTTATAAACAATTTACTGCAATTGACTGACAATCACATTAATGTCTCACTACAGGCACTATGCAATAGAATTTAAACACCTGCTTAATTATTTATTGTGTGTTGTTTTCTTCTGTCTTATTATGAATTGATATTGCACTGCTTCAAGAGCTGTGATCCTGTGGTTATTTCCCTGCTAACAATCAGAGCCTGTTGTTAAAATGCATGGAGACCCTGTCTCTTCTTTAAACCTCTTCATAATCACTTCCTTCATCTCCACTATTTGCCCTTTTGACCCATGTTTCTTCATTTTTCCTGGTGTTCTATAGTTAGTTGATGCTGTAACTAAATAGACTAAGACAGAAAGATGCGTATTTTGCATGCCTTAGAAATGTATGAGTGTGGGAAGAACTTGTAAACGTAAAACCTAATTTAGTATCCATCTGTCGATCTTAGTTAACAGCTTCTAAGGCATGCTGTCATCTGTGATTGTATTATCTTTGCACTGGAGTGGAAATGCTGTTTAAAAAGACCTTGGTGATTATGTTAGTCATGATCAGAATTAGCATGCTTTGAACCACTAAGTGGATGTTGCTTTTGGTGTAATACACAAAGGCAAAGAGAAACTCCATTCTTACCAAGTGAAATTTCAGATCATTCTATTGATTTCAAATGTTAATAATTTCATGGGGCTCAAAGCATAAAGGCTATAGAGGTTAAGCATTTGGTTGTAAATTGTGCATTGTGATGCTTTCACTTTGTATATATGTGAGGTATTTAGCAGGATTTGGTCAGACCAGAAGTCAAACTGGAGAGAGTAGTAATGATTCATTGAACTCCTGCTTAGAACATACTCTTGTGGTAGACCACATTGCACTTGAATCAGCTGATGTAATTTTCCTAAAACCTTCCAAGTTCAGTCGTGTCAAAGAGAATGGAGTTATTAAATTCTCCTATTGGCATAGAGAACTTTGCCTATAATTTTCATTATTGTATTCCATTGAGCCTTGTAATAAACATAAATAGTCTGACTGGAGACACTGATGTAAGATTCGCTTTTAAACTTGTAATCTGTAATTCTGGCCCTCTGTCATTTGCCTTTTGTCATGTGAGTTTGTCCTTTTTTATTTTTTTAAATACTGTCCTGGTTCTTTCTGCTTTTCCCCATTCCATGATCATTTTCTCTTACTGTCTATCTTCCCTCTCTCTCTCTCAGACCACCTTGCTCTGATTATCGAGCTTTTGGGGAATATCCCCCATCACTATGCTCTGAGTGGGAAATTTTCACAGGAATATTTCAGCCGTAAAGGTACGCCTGTCAGTCAGGAAGAGCCCTGCCCCGAGAGAGCGGTTTGAAGGGGAAGAGAGGAGATCCAGCAGCTCCATTCACAGCACGTTATGATAAAATCTTCTTCAGAAAATGTCCAGTTGTTCACAAAGAGGCTTTTCTTACAAGTTTGAGGTGGCCGTCATAACAATAGATGAACTATTGTAGTTTCAGAGCCACAGAATTGTGGCATGATTCTGAATTAGCTTGAAACTCTATAAGAAGCAGGATAACATCAAAAACACTTCAGCATTACGCAAGTCTAGTTCTTCTTAAAATCTTTCATCTTGATCTCTTATGTGAAAATACGTCTGTGATGGATATGGCTGTGTCTCCTTGCCTTCCTTCTCATCTCTGTTCTCTCAGGATGGGGAATGACTGTATTAACACTGTCTGATCAAGTTGTCCAATTCCCTCCCCCCACCCCCTTGATCCTCTCTGTGTGTGATGGTAGACCACATTGCTTTGGTCATTGAACTGCTGGGAGCCATCCCACGCAAACTCATATTGACCGGAAAATATTCCAAGGAGTTTTTCTCCAAGAAAGGTAATACGGCCCTTATTAATAAATTTTTATACCTAATCATTATGCTTTCACTTCAGATGATTAAATTGCATTGTAAACTTAAATGTTAAATATTCATTGTGTGTCAAATGTTGTTCAGATGTTTGGGGTTGATAACTTTTTTTTTTATGGTTTTGAAGTCTCTTGTGTTCACCAAGGCAGCATTTTTTTATTTGTATTATGTTTCAATATGTTATTTATTCCTGTGATGGCAAAGGAACTTTAGTAACTTTTATTATCTGTTGAAAATAGTTGTGCTGCTTAAAATTTTTGTGGAAACCATGAAGGTTCAAAAGAACAACACTTATTTGAAATGGAAATCTTTTCGAACAATGTAAAAGCCTCTTTTGATCAATTTAATGCTACACTGTAAAAAAAAAAAAAAAAGGCAGTGGTTGCCAGCTGTGGTTGCCAGAATTATAATGTAAAAAATATGGTAACACCATTGTAGGTTTAACAGTTTTACCTTAAATTTACAGTTTAATACCCTAATTTTACTGATATAATGTTAATATACCAACTTATTGAAGTACTGAAATCTGTTTTGTACCTTTTGTAATACACTGGTAACCACCAAAAGCAAGTGGTGATGAGAAAGTCACTGATGAAACAAAGCCCATCACAAGCAGCTTTTAAATATTTAGATACAAAGAAGGTGCACAGTGTCATTAACTGAAATATGCAATAAACATTAATTTAACAACATTATATGTAAAATACAACCCTTAATAAACATGACAGAAAAAAAATAAGAAGAAACATGGTTATTTCAAAGAAAAAACTCAAATTTGAAATGCTACGCAGAGAATTCTGGGAACGTAAGTTTACGTTTTTTCCCCGTACATTTTACAGGAAATTACTGTTAAATATTTAACAGGTTTGTACTGTAGAATTTAGTTTTTTTACCATTAAACTCAGTCATTCTCTACATTGTAGTTTGCTGAATAAATAACTGTTTAAAAAAAAAATAATACTGACCTCAAACTTTGAATGGCAGTGTATCTCTAATCATTTCAAAGCAAAGCCTCAAGGATAGATGTTTTGGATTTTTATTTTTTATTTTACAGTTAACATGAAATCAGAATTTAGAATTTATTGGACATTTCTGTCCACAATTTACCAGTGTACATTATCCCAAAAAATTGTCTTTGTATAAAAACAATTTTTTCTTTTGAATATACTTTTGCTCTGTATTGTACCACATTATTATTTAAAAATTAAGTTTAATGTTGATTTTATGTGGTTTTGTGGGGGAAAATGTTAATGCCAGAGTGTAGGGATGCTCCAATCGATCTGTCGGGAGAACTGTATCTGCCAATAATCACATTTTATGACTTAATCCGTACTCCCTAAACTTGGCCGATCTCATGAAACGATCGAAATTTGATAACGTCTACATGTGAGGACGTACATGATGGGTGGGGACATAAATGATTTGGCGCCGCGACCACGTCATCGCCGGCGCGGAATAAGGGCTTGAATTTCATTGAGGGATTCTGTTAATTCCCCCAGCTTCCGTGCTTGTAAGGCAAAAAATCCCACAAATATTTCAGCGTGAAATACACTCAAGACAGATGACGGAATGTATAATATTCACAACCTTTTGAGTCTTCCAAATTGAAACATTCAATGCTCCATTCAATACTGTGTGAGACCCCTTCCTGTGAGCTCACAGCCAAAGCGCACCTACATAGAACCGCAGCTTAGAGTGTGTGACTATAAAATGATGTTGTGTTGTGCCTTATTGTGCGTAAATGGCCAAATACATACAAAATTGTCAAAATGACCATCTTGATGAGTATTCATGTTAAAAAGTCGATTTATACAAAACTCTGTCAGTCGGTAGACTATTACGTGAATGTAAACAATTGAGAAACAACTTGTTTTAACAGTAAGAGTCGTGCATGAGGTCTCAAAGACAGCGACCTAAATAAACCTGCTGCTGTATGTCATTGTTTATTAATACATTGAAGACTCTAACCATTGTTATTTTAGCGTTAAATAGATTCAGTTTCTGTGGTATTTCTGTACCTGATCTGTATCGGCCGATCACCATGATTAGAAATTGGTACTCTGTATCATCTGCAAAAAATTGGAGCAACCCTACCAGAATATTGCAAAAAACATACTGCATGGAATGACAAAATACTGCGAAACAAAATACTGCATGGAATGAGAAGCCTGGTCTCTAAGCGTGTGTCTTCTGTAGGTGACCTGAAGCACATCACTAAACTGAAGCCGTGGGGTTTGCTGGAAGTTCTGATGGATAAATACGAGTGGTCTCGGGAGGAGGCCGAGATCTTCACTGATTTCCTGCTTCCAATGCTGGAGCTGCTGCCAGAGAAAAGAGCCACTGCTGCTGACTGTCTGCGACACCCTTGGCTTGCCCTTTAGTGTCCTCGTGCTGTCACTGCACATACTTCAGGCCCTGAACTCAAGAGACTGCAACAGATCACTTTCCAGTTTATAGAGCATATCGGCATAGTCATTTTTCTTCTGTTAATTTGAGTGATTTCATTTGCTTGGCTGATCAGAGGAATAGTAAACCTGCCTTTTTTTGTTTTGGCAGTTTTCTTTCTTCAGGTTTTTTTGTGAGGGTTACTCCAGCCTTAAGCCCACTGCCGTCCCTCTTATTTTGGTAAAGGATGAAATGTAGACTTAAAAGGCACCTGTTTAGGTATCTGAGATATTTTCTGAGGTCATATAAAATTGCGATGGGCGATCAGTTTTTTTTTTTTTTTATCGCTAATATATGAGATACAGTCCAGTCCTCCTGAGTACCGACCACTCAGGCTCCAGTGCAATGCACAAGAGATCATTTTGTTACTTGTAGTTTTCAGAGTGGAAAAGTAATGGTGGTTTATAAAAGAGAATTGTTTGGTTTACCTTTATGACTGTAGAGTATAAGTTAAGGTTGTTTCTGTTCTGCGTCAAGATTCGCCACACCTCTCTCAGCTGTGTTTATTAATTCAGTAGGTTTTGATCTTGTCTGCCCCAGATTCGATTTTAAAGAGCTGAAATCTTCTCACTCATGGTCAGTACATTTTGTGTACACATGATGCTTCCACATAAAGTAAGTAATTTGTGAAATTTGGGGGGGGGGGCGAAACAAAAAAAAAACATTTATTGTCAGAGTGTGTGTTGTATGTATGATTTATGTGTGCGCGCATGTGCATGCGTGTGTGTCTGTATATATGTGTACCAAAGAGTTTGCCTTGATCTGTATATTACAGCCATGTACAGTTTTTAAAAGAAATCCTACTATTGCATCTAAGCTAAGATTATTTAGCTGGATAGAAGTGTTTTAATAAAGCATTTGGAAGATGGATGCACCTGTTTGTTTGATTTGCTTTTATTAAAAAAAACAAAAAAACAACAACCTTGAAATGATATAAATTGGAGGTAAAAACGGCAGGGTACTTTTCATTGTAATACACACTGATCTTTTGGAAAGATAAAAGTAAAGATTAAAGCAAGATGTTATATTGCTAAGTATGTGCAAAACAATTGATTGTTTCAATAGCTATTTAGTACAGTAAAACTGGGTTTGTCAATCTGGGATTCAGTTTAAAAAAAAAAAAAAAGTTATTTACTATAAATGTCCAGTTCCGTGTCCACTGCAGTTCAGATCTTTTGGATTCAGGCTTTATCTATAAACAAAAGGAGACAACAACACTAAAATTGTGCGTTTAAAAATTCAAGTTACTGCAAACTAAATATAGTCATGAATTATTTAGTAGGATAGATACTTGACATGATTTATGGATAATTATTTTATTATTAATCTAATGATACATTAATAAATTCATCAGCACATTCTGTCCAATTCATAGCCAGTGTAACTTAATGTTCTGCTCTAAATTATGAGTTGTAAATACATTTTAATTATTCTCAAAATCATTCCAATACTTCTCTTACCGTTACCCTCCACCTCGAAGTCATCTGGCAGCAGATTGTCTTGCCGGTTGCCCAGAGTGAAAGCAAGCAGTGCCAGTAACGCTGAGTCCAGGATGCTGATAATGCCTAAAATATAAGCCCAGCGAATGGTGCAGTTCCCCAGCGTGTACTTGTCCGTCCTCTCACCACACATCCGCTTTACCTCCGGGGCATCCCAGCCGTCCGGATAAATCATACAACCCATCACCATCAACACAGCTACAACATCAAGTGCAAAGGTTACGTTTTTCCATAACTTTTCCCTTTAAATGCCTACAATATCCATTTATTTAGATTAGAGGCAGTATTGCATTTTTCACTATAACTTTGTGAGTGATAGATGCACAGTTGATGATGCTTTTAAATGTTGACAGACAGCTGCAGGTTTACTACAGACGGATGCTGTCATGGAATGCACAGATAATGATTAGCATTCAAATATTTTTCATACTGTTTATTATCACTAAAGACCTTTCCCTTTAAGACCGTCCCTCACAGCCTCATGATCAATAGCAAATAAATAAGTACACACATGAATGTCTAACCTTATTCAGGTGTCTACCCTTAGTAAATGTATTCATACAAATGTTTCAAATTTTGTAGTTTCATCTTTTTAAACAGCTTTAATTTTTTACTTATTAACAAGGCTAACTAGTAAACACTTTGCTCACCTGAAGATGTTTGCATCCATGCGCATATCTTGTACACACTTGCAGAGTTGCAGAAGAAGAAAAGACCCAAGCACACAATGGTGCCTACGATAAGGAGCATTGAGGTGCCTACAAAAAACATAGCAGTCCTGAAAGCCCCTGAGGGGATCGAACCAAAATCAAACACGCTTCCTTTGCAGACCAATTCGGAGGTGATGGGGTTGCCAATACAATAGTGAAAAAGCCCAAAGTATCCAGCCTGTGGGGTGTTAACACTATCACCAATCCAGTAGGGCTGAATGAAGACCACCACGGTAATGATGGCGAAGCATATGGTGAAAACAGCCCACAAGACACCGATGGCCCGGGCATTTCTCACATAATTGGTGTGGTAGATTTTGGCAGCCTCTTGGGCTGGAAGCATATTCTCATTCGCCATTATTAAATATACATATATCCAGCGAGATTAGAAGTCTGTAGATATTTTTCAAAGAAAAAAATAAAATAAAAGCTAGTTCAGAATCCAGACAGCTACAGACAGCTCTTATATTATAGCAGTTCAAATAAAATGATTAAATCAGCTTTTCTTCGAAGAAGTCCAAAGGCTAGGGAGATCGTCACCACTGGAATAGTGTCTGAAACAACACTGTTGCCAACAAAGGTGTCAGTTTTTAAATTATTAATGGTAAATTAAGATGAGGAATAAGGTGGCAACAATGACCTGTTAGATGCTGTAATCAGATATGTTTGTTACTTCACAGTAAAAGAACAGCTATTGTGTTGTAGGAACAACACAAACTCTATATATTTGTAAAAAGTTGTAGTCAACACCTCTTACCAAATCTATGTAACACAGCAGATTTTATATATATATATATATATATATATATATATAATATAAAGAATGTCTACCAGAACAAAAAGAAAGAAATAATAAAAGAGGGATCATTGCTAATGAGGTTTCATGAGTAATATAAATAAACAGTCAATGTATCTCTGTCAGTAATTTATTGCTCAGAAGGGAATTTGTCAGACAAGATAGTCAACAACAAAGACTGCTCTCTGATGTTTGTGATCCTCTCGGGTGTGATGTGAAGCCTTTGCTTTGTAGGTCAAGAATTACAAAGATATCAAAGGCATGATATGTAAACCGAACCCTTGAACATCACACAATGCTGCAACAGCAATGCAACATTTGTTCAACTGCGATAGATTTGATAGTGCGCAAAAAGATCTTATAAATGTTTTGAAGAGCTTGTTATCCTGAGCCTGGTTTCTCCCTAGGTTTTTTCTCCATTCTTTCACTGAGTTGTGGTTCCTTGCCACTGTTGCCTCTGGCTTTGCTTAGTTGGGGACACTTAATTTCCAGTGATATCCTCTACTTGATTGCACAGATACTATTTAAACCAAACTGAAGTGAGCTGGATGATGACATTGAATTCAATAATGAACTGCCTTTTTGCATTATTGACACACTATTTTCATATTTAATGCTGTTCAGTGGTATATAAATAAAGATTTGGTTTTGATTTGACGTAAGGCTTTCCTCAATTATGCAACAATACCTTTCACAATGCACAAGCTACATTTTACAGCATAATTTCTTTACAAATTGTTAACTTCTTTTACAGACCCCTGTAAAGTATACATTGCAAAGTGTGTCTGTTAATGCTCAGTGATGAGATTTTAAAAATATCCTTTCTGCATTTCATGTTTGTTTGAAAAAGACCACTGGCCTGGCTTATACAAGCCACATGCCATTTCTGACTTGGGTTTCCACCAGAATGTGACACATCTTTGAATATTGACAGGCTTCTGTTGCCTTTCTGCTACTGCGAAACATCAGACTTGTAGTGGAGAGAAGGAACATGTGCTGGATCATCTCAAAGCACAAAGAAAAGCAGAAAAAGGTGGGTTATGATGATAAAGTACATGTAAGTAATGTACATGTTATGCAAGTACATGTAGAGCTGTGTATAAGTCACACAAAAGCGTGTATCCAGTAGGGCTAAATAATGGTTAGTGTAAATAATGAGATGAATGAAGGTTTAGACATAAACCAAATGAAAAAGATGCTCCGAAGACAACAAGAAGCTGTGCAGTGCCAAGTGGTGGACAAACACAGTCTTTGCATACCTTCCATCGAAGGCACCAGCCACACAAGTGTGAGTAACTGTTTTTATTACGTGATCAATGTTGCTTTGTGTGTTATATGTAGCTGTCAAACATACACAACTGTGGGTGTTTACTTCGGATTCTACAATCCGCCACTTTTTCAATCAGATGAGGGGGTCAAAACAATACCATAGGCATATAGCAATCAAATAAAGGTCTGTGGTTTTGACTTATCTAATGGATCCTTGGTAAAATAAATAAATAAAATAAAAATAAATTAGCCTTTTAATTTGTCCCACCACAAATGGATCTGGTTCAATAAGAAAATAGCACAGCACAGGTCAAGCCATTACTCTGGGGCTTTAAAGGAAACCTCTGTCAATGCTGAACACACTTACAGTTTGTGCATGTAGGCTGCTTTTTGTATTATTTATCAAGTGCTGTTTTTTAGTATGCAGTGAGGAGCTTCACCACCAGATGGCTGCCTCCCATCAGAACTCATACTGGAGTATGCCTTATAAATAAAATTACACAGCTGCAGTAAATATGACAGATACGTTTTTCCTAAGCGCACAGCATCGGCAAAACACACCAGCAGAGAATTCAATGAGGCTGTCTGGTCACAGCAGGCGTGGAAGAAATCTGCTTCCACTAGGACACTTCCAATGTTCTGGAATATAGCATGTGATGTCTGTGCTTCACAGCCCTGAACTAAATAATATATTACTCTGACTAATATATAACTCCGACACAGTAATGCGCTTTAAAGGTTATTTGATAAATATGATCCCTGCTTTGTGTTTTTGCATATGCAACATGATTGATCTTGTTTACTTTGTAGCCGCTCCTCTGCACTCTTCAGTTTGTCTTCAAACACACACACACACACACACAGTGAATATGAAATATATGGTGTTGAAATTCTCTTATTTACAAATTTTTTTATGCATAGTGAACATAGTTGAATGTAAATAAAGCGAGTCACAAAAAACCCTCGTTTTGGAGAGATTTTCCAATAATTTAAATATATATGCTAGTTAAGATCTGATCTGTTTTTTTTTTTTAATTACATTTATGGTTTAATGGTAGCTTACATCTAATAAAAAGTGGTAGATTACTAGGACTAAATCAAAATTTTAAGCCTTATAACCAAACATTAAAAAGCCCTGGTTCTCCTTCTTTGGGTTTCAGTGGGAATTAATGTGCACAGAAGCAGCAAGAAAACCCATTCGTTTTAATTAATTTCTTATTCATAGAGAACATGTGCAACATTTATGTTATTTTCCCAAACTTCACAAACATTTTACTCAAAATGAATCACTTTAACAAAATGATCTCATCTAATGATTACTAAATGAAACAGACCTATAGCATTTCCAAGTTCATTCCTCCACGAAATAATGCCTTTTGGAATGGGAATAGAATAATACTGTATATACTGCACAGTTTGAAATGTAGACTACTTATAGCAGTATGCTTCATTGTTGTGACCCTATTTTGTTACGTTTAATCTGGCAAGTGTCATCTAGTTGTCATCTCAGAAAATAATGGTATGAACCTATAGTCTGTTTGCATACTGATTAGCAAACTGCAACCACAGAAGGCATGTGAATCTGTAGCAAAAGCACTACTGAGGACTGTGAATCTTATGTTGGAGTAGGCTATAAAGTAACCTCAGTAACAGCACAAATGCAAATTAAATAAATAAATTAAAAAAGTGACTATTAATGATTTTAAGACCAGCTTTAATCTTCATTGAAACCAGTTTTCAGTTTTCATTTTATTGGTTTTTGATTGGGACTCTAATAATACTATATGCCATATTTGACACAAATGTTAAACATGATTAGTTTTCAGCAGTAAATTTGAGATTGTCCATTGCTTACTTCACATAAAACTTACCTGTGTGCATCTGTACATTAAGAAATGTGCACTTATGGCGTATCTTTGGTTTCCTTACTTTAATCTGATTGTACAGCCACTGTCATTAACAGACCATCTTATTATATCAGTTTGAGCACTTTCTGCCTGTTCAGTGAAGTCTGGAGATTTTCAGTCTCCCCACTGAATATACTGTGTCCGCAAAAAAGTGTTTAGACACTTAAGATACACATAAAAATGTATGAATGTCATTGCGCTAGTTTCGCAAAATATCAAACCAGATGGCATTTGCTAACAAATGATGACTGACCTTTCTCAGAAGTGCCTTCGCTTTTCTTAACCATCATGGTTATTTTAAGATCATGGCTGCATCCGAAATCACATACTCTCTAAGGAGGTACTTTGTGTGAATAAGTCATTACTTTGCGACCGTTAAAAAAGAACATTCTATATATGAAAGTGTTGTAGTATGAATATAATCTGGACGTGCGATACTTTTTGAAGAATTTACTTTATGGACAGCATCTCTATTGTTGGTAAAACAAACTTCTTTTGTAAAAATGTTTTGCTTTAAATGTGTGTTTGTGCTATATTTACTTGGAAATATGATTTCGTATTTTGTTATGTAACACATTGCCTTTGCCATTCATAAATGCCTAAATGCTAGTTGACAGTTAAATACTTTTTTGGGGCCCACTGGATTTATGTGCCTCTTCCTCAGAATTTTCTAAAAAGAAAGACACAACCAACAAAAGGTCATCTTGCTCTTGATCAAATCAAGGGCTTCTGTGATATTTTTTTTTTCCAAAGGAATTTATTCCTCACTCAGACCAATGGTCTGTAGCCTCTCATAATCTGTTCTAACCTCTGACCTCTGACCTCTGCTGCAGCTCACGGTTGTGTGATTGCAGTATTGTTTCCTCAAAGCCGTGCCCAGCACTGAACAGTTTTCTCTCACCTTACAGGAAGTGAGTGCACTTGCACGCCTCTCTTCATCAAACTCACACCAGGAAATTCAGAGGTCTTTGCTCTGTTGGATTTCAAGATGATAAAGTTGTTTGGAGGGATCAAGAGGTCAAGGTTTGGCTGGTTAGCACTTAGTTATCCCGTGCTGGTAGATGCCCATTCAGAAGCAATATTTTTTTTTCTGACCCAGTTTTTATTTATTTATTATTATTATGATTTTTGTTGCAAATAACGAGTATATGATTCATATTTCCTTATAGTGCTGTAGATGTTTTCCTGTTATATTTTCAGGGGGTCTTAAAATGGGATAAGGTAATTAAAAGTCTTAAATTAGAGCAAGTAAATTTAATTCATGTCATGGCATTAAATGTTGCATGCATTGAAAAAAATATTCCTCAGCATGTTTGTTTTATTAATAAAAAATATGTAAACAGCTTTAAATTCTTAAATATTTGAATCTCATGTAAATGCAGCTTAAAAATCGACCAAAAACTAGAACAATTATCTGTCAGAGAAGTGTACTTTTTGTGAGCCGATTTGCAGAAATTTGTTCTTGTTTTAAGCATGAATTTGTTCTTAATTCCAAGCATAAACTCATTTAACTTTAATCAGTTCCACAGAAAACAAGACTTCTTTTCTTATGCCTTTTTTTTTTATCTCAAGTAAGTGCATCTTGATTTTAGAATCTTTAATTTGCATGAGAAAACAAGAAAGAAGTATTAAGGAGGAACATGACTGGTCAGAAGTACAGTAAAAGTTATTTCCATATTGTAGTGTCTCAGAGCTAAAAAAAAAGTGTAGAATTGTTACTAATGCAACTCATTGTCTCTAGACAATGAATCCCTGCTCCTTAGACATTTCCATATTGAACATATTGACATATTTTGTTCCTTTAAATTTACCTTTACAAACAAAAACTAAAAAACTTGGTCATAAAAAGGTCTTAAAGTCTTGCATTTAGAATCTGCTGAAATAATATTATTTATTCTTTCATACATTCATTCAAGTTTTGGAGAGGAGGCTGAGGCTATGTCCAGAGTAATTAGTCACAAATATGAGGAAAAGTAATTAAGAACACATCAGTGATAATTTAATTCTTTCTTTATTCCTGGCTTAACATAGATAATGGGAGAATTTAATAGGAAATGGTTTGCTGCTCTTTGGCTATCCATTAGTGTTGATTTCTTTCATGGCATTTGTAACTCTTTTGAGTGTGCTAATGGCTTTTTTTGAGTTTGGGCTTGGTGCCCGGACTTCCCTTACCTCTACAGAAGGTCTTTGGGAAACAGCAGCCCACCCTGTTTATGGACAGCTGCTGGTTTGGAGAATAGAGCAATTTAGCATAATTGCTGATGGGTATTAAGTGGAGGGCTTTGTCCGGGCAGTGCAGGGCACTGCTATCATTAAAGTAAACAGTCATTATCATATATGCTGTTCACCTGCGTTACTGCTGCCCTTTGCACTACTGGGACTTTAGGTGCATAAAATCTAAAACATTTTTTTTTTTTATTTGCTCAGGTCACATCACAACCACTAATGTACACTAATCTGAATGTTTAATTTGGAATGATTAATTTTTCAGTTTCAGCATATAAACATACACACACACACACACTGATTTATTTAGTGTCTCTCCTCCGATCTTTGTTATCAACCAAACCTAGAAACTAAACCTGTCTGATTAATGAATGATGCACTGCACGCAATGGCAAAAAACAAAAACATAAAAAACATTGCATTTGTAATTCATAGGTAGGCAGTCATGGTAATTGTGTAACAGGACACAATAACTGAGGGTTAGTTTGTTTGTTTGGACTTAAGGAATTAATTAGGAATATGGAATTAAGCTGTTTCACATGCTTCCAATGAATATTGTGCTTTAAAAGCGATCAGCTAGCTTCTTCATCGTCTTACCCTGGTGAACTGCAGTGAATGTCAGTCATTAGCATATCAGGCAATGAACGCTGTTGACGTAAGACAAGTTCAAATGTTACACAAGCAGCATTCATAGTGTGGCTTTGAAATGTGCCATCTTTGGTGATTGTCCCTGCTGTTATTTGTACTGATGGCACAGCCATTCCCAGCAACACGAAATTGCATAGATTTTTGGGCTATTTTTGAATGCCCAGCTCTTGAAGCTGATGAGTTTCTCATGAAAGTGAAGGAAATACTAACAATGTAATGCTTAAAAAAATCAATTTACAATCAATCATTTAAGAGTACTTTTTATGTTTTAAGTTGCCTTTTAGCTACAGAGAATACAATAAATTGATTAAAAATGACATGATTCTACTTGCATAAGCCACTATTATTTATGCTTTTTAAGCCACATTGGATAAAAGTCTATGCTACATGTAAATTCTCATTAGCAAGTCTTGTAACAGTTTTCATAATTGTATGATATTTAACATTTACTGAATCTGGACGCAAAGCTCACTAATGGAGCTGTTTACCCTGGAGGATCTGGCAGGCTTTATCCAACAAATACCATTTAAGCAGAAATAAATTATTGAATAATTCATGTCTAATCTGTAGCCAAAACAAAAGACAGTGTCTTATATCTTGGTGATTCAACAACATTACCAGTCAAAAAATGTATGGTCGGTAAGATTTTTAAAATAGTTTTGAAAAACATCTTTTATGCTCAGCAAGGCTGCATTTATTATTCTAATATGTTAACGTGGTGCTCAAGAAACATTATTATCAATGTTGAAGGCAGTTGTACAGCTTAATAATTTTGTGAAAATCATAATACATTTTTTATCAGGATTGTTTGATTGCAAAACAATAAATAAAATCAATTTAATGCATCCTTGCTAAATAAAAGTAGTAATTTCTTTCCAAAAAAAAGAAAAAAAGAAAAAAGATTAAAATTAAAATCTTACTGAGACCAAAGTTTTAGAGTGGGATAAATTCGTTTGGACAAATGCCATGTGGAAAATGTAGTTTTTTTTGGCTTAAAACAAGTTCTTAATGCTTTTCTGAAGTGCATCTCTCAGTGCTGGATTAACATGGTGACACATTTTACCCCACTCTATTTTTTTTTTTAGTTAGCCAGGTGGGTATTCGATAACTGAAAACACAAAGTCAACAACTTTTAACTCTGTTACATCCTTTACACTGACACTCATGATGTTAGTTTTAAATTCTGGGCCACACCGGAGGGCATCTTTGCACTGAATAATGTGAGTTTGTTTAACATGATTTATTGACTGCAGAGCAAAAGCAGAAAAATATTTCTCAGAAACAACATTCTGCAGCAGCCTGTTCTTTAATTACATCTGTCATTACTGTACACCCTTGCTGGAACACCCATGTATTTTCCATTGTGTGGACCTCAGATTAAGAGATGTGTTCAGTTCAGAAATTGATGTCAGGATGAGTTGTTATTTAGCAGTCAATTCCCCAGAGGGCTTTTGATTATTTGTGCCCTGTCAGTAGGGTCAGAAAATGAGTAATGTCTGTGATGGCAATCAATCAAGATAGAGAATTGGCAAGAAACATACACAATCCCTCCCATAATAAGAGCAGTGAAACTGTACTTTCAGATTCATATCATATTCAGCTAATGCCTGTTATAGACTATGTATATATGCTGCAGTTTTTAGAGCTTCTCAACCTCCCTGAGGATATAGCTACTCAGAACGCAGAGCTTTGTTAGTTGAACTCTTTAGCTCACACCTCTGTGAGGTATATGGATGCACACACACACACACAGTCATTCTCTCAGTTGTTTCCTCTAATGATGTCCTTAGGCACATGTGCATAGATGTACAGTAATGTTTGCTCGTATGCAGCGTTGTGAGATCATAATACTATATGCTGATATACTTTAGCCTAACTGTGTCTGTGTGTTTTTATGATATTGTGCTCACTTGATATCAGGTCTCACATCCTCGTCTACACTGTCATCGAGGCTTGAGTGATATATGTTTACACACACACACACACATATATAATGTATGTATGTATCTGACCTTGCAGTCATTTATAAGCAGTGTATACATCCCTCAGAAGGAAGTGTGTGCTGATGCAGTTTTATGCTTCTCGTGATTTTATCAATAGCTTAATTTATTGTTTTCTTTCTAGACATTCGTAAACATAGTCTTGTGATGTTTACAGCTTTAAAGGTCTTTTTCACATGAAATATACACAAATCTGGTACAAGTATGCGGTCTTGTTTGTCATGAATACAACATATTTAACTATTTATAGAATATGTGTGTGTGTGTGTGTGTGTGTGTGTGTGGGTATATATATAAATATTATGTGACACTGAATACTGAAATAGTGCCCACTGAAAATTCAGCTTTGCCATCACATGAATACAATTTTAAAATATATTTTAAAAAGAAAATTATTCTAAATTGTAATAATATTTCATTTCAATATTTTTTTTTTTTTGCTGTTTTGGTATGAATTTCAAATCATCATTCAAAAGTTCCACCTGTGTTTATATTACAACTAGTCATGTGTTAGTTTGTGCCACTTGTTCCTCCTTTTGTGTTTTCTTGTTCTGTAGTAGAAACTTAATTTCTATACAGCCATTGTATTATCAATAAAACTGACTTATATTTACAGGATTATTATTTTGTTCCACACATGAATCTAAAAGTGTTCCAAAACTCTTCCTTTGTAAATCAATAATAAAATATTGTCTTTTAAATTGCTTCATATTCTTTTCATAAATCTCTTTTGATGTATTTTGTGGGAAGGAGTTTACATCAAACCACATTAGCACCGGCTAGTATCCCAGAGTAACAGGATTAGGATTCGCTGTTGTCTGTGGGATAATTCCTCTATCATAGCAGCTCAATGTGTTG
Source organism: Carassius gibelio (assembly GCF_023724105.1). NCBI lineage: Eukaryota > Metazoa > Chordata > Actinopteri > Cypriniformes > Cyprinidae > Carassius > Carassius gibelio. Next base: position 17,046,090 of record NC_068378.1, on the reverse strand, counting down.
TTGACAGCAGCAGGTTTGTAGAGGAGCTAGGAATTAAATCACTTAACAGTTGTGCTTTAGACATTTTGGGCTTTTGTAATTCCAAGACACTGAAATACAAAATGGTAGAATGCAAAAGATAATGTAATTTTTTTTCTGATTTTGTGAAAGATTTAAACAAAGCCACAGTTTGGGAGAGGTGCAGTGTGTGTTTATAGTCTTGGAAGCATGGATGGATGTTGGATGTTGGGTGTTTGTTTACATGAGGGAACATCTGACATTTCTAATTCTGCGTAGGAGTTCGCATAAGGCTTCCAAGGAAATGGGTAATTTCAAAGCTTCCAACTCACCTTCCTATTTCCTGCCATTGCCCTTTTTCATTGAAGATGACATATCTGCTGTAGAATGGCAGCTGGGAACACCACAAGTGTAACAAAGTAGGGAAAATAATCCTAAAAAAAGAACAAAATTGATATAAAATAAAACTATAAAATACTCAGTGTGAGCAAAATCAGAAAGTTTTAGTCCAATGCATTAATATATAGCATTTTCAGGAAAAATTATTTATTTGCTCGTGTGTTTATGTATGTGTTTTTTTTTCCTGACATTAGTTCATCTTATTCATATTTTAGAATCTTTGATGTTATCTTTATTTGATACTTTAATATTAGTTTTATACTCCAATCCAATTTATGGCGCTGTTCCTTTATTTCTTTCCTATCTCTCCAGGTATCTCCCTCCAATTAGAAAATCACATATATATATATATATATATATATATATATATATATATATATATATATATATATATATATATATATATATATATATATATATATATATATATATATATATATATATATACATAGTTCCAGCACTATGTCATTGTTGTACATATACATCTCTCTATTTTGTACCAAAACCTTAATGAGCACTTTGTGCTCTTTGAGCCGTCTGGTAATAATTAACATCTCCTCTTTTGTGCATGCATATTGTTGGTCTCTGATTAGTGAGTTCATGAATATGCATATGTGTGCTCAGAGAAGAGGTTGAAATTGGGTCATAATGGCATGATATTCTGTTCCGGTGCTATGAGCGGAGCATAGTTGCACTCTCTGACACTTTAAACCCTCATAATACTTTGAACCGTCCTGATCAAAGAATAGTGTGTTCCAGAAGGTTCATTGAAACTCCACAGAATCCTTCTGACTCAAAATTGGCTACTATAATCTTATGTCAAAGGACAACAGCATTTACCGTATTTATAGAATACTCCTTCTTGGCCTACACATTGTTCCTTATTGGGCCCTGCATTTACTTTGGAATAACTGAATTTACGTTACCAACCTCAGTTTATCCCTTTAATGTATATTAGAACAGCATGATTTTGACACATTATAAATTTGTTAATTATTATTATTGTCCTTGATAAAGTAATTTATTAGTTTTATTATCTTATTTATTTTGCTATTTATTTATCTCCTTGCATATTTATTTATTTATTTGTGCACACATATTTTAATTTCGTTTCTTTTTTATTTGTTTGTTTATCTATAATTTTGTTTGTGCAGTTTTCCTCCATTGTCAATCACTTCTAATTTTTATATTTTCTACACTTCATTGGTTATAATGAGAGCATTTGTGAGAGTGAAGAACTGAGTCAGTGAGTGCATGCTAAACACTCCATTTTAATGGAAGTGAGTGGATATTGTAAAATCCCAGCTTCAGAGATAAATGCCTCTGATTGGCTATTGGTTTCTTATAATGACCGAGATAAGTTAGACCACTCAGTACCACAATAGAATACAAATATTTTATAAGATCAAATAACTATGCTGAGAATACCTGATTAATCGATTAGTTGATTATTTTTTTCAATTAAGAAAGTAGCTTTAATGCGGCTTCTACATTTATGTAAAAAATTGCCAAAGTTTACAGATGTTTGAAGGAGGACCTATGCATGATCGTCTGAACTTTTGTGCTGAAAACTTCTGAAGGTTTGAATGTTTCTTGACTTCTAACCAGAATGTTTGTTTTGGTTTTTCAAGTACAAAGGGCAATCATCTCTGAGCCCAAATATTATTTTGACAGCTCTCTCTTTTCCATTTTCACTGCTTTGGTTTGTTCTTTTGTTATCAAAGGTCATTTTTAATGGTTTTCTTAGAAAACTGTTCAGCAGAGAACGCTCCTGCAAATTTACTCAGACTCTTCAGGTAGGGTAAGCAAGGTGAATTTCAAACCATTTTTGCATAGGGTTTCTTTGTTTATCTGACAGAATGAAATTTAAAGGAATAATTCACCCCCAAATTTTCTACATTTGCACATTATATGTTTGCTATTAAAATTCCAGAAGGCATGCCAGGTGAACATTTCCATGTCTATTAGACTACAGCTTGAAGGGCAAGATGCTGACAGCCACAATTTTACTGTTAAAATGACTTTAATTTTGTGTTGTGTTCACCAAAACTGGCCGGCCAACATGGAAAATTATCATCAAACCACATGTAAGTTTTGCTGACATGTTTGGGTACTTTATTAAGCACTAAAGTGAGCCAAAGGTCACTGCATCTGGATTAAATTTACCCAATTGGATACTTATTAAATCTCTTTTTGTTCCACAGAAGAAAGAACATAATGCAGGTCTGAATCAACATAAGAGTGAGTAAATGATGGGTGGGTGTGTGCCTTAGTCAACCATGTTGTGCTCAGAGATTTATTTTGTTTGAAAGTGATTATAACTGTGAAAAAAATGACTTTACATAATAACATTAGAGAAGGAGACAGTCCTCCTGACACAGAACAAATCACCTGACCCCCAAACCTACTTGCTACTGTAGCATGTGTCACCATATCAGTTGAATGAGAGAGAACTACCTTTCTCACTGTCTTTTATATTGAATTTTTAGATCCCTATACAGAGCGACAGCCAGACTGCTGTGGACAATGAATGATCTTTCCAAAGCTATAACTTTGTTATCTAAAAGCTTTCGCAGACCACTCTTTTATTTATTAAACTAAAGTTACATTGCAGTTTGTAGGCTTATTGTAATCAGTTTCTCTGAGAACTTATTTTTAACCCACAATCCGATGGCTTCAAGCTAACTTTATTTTATTTTGTTGTTGAAACACTTAATGTATTGCTTCTCCATATGGCTGTTTTTATCACATGAAAAATGACATTTGTCAAAAGCTTTAGAGAAGATAAAACTCTTAAACAGACTCCTGCCTGAGGAGGACTGAGTTATATCTGACTAACAACAAATAAGCTGTTGTGTATCTGTTGAGCCAGTGGTGACAGAATCCACCTCATTGAACTGAAGCAACATGTGGCCAAACCCAGAAGGAATCCAGAGAGAGGATCATCTGTGCAGAGGAGATAGACCGTGTTCTCGCAGCTGTTTTCATCAGCTTATAGCAAAATAACAGACAGATGAAGTGCTAAAAACAAAACGCTCTAGCAGTTTGGAATATAGTGAGTAATGACCCATCACTATCAGGTAAAATTGCAATTTTAACTTTGGTCAGGCTAATTTAAATTGAATTTTGAGAATATCTTTGTAGGCCAAAACCTGGAAATAAGTCAGCATTTTAGCCAACCTAGTATCATTAAAATAGGTACCTCTGGGTACTTTTCTACAACACAATTTTTTTATGTGCCTTACTGCACATTTTGCCGCCATTTCAGAGATAAATGTCCACTGAGTGGAGCTAAAGTACAGGTTCAATAAGTGAACCCTCGCACGTTTTTATGACGTTGCTATAGTTACATATTTCGGTGGTCCAGTATTCAAGTTCCGGGGACTGTCGCTAAAAGTTAATGCTGTATCATGTTGAATATATGCCCTACACCAAAAACCAACCCTAAACCTGCCCGATAATGTTCAAAAATGCAAATCTCCCAGCATATTAATATTGTTTTGAAGTTGTTACTTGATATTCTTCAAGCAATTCTTCAAAAATTGTGCTTTATTAATCGAAACTCTGTAAATTTGTGTGAAAAGGAATAAAAGGTGTCAGAGTTTTACTGCCTCTAGTGTTCATTTCTTTTGGAAACTGCAGTGATATGTATATTTGTACTTATTTCTTATTTTCGTTTCAATGACCTGTAACAATAATCCACCAAAGGCAAGCGTAATGAATGAAAGTACAGTTTATTGAACAAGTGAAATTTAAAATACAAAAAGAGACGAGAATTGACTTGACTTGACTTGACTTGACTTGACTTGAAACATAAACTCACCAACAGAGGGTTACAAGAACAATACTTGACGATGACTTGACAATGGCAACATGATAGCTACTTATACCAAACAATGCAGGTCACATGACACAATCCAACCAATGAGAAACAAGACACATGACTAAGACAACCAATAACAACATGACACACTGAACAAAGGATCTAATAGCAGGATCACATGACAGGGTAGAGAAACACATGACAGGAACATGAAACATGGGTAAATATCAAAACCCAGTGTGACATGACCAAAAGTTTAAGAATTAGAAACTTTTGTTGGTCACAGAACTTCCGTATTTTTCGGACTATAAGTCGCACCTGAGTATAAGTCGCATCAGTCCAAAAATACGTCATGACGAGGAAAAAAAACACATATAAGTCGCCAGTGTTGTGGGTAACGCATTACAAAGTAACGCGTTAGAGTACTCTAATTACTTTTTTCCTGAAATGTGTAACTTAACGCGTTAATTTCGTGCGGAAGTAATCAGTAACTTCGTTATTTTTAAAAAAAAAAGTAATCCGTTATTTTAAGGAAAGGAAAATCCCGACTGCAGCCAGCTTTTTGTCAGACAGTAGGCCTAGGTCTACTGTGCCACATGCGGATGTATCAGCGGAGCCGAAGCTCTGTGATCGTAAAGTCAATGGCTGTGATACGTCAGTGCCCTGCGCCTGACCCTGTGTGTGTGTGGGTTTTTTTTTTTCAAACTCCCGGCAAGATGGCAGAGAGGACAGCGCTTGGTTTATGGAAGTACGCACATTATTTTCAATTTGTCAACGAAAAAGAAAAGAACATAACGGTAAAATGCACACTCTGTGAGTGACACTTTAATAATAATTAGTTCGGCTATTAAGCGATTTGTCATTTGCCTGTGTGGCAGTGAAGGATTTAATTTGGTCGGTTTGTTATCATTTTTGTTTGACAGGCAGCTGTTAATTTCTGTTAGATCGTTGGCTGGCTGGTTGTTCATCATTTCTAAATGGATTTAAATCTGCAAGCCTGTTTAAGGTTGTGTTTACAAGTAAGCATACTTGTACTTTGATAACTGCATTATTTAAAGTTAAAGAAAAATCAGGAGTTATCTTGTGGTGCTCATAATATACAGTAGCCTAGGCTACCCGGGCTGGGTAGGTGCGAATTTTGATTAATAATATGTTCTGTGATAATAAATAAATAAAACGCCATGTGGAATAGCCTATTGCTGACTGTCTTTCCTGTTATTGTTATCCTGCAGTGTTAATTTAGTCAGATGACTGACGTTATTCATTGTCGGGAGTCACGACTTCTAGGTGCATTTAAAGGGGCCAGGGGCTGTGTCTGTCATGTGTGAGCCGCTGCTAACTGCTTTTAATTTTTGGTAACGCATGAGTACTCTAACGCGTTACTTTTATGAATAGGTAACGCTGTATCATAACTGATTACTTTTAATTGATGGTAACGTTGTAACCTAACTAACTACTTTCCAAAGTAACTATACCCAACACTGTAAGTCGCACTGGACTATAAGTCCCATTTATTAAGAACCAAGAACCAAGAGAAAACATTACCGTCTACAGCCGCGAGAGGGCGCTCTATGTTGCTCAGTGTAGGCTGCAGGAGCACTGAGCAGCATCTCTGGCAGCATAGAGCTGTTTTCTGTTTTTTTTAACAGTAATCCAAAAAACCAATGGAAAAATCTCTTGGGTTTTTGTCCAGGGGACAAAGGTGATGCTAACTTCCGGGTTGGCCTACAAAAACAGGTCATCACTGCAGCAATTTTAAGGCAACAACAGAAAAAAAGTGCATTTCAGCATGAAATTAAAATTAATCTATTGTATCTATTCTGTAAATGCATATTGTTATTGATCTTTTCGTGGACACTTCATCCATACATATGTTTCATTTTCTAATGTTTTAATCAAAACATTACTTATCCAATCTGGATTTTTACATTTTGACTACAACAACCACATCTTAATACCAATGCAGTCCCCACCATAAATTGTGTGTGTATATATATATATATGTATGTATATATATATATATATATATATATATATATATATATATATATATATATATATATATATATTTTATTTTTATTTTTTTTTTGTATAATCTTGGATTTATGTCACAATATGGAAGAAAAGGTCAGTTGTTACTTTCAGTATGTTGCAAACTATAAGAAAAATATTATAAGATGTCTTTTTCAAATAACTTTGGAATTTGAGTCGCTTTATCAATTCTACTGACTGTATCAGTATAAACACCCACCTAATACTGAATCCCATGACCTGAGGTCGAAGATAAAGGATATGCAGCCTGTATTTCTTTAGGAAGTGATGGATGAAATTAAGTATCAGGTTGCATAGAGGGTCTTTGAGCAGATATGGCAAGGATGACATGATACAGAGTTTTCAGCTTGAGAAAGCACTGAATCTCTGACACAGTCTCCCATTACTTTGTGTCCAGGTGGGCTGGCCTGTGGATAAATGATGTCACGTTCAGGGAAGCCACTCGTCTAATGGTTTCCACCATGCATAAAGCCATGAAATTACGTAGCCATGGTTGGTTCAGTGACAGTGCCTTGTTTTCCATTTGGTTTCTGATTTATTGTGGCGAGTGATTTTTGGAGATGTAAATTTAACAAGAGGCAGTGAAAAAAGAGGCATCTGTGTCTGATCCGCCGGTGTGTGTGACCGAAAGGCAGGGTTGGATGTCAATCTGTGAAGTCCTCTGTGGAATTGGATCTAAACCAAGGGGAAAGACTCTGAATGAAGTGTCTCTCCATTTTCACTCTCAGCTGAAGAGGAACAATAACAGATGCAGTTGATAGGAAATACGCATTCTGAGCAGCAGAGTAATTCAAGAGTTTGAGAGGGTTCTTGTTCTGTCTCATATTCACTCTGTTCTCTCTTTATAGTGTTTCTATTTTATTTTTCACACACATTCCATCCAAGCCTCGAAACCAGTTCAAAACCATTGTGTCAGTCATCGCCCCCCCACTGGAGCCTGGATCTCTGTTAGAGTGGGACTATATACTGTTCCAGTATGTCATCCCGTCAGAATGCAGGCTATACGCTTTCACCTTCAGCCCTCCACTAGTAACAGCCATAATTACCCCCTGGGTGGTTTGGAGAAAGTTGGGTGTGTGGGGAAAAAGCCCTGAAATGGGTCAGCAGGGCCAATGGGTTCCGGGAAGACAGCAGCAGCGGTAATGAAATCTGACAAGCGATTAATGGTGACTCTACAAAACTTTGGTAGGAATTTGTCTGTACCAGTATTTATTTATGTATTTATTTCAATTAGTGTTGCTGGATGGTAGTAAAAGGGATGGCGGAGCTGTCCAGTACTGTGGTGCTGAAATGCAGTTGCAGCATGAAGAACTTTGGGTGGGTCGTCTTACACTGTGCTTTTTTTCAGCTTTAACATCCCTATCGTCCACTAGATGTAATGGCATTTCATGCGATAGTTATTGTAGTCCTTTCAAAATATTTTATGATAACAAACCACGGATTTTCAGCAGTAGAATAATTCTTTAAATGTTGTCTCATCAACAAAAGCCTAGGTTGCCTAAAGAATATAGTTTTAATTAATTTTGATTCAAGTAGTGAAAACAAATGTAAACATTTTCTGTAATTATTACTTATAACTATAACAAAAAACACAGTATTTTACAAGTATTATGGGACAGCGTTTTTGTCTGTATTTCATAATTCCTTACTATATATGTCAATTGCGGAATCATATTTTCTATTAAAACCTGCCTATTAGCATAAAAATTTAAATAAACGCTAAAGAAATATGATTGTTAATGAAGGGAGTTCTGCTAATGCACCTTTCTCCATACAGTACATTACAAAGTAATTCTTATAAACACATATTCAACAATATAATACTCTTTTTAATATTGCCTTACAAAAATAACATGAATCTTTCCGTTATAAGGTAGTTTTGTAATATTTTACAGTAAAATGCATGTATTATCTCATTAGAACGAATTTGTTTTCAGTTGTAAATAAAGCAAAGATGATTAAAGTAAGCTATACCCCCCCCCCCCACCAGTGTATATGTTAAGGTAATTTACAGTTCGATCGGATGAGAACAAAATTTGAACTGAATTAAGCTGGATAATGACTCTAACATCGACGTTGTTATTAAACTGAATTGAATCGAACTGACATGAGCTAATTATACTATTTCTTTATTTGAACTCGTTTCATAATTGAACTTTGCAACACTGACAGTTATTAAACTGAATTGAACTAAATGGAGCTGAATAATAACACTATAGTAAAGCTGCTGAAATTGACTTTTACAATATCTATTAACACTGTTATTTTTCTGTTTATAATTTTGAAGCTGTTAGAATCAGTCTGTAATGTTAAAGCGCTATGTAAATAAATGTGTATGACAGTTAACCAACTAAAAGATTTTAAACGTAGTAATTTTTGCGTTCATTTCCCATCGTTATTTTTACAGTGTGCGTTGATGGTTGTATTTCAGAAGTTAATCCGCCTTGAGAAATAGGGTAGCCCAGGCAGTAATGAGCCGTATCTATGGATCAATAGCGTGATGCTACGCCGAGAGAGAGCAAAGCACGAAGATGTGGAAGAATGCGCGAGGGGTGGAGTTCTGCTCTTTTACTTTCCACTCCACACAGTGAGTGCAGACGGAGAGATCTCACCGCTGACAGAAGTCGCGCACTTGTACTCTTCCTTGAGGTTTTATATTTAGCAAACCAAACCCTTTATGTAGTCTTCTTTTTTTTTCTTACAAGATTTCTGATTTCTTATTTTGAGCACATCACAGGGCATCCTCGGAGCGCCAGCACAGACGCTGATTCTGTCACCCTGCTGCGGTCCTCGCTGGAGCTGTGAGATTTCAGAAAGCACCGCAGGACCCAGAACTGCAAAACTGTTTGAAGTAGAGGGCTTCCTCTTGTCCCACGCGCCCATGGAAGGCGATGTTATGGATAAACTAGATGACATGGCCTCAGTGTCCGAATTCGACCCTGTCACGGGGGATATTCCCGCCACCAAAGTGGAGATCACCGTCTCGTGCAGGTATGATTCACTCAAGTTTAAATCACTTTGATATCATGGCGTTTATAGTTCATGTTAACCACATAATATCAATAGTTTGATTATTTAAAAATACTTCACATTTTACCGTGTGTTATTGGTCTTAAGTTGAATATTTGTTTCTTTTGGAATAATAATAACAACAACAATAATAATAATAAAAAAGTTAGATTTTTCTTCTTTCTATGTTTTTTTTTTCAACCAGCATACTGGTTCTGTTAACTGAGAGCCTGAGAAGCATCAGTATGGGAATGGGTTTTGGTCTAAAGAAGCATACAAATGTTCTTCTTTGGGATGAGACATTATTTTAAGCATGATTTTCAGAGTTTATAGCCTAACTGTTAATGGAATACACATAAAGGAGTTGCCGTTCACATGCAACAATTTTGATTCAGATTTTCTGGCTCTACAATACTCATATATGAGCGTAAATTTCTAATATATCCAGTTAGTTGCATCTATATAGGCTCCTTGACAAAGTACCTCATGTTGCTGCTCAGCTGTCTCCATGTAGAGATGCCATAAGCTGTCAGATGTACTGAACATCAGGGACAGTCCCCTATAAACATCATCTTTGCTTTACATCAATAATAAATGTCAGGTTTGTGTATTTAGTTGCATTACATGATCTGCTTGTTAGAGGAAAACAATCTTCAGTTTTTCATCTAATTCTTTTTTGATGGCTTGTAAAAAATGTGATATTACTAATTGCCAAATCATAGTACTGTACTGAAGCAAACAGAGAATATTCATGAGAAGAAGCATGAAAACCCCACCCAGATATCCTTATGTCAATGGATAGTCTTTACTACAGTACAAAATAGCAGAAAGGGGTTTTATATGTCGCATGATGCAACATAATTCTTGTTGTATGGGTGAACGATTTTTTTGGCTGATGCTTATCAACATCTTTACTTTCAGAGCAGACAATATTGCTATTATTTAGAATGCATCACTAAAATGCTGCTATACTGGTTCTGAGATGTGGTGAAAATGAATTTCAGCCAGGACCACAGCCGGTTCATTGCTCAGACTGATAGGAGGGCTATTGGTTTGAGTTTTCAATTATCTTGAGGAGTAATGGATACGGCTGGCATACTCAACATCTGCTATGTCTTTAATAGTCGCTTATAGTCAATTATACACGCTTCAGACCAATTTAGACAAAATGATTGTACTGGATTTCCCAACTTGACAGTCAGACCATCTATTTAATGAGAGCAATTTCCTGTGCAAGTAGCTAATAACCATAAGCTTGCCAACTTCTCAGCTGCAAGTTAATATTGCCTGCTGTCTGCATAGAGAAAGAAAGAATACTGATTATGGGTTTAATTTGGTCTGATTGTTAGCTGAATGAATTTCTCTTTTAAAGACCAAGACTCCATCACATTAGCTAAATGTGATCTTAACTGTTTTTAATAAACTAAATATAAATGTATTTTTAAAATTGAAATACATTTGAAATGTAATGATTACATATCAAAGGACAAGCAATAGTACCAATTATACATTACACAAAAACTCTTTGAATTGGATTTTAATTTAAACTTGACATTATATTAATTTGACATGGGTCTTAAATAACATGCACTCATAGATTTATTTATTTTTTTTGCATTTTATAGACGTTTCTTCATTCTTTATTTTCCTTGTCAAATAAATAAACTACAAGAAAGAGATTTATATGATATAACCTTATATATAATGAGTTCAAATAAAATTCTAATTAAAAAAAAAAAAAAAAAAAAAAACAGAAAAAAAGAAAATCTGGATTAAATTTAAAGTAGGAATATAAGTTTGTCCTGTAGGACCTCATTTGATTCTAAGATCATTTTTAGAAGATTTTTGTTTGATCTGATTAGGTTTAGTGCAGTTTTAATTATGAAATTCCATCAGCATTGCTTTATAGGATTTTTCATTCTTCCCGGCTCTACATCCCCATAACTGCAATAATCAAACACAGATAACAAACCTCATTAGTCTTATCAAATATGTGATCAAATTATAGATTTTTGTAAAATTATTTTTGTTATTCCTTTTAATTGAATTAGATTTCTGCCACCTTCTTGCGTCTGTGATTGAATAAAGAATAAGTAAATCTATTGGCCCTGAACCATTATGGCTTTCTCTGTCAGTGCAAAACATTCTCTCCAGGTCTGTGATGAGACTCTGTGTGGTGGAGGTGGAAATCATCACCTGCGTTTGTTCTTTGTAATTGATTTAGTTTGGGCTGATTATCAGGGGATTGTGGCAGACATGGAATTGAATCGCTTCACTTCCCCCTCCAGATTCTCTCATAACCTGCTGATGATATTGGAGAGCAGAAAGTTTGGTCTGACAAATCAGAGGCTTTGTGATATCCCTTATCATGAACACACAAACAAAAGATGTCCTGTGGGTGAGAGATATGTGATTGATCCAGTTGTCCGGCACTAATCAGGTTTTGTGTTTTGATTGGTTTGTTTTACTATGGTCAAATGGTAAAAAAAAAAAAGTTTTTGGATATACTTAGTGAGTCTAAGAAAGATACTGTTTTGTTATACACCACCGTTCATTTTGAGATCAGTAAGTTTTTTTTTTTTAAAGAATTTATAAGAAATGTTACTTAGGCAGCAAATCAGCATATTTAGAATCATTTCTGAATGATCATGAGACACTGAAGACTGAAGTTATGACTGCTGAAAACTCGAATAAAACACGTTTTAATGTTTCAAATAAATATGCATTTTTACTAGCAAACCATTTAATCCTAAATATTTTGGAGTTCAACAAAGCTCCTTGCTGCTGGGAAACATGGTTTTAGCAATGCTGTCCCTGCCAAAAACCATGTGTCCCTGTTGTTACTGTCCCCCATGAGTAGCTCTCTGTGTTGTAAAAGTGGAGGAATAAAGTTACAGTTGTTGGCAAGCTTCAGTTTCACTGCAGATCCACGTCCTTCTCTTGGTTGACCTTGCAGTTGAGGATCCAGATCATGGAATACATCAACATTCACTGCACCCCTCTGCTGCTTGCCTCTTTAGGCTCTACTCTGCTGAGAATGGCTCTGTCTGGTGGGTATTTGCAAACCTGGAGATGATTTACGGTTGGGATTCAGCTCCATTATCTGCATGTGACTTGATTCCAAATGGAGCCGTGGTATATTGTAAGCCGTTATTGTTCTTTTGCTATTTGTTCAGCTCCAGTGCCTCTTATTGCTGGATTTCCTCGTGTGGTTATATATGCTAAAATAATAGAGCAACTTTAGTCCTAGAGTTGTGAATATTACAACAGACGTTTATATTTTCCTTATTGTCCTGCTTCCAACATGTCTTCTTTCCTAGAGTTAAAGGTATTGTTCTTCCCAAAATGAAAATTTGCTTACCCTCAGGTGAACTAGATGAATTTGTTTCTTCATCTGAATTTGGAGAAATATAGAATTACATTACTTGTTCACCAATGGATGCTCACCAATAAATTTATTACAAACACAGTTTTAGCTTCGCAATTCTTTATGGACTGGAGTCATGTGGACTACTTGTGGATTATTGTGATGTTTTTATCAACTGTTTGGACTCTCATTCTGATGGCACCCATTCACTGCAGATGATCCATTTGTGGCCAAGCGATGTACTGCTCAATTTTGCCAAATATATTCTGAAAGACAAACACATCTGCATCTTGGATAACCTGAAGGTGAGAAAACTTTCAGCAAATGTAATTTTTTGGGTGAACTATTTATCTAAATATTCTGCCACTAAAATGAAAGAACAATCAGATGCTACTTAAACCTTACCTGGCGATGAAGGAAGTAACTCCAAAGTGAGACTGAGAAAAAGAGAAATGTAGAAAGATGGATGGAATAAATTGACTGGATAGATGTTTGATGGATAAATGGTGAGGTCTTCAGTGTGTGGTAATAATGCGGAATCAGTGGCAAAAAACTGTGAGAGGCTTAATGAGATTTACAATCATTATGTATTCACTCTGTAATCTATTGCAGAAAGTGATTGTGCATATGTGTGTGTCCTAGTTTATGCATTGTTTTCATCCAGTCTCTATTCACATCTTTTTGTCCTGATTTTTGTTGTGATTTTTTTCTGTAGGATTGATTGACATAACTGATGTCTGGAGGAATTGACTGATATTACAATATGGCAGTCTTTTGGAATCTTTTTGAATAAACAAGTCTGTGATATGGCCAATATGTGATTAAAATGAAATCTTAGGCTGGGAGAAAACAGTTTTTAAAAGAGGGACTAAGAGTTTGACCTCTGTGTGTCACCGAGGGAAGTTCTTAATATGGTGAATAGTCTAACAGATGGTTGAGGGAAAAAAAAACAGCTGCTGAACGGATGGATTGGCTGGGCGAGAGCTTGGCCAGTTGTTAATTGAGCTGGCTGATTTAGTATGCGTATATAAATGTGTTAGTAGAGTGAGTGTGGGTATGCCTGCATTTTGACAGAGGATGATGTCAAATCAAAGAGCTCAAAACGGCTGTCTCACAAACCCAGAATTCTCTTGTGTGCTCTTTTTGAGCATCGTGTGAAGTGACAAAGATACTGGGAGAAACAAGGGGCTTGTCTACACTTGCAATTCAACTCTGATCATTACTGAGCTTATTCAGTCGAGTGCAGCTGACCCCTTATTTGAATGAAAACACATTGATTGGCATCATAGTTTTGAATGTCCATAATCAAAACATCAACCGACTCTTTGTGATGTGCTAAATATCAGCATTGATGATTTAATTTTAGTATTATTATTTTTATTATTATTATTATCACCTATTTACTCTTGGATGTTATTGTAAAGTTGTTACAGAAGGCTGGTTAGGTGTGTAAAGCCGTACCTGTTTGCTATCACCAGTCTGACTAGTTTGTTTGGTGTGTTCCACTCATCGGCTCTCATCGGGCTCACATCGGCAGCAGTTTGCCCAGTTATGTCGGCAAGAGTGAGAACTCTGATTGTTTACTTTTTTGATTTCATGAATCAAAATATAACTCCAAAATTCCTTGATTAAATAATTTGCTGACATTTTCAGGAAGAAAATATTTATTTATTTTATTTGTGTTATTTATTTATTTATTTATTTTTTTTTTTTGTCAAATTTCAATTTAGTTTTGTTATTTGACATTGTTTGACAATTGACATTGAAGAAATGTTCATCATTTTGTCTCAGCAATGATAAAAAGGACATCTATTCTTTTAGAATTAGTCTTAAATCCCATTTTGTTTAAAAAAAAGTTTTATTGTGAAGCAGTATTGTGAATCCTATTGCATCTTGAGTTGAGTGTATCTTTACGTCCCTACCCCTTTGTGTAACTTTTTTTTTTTTTTTTTGCATACAAAACAACATAGTGGTTTCTCACTTATCGCATTAATTTATTCTCATATAACTAATTGTTCATCACAAGTGTTTAGGGATGCACAATATAGTAGGACCATATCGCAATACAGTTTATATATTTTATACAATACACTACAAGTGCAAACAGTACAGTTTGTGGTTCTTTTTGGTTGCTCACCAAAGCTGTATTAATTAATCAAAAATACAATAAAACAGTAATATTGTGAAATATTATTACAATTTAAAACCCTGTTTAAACAGCTGAACTTGCAGCAACCATTACTCCAGTACTCAGTGTCATATGATCATTGTGAAATTATTCTAATATGCTGATTTGGTATAGACAAGAATGTCTCCTAAGCGATTGAAGTTGATTGAGGAACATTTGTTTCTGAAGAGAATGCTCCCCGATCTACCTAAATGCTTCTATGTTCGCGTGAATTATTTGTGATCAAGCGTCACCTGAGTAGGTTTTTTCTGATCGCCTTTACTAATAATATGTGCTAATTAGCAAGTTTCACAATAAATGTGGCTGAAGTAAACAGTCCCTCATAGGGAGGGGCGGGGTCAGCAGAGCTCATTAACATTTAAAGGAAAATGCTACAAAATGGCTTGCTCTGAAAAGAGCTGTTTTTGACAGGGTAAAAAAAGGTGTTTTTTACAATACCATTGAGAAATTTTAACCAAACTATTTTACAGACTTTTCATTAAGACCCTAAAGAATCATATCAACTTATGGAAAATGGGCATCTCATGACCCCTTTAATATTTTTGTGGAGACTGTGGTACATCTTTTCAGTATTCTTTAATTAATAAAAACTTCAAATACATTGTCTGTAAAAAATCTTTTGTAACATTAATGATGTTATTACTGTCAATTTTGATAAAATGATTGCATCCTTGCTGAATAAAAATATTTGATTATTTAAATAAATGTAAAAATATCCATAAATATTGTTTCAGAGCTGTTGGTTATTCAGTGGTGTATGCTGAAACTTAATTTATTGACACTCTAATTACTTAATTACACAATTACCAACACTTTAGCATTTTTTTATAACGTTTTTCTTTAGCGATTTTTGTCCTATATGACACTTCATTAATATCAGACCTGCTGAACCACTGTTTTATTATTTGTGTTGTCCTCTGTAATCAAATACTCAACATGTCTATCCTATAAAGAGGTAACTCAACTTAAATGAGCACCATAGATCAGGATTTGCTGTGTAACAGTGATTAACCATCACATAAGTTTCATTTACAAGCTATTGAGCAAGAGACATGCAAAACGAGATCAGTGGCCCTTCGGCTTCTGACTTCACTAAAGGTTTTTGTGGAGATTTATGCCTGGTTTATGAACAGCACTTGGGTTTTATTATGCTGTTTCATTCTTGTTGTTGATGAGCTGGAAAACTGCTGACACTCCTGTTCTTCTGTAATTACTCCTCGAGGAGAAGACAGAGGGATTGTAGATCATATTGCATTTAATGAAACACTATAACAGGAATTCCTAGGTCTTAGAAGTGGCACAGGACCTTTGAGAGACATAATATTGTTCTGGTTGGTTGCCAGTGCCCAGTGTGCCTTTAGGTGACAGTTAGATGGAGCCCTAGGACATTAAATTACACCCTGCTGGTGAATGTTTTGCCTGGTGTTTCTCAAACTCAGTCCTGCTCTTGGCTTTGTTCAGAGTTCATAAAATAGCCATGATGATAAGCACTCTCCACTGACCTGAGAGTCTGTCATGGTGGTAATACCCCTGTCATGGTGGCCAGACTACAAGAGTTTTCATTCCCGGCAACATGATGAGCGACATGATCCTTTCCTCTCCTCTACCTCCAGGGCTGAGATGCACTCTGAAATTTCTCTTTGCCCCTCTTAACCAGAATTACTTAACTTGAATTACTTTTTTTCTGCTTCTTTGAACCAATGAGGATTGATTGGCTGGCTGAGGAGTTTAGAATCTATTTTGAACCCTCTGGCTGAAATAGCTTCTCCCGCATGAGGGTGCCAATTACAGTGCCACTGGGTTCTGGGAGCATGTGGGTGAGAAGGGGATTGGATCACAAGTTCAATAGTGTCAGGCCACTTCCTTAGCAAAGAGAGAAAAACTGATCTGTGGTGCTAATATCACCAAAATGAGATGTGTTATCATAAATATCAACACAGAACATTTTGATCCAGTGCAAGCATTCAGGAAAGTGTTAACTATGAATGTTTATTGATCAGCGATAAACACGGGAGAGGGCCAAATCATGAGAAACCCTAAATCACCTTTTATTAATTTTAAGCTGCAGAAACCACGTTTACAAGTATATGCAGCAACATTTAAACATCTGTTCGGAATTTTGAAACTTTTGTTTAGAATTTTTTTCTTTTGTTTTGCTTTCGATTCCTTTGTTCCTTTTTTGGTTATTTTCAATTTATTGTCTATTATTTTAATTGTTTTATTTAGATAAATATGAGTTATGCACATTAATAAGTATACCAATTAAAAATCTTCATTTCTATTTATTTTCTGTGATGACTCTGCCTCCTCTTTCATTCTTTCTTTTGAAGATTGTTTTAATATTTTGTCAATATAATGAAAGTCCAATAACAACATATACATATAAATATACATATACATACATACATACACACACACACACACACACACACACACACACATATATATATATATATATATATATATATATATATATATATGTGTGTGTGTGTGTGCATGTGTGTGTGCACGTATACATAAATATATATATATATATATTTACACACAAATACACAAACAGACACAAATATTTAGTCTCTTTTGTAGCTTTGCTAACATTTATATACACTTTAGAAAGAAAGCATGCCAAGCAAAGCACTGATTAATGATTTATGTGTAAATGTATGATTAATATCCTGTCTTTTAAGGGTAAATTTAAACCTTTCTTACAAACTTCTCACATTTAAACTGCAGTGTTCTAGGATTCCTTTCAAGATGCAGTCGTGCCTCAAAGCCCAAAGGAGTTAATTTGAACTTACGGTCTGTGTTTGAACATCACAGATCTGTCAGAGCCTCTATATGTTCAGACAGTTAAGCCCAGTTCAGCAGAACAGTATAAGTGCTCTTCAGAAGCCTTTATTTCAACAGTTTTAACAGTAGGTCACTCATCATAGAACATTGTTTATTCGCTCTTAGTACCGCACATTTTCAGCTTTTCTACTTTTCTAATGTCTGTGTAATTTATTACAGGCCTTTTTTTTAAATATAGACAGAAAAAAAATAAAAATAATCCACATGGCTTTAAGTAAAAAAAAATATGTGAGTTTATCCTGTTTTTATAAGACTGCTTCAGTGCAGTTTAATTTTTGCTTTACACATTAACATCAGCAGGTTCTATCCTATGAACTTTTTTGTTTTTAGGTTCTCAAGGTTCTATATTCCACTGGCGAAGGATTGACAGGTTAATTTAAAATGTTTTCAGTTTGCAGGAATGTTTAATAGGAGAAATAACAGTGGTTTTCTGCCTGTGTCTTTTGGAGGTTTGATACGACAGCACGCATTATCAATTTTCTGCATTTTCAAACCACACATATTAAAGCCAGCATCTCTGACACTGATGTGACAGAAATGAGATATTTTTCCTGTCGAATTAAATCAAAGTTTTCTTTGATTGTTTTTATGAGCCTGGCTAAATTTTAAGGTGTACAATTTTGAGTGATTTCAGTTTATTGAACCTGCATGCCAGAATCACTCTCTGATTCAATATGCTGTGATTAAACAATCCAAATCATGACAATTAAATAGATCCCAAGAGCTGAATGGGATGGAGAATTGTTCAACTCTGCGAAAGATACAGTTTGAACATATTTTGGCATGATTTTTATGTTATAAAAAATTTAAAGATTTTGTCTATGTTTTGAATCGTGACTTGTCATTTAGCAGACTGTTTAATTCAGAAGCTTTCAATGGGCAGCTAAATGAAATCACAGCGGTGCACTGAGAATCTGTCGTTTCAACTCACTTTTGAACCCAGGTTCATTAATCAAGGAGACACTGGAGATGATCAGACAAAATTTCAGTTAATGATGGACCCCTACCTGGATTCTAAGTGGTACCTTTTAAATTAATCTGCTAGAAAGGCCTAACCACAAGACTTCTATAAGAATCAAGTTCCAAATCATAGATTCCTTATAGCTTGTAAGCTAAGACCAGATTCATGATTAAGTGCTTCTGTTGTTGTAGAAATATGCTGCACATTATGCTTTTGAATTGACCACTGATTTTTTGGAGTGACTGAAGAATAACGAAGAAAGTGTATCTTGTTTCAAAACAGTTTATGTCAAGAGATGTTTTGGTTGCTGCTAATGGAAGGGAATGGATGGTTTCTGAAATAACATGTAAATGAGGGCTCCGTTAGCTTTATTTGTGAGGCCTTTGTATCATGAACTGTTTGACTGAAGTGACCTAGTTTATTAGCCCATAACTGATTTTCTTTTTCTTCTTGTTTTCACAGAAACCTGTTAGATCGAGACACGTTCTCAAAGTCTGATCCTTGTAAGTACTTCTCTTTTTACATAACTGAAGCACTTGTTTTTGAACCTGAAATCCCATTATAATCTCTTTTTTTTACACACATTGAAAAACTTTGCCTGCAATTTGTCTACTCTGCTATTTCTCCAAGTTGCCTAAAACACATGCATAGAATTTGCATCACAATGTGACAGCTTTTCCTCACTATCAACAGAAATGCAGAAGTGCTTAATATAAGCAGAGCATGAGCTCGACCCCCTGAATACAAATGCTTCATGAGTCATGGGGACGTTCAGACCTGTGTACCGTAAATCTCTTGCTGAAGACAAGATTATGAAATAGAGAGCAATGGGTCAAATAGTCTGGCCATCTTTGCAATTCTAATCTTTGCAAGAAGAACATTTATTGCTTAGACTGCTCTTCCATCAAGGAAACTTAATGTTTAACATTATTAAATTATTATAATTCTGTTAATCTTCATTAAACCCTCATGCTCCACAAACCGTAGTAAAAAAGCAATCTATTTAAAACACTTTTTTTTTTTTTTTGTTCAAATCGCTTGAGACTTTCTGATAGAAAAAATTCTAAGTACAAAATTTGTTGTTCCAATTTAGCAGACGTTAATACCAGTTTGGTATATTAAAAGTACAATTATAGGGTATTTTCACTAAGTACAGAAATATCTAAATGTATCTGTAGTATTCTTAGCACAAAATAAATATATTTCAAACACATATTAGTATATTTATTTTGCACTAGGGGTTGTATGTGTAAAACTAATAACTTTGGAATGAACCTTTTTGTTTTCCTTTTAAATATTTGTATATTCCCTTGACCCAATAAAAACCTAGTTGGCAGACTCTTTAAATTTATGGTGAATCCTAAAGCAAGTATGAACTTTTGGCTCGGATATAATCACAGCAAAGTGCTTTTTTCATTATTCGTTTAGGGGTAAAAAGAAGTTTGATATACACAAGCAGTACTTTACTGTTAGCAAACATCCTGATGCTGCCCGCACTGCTGAGAGTGGCCTTTAGATGACAATTTTAATATCTGCTGCACTTCCCTAACAAAAATTAAATAAACTAAACAAAAATTACAGTAGTGAGAAAACAGTAGGTAAGAAAGCGTCTCATCATAACAATGTATAAAAAGCTTTATTCAAGCAGCTTTACTGTATTAAAGTGTCAGTGTCGCTTTCAGTTAGAGTTACTGTACAACTTGACTTATGAAGCAGCTCTCCAGTGGGAAGCTAGGTAATGTTTAATTTTTTTTATTGGTCAATGCAAGGTATTTAAAAAACATTTTTTTCAAGAGATAATGATGTGAATAAAATAGTGTTATCATTTATCTTTATTTTGTTCCATATCTACAGACTAGCAAAAGATGTTGGGAAAATGATGTGTCAGTCAGTTAATTCTTCACACAGTTAATTAAATGGTGAATGAGAAAGGCCTCTCTCTCCATCATTCCATTATGTGTGCCAAATATATTTATTTATATTTTAAAAATAAATAATTGTAACTGTATAACAGCAAATTGTTTGACATTTTCAAAAGCAGAAGTGATTGCCTTGTTTTATTATTAGATAAAATATGGATAACTTAATATTTTAACTAATTGCAAAAGCTGAATGAATCATTCTATGAATGAAACATTCTAATAATCATAAGATTAATAATTATCAAAACAATAATTTTTTGCAGCCCTTAATTGTATAAAATAATTTATAAACATTGCAAAAGCCAAATAATTTGGCTTTGGAAGAATTTAATAAAAATATTGTGATTTCTTCCAAAATTCTATACACAAATTATAGGAAATTTCAGAGACAAATGTAAACAGGAAACTCCATTAATTGTCCATTCACTTATTGTCTGTAGGAAACAATTAAGACAGTGACATTCTATGGGCTACTTAGCTTCTCATTGTTCAGTCTTTCTTTAGAGATGCATCTGTAGTAAATGCAACATAAAAGCTTTTTCTTGAAAATGAAATAGATGCTGATTTCTCTCTCTCTCTCATCTTCTCAGTGTGTATTCTGTACACTCAGGGAGCAGAGTCTAAGCAGTGGCGTGAGGTAAGTGTCCATGTTCGGGAACAAACCTACGATCAGCTCTGACAGAGACTCCCTCATTTGCCCTAATCAGCTCTGCATATCCTCTCTGTCTCTCCGCCCCCTTCACTCTCTCCGCAGCCCTCTGGTGCCCATCACTGCTCATTGATTCTCCTGTTGAATATTCATGAATCAGTCCCCGTGGCCCAGAGTGATTGAGTGGTTAGATGATTGTAGACTTTCCGTTAGCGATTAGCATTAAAGTCAATCTGGTTCTAAAGTTATAGGCCAGTGCATTTGTAATGCTTCCCAGCTTACTCAATGTGATTTTTCACACTTAAATTGTGTTGAGCTGGAAGACGCAGCCCTTGGATTTGCCAGGTCATTGCAATCAGCTGATAATCAGACATCCTAAGTCTATCATATCCATCAGTTTGCTAACAAAGCCCTTCAGTTTAAAAAAAAAAAACACATTGCGGTTCTCTTTTGCAAGCCTTGGTTTGTGTTTCAGACCCTTTTAATTGAATCCCTTATTAGCGGGTGACAGTTGTTTTAGCAGGTTTTCTCAAGGCCAACGTGAATGCATAAAAGCGGTCATAAATGTCAAGATGTGTGCATGAGGAGCTGTAACAAATTTTTTACCCAAAATGAAACCATACCGGTGTCGATTGTCCTTCTTCGCAGATGGTTTTGATGAAACACCTTTCTCAGAAGATAAAAGATGACAGCTTACATAACACTGAGCAGGTTGCTCACTCCGATTAGTTATTTGGACTCTTTCTCCATTCCTGTGCCTTTGTAAGATGCCTCTTGTTTGGGTATAATATCAACTGCTGTGGAAAAGAGACAGTCAAGCTGTAAGGGATTGATAAGGATGGAGTTTCCTTTGAGCATTTTTCTTTCTCAGCAGGAGATTTGGGAGTTTGTGTGTCTCTTTGTTACTAACACAGCATAAGAGCTTTACTTTGAGTGATTGTGTCCATGGTTTGGCTACTGTATCTTACTATTATTATTTTTTTTTACACATTAATTAGCAACTAACCACTGAATTTTATGCATTAAAGTGATCTCACCATAGATAAGAGTGTTCTCTTAAATGAACAGAAAAATTGCTGTAACAGTCTAGAGTAGCTTAATGCTTAATGTTTTTTTTTTTTTTGGTAGGTCAGGTATAGTTCTTTAGATAGATATTTCAGAAACTTTTTTTATACATAAATAAATAAATAAAAATAAATAAAAACCAATGAATCAATAAAATCAAATCTTTAATTAGATCATTTACCCTTCATGTTGTTCCAAAAACCTGTATGACTTTCTTTCTCATGTGAAACATGAAAGAGGATATTTTGAGAAATGTCTTTTGAGAAATTGTGGAAGTCAGTAGTAGCCAAAAATGGTTTGGTTACCAACATTCTTCAAAATATATTATTTTATGCTAAAAAGAAGAAAGAAAGTCTGTAAATAAAAATTTGATGTTTATCAACTTACCCCAAGGGCATCCAAGGTGTAGGTGACTTTATTTGTTCAGTAGAACACAAACTGAGATTTTAGAAACAAACTGTTGCAGTCTGTTAATAATGCATATAATGCAGGTGGATGGGAATCAAACCTAAAACATACAATAAAAAATAAAAAAAATGAAATCATACACAAACAAGACCAAATTAAACCCTGTGGCTTGTGATGATATATTGATATGTATAGACACAAAATGATCAGTCTGTGCAAGGAACTGAACAGTTTTATATTATTTATATTGTTTTTTACCTGATGCACTGCAATGCCTGAATGCCTGAGTTCCTCCTCAAAACACAGCCTGTGTGTGAGGCATCTTCTTCTTCTTGCTTTATGGCAGATCGCAGACTTATAAGTGATATCTATTGCTTTGAAGATGTTAAGGGCTGGACTGGCAGAAACTTTCTACAACTAAATGCAAAAAAAAAAAGCAAAACTGAGATTGTTGTCTGTCGACACCCAGGTGCTGTCTTGGATATCAGTATTACTCTAGATTATGTCATCAAACATTCATCCTTTTGCTAAAAAATTAGGTGTGATTTTTGACACTGATCTACATTTTGAAAAACACGTAAGTGCTGTGGTGCAGAGCAGCTCTTTTCAACTAAGGTAAATAGCCAAATTTAAATCTATGCTCTCGTTTAAGGATTTAGAGATAGTTACTCACTGCAGTGCACTTTATATGGGTCTCAAGCATTCATCTCTGAATCACTTGCAGTTGGTTCAGAACACAGCCGCGAGGTTGCTGACTAGTACTAAGAGGAGAGAAAGCATTTCTCCTGTCCTAGCATCTCTTCATTGGTTACCAGTGCAGCATAGGATCCATTTTAAGATTTTATTATTTGTGTATAAAGCATAATAATTATTTTAACTTAAATCTTGAACGGTTTTTAATCGCAGTCAGATTAAATTCAAGTCATTTTTTAATCAAAGTCATTGATTTGTTTATCCTATTTTGCATAAGTATCTTTTTTCCTGTTCTGTGCGTCATGATTATGTTAAACTTTACTTATGCACCTGTTCGGATTTCAAACCCTTGTCTCATCACCACTGTTGTAAGGCTCAAACTTTTACAAATGTCAGCTGCCCCAAATGAGACAATTGTGTGTTTTATCCTTCTCTTCTTTTCTGAATGTGACCTTGTGTTATTGCTCCCGTAGAGTTTGTTTTGCACAGCAGTAGTCTGAACAACTGTTTTTTTCACTGTGCCTTGACTGCCTCTTTAACACTTCACGAGAGGTAAAGCTTTTTCAAAAGCTGTTTGGTGATTTAAACTGAATATTTTTCTTTGCATCTCCTCTCTCTTATGGGATTTCAGTCCAAAGGCAGTTTTGACAAAAGGTTTGGAAATAAATGCAATACTTACGGAATAATGCACCATATATGACAAACCATAAAAGGCATTATGGATTTATATACAGCAGCAGGTCGACAGAATGATTTATAGCAGATGTAAAGTCAGACTGTGAGGTCGTATTAGCGGTACTAAAAGCATTATGTTATGAATCCTAATGACTCTGTGGTCTTCTGTCACAGCTTTTCTTGAGAATGTTCAGTCATTCTTAGCCTTTGCAAATTATCAATGTTCATGGTGCTGAAATATAAATTCATCCTAATTTTTGAAGATTTAAGAGTGTTATTTGTGGTTGCAGGCTACATGTTTTTAAAATGGTCTTTTAATATGAAGGTTTATGACTCTTTAAGCTACAGCTGAGAACATCAGGCAGACATGCCTCAGGCTGTAACCATATAGTACACTGAATGTCTGTGAGTCAGTCTGTGGTGATACATTGTCTCTTTATCATTAACAAGAGCACTGTGGGATGGGCTTTACAGTATGTTTAAATCACCTTATTGTTCCTTTATCGCTCATAAGTGGTCTCCTTCATTTCTGCATGGCCAGGGTGTTGTAACATCCTTCTGGAGAATCATTTACTTATGCATTTCTCATCTGCCTCATTTTGTTTAATTATTCATGGAAAACAAAATTAGCTGAGGGAACCAACAGCAGAGCATCCTTCAAAAGTACAGTGAAGGATGACAGTTTCCTCTCCTCTCCTCTCCTCTCCTCTCCTCTCCTCTCCTCTCCTCTCCTCTCCTCTCCTCTCCTCTCCTCTCCTCTCCTCTCCTCTCCTCTCCTCTCCTCATATAGTAGCCTATTGTATTGTCCTGTATATTAGCATATTCCTTTCCCTTCCTCTTTTACTTAATTTTAATTCCTTCCTTCCTTCCTTCTTGTTTACTTTTTCAATCTTCTTTTTCCTGTTCACTGGCTGAAGATCTTAAAACATTCACCCATGAATGTAAGAAACATAAAACTCAGATTTACATTTCTTACATAAAACCAACAAGGCAGACATCATCACAGAGACAGTAGAAGATGAAGAGCAGCTTTTATCATTAGTGGATTTAAGGCCTTTTGCATTTCTAGAGGATGTTACAAAAAAAGTGTATTAAATGTTTATGGTTGTACAGTCATTTAGATATACTGTAGGACAGAAAGCTGGAGCCAAACTGTCATTTGCACATTACTGTAGCACAGAAATCAAAGTTGTTTACAGTATTGCATGTGTTCTGGTGGATTAATAGTCATGACACTCCTAACAGTCATTAAAGTGACATCACAAGCAAGTTCAGAACTCATTAATGTTTCTGAATATTTATTTCTTCATTTGCATTCAAACACACACACACACACAAATTATGTGCCACACATACATACACATTACTGATTGTGATTAGGGGTTCCTGTTGTTCATTGGTAGAAGAGATACTTCACTTCTCTAAATATCCCCTCTTGCTGTCCTAGTTTTTCCTAAGGCTGCAGAGTCACAGGAACAGGGCAGTTAGATTTGCCTGTGGCCGCACGGTGCCAACTTTTTCATGTAGTTGTTCTCTCTCTTTTATGTAGTTTGGGAGAACTGAAGTCATCGACAACACCCTGAACCCAGACTTTGTGAGAAAGTACATCCTGGACTATTTCTTCGAGGAGAAGCAGAATTTGCGCTTTGACATGTAAGTTATTCTCTTTGATGCTGACACACAGGAATATGCCTTGCTCTCTGATGAGCTGTCCCACTCCGCTCTTTCTGCTCTTGCTCTGTTTGTCTCCCTCTCTCCTAGTGTGTCCTCCTTGGTAATTATTGATGCTGCATCTCTCTTGACTGTCATGTGTAAGGGGCTGGATCAGTGAAAGGGTGATAAATATTTCAGATCAGTTTTATCCCCAATCTTCACGCAGCTGTCCAAACGCAAATGTGTGACGTGGGATCCCAGATGATTTACAACATGTTCTTCCCTTCCCGCGCCTGACTGTCCATCTCACTCTTATTCAGCTTCATAAATGGGCTCTGCTGAGTTGAAAAAGGCCTGCTGCACTGCAGGCTGGACTTAATTGGAGAGTTCAGGGTGCTGTCAAACCTTCCACGTTTGTGCAATTCCTGCTTATACCACTGCAAATATTCACAGAGCCTACCAGCTGTGCCCCAGAACAGTACTTCCACTCAAATTTTAACAGCATAAAGAATTTAAATGCCGAGTAAGGATGATCTGATTTAAAGGGAAATTATCAATTTTTATTACTAGTAGTGAAATGAAATTTCTAAATTTACAGTATCTTCTACAGTTTGGACAAATAATCATGGCGACCAGATGTTTTGATTGTTAAAGTCACAATTAACTTTTCTTCTGTTATTGTGACGTTAATCCGAAAGTAACATATTATCATTATGACATTTATGACACTTTCATTAAAGCTGCAGTAGGTAACTTTTGTAAAAATATATTTTTTACATATTTGTTAAACCTGTCATTATGTCCTGACAGTAGAATATGAGACAGATAATCTGTGAAAAAAATCAAGCTCCTCTGGCTTCTCCCAGTGGTCCTATTGCCATTTGCAGAAATACATAGCTCCCGTTAAGAAACAACCAATCAGAGCTGCACTCCGTAACTTTGTTTGTGTTCAAAATTTAGAAAAATTTATATAATAAGCGAGTACACCATGAATCCATTTTCCAAACTGTGTTTTTAGCTTGTCCTGAGTCACTAGGGTGCACCTATAATAAGTGTTTATATTCGGACTATTTTAGATTGCGTCAACGGAGTATCCCAGTACCTTTGTGATTCTTCATAGACATAAACAGAGAGAAGTAGTTCTGGCTACGATGTTCTTCCGCAAGACGCAAGCAGTTCTGTTTATTAACCGCTAGAGCGTCAAAAGTTACCGACTGCAGCTTTAAATATTATGGGGTCATTTAAAAAAAATTTAACATTCACAGATGAATTGCTCTCAATATCTATGACATGCATTTAGAAAATAGATGTGAATAGGGGACATTTTCATTTCATGCTGACTTGCTCTCTACAAGAAATCAAAATATTAGCTTTACGAATGACTTAGTTCGTAGGAATCCCAGATTAAAAAAATGTGAGGATGGTTGAGCATTCCTCTTCATAACACATAAAATGGAGCTGTTATTGTCACCCAAGGGAAAATGGGATGTGTCTTTATCTAACAATACCAACTGAAGCTGTTCTTTGCATTTCAGATATGACATTGACTCCAAAAGTCCTGATCTAGCCAAACACGTGAGTATACAGTATGGAAAGACTTTGTATATGCTTTTTGTATTTATGTGCATGTGTGTTTGCTTGGGTGTATATGCAAGTTCTTTGTGCTCATTGGCGATTACGCTCACATTTTGACATGCATGATTTCATTCTGCGGTTGGTTTTATGCAATCTAAGGTGATTGAAACTGATGTCATATTTTGTATGATTATCAAAGCTGTGCAAAAGAATACAATAAAATCTGAATGTATTCTACAGTGCACTTAAAATGGGAAATACAGATAATTTGCAAGCTAAAAATATGCAGTGACAAGATTGAGAGATGTTTTCACTAAACACTTTTTTTCAGTGTTTTAAAAAATTGTCATTCTCTTTAGCAAAAACATATTTTTTTTCAATGCAAATTAGACTATGCAAATTATATTCAAAACTTTTTCTTGGCATGATTAATGAAAATTAATTTATTATAAAGTAATTATTAACAAATTCTTCTTCATCTTCTTATAATATATAGAAGTTATATAAGTATTATAAAATAAAATGTCCAGACAGAGTGAAAATAAGCAACCCTAAGTAGGGATAAATTATAAAACTGTGATTTTGTGTAGAACCAATCGAATGTTTTGTTTGTGTGTCTGTCTGTTTGTTCATTACAATTTTGTTCAATGAAATTCAGACTTATGATTTGGTTTTCTCACTTTCTGTTGTAATCGGTGATCATCGTGGGTGTTTTTTCCTTTCTCTCTTCTCCAAGATCCTTTCTCACTATTCTCTAACTCTCGTTTTTTCTCTTCTATCCTCTTTGGCCTTCTTCAATTCGTTTTTTTTTTTTTTGGTCTTTTCGGTTACATGTTATGCTCTGTTGTTATTGTTATATTTGCGGCCTTACCTCCCTACTGGAAGCCCTCCGATTTCAACGTACGTCTCTGCCTTGCACTCCAAGACTTTTCTCTTTACCTGTACAACTCATTTATACCCAGAACCACACTGACTCATTCTGCTCTCTCTTCTTTACTTCCTGTGTGCCTGCACTCCTCTGGGCCTTCTTTTTGTCTGGGCCACCCTTCTGTAGGACTTCCTGGGTCAGAGCTTCTGCACTCTGGGTGAGATAGTGGGTTCACCGGGCAGTCATCTGGAAAAGCCTTTGGGGTAAGAAGCTAATGAGCCGGGCTTACATTCTCAGTCAGATTGGGATGGATTCAAAGTTAGAGAAGCTCAGCATCTGTACCTGAAGCCATCTCAGATAAATTATTGGCCATATGAAACAGAGACATCACTTTCCGTGCAGCTGTTCTTAAGTAGATCACCTGTATTCCTGTTGAATCTATCTACCCTGCAAAAATGGTTCATTACATTTTATGCCGCATATTGGTATATATTGATGTTTTTGCAAATAAAGCTACAGTATGTGTGCAACCAGTGCCAAGGTTTGTTTGGCTAATAAGTCTGCTTTTGCCAATTAAGTCATAAACATGATTTTTCTTAATTAACTTTATAGTATGATGCACACAGGCCTCGTATAACCTTGGCCAAAAAGCTATCATGCACTTCAGTTGATTGGTTTAACCCATCTTTCGGTTCAGATCTTTCTGAAATGAGCCTGGTGTTCTGTTGTCGTTTAGAGTGTTATAGTTGTGAAATGATGATGGATACTCCCATCTATCCCTCACCATCTGTGTCTTATGTCAGTGTAGCAGTCATTAGGCTTGTCGGTGCAGATTATAAGCATTGATGGAACACAACCAGAGACTTCCATTCTGCATTTATTGCTTAAGTATCTGTCATGCTGCCCTAGAGATTTTTTTTTTTTTACCTACTGGCCATGGTTTTTCTGAAAATAATCTCTTGAACTTTTAAATCACATTCAATTATTTATTTAATTGATCCCCAACAGTGTCATACAGTGAAAACACTTGCATCATTTCTACCTCATCTTAAATTGTGTTGTCTTTTATAACATTGTGTTGGACATGTGAATTTTTGTGGGATAAAGTGACTGATTCTTTTTTTCTTGCCAAGGCTAATTTCATGGCTAGCTAGCTTTCACGTTCCCCTTTAAAATTTGTTTTTTTTTTTTACTTCTTGCATAATTTTACAATCACAGATTGATTCAAAAGTGAAGTTTTTTTTTCATAATTTTCTCATATTTCACCTCAAACAAGCACTTGAGATATTTGTTAGGTAAACTACTCTTTTACCTTTTTTTGCTCAATTTTATCTTTTATCTTTTAACAATTTTATATATTTTTTGGCTGTGGTGGAAAAAAAAATGCCACAGCTGAGAGACAGTCGTATTGTGTGAAGAAAAAAAGAAATATTTACATATTTTTTATACAGTATATATTGTGTAGTTATAGTTCTATTGTGACAACTCTTGGAAGATTTTATCATGGTAATGCATATGGCAGTGTTAATGTGTTTGGTCTTGGTGGAATAGATCTGCTATGCTGTTGCTGTAAATTATTGTACAGGAACTTGCTAATGCCTATACATATGGTGCAATGAGTATTTAAGGTGTACTACTGCTGCACAAATAGTGTATAAAATAACTTTGTAGCAGATCTATACAGGTGGAGCTGGGGAAGGTGGAGAGTTTCAGAGGAACTCTGAAAATGCGCCGTGACCTGCTCTAATGCTAGCCAGCCATTAAAGCAGCAAGTTAATTGGCTGCAAATGCAACATGAACCAATCAAGTGGTTTCCTGCTGTGAAAATCATTAGTTTGTGCTAAAAACCCATGACAGAACTTGGCATTTACTTACATAAGAAATATAATCCACTCGTAAAATGTAAAGATGCTTCTAGTTTAAAAAAAAAAATGGTTTAGTCTAAACTAGAGACATATTTTCCCTCCATGAGCTGGAACTGTTTTAAACCAGTGTTGCTTGGACACAATGCTAAGAGAATACAATAGATCTGAAATTTAGGAGGGAGATGTAACGATAGCCCGGTTTAGTTAGTCTGTATACACAACTGAGTGAGTGCTAGCGGTGAAGCAGACCCTATTGATCAACCTCAAACACCCACTCAATCTCATACCGCATTGAGGCGTACGAATTGCTTTCATTTATGGCCATTATCTGTGCAGAAAGGAGGTAGTGACTGAAGGCTGTGGAGAAGAGATTGCCCAGTAATGATGAGCTGTTCTGCTCAAAATCTGTGGGAGTTTAAAAGCTTTAGGGGTGAATATGAGACCCTGATCTTTGTATAGTTTCCCCAAACTGTTAAACTAAAAATAGAGGTGATTCACGATGCCATAGGAGAACCTTTTTGTCTAAATGGTTCCATAAATAACCTTTAACATCTGAAGAACCTTTCTTTGTGTCAAAAGAAGGTTCTTCAGATTACAAAAAGGTAAAAGTCTGTTTTAGAGAGCTAAATATGGTTGTGTTCACACAGAATTCAGTAAGTGGTCAGAGTTCTGGTTTCAAGCAATAAAGTGACTTACTTAAATTTTCTTTAGTGTCACTGACATAAAATACTGTCTAAAAGTCTGAAAATTTCACAAAAATATATTTTTTAATTCTACACTAAGTGTCAGTAGAGTTTTTAGTTTACCAAATGTTTATTTTGCAAATTCCTTGTGTAAAAAGCAGTGAAAGACAAAGTTTATCACACCAAAAACTGATTTGATTGGTTCATAGCAATGTAATAGAAAAAAAAGCATTATGACATCATTTCATAAGTGGCTACACTTTTGCACAGCGTTGTACATTTGACACGAGGCACAATATATTACTGTGGATCTGATAATGTTAGGGCTGTCAACCTTTGAAAAATTTATTTTATTTTTTATTTTTTATTATTATCTGGTTTCGGGAAGTCACAGTGGTTAAATCCTTTGTTGTGGTTATAGGCATTATTCAACGCTATATCAAAATTAGAATTAGTTTGTCCCAAATAATGTTGAAATGAGTATACCAGGGTATACCATTGCCCACAACCCACTGTACTTTGGAAAATTGGACGATTCGGTTCAGAACTACAAACACAAACAGAAAAACCACAAACAGGCAGATGTGTGAGACCAGTGGTTAAGAGAGAGTTTTAGGTGGAGCAGATTTAGTGATTATTAATATCTAACTTAATGAAAAATTACATCTGCAAAAATATTGTGAACTTTTATAAAGATATGCTGGGCCATTAACTTTCAAATGCATTATTATGCAAAAACACAAGGAAAGTTCTTCACATGGAGGACCCCCAACTGGCAGATCAACATGCTGCTATTTTCTGTTCAATCTGGTAAGAATAGTTGACTGTAGTAAATTAAATGAACTCAGATGTGGAATGTGCATAAGAAGTTGTTTGGCTGGCCATGTAACTATGCAACAGAGTGGTTCATTAATGACACAAATGTGATGTGAGGACGTCCCAAAAGTTTTGTACTCTTCTGGTGTACACTCTAAAGTGTTCATTTTCTTCACCAAAATAGTCTGTAATTTAATGTCATAGTAGAAGAAGTCAAACTGAAGTGCAGCAGTTGACTTTGGTTTAATTTATTTGAATAGAAAACTTAAGAAGAAAAGAACAACTGAAGCAAAGTAACTTTGTGTGCAATTAAGGAATCAAAAAAACACAAGAATTGTTTAAAAAAATGCCTCTCATCTTTATTACACACAAACTCTCTAATATTTTGTCCTCTTTCCACACCTCAATAATTCCCCATAGCCATGGAGCTGTCTTTGTGTATCTATTGCAGGAAACAGATTATAGCTTTCCCTCCATCTGTTCTGTGCATCTGATATAGATGCAGTCATCTCTTGAAATGTATCCGTTGTGTTGAAAAAAGTAAATCAGAGACTATACACTTGGCAGCTGAATACAGAGAATGTTTGGCAATAAACAGGGTGTAAGGAGAATTCAGCTGTTGGCTATTCTGCTTTAAAAAGACACTTTGAATTTCAGCAATGTTAATTCATTATCTCCCCTTCACTTCACTTCAAAAGAACATTGCCAAGTTTTAGTTTCAATTAGAGTTGTCTAGTGTTCATATAGGGGATATAAAAGGGAAGTAACATAAGCCTTATTGAATACAGTACATTTGGCTCATCTGTGCCTTAAAAGCTGTGCCTTTAGTGATGCTGGTTTAATCAGATTGACCCCACTGTAAGGTGATTTATCTTATTAGTTATTTACAACTAGAGAGAGAGAGAGAGCGAGAGAGAGAGAGACAGAATTTTGGGCCAGTGAGTCTTATCTAGGCCTCAGATTCAGTACTCTGGTAGGACATCACAGCCATTTGTTTCTGACTGCAGGCTGTTTTAGCTTTTTACTGAAGAAAAAAAGTCTTTCAGATTTAAATGGTGACTAGACAGAAAGCACAAGTAGCTATGAGCTGTAGTGTGCAACATCAGACAGGGTGGAGGAATTAGACTGCAATCTTTTGCCCTTTATTGATGGAATTGATGTACCTAGTCCCCCAAAAAATCACCCCATGAAAAACAAACTGCAAAAATGTGTTGTGATGTTGCTCTGATACACTGAAAGTATATCTACCTATCTTACTATAACAGACTAATTTCATTCAGTTATACTTTCATATATTATTAAAGGTCATGTTTTTCATGTTTTTTTTTGTTTTTTTGTTGAAGCTTTGATTGTGTTTACAGCGTGCAATATAACGTGTTCATGTTTCGCGTGTAAAAAAACACAGGATTCGGATTCGGCCGAATACTGGGCTTTTTGACGGGGTTCGGTTTCGGCCGCACCTTAGGTTTTTTTTTTCACCGAACCGAACCCTAGGCTTGCGCTACGCTGGTCGACGTCATTTAGATCATTTAGTCGGCGATCCTTTGAGTCCTCTTAGAAAGGATCCTCTTCAGTGGTGGAAGACAAACCAGCAGTGATTTCCACTGCTGGCAAAAATGGCAAAAATCTACTTCTGTGCCCAGTGAAAGACTTTTCAGTCCTGCTGGGGACATTCGTTCCCACACTCACAACCGGCTATCATCTGTTAATGCAGAGCGTCTTATTTTAAAAAAAAAATTTAACTCTCACTTCATGTGAAAGATTAGAGGTTTTACGTTAATTTAATTATGATGCAGGAGATGTGTGTGATCTTCCGTAATATTTTTTTAATATTCGGCTACTGTTCTAATCGTAGCCTATCCTACTGTTATAAACGAAATATAAAACAGCCTACTATCCATGTTTATTGAGTTAATGTTCAATTACATTCATTTCAGTTAAGTCACCAAACATATCCAGATTTTTTTAAAAGAAAAGAAAAACACTTTTCTTTGCATTGCTGCACTTTTATTGAAAGGTTTTGGTTGTTTTCTTGGGTAAGCATAAGATTGGTAATTGTCAAAAACGTTTTTCTTACTTGTCATCCTGGCATAATGTTACCTATTCTTTTTTTTCTTTTTCTTTTTTTTTACAGTTAAAATAAAATAAAATGAAAAATACATTGCTGTGGACGTTGTTTACTTCATTAATGTGTTTTACTGTGTTAATGGAATAAGGATGCGAGTAGGATTCGGTATTCGGTTTCGGATTCGGCCGAATCTTAAACAGTGGATTCGGTATTCGGCCGAACCCTAAAAATATGGATTTGGTGCATCCCTATTCTGTATACTGCAGTTTTCACTGTCATAAAAATGGGCTGAAGACTTCCTTGTTCTATAAAGCCCCTCCATCAGAAATACGTAAAGAGTTCTGATTGTGCCAGTGGTCCCTGTGTTGTGATTCGACATCAGCTTAGCGCACGCTGCCATCCTTGAAATGCGATTGAGAAGCAACTGGGCAGGATTTGTTTTGAAAACCTGGTAATCCTGATCTGAATGCATGTGCTGGAGATGTACTTCTAATCACAGAACGCCTTTACTGACGAGATGCGCATTTAAATCGCATTTGATTTTTTGCACAGCCATACCATCTAGTGAACAAAGCTAAACAGCATTGCACTTTGTGTAATAAGTTACAGAAACTGTTAAACGCACCCTTTTTTTGTGTATTCCTGTGGGCGGAGGTTAGTCAAAAAACTGTTTAAGTGATGTCATTACTGCAGGAACTAGAGGGACGTAGTCCAAACCGGTCGTTCGTTGTTGGCAAAATTCTGTTAAATAAAATATCTCGCTTGACTTTGAACTTTGAGCTTTTAGTAGATGCTTTTATTGAAGGAAACATCCATTTTTTTTCGAGGTAAACATTTTCTCAGTTCTTTCACTGACCTTGGCATTTCTATTGCCTTGCTCTATAGTCTGAGCTAACGTGAGGAATCATATATGGGAAAATATTTAAATATATGTTCCATCTAAGTAGTCATATTGAAAATGAAATCTAGTATTAATCCATCACCTTGGATGAATTAAATTGGAGTTTACACATTCAGCACAGGAAACCGTGATGATCTAAGACACTCCATATTATGCAAATACACATACATTCACACTGAAGTATGGGACTTTTCAGTGCATTTTTTATAGTTCCCCATCACAAAATGAAATTTTAAGCCATTCTGCCACATTCAGAGGGCTCAGGACAGGAAATGCATTTTCCATTCCATCTAGAGCAGCACTCTAGACTAGGGTTGTTTATAAAGGCAACTGTTATAATACTGTACATATTGAGGGCTCAGCTGAGGTTTTAAAATGCAGATAGTCCATATAAAATACCTCCAGTACCATTATCAAATTTGACTTTAAGGACATTCCTCCTGTTGTCATTTTGACAGTAGTTGATTTGTTCCCTTAGTGGTTAACACAAGGGCAAAACCAATGTCTCAGGAGGGCACAAAAGCACACTGCCATCTCAGTGACCTCTAGAAGGAGTGACTTTCCAACTCTGACTACTCTGACTTGCTTTACAGTGCCATATTGTTAAACAGACTCCATTATAGATGCCAGCATTATAATGGCAGCATAGCCACAAGGACAGAAGCAAACAGAATTATAGATATGAATGCTATCAATCACTATGCATGGTCAGGTACAATAGCAATGGTAGAAAGAAGAAAATGCATCATCTACTACGACTCGCAAATTACTCACTGAAGAATATCTCATTCAAGGGTATCAAGATACCCAGAGTAAGCACAATTTCAGCTCTGTGACAAACATCCTCTTCTCTGGGGAAGTCGTGGCCTAATGGTTAGAGGGTTGGACTCCCAATCGAAGGGCTGTGGGTTCTAGTCTCGGGCCGGACGGAATTGTGGGTGGGGGGAGTGCATGTACAGTTCTCTCTCCACCTTCAATACCACGACTTAGGTGCCCTTGAGCAAGGCATCGAACCCCCAACTGCTCCCCGGGCGCCGCAGCATAAATGGCTGCCCACTGCTCCGGGTGTGTGCTCACAGTGTGTGTGTGTGTGTGTGTTCACTGCTCTGTGTGTGCGCATTTCGGATGGGTTAAATGCAGAGCACAAATTCTGAGTATGGGTCACCATACTTGGCTGAATGTCACTTCACTTCTCTCCTGCTAAATGAATGGGCTACGCTTAGCAGAGGTAGACCCTGTGCTCCATCTTTATGTTGAATTGATTGCCATGAGTATGAATAAAATTTAATTGTGCACATGGATGAATTCTCGCACAATAAACAACAATAGTTCATTTGAAGCTTGTTTAACTGCGATTAAGTAGCATTGGGTGCTGAAAATGAGTCTTCATTATGGTAAAGAAATGGTCGGTTAGCCTGGAGATTTCACATTATATTATGGATTATACAGCCATGTGCTAATCATATGCAGAGCGTCAATTTTCTGGTTTGGTTGAAGCCATTTTGCATGTGTTTCTCTGACTGCTAGAATATTCTATTTTGCTGTGTTTAGGCCATTAAAACCCTAAAATCTACAAGTGGTGGAGAATGGTGCACAAATCTTAATTCAAATCCAGGTGTATTTAAGGATTATGGATGCCTATCTAAGTATGAAAAGCAATTGGATTTAAGTTTTAACCTCATTCCAACCCCTTGCGGAGTTCTGGAGCTTTATGTAATGCAGCTTGACTTCGACTCGCTCGACGCAGTAAATCAGTGGTCCGTCATATTTCACCCTCTGCTCTGTTTGTCTTAGTTTCACATGAAATGAGTCTGGGTAAACTTATTCACTTAATCTCTTTGTTAGACAGATGAATGGAAATGTTCCTAACAGCCCAGTGGTCTGTGAATGCACAGCTTATCGCTCCCAAACAGGGCTGTTTATTTCAGGTACTCCTGTAACATACGCGCTCACATACTCAGAGACACATCAATAATTTAATCTACCTTTCTGTTTCCGTTTTCTCTCATTCTACTTTCTTTATCAGGTTCAATACATATTTTCTTATATATTTCGACCCTTTTGTGGAGCCCACGTGGGTCCCCAGACCCAAGTTTGAAAACCCCTGCCATAGAGGACATTAATTGGCCACTCATTATAAGGCCCGGGACAGTGTTCATGGTACCATAGTACGATGGGCCTGATTGTTCCTCTCCTTCTCTGAATCTGGTCCATTTCTTTTTTTCCCCCCTCTCAACTGTCAACCCGTTGTCTGCTTAAATACCAAAATAATTCTTCATCCTAATGATGAAATGTGCAAACATCTCCACATATCTCACTGCCTGCTGTGTCGAATAACAATGCTGACCGGCGTTAAATACTGTTATGCATCTTCCTCAGTCATGTGGGATGACATTTAACCATTTTTGATTACCCAGGAGGCTTTTGCCAAGTTTACAGAATCATGGGACTGCACATTTAATTACAATGAAGTTTATTATATTCTTTTATACAGTATACAATGTTCCTTGACACATTAAAGGACGAATTGAAGAGAAATCTCTTTTAACTGTAAACCCTGGACTCTTTGTCAACACTTTGATGAATATCTTCTGATATAGCATGTAGAATTACCTCATAAGCCATAAGTAACAAACAATTTGTTAGGCTGACCTCCTCTTCTCACATGAATTGATCAAATCAGGCCAGCCCGTGTGGAATGGGATGCTGAACAGCTACCACGATGAAGAAAAGGCTGCAATGAGTGTAACCAAGTGAAATATTCTGCATAATACTAACTAACTCCCCAGCCAACTTTCTTTCATCTGTGATCAGTATGTAAAAATATTCCACCTGTTCCTTAAGGACAGGACTTGGTGCAGATACTTTGTTAAAGGACTGTTTGATCATAGCGAACAGGTTGGGCTGTGTGATGTTGACTTATAAGGTCTTATCTGGTTTTGAATGGCAGATTTGGGACAGTATCATTGATCCTTTGAATCTCCATTGGCTCCAATTAAAGGTTAAAAAGTTGATATCAAGCTTTCGGCTATGTATAAAAAAAGTCTTGATCTCACTCCTCATGCTGCTGTGCATTCTAGATCATTGTTATTGCTTATGTCAACATTATGGAGCTTTCCCTTGGCAGGTGCAGTGCTGTAAATGCCAACAGAATCTGCCAATAGTCAAATCAGTTTGTGTCTAATGTATACTTAATTATTGCATACTAAAGTACCATACTAAAATAGAAATAAAAAAATTCTTTTTTTGTCTTGTGTTTAAATGTCAAAAAGTAGAGATGTCTTTTTACAATATAACTTGCTAATTCAATTTATATAGAGTAATAACTGTCAAAAGTTTGAGGTTAGTATTTTACTTTAAATTTAAATTTTAAAGGTCAATGGCACAGTCTCATGGTTGGTGAGGTGGTAACTCCATGGCTGCCTGTACATGGCTACCAATACACAGTTCTGAAAATAGGATTCATTACATTGCAGGATCTAACAAGTATTCCACTTCACACTGGGAGAGTGTTGGTTTAACCAAGGACATCCCAGGATGATTTCGGCAGTTGAACCTACCAGCCCCAGACATGAGGTTCATGATGCAAACATCCTATGCGAAGCATGATGGTATGAAAGCAGGATCTTGCCTATGCCCAGTCATTTTCCAGAGATGGTGGTTGTTGACAGGTTTTCCTTTTGAGGTTTAGTTGTCGGAGGAGATTGAGTGAGATGAAGCTCATGGAGGATCCTGAGTCGAGAAGGGCTTGTACTGAAACAGATCAGTGAGTAGAGATTACCAGCACGGTAGTGCATGACATTGTTGAAATCAACGTTGTAACTGAAGGGCATGGTGGCTGGACTGGGTAGACTTTATAGGGTGGTTGATTAGTGCAGACAGGCGAGGAGAATCAGAGCCCTGGCAATTGTGAACAAGTTGGTGTTTTGTTTTTTTCCCCTTTTTTTATATTTCATTAAAACATGTTTATGATTTCATTTTTATTATTTTATGTATATATGTATATATATATATATATATATATATATATATATATATATATATATATATATATATATATATATATATATATATATATATGTATATACACATAAAGTAAAGACCAAAAGTTTGGACACACCTTCTCATTCAAAGAGTTTTCTTTATTTTCATGACTATGAAAATTGTAGATTCACACTGAAGGCATCAAAACTATGAATTAACACATGTGGAATTATATATGGAATTATATACATAACCAAAAAGTGTGGAAAAACTGAAAATATGTCATATTCTAGGTTCTTCAAAGTAGCCACCTTTTGCTTTGATGACTGCTTTGCACACTCTTGGCATTCTCTTGATGAGCTTCAAGAGGTAGTCACCTGAAATGGTCTTCCAACAGTCTTGAAGAAGTTCCCAGAGATGCTTAGCACTTGTTGGCCCTTTTGCCTTCTGTCTGCGGTCCAGCTCACCCCTAAACCATCTCGATTGGGTTCAGGTCCGGTGACTGTGGAGGCCAGGTCATCTGGAGCAGCACCCCATCACTCTCCTTCTTGGTCAATATTATATATATATATATATATATATATATATATATATATATATAATACACACACACAAACACACACATCTGCCAACGTGCACCTTAACTAGTTAATATTTTTTGGCTTGGGTTCAGGTTATGATATTGCTTCAATGGCAAAACTGTATGTAGTTAAAAAAAATTTAAATAGCTTTTTCAGTTCAAGCTAGATGAAAGGAGAATTAAACCCTGGTGAGTTTGCTTTAATAAGAATATCAGCATGCTGCGTTCAATGTCAGCTGAAGGCATCAAGGGGTTCAGGTGTTTGATCAGACGCTAATCAATTGGGAATGCAGTAGGGAGAGGCGTGAGCACTATTGATTTTGCTTTTGCTTTTCTGCAGAGCACAGCTAACACACAGTGTTAAAAGCCACTTTCCAAATAAACAAATGGCCACACCAGTGGGGTTTGTAATAGGAAACACTGCCTCATTTCAAACAGTTTCATCATTTTTATTCTCCTGTTGCCATGAAGGACTGAATGTACAACAACCTGTGAATGAATACGGTGATAAAAGACAGCTTTACTTGTGTTACAGTTGTCAGTTTGTTCATGTATTTGCAATGACAGTGCAACATGTTTTAATATTGCTGTCAGTTGTTAGCTTTCATCTTTTTGGTGTTTTGGAAGTCTGTCTCTGATAGCTCTAATCATGGCATATGACCCTAGAAAATGAGTTGAACTCCATCCGTTAACGCGTTTACTTGGTTCATATTCAAAAATTGGATCTAAGAATTGGTTTGGCTCAACATCTTGCCACTCTGTCAGTGATTCAAGAGTAATTTGTTCAGACACTTAAAAAGTCACTGGATAACTCATGAGAACAAACCACTCTTTTTTTTCTTAAGTAAAGAAGTAGTTTCTAAAACAGTAGGTTTCATCTTACAAGTCCTCTCTAATATGATGGAACAACATGAGCAGCAGCAAACACTGACCTTCCTAATCTACACTGTGGATGCAATTCAAAACAACTATGGTGATCCTGCACCTTCTGAAGGTTAACGGGAAAATGGTCTGAAATCCACTGTGTATCTGAATTATTCAATGTGTGTAATTTTTTACAGAAGTGTTTCCTAAAGGCAGAGAGGAAATCGGTCCCTTACTTATCCTGGGTCCAAAAGCTCATTTTACATCCTTTCAGTGACTCGAGTGGAACTGTTCTGCTTTTAATTGTCTCAACTCCAGATTGTGAATTTGTTTTCCACTTGCCCTTTGAACTCAAAGCTATTTAAAAAATAAATAATATGGATGCATGTAACTGATCAAAATGCACAATAACGACATTTATATCATTGCAAAAGATTTCTATTTCAAATAAATGCTGTTCTTTTGAACTTTTTATTCATCAAGGAATTCTGAAATCATGTATCACAGTTTCCACAAGAATATTTAGCAGCATAACCATCTTCATCAAGAAATATTTCTTGAGCCCCAAAGCAGTTGAAGTGGAATAATTTCTGAAGGTTCACGCGTCACTGAAGACTGGATTATTGACTGCTGATAATTCATCTTTGCCATCACAGGGATAAATTACATTTTAAAATATATTCAAATTGAAAACAGTTTTTTTATTCTAAATATAGTTCACAATTTTACTGTTTTGCTTTCTGTTTGATCGAATAAAACAGCTTTGGTGAGCAATAAGAGACTTCTCTCAAAAACATTAAAAAAATATTTTGAAACAGTAATATGCTGAATGTGTGTACTGTCATGTGACATTGTTATATTGTGGTTTAAAGTAATTATTTTCAAAAGAAGTTACATCCTTTTACAGTATAAACATATTTTACAACTATTTAACATATTTTTTTATAGTAATGCATACCATCAATGAGATATGCAAATATACTGAGAGTCATTTCTGCAACTGAGCATTTTAGTTAATTGTTTATTTGTTCATCTTGAGTTGGCAGTAACCCTGAAGATGCACGAGAGGATGCATTTTCTTTGCACATAGAGGGGTTAGCATAAAATCTTCTGCTTGACTATGCAACAGTTTACATCTAAGTTTAGGATCTTGTGTGATTGATAGATATAAACTGGTGTGAATCAGCCAAATATTGAAGCTTTACAACATCCTGAACACATCCCGAGGCAGAGGTTTATTTTAACACTTGATGGTTGCTGTTTGTTGACAGTGCACAGGATGCATTCAGGGCAAAAACAATGATCTGAAGTGAAATATCCAGTTTTTGTCAGCACACAACATGACTATGATCTCCAGCTCCCCAGTATATCATCTTGGCTTTTAAAATGCTTCTGATACTGCTTTTCTTATATTCTGCTGCTGTTGCATGTAGCCTGTGCAGTTCTGAGAACTGTAATTACATGGGAATCAGGTCATTATCAGGAGGATTTTTTTTAACACTATTCCTGCCCTACTGTTCCCAATAACTCTAATTCACTGTATATGTTATTCTTTTCAGCGGCATCCCTGGGAAGAATTGTGGCACCATTATTCTCACTGCAGAGGAACTCGGAAACTGTCGAGTAAGTCAGCAGTTTTACTTTATCCTCCACAGAATAGTTTTACTCTGAAATAACTGTTTTCCCAAACCCCTTTCTCTTCGAAATGCTTGCAACTATTCAGCAGTGAAAACCTTTACTGAAATTATTCATTCTGATAAGAAAGCTGACTGTTATACTCTTGAAATCAGACCATTCACTGCCTGGCAGCCAAATGCATTATTCTTGAAAAAATTTACGGGAATGTGCCTATGTCTGAAATAAAAGTTATCTCCACAGACAAAAGGGAAACAATTTCAAAAACCATTTGAAAACCAAAGCCATCTTTAAATACTGTTGGCTTAAATAAATTGTCTTCAAGGTTTTCAAGGAGGAACGAACACATAATGTAAAGTTGCAGCCACTGGTGTCACAACTTTTGATTATATGGCCTCTCTGAACCAATTCATGGGTGATGACGTCTCCCCTTAGAAGTCCCCTTCTAAGACCTGTGTGCTCATAAGATGTTTTGTTAGAGCTGCATTGATTGTCTGGTCCTAAGGATCTGTAGAGGATCATGCATCTGCTATCTAATATTCTGCTCATGCATTTTGAATTTGTTTCTTGATTGTTGCTGGATACTGAAGGGTCTGAGATATTATCAGTGAATAGCACTAGATGGATATGATGAGAGGATTCTTATAAATGGGAGCGATGGCTCGGAAAAATTATAAGCAATAAAATACTAATTAAGAGGTATTTGATGATATCTGGTTCTGTAGACATTCATATGGATTGCTTAATATGTACGATATCAGACCGTAGTTTTTCCTGCAGGATAGTATTTTACTTTTACATACAAAACAATATAGAAATGTATGCAATTTTTTATATTTGTTATATTATTTTTCATAAAATATAATTTTTTAAATATATAAATATTTATTTAGACATTTAATGTTTTTGTGATGAGGGGGCGGGGCCGAGGGCTGTGGAGTGTCAACAGTGTTGGATAAGAGTGGACCAGACACCAGGGGGCTGTTCCATAAACCAAGATTAGAGTATAAGCCAGGCTTATTTCGGTTAGTCAGGCTTATTTTTGGTAGATTCGGTTTCATAAATCAAACTTAAAAAAGTTCAAACTCA
The DNA here is from genome assembly GCF_023724105.1 of Carassius gibelio. Taxonomy (NCBI): domain Eukaryota; kingdom Metazoa; phylum Chordata; class Actinopteri; order Cypriniformes; family Cyprinidae; genus Carassius; species Carassius gibelio. Next base: position 17,003,451 of record NC_068378.1, on the reverse strand, counting down.
GTTCCCCCGGCAACTTATGCTGGCAAATTAACCTGGTCCGGGGCAGGCTAACTGTCAGGCTAAGTCTGAGTTCAGACTTAACGAGCATACCATTTATACTCACCTGCTGGTATTTCGATGTCATTTTATTTTACTTAACCACTATTAATATTTTTTTTTTAAATATAAATAAATAAGGAAATGTACTTTACTAATAAATGTAAGAAATTATAAGGTATAAATACACTAAGAAATGTTCAAAACTTGTGTGTTTAATTGGTGAGTTTGGTTAATGAGTTTGGTAATTAATTAAAAGTATATAAATAGGGAGCTGAACTCGTCTCCAAACTTAATCATGGCATGTCCTTTCATAGAAGAGGTGGTGGATGAGGGAGCTATAGTCTTGCGGAGGGCATTTCAAAGAGAGAGAACTTTCAGAGACAGGTCAGACCCATTGGCTTTTAATGACAGCTACCTGTATGAGCGATATAGGTTCTCAAGAGATGGGATTGCGTATATTTGTAGATTACTAAGCCCATACATTGCAAATAATACACACCGCAACAGAGCGCTCACAGTCCCACAGATGGTGTGCATTGCACTTCGCTTTTTTGCCAGTGGAACATTTTTGTACACAGTTGGAGATGCAGAGAATATCAGCAAAGCATCAGTTTGCCGCTCTGTACGAACTGTGTACCTTTCTTTAAAAAGACTACTCAATGTGTTCATCACATTCCCTGGCCACAAAGCTATTCGTACCATTAAACATACCTTTTATGGAATAGCTGGTAAGTTCAAATAACTATAAAACATGGAAATATTTCTTGACTGTTGATTTTACATGGGAAAATTTAAAAAAATAATTTTCCTAGGTTTCCCAAATGTTATCGGTGCATTGGACTGCACCCATGTGCGTATTAAGTGTCCGTCTGGTCCACATGAAGCGGACTTTGTGAATAGGAAATCAGTACACAGCATCAATGTACAGGTACTGTCCCACTGAGATGATATTGAAGGCTATGCTCTAGCACTGAGTGTTCTGTACTAAGCTGGGCACCAGTGTTTAGTTCATTGCAATTAAAATGTAGTGACCTACAGGTTTAAATTTATTTTAGATGATTAGTGATGCAGATTGCATCATCACAAATGTAGAGGCCAAATGGCCAGGCTCTGTGCATGACTCCAGAATCTTTAGAGCCTCATCTCTCTACCAGCAACTAGCAAGAGGTATGCTAGTAATCACTTAAAATTGCAAAAAGTCTTATAAAAAGAAAAAAAAAAAACATTATATATCTATATATTCATTCTGTCTATGCAGGAGAATTCTCAGGAGTTTTGCTGGGAGACAAGGGATACCCATGCCTGCCTTACCTCTTGACTCCCTATCAGGAGCCCCAGACAGAGGCACAGCACCACTACAACATTGCCCATGCACGCACAAGAGGTCGTATAGAGATGGCATTTGGGCTGATAAAGTCAAGGTTTCAGTGCCTGAAGCACCTCAGAGTGACTCCACCTAGGGCATGTGACATTGTAGTTGCTTGTGTAGTGCTCCATGACATTGCTTGTCTGAGGAGAGAGAGGCAACCAAGGATTGCTGAAGAGGAAGACTGGGGCAATGAGGCAGTATTGGAAGAAAACGAAACAGGCAGACTTATACGAGACACATATGCAAATAATTATTTTGCTTAATATGATCTAAACCATGTGTAGCCTTTAAAATGTTCCACTGGCCCCTCAACTTTCTCCTTAGTTGAACAAACACACAGAAGTCAAAGTATATAATGTGATTTGTCTTTATTCAGAGTGAATCTGCCTGTTAGGGGTGAAAACACACAAATAAATGTTGTGGAAAGTGATCAAAAAGGTCTTTTTTTTTTTTCCTTTTCCTTTTTTAAAAATGGTAGTTCTACTTGCATTTTTCTGTAGCTGTTGAATTTCCAGCTCCAACTTCCTCATCTTCAGTTTTTTATACTGGATGTCGATATCAATCGCTTCCATTTGTTTAAGGAGGTAGCGTTTATACACTCCTTTTATGTTTTCTGGGTTCTGTAGCAACATAGATTTAAGTTATTTCATTGAATACTCTTGTCACATTGTTTTCATTTCTTAATACTCACTTTGTCACATGTGGTCCCAGACTGAGAGGGCTCTAGAACAGTGTCAGCATCCTGAAAACACATTATGATCATTTTATCACACAAGTACACTTTTTTTTATATTCAATAAAGTATCACATGGAACCTGTGACTACCTCAGGCCTCCTTGAACATACAGACACAGTCTCCTCATCCTCCTCAACTCCCATCACTTCTCCCTGTGACCACTGATTAAACTCAGTTAAAATCATTAGCTTACATGTCTTTTTAAAAGGTCTCATACTCACAGGCAACATGATGTCTGGTGGATCCATACAGCATACAGAATCTTGATAGAAAAAATATATATTTTTTTTACCAAAATGCACCATTACAGTAGCACAAGTACTTCTACGTGACATTACTGCTATGATGTACTTAGGTTTACAATGCTTAAGGAAGGAGGAAATCAGTTAGTCAGGAAGGAATAATGCTAATAAAACACACACACCTTTTATATACTCACTCCTTATACTACGTGATATCATTTTAGATGATGTCCCCCCCTCTATTCCCTCAAGGACGGGCCTCCCTTTATTAATTTCCAAAGCCAGCTCCTCTGCAGGAGTGAAGCTGGCTGGTGGTGGCCCTCCCCCAGTGCCAGCAACCTCAGTCTTCTTTTTGGTCGCTGCAATTAAAAAAAAATACATAAAAAAAAACCCTGAATAGTTGTAACTTCAAGCTGACATTGATTACATCTATACATCCCATTAGATTTACTTACCATTCTGAACTATATTTTTATATTTTATTTTCACCTGCTGCCAGGTTCTTTTTCCTTCACTTAAGTTGCTGCTGCGTGAAAGCAATTAACGTTACTGTTATTCACACACAAACTTTGCAATGTATTGTGACACACATTCAATGTTGATAAATTATTTTAAATAACTTACACCGCTACTTACGCATTGAGACGATCAGCAATTTCCTGCCAACCTTTCTCTCTTGCTTTATTTATTGCCGCTGTATTGCCTTTTTTGGTGATGACATCTTTAAATTCTTCATATGTTTCCAATAGCAAACGCTGTTCCGTTGCCGTGAACATCGCTGCTCTATCTTTTCCTTTTGTTGCCATGGTAGCCCACAGTAAATCGATTGACCCATGCTCGACTTTTCAGGACTTTTAAACAATGGCGTGCACGCGCAATTATCTAGACTATTTAAACCTGACTCAAATTAGTAAAATCACATGATCCTCAACTTACTGTTATGGAACCAACTTAAGCGCGGATGTTTAGCTCGGCTCATTCAAGTCAGGTTTTGGATTTTAATCCCCGCTTTTCTAAGCTGCTTTTATGGAACAGCCCCCAGGCCTGGATTTTATTTTGTGTTTTGGTTCTGTTTGTGATCAACAGTCAGCGGTGAGGGGGTTTTGTGTTAATTTTGTTATTAAAGTTTTATTTGAATGTTTGCTGGTTCCTGCCTCCTTCCTCCCATGACTACGAACATTACAGTGTTACAGTTTTGATTTGAAATATCATTAAATGCCATGCATTAATAATGCTAAGCATTATCATATGAATGCTCAGGGAGTAAAATCCTAAAATTTTCATTCAGTTTGGTAGATTTATTCAGTTTGTTCAGGGTAAAGGAGTTGAAAAAACTTCTTTTTAAAACCTTTTGTGGGATTCATTAAAATAACTCATTTGACTTACAGTATTTGTTTTGACTACAATCATTAGCCAGCAAAGTCAAAGATATTTCATCATATTCTCTTTAGACTGCTTGGCAAAATATAACCGTTCCATTTGTAGATTTGGTGGAGGAAGTCAGGAAAAACTGTTTCTATCTCCATCCCTCCCATCTCTTTATCATGTCTTCTCACTGGAATGTTCCAGTTTTGTCCCTTTGTTAAGTAAAGTTTACTCTGTCACTGGTGATAGTACTCATTAAATTGCTGAAATAGCAGTGCAGAGTAAATTACAGGTTTTCCGGGCTGTAAATGGCTATGTTGTGTTGAATACAGGTTCAGACACACACAAAGGACTGCTCATTTGAGCCATCTATTGCACACACTCACAGCCTCACTTAAGCTCATTTGAAATGCTCAAAAAGCTTTTCCCCTCTGTGTACATCTGCTTGTTCTATATATATTTCACATGGTAGATCAAAAGATTTTAGGATGCTATGAAAGGCTGGGTTTTGAGCAGGTACATGCAAATATCAGCTATGAGGAAATGAACCATGTGGAGGAGAAATCTCTGCTTAATAGCAAGAATGAGGTTTTCAAATATCTTCAAAAGTCTGTCGATTTTCAAGACCTTACATAGATGAATCCCATTTAGAGACAAGATAAAACCTGCAAACCCAAAATAATGAGTGAAACGTTTCATCTTTGAAGTACAGTGTGGCCAAAGACAGGTAGCTTTAGCTGTGATGTGAAGCACTTTGACTGACAATCATTTATATGGCTAACTATGCTGTCATATTAGTTGTTTTTACTGTTGCTAAAGAAAGAATTGCAGTCCGCAAGAAGACATTCATGCTCAATTGCTCAATTCATGGAGGTTGGTTTAAAAACAAGCATAGGTTGACATTTCGCTTTTCTCTGCTCAAATAGTTTTCAGCTTGAATTGATCTTGCCAGTAAGGTCCTATTCATGGGATCATAATCGCTGTAAATGCTTGGTTTGAAGGGGGCTGTTAATCTTGTGCAAAGCCCTCACACACTGTGGTTTAGCTTTAGTCAAGAAACAATTCAAGCAATGTATAATAAAGGCGGTGCTCCCTCGGCCATCAAATATAAGGTGAATTGTCCCAGAGTGTGGAAATTCCCCTGGCAATTCCCCTGCATTTTCATCAGTAGAAATACCATTAAGAATAATGACTTTGTATCAGGTAGACCTCACACCATACCATTATGGCTAATGAGGGTTGTCTCTATTGTGTTGATAACATTCCTCTGGCCTGAGAAACCCCTATCAAGCAGGTTTACGATTATGTTAGTCATTACTGGAGTGTAATTTGCGGTGTCAACTACACATTGGACATCATGTGAATGATTCCTTTGGAAATGGTCCAGTTCTCCTTCAATCTTTTTCTCTCACTCACTCTTCCTCTCTCCTCATTGACTCCAGCCTACAATTTCATCATTCTCTGAATGGCACTCTCAGTGCAAGATAGTGTTTAGCAGCTAATTGGTTCAAATAGAATTGATGCTTGTTGATGCCAGACACAGATAAACCATTTGGGCCATAAAATAACCATTTAGGGGCCTCTAACAGGTTTTCTTTTTTTATCCCAAGAAATTGCAGGTCATAATAAAAATGATATTGGCATCTTGATTAATGTGTACTGTTGATTTTAGTATTATTTATATACAATTTTTTGTCACAATCACCAGCTGGAGTGCTCTTGATAGAATCCATCCCATACCTTTGCCACTTTATAGACTACATTTCCCATAACCCATTGCAAAGACTCATAATGGAGGAGATTGGAGGATACAAAAGAGGAGCGATGACAGTGAAGGATGAGAGAGGACCAGGCCTGGGCTTTATTTTGTGTTTTGGTTTTGTTTGTGCGCGGCAGTCGTCTGTGAGGGGCTGTCATGGGGTTTTGTGTTTATTTGGTTATTAAAGTTTTGATTTGAGTGTTCGCCGGATTCCCTCATCCTTCTTCCCGTAATTATAAAGTTTGTACAGCGTTACAATATATATATATATATATATATATATATATATATATATATATATATATATATATATATATAATGTCAGATTTATTTTATATAATGAAAACAACTTTTCATATTTTTAGTTTTGGTTTAACAATAACACTGTTCATGTGTCAGTGACATGCATAATTATTAAAGATTCAGTGATGATCAAATGACATTCTATTCAATATTATATACAATACAACAATAATCATTGTACATATTTTTTGTCCATATTTTCATCACTGAAGATTATTTTAGATAACCCTAACTCATGATAAACATAAATCTGCATATAACTATGCCACTAAACAAAAACATTACATCATCTACCATTGAGCCATTGGAAAAAGACAGAAAATGATGTCCATCAGAATGAGAAAATTACAGTCCACGTAGGGGGATGTCAGTATTGACATTGTGTGAAATATTGTGATTAAAAAAAGGGCTGGCCATGTTTTTTGAGAGCTAAATATCGAGCCACATTCAGGGTCAGTGGAAATTGTGGGAGGATTTGTTCATTAGCATATTATTTATTTTAGAGTTGTTCAAAGTAGAGTAAAACATTTTTTTGAAACTTGTGAATGTAGTGTAGATGCAGGAGTCTGAAACATATGACTTAATAAAATGTGTCTACATACATGATGTGGCTGTGCCATGTCTAGGGGTGAATTGTGCCTGAGGGTCCAGAGTCTAGTCATTCATCTAAGCTGCACAAGAAGAATCCTATCTGTCTCGGATTTCACTAGATTTAGCTGTTCTCCATGCTATTTCTATCTTTTAACTTCCATTTTCCTTTCCCTTTCCCCTTTGTTCTTTCTTTCGTTCTTTCTCTCAATCTCACAGGACTGTGCAACAATGCAGTTCTGTGCACATAAGCTGGATAAGAAAGACTTCTTTGGCCGCTCTGACCCGTTCATGGTGTTCTACAGAAGTAATGAGGACGGAACGTGAGTTAGCTGTCTTTCTCACTCTGATGTGCAGGCTGGAAAGTATGTCGTCTTTTCGTAATGTCTGAGTGAAGAAAATTGGTTCTAGATACTACATTTCACTTAGTAATCTTAACTTAGTTAAGGTGTACAATAAGCAATATTCTGAATGTAAAAATATAATAATGCAATGCATACTACTTTGTTTGATTTTAGCATCTTTGTTTTTTGTTTCTTAGATTCACTATCTGCCATAAAACTGAGGTGGTAAAGAATACGTTGAACCCCGTCTGGCAGCCGTTCACCATTCCTGTCAGAGCACTGTGCAATGGAGATTATGACAGGTGCACTCACACACACACACACACAGACATGCGGCATGTTAGTACTGTATGTACTGGTGATTGTGTGCCTGTCGCCAGTGTTTGCAGGTCACATTCACTAACAGTGCATGTGCGTAAAACCTGTGTGCAAATGCTTTCACATGGTAATTGATGTCAATATATTTTTCAAAATGTAGGACTGTTTTTTTTTTTTAGATAAAAACATACACAAATCACAGAAACGTCTATGTATTGTATTTTTGTAAGCTTTATTTTGACTTATGTTTTATTAAATATTAGTAACATTATATTATATTATATTATTTGTCATATAAATAAGAATATACTTACTTTTTTAGAGTAAAATTGTGTTAATGTTCGATGCAGTCGATCACGTGCAGTCTAGGACTAAATAAAGGGGTTTAGTATAAAGTATGTCATGTTTAGGCGTGTACTATGCTAATTAATCGGTAGGCACATACTCCCTTATTTAGAATAATTTTAGCGATGAGGATTTAACATTAGAATGAGGATAAGAGCACATTTGTGTGCATGCTGTGTTGTGAATCCTGCAGAATTTTGCAATGAGAGCGCTGTTGTACCTGAACGAGACCCTGTGTATGTGTGTGTTGAGAGGAATCGTGTCCCTGTGCTCTTTGATTCAGTCGCACATTGAGACCAGACTGCTGCTACTCATTGCATCAGCATTATTGGATCACAGACAGCCCTGTTCACGGTGCTGCACTGTTGTGATTTATGTGCTCCACAAGGACACATTATTTCTGCTTTGTACTTTCTGTGTTACAGATATTTGTGAGTTTGCACTGCACTGTTTCTTTGTTGGTCCCCATAGGCCTATGTACAATCCAGTTTGTGTCAATCAGTTTGTCGTGTTCGTGAATATTTGGTAGCCTATACATTTGTGTGTGTGTGTGTGTTCATTTTCATGGCCCAGGTGAGGCTTGCAGACATGTTGGCAGCTGTGTGTCAGCTGAGAGCTGTCATAGCCAATCAGGACACAGGGAACAGAAGCACCTGCCACCCAGTCCCCTCCTGTCCTCCGATCCCGTGTGTGTGAGAGAGACCGTGAAAAAAAAAGAGAAAAAAGGGAAACTCCAGCTGTTGTGGTGCTGTGCTAATTATTACCTGCTGCAAGGATGCCAGCAGAGAGGAGTATTTATATTGCAGTTGGGATATGTTCCTCAACAGAAAATATCTGTAATGAAAGTTTTATATTTTACAGATCCGGATATATTGGATTGAAGTCAGAATAGGGTCAGTCTGTGTCAAATTTCAGGAACTAAAAATATGATATGTCATGGATGAATATGGCTGGTATGACTTTAGAAAGGTGGCATCCATCATTGTTATATTTACACAGAGATTTGTTGGTCTGTCAATGAAATCTATTGACTTTAGCAACCTTTGTTGCATTAAATGCCAATGATGACAGTTCATTCCGTTTCCATGCCTCACTCAGTGAAGCCTAATTCAACAAGAATTGCTATAGTCAACAGATTTTACTAATATACCTGTCAATCTCTGTACAAATGAAATGATTATGTCACTTTCTAAAGTAATTTTCCCCTCTCTAATTTGACTCAAAATCTCAGTTGAAAAGTGTCATTTTGACCCCCTTCACAAAATAGTGCATTACTCAGAAAATATTTATCCATGGCATTTTTTTTTTTTTTGACTTTCTTCCTCATTTATATATGTATTACACCAGGAAAAAAATAACCATGGATTGACTGAAAAAAAGCAAGTATTCAAGACTTTCAAGCAATAAATTGTCAGAGAGTATGATATTTTGTCATTGATTCATTTAAGAAACATCATATGTGAAAGATTGCTACTATAATGATAATCACTTTAGGTTGTGTTGATATGATCCAAAAGCTCAAGTTGAGTTTGTTTTTAGCAGCTGTGACCATCAGTGTGTATAATCTGGGTGTTTATCTTTTTCTTTTCACTGAGACAAATGTTTTTAGCATCAGGTTAGCAAAGAGGGTTGTGCCTCCTTCAGGGGTCTTAAACAAATGAGAGCACGTTTGGTTTGATTGACATGAGGGGAAGCCATAATTTGCCCATAGTGTCACAACTGATCTGCATCTGTGTGTGATCTTGGGGAGAGACAGGAACAGCACTTAACCCAGTCAATCAGCCACACTCCCGAGGGAAACAACCCAGACTTAACAGAGAAAATTACTGCAGGGCTTTCTGGTGTAGCACATCTGGGTGGTTGGGAGAAAGTTGTGGATGTTGTTTTCCAGAAGAATGTCATATACAATTGTTATGTTTAGCACTGAAGTTTTTAGTGTATAAATGTGTGCAGAAATTCTAATCAGACTACACATTTTCCTATTTTTTCTGGTTTGAATTGTGAAGAATGTTTACTATATTTAAAATGTATTGTAAATATTTGTAACTTTTTACAATTATTTTAAATTATATGCTACTGTTCAAATTTTGGGGTTTGGGAAGATTTTTGAATGTTTTTGAATTAGGTGTCATATGCTAACCAAGGCTGCATTTATTTGATCAAAAACACAGTAAAACAATTTTTGTGAAATTTCACTACAATTTAAAATAACTATTTTCTATTTGAATACATTTGAAATTGTAATTTATTCCTATGATGGCAAAGCTAAATTTTCAGCAGCCTTTATTACAGTCTAAGTCACATGATCCTTCAGAAATAATTCTAATATGCCAATTTGGGGTGCAAGAAAAATGTATTATAAATGTAAAAAAAGTTGTGCTTAATTTTTTTGAGGAAACTATTTTTTTTCAAGGATTCTTAAAAATTCAAAAGAACACCATTTATTTGAAATATAAATATTTAAATTTAATGCATCCTTGCATAAAAGCATTCATTCCTTGAAAAAATGAACGGTAGTGTATATAATGTAATTTTAGAAAATATAGTTTGTCTCCACTTGGAAAAATACACTCCAGTGTATTATTGTGGTTTCACTATATATTTTATAGTAAACATAAAATAAACTGCGCATGGTCACTTTACATGTCAGTCAGACTCTTGGCTAGAATACATTTCTTTGTGAACTGGATCTTTTGCTATTTCGTAAAATTTACAGGGAATCTGAATACTGATAGACAGGATGTGTGCCATATGATCTCTAATGAATCTACTACATCTGTTCTCTTACTCCAGAGATGAACCAGTCTGCTTTACCAACAGATGGAGAGTTTTCCCATGTACTTTATGGGATTACTTAGCAGGGGCTCTGTGTTTAGGTCCATTCTTTCATCCCAACTCAGATGATGGTTTTGTACCATTGAGATTTCATTAATACCTTTGCAGAGTAAACAAACAGAGAACTATTCTAATCAACCAACTTAAAATTAATTCACATGATTTCATTTTAAGCTTGAAGTTAAAGGGCTAGTTCACTTAAAAATGACAATCGGTCAACATTTATTGTGATGTAATTCTTAAAAATAAAGATATTTTGAAGAATGTATCAATATATTTTTTTTTATTGTCCACATAATGAAAGTCAAAGGAATTAAAAATGTTTGTCAGTTGCATGCACACCAAAGCTGAAACATTCTTCAAAATAGCTTCTTTTGTGTTCTGCAGAAGAATAGCACAACATACATTAAACTAGTTTTTAACCTGAAAAAATTCCTGAATTGTGTGTAATCTTTACAGGTGCCAGTTTTTTGTTTCATCAAATTCAAGCACATCCCTGCATTTGGTGATAACAAGTGTGTGACATGCTTCAGTGCCAAATGCCATTTAGAGCTATTACCCTCGAAAGCCATTTTTATTAACGAGGCTACAAATCTCAGCTGTCTGTGTAATTGATCACGTTAACTTGCTTTGAACAGAATGACTTTCTAATTATTCAAAACTTCAGATGTAATCAAGGTGTAAATGAAACTCGTCTGTGTCCTGTCGGGTGACGCTCCACGGCTGCTCCGTGTCACAGCCCGGGAGTTCAGTCCCTGCCGACCGTTGTTTAATTCTGAGTGCACTGTCTGGATAATGGCTTAAAATTGGTTGGTTTTAGCATGTTGATGAAGGCATATTTAAATCAGAAAGCATCCATCAGTTTTGCTGCCACTCTCTTTTTTGTGTATGAGATATTGTGTCTGAACCATGTTTCTAAATGCTCTGTTTTAAATTTTTCAGGTCAATTAAAGTGGAGGTGTACGACTGGGACAGAGATGGCAGGTAGAGAAACACGCATTGTTTTTTTTCCACACTGCACATTTATGTAATATATTCTCCTATGTATGCATTTGGTACACCCTACAGAAAGGCACTTTATTTTTTCAAATCATAATTTTTCCTTCATAACGTAGCGACACAATTTCCCTCTAACTTCCTGCAGTACTGTCAGCTCTGCTCTAAAATGCCTGGCAGTAACAAATACAGATCACTCCAGATTTCATATGGAAGTTCAAATCCATTTATCTTCATCATCACACACAGTAAGCCTCTCTTTGTCGTTCTCTGTGCTTCAGTCATGATTTTATCGGGGAGTTCACCACCAGCTTCAGAGAGCTCTCTCGTGGCCAGAGTCAGTTCAACGTGTACGAGGTGAGTTCACTGAAGCAGATACTGAGCCATTGATCATCAGAGGATCTCTTGTATTCGGATAAAAAGAGTGCTTCTAGATTCATGGATTTATGATGTCAGAAAAAGAAATTAGGTCGGTCAGTCTGTTTTGTCTAATATAGGGGAGACTGCATTTAGTTTGAATATATCCTTGGTATTCAGAGTAGGTGTTCAATACGGATTATTTTTGTTGTTGTTTAAATTATTATAATTATCAAATGCATAAATTCTATAAAAATTATATATGTGTATGTCTGAACTGCAACAACAACAACAACTATTATTATTATTAATTTTGTATAATGTTGTTATTTAAGTAGTAATAATACTGTAATAATACTGTCTCAATGCTGTGCCAACGAAACTGACAACCTGCCATGTTGGAGCAGGTTTAGTTAATAATGAACAAAATGTAGGAATATTTTGTCTAACGTGAGCTTTCACATACATTAAGTTGGATTTTCTTAATATATATTCAATGAGAATGAAATTCCAAACAAGGAAAATTTCTCCATTTCAAGGCTCCCTCGTTCGTGCTTTGTGATTATCACACTTTGTCTGGCAGCAAGTACAGCAGCAGCAAATGAGTGTGAGAGATTGTTTTTTTAGTGTTTATGGAAGAGAGCAAGAAAAAAAGTTAGGGCAATGAGACAATGAAACAAGGTATGACAGGGTACAAAACGTGTGTTTATGTGAGAAAGAAAGAGAGAGAGAGTTACAGAGAGCTACTCTATGTGGAGGTGATGAGTGTGTGTAAATGTGCTGTGTGTGTGTCTGTGTGTGTATTCACCCATTAGCTCAGTGGTGGGGTGAAGGGGTGGTGAGATGTTCAGTTCCAGTGGTGTGCCGAAAGGATCTGGGGTTTCCTGGGGATTGATTTGGACAAACACTAGAAGCTGCGGTGTCGGTTCAGTTAAACCCCAATCCATACAAATCACATCATCTGTGTCCTGGTTTCCAAACCGTTAGCCAAAGTTGCATACGTAAGCGACCTGAACTGGATTTCTCAAAGCATCTGAACACTTAGATCAGTTGTGTCTTTGAAAGTAAGTGGAACAGAATTTAATAGCAGTCTGGAAATGATCCAGTAGCAGTGTTCTCAAATTATCTTCTTTTAGATTTAATGTAACGTGTCTAATGAGAACCATTTTCTCTCATTCTCTGTCTCTCACTCACACACACACACACACACACACACACACACACACTCCCACTCTTCGTGTAAATGATGTGTCATTTTTAAATTTTCTATTTAAGGTGGTGAATCCTAAAAAGAAGCTTAAAAAGAGAAGATACATCAACTCTGGCACGGTGAGTAGTGAATTTGCTCTCCTAAAATCCTGCACAAATCAGTACCTTTTGTCTACTTATAAATTAAGTTTACATTTCTTGTGACACTGTCAAATAGTTTTTCTTGCCTAAAACAAGAAAAAAAAATATTTGGAAAACAGTAAAAATAATTCAAGAGATGTTCTCTAAAAGCATGTTCTCCTTTTTCAGAAAAAAATGCTTTTCTCTCTTTAACAATAATGCTATATTAATATTACATCCATAGTATTATAGTATTTATTAGATATTTAATAAATAAATTAACTTTTATATTTTCATTTTAATCTGTATTTTAGTAATTATATGTTTTGTCATTTGTATTTTTTTTTTTTTAGATTTCTATTCAGGTCTAATTTTTTATTTTTATTTTATGTAATTTTAATAAACCATTTTGTTTCTGTTAGTTGCCAGTTCTAACATTTATGAGTATCTAGTTTTATATCTAACATTTTTTTTTCATTGTATTCACTGCTTTCTTACATGGATTAATTTTGTCCAGCTGTACTCCACAAGGTCTCTGAACGTCTGGATATTATTCAGATAAATTACTTGAGAATCTGAGATCCAAGTCCCCTGACTGAACAGTGTGAAGTAATATTGGAGGTCCGGGTGGATAACAGTGATTGATGATCCACAAAGTCTCTCCGCATTGACTGCCATGAATTGGCTTTGAGATTGCAATCAAAACTCAGATGAATAGTCCGTCACCTGTCTTCCTCCCAACATGGAAAGATTCTGGTTCTCTAATGACAGTACTAATGAAAAAGACTGTGCGACCCTGACAGCTGATAGAAGAGTCTTTGCATAATGCCCTGATGGATTGTTTCATGGCAGATGTGGTTTGTGCTCATATGCTGGTGTAAACCGTCTGTTCTTTGTTGCTCATTTACCCAGGTGACACTGCTTTCATTCTTGGTGGAAGCCGAACACACGTTTCTGGACTACATCAAAGCAGGGTACGGATAAAAATACACACAATCACCCTCATGTAAGCATATGTACTGTATTTAGACTTTTCTGAATGCTTCTGAAATTGCCGCGTCACAACATGTAATTTTTGTAAACATTGTAAAGGTCAGAATCTTGCAGAAGCCATCAGGATTTTATCACCGTATTAATGGCGTCAAACAGCTTTGGAAAAAAGCTCCAGTAAACAAGACCTGAATAACCCCTTAAATGTTAAACTAGAACAACAAACAAGACTATTGTAGTAGTTACTGTAATCAGCATTCAGGGGTTGCCAGGTCCTCTTCAGTTTGCACTGATGAAAGGCTGGCCTTCGGCACGGATGCCAGTATTGTGGAAAACATCTCGGAGTCTTTGACCTTATACTGTGGTCTGGTCCAGTGATATCTCTGGCATTAGGAAATATGACCCGTTGCCCCTCTGTGTCTGTTATCTCTGGCATAAAGACCGCATCCTAAACCTGAAAAATGTTGCACTGACAGGCAGTATCTGGAGGTAGGAAGGCATCAGGACTTTGTCAGTCAGGCTGTGCTGTTTAAGAGACTGAATGAGGGAATGATAAAGACTCCAGCTCTAGACTTGACTTTGGTGTTGTGGTCTGGGTGGCTAGTACAATTACTGTTTTACAGTTTTTGTATCTTACTCTAGTATTCAGTGTCACATGATCCTCCAGAAGTCATTCGAATGTGCTTAATGTGCAAGAAACAAGTTGTGCTGCTTAATGTTTTGGCTGTTTAATTTCTTTCAGAAATGAAAATTGTGAATAGTACCGTTATGGCGCGTGGCTCAAACGGGATTGCAGCAAAAACAGGGACACACAAGAAAGCCAAATGCAAAATTTATTAACAAAATCAAACTATAACAAAAAGAAGAACAGTGTAGAATGTAACAGTCAGGAATTAGTGGTGTCAAGTTAAATGAATGCATGGAGGTGTAATGTAGTGTAGCAATGTTGGATGTACAAAAGAAGGAGACCAAAATAAAAAACGTTAAAAATAAATAAATAAATAAAAAACAGCCAGTACCCAGTCATCTTGCTTCTTTTAAGATTCCCAAATGGAAGTCAACAACATGTGTCCTCAGAAAACAATCTCGAGGAAAAAAACCCAAATAAGACATAGGTCATCACATACTATCTTTTAAGGGTGTTTAGATATATTTCCCAGAAAAAAAAAAAAAAAAAAAAAAAAAAATTTTATATATATATATATATATATATATATATATATTTGTACAGCCAAAGTGATATATTGTCTCTACACTTTTAGAAAAAAAGTTGCATTTTCAAAATGTATAATTTAGGTACCAATATGTATGCTTTATGGGTAAATAAGTTACAAAGGTGTACATTATTAAAAGGTACCACTCCAGTGACAGCTTTTGTACCTTTAAACCATGACCTTAGGGTTTAAAATAATTGTGGCAAAAGCCTAAAAATAAAAAAAACAAAGAGGCAGAGTAATAAAGAAAGCGAGACTGAGTGTAAAAAGTCTGTTATATCACTATCCAAAGACGTGGCTGACCTTTCACACCGGAGTAATCTATATCGCTCTGACATCACCCAGTGTGCTACGTTCAGTTCACACCGAGTCAGATCACTCTGTCCACACTCAAACTGCTTTCTGTCAGGTTTCCACCTTTGTTATTTTTTTCTATCAGACTCTGACCTTTAATATTGATGCTGAAAGCAGACCTTTGTGTGGATTTACCATTGCTACATTTTTCACTTTCCTTACTTTCCTCTTTTCTTTTGATAAACAGGACTATATATAACCCTCTTCGTTCTTAAATCATCATATCCCGGTTCAGAGAGAGATGGATTCACTTTTTACTGTTGCGAATGAGTGAAATAATCATATCTTAAGAAAGAAGTGTTAATTATAGTGCAGGTCATAAAGGCAGCTCTCAGAGTTAATGTAAAATTTAAAACCTTTTCTGAGGACTTTATTAAATATTTAATTATGTATTTGAATAGAAACGGTCTGAAGGAAGAATTTCTGACTTATTCACATTTACATTGAGCTCAGCTTTAATTGGTAGAAATATATTTGTCCAACAGTAAATAAGGACTCATTAGACAATAGACACACAATGAGACAAATGTTGACTTAATACAGATTGAAATAAAATTCGAAATAATACAGATTTCAGTTAAGAGTGGTATAGCTTAGATAATTGTTGAGAAATAATTTATACTGAAATCTTTAAATTTAACTTTTTAATTTTGAGTTAAACTGAGCACAGTTTGTTATTTTGATGAGATCTCCTCTGAAACCCTAAAGGAGATGCACAGGATTATGTGGAATACTTAGGAGTAAAACCTAAAAAATGGTTTCCATTGATCTCCATTATTTTCTATTTCATTGCCTTCTAGGTGAAATAAAGAGTTAAGATTAGATTTGTGATTAACTTCCAATTGGAGATACAGTAGTAAGAAACATTAGTACCTTTTTATGGAAATGTGATGCTTTTGTTCTTTCTTATTTTCTGCAGCTAATCTTGGTGAAGCACTTTTTTTGATAGGTGATTAGATCTTAAGAAGTCTCTTGAACTCTTCAGACTGCACTTCATCCTGGGCTAGAATGAGACATTGGGTAAATTGTCATTGAAGAATTCATAAGGGAAATCTAGCCTTAGAAAGACACAAGACATTCATAACCAGACAGTAAGGAAATACAAAACTACTACATTGCAGAGATGTGTGTGTTCCTGAATCAAGTTGCACATTAGTGCATTTACGAGATTTATGATATATGTATATATGTATATATATATATATATATATATATATATATATATATATATATATATATATATTTCAAATACTTTACATTATTGTTGGTCCTCTATGCCCCGTCTCTCTTATACGCGTCGTTTTCTACAAAGTCCCTCCTTCTGACAAGTTCAGTCTACTCTGATTGGCCAACTGACCCAGTGCATTGTGATTGGCCGATCACAGCTAGCACTTGTCGGAAATGTAACACCCCTTTCCATAATCACGAGCTTTATCTTTCAAAATAAATGTAAAGACAGTTAATAATGTCTTTAGTTTTACCTTCAGTTCAAGCCTGAAAGGGGAACAGATGAAGCTCGTATGTGTTTGCAGTACACAAGCCACGGAGGGATAAGACAGCTGACTCCACTGTAATGTGACCCTCTCTCTCTCTCACAGACGCACACACATACGCACACACACACACACACACACACGTGCGCGCGCGACATGCAAAACTCCACATTTGAACATTAAATAGCGAATACTTAAACTAATAACAAAACATACTTATGAGCAGTCATTTATAGCCAGCCGAACGCAGGCCTACTGTATCAGTGCACTGGATCAGTGCCTTCTCTTAAAGTGACAGTCTTTGTATTTATCAAACAGCAACAACAAAGAAATCACTCAATGCTCTTGATTGAAAAGCTTTTGTAACTTTAATAAAGAACAGTCTTAAATTTATACAGTCCAATATGCAATGCTGTTTTACGTTTGGTTACTTTATTCAATTTCTCTATCTAAAAACTAATGCTAGACCTCCCTAAAAAAATGTAAAATCACTGTTTATTTTATTTGTATCTTTGCTCTGTTGTATTTATTTGCGCTGTTGCTTGTAGTTAGGTAGAATATAAATAAATATATACTGAAACCATGACTCTAAAACCGTAAAACAAACCGAACCATGCTAAAGTTGAACCGTTCCACCCCTAATATATAATGTCAGTGCTTTTTGAATTAATTGGATCAAAAGTGTTAATTTGTCATGAATATAAAATACATCTGTTTGCACTGTTGCTAATGTGACAGTCACAATGCCATCATTCTATATCATTCTATTCTAGCTGTTTTTTGCACTCCTGTAGATGTCATTCAGAATTCCACAATTAAGATAAATGTTCTTCATATAAAAGCTTCGGTCCAAAAACGTCCTAAAGTTTCTTGTCTCCACCTAAGCAGCTATTGAAGTTCCCAGTATAATGCAGATTAATGCAATATTCCCGACTTTGTGCCTGGGGATATTAGTGATAATCAACAAAGAAAAAAGAAAAAAAACAAGATGGACAGAAAGAAGGCATGCAGATAAAGGAGCATAAACAGAGCTTGTTAATCACAATTGTGCTGCTCCCCCTGCCTTCCTGTTAATGTTGTGCTGAGTTAAATAATGCTAACAAATGGCTGGTAAAAGGGATTCAGTTTTATGGTCCCTACCCAAGGATGAACACAATACCCTTGTGTTGCGTATGAATATGATTTGGCCTGAATCACTCATTTGTGGTCATGTTTGCAGATGTACAGTGGATGTTTAAAATACATAATTACTCTCTGCTGACCCATCACTGATGAATCAGCTCTTGGGAAAACATCTCGCCGCAGGGGTTGCATATGAATGACATCTGTAGCTGCCTGCTGATTAGAGCCTGCTTTGAAATGTTTTTCCCCCATTTCGTTTTTGTGTTTTACCCACTTGCATCCGAGGACAATTTCTTTGTCAGTGTGGAAATGTTTTATAAATATTCACTGACCTCATACTCCATGTTATCTGACATTCTCGTCCACAGCTCATTTCTCATTTATACTGAGAGCACAATAGAGTTCATGCTGAAAATGGAATGCCATTGATATTCAGATATTAGATGTTATAATGATATTTTTAAGTGCTTCAGATGTTATCTGTACAAGTGTTCTGCACTCCCATCAGCAGCAAAAAATAGTTTGTTCCCATATAATCCGTTCCATTGTGCAGGTGTTCAGATTAACCATTTGTTTTCTATGGGCTCTGTGTTTTCTGTTCATTTAAATGGATATAAACAATAGCGAACTAAACTCTTGTAAAACTTAAAAAAGAAGAGGTTTTTTTATGTTTTATGGCCATTTAAAAAGGCCTGTATTAGAATCTGTGACAGATTTTGGTATAATTTATTTTGATTTCAATTTATTTGTATAGCACTTTTCATTAATTTAATTTAATTGAATCATATGTTTTGTTACTAATAAGGTATTAAATTGCATTTTTTACTAGCACAGTAGCTTTTCGACCCCACTGTGTGTGTGTGTGTGTGTGTGTTTATATATATATATATATATATATATATATATATATATATATATATATATATATATTCAAAGGATTTTTATTTAAAAGACTGATGCTTTGATGCCCACTGGACTCTAGCTATCAGAACCAGTGGGTAATCACTGGCTCCATACTGTGTCCGGTGAATGTACTGTCCTCCAGCCAGTCTCTCTGCACGATAATAAGCATCAGTAATCCAGAACTAAGCTGGAGTTCTCACTGAATTCAGTATAAAAACAGAGTTGTGAGCAGATATGTGACGTTTGGTGGTTTTGTATGTGGAAGTCTTCCTCAACTGCTGTTCTGAGACCAGTTTCAGGGTTGCCTTAATTAAAAAAAAAATATGGAAAAAGAAGTGGGTTTACACAGATGTTGGATCTGCCAACCAAGCCGAGTTGATTGTGAGGAACGTCTGGCTGCTGAATAGGAGGTTGGCTATCTGCCTGTCAGACGAGAGACGACACAATGCAGGGCTGGAGATGGTAATTAAACCAACCACTTGAACAGCAGGAGTGGAAACATTGGAGTGTTTTGAAGCTGGAAATGTGATCTGTGCCGGTTTGGGGTGAATCAGGATCCATCACCTTTGTTGAGCCTCACCGTCAGGTTCTCACATCTGTGATGTGTTTCAAATTTGGCTTAAATTGAAATGCTTTCATTTTTACTTTCCCTCTTTGTCTCTCTCTAGCACTCAGATCCATTTCACAGTGGCCATTGATTTCACTGCATCCAATGGTAAGTTTTTTTGTTTTAAAGTGTTGATTGTGTTTCCTGTTTTGGATTTGTTCTCCATGCTGTCGACCAACATGTCTGAATAAGATTTTAACCTTAATTTATGATCTCGCTCTCTCTTTGAACCCTAGGGAACCCTTCTCAGTCTACCTCCCTGCATTACATGAACCCCTATCAAATGAACGCATACGCCATGGCGTTGAAGGCCGTGGGAGAGATCATTCAGGACTATGACAGCGATAAGATGTTTCCTGCATTGGGCTTTGGAGCCAAGCTTCCTCCTGATGGCCGGGTTTCCCATGAATTCCCCCTGGTACCTGTTCCTAGATATGATAGATTATGTGGATTTCACAGCTAGCTGGTGCATATCCGGTGTCATATCTGTTTGAATCCTTAAAAAATACTTGCCGTGTTTTTCAGACACTCTGAATATCATTGCTTTTTCCTGTTTGTGAAATTTAATTTGTGAGGGTATGTATGGTTGTTTTGAAGTATTTATTTAGTTGTTTGCTCATATGTTGATTATATCGTAATTAGAAATGCTTGGTTGTATCTTTGTAATGTGTAAACAAGGCTCTCCTGACACTCCTGCTCATTAACTTTACCCAAGCATTTATGATGATTGTGTGCCAAACCGTCATCTCGTTGAGCATTTTGAGTCTCTTAATTCGTTTTTGCCCACCCTTTCTCTTTTTTTTCTTTATCAGCTACTCTTTCTTCCACATCTTTTTCCTTGTGCTAGAGGATCATGACTATTAATTCTTGCTGCTTCACTCTTCAAATATAACTGTCCTTAGAGCATGAATAATTATCTGATGATGAATCATAAAATACTGAACAGTTTCCTAAGATTCCTAAGGGTGACACACTAGAGAAAGTTTTGGCAGTACGTTTGATGAATATGAATGTGCAAAATGGGGTATGCAGAAAGAGCCATGAAAGAACCAGTTTTTTGTTGCATGACACTTTTCTTGGCTTCCCTTCATGGGGAAGGAAGAACAGCCTCTGCTGGGCCTTCTTGACAAAGGAGACTATGTGGAGTGCAGGGGGGTTCCTCCTGAAGTCCACTATCATCTCCACTGTTTTAAGTGTGTTCAGACTAGGTTGTTATAACTGCACCAAACAGCCAGCTCTTTAACCTCCTTTCTGTAAGCAGACTTATAACTCCATCCTGGATGAGGCTGATAAGTGTGGAGTCATCTGAGAACTTCCAGAGCTTGACAGAGGGGTCTTTAGCAGTGCAGTCGTTGGTGTACATGGAGAAGGGCAGTGGGGAGAGAACACATCCCTGAGGGGCACCAGAGCTAATGGTGAGGGAGCTGGATGAGAATTTTACCAGCCTTACTAGCTGCTGCCTGTCTGTCAGGAAGATGGTAAAGAACTCACACAATGGAGGTGGGCTAAAAGAGTTAATTTGGACAGGAGGAGGTTTGGGATGATAGTGTTGAAGGCTGAAATAAAACAGCCTACAGAGAGGAAGCCATAAATAAGTCTCTGGTCGGTCCAGATGTTGCACGGTGTAATGCAGTCACACGTTGACACATCATCTACAGACCTGTTTGCTCTGTAAGCAAACTGTTGGGGGTCCTGCAAGGGTCCGGTGATGTCCTTAAGGTTTGCCAGCACCAGTTTTTCAAATGACTTCATGACCACAGATGTTAAAGTCACAGGTCTGTAATCATTTAGTCCTGTAAATTGGAGTTCCTTTAGGATGGGGATGATGGTGGAGGTTTTGAAGCAGGAAGTGACTTTGCAAAGCTCCAGTGATCTGTTGAAGATCTGTGTGAAGATGGGGGCCAGCTGGTCAGCACAGGTTTTTAGAAAGGCTGGTCTAACACCATCTGGGCCTGGTGCTTTCTTTCTCTTCTGTTTCCGGAAGACCTGACACATCATTTTCAGAGACCTGAAGTGCAGGATGGGAAGAGAGGGGATGCTGGAGGTGTTAATAGATTCATGGAGAGAATTTCAGAATGGGTGTGGGGTGTGAGACTGTGTTTTTCAAACCTGCAATAAAACTCTTTCAATTTATGTGATTTTGGTCTATTTATACAAGAGTGTGTACCCATTCCTGTAGGAATCTTCTTTGGCCTGATGGAGCTGTCTGAGTTTTGCAGTGAACCATGGTTTGTAGTTGTTGCAATTTAAAAGAGTCATGGTAGTGATGCATATATCCCTGATATATGCTGTTACAGAATACGTAAACTTGCCCAGATCTAGACAGTGTAGTCGAATTAACCTTGTAAATCCCGCTCTGCTTCATTAGTCCATCTTTTTACAATCCTTATTACAGGTTTAGCTGATTTCAGTTTCTGGCTATAGGTCGATATAAGATGAACCAAACAGTGATCAGAGCTGCCTGTGGGACAGAGTGATATGGATCCTTTATTGTGGTGTAACAGTGGTCCAGTATATGACTGATTCTGGTAGGACATATAATGTGCTTCCTGTATTTTGTCAGTTCACGTGTGAGGTTTGCTTTATTAAAGTCCCAGAGAATGATAATTGATTATTTAAGAATGACTAACAGTGTCTGGGTATCTGGGTGTTGGCCCGCTTCCCAAGCTTGCATTTCTGCCATCTGCAACGTTCAGTAAAATGTCAGTGTAATCAAAAAACGGGAGAAGATTGTGTGGTGTGTACTGCTGAATGCTCCGCAGTTCATCTCTGGTAAAACTTCTTGTGTTTGAAAAACAAACAAAACAAAACAAAAAAATGCAATATATGGCGCCATCTTGAAACAGACAATATAATCTAGTCCAACGTGATTTCATGAGAATACGTGTGTATTTTTACGTTAAATGTGGTTCTACCACACGTACATTTACTTACGTTTTAAGGCACATAAAAACTTACAACTTAGGCTGTCTAATCTAATCTTCTGGTTTGGCCTTGACAGTAGAGGCACAGTGTTGATTAAAATCTGTTGTTGTTTTTGAAGAATGGTAATGTAGATAACCCATACTGCAATGGGATGGAGGGCATTCTAGAGGCCTACCACGAGAGTTTGAAGACTGTCCAGCTCTATGGACCCACCAATTTTGCTCCTGTCATCAACCATGTAGCAAGGTAAGACAAATGCAACAGCACTCGCTCAGAGGAGCGTACTGGCACAGTTGAACATTTATCCTGTGAAAAAGAGAAGAAAGACAGTGCTGAGATAGATTTTTGGATTCAAATTATTTGAAAATTGTCCTATAAAAATCAAAGCCTTGCTCAATCAAGCAAAATTTTTTATCTTGACTTTATTTTGAGTGGCGTCTTCACAATTCTGGGAAAACAAAGGATCACATTTTAAGCTGGTGTTGTAGGACTCATTGGCTAAAACTTCATAGCCAGAAACATAATTGATGCGCTTTTGGAGATTATTATTGTTTGGTAAATTTTCAAGGTATGTTTCAGAATGGTATGTTTTCAAAATATGTTTAAATTGGTCTCACCAATTTGTCACTGTAATCAAGAGTGTCACTCATGTGAACATACATTTAAGTTCACTGTTTAGGGTGCTGCTTCTGTTTGCATATTTTTTAGGCTGTCCCAGGTACTAATGTATGAAAGCAATTTATGACCTTAGAGTAAAAAATAAAACTCGCAACTGTGCAAAATAGTTACAAATGTGATACGTACATATGCAAATATGAGATATAATATTGCAATTGATAGACAAAGTCACAATTGATATACATATATCATATACAAGATATACATTTTGGGAAAAAAATTTGCAACGAAGTCGCATTTATGGGTAACAAAGCTGAAATTGTGAGAAATAAATTTAAAAACAAATCACCACAACATGCATGACAGACCAAAAATAATCACAACATGCATGACAGACCAGTCAGCGCAGTCATTGCAGTTCTGAGAAACAAAGTCCAAACTGAGTTATAAAGTAGCAATTATTAGGAACAGTCACAATTGTGAGATATAAAGTCACAATTATGTGCAACAATTGCAAGCTGTAAAGTTGGAATAATATGAAACAAATTTGTAATTGTGAGCTAAAGTACAAGAAGCTGCAATTACAAGTAAAAAGCTGCACTAGACTTTTTCAATATTCTGAGTCAGACACAGGCTTCTCTATACATGAATACCGTAGCTAATGTGGTAGTGATTGTATGTATTGTCAATTAACATATAGATGATTTAACAAATGTTTCTTGTTGATGTAACTGTGTGTGGACGTCAGAGAGGTCAGATGTCCTTTCATAGCTTCTTTAAAGTGTTTTGCATCACAAAGAGCATTGTGGGATTTTGATGAAGGCAGAAGAGCTGTGTCAATAGCACAGGGACATCCCAGAGCAAACATATATATAGATGTGGTTCAGCACTGAATACTAAGTGTGTATTGAGGGTGCTCATTTTTTTCATTATTCATCCTCCATGTTAAAACTATCAACAGTACCAGCACAAAGAGATTTTCAGATTTGGGTTATGGTTCATTTGGGTGATTTGGATCATAACGTTTTCTGCTAATATTTTTGTTAATATGAAAAGGTGAATTTGTGTGTGTGTCTGCACACACAGGTATGCTGCAGCAGTTCAAGACGGCTCGCAGTACTTTGTGCTTCTCATCATCACAGACGGTGTGATATCAGATATGGCTCAGACTAAAGAAGCCATCGTCAATGTGAGTTATCCTTGACCTCTCTGTCTCTCTCTCTAGCCTACTGTTTTCAAAAATAGTTTGTCTCATCATACTCTGGTGCAACATTGCATCACAAGAGCCCCCGAGGCAAAGCCTAAGAAGAGTTAAAGTGCTTTTTGGGTCTTCCGGAGGTCCTCTCTGCACCTAATGGGATTCATCTGTCACCGTTGCTATGGTTACCCAGCAGACTGGATTTAAAGGGAATTTGCGACTGTTTAGTCCCATTATTAAAACAGCCACACCTTCCTTTTAAGATCTTGCCTGCTGCTCTTTCTCTTCTTCACCCTCTACCCATGATGCTTTGGATCTTGGTCCTCAGTCAAACGGTAAACATTTCTGCACTGACTGATATGGGTTCAAGCACTTTGAATAACTGAACACTTCATGTGCGTTATTCATTTCTATGCCCGGAGTGATTTTTATTGAAGTCCTCAATGGAAATTCCACTCATGTGCTGTTTTTTTGGTGGTCTTTTTAAAATAATTAGATAAAAATGAGCACTTTGAAGTGTTTCTCATATGCACTCTCTCACCCTGACTGCTGATTCTCTGCACTCACAGCATTTTGGCCTTTTATATACAGTATATTCTAGCTGAAGTAGCTGAAGCAAAATTTAGGATAACTCCAAGGACTGAATGGTCATTGGTTTTTGTCATCACAAATTTTGACCATTGGTATTTTTTTAACTAGAGTAATTACTCTGTAATAACCATTTCTTGACATTACTTTTTGTCTTGCCACCCCCCCCCCCACGTCCATTAACTTTTTATTTTTTTAAGTCCCCTAGATCTGTATTCTTAGAGCAACTAAAGTTCATTTTTGAGGATTGTATGATCTAACATCAGTCTTTAAATGCAAGATATGTAAAGTGTATACTTACAGTAGTTCCACTTTAGCACAATCAAATATACTTAAGTATTTCTTTAGATGGACTTAGACTACTTCTGCAAAATCAAAGTGTATTAAGTACTGAATATTTTTTTTTCCAATTTAGTAGACTTTAAATATATCAGTTTATTATACCAAAAGTACAGTCGCTGGGTATTTTATAATATTTACATAAATACGTAAAGTATTTGCATACTTAACATGAAATAAATCTATTTTTAATACTTTTAGTATATTTATTTTTTCACTAGGGTTGCCATTTCTTTGTAATTAATTGTAAAATTTGCCATCAGTTTTTAAATGAAAATAGTTTATTCTATTTTTTTTCAGTCTATATTTAAACATCCTTAAAATAAATAATATTTAGATATAAAGAAATAATTTACTTGAAGAATGATTGTATAAAGAATTGAGACTTATTTTCAGATATTAATTTTATTTTTCTCACGCCTATTGGCATTGTTTTTTTAGTTTAAACTTTGTTACAGTTCTGCTTAAAACAAGAAAGCAATATTTGTCAATTGAAAAAAAAGAAACACAAAATAAATAAATAAATAAACTTCAAGATATGTGATATGAAAATTCATAATATCTTATCCGTTTTGCTTCTCAAGTCAGTGTATCTAAGGATATTTCAGCATTTACAGAAAAACATGACAAGAAATAATGATAACAAGAATGATGTTTCCAGTGTATGTGTAAAAATGATGTATTTAATATTTAATAAATCTATTAAATTAGTTTTATCCTCACTGATACCAGCAGATGTGCATGCTCAAGCAGTCACCGAGAATATAAGAATACACTGAAGCCAAGCAAGAGGGAATGTGGCTCAGCGGACAAGGGAACATTGTAATTCACAGAGTTTATTATGGGCTAGCTGCTAATATCACATCACATCGCATGATTCACAGTAATCTGCACTTATTTCATGGCTGAGAGAAGCATTTGTAAAAATATATTTTTTTTTTTTTAAATTAAGGGAAGTGAGAAAAAACAAGAGGGAGAGGGAAAGTACACAAACAAGTGAGCACGAGAGATTTCGAGAGAAGCACTTGAAGGAAAGACCTACAGGAAATAGAGCAGTGAATACATGAAGTGTGCGTGAAATGTGTTTGTTTAAATTCATCTTCCCAGCTCTATTTCTTTCAACACATGACTGCCTCTGTCCCCCGTGAGCATTTCCGGCAATGCTGACCTACTTCCAAACCCATAAATATGTTTTTATAATTCTTGCCCATTGGCACCAAGCACTCAATGTCCTGTCTGCACAATTCATACAGACAGAGATGGACTGGTCGACAAAATCAGCCTGGATCCAATACCATCCCCATCACAACACAAGTGGATAGAATAATTATTGCCTTTGTATCAGGGGTATAAAGATACATGTATTCATAACAAAAATGTATAAGAGAGGTAAGACAATACCGTTTATATTGATATACCTTGATGATATATTAAGAATTTCAAACTAACTCATCATACAGTTTAGAGCGGCTTTCCCTCCTGTAAGTTAGCTGTGCTGTTTAATGCATTTGAGACATGATTTCCAGAGCTCATAACTTTTATCTTGAGATTCTATCCTTATCTGTAAATGTTAGAAAGTCATACAAGTATTTCCATTTTGCAAAAAGGCTTGTCTTGACAGCAAGTGAGTATCTGTTAGACTTCACAGCCTTCACTTAAGGTGCACACATACACACAGACACACACATAGATATACAAATTAATATTAGATCATGCCAATCACTCAGAGGTATAGTCACCAATTATAAGCTACTACTACATATATTGTAGAAGCTTAATTTTCTGTAAAGCTACTTTGCAACAATTTGTTACATGAAAAGCGCTAAACAAATAAACTTGAATTGAATTGAATATTTTATTCAGTGAAAAATAATAATAATAATAATAATAATAGAGCTAGGAAAACCTGAGTCAGCTGACTGTGTATTTAAAGAATAAAGAAAAACCAAGTGAAAACCAATATAAATATATGTCATTTATTAATATTGATTGCCAGTATATGTCTGAAATTCTAAAAGAAGTAGTCAGCTGATCCTGCTTTAGTATTGTTGACATTTTTATGGAGTTCATCTTTTGGTTTCCCACATAAAGCTCAAGGCTTATTGAAGGAATCGATCTCTGAATCTTAGTAATTAATGATCTAATTCACTCATTTGGTTTGATTAGCTCTCCAGGCCCCACAGCAGGGTTTGTTTGTGCTGTGTGTGTGTGTGTGTGTTGCACTTTTTCATCTTGTGTGATGTGTTTTTGTGTGGCCCCCGGTGAAATTCCAATTCTAACTCCATTACAGCCCACAAACTTATCAGCGTGACTGAGGCTGTGTGTCCAGCCAGCTTTATTCGTCAAATTATTCATTCCTCTCAACAGGCTTTCACGGGCCCTCTGGGGGAGTGCTTTCAAATTTCAAACCCTCAAGAGCCTTTACAATTTCTCTCATTATATATTTGATGTATTAAAGGTATATTCCATTGTAAGCTTTTCAGATACAATTTAATAGAAATAATGTTTTCCCCTTGTGTGTATTTCTTGTATTTTAGTCTTTTTCTGTTGTGATCATGTGTGTGATGCATTAAATGCAATTACTTTTCATTTCGAACCACTGGGAAGTCGCTTTGGGGAGAAAGTGAGTTTTGTTTCTCTGAGTATCCTGTGGTTTTCTGGTTATCCGTTGTCACTAGTAAGCAGCCTGTGAGCTAGCTCAGTACAGACTCACGCTTTACTTCTCTGATAAAGGGGATTTGACCTGTCAGTCAGGCATCGTGTCAGGAACAGGGACAGTTAGCACAGGAGAGAGAATGTTGATCCAGGAGGGTCTGAATAATGCATGGCATTCACCTCACTGTACATGAAGAAAATCACGCTGTCAAAATATTCTTTTAAAACCATCACAGTCAAAGTCCTAGTGTTGTTTCAAACCCGACTGGCTTAACATGGTCTGAAATAACTGGTTTTCTTTTGTTACCGCTGTCACAATCAGTGTATTAAATGTATAAAATGTTAAAATTTTAATGCTATCTGGTAAAAAACCTGTAAGGGTGAACCGTAAAAAGTTTATTTGGTTGTTGTTGTTTTTTTGGTTCACATTAGACTCTCATGGCTGTAAAACAACAGAATGGTACAGTAAAATTGCTATAATGTAATGATAAAAAGCCAAAGTAAATGAAAGATGTAATTTTCTTCTGATTATTATTATTTTTTTATTATTATTATTCTTTTTTTGGACTGAACTGTCCGATGTGTTTCTTTGACTCATCAAATTAAGCATAATCTTAAACTTAAAACATATAGGTTAGTCCAGGAAATTTGAATAATCTTATCAAACAGAGCATGTGAACTCGTATAATTAGTGTTCTCTGTTTTCTCAGGCGGCAAAACTACCTATGTCCATCATTATTGTTGGAGTTGGACAAGCTGAATTTGATGGTGAGACCCAAAACTAATCTTAAATTTCATCTTTATATATTTTTCTATCTCCTCATTCTCCTCTCTCTTTAATTAGTCTTATTATAATTAATGTACTGCAATTATAAAAAAAATTTTTAAAAAAATTACTGCATAACCCCTTATTGCTTTTTTTGTATTGTACTCCGCATCTTCCTAACTGTTTCTTAACCATCAACTCAGCTAATAAGAGTATTCCCAGATGGAGTGTTAAACTTCATTAATGGAACTTCACCGTTTGCACTCAAGTAAAGTAGAGATTCTGGATGAAAAGTCACCTAATTGGGGAGGTTTATGTTTTCGGACTGATAAGCAGATGTCAACACGCAGATCTCACAGATGTTCAATATAATTAGCATGTCTCACCATCTGCTATTAGTATTTGTGTTGAGCCTTTCATAATGTTCCAGCAAAGAGGTAAATGTTGGTGTCATGCTGGGGTGAAAGGCTCCAGATTGTTTTATTGGCTAGAAGACAGATTACATGATGATCTCTCTTTTTTTTAGCCATGGTAGAACTGGACGGCGACGATGTAAGAATATCCTCCAGAGGAAAGCTGGCAGAGAGGGATATTGTACAGGTACATATCTCTGTTTATGTTTGTATATATTGTATATACACACACACACACACACACAAACACTATTTGGTGGTGACAAGTGGTCAGTTATTCAGAAACAAAACAATGACAATAATTTACAAATCATTCACTCAACTCAACTGTGTGTGTGTATGTAAATGTGTGTGTATATATATATATATATATATATATATATATATATATATATATATATATATATACAATGAAACTTTCCTACATAAATATTTTACTGAGATGAGTGCATATGTGTGTATGTGTATTATATGCACTCATCTCAGTAAAATATTTATGTAGCTTAAGCAGTGTCAAAGCAATATTACTGTTTAGGAAATTTTCTTAAGGAATAACTCTTGGTGACCTACATTTACAGGCATCTCAGATTTAGAGAAAACGGAGACATCACACTTAAAAAAAAATGACTCAAGCTAACAAATAACAACAAGGCTTGTGCAGCCTGTAAATAATGAAAGAATCTGGAGTTTACATGGGTAAAAAAAAAAGATTCAGGGAATAAATAAACACCTATAACTAACTGCTCTCTGATCTTATCTGTGCCTGCAGTTCGTTCCATTCAGAGACTACATGGACAGGACGGGAAACCATGTCCTGAGTATGGCACGGCTTGCCAAGGATGTCCTGGCCGAGATCCCGGATCAGTTAATCTTATATATGAAGTCAAGGAGCATCAAGCCCAACCAGACACCACCAGACTACAGCCCACCTGGGCTCAGCCCAACCCCCACCGTATGAGTTTATCCAGCCTGCTGAAAGAAAACAGGCGATGTTATGTCACCACCAATTTGGATCTCATTCAAAGCCAGTACAACTGATACAGTGTGAGGCATCTAGGAAAGCGGATGGTTTCAATTCCCAGTTTTTGGATCTAATACACTGGAGAAATTGAAAACTGTATGTGTGTTCTGGAGATTGAACTGTAAAAGACGGCTCTTATTGGTTTGTGAGTTTGTGTCCCCAATCATAATTTCTTTACAAATTAGCCAACACTATGAAAATCTATAAGATCTGCGCATCTGCGTTTTCTGTTTAGAGGTTTACTTGTGAAAATGTAAGAGGTTGTTTGAATATTATAACCTGAATGGGTGATTTGTTTAGTGAAATTGTTTGATTTGTGTCTAGAATTTGTAGAAAAGTCTTTTTAGTACGAAGGAATATTTCCCATTGCGTTTTCCCATTCATAGCTTTTTAGAGCTATGATAAACAAGATTTTCTATTCTTACGCATGAAATCCAGGTAAAATCACTTGTACATTGCATTAATACATTGTATTTAATGTATTTACATACTTTAGATGAAATTAGTTAAGAAAATCCAGTGTTAAAGTGAAAAGCACAAATATTTTCTTAAAGCTGTAAAATTTGTAAATGTTAACAAGAGGTCACAGATTCAGATTCAGATTCATTACACTGTAAACAGACTGAAATTTCATGCACAATCAGCTCTCAAGAACACCAAATTTACTTTCCAGCAGTTTAATTTGTCCCTCCAGTTCCTTGCTCTGGAGCCGCTATATCTTGATATTGTGCAGCAACTCCTTAGACACGTGAGTTATCAGGGGAATCATGAGAGATTCCTCGCCGCTCGCTGCTGAAGATGATTGGGGATGAGGCAGTGTCTGCTGTTTTTCTTATAGCACAGTCTGACTCACCTGCAGCTGCCCGTGTCCAGCTTTAACCTTTGCCCTCTCATTCCCGGGATTCTCCCTGGAGTTTAAATCACTTTTCTATTCGTCACCATGGCAGCAATTATTTTACTGGTTTCAAAAGATGAAAGACACATTGCATGCAGCTGAAATTGCATTACATACAGTACAATTATAATGCCATTTTGTTAAAATGTTCTACCTTTGAATCATTTATAGCATTGGCATACTGACAGGATAAGCACTGAACACAAGTAATTTAATAAACTTGCCTTACATACAGTAAGTTTACATTAAAGGTTGACAGCAAGCATAAATTAAAAACAGTATTTTACTGTATATGCAGTATTATTACGTACTAAGGAATTGCATATTCATTTCTTTTCTAATTTTACAACCTTAAAAAGCTTAAAACATTCAGTTAAATCTCATAATCTTATAAACTATAAGATTTACTCATTTAGCATACACAGCCTTGTATACAGCTTCTTTTGTTTGAGGTCCATTTTGAAAATGAATAATAATCACTATTCTCAGACAAATCTGTACGTATCAGTAAATACTGACTGTCTTGCTTTTTTTGGACAACAGGGCCGTTTATACTTGTTCTTACCCACAGTTTTGATACATTTTCTCCTTGTCCAGTAAATGTTGACATCTCTGCTTGTTTGTCCCAAGTTGTACCAGTGTTTTGGTTTTACAACATCTATCTGTTAATATAATTCAGATTATGAACTGTGAAGATTATCTGCAGTTTTATTTTTAAATCTCCACTGGTCCTCAAACTACACATTTGTAAGTGAGCACAGATGTTTACAAGATGTGAATGCCTCCTTTTTAACCCACTTTTACAATATGAATGAGAATGTTCTTTCACAATGATTGTTCAATTTAGAAAATCTGCTCCCAGATTACAAGACAATGTGTTTAAACACCTTTCTTTTACCGTGAGTTATCAGCACACCTGGAGTTACTAAGAATGAAGTGATCCTTCAGTCCATTAGGAGGTGAAGATCAAGCCTGGAAAGGGATCATTGGGTGAAAGGGTCTGTTTGAGAGTGTTAACAGGTGGATTGATTTTGAAGGCTTATTTACTCTTCACTGGATATTGTTATTGGAAAACTAGTAGATAATAGTCCTTTTACTGTTAAGAAGAACATTATTTTTCATGTGACTTTTTTTGTTTTGTTTTTCCCAAGGGGCTTTCTATTGTAGTCTGTTTCTCAAATGTAAACCTGGAATTTATACTTAAATGTAACCTTTTTTAATCCTATTTAATATTTATGAATGCATTGCTGCTAGGTGGCTTGTAAATCCGAAGAACAAATTACAAGCATCCTGAAACACATGTATATCATGCTTCAGAGAATGTTAATGGGTTCATTGTATGGCATGGTGTAAATTTAGCAAATAGAGTTTTTTCCCCCCACTATAATAAAGGCAGTAAGTTATAAAGTAGTGCACAAAACCATTGCAAAGAGGTAATAGTAGAAAAAGTGTAAATTATGTGTTAAAGATATGGCCCTTGTCCAGTGCCAGCATTCCCTCTGTGAGATATGCATATTGTGCCAAAATGGCAGACTGGTTCAGTGACAAACTGGCTTATTGATCTGTGTTTAGCCTCTGCTGCTATACTCGCCTCATAACTGAAATACAGAGCATGACGCATCCCATCCTTGCTGGATTCCTTTTCCTTCTCTCTTTTTCTCTTCTTCTTCGCCTCTTTTTATCACAGTCGATATGCATGGTGAGCTATTTCCAAAACCGAACATAGAACATTGCTGTTGTCATTCCTGTGGTCTGTGAAATTGGTAACGATTGCCTTAAAAATTGAAATGAATAAAACAATGACAACGTTTTTCGAGGAGATCTGAGAGAGATTTTTTTGTATGCATGAGTTTCTTTTTCATGAATAATCCATCAGATACACACTGTTGCAGTCTATTACAAACCGAAGCAGCCTTTAATGGGAGAGCGGAGAGATTTTCTCATTAATTCATGTTAGATGCCACCGCTGGGCCCTCCAGAGACAGGTGTGCATTTACATAAGTCTATTCGCTTTAGTTCCTTCGGGTTTGTCACATTCATTCTGAGCGATTAGTCACTAGTCTCTCTGGTCACAGTGTTTAGATGATGTACACGGGTGAGTTTCTCTCCTCAAAGGGTAAAAATACCATTACATGTCATTAGCTAGTTTTTTGTTTGTTTTTGTTTTCATGTGCTGACACTGCAAAAGTTCCAGTCTATGCTGTGTTCGTTATGCTTACTTGCTAATTTCTGAATGCTAAACAATTGCTATTTAGTGTGTTGGGTCAGTATTGTTTAAGCTAAAATAGACTGACTAAAATGGGTAATCATGATGCAAATAGAAGAGTAAAAGTTTATGTTGAGAGATTTTTAACTAAGTGACAAGTATTGGTCAGTGTTTGTTTGTTTGTTTCATTGCTGAACAGCGGCAATGAAGATTACTCGCCGTCCAATCAGTTGGCTCCCTTGGTGGATGAAGGATTCCTCAAAGTGATTGAAACCGGTAACTCCAGAGTTCATGTGTTTTTTGAACGATTCATTTAAAAAACCACCGCGTGAGAGTCAATTGTTCGTTAATCTATATTATAACCTAATTATGTTGTATGTTTATATGTGCAGCGCGTGATATTAGAGCGGTGCTGGAGACATTGCCATGGTCTCCAAGAAATTTGGAAATATGTAAGCCTAAGTAAAAGTTATGTTCACCAACAAACCTGTTCTCTTATTTTGAGAACATTGTGTTTTGTGTATGAGTGACACAACAACCTGATTTGGAAACCGCCGAAAGTTTTAATTTAGTGGCGCGCGGTCAAGAAAGAAATGGTTTACCCCAATCGTGTGACTTTTGTTTTATTTAATTAATGCTAAATAGGCTAAATATTAGTTAAAGCTGTTAAAGGGCTTTGCAGAAACAAGTCATTGCTCCAATTATGTTCAAATGCCAGTAGTATAGGATACTGATAAAAGCAGCATCTCTAGATTCGTTTGTTAGTGTAGCATGCTTTTGTCTGTATGTCCCCATATCTGTAGAGATGTATCAGGTCCTCTTATAAGACACATGGCTGAATGGGGACAGGTCTGAGGTCATCAACATGCTGAAAAGAAAACACTAATGTTCTTTGTCATCATGCCGTAAGCCAGACTGGCTTTTAAAACACAATACAAAACATTGTACCAGTGAAAAGCATGAGCCCGAAATAGAGAAACCAGGGAACATTTTCACAAATGTCATCTGAAATCTGGGTCATCAGAAGTCTAGAACAACTCTAGTTCTCAGACACATTTCATTGCACCTAACAGGCTGCACATTTTTAAATAAGTGTGCAGTGTACAGTTTTGATATTCATCTGCATTTCATCAAAACAGGAGTAACAACACCTTTGGCAGTGTATTCGAGCTGATCAAAATAATCTCCCCGAAAGGTGGAAATGGAATAAAATAGAATAAAATCTACATATTCACAATCAAAAATACATGAATGAGGGATTTTTGTAGATATCTAATTTGCATGTTCATTTCAGACATATTTTAGCCAAACAACAGAATGAATATGCAAGTGCAGCGAGCAGTTAAATTATATATTTTTTTCTGCTCAGAAAATTTGACAGACTTGCCACAACACATTCACTTTACCCTGAGAAAAAAACTGAATAGCCTCATGCATCATCATAAGACGACTCACTTAATCATTGGATTGGTGTTCTGTATTGTGAGAATAAATGAAATTATGCCAGGCTGACCTAAAATAAAATGAACTAAGCTGATAAA
The DNA here is from genome assembly GCF_023724105.1 of Carassius gibelio. Lineage (NCBI taxonomy): Eukaryota > Metazoa > Chordata > Actinopteri > Cypriniformes > Cyprinidae > Carassius > Carassius gibelio. The sequence goes on along the minus strand of NC_068378.1, from coordinate 16,968,678 downwards.
ACTGTCAACAGCTGGCACTTTTCATGAATATACTTTTTGGGTTTGACACCCAAGAAATAGCGTAATTTGAACTTTTTACAGCGTGGTGGAAGTAAATTAAATAACATTTTTCAGTTGCATAATTATCATCATTGTTATTTGATAAATCTCGTCTAATTGTTATTTTTTTATGGATGTATTTATTTGGTAGATCTTATATTATTATTTTGTTAAATGCTAGAAAAGAACAAAATCACACAAATCAGGGTTTGACTAAAATTTTATTTGGCAAATGGCTATACAAATTACATAGCAAGAAGTTTGCAATAAAGATGAACCTTTTTATAACATATAGTGATTTTATTGTTTGTAATTGGAATTACAATACTGGAAAACTATGAGAAAGAGTTTCCAGAAAGAAAAAAAAAACAGCAATATAGTGCCCTGGCCACCTGCTATCATTTCATTCTGGATGCAGTTGAAGTGAGCAGCTTGGAATACCAGAATGTCAAAAGAAATTTGATGGACGTGACAAAAGTTTTTAATTCCTAAAGTGTGCTTGATCTCCAGTTTGACACTTGAAATTTACCAAATATAATAACACTGGTGCAATAATGATAATAATAAAAAAAGTTCAGCAAAACAATATCAACTGAAATGAACAGAACATATAATACATTTTTTGAGCAGTTTCGTGACTTTGTGCATGTCTTCAGCTTAATACTTGAATATATTCTCTGCTATGGTCTTTAATGCAATTTCCAATGAAGTTGTTCTACTCTCCTAATTGCGTATGCACCCGAACACACATAAATACTCTCCTTCTTTTTCTTTCTCATTAAACTGTCGTGGCTCTTGGTGTAAAGGGAGGGACACCCTGTCTGGGGCACATCAAAGGCTTTTGCAGTAGCGACAGGGGCTGATGAAATGCTCCATGCCTAATTTAAACCTCCAGCAGCACCACAAGAACTTGTCTCAAATGTCCCAGTAAAAGTCACTTTATGGATGGCCTACTTCAGGAAGCAGGCTCAAATCACTTGAGACTTTGATTCTGGCAATTCCAATACTCTGTCTCAGAGAGGAAGGAACTGTATTATGCTCAGGGTGAAGACACTCTATCCAGCACTGCAGATGCTGACCAGAGACAAGTCATTTTGCGAACTGAGATCAAACTGTGAAGGGAAGTCTTCAGAAAAGTATCAGTATCATCATTTTTTCGTTCCTGAATCAATCTGGTTTTGAATGAATCGGTTGAATTAGTGATTCTAATGACTCTCTTATAAAGACAGTCACTTGATGTCATGCACTTTCCTCGTATAACAATGTAACTGCAGAAAGTGTCAATGAAAATCCCAACCACTATTGAATATATTTGCAGACTGATTGGAATGAACACAATCACAGACAGACAAAGTGGAGTACTAACAATAAAAAGTCCCAGTACTGTTACTGAAACACTGTTTTGCCAATCAGATTTAAAGACAGGAACGGGTGTTTGTTACCTGTTTATGAGGATGGACAAATGGATAGAGTAAAATAAAATAATAATTAAAAAACAATTGTACTCAGAAAATATAATCCTACTCCTGCACTCATCATGCTTTGTTTATTTCTCTTTGTTTTTTTCTTCTCCTGCAGACACAAATGTCAGAAGCTTTAATCGGTCAGCAGGGGTTCTGCTGCAGGGTTGACGAGCTCGAGGTCAGGCAGCTGCATCAGTGTGAGAAAACTGCATAAAGGTGCTGTCATATTAGTGAAATTTCAGCAGGACTTTGCAGGCACAAAGGGCTGTTATCTATTGGCAGAAGTGTAACAATGTAAAAAGCAAAGCTCACACAGAATCACTTTCAAACCAAGCTGATTTCTGCTAGTCAACGCAGCAAGTTCATGCGACCAAAGAGTTAAAAAATCTGCTTGGTAAATGTGATCAAACATTAATGTGTGTGAGCTTGAGTGAGTCTCCATGTATAAAAAGTTAATTTGGTTGTTATATTCTTACTCTACACTAGCCATCAGTCAAATCATAAATGCTCACTACTGCAAAGCTGTTCATAATCAAAGCATGGCCCAGATAACAAAGTCAGCCATGTTGCTCATTGACAACTTGTTTAGTAACAAAATAATTCACTTGAATCATGAAATAACAGGATTTGATGTTGATAATATTATTACTACCCAATCCAACATTTAACTATCCAGTGATAACTTAGAGGGTCTGACTGAATTACACATTTACGCTGATAATTCTCTCACTGGCTGTGGTGAGTCAGTCTGTTGTTTCCCTTTTGGCTGTTGAGCCAGCGGTTGGCCATCAATCCAGGATGTTAGGCTAAGGATTCTTGTGCTGGATCAGCACAGCCTGAAGAGGGTTTTTAATGTGGTTTAAGCCTCATCTGGAATGCAAAGAGTCCCCCTGATACATCAAACCATTCATCCTTTATGAGCATAGTGAGTATGTGCAGAAACCAGAGGTGAATAAAACATCACGGCTTTAGGACATCCTGGCTTTACTCGTATATTTCCTCGCACAGCAGCATGCAAGCCCAATCACTTACACACAATCCCTCAGTACGTGGATACACTGGTAAACAGCTGTTTGGACTAACTAAATATGTATTAGAGGAAATGTCACAAGTTGGTGAATACTAAATGACAGACCTCTGACTTCTCTATCTATAGTACGATAGAAATAAATTAGACATTGATCTGCTCTTATTTTACTCATGTCTCTGAATATGAGGCAGTGGTATCAGTAACATCAGGGACAATTCCTTGCAGATAATCTGATCACACAGAGGAAATGTTTAGGTGAAACTTTCGATGGATTGTGTATTCTTTGAACATACACATTGATCTGAGGAAACAGAAATATCTGATAAAACTGATGGATCTGTCACAGACATCAGTGTTCGAGTGTAACTGGTAGAAGTTTTTTTTTAGACTTATCTCATAGCCATATGTGAGGAATGAATTTTTGACAGATTAAGAAGAAAAAGGGCTGCTTCTCCAATTTCTGCTTATCCAAACAGACTGTCAGTGGTGTAAATGTTCCCTCTACAACAGAAGTTCAGCCTTGGGACCTTAAATGACTTCAAACAGTAATTTCAATTAAAACTGAAATTGCATTTAGTACGAGATTACATTTTGAGTTTATATTTTAAAAAAAGTAGAATTATGCTGTGCACATAATCAGTACTATCATAAAAACATAACTTCTAACCTTTTTGAAGGCAATTATAAAATCAATAAGGTTAATTCGGTATATTTCCCTGCATTAATTCCACATTACTGTATATAGTAAATGGAGTTTTAGAGCATTGAACTAGTCTGCCACCTGCTGGTTAAACCAAGAGCCTAATCAATTTACCCAGCCTAAAGCAGCGCTTCTCTATTTTGTCAGCCCCCAAAAGAAAACAAAACATGTATCATTGACCTTCATGTCATTATGATCTTTTCCCCTGGAACACATAGCATAGAAGTTGTGTATGCATCTCTTGCACTATACAAGTCCTTTAAAGTCATATGAGGTGCAATGTATTAGGAATATAACAAAGTTCTATTCTGCCACTTTAATTATGTGCAGGGATGTTTTTTTCTTTTCTTTCAGAGGTAAAGCCAGATAAAATGCAGAGAAGAAACCACCCAACACTTCCCTAAAGAAAACTTTCAATAAGAAATTAAATAGCAAACCAATCAAAGTATTAATTAAGGCCATATTTTCTATTCCTTTGTATGATTCAGAGAACATTCCAAAGAATTTAATGCTAATTTGAAAATAACAACATGAGTTATCACTTTAATAATCTTCAAATGATAGTTTTATGCGTCACAACATGCACAGGACATTCCATCCAGTGCCCATCTGTTACAACATTACTCTCATTAAAGACAAGTTCATTTGGATGTTGCGTCAATATTCTACACAAAAGACTGAAATGTTTATGTTCAAATGTTTTACAAAATTCATATGCTTTAAGTAAAAACTAAATAAAATGTATCATATGTTAAAAAAGACACATTTTTACCCAAAAGAACAAGAAACACTTTTAATAGGATCTTTTCCCCATGTGAATACAAATCTTCACAATAAGCTGCTGTGTGATGCTACATAAGATAAATGCATGAAAAACATGTTGAACCTCAGCATCAACATAATGAAAAAAATACCATCATATTGATGTCATCAATAGTTTTTGGCTCAAAGAAAAGCAGAATGACAATGTGGAAAAGAATTAGTACTTGACACAGTGCTAATGATTGCTGTTAACATCTAAAATACAATGATATATGTTAAATAAACATTCACATAAACATTACCACATACTGGAAGTGCTTGCTTAATCACATTTAGATGTGAATGTCTTTATAGCTGCTTCAAGAGGATCACCTGCCGGATTAGGAAGATCAATCGGAGTAAGGCGATTCACTTCACAAAGTCCCCGTGATACCTGGTCACCTTTGAGCTGCTCAGCAGGTATGGTGAAGTTCTCAAGGAGCAACTGCTCAATCTGCTCTCGCTGTAACGTGAAGGTCACGGATCGTGTTTCAGGGGGTGTAAGTGCACCGGTAACACAGGTCTGGTCATGCATACTGATGCTATCCATCGAACAACACCTCTCTCTAGAATTGGTGCTGCCTATTCGAGGACTCTTCTCCTTGGATGATTTGGTTGGACTTGCATGCTCACATACGTACACAGAGCTGCGGTCAGGTGATCTTACATCTGGAAGTGTACTAATAGATCGGTTGTCATCTGAAGGAAGGCTACTGCCAATTGTGACGACATCTGATGCAACTTTGACGGGTTTCAAACGCTTGTTGTGTGGGCCCTTCTCTCGAGAGTAGGAGTTGGTGCTCATGTCTAGAAGAATGCAGTCAGAATTTCCATCATCATGACTAAGTCGGCTTATTTTTGACTCTGGAGATTCGAACACCACCCCACGAGACTCTGGGGGCAAGGGTGTTTGAAGCATGTTTTTTATTCCATTTGCGGAGGTCTGAATATTAGAATTGGTCATCATGTAGTGCTTGACCGACTCTGGAATCACCACCTCTTTGGGCTTTTTCCTGCTAGGGTTTAGAAGAGAAGAAAAATAAGGCAGAGAGTTGCCTACAATGGGCACCAGTGAGATAGGACACAGGGCTGACACAAAGTCCTCCAGCTCCTGGTAGGAAGAATGGTCAGAGTAAGGCACCACATAGACATTAGTGTGACAGGAGACCAGGGGGCGGCTGGTGGGCAGTATAGCGATGGTAGGCTGGACTTTATTCCACGCATGCAGGTTGGAGGCGTTGATCATAGACTGAGTGACCACACGAATGCGGCCCGCACCAGAGTCAGTGGTGAAAACGTCTGGGAGCTCTAGAACACGCAAGGTTTCCAGGCGCTCTCTATCCACCTCCACCCATGTTTTAAACTCGATAGCCAGCTCCACCAGCAAAGACTCTTTACCCAGAGAGTAAAGACCTAATAACAGGTAACAGACTCATTAAGAATTATTGCAATGGAGATTCACTGAGATTAATTCAGTCACTTTTCACAGCATGCTATCTATCAACACAACTATATAAAGTTAATTAGCCACATGAATGACAAATGTATGAGATGAATATAAAAAATTGTAAAATATAAAGGGAATAATAATACAATTATTTTTTTCATTGTCACATGATCCTTCAGAAATAATTTTAATATGCACCTGCTCAAGAAACATTTTCCATTGTTTTTGTAGAAACAGTTGTTCGGTTTAATTTGTTTGTGGAAAATGCGACAAAGTGTCTGAATATAAAACACATTAAATTCTATTCCATATTTTTTTTATTAAACGTTGAAAGTGGGAGAGTCTCACCAATAACCACAGCATATCCAGGATGAGTCCGAATGATCTCTTTAATTTGCTGTGTGGCTTGTTGACGAGAAGGTACGGCTCGAGTGGGGTCACAGTTTGTGTTGTCCAGATACAGCACATCAATGGTTGTGGTGTTCCTCAGACATTGCTCTCTAAGCATAGATGGAGTATAACGGAAATCACCTGAGATAAAACACAATAACAGTATCATTAAAATGTAATTTTGGGATGTGACAGTGGGATCCAATAATGTTCTGTCTTAAGAAAAACTATTAGATTACTGCACATTTCCATAATATTCATTTCCTCCTCCCAAACTTACCAGTGTACAGTCTGGTGCCAAAGTATCCCTCAAAGAGAAACATAACTGCCCCAGGACAGTGATTGGCATCTATTAGAGTGACAGTCAGTCGTTCTTTTCCAAGATCATCAAGCAACAGCATGTGAGCTTCCCCAATCTCCAATGGACGAATCCATTTCTCCTTGACCTGTAGAATACAACAACAGGACACAATTACCGGTAGTAATTCCTCCAAATTAAAGTCATTTAGTGTACAAATGTGACCCTGGACCACTAAACTAAAGTCGCTAGGGTATATTTTAAGTAATAGCCAAAAAAAACATTGTATTGGTCAAAATCGATTTTTCTTTTATGCCAAAAATCAAGTAAAGATCAAGTCCCATGAAGATATTTTGTAAATTTCCTACCATAAATAGATCAAAACTTAATTTTAATTAGTAATATGCATTGCTAAGAACTTCATTTGGACAACTTTACAGGTGATTTTCTCTGTATTTCGATTTTGTTTTGCACCCTCAGATTCCAGATTTTCAAATAGTTGTATCTCGGACAGATATTATCTTATTCTAACAAACGTTACATCAATGAAAAGCTTATTTATTCAGAAAAAAATATATATCATCTATTTTAAAAATTGACACTTAAGTCTAGTTTTATGGTCCAGGGTCACAAATATGTGCATTAATGAACTATTTTTTAATTCAAACTTTTAAATTCAAACTGGGACCCATTCCTAAAACATAAAAACAGCTAAATATTTTCAGTTAAAATTGTAAATATGTAAAGACCAATTTAAACTGCGTGGGAAAAGGCGTGATATTATAAACATTTTTTAATTAAATAAAACAGGCTTTTATTTGGTTAGTTAAGCAAATTCATATGCTTACTATATTTTTACTTTTTTCCTCACTATTACCGTACTCTTATTTATTCACATTTACTTGTAAAGCTCTGTTCACTATAAATATTCCTTTGTAATTTTTTTTTTTTTTTTTACAGTTGACTTTGATATATGTAACAGTGTTATTGTTAACTAAAGTTATTAAAAATATAAATATAAGGTGAGAAAACAATTAAAATGCTGATTTGGTAATTAACTGAAATAAATAGGTTAAAGTAAAAAAGTAAAATAAAAATAAATCTATATACAAATATTTAAACATATGACAAAATGACTAAAAAATAAACTAAAATAATAACTTATAACAATATAACCCAACTCTAATTATCAATAAACACTGTAATAGCACATATACTGTATATATACACACAGTTCTTTCTTTCTAATTTTCCCCAGACCCCAGTAAAATGATCTATTCGTCCTCACCTTAAGTTTGAGCTGGAGCAGTTTGGCAGTGAGAGGTGAGCAGTATATGGGCCTGTGACTCCAAGTGGATGAGAGGCCAATGGTGTGATCCGCGTGCATGTGAGACAAGAAGAACAGACGCACGTGATGGCACTTACGGAGCTGCCAGCAGTCTACAGCTATAGGAGTGTCTGGGAGGACTTTCCCGTTCATTTTGTGCTGCTACGAGGAGTTCAGAAGGTACCTACGGTTTAATCCTAAAGGGATTTGATAACAAAAGCTGTATTTCAGTTTCACTGGATTTGTTTGAAAAGCGTCACTTCTTCAGCAGCTGTCAGAAATGTAAGTTAAATAAACGACGTTCAGCGTGCACAGGCAAAGGTTTGTAATGTAACTGACAGCTTACAAGCTAGCAGTAAACGAAAAGCATCGCTTTTTTAAGGCACATAGAGTAAAAAAAAAAAAGATAAATACAAGCTTGCCAGTTGCTGTTGCAGGTGATGATCAGGTGTATTTGTGCAGAGCCCGCGCATTGGGCTTACGAGGGTCGCCGTATGTTTACAAATTCAAAAGATTTCAGCGCGCATTGAAAGGCACTGCTGAGCTCTTTCATTTGCAGCGGCTTTGTCCGCCAAAAAATACGTGTATTGACCACGCCTCCATGTATTGCACGAGCCCATGTGACGTCATTTTCTGGGCTCAGCCATAGAAGCGACTGCTTCCATTATCTATCTATCTATCTATCTATCTATCTATCTATCTATCTATCTATCTATCTATCTATCTATCTATCTTCGATTTATGATCACATTGGAAGATATTAAGCGTCATTCAAACTTAAAATAAGGCGCTTTTAAATGCCGTCTCAGCTCATTTAGTATTTTGTTTCATTTATGTTTATGGTGCTCTTTCTCACAATGAGTAGGAAGGAAAGGGTTCCTCAGAGTTAAAGTTGCCGCTGACATTGCCTGATTTATTCAGAATTCTAAAACAATCCTGAAAAAGTATTAAGCAAAGTGAGGAGACTACTTATATTTATTTTATTTTTATGAATTCCTTAATTTTTTTTACTTAAATAGCACTTTAGGGTTTAGGACATGATTTGTCCCTCATCTCATTTTCAAGAATACACAGTACACGCATGAATTCTTGAAATTGAGTTCTGTAGCTGACCACTGGGGGGTGCTGTTAGCTTAACTATTTTCGCTTTACATTTAGTCAAATTAATGAATTATATTTGAGCTATATATATGAGATTTTGTTGCATATTTTGATTTTGGCCATTACCTTCACTCAAAAACAAGTGTTTTATTTTAGGCTTGTTTTTTTTTAGCCTGGCAAAATGTATCTTTTATTTACAGCAGGGATGGGCAACTTTGATAGTGTCGAGGGCCAGCACATTTTCTTCTTTATACCAAGAGGCCAGATTACTAACACATCCACTCACCTTTTATTTATTTTTTATAATTAATTATAATTTTACAATTATACATTTGTTTTTAAAGAGTTTATTAAATATAAATGTGTATAGTTATGCCAATTTAATTGGGAAACTTTGTTATCAGTCGACAAGCATTATGTAAACACCTAAATTGCGTTGTCTGTAAATTTACAACAAAAACACTTGTATAGAAGTACTATTTTTGATTAGTGGCCTGTATAAAATTCTCCACACAAGAGGACAGAAAAAGTGAAAGTGAAAAATATTAATTATTTTATTAATTCATATTATTATCAATCAATTATATTAATTAAATAACTTGCTGGTCTGAATAAAAAACAACAGACGGGCTTACTGAAAATGCAAATGCATCACTGCCAGTGCTTTCGGAACGTCAAAAATAGTGGTTTCACTGCTTCAGGTGCGTGTTCACAGTGTGTTTGTGTGCACTTTGGATGGGATAAGTGCAGAGCACTAATTCAGAGTATGGGACAGGTCAGCATCCTTGGCCACGTAACATTCACTTTTTCACTTTCAATGGCTTTTTGAGGCAAATTTGAGGCAAGTGCATCTCTAGCGTCTGTGTGAGCAGTGGTGTAATGGTGATTCATATTAAACTATATAATTACAAGTTATGTAAAATATATGGGTATCCCCTTGAACATGGTTTAAAAAAAAGTGCATCCTTGCATCCTATTGCATCCTACTACGTTGCAATTAATAAGGGGAGCTGCTGGAAACGTGCGAACTCTCCTGGTCTTTCCATTTTTTTTTTAATTATTATTATTTAATTATAATCCGAGTATAATATGATCCAGCGGAACGCCAGTTTCCCTTTATCCCTGATTTCCTGCATGCTTTGTTTTATTCGGCACCCATTACCTCCACTAGAGGTCGATATAACACTGATACGACGCACTGCCAAACGATTCCTTTTTAGCACATTACTTTAAAGCTTGATGAATTCTTAAAATAGAAATTTAACAGGGAATCTCAGCAGCATACAGTGACTAGCATATTGGGAACAGAGACCCACAATAAAGCTATAGGATACTATAGAATTGGGAAAACTATAAGTTGGCACAGAGTTAACTTCTGGATCAATACTGAACACTCACATTAATTTAGCATCTGAAATGTGACCTCTTGTTACTCTCTCATTCATTACAGATAAAATATATCAAAATATATTAATCAGCAATTAAAGGTGGATCTTAAAGTATTAATGTTATTTAATAGAGATATGATTTATTTATGTTGCATAATGCATAGCTAAAATAATTTATCATGTGTAATTATTTCCTTTTAATGAATCATTCGTAGCAGGATAATCATTTACCTCTACATACTTAGAGACACCTACACACATTTAATAATAGAACAGAATTTAATATGCAATCAGGAAAGCAAAAAAAAAAAAAAAAACTCATACTGTAAATTAATGCTATAAATCATGTTTTATATTTTAGTTTTTTTTAAATTGTTGTTGCTACCATCTCAAAGCTATAGCTGTTTAACACTGTGCCAACCATTTCCATCATGAATAAACAAGATTTATAATATATTATTTGACATTTAATGCATATGTCTTTTCCTAAGAACTTTTGTTTGCACATAATTGGGTTAATGTTTTTTCCACTTGAGATATTTAATAAAAAAATAAAAACTGTGCCAACCAACCCACTACCCACTCATGTGGACCCCTGGGACCTGTGTTATTTCTACCAAGAATCTTCACTGCTTTCTTGGCTGCTTTCTACTCATGCACGAGAGGAACAATGGCAAAATAGAGGCTTATTTGGAGATAAATGGCTACTAAGATATTTACACAATAGAGAATAATTTATTTAGATTTTTTTTTTTTATTGTCTTTCATTATTATGAGTCAAACAAAAGCTGATACCAACAGATAGAGAAAGGCAAATATGCTGACAGTAAAGATGATGAATAAAGATGAATGATGATGAATTATTTCTATTGATAGTAAAGTGATGTTTCCTGTTTTTGATCACACTGAGAAGTGTGTGGTGTGGTGGAAGTGTGTGGTGTTCAGGGACAGGAAGCCCCCACTCATTTAAAATAAGTGTCACAGGGTACAGTGAAATAAAAACTAGATGGCAAAATGAATAAGCTCATTTTTCCCATTTATTCAAATATTTAATGTTCAAATGATTGTAATTCCACAACCGTCTTTTTTAACAATTATGAACATAATGGACTTGGACATAGTGAATAACAATGTACAGATTAGAGACGTGTTCAACTTTGATGTCAGTATAGACCTGGTATTTCATCTGCATGTGAGATCAAAACCCCCACATTAGTGTGACAAGTGAAGTGTGTAATCCGTGCACCTCTAGAGTGACCAAACAGAATTACAGAAATAATTCCCAAACCTCATGTGCCACTGGTGCAATTGCCCCCCCTCAAACTCACGGTCAGGATGTCGGTGTCAAGCTGGTCAGGATGCTCAAACAAACAGAGCAATGTTTTGATAGCGCCTGTTAAGCTTTTCTTATAGTTGGGACTGGAGAAAGCATTTTATCATCCCAAAAATTACACACTCCACTTCTGAAGGGATAGTTCACCCCCCCCCCCAAAAAAAAGGGCAAATGGATTTGGAACAACAGGAGGGTGCATAAATAATGACAGTTTTTGTTTTTGGGTGATCTATCCCTTTAAGACAAGTCAAAAGCTAGTTTAGTATGTTTTCCCAGTAGTGTAGCGTACATTTCTTTTAAAACTGATAATTATGATTCTGGAAAAAGTGTAGCTAAATTCTGCTATAATACTGAAAGGTAATACACTATTGGTTTTGATAATTCATTAACCCTGAATACGTTCAAACAGTGGACAAATAGGACTTCAGTGTATCTTCTTATCCACAAACAATCCCATGTTTGTTATGACATGCATTCAATCATACACATACATAGACACACAATTTTGTTAAAAGGCAAGATAACCTCACTGCATCTGTGAGTAAAATCCAATGTCAGCTGCCTGCAGTAGATGTTTTTGTCCTTCACAATAAAAGACCTGCACTGAACACACTCCACAATAGGGCAAGAAAAACCTGTGTCCACCTCCTTGTCACTGTTTCTGACATCCTCTTTCTGCCATTGTGCACAAAGGTTCAGAACACAAGCAGAATATCCAACAAGCTGAGCATGTACAGTGCTCTGGTATCTGTTCTGCATACATTCATACCGAACGAGTAATAATATATATAATATAACTGCGCAAAAGAAAATGGTGTGCAATTCTTTTGATTCATTATTTGAGCAAATACTCATGTTTCTATAATTTATATGCATTGTCAAAACTAGTTTGTTTTAAAATCATCATTCAATGCTGCTTCATAAAGCAACATTTTCTGTGGTTCCCCTTCCTCTTCCAAATGATTTGATTCACTTGGTGCTTTTTAAAGCGATGCTGTCTCATTATTCCAATAAAGGGATAATTCAGCCAGAAGAGTCTGTGGTGAGCTCTGATTTACATTCAAAAGAGACAAACCAAGACATGACAGCTTTAGATGTCCAGCCAGCAGAAGTCATTCGACCTCCTTAGAGAATCCTAGGATGTCAGTCAGATGTTTTGTTCCAAAACAGGTTCAGGAGGGGTTACGACTGCAGCTGCGGCAGCGATGTAGTGGTTGTTATCCAGTCTCTCGCTCATCTGGTTCTCAGGGGGAGGAGCCTCCTTGCAGCAGAAGTACTGCTTCCAGATCCTTTGGAATGTAGTACGAAATTTCTTGATTCGGAAAGCATAAACGATTGGGTTGACGGCAGAATTGCCATGCGTGAGCAGGATGGCAATATAAATGAGGAACATGGGCTTCTCATACCTTGGACAGAAGAGTGTGATGCAATTCATAATGTGGAGAGGAAGCCAGCTAACAGCGAACAAGAAAAGGACAAGCGCCAGAGACTTCGCCAGCTTCAGCTCTTTGTCGTAATACTTGTTTGGTTCAGAATGGCTGGACACCTTCTTATTCAGCTGCTTGTGGATCATGTAGAAGATTTCAGAGTAGATGATGAGCATGAAAAGCAGAGGGGGAAGCACCCAGCCAAAGAAGTTGAAGTAGACCATGTACTCCATGCTGATGACGTTCTCAAACTGGCAGGTGACGATGAGGTCCGGGCCGATTGAGCTGTTATTGCGTTGTAGGTTTTGTAAATTGTTCCAGCCCAGCATGGGAGTGAGGCCGACTATGAAGGCCACTGTCCAACAGACGAATACTGCAACTCCAGCTCGTTTGGGAGTGACCACTCGCTTATAACTGCAACACAAAAATACAACGAGAGTGAAACAAGTTTTCATTGTATCAGTCTCTTGTGATAAACATTATTATTACTGCAATTTCAGCAATATTATAACTAAAAAATAATAAAAAAAAAAAAACACGTATCTCTTACAATATCCATTTTACAAGCAAATAAAATGCTAAATTCTGTATAATTGCTACCAGTAGATAATCAAGGGTGCTTTGCAAAGCACTTCTTGGTGTCTTTGGATGACCAAGGCCAGCTGCTTTCACCTGTGGTCTAACTGAAATAAAGAGCTAAATTGTGGTAAAGGTACAACCACCAGAAAGCTTGTTTCAGTCACATTCAGTCTCATCCTTCAATAGAAATGCATTTTTCTTCGAGATGCTCTCTTTCATCTGGAGTTCTAGGTCATTCTCCAAACTCTTTGTCTTTTGTGTGAATGATTTCAGAACAAAGGCACCTGTGATTTAATGGCAGACTTTCAAGTCTCTGGAGCTGTCTGACTGCTCTTTTGACTCCACATAAAGGTACTCTGGGTCAATAGACCCCATTTTTAAAAAAAAAAAACAATGGACGTGTTTTGCTAGAATCATTGCTGAATGTGCTTTTATTAACCACAATAAGTAAAAATTGATATCTTAAATAAATAATAAATAGTTTGATCTCAATATTCATATTCTTTTGCATGATTTGTGTGTAGCCCAGAACCACAGCCTATTACTCTGCTTTCACTCGTGCATACACTCTTTTTTTGCAAATATTTTTTTTCTTAAGAAAGATAAACATAAACATAGCGATGAAAGCTAAAATATTAAATGTCATGGATGAATATTTTGTAGGGGGGCGGGGTCAAAATGGCAACCTGAGATTTGGAGATGCCAAAAGGAAAGTTTGTTAAGACCCAATATGTAAAAGTGAATTAAGATATCTTTAATACCTCTTAAGAAACATGTCAACTTTGGAGAAAAAAACTTGAAAAGTGCCCTTTCCCCATATTGATCTCTGTGTAAAAGTAACATTATGATACTGCCATTTTTAACACTCTGTAATTGGCTCTTAATCTCAGGTGAATATTTCCATCTTGACCTCCCTCTACAAAATAGTGGATTACTCAGTAAATATACTTCCATGACATTTAATATTGGCTTTAATCACTATCCTACTTCAGAATAAATATAGGCAAAATTTGAGACGGCACATCAGGTTAAGTTGACACGGAATGACCCTGTGATTAAATTAACAGTTTTCAGATTGTACAAAAATAGATGGTTGTATTTGGAAAGCTGTGAAGCTTTACAACACATCAATATGCATTATTGAAGAGTGGAACAAATAAGATAATAATGGAGTTCAAATTGAATCATTTGTCCCTGTCTTCTGCCAGTATGTTATGCAATGTTACTTTCTATATCAGTAAAAGCAGTAGACCGCAGATCTTTAGTCTGTTTTACCTTAGCTAAGGCTTGCATTATTCTGGGATCATGCTGGGATAACATGGATGGAAATCACACAGATACAGCACTGCTGTCATGAATACTCAGGATATAGATGATAGATGATTTATTCAGAAGATGAAATACTGTATTCAAGTTTTCACTCAAATTATAATGCTGATTATATATTTTGCTAACTGCAGTGGTCTCAGACTTCTGGACTCCACTGTATGAGCCTTCAGTTCAGTTTCTTGCATCTTTATTCATTGTGCACACAGTGGTTGATCCTGGCAGAGCCGCCAGGCAGTGACTCAGGCCAGCAACCATACACTTCTCAGACACCCTTCACTTCTCTATAGCTCATTCACGACAGTTTCATGGGATTTTTTTCGCTCTCCAAAATAAATGGTTTTGTAGGAGGTAACTTTTTTCTTGCAGCACCTTGTGCTATCCACCTAATTTTTTACATAAATGTGACTACGGCCATTTGTAGCTTAAATTTGCAAGGCTTTCTGTGTCAGTCGCATCCAATTATTTTACCTGTTTAAAAACTGAATAATAAAATGTATATTTATAAATTAAATTTACATTTATTTAAAAATAGAGTATTTATTTTATATTAAAAAAATTATATAAAATCAAAAATTCTAGAAATCATGTTACATGTGTTGGTATTGTGGAACTTTTTCCTTGCAGCACATTGTGCTATCCACCCAATTTTTTACATAAGTGTGACTACGGCCATTTGTAGCTTAAATATGCAAGGCTTTCTGTGTCAGTCACCTCCAGTTATAAAAACTGTCAGTTTACTGCTTCATATTGCAAAATATTTGTTCCCATATTATTTAGATTTGTTATCATAATTATGAACATACTAGTTTGAACTGCAGATAATTTTACAGTTTACTACACTTTTTGATTCTTCTAATTATTTACCTATATTGGCTAATAATTCAGAAGTCTTGCACATTCAAAGAAAATAGCTTACTTCTATGTGGCAAAATCAGGTGGACACTTCCCTGTGCAGCTATATGTCCGCCCACAAGTCTCTTAAAAAATTGTTGAAAGGGGCCGATAATTAATCATGCCAGCAAAATCACAATATTAAATGCAAAAATCTGAGCACAGTATTACCAGAAATTGATTTTGACACCTCTGGATTAGAGGAAAGAAAATACCATAGGCTCAGTATAAAAAACAATATATAAAGTAGATGTAACGTCCTCAAATGATAGAAAACCCTTTTGTGTGTGTGTGTGTGTGTGACATAAATAGCATAGACTGTATTACATCATAATTCACAATACAATATAACTAAAGGTGTATTTACTTGTTCTTACAGCACAGGAACACCAGAGGGAATTAATGACATGTTTACCTGGTTGGGATCTTGACCCTCAGGTATCGGTCGATGGCTATAGCGAGCAAGGCGAGGATAGAACTTTGGGTCAGAACCAGCACCGTGCACGCCACCAGCAGACAGCTGTAGAAGTGAGTCTGGAGTCCGATACTTATAGTTATCGCCAGTGGTATGACCAGCGCTCCTACAGCAATGTCCGCGAGCGCCAGAGAAACAATGAAGCAAAACGTAGTATCTCTCAGAGATCTATTAATTTTTACCGCCCAAACCACCATCACGTTTCCTATCACGGATGACACGGCTATCACCACCTCCATGCCCATGTAAAGGGCTTTGGCAGCAAAGAAATCCTCGGGCATTCTTCCACTCGACGGGAATCGATAATACGATGAATATCCACGCGACAATGCTTTTTCAAGTGAAAGTGATGTGTAAACTGTAGTGGTCCAGAGAAAAATCCTCCCATTAATGCACTGACCCTCAAAACAGAAGCTGTATTCCAGGCATGCCTATTTATAGTTGGAAATGGACAAACGCGAGAAGAAGAAACCCCACAAAGCAACAGAAGTGGCTTACATAAATCCTGCTGAAAATATCGCTGGGTTTTGCGCGTTCTCTTTTCGTTTACCACAGCGCTTCTTCATTTGGTCCACCTGCGCTCGTGCGAGAGATGCGCGCGCCACTTATTCATCCCAAAATCTAAATACATGTATCCGTGTCACCTGCAACTGTCACGCAGTTCTCTGTATGTCCAAA
Organism: Carassius gibelio; assembly: GCF_023724105.1. Lineage (NCBI taxonomy): Eukaryota > Metazoa > Chordata > Actinopteri > Cypriniformes > Cyprinidae > Carassius > Carassius gibelio. Next base: position 16,951,982 of record NC_068378.1, on the reverse strand, counting down.
GAGTCGGAAAATAAATTAAATACGCACCATATTTGTTCCCTGGTTATGTGAAACAAAATCTTGTCCAGAGCGCGGGTCGTTCTCAACACTCTTCGTGGGCTATGCGGTGCTCCGGAATAGCCGTTGATGGGTAGAGCCCTTTGTCTCACCCATACTTGCCCTGTTACCAATTTAAAACAATTTGGGTAGCTAAATAAGTCCAACTAACCCGTGTAGATGTGTGCGGGTGTGTGTGCGCGCGTGGTAAAATGTCAAACCAGAAGGTCGTTCCGTTTTCCTTTGACATGAGAAAAAAGACCATCCCAAACACCGTGCCGTCTATTTTGGTTCCCTCCTTGAGAATGGCTAAGGGACATCCTGCGTTCGATACTTTCTTTTGTAGATAGCCCGAACTCTTTTTCTCATCATTTTATTTGTCTTAAGTGAGAGTTTAACTTTGTCGCTCGAGATAAAGCGAGAGGCTGACCGTGCCCCTGTGTTTAGTGTAACATTAGTCTGCTCTAATAGATATGAGACAACATTGCACCCGTGAGAGTGGAGGGGAGTAGGAGGTGACAGTGGCTGATGAGCAGTGACTAATTTAAATTCTCAAACGACGCCCCATGAAAGATATCAAATGTAGGCCTAATGAGAAATATATTTGCAGCATTTCAACGTAACTGATAGGTCTCATAATCTACAATAAGCATAATGTGCCAGCTGAGAGCACATTATAAAAAAAAAAGAAGAAAAAAATCAAAGTATGCTCCTGTTATCTCCACAAATGAAGCCAGTCTAATGTAGCAAAACAAAATGATGTAGGCATATATGGGACACTTTGCGAGGCCCTTTTGATGTTTAGATTTTAAATGGAGAAGACCATATTGTCCCGGTTTTTACTCCACTGAATATTTTTTCAGTTTAGGTTCATTTTTAAAAAAGTAATTGTTTGTATAAATTGTCATAGTAGAAACTGCAACTATTAAATAGATTTTAGCAAAATGTGAACATGCAAAAAAAATCAAATAAAAAAATAGTGTTTATTTGTTTGACAAGCACAGTGTGAATTATAAAATTTATATTCATAAATTATATTTACATTTAAAAATACAGTATTTGTTCATATATTTTTTTGTATATAAAATGACAAGTTCTAGAAATCACGTTACTTGTATTGTGGATCAGTGACTGAGCCTTTGGCTGGCTGACAGAAATCCTGTATTTTTGAGGTGAATCATAATGAAATCTTCCTTCTTTTGACATGTCCAGGTCAAAGCCCGCTCAGTACTTTCAGTCATGGTCTCTACAGCATTTAAGTGTGAGCTCAGAGACAAAGCACAGACTCCTCCATGCTAGATCCAGGTGATTTAGCAAGTATAGGGAAATTCATGCCATGAAAAAGCTGGGCTGCATCGCAGTGCCTGCCTCATTTCCATAAAATACATTTCTGCACGATCCATCAAGGGCGGTGAATTCATTCACACACTTCACACAGAATTACGACATGAGATTTATCCTTCAGATTCTGAGCAAAGAGACGCCACATTCCTATATTAATATTCTAGGAATACACAGGAATGGCTTTTATATAGCAGCCTACAGTTTTAAGGTGCTTTTTTGCATGCAAATTATTTGTTTATTCATACTGAAACAGTATTTGCAGCTGATCTGCAAACTGATGAAACAATGCAAAACATAAATTAAGAAGATGGAACAAATTCTTTATTTATTTTAAAAACCATGTAGCTCAACTAAAGAAGAAAAAGCACACAAAAAGTGATTTATTTTTTTATATGCTAGTGCTTCATGACATGGACTTGCGTCTATGTGGGTTTCTCAGTTCTCCAATGTGCTCTAGAGCATTATATCAATAGTCAGATCAATACACAGCTGTGCAGCAACTAATTATCAAACCATACCTGCAATAAAACTAATAACATTACTGAATATGTTCTGTGGCCCTTTTTATGTAGGAGCAGGTGTCCCTCAGAGTCCAAAATCCAGCTGGTTAACATCTTTTTTTTTTTTTTACATAGTTCTGGCACTACTACTGTACCAAAATCCCAATTGGAGCAGAACCACATCGATGGATCTCACTCAACGGAGGACAAAAGAAATTAGCCATCAACAAACAATTGAACAAACAGACTTAGGATTCTCGAGATGATAATGGTGATTGTTTTGTCTTACATGTCTGATTACTAGAAAATCTGTTGGAATGGCTATTATCAAAGCTGTTCCACTGTTTATTGTTATAGATTTCAGGTCAAAAGGTCATACATGAGGGTGGGAGGTCACAGAATGAAACAGAAAGCCTAAATTGTAATGTTATATATGGTGATGGACCTGATAATATTTGCTATCAAATGTAAAAAAAGAAAAAAAAAAGGTATAATTAATAGTGAAATTCACTAGCAATTTTAGGTAAAAATATTTTCTACAACTATTTATTTTTCAGCGTACAGTATATACAGTAATATTATTTTTATAAAAATAGAAATTATTTTTTTTAATCTTTCATTTTATTTACTGTATGTTTATCTTTTTCCTTTTCTTTTTGGACAGTTAAGTTGCATATACTTTGGCAAAAAAAAAAAAAAAAAATAGGTCACACAATTATGCTGCAAGAAAAAGTTAGTGAACCTTTGTTAGTAGCTAAAACCTTTGCATTATTTGTGGTCTGCTAAATGACAAGAAAGGACAAACACAATTTGCTTAAACTAATAACACCCAAACAATTGTAGTCCTTGTCAATACTGAACACATTGTCTAAACATTTACCTTACGAGTGACCAGCTTCTTTCAGGAATCAGTAAACACCTCCCAGACTGATGGTAAGATACACAATCCAAAAGAATACTAACTAGACAGCAATCACTCGGTTTCTCAGGAAAAAAAACAGCCTGTTTTAATATGCCAAATGAAGCATAAATCTAGGTTTTTACTCAACCTGACCACAGTCTTGGCATGAATATGACCCTGATTCACCTTGAATATCCAAAGCATTGCAAGCATCTTTTTTTCCACCCTGAAGCAGTTTTGCACCCTATGAAAGAATGGACTGAGTGTGGTTCCTGAAAAGAAATGTGATGTGGTAAGCATTTTTCAAACTGCAAGGACATCCCTTTAAGATTCATTTGTGTAAGTTTTTAATAGCTGAACCATTTTGTGTCCAGCTCCTTATCATCCATGTACATGCCTAAAATCTTTGAGGTTCCTGATCAAAATGCTTTGAGGGTGCGCTGTAGTAATTAAGCAGACAAAGAGATGTGCAGCTCTTTGTATGTTACTCTCACTTGCAATCCTCCCCAAGGAACATTTGCTGTGTCCACAGTTTGATAGCAGCACTTTACTTACAGCAGTATTTGCTTATTCACCTTAATGACCCACTCAGAGTGTCCGCACTGCTGGGTTGTCTTAAGCAAACATCTGGGCTTTGCACAGCTGCAGTTGACTTTATTATACTCATGCCAGCTGGTTCTATTTCAGTTTTCTTAGTCAAGACACCTTTTAAGACCTATTCACACCCACCATTCCCTAGAATGTCTGTCTTTAAAAGCAACTATTGGTCATTAGTTATTATTGGTCAACTATTATTGGTCAGCATGATACCAAATTTAGACCCATTTTTAGACAGATTTATCTATATATATATAATTCCAGTCCTCGAATCTGATATTCTATGTGGTGTTCCAAGAGTGCCAATATAGAGAATGCCAATGTGACTTTTTTGTGTCAATCATTCTAACTTTAAGAAAACAGAGTCCACACAACTATAACAAGATCGTTGTAATCGCAGAGCAATATTTTTAAAAGAACAATAAAAACATTTACAGCCTATCAGAATGCATTGGACTTTAAAAAGCTCAAGTTTTTAAGTGGGAGAGAATATAACAGCAGCGCATGCTAAAAAAAACCAGAATGTTATCTTGAGTTATACCAAAGTCATGTCACTCGTCTGCCTACTTTGAAATGCCATTCGGGCATCCAAGTGCAGCTCCTGTCTCTATGAATGTGGAAACATAAAATTCTCCAAAACTGTTCACTAAGTTTCGGATAAAATTTCATGTTTGAAATCACAGAAGAAATTGGAAGACAGCTGTGCCATAAATATTGTTATTTTTGCTCAAATAGCACTATAAAAAGCTTATTTTTCAGGCTAGATAAGCCAGTGCACATACACAGTCCTAAGAGCATTTCTCAGAAAGCTGAATGTTTCTATAGCAACTGGGACTTCTAACGGCAGCTGCAGTGTCGCGCTGACGTTTTACAGATTTTTGATTGGCTCTTTCATTCAGAAGGCGGGGCTTCCTGCGATTGAGCAGCCATATTGAGTGTTGCATTTTTCCCCATTCAAAACTATACGAGTGACATGTCTTGGGTATTCTACAGTCTTTGGTTATACCATGGGGCCGTTGAATGCTTGAATCTGATTGGCTGATGAAGGTTCTGAGGTCTGCAATTATTTTCAGGGCAACGCATGGCGAACCTATATCCAGGCAACTCTCTTGACCGCATTACAGTTCCATATCACTTAGATAACTGTAACAACAGTCACACAGTTTGCACAAAAAGGTGTTGTCAGCGCTGCCCTGACAATTTTATCAGATAGCATATATAGTGTAGCAACTTAAAGACTACACATGACATTTCTCACTAGAGGTATGCATTATTTTTCGTTAAGGTAAATGTTCTTGGTGTTAACAGGCATTTAGGTACATTGTTAGGCCAGTAGGTGTGTGACATGTCTTTATGAATGAGTTGATTCATTCACTTAACCGATTTGTTAAAAAACACTGATTCATTCAGGAGTCATTGAGTCATTCACTCAACTGAGTTTAATTTCTGGTTTAGTGAACTTGTATAAAACCAATATCAAACTCTTAATCATGTTGTTTGTCTTACCTTGGGTGCCAATACTTGTGTCACGATGTCTCTCATATTCTGCCTCAAAAACAGCATTCCTTTATGTGTGGTTTTAGATTCAGTTTAACTTGATTATATTACGCATTTGAAAACTTGCCTATAAACTGTAACTACCATTGGCAATACTCCTAGATGGGTTTTTTTTCCCATAGTGACTGATATTAAGAATCAGTATAATGATGTGACATATGGCAATGACTATAAATGATTGTTTAATTACTCATTTCGTTTTTCCGCTTTGAAAGCAAAGCCTCTGTGAAGAGCGTGACTTCTTGAAGAGCTGCCAACTCTCGTCTCCATTGGCCTGAATAGAGGAACTGCCAGGTTCTTCTCTACATAGAGCGAGAGCAGCTTGTCATCACACTCTTAGATTTTTAAAGATAGAAATATCAGCAGATGGTTCCTCAGCAAGACCACTAGTTAAAAACAAAGAAAAAGCTAAATGCTTATTAAGCTAAAATAGTGGGGGAAAGAAACGCTCGCAAGTGTTTTTGTAAAGAATATTTTCTTAAGTGAATTGTTAGACTCCCTCATATGTTTTTTTTCTTTCGGACAAGTCGAGTCTTTTTTAGTTCTATTTTAAAACTGTGAGGTTGCTTATTTTCTACCTTATCACACTAGATGCAAAGCACATCTTGCCTGCGTAAACTCCACATTCAAAGGGAGATTTCTGTTGTTGTTGTTGTTATTTATCATGTTTTATTCATTTTGTGTATTTGAATCTGATTTCATTTTCTCACCCCAGTCGAAAAGGGCTTTGTTCTAAATGGCCAATTTTCCACTTCATTCTGTCCATTACAGGAAGCCAGATGACATTTTTTTTTTCGATGCTATTACTCCACTTCATCTCTAAGATTCATATAATTCGTGGTTGGGGGTCTATGAGTGGGCTGTGTTTTCCCAGCAGGAAAAAGAGACGGGGAAAGAGAGTGAGCAGCATGCTGAGCTTTGTTATCATGTACCATTCACCAAGCAATATTATTGCCTTAAGGTCTGCTCCTTTAATGTTGCCTTGTGTACAATGCTGCTTTCTTCTTGTTCTTGTTCTTCTTTTTTTCTTTGTCTCTTAGTAACATGCTTACACAAGACACTCACCCACTCAGTCTATTCATGAAAATCAAATATTGTATTTAAATGCTGCTGCGGACCAGATATAGCAAATTTATGTTTGAGAAAAAATTTATTTACATGCAATCATACACTTATTTGTATAAGGCCATATGAACACATTAAACTGTTCTCTTTCATCAGGAAAAGGTCGAAAACAATACCTGGCACATGTTTTTTTTCTCATTACCCAGATTTCACTTGGCATGATTCACTTTTACCCAAGGAGGTCTGTGATAACTGGCAAAAGATATTAGTTAGCATCCCCATTAGTTTCAGCATTTGCTTGCTATATATATATGATAATCAGCATTTTGTGTTTGTTCAGAGTCATGAGAGGCATCGTGTTGCACTCTGCAAAGAGATTCATCAGTCATTATAGCCTGTGAAGGCCGACCTCTAGCTGTCATCCCGTTCATTTCATAAGCAAAAAAAAAAAAAAAACTGATGTAGATGTAACAAAATGGGAGCAACCTAACAAATCTCTTCTAAGTCTCATGGCTGCTTAAGAAACTACAGAAGAAAAATATGATGAAATAATGAACAATGCCAGGTGCAGAACAGGGCATTTCTGCCTCGGTTCCTGCCTTCAAGTGGAGTCGTGTCTTTCCATAGAAGCAGATGAGTATTATAGCACTTCTGTGAGAGAAGTGGACCTTGCAGACCATCTTCAGGATATACAGCAGGGAGGAGGGTATTATTAAACAGAAAGTCTCTGGAAGATAAAGAGATTATGGAGTTAGAGTAATAGAGAAGTAGGAAGCTAATTTAAAAACAAGGATGAGGAGAAGACCGAAGAGGATAAAAATGAAAGGTTAAAGGGCTACAAGGTGTCCCAGAAGCAGAGACAGATGTCGGGAAAGATATTTATTGGATTTCCTGTTCCATTTTAATCATATGGCATTCTGAGGAGGATTGTTATTGAGAACAAAAAAATATGATATAAAAAAACACACACACACACACACACAAGATTCAAAAAATGTTTTTAATAGTGGGGTACAAACAGATCACTAGTGAAGATGCTTCTATTTTGCAATATGTTATTCAAATTTCTATCAGCAAATTAGATTATGAACACAAAAAAGGTTTCATTGAGAGTAGTTATTCAGAAATGTACATTAATTCTATAATTTCTCTGAATTGGGTTTGTTCTGCTTTTGCTTTAATGATATCAGTACGTGACCTGCATGAACTCCACAAGTTTATGCAAAATTATAGAGCTGAAATTTTTTTTTTTGGTTAGTAAAATTTTTATTTTTTTGGACTTAAATGTGATATTTAACATTTAAAATAAAAATGTACAAAATATGAAACAATAAAGTAGTATGTATTAATTTTTTTCTGTCATTTTTCTAGCTCCATAAAAATGATTGAAAATGTTTAATGCTTCTTGTATAGGAATCTTTCTCTCTGCTTTTTACATGCATTAGAAAAAATAGGTCAGATGTATTTTGCAGAGGATGGCGCAGGGAATTACATTGTGCTCTAAGTGAGATGAGCAAAGCGAGGGTTTTGGATGAGCTAGGAAAGTTTTTCTGGTAAATAATGATTGCCGGTTTCTGCTATTTGGACAAAAATGTATTATTAATGTGATCAGATGGCCCTAGTGTTGAAAAGAGAAGATAAGAAAGAATGAAAGAGGAAATGTATCCACCATCTGGTGAATTATCAGTCTTTGCAGGTAATGAGAGTGACAACATACATCCCCCACTGCTATACACTGCTGAAGCTGTAATTCCCTGATGCATAAGGTGTACTATAACAGCTTAAATAAACCATCTGATCCTCACAAAAGCTGAGATTATAGCAAAACAACATATGTAAAAATGGCCTTGGAAGAGGAGAAATAGTGCACTAAACAGTGCATGAAACTCAATTTTCAGAAATGTATATGTCAATGTGGAGCTGTTTCCAGATTTAATTAAAGCTTGTGTCATTTTAGCAAAAATAAATTAAATTTTCTATGTGCCTCTCACTCCTTTTAGCTTTACATTTGCTGAAAGCCACTAAGCAAAGCAGAGCTCTCAGTATATTACCACTTCAGGCTTTTCATGTATACACTTTCACTTACTTCATTTAAGAGTCTAATTAATAACTTGCATCTGAATATTACCAATGTAAAAGGTGATAATATATTGCATCTGAGCAGAGTTCTGAATGACCTTAACCACCCTTTTACATCAAACTATTGATTTGGGTGTGTGTTTTTTGTGTGAATGCACATCAATGTGTTTTAACACCTTCAGGAACATGGGGACATGATGTTGCACTGTTTATTGTAAATTAAAGATGTTTACACCTCTCTTCCCCTTTAACCTCTGCTGGAAATGGCAGTTTGTGAAATAGATCTGAGAGATCAGAAGGGATGAGCGGCACTCAGAGGATAGATTGGGCTTTTGAAGAGTCGGAGGCATGGATAAAAATGTGTTTTCCACAGTTTCTTCTTGTGGCTGTGGTTGAATTGAGCTAAAATATATGCAGCGGCTTCTCCATGGCTAGGGAAATACAATTTCAGAGTATGTTGAGTTATAGGATTTAAATAAGCTCTGAGGTCCTTATATCTAGCGAAATTCCCTTTTTCTGCACAAACATCTTCATAATGGCCTGAATTAGTCAAAGTGATAAGAATCCAAGCTGTAGATATCCTAGAGGACAAATGCACTGGCAGGAGTCTAGGAATGTTTTTGTGCGAAATGTGGGATTCTAAGATCTCATCACCTCATCAATTGTCTATAGCGACACAGGAATCTGAATGCAGTCTATATACCAAACCACACTGCATGGAGGGTTTGACCCCTGAACAGGTTAACTGTAATGGAAATGCATGAAGGATACATGTCATACACCAAGCCTAAGTGTACATGGTTGTTTCCGTGGCAACTGCAGCAAGCTTGTACTCGACTGACCCCATGATTCCCATAAATTGCTCTTCTCCACCAGAGGGGAATAAATTGGAGCTCAGCCCAAGATGAAACATATTACAAGTGATGATCTGTGTCATTTACGTGTCAGTCCTGCTGTTCTCTGCTGAACCTAATCTGTGAAAGGACAATACCACCCTCTTCCAGCCTCAATGTAGATTCCCAGTCATGACGTCAAATTGAAAGCTGACATGAAAGGTTAATTCACAGAAATGTTTGAATATAGCATGTTTAGATTTAGAAGTAAAACAGGTCAGTTGGTTGACATTACTTTGTGAGCTTCCTATGTTATTAGAGCACATAATCATATATCAAATGTGAATTTCAAAACCACTGTGAACCATAGGTTGCATACAAGATCCTACAAGGACTACACTCATAATAATGCACACTAGAAGTTTTATTTCTTATTTCTTTAGTCCTGAAGAATAAGCTTTGTGTTTCTAGACATTTTGGCATAGTCAGCAGAGAAACAAATCTGAGTGTTGCTATATTGTTCAAATGTGTCTGATTTTGTACTATTACGGTCAACTGAAGTTACAAATGCCTCTTTAAATAGAAGAGTTCATTTGAGCTGATCGTCTTGGAGTTACAGTAACATCCTTAATAATTAACACGTGAATGCTTGTTTTCTAAATGAGTTTGTGTATTACACAACCGAAGAGAAAATTAGAGAGATCCGTGGCTCACTGGAGCAGGCAGGGAAAGAATATACTAAACCAACATAGAACGTTGCTGACATAGACAGAGTTACAAGATCTGCAATCACTGAACTATCTCTCTCTCTCTCTGTGTGTGTGTGTGTGAGAGAGAGAGAGAGGAAATGTGTGTCACAGACCAAGAATAGCAGTCAATTTTATTGAGCCTTCCCGGATTCTGTTTCCATACCACAGAGCTGTCCAATAGTGAAAAGACATGCCATTGTTTTAACATCGTTTTTTTCCCTTTTTTTCTAAAGAAAGCATCAAGGGCGAAAACACATTTCAGGTTCACAACATTGATCAATACTCAAACAATGTCAGTCTGTTTAGATCAGTAATTTTTCAAACTCTTTGTGAAGGATATGTCATTATGCCAGTAGGTGCGACAAGCTATTGACCTTTTGTTCGATAGCACTGATTCATTCAGGAATGGTGAAAGTGATGATCTTCATGAGTGAGTCATTCAGTCAAGTGATTCTTTCCAAACACTGATACAATCAGTATCTGACTGCGTCTGAAATTGCAAACCATGTTGTCAGTTTCATCACTTCACTTCAGTTTACAAATCTTCTCATGGGATAGTAAAGTGTCCGTCATATGCACACTTCAGAATCACTCCAGAAGTTGTAAGTCATTTGGGGTAGCTTCTTTGCTTTAGCTTTCTTATTGTTGTATGTATGTTTAATGCACATTTTTCACTAAAAATAGTTTGAGATTCAACAATCACTGTTATATTTTTGTCATTTTGTTTGTACCTTTTGTACTGACATCTAAGTGGTTGTTTCATAAGAAAGTGTTATAGGCACAGGGCTGTTAAAGTGTCTTTGATGTGTAAACAGAATCTGGGGAAACAGCCAGATTTAGGCACAATTCTGCTGCTTATTTCACAAATAGACAATCTCTGTTCGCAATATTATGCCATCTCTTCAACAGAGTTGTTTTTATGGCTTGGTTGCACCAAACTCATTTTATGAACCAGAAGACAAATAGATCCTCCTTAGCTGTTGTCAGAAGTCTGTTGAGTCAGTTTGGAACAGGACCGTGCATCTCTGGGCTGAGGTTGGCATGTCAATCCCACCATTGTCCTGTCTATGATACTTCATTTCACATGCCATTTGTTCTTGGAGTCTTTTTGTCAGAATAAAGACTAGTATGAATTCCAGCTCATTAAATAACCTAGACGTGCCTAAATTCTACATGAGTGGAGGTCAGTGTGAGTGGCTACAAGAATCTTTGTGTGTTTCTATCCCTCAGGCGTCCAAATAGCCTGATTTTTCTTTATACTTTTAGAGTGTCGTATCTCTTTATGCCATGAATGATCTTACATTGCCAGTCTCTCTCCTTTGTGTGTTGAAGGCCATATTTATGTGTGATGGGATAAGTAGTAGCCTTCATTTATAAGATGCATGTGAATAGATACTGGGAAGCATTGATTTGAAGCATTTTTCTTGTTTTTGTCAGTGAGAAGACATCAAAGTCAGGTATAAAAATTGTGGCTTAATGCAGGGCTGATGTTTTTTATCCTTTAATACCAATTAATTTTTCTTTGATTCCAAGTTAGCAGCTCTTAATCTGCATGGTAAGATTATCTGACCATAATGAATCTTATTTCTGCAAGGAGCTGCACATCTTACGCAATACAGGCTTTTATGAAGAAAAAAAATATTGGTGTGTACCACTCACCCATTGTTTGGAAAGAAAAGGACATCTGCTGGGTGTGACGCAAGAGCCACGCACAATGGCAGGCAAGCAAACACTTTTTATACATGAAATCTGTCTGCATAAAGGTTGTTTAAATAGTTAATACCTAATGTGTTAAGTGTGGGTTCAATTAATTTTGCAAATGTAAATAATATCCATTATTTGCTGTCTCTTGCGTTTTTCTCTGGGTACTAAATTCAACATAATTGGGGAACATAAATTCTTATTTGTTACATTATATGTTCTTCTTATTATCTTAATGGTTTCTCGGTTCTCTAAGTGACTATTCTTGAAAGTAATTTTAGAAAGTAATTTTTGTTGTTGTTGAACAAAGTGTTCTCTTACAGCATCAGGCTGTAAAACTCTTTTCATCTTGTACTTTACAAGATATTGAGTGCTGTTCTTTAAAGGGCTCTGTGTGTGTAAACTTGCAGGGAGCCGCAGTGCCAGCTCAAACATTACTTTAATTGCTAATCCCCTCTTATTGAATTTTTGTGGATTTATAATAATAATAATACATTTTATTTATAATGCGCCTTTCACATGCTCAAAGCGTGTCAAAATAGTCAAACAATCAAACAAACATTGCAGTAAAAAAATAAGGATCAAAAATATTTGATTTGATTTGTTTTAGTGGAACATGTGGGTAAAGAGCATATGATTCAACATATTGTAAAGTTTAAGTTATATTTTTCAATTAAGGAACAGGCTTACAGGCAAGTTTATGAAGATTTTACACTGTGGTGTTCAACTGGAAAAAGCTGAGAGATATTATGCACACACCACCATCGAAAGGTTATGGGTCAGTAAGATTTATAAAAAAAAAATTATTTAATTAAATTAATTGATTAATCTATTTTTTTAATAAAATATTATTTATTCACCAAGGACACACTGAATAGATCAAAAGTGACAGTAAATAGTTTTAGAATTATACAAAAAATGTTCTATTCATATAAAAATCCTGGAAAAAATGTATTTCAATTTCCACAAATATATTAAGCAGCACAACAGTTTTAAACATAAATAATTCATTACTTGGACAGTAAGTCACCATATTAAAATGATTTCTGAAGGATCATGTAACAATGAAGAGTAGACTAAGGCTGCTGAAAACTCCATCACAGAAATTAATTACATTTTAAAGTTTATTCAAGTAGAAAAGAGTTGATTTAAATTGTAATAATGATTCACAATATTATTGTTTTACAGCATGTATGACTGAATAAATGCAACCTTTGTGAGCCAAAGCAACAGGGATTAAACAAGGTCATAAGGTTACTTGACTTGTTTGCTTCCTCCTCAGATCTATTGATAGTTTTCTCCTTAATTTAGTCTCACTCACTCAAGTACAGTGGCTTCTGGGGCTTATCTAGAGTTGCATTGTGGGAGTGAGTATAATCCTCTATTATCGGAAAGCACAGCTGGTAGTTCAGGTATAGTGCAGAAACAGATAATTTCACAGTGTGCTCTCATTTGGAATAGATTTATCTGGAATATGTGGACGCAGCAGGGGAAATTAACACATATTTCTACCTCAATCAGCTCAAACACTTAAAGGCTCATTTAGATGTATGCTTTCTTTATTCTCTTTATACCTCTCACTCCATTTGCCTTCTCACTTTAATTTCCATTAATATTTCATAATATTTTATGAATTTGTACTTTATATATTTTCAACTCATCTAATAGTGCATTTCTATATGGATAAAAACACATAAATATGCATATTAGATTTAGTTTATAGATACATTGTATATAATGAGAAAACCTGGTTATGGCTATCTATACTGAGGACGTAGCATAACTTATGAATGAAATATATATGTATTTTTATTATACAAACAATGTAAAGAAACAGAAAAAATTACTTTTTCCTAAAACCTTGTTCGCTGGTCTTAAGAGGATAATTTAGAAAACTTTTTTTTCAAGAAAATTACTGTAGTGTCATATTGGCAAATAACGTCTCAACAACAACAAAAAAAAAAAAAAAATTATCTTCCTTTTGAGACTTGTGGAGTATTTTTAGATGTTCACAACAATCGTTGTCTGATGTATTTTTGCCTGATTTAGACTCACCCAGATGGCCCACAGAGGTTGCATAACCTTACTCTAATCCTGCAGCAAGTGAAGCATCTGATTTTTTTTCTCCTCAGTATTCTGCCTAGATAAATGCCCTGTAAATTCAACATAACAGATATCACTGAAATGGATGTCCTGAGAAATTGCAGTTGTCTCTGTAACACTCAGTTCTGTATACACTATCAGCTGATCAGCCTACTCTTTTAGGCCAATCACACAACTTCTGGAAGAATTCAGAGGAATTGCTTACAACACCTTTAAACTTCCATCAAATTTAATTCATGCATTTTTCATTCATGCACTCATCTGAATAAGCCTGTATGGAATTTGTGCCTTCATGATTCATGAGGAAAACTTTGTGCATTTGCCAATGAAATGTTAGTGAATTATTTGAAAATGTTTCAGCTGCACTGAACTCATTCTACATTTTAAATGAATCAGTTTATTTTACTCCGAGTGCAACTCTGAGAGTCAGAGGCTATTTCCAGTAACTGCACCCACCCACCACACTTTGTGTAACCAATATGATAATTGTTGCTATTTATATTAGGCACAAGGCATATCTACCACTGTTTACACTCTGTATAAATTACATCTACCTTTGTATGAGTGTAAACAGCATTGCCTTTGAAGATTAAGTCCATTGTGTATAGCTCCTCAGACGTTCCCCTCACAGTCAGCACTGTACTAATTCCATGTGGACCTAAATAAGAGTGGTTGAAAAATCTCTCTCTCTATCTCTGCTTTTCTTTATTTCACTCACTTCTGCTCTTACTTGGCATTGTGTGCTACAAATATTGTTATGATAATTGCTTGTGATGTTCCTCACTGTTAAGTCACTTTTAAAGGAAACCACCTGCTAAATGCATAAATGTAATCTAAATGCAAATACATTTAAAGAAAAAAAATCACAAGTCTGCCAATGAATTAATCAACTGGGCCACTGTATATTATAACTATGGATAATTAATACAAATCTATGCCCTGTTACTACAAATAGAAAGGAAGCTGTTAAAGGCTTTGAAGCGTTATTGGAATCCAAGATGGACCCAAAGCACTGAATGTCAAGAACTTGATGGTGTAGCTCACACACTACTTTGACAGGACAACACTGCAGGGCTACTTCCTGCCAGTGTGTCCGATTACATGTCAGCAAAGACATAGAAGAGCGATCCAGTACTTCAAAATGGCAGCTTCAGGAAACCCAGGGTTTAGGAACAGTGGGTTTCAAAATTTGTAAAGTATTGCACACAGTCGGGAAGCTCTTCCCTGAGCAAACATTTTGACTGGCACATGCGTAAAATAGACATTTATGCATTATACAATGCTAAAGCGTCTTGCCCAGGGGATGAATTGGAAAGGAAGGTAGCAGTAGGAATGTAAACACCAAGGTCAAGGTCTTCATTTAATCCTTTGGGGGCAATGACTGATTTAGGGTTGTGCAATACTGCAAAGCAAGGGCTGAGAACTGCACACTTGCATTCATGAATACCAAGTATATCATAAGAACCTTTCATTACATTGCCGTCAAGGTGTACAATGAGTCTTTTACAGTACACATAAATTATGAACGTATTAATAAGATGCATGTTTTATTTATTTAAAAGTTATTGTTAATAAGATTAATGTAAGAAGTGTTATTTCCTTAGTCTCAGTTTGGCCAAATGTAAATAGATTCTCCTTCTGTTTAAACTATTTGCTCAAACAGCAACTGGAACTCTGGAATTCTGTTACCACACCCACTGACCTTTCCGGGCTCATAGTTATCTGAAAATTATAAATCAGTATTCAGGTTTCGGCCTGAGACTGCGGTCTGGTCTTGAGACGAGGAACAACAATCTGTGATGCTGATATATTTGCAGGACCAACAATGGCAAAAGCTTATCTCCATGAATCTGAGGCATGGAATGCACGAAAGGTTGTGGGTGTCAGGCTGATGTGAGTCAGACTGAACTGCAGATATTGAAGTGTTTGGTTAACCAGAGATCTTGCTGAAATGAACAGCAAAGATTTTGCAGTTGTAAGCCAACAATTCTAGTCAATTCAGTGTGTGAATATTTAATCAGAGCAGATTGGATGAACTTGTTTTTTGACTAGAAAGCTTGTTTCCTGTTTGTATTCGGTTGTGTCCACCCTAATTCCCATCTGGGTCCAATTAGGGGTTAGACAGCAGACAGAGGAGCCTCTTGATTGGAGGATAGGAGTAAATGGACAATCAGTGCAAGAAAGAATGAAAGCGTGGGAGGATACTCTTTCAGATGATGGAATCACTGTGCTGAATTTAATATTGATCTATTGTTTTTAGTACGGTGACAATTCTGCAAATATTTAAGGGAGGCAAAGGTTAATGTATTATTTATTATATTGTGTCATATTCATGTCTTCTTGATCGTGTGCAATTATTTACAGCACACACACAACACACAGACTAGGTATTTGTTATAATGAATATGAACAGATGTTTCATGGTTTCAGGATGTATTGTTTACACCCAAGAACAGTCCAACCTTGAATGTATTCCTCATAAACATGCAGAAAGAAGTGAGCGGCTGAGATTATATAAGATACAGGTCTGAAGCTTTTCTATCGTGTTAAAAATTTAACAGCCATCTGTGCATGTCCCAGAACAGTGCAGGAGAAAACAGAGCATTTCTGAGCGGTTCTGATGTGGCATTACATCTTTTACATTACAGCCTTTAACCTGCTGTGGGCTAGTTGGTTTTAGAGGCCTGGGGATGTTTTAAGCAGGGAAGAGCACTTAATGAAGTGGTCAATCAGGTCATGCTCACGCTCTTGACCTCCAGTAATTGGAACCACAGCAGCATTTAAACGCCCCATGAAAACTCATCTGCTGCTACTTCAACCACCTGACTCCAGGCATTTGCCTTTGAATTTGTCATATTGTGGGACCATAAATTTGACAGCAAAGCCTGATTTGTATTCTGGCTAAGAACCAGACACTTAGACAGGAAGAGACTGACTGACTAACTTGCAAAGCAACTAATATTAGTTTGTTTTGACATACCATTTAGATTTACTGTATGTATTTAGACTTTGCAGACAGCATTTGCGCACAAAGGTACCTTGTGAAACTTAGTTCAGATAGACATCTGAGGCAGCATAATAGTTGTATAATGATCTAAAACAAATTAGAGATAGCTTTGGTAACTAAGCAAATATTTATTGAACTACCACCAACAAACAGAAAACTTTTTTAGCTCAACTTTCAAAGAATAAGAATGCAGGATAGTGGGATATCATAGGCAGCGAAGGGTACATCTGTACTGCCATCAAAAATCGATCAGATGAAGGTATCTCAGTAGACAGGATGTGACAGTAATTGGTTTCGGACATGCCTTGTTGCCTTTTTACGGCCATATGCTGCCTGTGGAGGCAGCATTTTTCTGCGTTTGAAGCCAGTTTATATCACAGTAAGAAGTTAGCATGGAAAAAGTAGTTACATTACAGATTATGCCGAAAAATGTGGTTGAAAAAAATCATAAAATGTCTACAGACTTAAAAAAAAGAAAAAAGAATAATGTATTATTACACAGCCATAAAGTAACTTAGAAAACTATACAAGAAAATATCTATATAAGAAAAATGTACAGCTCTGTTTTCAGAAATTTTGCTCACATGATACTAGGTCCCTCAAACAAACGGTAAATATCTTTTAAAGATTTGAAATTGCATAGACAAGCCAATTTGATTGGAACTAGTGATTTATATAGATTAAGTGCAATATTCATCAGACATCAGTGAAGGTCTAGCATGAAACTATAAGGTTTGCAATCAGCAGACTTGTCAGACAGACAGGCCTGAGAGACTGAGATGCTTCTATTCTAGTCTGCCATCTATCAACATCAAGATTGACTGACTTGCTCTTTGAGGGGCATTTCAGTCTGCCTGGCTAAGCAGGGTGTTGCAAAATGTAGCCCTCTCTGGGACTGTCCTCCTGCATTTAGTACATGACATTTGTGCATCGTCTGTGTGAGTGTGTTTGAGGGTCTGTTGAAACCTGCATTTGACACAGTTGTTCATCCATATGTGAAGTGTTTTCCTCTTCTGAGCGCCGGACACCCTCTTCTTGTACAAGACTACTAATCCAGCAGCGACAATGCCCCTTTCTCTCTCATTCATTCAAGTTCAGTGCCTCTGAAATCAAACCTCCTGAAATTGCATCACAGCCCAGTGCGTCAAACATGGGCAGTCATTATTTGATTAATTATAAATGCGCCGCTACCTAAAAATAAAGCAGTCAATAATTCACAGTGATTCAGTACAAATTCAATATCAGATTGCATCTCTCGACAGTGCAGTCAATAACTAGCGTGCAGACACATTATCTTCCGTTTTGTTCAAGGAATCTAATGAAGGGACAAGAAGCATCAAGCCCATTCAAATTGAAGCATGTGCCCCCCTCAGTCAAGTGGAATTTAAATTAAACAAAGGATTTGAATAAAGCAGTGCCACTGCACAATTGACAGCTCCATTGCCATGATACCACTAACACAGCTAGTCAGTCTGGATCTTGTAATGGCAAAGCTGAATTTTCTGAAGTCTTCAGTCACACGTGATCTTTCAGAAATCAGATTTTTCTAATTTCTTATTATTACCAATGTTGAAAACTCCTTTCCTGCCTGTCTAAATGTACTTTTTTTATTTGCACATGCTTAATTATCCATAGCATTTGCAACTACTTTAACCACAGTCTTAGATGGCTAGGTAATTGTCTAGCTGGTAAACAAGCATAGTCAACAAATTGCAACAGAGGTAATATTTTTTTGCGAAGGTTAAAAATATTTTGGGTAAATCAGAAGATTTTATTTCTGTTCTATCCATCTGTTTTTGAGAGTTTGATAAGATATGGTATTACTACATGGTATGGAAACTTGACTGTCCAATCAAAATCGAAACTTGCTTGACTTGTCTATACTGCTCTCAAAATTGTAGGTTGGGAAAAGAAACGACCTGTCCAGGAGATGTATGAGGTATCTGTTTTAAGACAGGCTAAGAAAATTGTCGCAGATGACAGACATATTTTACATGAGTATTTTAACATTTTAACTTCATGGAGATGTCTGAGGACTCTGATGTACAAATCAAATCACTACAAAAAATTATTTCATGCCAACTGCAGTTAAATTATTAAATAGAGAATTGCAAAAATGAGATGTTATATATGCTTACATCGTTTTGGTTATGCATAACTTATTGTATGTCATGTATATTCATTTCTTTGATTCATGGTCATGCAAATCTGACTTCGCATATAAAATCTGGTGAAGTTTGTCAGCCAGCATGTTTTTTTTTTCCTCTCTGAAAAGATGGTTGAAATCAGGCAGTGCTGCTCTTTTCAGTAGGAGGGTTTGCAGAACAGTGAAGAGAAAGAAAAAAGCCATTGCCATGATGCCACTAACACAGCAGGGCTTCAGGTCAGTCTGGATCCTAGCTGTAACAGTTTTTAATGTGTTGAGAGATGCTCGCAGTTTCGCTTCAGTAATATGTGACCTTGATTCCATATTTACATCGCATTTCTTCCAACACGCTGAGTTAATGCTGTGTTGTTTTGCTGACGGTGACCCCCTCTACACCTGTCTAAAAAAATAAATAAATCTGTGTTTGTTTTTAACATATCTGCAAGCACAAGGGTCAAAGCAGTCCTTCTGGTGTTTTTCTTTAATGTAACAGGCTCAATGGCTCCAGCTGATTTGTGATTTGATAATGATAATGGTTCTGTCTAGAGGCCGCAAGTACATAGCAATAACCAAACAAAAACATGTTCCACACCATTTGTTCATACTTTCAGTCAGCAACAACTCAGCACTTCTGCCTCAGGTCTAATTTGATATGAGAAAGCCACAGAAAGAAAGAAAGAGTGAGAGAGAGTGCATTCCTCAGTGATAACCCCTGGTGATGTCATGGGTTCCTAGCCAGTGTTTGTTAGGTACTAACTTTCGAGAACTCACAGTTGTGTGATGTTTTTATCACTCAATGGGTGTGATAAGACAGGTGTTCATCTCTGTTCCCAGGCTTTGCTGTGCATTTTTTCAGTCGTGTTAACGCATCTTTCTGCAGCAATAGGCCAGTCAAACTGCAATCTGACTCTCTGGCTGCCTCACTGTGGCAGAATGAAAATTGTGATGGCTCTTTACAGAAAATTGAGTTTTAATTTAATTGGCAGTTGGCAGATTAATTTTTTAAAATGTTTCTTTTTGTTCAGTTCCATGCAATTCCACAAGGTAAATAGTAGGTATTTTCAGAACAGACTCTTTTTTTTTTTTTTTACTGATAAATGTATCTGACAAGGCATGCTGTAAAACATGGACAAATAAACACATCAGCATTCCTATTATTTTCCATGGCAGCATTCCTACTGCATGACTCCTTAGTGGATAAAATATTAAAATTACATTTATTTTCAACACCAGCAAATATACATTATGTATGTATATTAATATTAAAAGCAGAAGATATTTTTGTAATGTGCAGGTTTTTTCTGATATTTTTATCTGGTTACACGCAACAATGAGCAAATCAAGGTTTCCTGCTCCTTGAGTAGAGCACAATTTACAGGGATCGTCCCGTTTTTTAGCAGCATGGGTGACTTGCAAGACAGTTTTCCAATTTCTCTCCACTGACATGTCATCAAATTCTTGCTTAAGATTTCTATGCCATGAAACGAACCGACCAACTCCAAGATCAACCACAACAACATTTATAATCTTGGCACAGAAACATTTACAAGACATTTAAGGCTAAATAAATTGATGAATTAACTATAATTTATTCATTTGAAATCACGCCAACCTACGGCTTTGGCAAAAACATTAAATTGCTTTATTAAATTGCTTTCTTAGATGTAGTTACAGCCTATATCACCAGGGGCTAATGGAGTCATGCTAAGCAGCAAATATCCACCCAGTGGTTTCTGACTGCATCATTAGTACAACACAGTCCAGCAGAATTGTATAAATCCAAAAGTTTACCTGTATTTTATTTCCTAAATAAATTATCTGAGTAGCTTTTCAAGTAATCAGCTGAATCTGGCTCATACGGTGGTGAAGCAGGACCTGCACAACATCATTGAATACTGGCTCAAGATACCTTTTGCTTTGTATTTTCTTTTTCGCACTGTCATTTTTATGGTACTTTTATTGCATGAGAGACTGTGTGAAGTGAAGATCTTCGGATAGCAGCTCAGTTCGTACACTAGCTCTGCAGACTTATTGTGCCCTGGGCCTCATAAAACGGTAATGAGAATGCAGCCTAGTCTGCCTATGGGTGGAGACAGCAGCACACTGCACTCTATAAAAACAGTGCGAGAAAAAAAATCTATGCACAGTTAGTTTCATCAGAATAGTGTGAGATTTGTTTTTATAATTAACTGTCATCCTCTATTTTAGGCTGGAGGGGCACTCACTCTGAAGCACAAATTAGTCTAGCACCTCTACTGGGTTTACACCTGACCTGCTAAAACAGAATAAATGATCTCCAATGAAGCCTGCCTGCACCAACAAGACACATTTTCACAATAGTGTTTAAGGATGTTTAATTTTACTGTAGGTATGTTTTAGCTAGCTAGTAAATGTTCAATGTTCAGTATTCAGGGCAAAGGTGATTCATTTTGAATGAGGTGGCTGGGTTGTCCCTTTACCCCTTCCAGTGAAATATATGGTGTACTGTAGCTTTCACACTTTGAGGAAGAGGTGGGAGAGCTTTTTCTAGCCTCAGCCCCCTCTGGAGGAAATGAAGTTATTTATAACTCACACAAGACACAACACCAGAACAAAGAGTATTATGGTGTGACCTGAAAGCTATTTTTCACTGGGTGAGATGACGCTGAAGATGAAAAGGTTTGGGAAAATTCTAAATATTAATAAATTATGCTTATCCAGTGTCAGCAAGAGTCATCAGATGACGTATGAGACTTGACGAAAGCATATCCAATCTCACATCTAGGTTGTTTTCAATTAGTCTTTGCTATTGAGAAATGCAATTAATTGCAGGAATATTGCCAATTAGAATTTGTGGAGAGCCAGAGAGTAAACAGGATTCATTGCACATGGCAGTTTATTTATGGTGCACTCAAGCTATAATTGTAATCAGTATGTGCATTTCGTGGTAGTCAAATTCATGACCTTGTTGTTGCTAGTGCCACGTTTTTTCCATTTGAGGTACAGGATCATATATATATTTGCAGTAGGTGTATGTTTTCAGAGAGCAGGCTGATCTGAGCTGTGTGATAATGTGCTTCTCATTCTTACTTTTTGTTGTTGTTGTTGTTGTTTTTGGTGTCTCAGTAATCTTCCAAGCACAATTAAGGTCATGGTGCTCTCTACAGATGAGCGGATGAGGTGAGAGGAGGGAAGTTTGAAATGCGAAATGCTTGAGGGCCCCAGGAGTCAGATTGAGAAACAGAAACATTATTTTAAATGCAACTATTAAAAAGTATTTGAGTGCACTACCATTATAAACAAATGATAACCGAAAACGGTTTTGCATAATTCATTTTTTCAGGATTCTTTTATGAATGGAAAGTTTAAAAGAGCAGCATTTATTATTACATCGATAGATGCATGTCTACATTGGAGTGACACTTTCCACAAGTTGTTTGCTTTTAACTGAAATCTATCAACCATGTATTGTTAGAATTGGTTTTTCCAGTGGAACACAAAAATAATGATCAATTTTACATATGCAATATAGAAGTAAATGCTCTGTGATCTTAAGGTGCCCCATCTTATCCTTTATAGTGCGTTTTTCGTGCTTTGTCGGGTGTTGTGTTATTTCATGAACAGTAGGGCATCAAGTGAGCCAGGACTGCCCTTTAAAAAAGGAGAACAATCCTGTTCTTACTATGTTTTCAGTCCTAAGGATTGTGCTGTTTGTCACAGCTCTTGGGTGTTCGTGCTCCAGCTGTCTGGTAATGGAGACAAAAGTTAGCATGCTGCTGAATAATCACATTAAGTGAGATCACACTGATCTGCAGGCTTGTATCAAAGAAGAGGTACCTTATGAGATACAGCACAAGCCTGAGGACCCATGGGTTCACTGAATCCATTAGTAGCCTGATATAATCCTCTGGTGATCTGTCTTACTGGAGTTCCCCTCAACTTTAGTACATTTAGTTCTTTTTTTCACCTGGGAGAACCGTTGCCTTAGTAACCTGAATAAAACCTAAAATGCTGATTCCACATTGTTCTATATTTCTGTCTGTATGTAACCAAGGTCTTTTTCAAAACAGACCTTTACATCAGTTCTTCTTTCTCTGCAGATGGACTGCCCTAATACGGCTATTCAACAGTTTGTGAGAATTTATTTTGATTACATTCAATTTGAAACGGAATTTTACTTAATCCATTAGTAATTTGTGTTGCACTGCTGAATCTGGGCAGGGGATTTCCAGTTCCCAGCATGCTTTGCATTGGTTTGAAAGAGGATTGAAAATGTAGAAATTAAAGGGAGCTTTTAGTTTTAGTTTACCCAAGTATAAAAAAGGGTCATCATTTATTCTTCTGATCACTAAAGATATTTTGAAGAGTTGGGGAACAGTTGAATGTCCCCATTGACTTTCATATTAGTGGAACAATGGGGACCATCAGCTGTTTGCTCTTCAGAATATATTATTTTATGTCCAACAGAAAAAACCCAAGTTTGGAACAAGTAAATGATGACTAAATTGGTCAGGGGAACCAAACAGCATTGTTTTAATATGGGTGTAGGTGGGCATGCTGTTGGTTGACCCATGCAGTTCAAAACATATATCACACCTAGTCCGTATGAGGGTGGTTACCAAAATAGTTATCTGCACTCTTTTTTCTGTGTGGGATGTGTCATATTCTCTTAACTGTAATTTTAATTCAACCTCTTTCACCAGTTCACGGAATGAACAAAAGAGAGACGGCAAAAGCAGCATTGCTGAAAATATGCTAAATATTTGCTAATATAATATAATATGCAGTTTCCTCTCATAATGTGACAACCGCACTTATGTGGACCACTGCAAAACATTCCAAACAGCAGAAATCAACTGAGAAAATACTGGAACAGAATGTGAAAGAATTGGGCACAGCTCAGCCTGTAAACCTGCCATCAGCATTACTCACACATCAAATATTTCTCAAGGATTTTCCTCAGAAAGCTGAGTCCAGGCTGCCTGAAGCTGGAACAATCCCCACAGCAAAGAGCAAGAGAATACCAGCCATATGACCTGCATAAGCTTGCCCAGTGCCATGTGGGAATATCTGTCCCAATTTTAGGCCCCAAAGGCAAACATAGAAAGGTTTATATATATATATGTTATTATTAACTAACAAAATAATAACATAATGGTCCATTGATCTTGATATCACTAGACAGATTCTGCCACATGCTCAGGTAAGAAGCATTCATATATCAGCAGCAAAATCTCTTAAGTATTACAAATGTGCAGATGCAGAATTCTGAGCACAGCACAAATGTATCTTTATTTCATTGTTCAGGGATACAGCATGCATGGCTTCCACTCAACTTCAACCCCAAACTGTCTAGCTCTAGCTAATTAGAGAGAAAAGGATAAAACTAAACAAAAAATCATCTTCACACATTATTACGTCTAATGCTTGCAGAATTTTTTTCTCCATTTCATAAAAACCTTTCTGCTCTGACCCTTACATGCATATTCTGATTTTGTTCCATTTCAGATTTAGTTTATCATGATTGAGTGCAAGAACATTTTTAGTTAGCAAACAGTGCAACTTATTTAAAAATCCTACAAATACTCAAGGACTTGTGATTTGCATCATTGAACACAACAAATTGAAGTCATTTATCGGGAACAGCTGAAAATGTATTCTGTCTGCAAAAAAAGCCAACAGATGGTCCTCACTTTCTCACTTTTTTCTTCAAATTCCTTTCCCCCTCCAACCAGACAAACAGCTGTTCATGCCTGACTTCCTGAATAACTATATAAGCAGAATTCTTCTGCTTATGAGAGCATGCAGTCATTCCATACATCTAAATGACCGAACCGTGTTACAGAATGTGTAAAACCCTTAAAATGCAAAGCACCCATATTTGAATGTAAAGCTAAAACAGCATTCATAATCCCTGTAGCAAAGCAAATACTGAAGCGTCCTTCCTGTAGGGAAAATTTTATTCCCAGCATGTCATATGTGTGACACCGAACTTCCACATGCTGTTAACTATAGCTGAAGTGAAACGGGCCTGCAATATTTATGAGAAATAAATAGATACTGTCTAGCATCTCTAGTGGTTACTGTTTGTTATCAAATCTCCTTTTTAATTTGGAAGAAAAATGAGGTGTTCAACTGCTGTGCTGTTTTCCCAATTGACCCTGCCATCCATCCATAGTTTAGATTTTCTTCTCACTGATTCAGATCTGCTTTTCTCATTCACCTATGTCAAGAGCAGCTTGTACAAATCTCACATTTAAATGAGTGTAATTGATTGCCTTATCTGAAGTTCATCATACAATTCCCTGCTCATCACACAATTAGAGAAAACGCAAGCCTTCCTTTATTTCTCTTTTTTTATGTACAACAACTTCCACTGCAACGCATATTTTTTTTAATAAGTATTTTTTAGCTAATTTATTTTCCACTCTTTAAATAAATGTACAAAAATATATATTTATTGATTATCATATCACATCATTTCATATCTATATCATATCAGATTAGATTAGATTATTGAAAATATATATTATCTGAATACCAAAGACCATAGCTTGGATACTATTATTATACAATAGTAAGTCATAATAATTGTTGTCGTAAACCCATATTAATTTAATGGCATATATTTTAGGACAAATAGTCTACAGTCGATTGAGTGTCTGAATCTATACCAGTTCCCTTCGGCCCGTGTCTGTTCACTGACTTTAAATCAGCTGCTCATTACTTCTTCTCATTAGTAGCAGCTGTCTGCTCACAGATTTGCTCAAACACAGGTTAAATGCTGGACCTAATGAGGTGCTCTGACCGCTCTAGCTCAGTCACACCGACAGACCTCTCTCTTTCTCTTCCTCCAGTTTGTGATCCGTAAAGAAAATGCCTAATCTGAATCTCATAATAGAATCAGGCCTGGAGAAGCTGTGGCATGTGGTTTACAATTCATCCATCCTGTATAGCAAACTGATAGCCTTCACATCTAGTGCCAAGATGTCACAATTCTCTTTGTTATTATACTAATCTCGCATAGCCAGTCCTTAGACTGAATTGCATAAATCTGGTCCACACTGCAACTTATTGTAAGAGCCACTCACTTAGGCAGGATGTGACCATCTGACAGGCATTTAAAGCAACCAACCACAGTATGTTTCAGTACAGCACTGGCCCGAATAATAACATATGGCCATTTCTCAAAATGTGTTCTTATGTGTCCTTGTGTTCTCATCATCATTAACTGCCAGAGTTTAATTCTAATACTGAAGAATGCAAGTACGGAGGATTTATAAAAGTACCCGGATGTGTTCTTGATATTGAAGGATGCATCCATTGTAGACTTGAGAGATTTAAACCATTGAACCAAAATCCCAGCTTGGCATCACAGAGTGACGATGTAAGGAGGCCTGGAAGCTTTACAGTTCTCTAGTTCTAACTTGATCGATTTCTGCTCCAAGCTCACAAATACGTGACAGCTCATAAACATTTATGCATCCTCATGAGTCCTTTCTTTGCCTTCTTAGATCTGAGAAACAGCCCATGTCCCTTTGACATTAAAATAAGCAACATGCTGTAGGCCAACTATATGGAATCACCATGCTGTTTTCAGAGAAACGTTCATATGGTACCTCAATTTACACTCAACTGTGTGATATTCCAGCTGATCTGTTGTTATTTAGTTAGCAGTGTGTCCGTTAATTTGGTCAATAACAAAAAGGTATTCCCTAGGAAACTGCAATTTAGGATTAGCCATTCAACAAATTTGAGAAGGCTCAAACAGGAGATTACACAGTAAATGTCACCATGCAGTATTGCCTTAATGTTAAAGATTAATTAAAGGTCATCTGCTTTAGCTGAACAAATGCAATGATTCAGTTATGCTGCCCCAGTTAACCTATTTGAGTATGTTCTCAAAGAAAAGAAAACGACCTCGCGTCTCCTGTAATCAGATTGAAGCAATGGTTTTCAATAAAATGTCCATGTTCAGCCTCCCGTGAGCTTTGTCTAATGTTGTGACATTATTTACTGACGATACAAGCCTACACACGCAGCAGTTAAAGATTTCTACTCAATAAGTGAATTACTAAAATTACATGGCGAGCACCAGAGAACAGATACTATTAAACTGTCAAGTCAAATAAGTGAGAAGTAACGGCGTTTGTTGTCCAGCAGGGGGAGGAGAAACACTAAAACCCATCCAATCACTGTCATCGAAACATGACTGCTGATCTTTCACAGTAATAATGCTTGTAGAAACCAAATGAAATGGATATTTAAACGTTGGTCTTGTAAACCGTGATTAAAGATTTTTCTCCACAAATATGTAATTTGTTTTATTATTTCTAAAGAATAGTGTTTTTTTATACACTTTGCTCAAATATATTAAAGGGTTCTTCCGATGGAACAGATAAATTCAGTGTCCTTAATTTACAAAGCTCAGACATATTCTGTATTTCATCTTTTGCTGGGGGATCAGAGGTCACAGATTAGCTGTATTATTGATTCCACATCCTTCATACTACACTAAAGTGTCTGTTGAACACTGAATTGAGAAGCAGTGAGTTAGTGCACACAGCAAAGAGCAGCGGGATACTGGTGCAGAAAGGTTGCTGTGTAAAAGATATCCATCGGAGCTCAGTGGCCTCCAGGTTGACAGGCAGAGACTTCCTCTGTATTTATGTCAGCGAGGGGGCTTAGTTGTCAGGGTAAATGCCATTCTGATGTTCCATATCTCTTCACATGCTCGCTTTGTAAAAGGAATATGACATGCTCTCCCCTTTAGTTGAATTAACTGAGCTGATCTAATAACAAATGAGGTTACAAGGAGAATACAGCCAACATTAGAGACCATTACAGTCTCAGGGATACGTGCATTTATGTTTTATTTATTTATTTATTTTTGCATTATTGTGCACTTTTTGTATGGTCAGTACAACTTTTTTGGCATATTTGTGCAAATAGTATACATGCATTTTATGTATTATGAATGAATACAGGAGTGTTTATTAAAGTCAGGAGAGTTTTAAGAGAAATTATTTTATGTTAAATACAATTATTTAAAAAAAAACCTACAAATCTCAGTATTTTTAAGGTACAGTGTAGTCCACTAAATAAATGGTTCTTTTATTTAAAAAAAAGTTTTTGTTTTGTTTTTCGCAAAAAAGAAAGAGTCATACAGGTGTGGAACAACATAGGGGTGAGTAAACGATGACTCTCTCTCTCTCTCTATATATATATATGTTTGTTTGTGTGTGTGTGTGTATGTGTTTGTACAGTATATAGCATTTTTACTTATTTTATTCATGTTTTCATATTTTTGATAATAAACAATTGATTATTGTATCCGATACAATAAGTAAAAAAAAAAAAAAAAAAAGTGTAAACAAAACTAGTGCTCATTGCTTGTATTAATTTCAGATATTCATTTTGGCCAGATCTTGTTGCAGTCCTGCCTCCAGCGATTTGGATGAGGTCCCGCCATTTAGAGGCAGTACAATCAACGGGAGTTTAATCACAGGGTTTTTAGTGAATGATACATCCAAAATAACCTGCAACAGAAAGAACAAACTATACTGTAGATGATTTCAAGACAGCAACTTGTGCAGAAATTGAACAGTGAGAAAAAAAAAAGCATAATTTATTCATGAACGTTTCTTATTTAAAGTAACATGTATTCAAACACTAGCTTGAGTGACATTGCCTTTTATTCCCATTCCTTTGTTTCATGAAAACACAAAAAACGGATTATAAAAAAGGCAACATTCCTAAATGCAAAGTGCACCAAACCATTTTTGCTGCTGAAAAGAAATCAAACTAGACTGGAAACCTGTTGGAGGCTTATCTTGTTTTCGGGTACCTACCTTCAGTCTATACTCTACTTTGAGGATTCGGCAGTTCTGAATGGTGGTGCTGATCTCTGTGGGAAGGGCTAATACTTTCGACAGATTCTCTCTGGTGGAGGACATTAAAGGCTCTCCCTTCTCCTTCAGTATCTGTGTGGTGTGAACAGCTCTATTGCCTCCTGCAAAGAAGCTTTGCTTCTGGTAGATAATGTACTTTGGCACAATTTTTCGAGTGGAGCTGTTTACTATCTCACCATTGACGACTAGTCTTTCACCTGTTTGATATAAAAACATTGTATTACAGCTTGTCAAATGAATCAAAGCGGTTTTCTATGTTATATGATGCTATATTAAATTGATATATCCATTAGTTTACTAAAATGTTGGCTATTTTGTTTGGGTACCTTGCTGATAGCCTGTCTTTGGCAAGAAAATATTCATCGAAATATTTCCAGAGGCAAAAAATATGACATTTTTGTCTTTACTGCCATGTTGAGGTGCCTGCAGAGGATGAATGTTTTAGTGATACTTAACTTTCATAAAGTTACATCTGTTTATGTTAATCTCAACTTTACAAAGTAACTTTTTTCTGTGTTTTGACAACAGGGCAATGTAGTCTTTAGGCCCTTTTACCGTTAAAATTGTCATCACTGAGTTAAATTATTATAACCGGGCCACATAGGTCTGTATTGTGTTTCATGAAATAGAGGCTTTAAATATTTTCTCTGTTCTAGCTGCTAATGATTGTGATCGTACCATCAGTGTTGACTGATCATAATCAGCTCTGGCTACGAAGGTGAACTTTGCTTCCGCTTTGCTCGCTGCACGCATAGACCTGCTCAAATTGGCCAAAAGTCGGTAATGGATTTTACCATGAGCACCTTTAAAAGATGAAGGTGTGCCCCTGAGGAAGAGAGAGGGAGATTGTGTGAAAGGCTAACAGTCTTCAGAGAGAAAAACTTGCATAATATGATAGATCAATATTTTAACATACAGGATATAGCACATTGAAATATTGACTACATTTCAAAAAGTAACAGACTGTTTCAAAGATTGATTTTCTCTCAGGAATCAATAATTATATACTGTCCATCTATAAGTCACATCTAAAAGCCAGACTGAATGCCTGCAGGTCAGGTGATGACTTACTGGTAAGGAAGCTGAAAAGCAAAAGGGAAGACATGTCTGCCAGCCACAAGAGTAACACAGCCTAGCAAAAAATAATAATACAGACAATCAATGCTGAAAGTAGTTGATAATAGTGAAAATAGCTGCTTAATATATATATATATATTTTTTTTTTGTGGAAACGATACATTTTTTTCAGAATTATTTGATATAGAAAGTTTAAAAGAACAGCATTTAAATGAAATATGAATATGTTTGAAATATTTTGTAATATTATAAGTGTCTTTACGCTCACATTTGATCGATTTAATGTGCCCTTTACTGAATCAAAGTACTATTTTGAAACAATAAACATAAAATCTTACTGATCCAAAACAGTTCACCTACAAATAACATACACAGAATTACATACCACATTACATAATCATAATGTTGTTCAGTATTTTATATTTTTCCCCATTTATAGCTTTATATTGTCTTTTTAATACACTACATGAAATTAAATGTAAAGTTTGTTTTGAACAGATGAATGTTTTTAACAATACAATTACCAACATATTACCATTTCTGCTATCCTCCGGTAAAACAGATTGAGTTTGTGAGAAATACTTTTCTTTATCCCAGTATGTCACACTTTGTTCCCCATGTGACTCAGTCCATGACACATCAGCCTTGCCTTTCACCTTGACAGTCAAAGCTTGGATTTTGGTTTCCTTTGACACCTCCATGATAACTCTGCCCGCCAATATATCCCCATTGCTGAAGGTGTTGCGATCATTTAAGGCATCGTACTCAATGGTAAAGTTCCGGATTGTCATTTCCTAGGAGAGCAGGTTAAGTCTTAATTTGTATTGCTGATGAAAGTGTACTTGTACGATGCAAATATCCCTACTGTTTTCTATATCTATCTTTTAAAAATTCACCTGTCCGCATCTCTCTGACAGAGAGCTCACAAGACTGGCTCAACAGGTTTCTCCTTGAAAAGACACGCCTCTTGTCAACAGGTCTAACATGTAAACTGAAAGTGAACCACAGTGCTGGATGTATTTCTATGGTGGCAGAGACCAAACGGTCTATTGGGAAAATCTGTTTTTAGAGCATGGCAGCATAAACAGCATCCTTGAGAGACCGGAATCATGAAGAGCTGTGAACATGGTTCAGAAAACACAAAGATCTCTTTGCTCTCTGTGCCCCTGCTCTCCAAACCTAAGCTTTTATCACTGTAGTTCATCATGGATGTGCATTTTGTGGTTGAAGATAATTTTAAGCACAATCACGGTCTATTGTGTCATATAATTGCCCATATTTAGTCGAACATACTCTGTGTTAACAAATGTCTATGAATTTTAGCGATTAGGTATTGTTAAGATGACAGTGGGTGAATGCTGTTGAAGTGTTGAATGGAAATATGTGGGATGAAATCTATCAAGTGGCAGACCGTTTTTGGTGTGACTAATTTTCTACTTTTTGCAATTACATAATACATATATGATGACAATGAAACGGTTAATAATGAAAGGACTTAATAAGTAGAATAAGTTAAAGTGAGTTAAAAGCTGTTCTTGGTCAGTAAATCCTGCTGCGGATATCACTACACTGCAGTGAACGCGCTAAACAGACCCGGAAGAGAAGACAATGCTGAATAAAGTCGTAGTTTTTGCTATTTTTGGACCAAAATTTATTTTTGATGCTTCAACAAATTCTAACTGACCCTCTGATGTCACATGGACTACTTTGATGAGGTTTTTCTTACCTTTCTGGACATGGACTGTATACGGTGCACACAGCTTCAATGGAGGGACTGTGATGATCGTGCACCAGGAAAACACGAGGAGAGGGAGAGATCCAATAGCAGGTACATTAATTTGACAAAAGGTTAATCCAACATAAACAGTCCAAAGTGACAAACAAAACAAAAGAGGGAACCGGATAAAAACGGAACGGGAACTCGGCGGACGAGAAGGTTAGGGTAAGTCTCGGGAGACAAGAACATAGGTACACGAAGGGTAAGGACTCCATACAAACAACAGGGAAAGACAGGTATTTATAAGGGGACTAATGACAATAGATTGCCTGCACCTGTGCGATTAATTGGAGTGCAATTACTGTGAAGACAGGACCAGACTAGAGGAATTATAGTGCCTATGGTGAAGTGCCTAAGGAGAAGTGAGCTCACTAGTGGACACCCAGGAAAACAGAGACTGACAGCGTGACAGGGACTGAGAGCTCTTGGACTAAATCTAAAATATCTTAAACTGGGTTCTGAAGATGAACAGAGGTCTAACGGGTTTGGAACGACATGAGGGTGAGTTATTAATGACATAATTTTCCCTTTTGGGTGAACTATCCCCTTAAGTAGTTTGTTTTTAGACATCAACAAAAAAATTTAAGATTTATTTTATTTATTTTTGCACATTTCCAATACCTCCTTCTTACATACTTATATACGGTACATGAAAAGTCAGCAAGGTCGATTGCTTTCATAATGTGTTTAATAGTTGATTAACCTTACAAATGTGTGGGAATCAGTGAGAAGGTCCATGACATCAGTGTAATGTATGGAAAGGAAGTCGTCTTATGTTCCACACCGATAATATCAGTGTTATACCTCTGAAGCTATATGCAAAGAAGGGTGATATTTGAGTCTATAGATTTTTTTTGAAAATAGCCAAACACACACACTTACCTTTGTAACATGATTCTAAGCAGATATTGTCATTGGTTTTCAAGGGCAGGGCCATTAGTCACGACTAATAAATGTTTTTCATATTTATTTGTTATTATATTTATTTTGAATCACTGAAGCAGGATGACTTGTCAAAATATGTAAGGTTTTAAGAAAAAAGATTGGATGTTAAATAGCCTCTAGACATTGTAATGAGTTAATGAGAGAGAATTCATGAATTGTCATAATGTCAACATAGCTAGACAGGATTTTTTAAATTGCTTTAATATAATACAGTTATTTTAGCACTGTATAACCTATAACATTTCTTTTAGTCTTTCTATACCCATGCATCCGTGAATGATGCAGTGCTTACTGTTCTCATCACCAGAACAGACAGAATGTTTTCAGACTATCTTCCCTGTGTTTTTTCTAATTAAGGACTGCAGTCTAATCTGAAATGGCCTCCAGTAGTGCATAAGAGAAACAGCACTGACACACATGAGTGCCGGCAAAGAATACCCCCCCCCCCCCCCCACTCTTATCTAATTAAGTTGGGTCAGCAGGCATGAATGAGGTAAAGGTGTTTCTAGTCGAAGCTCCAATAATTTATTCAGGCTTAAGCTTGAATAAACATCACTACATAACAGCCAATTCAATGATGTTGAAAACTAAATGTTCCTGAAAGGAACTTTTGGCTGCATTTAAAGCATCAGAAAGAGAAATCCTCCAGGATTTCAGAATATCCAACTAAGAATTTGTAGTTAATATATTGAAGTGTTAATACCATATTTACCAACATAACATCCATTGATGAAACATGAAAACATTTATTATTATTATTATTTGTGTAAGATAACATCTGACTTCTGAATCTAAGATTGTCAAACAAGCACCATGCAAAATTATGAAAATACAGAGATGTTATGGGCCAGGTTCAGGTGGTCAACAGAGCAGATCAATAGTACAGTGCAATATTAATGGAGCATACATCAGGCTTAAAAGGCCTGAACAGAAGGAAACAGTGGAGCAGAGAGACCAGCAAAGAAGCCAATCTATAAAATGCTGTGAGGTATAAAAGGAGTACATTAAATTAATTTTGTTATTAAATTTATGACGCAAATGCTGGCACACACATTAAAGTTTGAAAAAACAATCTAGCATACTTCCCTTAACCATCTTACTTAAAGGCAATCTTCATAATCTGCTTTCATTTGACACAAATGGATGATAAGCACTAAATAAACACACGTCTAGTACAGTTTCTCCTCTCAGTTTAGCACACATAGAGGGCAGTGAGGTTGCAGCTGTTGGTTTAATGAAGCACTTTTCCTGGTATTTCCAGCACCTCAGCATCCGTTGGCATCCTCAAAATATCATGCTCAAGTATACAAAAACACACATGCATACACAAACCTATACTGGAGTATTTAGAAGATTCATGTGTTATGCATTTCAAAACCATTCTGACTGACTGTGTGTCTCTATCATGTCAGTTGTGTTAGATGTGAGTGATTTCAAACCCCCCACCCCCTCCCCTTTTTTTGTATTTCTGGAACTGATGGCAGAGACTGTCAGATTAAAAAGTTGGTACTTGATAGACTGTATAAATCTGCTTTCTGCTAAATTTTTGATTGTTTAAAATGAAATTGTTACAATAAATGGCAATATTCTTGGCTTCATATGCAGCTCTTTGCGTATTAATGATTTGTTCTCAAAGTTATTTAGAGATACACAGTGCCCTCTACAGGTGTATTCATGCATTAAATAAGTAAATAAATAAAACATTTAATAGGCCAATTAATGTAAACAGATTTTAGACAGTGTGATTTAGTTTCGGGTAACCACCTTTGCATCCTGACACACCAGAGGTGTAAACAGCCTGTTTTAGTGCTCAAATTTAATTTGTCTGAATAACTTCTGGAGTACTTTGACATAAACTTCAACATGACCTCAATTATATCTGAATGCTTCATTATTTTTAACCCAAAATGTGCCACAATCTTTTTTATCTGTTTTCAACGTTTTATGTTGAAACAGATTTGATCAGAATGTTTTAGAGCCTGAAAATGACAATTTTTTTGATTATCACTTACAGGAAAAGATTTGGAGACTCCTGCATATGTCCCTTTCAGAATGTGGGAGATTTATTATAATGTGTTGCATTAGGAAAACCAGGAATTTACATTGATTGTTATGACTGTTATCCTGCTGTCTCTCAACACTCGACAGCTGTCAAATGCTAAAAACAATAAAACATACTCTAACAACATCCTTACATTACTCTAAAATTAATAGTTATCATTATTTAAAAAATAATACAAATGATTATTTTGATAAGTTATTGTAATTATACAATTATTAATTTATTTAAAAATATGTTTATATGATCGTTCATTTTATATGAATCTCTCAGTTTGAAATTTGAAATGCACAATGCAATTATCTTTGTAAATGGAAAAGCTATAAAGTATAGAAAAAAAACAGTTAACTAAAATAACTGTTAAAAATAACAGTTCCATCTAAACCAATAACATGTATGTTAGACCCTATTCCATCTAAGCTCCTAAAACAGGGTCTTCCAGAAGTCATAGATCCTCTTCTGACTATTATTAATTCGTCATTGTCATTAGGACATGTCCCCAAAACTTTCAAAATGGCTGTTATTAAGCCTCTCATCAAAAAGAAAAACACAACTAGACCCCAAAGAACTAGTTACTCACTGACTGTTCTCAAATCTTCATCTTCTGTCAAGTATAAGGTAGTCTCCTCACAATTATATTCATTCTTAGAGAAAAATGGTATCAGGATTTAGACCGTATCATAGTACTGAGGCTGCTCTCCTTAGAGTTACAAATGACCTCCTCTTATCATCTGATGGTGGTTGTATCTCTCTGTTGCTGCTATTTGATCTTAGTGCTGTGTTCAAAATTCACCACAACATTCTCTTGAATAGACTAGAAAACTTTGCTGTCATTAATGGAAGTGCATTAGCATGGTTCAAATCATACTTATCTAACCTCCATCAATTCATTGCACTGAATGACGATGTATCATATTCGATCACAAGTGCAGTATGGCGTACCTCAAGGCTCAGTACTAGGGCCGTTACTTTTCACACTTTACATGTTACCCCTGGGAGATATCATCAGGAAGCACAGTGTTAGCTTTCACTGTTATGCTGATGATACTCAGCTCTATATTTCTTTGAGTCCCGGAGAAACACACCAATTTGACAAATTAATGGAATGCATAGTCAATATAAAAACCTGGATGAGGAGTAATTTCTTACTGATAAATTCTGAAAAAACAGAGGTATTAATTATTGGACCTAAAAACTCTGCATGTAATAACCGGAAAACTACGCAAACATTAGTCTGTTTCTGTCTTATTCCGAGGTCACCGTAGCCACCAGATCCAGTCTGTATCCAAATCAGAGGGTCACTGTAGTCACCTGGATCCAGTACATATCCAAACCGGATGGTGGATCAGCACTTGAGGATCTCTACAGCCCTGAATGTCTGTGGAGACCAGGACAACTATGAGCCCCAGAGACAGATCCACATTAAGACCTTGTCTCTTAGACGGCCATCAGGACAAGACCACAGGAAACAGATGATTCTTCTGCACAATCTGACTTTGCTAAAGCCTGGAATTGAAATGCTGGTTCATCTGGCCAGAGGAGAACTGGCCCCCGACCGAGCCTGGTTTCTCCCAAGGTTTTTTCTCAATTCTGTCACAAATGGAGTTTTGGTTCCTTGCCACTTTCACCTCTGGCTTGCTTAGTTGGGGACATTTAATCTCCAGCGATTTTGTTGACTTGATTGCATAGATACTATTTAAACTGAACTGAGCTGGATGATGACATCATTGAATTCAATGATGAACTGCCTTTTTTGATTATTCACACACTATTTTCCTATTTAATACTGTTCAGTTGCTTTGTTAAAATCTATATTGTGAAAAGCGTTATATAAATAAAAGTGACTTGACTTGACATCAACCTGTGTTGGCTTATAACTGTACCTATATTATTTTAAGTCCTTATTTCTTCTTCATAACCTCTTCCTGCTTTTTTCCTGCAACATTTTAGTGTGTTTGTGTTGTGTCAGCACACATATGTCTTTTTTTGTTGGTGCACAGCCACATATTTTTACACACAGAGTTACATATTACCAGTCCAAATAAATGCTCACCTTTGAGTAACCACTCATTCAGCCTCACACAAACACGTGCAAAAATTCACCTGACTTCACCATGTCAGGACCTGTATGTGTTTGGCTGTGCTAGCAGCTGCTCATGACTCAAGCCGAGAATTCCCCAACCTGCTGCCTTGAGAGGAACTGTTGTTTTAAACATAAAGTTGAAACTTGGTGGTTGTGGTGGACACTGGGGGGATTATGTTGATACTAAACAGGTCAAAAAGATTATGAATGTTGTGGGTGTTTTGTTTTCTGAAACCTCACAAAATCAATGGTTAAAAGATATAAATACTTGATATTCTCTCCCAGAAGACATCTCTGAATTTTATGCATCTCAGACATTGCTCACAGAGGGGAAAAAAAATAAACCCATTTAAACTGTTATAAAGGCGTAGTCCTGTGTATCCCAACATGTTAAATAACCTCTAATTATATGTGGGTTAATCAAGCTTTATGGTGCATCCCTCTCACTGCAGCAGTGAGAGATCAACAGCTTTACTGCTGCTTTCCTTTGCCAACTTGAAAAACCATTTCCGCTCAAACCACACTTCTCTCGCTCAACACTGACTACCATTGGAAACATTTAGTACCCATCACACTTTGTTTTTCATGTTTCTTACATTCTCACTTGAATGTGACCTAAATGCCCTTTAAACTGATTTTCTGAAGTCAGAAATATACACTGCAGTTAGTTCTCTCCCTCTTTCTATGAGTGTGGTTTTACTGGAAATGAAGATATAAACCCACCGATTGCTACAGGTCTTGCTAAATTCAGCTTGTGGCTGCTGTGGGTTGACAGTCAATTCTCGATATTGTGTAAAGTTTACAAAGTTTATTGGTTCATGCTAAGCAAAAAAAAACAAAAAAACATCTTTTGTTTTTTTGCACACCACCTTATTTTACCTTCACACGTGTTCTTGTAAACTTTGGCCTCAATAATATTACTGTTCTTGTATCTAATGATGTTACTGTTTTAAAAATTTCAGACACTAGTTTGTTTTTATTATTGTTTTTATTATGCTGTTTAGACTGATATAATGAAAACGTATCTCTTTTGCACAAAATAAATTCAGAAAACAATATCAGTCTGAGAAGTGAACACCTAATTTCTCAGGGCTTTAAATGAATCATTGCAGCGAGTCCTGATCTATGAAAAGATTTGCAGAAGTTCTCTCCAGCCAGACAGAAGAGTCATCTTGGATTTATCAACACCAGCCCTTTGACTCACCGATCCTTCGGAACACAGACCTAATTTTCTTAATGTTTTTTTTTTCTTTTCATCCTAGTTTGACATGACACCTTAGGCTCTAAATAATAATTCTTTACATTTGATTGTAAGCTTTTTGTGCAGTGACTATATTTAGTTTTGACCTTCTTCAGTTGAACTGTATTATTTGTTTGGTTAGTGCATATTTTATTGGTTTAGATTGGGCCTGAACTCTCATGTTTCGGTTCATGCAGTCAGATGACAAATAAATTCTGTCATAATCAGTACTTGAGATTATCATTGTCATAGTTTGTTGTTCTAACTAAAGTCAGACCATTCTGTTTTTGCTAATACAAATAATAATAATAAAAAAACAGCTGCTCATGCTACATATATGTATTACTACTGTTCAAATTAAATAAAAAAAAAATACAATCCCTGTTCTACTGAACTCATATCAAACTGTGTCCCCAAAAACTCAGTAGATACTGAAAGGTGACTTCTGTGTACTATCACACCCCTCTTAGATACTGATCTGAATGCATTATTTCTGGTGAAAAAAATAAATGAATAAATAAAAGAGCTAAAACCTGCTGTCACACACCTGGACTCATTTAGTGTTTTTGCCCCAGTGACCCAGTTTCTGTCTTCCGTGTTTAGTTTGATTAGTTCCCAGGTGTGTCTATTCTATTCCTCATGTGTTCCATGTCCCTGTTAATTTAGTTATTCCATCCACCTGTGTTTCCCCATTATCCTTTGTACTTAAGCCTTGTCCTTTCAGTTCTGTTTTGTCGGGTCTACTTGCTACTTACGTGTGTCTACCTCTGTGCTCCATGTTGGATATCCCCTGTGTTGGAAATATTAAAAGCCTTATTCCGTTTTATCCTCGACTCCGTATTCCTTCAGGCAGCGTAAAACCCGTGACAGAAGACCCGACCCAAAAAAGAAAGTTTAAAACTGCGTGTCTTTCCCTCCGTTTTGCTGTCTTTTCTTTTCTTAGTTTCTATGGATCCCCTCTATCGTCCCGAATTCCTCATCCTCCTGCTGAAGCAGGAAGGACGTTCTCTCGAGGACCATACCAGACAGTTTCTTCTATTAGCTAATGCCACCAGCTACCCGGACGACGCGCTCTGCACCTTCTACAACACCAGCCTGAACTCCAAATGCAGAGCGTTGTCGTCCGAAGATGGTCCTCGGGAGGATTTCGCCTCATTCGTGGAGTGGACTCTGGCGAGAAATGGCTCACCTTTCACCGTCTGCCCGATAGTGGATCTCGCCAGTCCCACTCCCGACCCAGAGACCAGCCAGCCACCATCACGCCGCACGGAGCCAGAGCCCACCGCAGCCGCAGAGCCCGAGCCATCCACTGACAGGGAACAGGATCTCGAGAGCGCGACTGACCAGGTGTGTGAGCCGGCAACACCGTGCATCGTGGGAGTCCTCGTGGAGATCGAGGGCGTGGAGGAAAGCCCTGCCCACACTCCTGCGACTGAGGGTGAGCTGTATGCAGTCTCTGAAAGTTATATGGAGCAAGTTCTGGATCTGATGGACTGGTCTATGGAGGTAATCCCTAATATTCCTGTTTCTCCGCTGGTTCCGTCCAGCCCTGACTCCCCTGTATACCCTCTCAGTCTCCCACTCCTACCTCCTCCAGTCATTTCCTCTGCTCCATTTCCGCTGGTTCCGCCCAGTCCTGAGTCTTCTGTCTCTCCGCTGGTTCCGTCCAGCCCTGAATCTTCTGTCTCTCCGCTGGTTCCGTCCAGCCCTGAATCTTCTGTGTCTCCGCTGGTTCCGCCCAGCCCTGAATCTTCTGTATCTCCTGTGTTCCCTCCCGGCCTCCCTCTCCCACCTCCTCCAGGACCTGCTGGTCCCTCTGCTCCACTTTCGCTGGTTCCGCCCAGTCCTGATCCTCCTGTCCTTCCTCCCATCCTTCTCCTCTCTCCTCCTCCTAGACCAGCCAGTTCCTCGTCATCCCTGCTGGTGCCAGTCAGTCCTGCAGCTCACCCTCAGTCCGCGCCCCGTGGTTCGCCGCTGGACTGCCAGTCTCCAGCTCCGCCTTGGCGTGTTAAGGCCCTGTCTCCGCCTCCAGCCTCCGAGCCCTGGACTCCTCCTCGGTCCTTCGACCCAGCGGCTCCGCCTTGGCTCTTAGCTCCCTCGTCTCCACCCTGGCCTGTCATCCCACCTGCTCCACCGGGCTCCCTTGTCCCTCCGGCTCCACCTTGGTCAGTCGTCGACCATCCGCCGCCTCGGGACTCCACTCCTCCGGTTCCACCTCGTCTTTCCATCCCTCCGGCTCTGTCAGGCTCCTCCTTCCCTCCGGTTCCACCTCCATCCTCGGTCGCTCCGGCTCCACAGCGGTCTGCCAGGACCCCGCCTCCGCCTTGGTCGCCTGAGCCTTCTGCTCCACCTAGGCCCTCCGGAACCTCGACGTCCCCCTGGCTCTGCGGCTGTGCTGCTCCATCTTGGGCTCCTCACCCACCGGTGCAGTCTCCGCCTGTCGGCCCCCTGGTGTCGTCGACCCCTCCTTCACCATGGCTCCTCCCGCCGTCGACCCCACCTTGGATCTCCGTCCTGGCTGGTCTCTGGTGGACCATCTGGCTCCTCCTGCTCCTGTCTCCTCCCTGGCTCCTCCCTCCGTCGTCTCCTCCCTGGCTCCTTCCTCCGTGGTCCCTGTCTGCTGGCCCCCTCCTGGGAGTCCGTCCTCCACCGGAACCTCCTCCCTAGTTCCCACCCACGCCTCCCTCGGTTGTTTCTACGGTGCGAGGACGCACCTACCGGGAGGGGGGAGTACTGTCACACACCTGGACTCATTTAGTGTTTTTGCCCCAGTGACCCAGTTTCTGTCTTCCGTGTTTAGTTTGATTAGTTCCCAGGTGTGTCTATTCTATTCCTCATGTGTTCCATGTCCCTGTTAATTTAGTTATTCCATCCACCTGTGTTTCCCCATTATCCTTTGTACTTAAGCCTTGTCCTTTCAGTTCTGTTTTGTCGGGTCTACTTGCTACTTACGTGTGTCTACCTCTGTGCTCCATGTTGGATATCCCCTGTGTTGGATATATTAAAAGCCTTATTCCGTTTATCCTCGACTCCGTATTCCTTCAGGCAGCGTAAAACCCGTGACACCTGCCTAAGCCAGTTGGCTGGTCATAGCTGGACACCCAGCCTGTTCAAATCTGGTCAGCAGGTTGGTTTTAGAGAGGATTTGGCCACTTCTTTTGTTGGTCGGGCTCTGAGACCAGCTAAAACCAGCTACTTCCAGCTTAAACCAGCCAAACAGTTTAGACTGATTTAAGCATTTATGTATATATATATATATATATGTGTGTGTGTACTTGTGTAGCAGCAAATTTAGAATATTTAAGAATCTTAAAGATCACCCATGGCTACATTTATTTGATAAAAAAGTAACAGTTTTATTTTATTATTTGATATATTTTAAAATGTAATTTATACATATAATGGCAAAGCTGAATTTTCAACTGCCACATTGCCCATGTCACATGATGATTATTAAGGAACCATCCTAATATGCTGATTTGGAGCCCAATTATTATCAATTATTGTTATGTACAAATATTTTTGATTGGAGATCTGTGCTGACAAGAATGCGTGGAAGCAGCACAATATTACATATTACTTGCCAAAGGACCTGCTGCAGGGTATATCCATTGAATGTAGGGGTGGAAGTAAAAGTAGGCTGATTTATCAGGATGATGGCTCTCTCAAAGGAAGGATTGACAGGTGAGAGTCAGTGTCAATCCATCACATTCTGAAACTGCAAAGAACTTGATGGTGACGGATGGTGACTGTTACAGTTTCCTAAGAGTTGAGTTGAGAAATCTAGACTCGGCATACATCATGATCATACTGAGGGAGTAGATTTTAGGAATCATGGTGTTCCATATTGAGCCATGGTAATTGTTGACATAAACTTCTATTATTGGCTCATATCATACCCCCTCTGTTTTGGACCAAAAAAAAAATCCCCACTTACCTCCTATAATGTCATCACATACTGTAATAGCCACAGGAAATGATTCAACCTCTTATGCAAACACCTGTCACGCTAGTAGCAAAGCAGAAACCAAGCTACTTTTTGCTTATTATTACCAGCAGAGTAACTTGGTCTAACACTTCTTTTTTTCCCTGCAACTGGAAAAGTATGTCAACACTGCAGCAGATGGTGTGTCTAAAATGATTCACTTGATTCACATAGGCTTTGTTCACACAGCAACACAGTACAGTTGTCAATATGGTATTGCTGAATAAAGTTATGTGTTCTTTTCTTCCATATTATGATGTACATTTGAGTATAATTAATTATTTAAAAAATTAGGTTCTATGCATGGGCTGTTGATTGGATTTTGAATTGTGGGTATTGCTCTTAAAAATGGAGGCAGATACAGGCGAATCTCAATAAATGAGAATGTTGTGGAAAAGTTCATTTATTTCAGTAATTCAACTAAAATGGTGAAACCTGTGTATTAAATAAATTCTATGCACACAGACTGAAGTAGTTTAAGTCTTTGGTTATTTTAATTGTCATGATTTTGGCTCAGATTTAACAAAAACCCAACAAAATAGAATATGGTGACATGCCAATCGGCTAATCAACTTAAAAAACACCATCAAAAGTTTCCTGTGACTTCAAAATGGTCTCTCAGTATGGTTCACCAAGCTACACAATCATGGGGAAGACTGACAGGCTGATCTGACAGCTGTCCAGAAGACAATCATTGACACCTTTCACAAGGAGGGTAAGCCACAAACATTTATTGCCAAAGAAGCTGGCTGTTCAGAGTGCTGTTAACTTGCTCCAAGCATGTTAACAGAAAGTTGAGTAGAAGGAAAAAGTGTGGAAGAAAAAGGTGCACAACCAACCGAGAGAACCGCAAGCCTTATGAGGATTGTCAAGCAAAATCGATTCAAGAATTTGAGTGAACTTTGTAATGGACTGAGGCTGGGGTCAAGGCATTTGGACGTGTCAATGAATTTGGCTACAGTTGTCGTATTCCTTAAGCCACTCCTGCACCACAGACAACATCAGAGGCGTCTTACCTGGGCTAAGGAGAAGAAGAACTGGACTGTTGCCCAGCGGTCCAAAGTCCTCTTCTCAGATGAGAGCAAGTTTTGTATTTCATCTGTAAACCAAGGTCCTAGAGTCTGGAGGAAGGGTGGAGAAGCTCAAAGCTCAAGTTGCTTGAAGTCCAGTGTTAAGTTTCCGCAGTCTGTGATGATTTGGGGTTCAATGTCATCTGCTGGTTTTGGTCTATTGTGTTTTTTGAAAACTAAAGTCACTGCACCCATTTACCAAGAAATTTTGGAGCACTTCATGCTTCCTTCTGCTGAGCACCTTTTTGAAGATGTTGATTTCATTTTTCAGCAGGATTTGGCACCTGCCCACACTGCCAAAAGCACCAAAAGTTGGCTAAATGTCCTTGGTGTTGGTGTGCTTGACTGGCCAACAAACTCACCAGACCTGAATCCCATCGAGAATCTGAATATGAGTTGAATTACTGAAATAAATGAACTTTTCCACAACGTTCTAATTTATTTAGATGCACCTGTAAATGTGATCTTGCTTTAAACATGGTTTAGGTGGACTATAATTTTCTGGTGTTCCAATTTACTCGTGTGGGAGTACAATCCTACGACATTTTAAACCATTTCTCAATAATTAAGTAATAGAACTCCTGTATCATATATAACAATATGATATAAGTTCTGCTGGATGATGTATTCCCATTCAATTAGCTGAATTATACAAGCATCTTTTTATAGAATACATGGCTGGGGTGCAGCCCTCCATTTTACTAGTGGTCACTGGTGATAAAAACAATACAAAATTACTCTCAATGATTTATGAACAGTTTATTAGGTTGTTCAGCCATTTCGAAAACACAAATACCATGGGCCAAACATATCATAAAATATTATTAGAGCATTGTTTTCCTAAAAAGCAGCCTGCTGGAGCAGGACAGAGCCAAGTGTGAGGGTTCAGAGTCTGTGTAGGCTTTGGCTGGAAGACCAGGGCAGGGCAGACTATGTAGCTGTGGTTGTTTTATTGCTAGCAATCTCTGCCTGTGACATTTAAAACATAATTATTTTCATGCTTCACCCTGAGAGTTTGAGAAGAGGCAGACTTGTCGCTGACGTTCCTTACATCTACTCAACGAGTGAACAACAATAGCGTAGAGGAGCTCACACCTGTTTTCACACAGGATCTTTTCAGTGTTTTTGCAGAGTCACATTCACATTGACGACACACCTCATCCTCATCTCTTAATGCAATAACCTGTGTACTGCGGTTTCCTCTTGAAACATATATTGTGTGAGAAATGTTTTTTTTTTTTTTTTTATATTGGGTAAATTTATTGTTGCCAAATAAGGCAGGTTGATATATTTTGTTCCCAGCAAAACATGCTGGGGGTGTGTTTGGACTTTTTTGGGTGTAAAATAGTAAAAACACTGTGGCATTCTGTGCCCTGGAGCCATCTTTCATTACTCACTTGATGCCGTACTTAAACAGATACAGATGTTTCCACGTAAGCAGTCTGGATAGGTTTTGTGAAATCTGGAAATGTGACCGATGGAAATAGTAGCGCCTGTAAGATTGTGCATAAATGACTGTAAAAACATGTCCAGTAAATTAACCAAGTTTATTAATAGTTATCAGGATCAGGATTACCATGAATGTCAGCAAGTCAGAATATGAAAATACCATATGACCAAATGGGACCACATCAGCAAATTTTGCTATGTTTTGTGGATTTTGGTTGCTTTTCTAAATGTTGCTTGCATGCATTTAAGTATGTTATTGTTGTTATGCTAAATCTTTTTGAAATTAATTTCTTGTGTTGTTCTACGTTTGACATTTCTCCTCATCGTAGGAAATTTCGTCCTCTAAAGGGTTTTCATGACCGGATTTCAAATGAACAACAGAGCTCCTCACATCAAATCCCAGCCATATGTCTCAAAAACATAAACACCAATATATTTCCCTTGTTTTGTCTTTAAATTTAAAGAGTCACTCCCTTACTGTCTAATGAGAATATTGTGCATAATTGATGCTTTAAACTAGTCTTCTTTTGGACTTACTATACCTCAACATGATTAAAAATGTTTTAGGACGTATTGTTGTTTTATTTATATTTGGATTATGTATAGATATATAGCTAGTGTTATACAAATATACGGGACTAAACTTATTTTTG
Organism: Carassius gibelio; assembly: GCF_023724105.1. Classification (NCBI taxonomy): domain Eukaryota; kingdom Metazoa; phylum Chordata; class Actinopteri; order Cypriniformes; family Cyprinidae; genus Carassius; species Carassius gibelio. The sequence continues at coordinate 16,907,136 of NC_068378.1, read as the reverse complement.
AATTTTAATGATCTAATGAATCTCTCATACAGTACTATGATTAGATAGATATTTGAGAAGAACTTAAAAAATTGTCTCAGGAATTGCACATTTTGAATACATCTCCTAATAATTACTTACTCACTCACCATTATGTTAGTGACACACCCCAAATTTAAAACTCAAGACATACAAACACACTGGGTAAAAACTGACCTCATTATATTGCATTTTTTATTATCCTTTTAAATTGTCAAAATCATTTTCCAATACAACAATCACCCACAGGATACAGACATTACAGCGGACCATAAAAGTATGTAAAACTATTTCTGATCAAATGCTCTCAATCTGTTTGATATAAGTCATGTTTTCTATATCAGTTCACTCTAAATTCAGGTAAAACAGAAACATAGTGGGCCTACATATAGAAACAGATTATATTTCCAAACCACTTTCAAAAAATCTGCGGGTCAAACATGCAAGTGACAAAACTAAACCTCAACTTGAATCCACTTGTCCTGAAATGTTTTTTTTTGTCATGGCACAAAATGCTCAAGTCCCCTTACCCTTGGTGTCCACTAAAACTGAAAATGACCAACGATTTGACCAATTTCAGTAAACAACATATGAATCTTCAGAAGCAGACTGGGGCTCATTTATGCATGTGAAAACACTGACACTTGTGTGTGAACGTAAGGCAGCTGTAAAACAGTTTTACATTGGAATTTCGAAATGCTGCTCTTTCCTGGTTTCTCATGTTGTCTAATTATGTGCAATCAAGCATCTGTGTTATTATGATGTTGAAAGTGTTTTAATGGCTGTTTTTGATCAACACTCCTGATGAAATAATAAAAAGGATATTGCATTTGTGTCAGAAGTGTTTCGATCACAAAGAATGTCTTAATACAATCTGGTTTTACTGTTGTGTCAGAAGCAATTGCTAAATGTTCAGATTTGTCCCACTATGGTTCTTTACACCCTTAGAGTACCTATAAAATGAGTTTGTTTGGTTTAAAAACTATAATACACTTTTCCCTACCTTATTCTGTATTCTATTCTTAGATTAACATGATATAAGTTAATAAAAAACAAACTACTAATTTAATTTGTGTCCTTAAAAGAGCAAACGTACAGGCAGTGACCGCCCTCATAGCTGCTGATTCATTATCAAGCGTACATTGAGAGAGGAAATGAATTTTAATGTCCAAAATAGAGAAATAAGAGATACTTTTAGCAATATGCCAGGCGTGAAGTCTTTCCTGTTTTAGTTTGTGTCACAGTTTATTAATGTACTGATGGATTTGATGATGTCTATACCTAGAAAAGGTAGTGATATCAAATCTATCGTCAGTGTTTAACATTACGTGAGGTGTGTGTAACTGAATTTCCCAAAAACGCGCACAAACCAAAATAAGGAAATTAGCTAATGATTTTTTTTTTTTTTTGCATCATTTAACAACACTCTTAGATCCTCATTTGCAAAGCATGATTAGCCAACTTATTCTGACCTAAACAGCTGATGGCTTCTGCATTATTTGCAGAAACTAGGGTAATTTATGGCCATTTATGGATTAGGATTTCCTTTGCCTCTGGGCACAAAACTGCTCAGAACCTGTACAGTATGTCAACACAGATGAATACTCTTGCACAATGTTTTAAGTTAAGGTTGGCAAGACACTTTGTATGTTTTCCTCACTCAGCTTAATCAATGCTGGTGAAAAATAAGGAGACAAGGCTGCTTACCTGGCACCTTTTCAGTTCATGGGTTGCCCAAAGTTTGCTAATACAGAATGAGTTTATGCCCATTCATTGTTCTTGACAGGAAACAATCCAAAAACAACTTTCTCTGGTGCTCATTACCTGCATTACCTTCCTCAACTGTGAAAAGAAATTACACAAAATTTATATTTTTGTACATGTACACTCATATAGCCAACAGTTGTTGTTTTTTCCCGTTTGTTTTCCATAAATACGTTAATACTGATAAAGCAAATTGAAAAAATTTAAATACTATTTATTTATTCATTTATTTATAATTCTTGTTCTTAAGTACTTTTATACAGTACAACCAATTGCTATAGAAATCCAGTTGATAAAAATGTGTACTATTTATTTATTTATTTACCTTTTTTTACACAAATGCAGTCATATTCATATGGACAGTTGTTTTTAAATTGTATATATATTACATATTTATGTTTATTAAATGTATTATATTTATATTCAAATATGCTTTAATACTTATGTTCATATTTTTTTTTTTTTAAGAAACTAAAGTCTTTGTTATCGTTAGTGTCTTCAAGCTTCATGTGAGGCTTTTGGAAAGCCCCTTCTTTTTGAATGGATGAAATAAATCACTCCTTTTCAGTGGGCATGCACTAGTAAGTGGGAGTGTTAAAATGACGGTGGGTGGGTGCTCAGTGACTAAGGCCAGGGGACCATATAAATACTGCCTTCAGGGCACCAGAGAAGACGGGAAGATCAGGAGAAGAAGAAACAACATTTCTTGTTCTCCCTCTTTTTCAAGTTTTTTCTTATCAAATTTGACCTTGATCAGTGACTTGAAGCACTAATCATGAGATCTGGAGTCCTGGCGTTTCTGGTTCTTGGAACCTGTTCTTTAACAGCCTGGTGTGTGCCGCTCAAATCTGTGTATGTGGCGTTCCCTCATGATGTAATCAAGAACATGACAGACGTACAGCTGGCAGCTGTGAGTATATCAAGTTTTAGTTCAATTTTTATTTTTCTTTATATTTCCTTTCAGCCATCTATTTTTGAAATCGTATATTGCAGTTGATTTTATCATTCTGTATAAATATCCTATTTAAATATTTGACTCCAGGAATACCTGAAGCGTTATGGCTACACAGATGTTCTCCAGAAGAGTGGACTGCCGGAAGACATGTCCAATTCTAAAGCACTGAGGAAGCTCCAGAGGCAGCTCGGGCTGGATGAGACCGGCTCGCTTGACAAGGCCACGGTTGATGCCATGAAGCAGCCTCGCTGTGGGGTCCCAGACATCCGCAACTATCAAACTTTCACAGGAGACCTGAAGTGGGATAGCAAGGATGTTTCATACAGGTGGGATATTATCTACACCATTGACACCTTAACTATTAATCGACACATCTCATAGGTTTGTAATGAACACGCTATATGCCATTGTGTTGTTTTGATATGCAGGGTTGTGAACTACTCACCCGACATGGACGCCTCTGTGATCGATGACGCCTTTGCCAGAGCTTTCAAAGTCTGGAGTGATGTTACCCCTCTGAAGTTCACGCGCCTCTTTGACGGCACTGCTGACATCATGATCTCCTTTGGGGTTGGAGGTGAGTTGGTTTTTGTAATACTTTAACGTTTTTCAGATTGACCACTGTTTGAATGAGTTTGACTGAGCTGTTGTTATGTTTCAGATCACGGCGATCCCTACCCTTTTGATGGGAAAGATGGGCTGCTGGCTCACGCCTATCCTCCAGGAAAGGGAATACAGGGGGATGCTCATTTTGATGATGATGAATACTGGACCCTCGGCACTGGACCAGGTGAGAATGATTCTTCAATCATATTTCAGTACACCCCATTTTCACTGTATGTATTGAATATACAGTAAGTAGTTTAAACACCATGCACCATCATATTCTCTAACAGATGCATGGGATCCATAGTGTAACATTAGCTCCCTCTACAGTTTTGAGTATATAGTATTATTAATTCATATGTGGTATACATTAGTCCTTAGATAATACATGTATAGCTCTTATTATTTGCTTTGTGTTCCAACCGATGACAATAAAAAAGCCACTTAATTCAATTTGGAAACTGAATAAAGATACTGTCTTTATAATATCACACTTAATTGTTTTCAGAAATAATGCAATGAGCTCTTATATATATATAAAAAAAATGTATAGCTCACGTCAGGTCAACATGTTTACCCCTGTATACCCTGTCTTAAAATTTGTGGAGAAGACAATGACATTGATGTGTCTCTTTCAGCGATTAAAACCTACTATGGTAACGCAGAGGGTGCACTGTGTCACTTCCCCTTCCTGTTTGAGGGAAAATCTTACTCCAGCTGCACCACAGAGGGGCGCACAGATGATCTCCCCTGGTGCGCAACCACCAAAGACTATGACAAGGACAAGATATTTGGCTTCTGCCCCAGTGAGCGTAAGTGTTCCAGTAATGGGCTTTAATTCCTTTGACCTTTAGATGTGGATTTATTTATAAATCATTTATTATTATGAGCACGGCTAACATTCTGTCTCTGTTTTCTTCCAGTTCTCTTCACATTTGGCGGGAACAGCGATGGAGCACCATGTTCTTTCCCCTTCGTGTTTCTGGGGGTGAAATATGACAAATGCACTACAGAAGGACGAAATGATGGGTATCGCTGGTGTGCCACTACAGGCAACTTTGACACTGATAAGAAGTATGGATTCTGCCCTAACAGAGGTAAGCAGCTCTCATACCTTAAGTCTGAACCCTGAAACTTTAATCAAGTCAAATATATACACATATTAAAATGCTATGATACCTCCCCTTACAGATACAGCCGTGATTGGTGGTAATTCAGCAGGTGACCCATGCCAGTTTCCGTTCACCTTCCTTGGAAACCAATACTCTGCTTGCACCAGTGAAGGGCGTGATGATGGAAGACTCTGGTGTGCAACTACCAGCAATTATGACACAGATAAAAAATGGGGATTTTGCCCTGATAAGGGTAAGTGATAATCATCTCCTTCAGGCACTATAAAAATATGAAAAGTGAGACATTGGCTAACAGGTCTTTTCTCTCACAGGATATAGTCTGTTTCTGGTGGCTGCTCATGAGTTTGGACATGCGCTTGGCTTGGACCACTCCAACATCAAAGACGCTCTGATGTATCCCATGTACAAATACATAAAGGATTTCTCTCTGAATCGTGATGATATTGATGGCATTCAGTATCTTTATGGTATTTATCCAATTAAACCGTCCATCACTTACTGATTGTTAGGGTTTACTATGTATTTTCTTATTCAAAATTCAAGATTTTTGATGTTGAAACCCCAAGAGTCTTGTACAGTTCTGGTCTTATAGCTGTATTATTTAATTGTTGTTGTTTTTCAGGATCTAATACTGGCCCTAATCCCACTCCTCCGGAGCCACAGTTCACCACTTCCTCTTCGATTCTGCCAACTAAACCCACCCCTAGTGAGAAAACAACCACTGTTCATGTAGACCCTTCACAGGATGTCTGCCAAATCAATGAATTTGATACCATCACTGAAATACAGAAAGAGCTTCATTTCTTCAAGGATGGGTATGCGCTATAATTCTGTATAATTAGAAACATGTACTAACAAATGTAACTCAGAAAACAAACTTTATTATGCTCAATTCTCTCTTAAAGGCACTACTGGAAGAACTCAAAAAAAGGAGAACGCGAAGGTCCTTTCTTGACATCTAAGAAGTGGCCTGCCCTGCCAAAGGTCATCAACACTGCCTTTGAGGACCAGCAAACACAGAAGATCTACTTTTTTGCAGGTACTTACCAGGTTGCGATATTTTGATATTATTGCCAAACATGTTCCAATTAAGATATATTAGAGGTATGTATATATATTTTTTTTTTTCAACTGTATCTCATGCACACAGGAAAACAGTTCTGGGTTTATACTGGAACTGAGGTTCTTGGACCACGTAAAATCGAGAAGCTCGGCCTGCCAAGCAGCTTGGACAAAGTGGAGGGAGCCACACAGAGAGGAAAAGGCAAGGTGCTGCTGTTTAATGGAGAGAACTTCTGGAGGTAAGTGAACCTTGCTGTAGGACTATAATGTGCAAGAGGTAATTAGAAAGTGTAAAGCTCTGTAACTGTAGTTTTCCCACAGTATTCTTACCTCTTATTTATTGTCACAGACTCGATTTAAAGGCTCAGACCATAGACAAAGGATACCCTCAATTCACTGATGCAGTTTTTGGTGGAGTTCCCCCTGATTCACATGATGTGTTCCTCTACAAGGGTAAGTGAGATTATATTAAAATGAGACAGATTAACTACTCTGATTTATCTGATCAAGCAAATGACATTTGTTTCTGCTATTTTTTTATTTTATTTTCCAGGATCCTTTTACTTCTGCCGAGAGAATTTCTACTGGAGAATGAATGCCAAAAGGCAGGTTGACCGAGTTGGTTATGTGAGGTACGACCTCCTTAAATGTGCACAGTGAAAGCATCCAACATCCTAACCTGATGACAGAGGCCTTTTTAACAGGGAAACCATTTCTCTTCCGTGTAAAATGAAGTGAGGAAGACAGAATGTATTAAATTTAAAGTCTGTTATGGAGATTTGGTCTTTAACTGTTATAGGGAAAGAACTGATTTAGCACTGAAAGGATCATAGGTACATGAAACAGGATGTTAAGCATATTTGTCTGTCAGCTTTAACGTGGTCTTATAATTTATTTTCCGCTTACTCTATAACTGCTTTGTTCATGATGAGTTTCTTAACAGCACAATGAGAGAAACTAATCTTGTTCTATAAAACTGTAATGAGGCACTGCCAGTCTAATTCTAGGAATTAAGTTTGTTTTTGTAAATGTATGAGTGGCATCACCTCAGGGAAAATTGTAGCATAAATGCATTTGTTAGCAAAGCATCATTTCTCAGTGTTGACCCCACTCATATGGTTTTTAAAGCAAAGGTTTATTTTTAGCCTTAGAGCTAATATTGAGTTGTTATTAAGTCCAGATTTTGGTGTATTGTGAAATCATTTGCCTGGTGTAAGTGATACAATACTATTAATTTAATGTTCCACATTCCACTTATTTATATTTGTATTTGTTTGTTGCATTGTGTATGATTACTCAATAAATGTGTAAACAAGACCATTCATTCCTTGTGCAACTGATCATCATTATAACTTTAAGAATCTGAAAATACTGCAAAATGCTGAATTTGTTCTATATAACAAGTTTTCACAAAAATACAAATCGGTTTGAAATGCTATTTAATATTCGAAATCGAATAACTGCAGACTATTTAAAACTGTTGCCCCACTAATATTTGACATTTAGCAGCTAGTTAATATTAAAAGATTTCAAGTGTCATATTTGTGCAGTAGCCATTAATGTACACACACACACACACAGTTGAAACTGAAATAAAATTACTGATAAAATAAATAGAAAAATTACTTTTCATATAATATTTGATACATAAATGACATAAAAAATACTGACAAAAAGAGCAGTCTCGGTGTCATTTTAATGCTGCTAAATAATTTACCAAAACTCGGTTTTCCCGATTTTCATTAATGTTACTCCTTTTTTAACGTCAAAATATGTTAGTTGTAGTTTTCGAAGAATGACAGCACATCTCATTTATATCCGCGGCACAGATTTAAAAGAATGTAAATTGACTCCTTTATAATAAATGACCCCTCTCATATTTAATCTGTGAAATAAAAATAATATTTTAGCCCTATCAAATAATTATAAATGAGAATGTTAGGATAAACAACTGGCTTCATATTAATCCGCGAGACACTCGGTGGTTTCATCCTCTGCGAGCAATAGTCCTCCAGTTCTCACCATTATTTGACAAAACACTAAAAAGATTAATCTAGATTGTCAATATTCATGTTCTGTAAATATGACATCACTTATAAAATAAATCGAGATACATTATAAAACAGATTAAGGGTTTCTCCCTCTCGTCTGTCCCCCTGGCGGATAAATGAGTTCCGGCCAGCTTTGAGGACAGGAAGCGAGGAGACGCTGATGGCGCCCGACTAGAAACCAGACCAACAATTCGCTTTCAAAGATCTATTTTATTTCGCCTCATTCGCGTGCCCGAAGAGCAACCCGATCGTCCATTCAAGGTAAGAAAAATTCCTAGCTCAAAATGATGGTGTAAAATTGTGAACAAATACAGTTTCTTCCATGATGGGCAAGAGAAAAACATTCGGGCGAACTGGCTCTCCCTGCTCGTGCAGGCCCTCGAGGTCCCCGAGCGGTTCTTCATATCGCCTGAGCGGAAAAAATAACTCGGAGCGGCGGGAGGGAAAATGGCGCTGCGCGAGCAGGCAGAACGAAGGGCAGCACACACACGCGCTAGTGTTTAGAAATTGAAACTATCAAAGAGCAGTGGCAGTCCGTGAGACGACTCGGGTGTTATATTAGCATCTGATATAGTGACATGTTCTTCATTACATTGTTGGTGTGCACAACATCAGAACGTGTAATGTTGAGCAAAAACCAGAACCCCTTTGTCATTGATAAGTTTCAGTAAAGAGAAAGACTTAATGTCCCAAGCACAACTGGACGGGTGTTCTGGTGGGGAGGGACTGATATCGGTTGAGCACATGTGAGAAATCAAACGTTTTAGATGATGTTTTCTGTAACTCGAGTGCATTTTATACCTGGACCACACTTGTGGTTTTGCTGGTAAGCTTATAATGTGCTTGAGTGACCTAGAAAGGTGCCATCACAAGACCAAGACGATAACTATTCATCCCCGGGGTAGGGATGGGTGTATCGATCCGAATTATCGATGTATCGATACTGACAAGAGTATTGAAAAATATCAATATTATTTTTGTGTTTTATTTACAAGTTTTTTTATTATTGTTATTTATCAAAATTATTTTAATAATGCGTACAACATTGCATTGGATGAATAACCGATGTCAGCGTACAGAAACAACGACAAAAAAACTTCTGTAATGTTAATGGAAATCATACACTGTCAGAATAAAAAGGTTTTTATGCATGCAACAGCCTGTCACTGGCAGTCCCTTATGAAAATTAATAATGGTTTTACTAAATTGAGTGACCATAGATCATAACTGTAGTATTTGTAGATTTGAATCATGTGTAAACAAAAAAACATTTGAACCACATGTAAACAAAAATATAACCTAATAAGTTACAATTAAGGTGCATTGAATGTTAAAATGTATTTTAAACAAAGTTAGGTGGTAATCATTATCCATTTTCCTAGTAATTTAATAATTTTGTAAATTTCATAATTTAAAAGTTAAGTTCTGAAGTATCATTATTGATGATATTTACTTGAAAAATATCGGTATCGTATCGAAAACAAAATAAGTGATATTGCCACTGATCTATAATACAGTTATATATATGGATCAGTGGGTATTGCCCATCCCTACCCTGGGAGAATTTGACACTACTGCAGGGTATGAAATAACAATAAAGCAATGCAACACAAAATATAAAATGCATGGGACATTCTGAAATGCTTAATGTGGGTCAATGTACTAAAACACTGACACTGGAGGGACAAATTCAGTACTGCATAATTAATAAAGCATACTGTTTACAGACAAGCCCAGAATAGAAAAAATCCATAGAAAAAATGCTTATAATGATTTGAAAAAAATATATATATAAAAAGGCCAAATTCAATATACAGCTTATTAATAAAATATTCTACATACAGGAATGCAGCTAAGCCGAGAAAAAAAGCAGAAAGCTCTTAAATGCCATTATAAAGAAAAATGTGGGTTAATGAAGACCTTTTCATACTGCTATCTTCTTCCATTAAGCCACATTAAACCTTTTCTTCATAATGGTTTTCTATGGGGGAGAAAAACTGATGTGCATTTTAGAGTTCATATTCTGATTTATGGAATGCCAAATCTGAAAACAAAATAGAAATAAATAAATACATAAATATACAAAGAAATGTAAAAAAAAAAAAAAAAAAAAGGAAAAATGTGTGTGTGTGTGTGTATATATATATATATATATATATATATATATATATATATATATATATATATATATATATATATATATATATATATATATATACAAACAAATGAAAGTAATGGAATACTAAAAAAAAAAAAATATGCAAACTATACTTTTATTTCCCTATTTATGTATATATTTTTTCCACATGTAGTTATTTTTTCCCTTTATTTATTTCTAAATTTAGTGATTTATTATTATTATTATTATTATTTTAATAAATAGCAATGAGTCAGAGTAGGCAAATTGTAAGCTTTGAGGCCGCATGGACACCTTGTGGTGCCCAAATGAAATACAATAATTGTACATGACTTGCTTGTTGATCTAAATGTCCAGTGCGGCTAAAATCTCATATCACCAGTGAAGACATTTAATATCAATATCAAGGAACCACTGTGGCCTCAGATCTTACTCCTCGCCTCGATTGATTTTCCTGCCGTAAAACTCACCCTCCTCATTACCCTACAGACAAAGAAAATACATTTGAAAATAACAAAATGTAGGAATAAGTAAATGTAAAAATCAATATATAAATAAATAGGTAAATTAAATAAATACAAGTGTATTGTTCTGTTCATGTTCATTAATAAATGAACTAACATTAACTAATAGACCAATATTCTAAAGTGTTACCTGTTTCTTTTTACTTGAGTCCAAAGTTAAAAATAAAACAGTATAAGCTTTAAACTTTAAAATATACTTAATATAAATATTCAAATATTGACCTTCCACAAAATCACGTTAATAAATCAAAATTCACATATATATTTTTTAAAATTTTTCAATAAAATGATTAAACTTCATTACACTTTTCACGCTTGTCCACTCATCGGCCATGCCCTTGAATGTTTCATGTAGGAGACAATGTCCAATTTAGTGCTGTATTACTGAGAGTCAGACACTTTCCCACAGAGCAGAGATGGACTCTGAGGAGATGGAGGTGGAGAGCAGCAGCGATGTGGGGCATTCTGGGATGGAGGAGCCGTCGGAGAGCGGGATGGGCATGGAGTCTTCAGAAGCCATGTCTGCTGATAGCAGCGATGCGGCGGCTCCTCCTGCCACGGCCCCAGAATCAGACTGTCACGTAGGACAGAGCTCTGAGGGAATTGTGGTAAGACAGTCAACCCACACATTTATATCTCCGCGTGTAAGTGTGTAATTCACATCAAGGTTAATTTTTTGTGATGCACTTTAGGTTTTTATCCCGGAGACAAGCTCCAGTACAGATGTGCGAAGAGTTAATCTCCCAGACTCCTCTTCTGTGGCCCAGTCAACCAGTGTGTCAAGCGTCTCCACAGTGACACAGTCGGTCCTGGTGTCAGAGTCTGTCCAGGTCCTGGTCCACTCCAGTGCTGTCTCTGAAGGAGGAATGATGGTTTCTGATTCCACCGCTTCCACATCCTCTGATCTCGGTTCAGCTATTGACAAGATCATTGAATCCACCATTGGACCCGACATCATGAATGGTACAGAAACCTCTTGCCTCTCCTTTTATATCACACCCAAAGTATGATAAAAGGACAATGTCTACCAGTTTAATATGGTAAACATTGTCATCTTTATGTTTATGTAGTATTCAATATAAATACTGTGTTTCTATACCTATTTTGCAGGATGTATTGCAGTTACAAGTGCAGAGGATGGTAGTGCAGAGACCACACAGTATCTGATACTCCAAGGTCCTGATGACGGTACGAAAGATCCCTAGAGTTTGAGATTAAGGGCTGTATGTAAAATTGCATACTCCATGAGTAGGTGCTTCTTTTGAAATAAGTGTTTAAAAACAGTGTGTTCCAAATGGGCCTTGGAGACAGAAAGGTTAAGATTAACTATGCTGAATGACCAAATCCTTTTCAACATTTCAAATTGACTTAAAGGGATAGTCTGTGTAAAAATGAAATTACTCACCCTCTTTCCATTTCAAACCTGTATGTAAAAAACCATATTTTGAGGAATGCTGGGACCTGAATAGTTTCAGGTCCCATTGACTTCCACTGAAGGGACAAAAATAGAATGGAATCAGTGGGAACCAAAACTGTTTAGTTACCAACGTTCTTCAAAATATCCTCTTTTGTGTTGCATAGAAGAAAATGCATACAGATTTAGAACAACATGAGTAAATAATGCTGAAAGAGGGGTAGTTCTTGGATGTTCAAATATCCGTTCCCTTTGTTCACTGTGTATAGGAGCTCCTATGGTGGCTCAGATGTCTTCCTCTGCACTGTCAAGCCGCATTGCCGTTGAAGCACTTGCTGATGGACCCACCTCAACGTGCTTGGACCAGGCAGACCTGTCAGATAACCCGCAGGGCAGTGTGGAACCCGACCAGCCTGGACACTCCGGATACCGTGAGCACGACGATGGCAGCAGCAGCTGCAGTCGCCCAGACCAGCCGCAGCATTCCCAGTACACAGAGTGGAGTGGAGAAGAAGACCCAGACCAGACCAGAGAGGCCCGCTACATCGAGTGCTCAGGAGCTGAACCAGACCAGACCCCACGTCATTCAGGGGTCACCAACTACAATATGGCCGACTCGGAAGAACCTCTTGGGCGTTACGCAGCAGAGTGCAGTGGTACGAACAGTAGCCCTCAGAGGCGTTCGTTTTGCTCCTCCCGGTACGTCGTGGAGTGCAGTGATGACTACGTGGAGTACAGTGCCGAGGGTGTGGAGCGGCCGCAGCATTCACGGTATATCGACAGCAGCATGGATGATAGGGAGCATGTCTCAGCATCAGAGCAGGAAGGAAGCGCGGTAGACGAGCCCCAGCACTCCTATCTGCCCCAGGGCTCACTATATGCCGACGAGGGTGCAGTTCGGCACTCACTGGCTGACACAGTGGGATCCCAGCTCACTGATCAAATGGACTGCAATGATAACTTGCCCTGCCCATACATAAGTAGCAGTGGGACATATTCCACCCATCCAGAGCCTGAAGTGGTGGAGTCTGGGGTGGTGGTTGAGTCTGGGCACAGAACCCCAAACATGGCTGAGCTAGAGGAAATGATGGAGGTGGTGATCGTACAGCAGTTTAAGTGTAAGATGTGCCCGTATAAAAGTGTCTCCAAGGATACGCTCATCAACCACATGAGAGACAAACACTTTAAACCACCAGGTAAAGTACGAGGTGTTAATTTTGTCTTTTTCAAATGTAAATTCAAATCTTAGTTTTTAATATCTGCCCCTGTGCAAAATGGAGTAATACTTTATGCTTAAGAAAATGTATTTGAAACTTTAAGGGCACATGATGGCCACAAAGGCTTTTTAGTCAAATCGTGTCAAAATATATTTATTTAGCACATTTAAAAGCAGCAGAACTGGAAATTGGAAATTGAGCAGCAAATAATGCAAGCTTCATCAACATCTCATGTAAACCATCTCTAAAAATACAATAGTGTCATAATTGAGATCATGTCAGTTCAGTGTTGGTTCAGTTCAGTTCAATAATTGTGTAAAGTTAATCAGTTTTAAGTTTGATTCAGGTACAATTAGCTCTACAGAAAACATCATCCAGCTCAAGTTCAGTTCATCTTCTGTTCTCATACGTTAATGTCAGTGCAGTCAAACTGATATTATAACTGAATATTAAGAGTCTGTTAAACCCTAACTAAGCAAACCAGAGGCAAGGGTGGAAAGGACCCCAAAACCTATCAAGTGACAGAAATGGAGAAAAAAACTTTGGGAGAAACGAGACTCACTTGTAGGGCCAGTTCTTCTCTGGCCTCACTTAACAAACAAAAGTACAATAACTTAAAACAAAAAATAGGGACGTCTTGCTTATGTATGCAGTTCTGTTAAGATGCTCTTGTTCAGAATTTGTTATCTCATGTAGGTGTTCCGGGCCAAAAGAAACGTGGGCGGGGGCGTCCTCGAAAATCCGAGAGTAGGGCGCGAGCGGTCCCTGAGGTCAAGAAGGAGGAGCCTCCAGAAGAGGAAGAAGATGACATCATTGATGCAGGCGCTCTTGATGATCAAGGTCAGTGGAGAGCAGTTTGCATACTCTATATTTCATTTCCTTTTTTTAATTATTTTTTATTATCTGCATTCAGGTGACAGTGATTATAAGCCAGCTGATGAAGAGGCCAGGTCCAGATTGGCTTCCAGTCACTGCACTCCTCCTCCTTCCTGCTCTTCATCCTCTTCCTCATCCTCACGGAAACGGCCCCGCAGGATAGTGGGGCCACCCCGCAAATTCCTTCCTGACTCAGGTCTTAAGCTTTTCAGGTCTAAGAAGTTGAATAAAATATTACATTTAAAACACACTAACATTCAAGTCATAAATCTACTTCACAACTTATCTCATAGATCTGAGATAACTCTTATTTTCACCTTTGCATGAAACAAGAGTCAGTAGCGGCTTCTCAAACAAACAATGCAGAGGACCCTCAAGCTCCTGAAGAAGCAAGTTCCTCTGGACTGGAGAATGGATCTTCCTCTCTATCCAATGGGTCAGCAGTGGAACCAGTCGTCAGCCAGTCAGATTCAGAAAACAAAGATCCCTCGTCAAACACAGGCCCTGATGATCTGGAGTTTTTGCCCAAAAAACGAGGCCGGCCTTCTAAGAGATTCCTTCAAAAGAAGTACAAAAAGTTCATGAATCGCAAGTAAGTAATACCCATGCTATTCTTTGATCATCCATGTCTTGTCTGTTGGACACAAAATCTTATCTTAGAAATCCTTATCCATTTTTAAACACTCATTTAACTTTTTAGCAAGTACTACAGATCCCTCAAGCCTCTGCTAAGGCCTCATAACTGCTGGATCTGTGGTTCTCGCTTTCTGTCGCAAGAGGATCTCAGATTCCATGTAGATTCTCATGAGGGAAATGATCCTGAATGCTTTAAGTGCCTGCAGTGCAGCTACCGCTGCAAACGGTGGTCCTCACTGAAGGTAAGAACTAGATTCCTTCATCTGACAATCTATAAATCCATAAAAATGTATTTTATTCACTTTTATTAGTTAAATTATTAGGTATTTGTAAAGTTTTAGTTTGTTTGTTTTTTATATTAAATTTGAAATGTTTGTGTAATATGTGCTAATGTCTAATGTATATAACTATAAAATTGATGTATTTGTCCTTTAGGAGCACATGTTCAATCATGAAGGTACGAAACCATACAAATGTGAGGTGTGTGATTACTCCAGTGTTTATAAGAAAGACGTGATCCGGCACTCAGCTGTCCACAACAAAAGCAAGTAAGAATTCAGCACGCTTCCTTTTCATGAATCGATTGTTGTGAATTTTATTTTGTCAAACCCCTTGAGGTCATCTATATAAATTTTTTTTTATTAATTTCACATTTACACACGACATAACATGTCTAAAGTGTTAATTAATGGTCTTTTTTCCTCTCCTTTAGGAGTCGGAAGACAGACATGGTGAGGTCAAAGATGTGAACCATATGTGAACAAACAATCATTCATGTTTAAAGGAAATTGTCTTTATTGACATGATGTATCAGATAAAGTTAGCTTAGAGTTGTTTGATAGGGATAGCTTTTTATGCAACAGCAGTCTTGTGTCAAACCTTCACAGGTTCCTAAAGTGTCCGAATTTCCATGCCCCATCTGCTGTCGAGTGTACCCCATGCAGAAACGCCTGACGCAGCACATGAAGACACACAGCACAGAGAAACCTCACATGTGTGACAAGGTAAAGTTCTTCTTTAAATTTTGTTAATTAAACTAGTTTTGATGAATCGGTAAATAAGCCTTAGCACATTGTCGCTAACACAGATAAAAAAAGTCACTGTGATCTATATTGGCTTACAATGTTTTTGTGAAATGTAGCCCTGTATATCTGCCATGTTCACACTAGTATAAATGTGTTTGCTTTGCAGTGTGGGAAATCCTTCAAGAAGCGCTACACTTTTAAAATGCATCTTCTCACACACATACAGAATTGTGGCAACAGCATGTAAGTGAGATGTCTGTTCCTCTTAAAAACTGAACTCCACTGTGAAACATAAAGTAAAGTAAAGCTTGCTATTTTTCATTTCTCCTGCATCAGGTTTAAGTGTGAGTTCTGTGAGTACACCTGCAATGACAAAAAGCACCTGCTTAATCACCAGCTGTCCCACACCAGCGACAAACCGTTCAAATGCGAAGAGTGCAAGTACTCCACGAGTAAAGAGGATTTCCTGGTGTCCCACATTGCCATTAAACACACTGGTGAGTTGTGTAATCATTAGAACGTTAAATTGTTTGGCAGAAGGAAGGTGTTCTGAAGATACCTGTCCGTCTTCACCATCTGATCAGGTGAAAAGCCCTTCTCATGCGACATGTGCCACTTCACGACCAGACACAGGAAGAATCTGCGGCTGCATGTGCAGTGTCGCCATCCCGAGGCCTTCGATGAGTGGAGCCAATCCCACCCAGAAGAGCCAATTCGCCGGCGCCAGACGCCTGCTTTCAGTATGCAGCAGATTGAGGAGCTGAGATTACAGAACGAAACCAATGGATTTCAAGAGACCATTGTAAGTACATGGATATGCCTTTTAAAGCCCTTGTATCTGAACTGAAGAAAATCCCAACATCTCCATATACGTATATATTACGTATATATATATAATATTCGTTTTTACAACTAAAGGTAACAGTGGACCCCATTACTTTCCAAACCATGGAGACCTTAGAGAACACATCTGTATCTCAAGATGAACTGGGAAACACTACCATCATTTATGAGGAAGGTCAGTAGAAAAGTGATCAGTGGGTCAGTGATTGGACCAACTTAAAATATTTGGTTGGTGTGGTTATGAATATCATTCACCTTATTAATATTAAGCTTACAGTGTTACATTGAATCTTTACCCTCTCTCACAGCCCAGACTACAGACCTCTCAGCCCAGAATGCTCTCGATCTGCTGCTAAACATGAGGAACGCCAGAGAACTGCAGGTACTGTACTGAAACACTCGCATCATCTCCTCGAATATAAAATAATATTATAAATACATAATGTGTATGACATACTTTCTATTTAAGTGTACAGATTTCAGATGCAACTCTACAAAACGCCAAAAAAGCTATTTTAGGGTTACATTTATAGTAAAATAACAAAAATATATATTAAGTACTTTCCATTAAACATATCTGGATTGGTTCTGTTAGTTGAATGTATAACGGGCCTACGTTATAAGAAAAGCAAAGTAAAAAAATAAATAAATATAGGTAAATATTCTTATATAAGGTTGTTATATTTTTACTATAACAATAAGCAATAAAACGTATTATAGAAAACAATAAAAAATGTTTTGCGATGGAGTATTACAAAGTATAAATTATTTAAAAACAGATTCATCAGAGATGCTTTACACACAATACTTAGCTGGTTGAATTACAAGATTATTTTTGCCAAAAGCCGGCAAATTGTAGATCATGTACAATGCAATAAATATTTAGTAATTATTAGTTATCCATAATATCAGCCTCTTTATTATTATAGATGATTATATTTCTTCATCTATATCTCTTAAACTCCTCACTATGTTGAACTGAAATGATGTGACTATATAAATATATTCTATATTTATCTATCACCCAGATTTTTTATTTTCTGTGATAAACTGATCACTCTTCTCAGGTGGCAGTGTTGAAACCAGATGGTAAGACCCTGGAGACGGGTTCATGGACCGGAGCTGGCTCTGGGAGTGAGAGCTCGTCCTTGCAGCCTCAAAAGATCGTCACATTCCATGTGTCAGAGAACGGGGACACTCTGGTGCAGGAGGCGTTTGAGACCGCTACAGGGACCATGGAGCAAGAGGAGACAACAGGTGTGTCGCAGGAGGTGACACAGATTGGCATCGGTACATATGAGGGAGCAGATTTCAGTGTGGTGGAGCAAGCTTCTGAAGAAACGACACACAGGTACTACCGAATGTCAAAAACACCCACTGTAAAGCCTTTAACATGATATAAATCCTTTAAGATGATCCTAAAAGATGTGCGTTTGGCAGCAGTTTAGAGGAGCCCTCAGAAGAGCCTCAGATCATGGAAGTGAGCACCGAGCCCTTGTCCATCTCTACACCTCTCAAAGAGAATAAAGAGAAGTTTTATTTGAGCTCAAGCTTGACAGATGGAGTCCTGCAGCAGGTAGAGGTGAGACTCGGTTTTGTTACTTCACAGGTGGAATAACTAATTGTGCTCCCTCTCAGTGGATAGATTCACTGACAACATTCTCCTCCTGCAGCTGAGCAGTGAAGCTCCAGGTTCCCCTTCCCTGTGTCCATCACCCACTTCTCAACAGCTCAACACCAAACGCTTCTCCTGCCGCATCTGCATGGAGGCTTTCCACGGCCGCTCAGACATGGAGAACCACAAGAGGGCGCACATAGACCCCAAAACATTCAAATGCCCCGACTGTGACTTCACAGCACCTTCTTGGCCAGAAGTCAAGGTGTGTTGGTCATGTTTTAAATCAGTGCCTATGAGTTTTTCTGAACTTTTTCTACTTGTGTTAAGTACTTTTCACAGTATGTCTATTTTTATCATTCTAGTCTCACATGGCCATGCACGCATATTTGAGGCCTCATAAATGCAACAGCTGCAGTTTTGCCTCTAAAAACAAGAAAGACCTGAGACGCCACATGATGACACACACCAACGAAAAGCCTTACGCCTGTCAAGTCTGTGGCCAAAGGTAAGGAAGCAATTGTGAAATTATCATTACAAAGAAAATTAGAGAATTGTGGTGTTTACATTACTGGCTAAACAACACTTCCACTACTTGATGTAAGCAAGGCGCATGCACGCAGACCTCCGCAACCTCTCAGTGCTCTGAGTTTCTCTTTAAGGTTTAACCGGAACGGCCATCTGAAGTTCCACATGGAGAGGCTTCACACTCAGGAACCCTCGCCCCGGAAAACCCGCTCGGTCCCCTCTCAGCAGACCATCATCGTCAATAGTGATGAAGAAGCTTTAGCCACACTGCAGAGTAAGTACTGTCTCTGATAGTTAGACTCTATTTTGTTTATTTAGACATAATAGATTCACACAGTACTGTTCGGATTGTTTGACATTGTCATTTGTTATTTTTACTTAAGCTTTTATAATATTTCTTTTTCCTGTGTTGTTCAGATCTGCAGGCCGGTCAGGCAGTCATCAGTCCGGAGAGACTGCAGCAGGCTTTGGGTCAGGAACACATCATTGTGGCTCAGGATCAGACTCTTTCTGACCAGGTATTGCACATTTGCTTCTCATTCGCATCCTCAATGTGATCGACTCTTTTTGGCCAATTATAGAGCAGCTTATTAAATTTGAATGTATGTGTAATGTAGAGGGTTTGGTATCTTGTTTTTGACAAAATTCTATATTTCTCAGGAGGAAGCAACATATATTCAACAGATCACAACAGTAGATGGACAGACGGTACAACACTTAATGACTGGAGACAATCAGGTCACTGAGGTACGACTCATTTTACAACTGAGGCTTTATTCAGAAAACCAGCAAAAAATTATATATGCACTACAGTTAAACTTTTGGAGTTTTTTTTTTTTACACTTTCATATATTTATAAAAAAATCCTTAAAAAAACTTTTGAGCTGTAGTGTGTGTGTGAGTGTTTGTGTGAGTGTGAGTGAGTGTGTGTGTGTGTGTGTGTATAATCAGCAAACAAATTCAAGACCTTAATTTGTACTCCTGTTGAATGCCCTCTTCTGTCCTGTACTTTCTCAGGTCCAGTATATCATCTCTCAGGATGGAGTTCAGCACCTGCTCCCACGGGAGTATGTGGTGGTATCTGAAGGAAACCACATTCAGGTTAGTATAAGCTCTTTCTGTTTTTCTGGTATGTAGGATGTTATAGTTATAGTATAATTCTGACAAAAAAAAAAATCTGATTGTGAATTGCAGATGGAGGATGGGCGGATTGCTCACATTCAGTACGAGCATGATGGAACGTTTCTGCAGGAGCAACAGGTTGAAGCCAGAGCAGAATACAAACATGTTTTATGTTTTATATATATACACCGTATTTTCCAGACTATAAGTCACACTTTTTTATAGGGGTGCTCCGATCACGATCGGCCGATACTACACAGAGCCGTTGTTAATAGAGAAGATGCGCAAATCACGTTAATTTTCAGCGTTTATTGGCGCATCTTCTCAGTTAACAATGGCTCTGTGTAGTAACAGCTGCTCTATGTGAAATCACGCACCTGATGGAATTAACCGCTGATTAGAAAACCGGCTTTACTGACGAGATGCGCATTAACGATCGGCCGATCGTGATCAGAGCACCCCTACTTTTTTTTCATAGTTTGGCTGGTCCTACGATTTATAGTCAGGTGCGACTTATGCAGAACCTGATTTTACCAAGTGAGACATGTTCCTGGGACAACATCTTTGGTGTCCCTGGAACAACATTGTTTTTAACCAATCAGATTTGAAGAACCAGTTTATAGATTTTGTGAAGTTTACGCTTAAAATCACTGTTTGTTGCTTGTACATCAGTGTCATTCATCTATCATTTCCTCTGATTTTAGGGATTACTCATGGTTAGGGTTAGGTTTAGGTGTAGGGAAATGGTCAAGAATATATTTTTCGAGTAAAATGTTGTTCTAAAACATTCATGTCATTTCATTAAAATAGCATTTAGAATCTAAATGCTATTTTAATGAAATGACATGAATGAGAAACATAATATCATTCACACATCTAACTCGGCAAAATCAGGACTTGGCGACTTGGCGAAGAGAAAAGAGCCAAGACAAATGAACCAAGAGAAAACATTACCACCAGAGGGCGCTCTATGAAATATTATTAAAATTTAAAATAACTGTTCTATTCTGTTCTATTTTAATATCTTTTTAAATGTAATTTATTCCTGTAATGGTAAAGCTGAATTTTAGCAGTAATTGCTCTAGTCTTCAGTTGCACATGGTCTTTCAGAAATCATTCTAATATTCAGATTATTATTAGTATTGAGTGCTTAATATTTTTGTTGAAAACATGCAAATTTTTTCCAGTATTGTTTGATAAATAGAAAGCTGAAAAGAACGTAATATATTGAAGTGGTAATCTTGGTTTAACAGTGTAATAGTCTGAACTGTCACTTTTTTAGTAATTTAACAGTGAATAAGAATGAGCTGCATGATCATTATCTCAAGCTGGTTCAAGTGTAAATCTGTTCTGTGTCGTGTGTCAGATTGCCCTGTCTCAGGATGGACAGATCCAGTACGTCCCCATCACTGCCGAGCAGCAGATTGTCGACCCTGAGGACCTGGAGGCAGCCGCCCATTCCGCTGTCACTGGTATGCCCTTACACCTTCACACTTAGGTTTATTCACTCACAGCGCCAATAACAAACACCTTCTGGTGATTTGTTGGTGATTTGTCTGGTTTGTGTGTGCAGCTGTTGCAGACGCAGCCATGGCTCAGACTCAGACGGTTTACACCGAGGCCACACCTGAACAACTGGAGCAGCTGCAGCAGCAGGGCATCCAGTATGACGTCATCACTTTTACTGAGCAGTAGAAACAAGACACAAACAGAGATTCATCTGAAGCCCGTCTCCGCTTCAGATGACTGCAGTGGATACTAAGTAACAAAATTGTTTCACAGACTTAAATTGTTCAGTAAGCGGGTGAATGTACAGTTAGATCCTCTCTGAAAAGGAGACGACTCTTGCCTTTGTAAATATTTAAAGCAGTTTATCTTTTTGTGCCTACAGTGTTTTGCCTTGTAATGAAAAAGAAACACGAAAGCCAAGAGCAGCCTGTATAGAGAATCCATGTATTTAATTCTATATGTTGCTGTGATGTACTACAATGGATGCTACTTCAGTGACAGTGTGTAAACCGTAGACTGGAGGATTGAGGTCCTAGCCATAGCTAAAGTGCTTATATAAGGGAGGGTTGATTATTTATATTCATTTTACATAAAATGTGACGTTTCATCATTAGCTTTTTAAGTTTTAGAGGTTTGCTTTTTCTTTCAGATGGCTACAGAAAGGAACCTAAAATGTATATCAAATCAATCAAATAAACCTCTTTATCTGAACTAAGCGTTGGTTTTCTTAAATTCATCTCGCTACTGATTTTACAAAGCTGTTGCACATGACACAGGGGAGCTGAAAATAATACAACATACATATATACACGCACAATTTTAGACATTAAGAAGAGGTCTTGCTGTCTTTTTCAACATCTTAGAAATGAATGCATAGCTGTGTGAGGTTAAAAGAAATATTTCTGATGTATCAGAAGTATGAATATTGTTACTTTCAATGTATTATATGCTATATGTTTGTCATGCTTATTTGGAGATGATATTCTTATAATTATTAAATAATAAATTGTGAAATAATGATTATATTATTGACTGTAAGACTTAAAGAATCTCAGTGTGGCATAAACACATCTCTCCTACTACAGATATCCTCCATCAAACCAGCACTCTGGCCCTCTTTTTCTCCCTCCACAGCCAATGCAGAGAAATTCAGGTGAATTTTGTCACATAGCTGATATGAAGCCTTAAAATTCTAACTCTTAAAGAGACATTTCACCCCACAATTCTGACATTTTCTGAAAGTCATGTTCTCTAACTGTAAAATTTTTTAGACTAGCATGTCCTTTGAAAGGTTGTAGCAGATTCAAAAGTTCTGTGACAGCAGCTTGAAAAACATCTACTGGCTCATTCTTCGTGTGTAGTACATTACAGATTCATCAATAAAACAAAATAAATTCTAATCTATAATAAAATAATTTATTAATATATATTCACATAGAGATAATGTTCTTGTTAATGTTTACTAATGACCTTACTAAACGTTACCTAATGATTAACATAACATATGATTATTTAATGTAAATTGAAATGCTTACAAATGTCAGCTAATGTTGTTTGTTGTGTAGACCTCTATTTACACATCTTAACAAATAATCTATTAATTACTTGTTCATGTTTGTGCAGTACCCAGTCTGAAGTGGACATTATTCATCATTTGCAAATGTTTGTCAATGTTTAGTAATCATTAGTAACTTTATGAGAAGTCATCTCGATGGCAAAAAAGTGTCCCGATGGACCTGAATTTATTTTACTAATCATTTATTAATCATTTGTGCTTGTTTTTGCAGACGCCAATCTAAAGCTGGAACTATTCTAATTTGTAAATGTTTAGAAACTATTACTAATCATTTAGTATCTTTATGGGCATTGGACTTTTAGCTAATGTAACAAGGTTTGTGTAAAGAGTGGCTGGTTAAGTTTAGCTAAATGCTTGCTAAAGACTATAGATTGTCATGTTGGTGCAATTTATCTTTTTTTATTTATTTATTGAGTGTTATAATTCATAATCACTCACATTAGTATACTACTCTACAGTACATCATTAAACCAGATATTCCTTGAATCATAAATAAAGAGGGGAAAATAAGAGAAAATACTTGTTTATTCATAAAAACAATATAAAATAAACATATTGACCTGTTGCATTTAAGCATTTTAACTTATATGAAATACTGATTTGTTAAACATTATGTAATGTTTAATACATTTATAAGAAAACATTAACAAGCACATGATCTCACAATTCAAACTTTTTGAATATATATTATATAACGCTCCATTAAGCATTATATAATGTCTGTTAAAGTTATTAGTGTTACATATTAAAGTGTTGCCTAAATTCTCACTGTGATTCTCTTCTCGGATGAATGATGGAAAAATGGCTTATGATTATGACGGTTGATTCTAGAACATTCTCAAAAACAGGAAAGATGAGAACAGATGTGATGAAAATCAAAAACATTGTAAATAAACAAAAAAATAAGTTTGTTATTTATTTATTTTTTTGTTGTTGTTTTTTTTTATTCTGTTGGCAGCCAGTGTTTTATGGATTACAAATCTAACAATACTTTTATTAATAGGTAGGAAAAAGTAAGTATTTGTACTCCGTTTTGAATTTTCCACTGTATAAATGAGACATTATACATTAAATCAAGGATGGGCAACTTTGATAGTGTCGAGGGCCGGCACTTTTTCTTCTTTATACCAAGGGGCCAGATTACTAATACACATCTAAACACTTTTAACTTTTACAGAGTCCACAAGTTTGTTACTTTAGCTGAGTAGCTGAGTACACTAAAACCCTCCAGCTGTGAAAATGTATTTTGGAATATTTTGTGACAATTTTGTGACAATAAATTGTTGCATATTTTTTTTTTTTTGTTGCTTCCATTTAATACAAGCCTTACGCTTTATAGTTTGGTGGAGTAACTGGACTGAAGGTACGATGGAGAGCTTGAACTGGAATTTAGAGATTCACTATGATGAACAAAAATCTTTTACAGCTCTTCAACCACTATTCAAGCCCAACAGGCGATTTAAGGTAGCATTTAAGGAAGTATGATTGGATATAAGGTGGTCAAGATAACACATCATGTTTAAGTGTTGCAATGATTCATAAACTACTGAGAGAGCAGTCAGAATGTTTTTTTCAAAAGGCCACACTTCCCTTTTCTCTGGGTTGTTCGTCATGGTCTTACGTTTGATAGGTGTTTCCTCAATTTGACAGGATAAGATCATAAAGTTAACCAAAGTCACTCCAGAATATCTGAACAAGAAAGGGGAAATGAAGCTGATTTTCTTTCTTTTTGTCCTCTTGAAAAGCGGTGAGAATACTATTGTTTTTCTGTGGTTAGGATTATGGATCTGAGTGAATCCATGATTATATGTAATTCTCTGTTTAAATTTAATAGCAGACATTTTACCTATTTTAACTGAATTAAAAAATGTTTGTGGGTTAACCTTAATTCTTTTATTGGTACTTAAATGTGTGTGATTTTGATAATTATATAATTGTATAATTTTCATAACAACACTACAAATTAAACTCAATATTTTAAGCAGCACTGAACGGGGGACAATGGGATTGTCTATCATCTCAATCATCTCTAAACTAAGAAAGCATTAATGTTCAGTAATTGTTTTACAGGAATGAATTCAACAGAAGGACTCAGCGTGCTTTCTTCATCAGAGAAAATTATTTTAAAATATTTATTTAACCCATCCCATCAAAGTCAGGAAAGATTTTGCTGTAAGCTAAATCGGTCAATGTGCTACCTCTTTGTGAATAATAAAGGACAATTTACGCCCATGTATCAAGGAAGAATATTAATCACAAATAATATTGGAGAATTTGAAGTAATAATTACAGATCTGAGTCTAATGGATCCTGGCACGTACGGATGTGGTTTCAGTGGGTTCCCTAAAACATATGAGTTTGTGGAAGTCACCGTTTCTGGTAAGATTTACTGTCATTTGATGTTCAGTTTAATAGAAACATTCATTCATTATGGTTTAAGAAATATTTTTCTCATCTTGTCTCTCATGAACTATATGTTGGTCATACCCAGTTGGAGGTTATACTTCTGTAATTAGTTTGTAACAGTTTGTAATCCAATTAAGAATAAGAACAATAATAATAATCAAATTAATCTAAAAAAAAAATGTTAATATTTTTTTTTCCATAAGTAGATCTGAGTGGGGTAAACACTGCTGCTCTCTTGCCAAAATCCGCCATTAAACCAGCCGTCTGGCCGTCTTCTTCTCCCTCTGCACCCACTGTTTCTGAGAGTGACGCAGAGACCCTCGGGTAAATCATGTCGCAAATTTGAAGCCCTAACAATTCCATCTTTTAACAGTTGTTAATCTGTGTAACTCTATACATTAAGCAATGACAGCTGGAGAACATACTACAGTCTAGCTGCTGTTTTAAGTGGTCTGGTGTTTGCTGTCATCTCAATGATACTGCTCGTGTATTTTCTAAAGACCAGGAGGAAAAAATCCACAGGTAGGTGGACGGACAATGATTATTTTTAATCACCTAAGGATTTTTTTAACTGAATACATTTTCTTTCTTTTTTTGGCCCTCAGATAAAAGTGAAATCTGTGGTTCTGCTAACGCCACCCTGGTAAGCAGTTTGTACATACTGTATCTTCTCCATTGACTCATAACCACATGTGTTCAGTATCTTAGCAAAGAGATTACAAAACAGCTAAACATCCAGAAGATATGACATTTAAGTGTAGAGACTCTTTATGAATCATTTTGTTAATGAATAATACTTTGGGGTAAATGATGGCAAGATTTGGTGAATTATTAGTTGTAAATTATTAGAATTTACAGCTTGTTCATAGTATGCTGATCTGTAATCAGCTTCATCATCCATACAAGGGAAAATTTGATTCTACATTAGCGAACATAGCTTGATATAGTTTGATGGATGGATGGATGGTTTCTGAAATGACATCTAACCCTGTCTGTTCAACATCTCCCCACAGGAGCAGGACGGCATTATCTATTCTATGGTGGAGTTTAAGCCCCACCAGGATCCATCTGAACTTTATGCCAATTTGCAGATACACAGCCCAAAAGACGCCAATGCTTCTTCAAGTTGTACGGTCACAGTAAAGGAAACCGTAGAATATTCCACTATTATGAGAACATCAGCATAAACAATTGCAGTGTTTGTGTTCAGTGTATTCATTGATATGATTTTTGTTACTTTTGTTTTCTTTGAGGGATTTGTTTCTTACAAGATTTTTTAATCTATATTTTTAATGCAACATTGTACTGATATATAGTAATTATTTTATTCTTGAAAATGACATTATGATGATTAATGCCAGAAACTTTCTATATAGTAAAATGTGTATTATTTAAAAATGTGTTTCTCTTTACTCTTAAACAATTTGTGTTTTTGACTCGTGTGGGTTTGACTTAGAAACACACAGGACAGCAATTTGTGATGCAATAATTATAATTGCAATACTTTTGTTTTGGATAAACAGAGAACATTTCTATCATAAATCTCTGTTCAGATGTTGAAATAGGTTAAAAAGAGTTTTTGCAATCCAGTACTTTATAGGCAGCAAAATGAAGGCCAATCTAGAAATAGTCTTTGAGCGAGGCAACATAAACAGATATGGTGACACATGTTATGTAGTGTATTATGATAGTATCAAATAGGATTTAAAGTATACTGCAGTAATCAAGGACACTCAACTGAATCCAGACTACCAGTTTACATAAACCATACCAATAAATTCAGCAATGACATTTTATGGCACTCTTGCTTTGCCTTCATCCAGGTCCTGGGTAGGCAGTTTATTGACCTGTTCATGTTGATCTGCCAGCAGGTCTCAGAAGTGAAGATAATCCACTGCATTTACTACAGAGTTCAGAGGAACTTTCAAGTCATTTTTTTTAATTGAACTGAAACTAGATTGAGAAATGATTAACCTGGTAATACAGAACAGTTAGAAACTGTTAAACAGAAGTGAAACTACAAATAGTCATCTTTTTGTCATACATTGTGTGCTAATTGAATGTTGACCACCATTCTTCCTGTTCTTGTTGTTACACTAATATTTCACATTTTTACATAAAAGAAAAGGTTTTATACTGTATATTCCAATGAACATAATTTCCCATTTCGACAGTAAAAATTTGACAAATATATGTTTAGCTATATTTTTAGGGGCATATATTTTTTATATGCATAATATTTTGTTTTCATTAGTGTTGACACCCTAATGCATCATAAACAATGATCATGCGTTTTATTTTAATATTTTACTGTTGTATTTTGTATTTCCAAAATACAAGTTGTATTGAGAGAAATACCTTTTTTATTATTAAGCATCAGATATTTCATCTAATGAAACACTTATAGTGCTTATAATCTTAAATTATATGATCCCATTTGATCTCAGTCTACCTTCAACATTAGATGTGAATTTCAAAAACAGTCAGGGTCAGCTTTGGCATTATGCTCAAAACTGTTCATGTTTTAAATATGTTTTAAATCTAAATCTTTTTGTAGTCTTTGCAAAAAATAATACTTGCTTTTACAGAAGCATTAAAGGGGAAGGCAGTGAAAAGTGAATGCATGGAGCTAAAAAGGCACAGCTCACACACACACACACACACAGCACATATTCACACTGTGAGAAAAGCACAAAGACCAGTCAGAATGATAATAATTTAATTACCATTACCAAGCCTTCAACAAATTCATAGTATGTTGAAGATGAATTTATCCAGAAATATGATTCCCTCCTAAGCACATTCTTTACAAAATATCTGTTGCATGTATACTTACAGAAAAGTGATGAATTTATTTTGTTTTTACTATCAAGGATACCAAGGTAAACCAGTGATTCTGAGGTAGACCTTGTGCCACGGTGGATAATGTATGTTGGCATTTCTGGGGAAACTGGATAACAGCATTTTTGTAGTGCAAAGTGCATGAGAGTGAAAACGAAAATGACCAGAAAGGTGCTGTGGCACTTGTTATTAATCTAGTTGTGCTGTCACTCTTCTTTTTCTCCTGCTCTTTCCAGTGTTAAAAGTCTATGTTTTTGAAGTCGCTGGTACAGCGATATCTGTTGTCGCTGTACCTGGTGCACACCAGATGAGGCAGACAAGGGCAAGTGTGATGTTGTCTCTTGCCAGGGAAAGGAACCTAAAAGGAAGTCCAGACACAGACAACTTCACAATATTATTATTTCATAATTACCTTTTTTTTATCAGCACTGCATTGATAATAAAAAAACACAAATTGTTACATTCAAAGACAACATTCTGTGTAAATATTTTAAGTCTGACTGCTGTAATGATATCATTTTAATTAAATCTTTCCAGCCGTAAGGTTAGCTAATCAAGATTCATTACAAAACTCTATGGCTTCAGTTTCTGCTTAAATTTTGCTGTTT
The DNA here is from genome assembly GCF_023724105.1 of Carassius gibelio. Lineage (NCBI taxonomy): Eukaryota > Metazoa > Chordata > Actinopteri > Cypriniformes > Cyprinidae > Carassius > Carassius gibelio. The sequence goes on along the minus strand of NC_068378.1, from coordinate 16,878,670 downwards.
AGATGACAAGATTTTGTCATCAGTGAGTCACAAAAACACTCCAAATCTGTTTCTTTTCGCCTCGTAACCTGAGCTGAATGGCAAAGCTTCTGTATCTCTGAATCAGCCTGAGTCCGTCTGACAGAGATAAACAGCCCTGATCTGTGACACATTCGATCGATATCAGTTACACTTATCAGCAGATTCTTTTAAAGCCTTTCTCAGTCATCTCTGGCAATCACCTCTGTTTAGATTCAAGATTTGATTTGTCACGTACAAGTTGAATGACATGCAACAAGCAGTGAAATGTAGGCCTGGCATACTCTTTTTAGACTATGCAAAAAAAAGAAAAAGAAAATTATTAATACAATAAATACAAATAATAAAATATACTAAAAATTGTAAGAAGAAAAAAAAAATAAGAAGAAAATGTTACTCCACAATCCAATCAGCTGTTTAAAAAGAGATTGCATTCTTGTTTTTACTTAAAGTGATTGTTTGCCCAAAAATGAAAATTTACTTCTAAAATCATTAAAACTTTTTTTTTCTTTCAGTTCTTATAACAGTTAGGCCTGGGTAGTTTTCATATTCCAGAGGGGTTTCTCATGGCTGTGTGTGAGTGTTTGTATATACCTTGTGGCTGTAAGGGTGACATTCGTCTCCTTCCAGTCCCTGTGGTGTGCACATACGCAGGCCTCTGAGCCATAGACTCACAGCACAGCACAGACCCACACCACACTGCACATCTCTGTCACATGCCTGATACACAAACACAACACAACATCAGTCGCATACTGGATACCTTTCATTCCCTGTACATAAAGATCTTGCTCTGGCTTTGTTAAAAGTCTTTGTTAATTTATAAGTTAATTTGTACAAAGAGAGAGGTTCATTTGTACTGGATTTGATTTATAAGTAGATTATAATTATGCTTCTCTGTTTTCTCTTTCTCTCTCTCTCTCTCTCTCTCTCTCTCTCTCTCTCTCTCTCTCTCTCTCTCTGTGTTTTTATATAATTTTCCCCAGAACCATTAAAACCTGTGACAGTCAAACAAGCTCAGGTAGCAATAGTACTACTTAATATTCTACATAAAATGACAATGATAAATGATATCCAGTTAAACATGAGTTAAATGGAGGATGTTAATTGTGGATGTTAATGATGGGGCTGTGGGAGCAAAAAAGACTGGGGAAAAACTGATAAAGTAGGGAAAAATATGTGGTAGAAATGCAGAATGATTGGGCTTTATGTAGGAAAATGTGGAAAAAATTAATTATTTATACTTTTTTTTTTTTGTAAAGTTGCATTTATTTTGACATAATAATAACTTATAAGCAAACATGTTTTTTAAACAATTAGCCAGAATAAACCAAATGAAGGCAAATCATAAATTAACTGAATCATTTTGGAGATAAGTAAACCTCCTTTTCACTGTTAATTACTATCAAACCAAACTAAATACAATTGATTATTATCCATAATGACATAAACAAATGGTCAGTTAAATGGAAACATAATTAAATAATACAATTAAATGAAGAAAAAAAAAAAGTAAAATCATCTGCAAGATGTCAGACTTACCCCTGTGATGACGGCACATCTGCACCAGCTCAGGGACAGCAGGAGCACGGACAGAATCAAAACCCTGCTCATACCAGCGACACGACACAAATACACACAATTAAACAGAGCTTGATCGGTCTTATTGGTCTCTTTCTAATTCTCCCCGTTGATCTCGTTTCGGTCCTGTGGAGCTCCCAGAGGACTTTGTATGGCCTTGAGATGATTTCACTTCTCTGCTGTTCTTGTCGTCCTTTCTCAGAGTGTGGAGTCTTTGGTATCTTAGGTTTGTCTCTGTCTCTCTCTTACTTTCTCCATCCCTCTTTCTCTTTATCTCCCCTCGCCTCTCTCTTACCCCCTCCCACACCTCCGCAGGGACTTCTTCATCTCTATCTGTATGACGCTAGACCAGATGATAGACGTTTCACTTCAAGAAAGTCTTTCCTAATGACATCAGCTACAGTAGCACATTTTTCACTTGATTTTTATGGTTATTAATCATGAGTTAAATTTAGAAAAACATTATTTGCCAACCTTTTTTTGTCTTTCATGCCCCCAAAGCACCATTAATAAGGCTCAAGTACTCCTTCACTGAATCCTGAAATGTGTTCATATTGTCGACTCATCTTATAGTGAATATCATTGAAAATAATAATACAGCTAAAGTTACAAATGAATTAAGATCACAGTTGATCTATGAGTGGAAGAACTAGGTTTAATTTTTGTATTGTTTTTTGGTTGCACTTTATTTTACAGTACGTGTACTAACATGTATTTATAGTGTACTTACAGTGTATTTATCTAAGAAAGTTCTGGTAATACAAGGTAACTACATGGGGTAGGGTTAGGTTTAGGGGTAGGGTCAGGGTTAGTAACTAGTTATTACATAGTTATTGTAATTACTATAATAAGTACATAGTATGTACATGAGGAACAGGACTAAAATAAAGTGCTACCATTTTTTTTTTATGTGTAATATATATATACATACAGTGGGTATGGAAAGTATTCAGACCCCCTTAAATTTTTCACTCTTTTTTCACTCCATTTAGCCATTTGCTAAAACCATTTAAGTTCACTTTTTTCCCTCATTATAATGTACACACAGCACCCCATATTGACAGAAAAACACTGAATTGTTGACATTTTTGCAAATTTACTAAAAAAGAAAACCTGAAATATCACATGGTCCTAAGTATTCAGACCCTTTGCTGTGACACTCATGTATTAAACTCAGGTGCTGTCCATTTCTTCTGATCATCCTTCAGATGGTTCTACACCTTCATTTGAGTCCAGCTGTGTTTGATTATACTGATTGGACTTGATTAGGAAAGCCACACACCTGTCTATATGAGACCTTCCAGCTCACAGTGCATGTCTGAGCGAATGAGAATCATGAGGTCAAAGGAACTGCCTGAGGAGCTCAGAGACAGAATTGTGGCAAGACACAGATCTGCCCAAGGTTACAAAAAAAAAAATGTCTGCTGCACTTAAGGCTCCTAAGAGCACAATGGCCTCCATAATCCTTAAATGGAAGACATTTGGGATGAATAGAACCCTCCCTAGAGCTGGCCGTCCGGCCAAACTGAGCTAACGGGGGCGAAGAGCCTTGGTGAGAGAGGTAAAGAAGAACCCAAAGATCACTGTGGCTGATCTCCAGAGATGCAGTCGGGAGGTAGGAGAAAGTTGTAGAAAGTCAACCATCTCTGCAGCCCTCCACCAGTCGGGGCTTTATGGCAGAGTGGCCCAACAGAAGCCTCTCCTCAGTGCAAGACGCATGAAATCCCCCATGTAGTTTGCTAAAAAAAAAAAAAAAAAAAACTGAAGGATTCTCTGGTCTGATGAGACCAAGATAGAACTTTTTGGCCTTAATTCTAAGCGGTATGTGTGGAGAAAACCAGCCATGGCACATCACCTGTCCAATACAGTCCAAACAGTGAAGCGTGGTGGTGGCAGCATCATGTGTGGGGGTGTTTTTCAGCTGCAGGGACAGGACGAAACTTGTTGCATCTTTCCCAAAAAGACTCATGGCTGTATTGGATCAAAAGGGTGCAAAATTGTCAACAATTCTGTGTTTTTATGTCAATATGGGGTGCTGTGTGTGCATTAATGAGGGGAAAAAATTACATTAAATGATTTTAGCAAATGGCTGCAATATAACAAAGAGTTGAACATTTAAGGGGATCTGAATACTTTCCGTACCCACTATATATATATACATATATATATATATATATATATATATACATATATATATATATATATATATATATATATATATATATATATATATATATATATATATATATATATATATATATGTATATGTATATGTGTATATATTTGTGTGTATATATTGTAGTTTTTTCCCGTTTCCTCATTCACTTCTCTACTATGCACTTGTTCATTTTACAGGAGTCCACGAGCCATAATCACCTTCTCATCTGAACAGGATTCATCACTGTTTACAGTGCCAAAGTAATGTCAGACTTGTAGCCAAGTTTCAGAATACCAATACAAGTCAGGGTCATAGGAAGTGAGTCATCAGCAAATGGGGTTGATGAGAGAAATGTTTATTTTTGCTCCCTGACAATATGATGCAGCTCGCAGGTAAATCACAACAAATTAAGCACTTGTCAATTCATTTGAGACATTTAAGCCTACAGTCACTCCATGACATGACATGCATTGTCATTCACTGACAATTTCCTATTTACAGGTTTTAAATGTGCCAGTCAGGCACAGACGGTTAAACGCATTCGACATCATGTCCTCTCAAGCCTGAAAACTTCCTTGACCCAGCAGTAGCAAGAGTAACAGTACATTTCTCATGAAGCGGTTCTTTAAAACTTCAGTTTCTTGTGTCAATTTCAATCTGGTCTCATCCTTCTGCTTTGTCAATGTAAGGTCATCAGAAAGCCTACACAGCATCAGTGACCACAGAACTTCACACAAAGCTCTGCAGATTTATGCAAAATTGTAACGCCTGCCATTCATGAAAACTGTTTGCAAGTATTTTAATTGTGCTTTCAGCTAACTATATTTTAAATAAATATAATTATCCATTGCCTTGCAACTTATAAATTCCACCACAATGTTTTTATCAGTGTCAAAATCAAATGAAAATGTGGATATAGCCTGTATGACCTGCTGATCATCAAAGCTCTTGGGATGGAGATACGTGATGAAATGCAGCTATACAGAATCAATGTGCTTTCTTAAAATTATAGCTAAATTAAATATCCAAGTTGAAGGCAATTGGTGTGAAGGATACCAGGCTGGAAAATGTCAGTCCTATCTGTTAGGATTTGATTTATGTTTAGCGAGAGCATGAAAATGTCATCGGTTAGTCAGCAGTGCATTACTTGACTGCACTGAAAGTGATGGATGTCACTGACGCCCAGGCCACGTAATTACATTGCAACTTTTTGTCCCGTCAGCAGACCAGCTTGCCTGTAACTGTACAGGGCAGAGCAGAAATCATCAAGGGTTGCTGGCAGGGGAGAATCCAAGTTAGCTTAAAGTGCCTTAAAGCTGTTAATCATAACTTTAATAACAAATGTAGTTTGAAAACTGAGCTAAAAATGGAGAGAGAATAATTGCTTAAATAAAATGTTAAATTATTAAAGTACTAAAGTACTAAATTATAAAAAAATAAAGATATATATATAGCCATTAACAAGTCTGTCTTTGGTAATAGCAGAAGTAAAAGGATGCACACACTCTGGAAACATTAACCTGTTCGGATGAGCTCCAGAAAGACAGAAATGTCTGATGGTGCTCTGCATTCTATTTGCATATATTGAGTTCAATAACCTGATTTATACTTACATGTTGTACAAATTGTATAGTGGTAGGCTGTACACAGTATAATGTATATAGGCTAGTCTAAATAGATACTACAGCTATATAAGCATATGACAGATATGACATAACAATTGTCTTTGTGAGAACTGATTCTTAAAAAAGGCTCACAAAACACAGAAAGAGAGTACCTCGCTATCTTGAGTTCAAAATGGAGAAGACTGCATCAGTGTCTGATAAAGAACTTCTGCTCAAAAACAATTGATGCTGAGGAGCAGGACTGGTCTTTTATTCTTCTTTTGGTCAGAGCATGGGGTCATCTAGAGAGATATCAACAGTGAACATTCCCCTGGGAGTTCTCATTGACAACGACAGATAAATGTTAACCGGATTATTTTTTTTTTTTAAGAATTCTTTAGGAACGTATTATTTATAAAAAAGAAAGTAGAGGAAAAAAAATAAAAATGTATCTACCCACTGAATTATATGTGATCATCCACTAAATAACAATACATTGCTCCAGCCGTGACGTCTAATTCACCATGGGTTCCATCTGGGGTTTTATTATGGGGTTTTTCAATTTATAAATTTAAATTAAATTACATGTATGCATTTAACAGACGCTTTTATCCAAAGCAACTTACAGTGCATTCAGGCTATCAATTTTCAAATATCATGTGTTCCCGGGGAATCAAACCTCCAACTTTGTGCTTTGCTTGCTTGCTTGCTATCAGTGCTCTACCAGTTGAGCTACAGGAACACTGTAATGTGTAAAACAAGGTCTGTGGTAAATATAAATTGATAATACTTGGATGTCAGTTTTTTACTCTGGGTTTTGACGTCATGGCTGAAGCACTCCATAGCCCTGTTTCTCATATCGTGACATAGACATGTGGGGGGGTGTTTAAATGAGGTGTTTTTGGAGGGCGTTTTTGTTGACTCTTAACTTCTATAAATAATACCTCTTTGGATTTGAGACTTTAGTCTTTGCAACTTTACAGATGTTTTTTATGCACCAAGAGCTTGTTACACTCCAAAGAGAAAGAAAAAAATTAAATTGCATCATATGAACCTTTTAAACATTTTCTTTTAATTAATGTTTGCATTTAACATGAACCATTTCATCATTATTTCTAATACTGCAGGCTCATATTGTAAATGTAAGCATGTGCAAAGTGCAAACTTTGTGATTAATGAAAAATTAGTCAGATTTACAAAATCAGGTAATTGTGTTCACCAATGTATGTTTATGTAAAGACAAAATAATTAGGTAAACCAATGTCTGTCATCAACTATTTAATTTGTGATGACACTGATGAATGATTCATCACAAAAAAATAATAATAATAATAATCTTGTGTTTTTGGTTTTATCATTCAAAAAAAACATTTTTGAGTAAATTGTGTTAAACCCTATCTTAATGGTTTAAAAAAATAAACTTTACATTTTAGATAAACTTTCTAATTTGAATAAACTTTATATGCAACAAAATAAACTTAACATGAAATAAGTAGTTTTGTATTTCCTGTAGGGCAGGGCAAGGGATGAGGTAATGAAAACAAAAGTTTCTACCCAATTGTACACATTGAAATCTGTGTTTGTTTGTTTTTCTTTCTCCAGAATAAATCCAGACAGGTTTCAGCCTATGGGGAGACCTGCACTGAATGGTCAGTTTCACATGTAGTTTGAATATTTTCAATATACAAAATACTGCATTCGTATTTAAATAAACATTTTCCACACAGTATTTTGTATTATTGTTTTAAATACATTTTCATGTAGGCTATTTATGCCCATCTCTGTCTACACGTAGAGGGTTAAAGCTGCTAACAGTATTTTCTTGTTTACCGACAAGAATAGACTTAGAGCGAGATGGCGCTAAATCACATTCGCTTATAGTATTTTTCCCTTAGAGGGCGCCGTAGTGTTGGAGTCGTGTGTAAAAACGTCAGCTGACATCCCGGAAGTAATAGAAATAACAAATATCGCTGCTACTCTCTCGACAATATATAATTTTTCTGTTCGTTTAAGAATATTATTTAGGCTTCTCTTATGGAGGGTTCACTGGAGCAACATCTTGATGACACGTACGTTAAAATACAGCATTCTTTTCCAAACATGTATAGTTGTTTTAGGTGTGTTTCTTTACTAATCTGTTTTCTTCCACTAGAATGAAAAATCCTGCCATTGTTGGGGTTCTGTGCACAGACGCTCAAGGCCATAATCTAGGATGTAAGTATAATTCTGTTTCATTCATCCACTAGGTCATGATGATAGTGTTATTTGAGTAGTTTACATCCGTGCATTTTATTCTGCAACATTAATTTAATGTTAATAATTATGTAGGTGTACAAGGGAAGGTTTAGCTAAAAATATAGATAAACACAAATGTTTTTGATGTGGTTCAGTTTAGATTACTTTCATAAAACTAGGGAGATTTTTATTACTCAAAATGGGAACTTTAAAACCCAAACTGTGTGTGTATATATATCATGTGTTACGTGAAAAAAAAAAAAAAATAATAAAAGAAAATAAGTTTAGATATATTGAGACCCTAAAATTACAGAAAATTTAACTGAATGAAAAATTTTGAAAATATATTTTACAAATATTCATGAAAACTACAACAGTGTATATGATTAATGCTAGAATAACACTACATTTATTACAGTTTGTTTCTTTTTTTCCTTCACGTTCTACGTGTTTTTTCTACATGTTGTTCAATAAAATGTAATGTTACAGAATTTTCTCTCATATGGGTTATCTTGAATGTTTGAAATCTTTTTAACAGCTCACCAGAATTTGGGGATGATCCATGTATTGTAAGTGTCAACTTCTTTAATATTTTTTATCTCAGGCCGTGGCTCACTTTCTGATGAACACGGAGGAGTTGTGTCTGTGCTGGCCAAGCAAGCCGCTTCTCTAACCAAAGATCCCACTGACTCTCCTACTGTCTGTCTGGAGTCTGACTCTGGGTAAGAAGCTAAGTGACAAACATCTGCCTAGTTTCTGGGAACTTGGTTAAGCTTAATTTTGAGCGATAACCAAGAACAATAAAACAAACTCCAGATCTTAAATGCCTAGTATTTTCATTTAAAAAGAATAAAATTGTATAATTCAGGGGTGTAGTTCTTTAGAACTAAGGGCATATTCTCATAACTTTGCTGCTTTCATCCCATTAAGTACCTGCCCCTCCCCCTCATGCTCTTAAAATTTTATCTGTGACTATGGGACTTATAATAAATATTCTTGCCGCTTTTTAAGTATTAAATGGGATTCTTAATATAATTCTGTCATTGCAGGAACATTTTGGTGAGAACACATGGAACAATTACACTGGCTGTACATAAGATGGCATCATAAATTCAGTGTGTTTCTAACGGTCAGATATTGAATACGTGCAGTGTTTTTAAACATCATTATTATTTCTAGCTTGAAAAACTTCAGTGGTCTATTGTCAGCAACATAGAAGTTTAATGATTGGATGAAATCTTGTCTTCCATCAGATATTTGTGTACATGGTTAATCAATAATTTCTTTTCCAATATCTGTACCTTCTTTCAACCATACTCCACAGTTTAGATGTGTTTACTGCTTTTTTGTTTGTTCGAACAATTTTTTCCCAGTTAATAAACTGTGTTATTTAAGGGAAATAATTCTGAGTCTTTTGTAAGCGGTGTTTAAGTTGAAGTACTATAATGTGCTCAGAAGGGGGCAGTAGTTGTATCACATTTAGCATGAAGCAGAATACTGAAGATAACCATAATGATTTAACATTCATTAAGTACCTCACAGAGAATAGTTTAATGGATCATTTTGAGTTATAGTTTATATGCATGATTAACAACTGGAAATTATTTAATTTGAGACAGGTGAGTTTTTTTTTTTCAACATACTTCTTAGTAATGAACAATTATAAAAGTCAATTTTGTCAGACAGATAATGTAAAAATTTAGCAACTATCACTATCGTTTTATTTTACGAATAACAGAAATATACTATCCTTTTTACTGTACATTTGTTGTATGCATATGGAAAATATTGAGAATACTTCTTTGCATTTTGTAAACGCTCTGGCCTGTCATGGAGCGTTCTTTCCTTGATAAAAGTTAACAGTGAAATCACTTGGCTTAGCTCTTGATTGTAACAGTCATCATTTTTGCCTTAACATATATAATAAGGAACAGAGTTTGGCAAAGTTAGTGTGAGCACCATGAATTCTAGAGAGAAGAAACCATGCATTGTAGTCTCTGTTCTATTTTTTTGACATACTGTACATGTAATGTACACTTTGTCACTCATCTTTTAGATGCTCTTGTGAATGTGTAATAATTTTTTTTTTTCCTAGCACAAAACAGCACTGAGAACAGAACACAAAATAATCATCATAATGCAAGTGTGGGTCAACCTATAGTCTGTATGCGTGTGTGCTTTAAATGGCAGATAAATGTTTCCTAAGTGCATTTGTATGGTTATATCAGAATGCAGCAGGTGTGTTTCCAGAAGGTTTGAGACCACTATGAGACCTGCAATGAAAAAGGACACTGCATAACACTTGCAAGGCAACTTTTTACCTTGGATAACATCATAAAGTCTAGATATTTTAGAAAATTCTGTCATTCATTACTGTCTATTTACCTGTGTTGTTCTAAAAACCTCAAACACACACACACACGGTAGATAAAGAATCAGAATATCTAAACATTTATTATTTGCCCCCGTAGCTTTTACAGCGTGGTGCTTTGACCTCTTTCAAATAGCCACAGTCCAGAATAAACCCCTTTGAAAGTTACACTTCAATACTTACTGTAGCTTATGAGTTCCGGTCACATGGTCGTTAAATGCAGTAGGGGCCGTCTTTGGCTCTGCACAACCGGCACGCATTGTATCCGATCTGTGCCGGTCCGATGGGTCAAATGAGACCCCCGAGAGACTGGGGGCAAATTTTCGGAAAGTAGGGTAAATCAACCACAGGGAGTCCAGCCATGGTCAGGGATGACTTTGACAAGACATACAAGCCCTTTGGAGGAGCTGTCGCTGTCACCGGGGAATCTACAGATGTTACCTGCAGCCTAACTGTCACGCGCACGAGGAGGCGTCTGTCCAAATCAAGTCTTAACAAGTGAAACCTGGTATAAAGTGACTAATATCGTTACACGAAATATGGTAAGTCCTTCTTTTCCTCGCCTTCCATATGTTTGCATTTATGAAATATTCCTTGAACATTTAACAAATTAATTTTTCGGTTGCATTCATGTTCACCAGTCTATATTATACAAAAACAAAAAGTTTTTCAAGGCCAAGTTTAAGACTGCATTTACACTGCAGATCTGATTTTTATTCCCTGTTACACGTTCGCGCAAGTAAAAAAAAAAAAAAATATATATATATATATATATATATATATATATATATATATATATATATATATATATATATATATACTTTTTATTAGGCCTATTATTGGTAATAGCCTATTTATTCAAGAATGTATTTCACTTATACAAAAATAAAACACGATATCTTTTATCGGATAAAGCATTGATCATATGATGCCGGAGGTTTAAGTGACTTTTCTGGTGGTTTTTCTGTCGACTGTTATCGATGGGTGTAAAGTAATGCACTCCAGTAGCGCGCTTTCACACGAACGCCGCTGGGCTCGCGCGATCCACACACGAGCGCTCTGCAGCGTCGGCTCTCTGGCGTTTGAGGTAACATCCTCGTGATTTTCGCCACTGCTTTTTGTCATAGTATAGGATTATGAGCTAAGCCTACATTTATAGAGTTTTAACTACACAACCGCACGACTAATTGTCGTACAGGGATGGTTGAGTTGAGGATGGGGAGGAAAGGTAACATTGTAGTCTGTGTGGGATGTCCTGAACGGCGCGAATCTTTGAAGGGTGCATCTGCAAGTATTACAAACTTTTGTTTATATAAAATTTAGGAGTTACAAGGTTATTATTTATGGTAATGTAGTCTAGAAGATGGATACTAGAGTAGCCTCCATGAGGACACTTTCCCCAAAATTAGTACATGCTCTTAGTTAGTCCTAGGCGATGACTAATTTGTTTTATTAAACTAGTAGCCTATGTTTCACATTGTGAAAAGTTGAGCATGTTTTGCAGACTAAAAGTTTGATGTGAGGACACTGGGAGGCAGTGTGGAAATGTACTTCTGAAAATGTGTTTAGAAAACATTACAGTGAATCAAAGTAGAGGTCAGGAGATTTCCCTCCACAGACTCAAATGTCACAATAACAATACTGCATTTGCAGATTCATAAGTAAATGAGATTTATAGATTTAAATGCAATTCTCAGTAGAATTTAGGTTCTATAACTGATTAATAAGGCCAACCCCCTTCATGAACCCAACACAAGGTAAGAGGGTATGCTGACAGATGCACAAAGTAGTTAATTTTACATTCATTGTTTGAGATGTCTGACTGGCGGTCACAAGCCTTCACAACAGCAGTGATTTCAGGTGTGAATTGTCAAAGTATTGCTTTTGCCTCAAACTTTTTAAACAGTTTTTTTGTTAGCATAGGCCTACCTGTGTGGATCTGAAATCTCTGAGAATTATTTGAAAGGTACAAACCTTGTACACCCAATGATTAGAGATTCTTGTGTGGGGAAGGTCTAAAAGGTCATAAGTTATAACAATTTGTGTGACAGGTTTGTCATAAACAAGATCTGCAAGTTGAGTTTCCAGTGCAGAAGATGAGACAGAGGAAATAAGCGGTCACCTTAAATTTGATTAAGTTTCCTCTGCCACAACTATGCTGCCAAAAGAGCAACACAGGTGAGTCTTTTTCAAAGTATTTTACTCTAAATGCCTAAGATTATTTTTTCCTGCCTAAGATAGAGTTTTTTTTATTTTTATCGGCGGCACTTTTCACCCATATGCTAACATTTAAAACAAAAAGTAACCATAATAATATAATGATGTTACAGCATACCAGAGCAGAGGGGGTAAACACTGATGTTGTGACCCCAAAAAATTGCTCACTCTGTCACTGCATATAGGGCAATTAGTAAAAATGCAAAAGCACTGGATTTGAAAGAGGCTTGAGTGAAAAAAAAATCAGGGTAACAACATGGACCGTAGTCCTTTTCATTGCAATTTCCTGCACTTACTCTTGAACTGAAGCATTCACACATGTGATCTGGCATCCGTACATGCATGCATGCAAGCACATACATGCACAGAAACACTCTGGGGTGGCCCTCGGTAAGCACATGGGAGAAAATGTTTTCACTTACAGCACACTGGCCCAATTCATTGCTCTGTAATCCTCTAAGCAGTATTTGCATGCTTTGCCTCTCCACTTGTCTGTTTTCTCTTGAAGGAGCAGCCAACTACATGAACTCATGAGCTTTATGTACGAGAGCTTTACAATCCACATATTTTCTATCTGACAGTCGTGTTTTCATCAGTGAGTTTATGAATTTCCTGTTTCTCTTTTTTAAAAGTTCTAAACATAACCGGGTAGCACTTTAGTTTAGGGACCAATTCTCAGTATTAAGTAGTGGTGGGCATAGATAATTTTTTTTTTTTTAATCTAGATTAATCTCACTGTGATCTTGAAATTAATCTAGATTAATCTAGATTAAAATGGCTCATTCGAATTCTGCCGAAGGCATTCAGACTATGTATGCTACCCAAATAAAATTGACAAACAGTAAGTCTTTGAGAAGGGTTTTATCAAGCTAGGTGGTGCATTAGAAAAGGTGCTCATCTCCTGTTTTCAAAACGCATCACAAAGTGCTTTAAAAAGCTGTAAACTAATTCCACATTGCACAAGGTGCAAACAACCGTACGCCTGTTTCACACATACTCCGTCTGCAGTGCGTATGCGTTGCATATTTTTTTACACACCCATGTTAATGGATACCAGTTGCGTTCCAGGAGCTTTGCGTCGGCAGCAGTGCAGCGATCGTTTTATGTACCGAGTAGCAAACTGCAAAAGCGTCCTGTGTGAAAGCACATCGAGTCCGTGCTGCATCACGGACTGCATACGCACTGCAGACGGAGTATGTGTGAAACAGGCGTGAGCAGGGCCGTAGCTGTGGTCAGCGGGGCCCCGGTGAAGGTTGTACCAGTGGGCCCTGTTTGAAATTGTTTAATTTGTATGTTTGTTTCTTTTTATTTATTTGTGCTATTTACACAATGTTTAAGTTTTTTTTCAAGTTTGTATGTGTCAAGGTACAGAAACCAAATAATTAAATGTAAAATAGCACTAGATAGTCTTCAATGTAAAAATGAAATATACAATCAAACCTACATTTATTCAGACACCTTCAACATTTCTCACATGATTACAGTTTTGCTATATATATAAAAATTATATCTGGTGTCTGAATAATTTTTGGTTTGACTGTTAAAACTACAAAGTAATTCGGTCAAGAGCAGTGAGTGATTTTCATTTTCATTTTCTTGGATTAACATTACAGCAGCCAGTAGCTAAATTAGGCGCGGTCACTTTAAGAGATGATGAACGCATCCAATATAATACACATCCCATTTTTTTCCTCAACTGTTTACTCTCACTTGAGAAATAACTGACAGTTTTTTCGAGCATAATTTCCAAGGTGGATATTTTGACATATTTTGTATGTATTTCTCTGCACAAGATAAAAAATAAGCAAATTCGGTGTTCAAGCGTTTTGAGACGCCTTTCTCTGCGTGAGCCCTGAACACCAGAACACCGCGAGTACTGAATTGGGCTCTTTCACATCTTTTTGTTTGTTCAAACTGCGATTTGTATTTGTTCGTTCAGGTGCAGGAGGGACTTCGAGGAGAACTTCGCAGAAGAGAGCTCGGTTCCGTGTCGCTGTCCGTGATATGTGACTCTATCTCTGCGTGTGCACTGAACACAGTGCACGAGTAACCAGCTACACTGTTAAGCTTTTCCGCGTCTTGTGTTTGGATGCTTTAATGTTTAAATCGACAAGCGGTAAGGCTTAAAAACATGTGAAAAAGATAAGCTTTCATAACAATGCGCATCAGTGGCCCGTCAACTGAGCATCTATTAAGGCTGACCCCTCCTTTTAGGCAAGTCGTGCCACTCGGCCGCCATCTTGACAACGCCTCCGGGCAGCTATTTCAGACTAACAAGACCAGGCTCATATCTAAATGAATGAGCAGAAAGTCAGAATTGCACTTTCACTGGTTACTGGAACATAAAAACTGCATGTATAGAAACAGCAGTAAAATATGATAAAAATCGCTGAAAATTATTGATGACTTTGGCCCACAATAAGGTTTTTACTACCCTTTTACTACGTATCGCCCGATAAGAGTCTCCCGTTAACGCAGAACGTTAATGCAGATAACGGCCCACCACTAGTATTAAGTTACTTATTAGCATGCAAATTGTCTGTTTATTAATACTTTTAAAGAACATATTAATGCCTTATTCTGTATGACCATATTGTATAGATAATTAATAATAAGCAAATCAGGAGTTTATGGAGACAAAATTCATAGTTAATAGTTAATTAACAGTGAGAACTGGTCCCCAAACTAAAGTGTGACCCACAACGGCTTTAAATAAAACGATAATGCAACCCATAATGTAATTTACTTCAAAACTCATATGGAACACAAAGAAGATGTTTTTAGCAGAATGAAAATGAATTGGCCATGACTTCAGTGAATAAAGTGTTCAAGTTTAGGTTATTTCCCATACAGCCATTGTTTACAAAAGACTTTAAATATAGTGCAAAAGTTATATGGACTGCATCCAAGAGGCATGTTTTTTTTTTTGGTACTTTTTAGATATTGCTTCCCATCCACCATCCAAATGCAAATTTTTTTGTGATCCAAAAAAAGAAAGAAAATCATACAGGTTTAAAAAAAAAAAAAAAAAAGAAGGTAAATTGTGAGTGGGTATATTTTGAGTGAACTATTAAGAAAGAAAAGTGTATATTTCTGTACTGTTGTTATGTACACACATACATTCTCAGATCAACCAATTTCATTTTCTCGCTTCAGCTAGAACCACCTGAGCTGCTGAATATGATTGCTCAGTATTTATAGTTGTGCAAGCGTTTATATCTGTGAAATATTGCAGAAGATCCACCATTTCTGCACAGGGGCTCACTGGTTTGAACGAACCCATTTGACTGTTCTTTTTGTGTCATTTTAAACACTGTACTATACACACATTGTATTCAGCTGTAAATAAGGAGGTTTCCGGCTCAGATCCAGAACACTTCACCTCATACTGAGTATCCTGTAATACTCAAATTGGATCCACTCTAAACAGAATAACCAATGGTACTGATGTTGTCACTATCCACTGCATTCTGCATCCACGTTTTGCTGGCGATACTGTATTTGGGTCCAAATGTAAAAAGGGCAAATGAGATAAAAGAGTAACAAAAGATCAGAATAAAAATTAACTGTATAACATTTGCCATTTTTTTTTTATTCAGTTTTTTCATGCATTTGTCTTTGTTATAATAATGGAAGCCTTTTCATCTGTACTTTGTTCTATGTTTCAGATGGTGAAGAGGGACAATATTTGTCTTCATGTTCTCATGATAATTTTATCAAACTTTATCACTCACTGGTTAATGTTAAGTGGATTTTGTGATGTTTCAGTGATGGTAAGGCTGCCATAATCTCCTGCTCTGAGAAAAAAACTAAGGCCATGAAGAAGGAAAAGAAGGTTGTGTATGTGGATCCACCAGATGGCGGTTGGGGTTGGATGGTGGTTCTGCACTGTTTCCTGGTATGTAATGATACTGTTAGATACTGCAATTTTAAACTTCTGTGCTATGATAAAATTGAAGTGATCTGTATTGAGCTGAATCAGTTGAATCTGCTGGTGTCTTTTTCAGGTGAATGTGTTGGTAATGGGTACATTGAAGAGCTTTGGGATCTTCTTTGTGGCATTGCAGGATGAGTTTGGAGGCTCGTCAGAGAGCATCAGCTGGATTGGATCCATAATGTCTAGCCTCAGGCTCTCTGGAGGTATGGTCACCATAGCAACCATCTTTAATCCAATATGGTAGTTCATAAACCCAGTTTTGTTTGTGACCTATTAGGTCCGTTGGCCTCGGTGGCCTGTGCCAAGCTGGGGAACAGGGTTACCTCCATAGTGGGGGCGCTTCTCGTCAGTGCCGGCTTTATCTCCAGCTTATTTGCCACCAATGTGATTTACCTTTACATTAGCATGGGGATAGTTGTTGGTGAGTTTCATTTTATTTGGAAGATAAAAGTATAGATATTAAGAGTAAAAAAATTCATCCATAAAACTTTGTTTTTTCCAGGTCTCGGGTTTGCTCTTCTTTATCAGGCCACATCTGTTGTAACAGTGACTTATTTCCGAAAGAGGCTGGCAACTGCATATTCTATTGGCCGCTCTGGCATGGGTTTGACCTTCGCCCTTGCTCCTTTCACTCAGCTGCTTTTGGATCATTATGCTTGGCAGGGTAATTGGCTTTCAGCTACATTTTTTTCAAATCTGTAAGTCATATCAGTATATATATTTAACTGATATATTATTTAAATTTTTTCTTCTTTTATATAATTTTTCCCTTGACAAATATGCATACCTTTGTTCAAAAGTTTGGTGTCTGTAAGATTTTTTCAAATGTTTTTGAAAGAAGTATTTTCTGCTTACCAAGGCTTAATTTATTTGATCAAACACTTGTGAAATTTCATTGCAATTTAAAATAAAAAGATTATTCCGTGATGGCAAAGCTGAATTTTCAGCAGACATCACTCCAGTCTCCAGTGTCACAAATAATCAGGTTTTATTCTAAAGAAACATTTCTTCTTGTTGTTATTATTATTAGTTGATCATGGTTGTTCTGCTTAATGAAGTGTGGAAGTGATTTTCTGATGATACAGAAACTTTGAAGAACAACACTGAAATAGAAGTCATTTTGAGAAACTGTGTCCTTAAAAGTATCCATTCCTTTTTTTTTTTATTTTTTTTTTTTTTACCGACCCCAGACTTTTAAACGGAAGTACATATATATGTTTTTTTTCATGTTCATTTATACTTTTCATTTTATTGAAAATACATAAAAAAACGGTGAAGCAGTTGTGTTAAAATATTATTATTGACACTGACTGATTTCTGTTCTGTCTTTAGGAGCTCTGTTGATTTTGGGAGGTCTCATGCTGAACCTGGTGGCTTCTGGGATGCTTTTGCGGCCCATTAACATTACACCTCCAACTTCACCCATGTCAAACTCCACTCTTCATAAAGCTGGATCTGAGAAAGAACCTCTTAAGAATCATATTAATGGCAACACATCTATGTCCAATGGCACTTCCAAAATGGACAGCTCGCCTCCCATTTTCAGGGATACACTTATAATAGAGAACCCTGTTCATGAACAGAACACTCTTCCACATCAGGAACTCAAAAAATCCATCCAGAATGGGATGAACGGTACAGACGGCAACCAAATTAAAACTTCCCCCACGATGAATGGGGTTTCTCCTGTGGAATCATTTCTTGAGAACAACAGAACAGAAAAACTTCCTGAAAACCCCCAAAAAGTGCTGGACTTCTCACTGTTGAAGAACCCTTTCTTTTGCATCTACACCTGGTCGCTGGTCTTCAGTCAGCTGGCATATTTTATACCTTACTTCCATTTGTCTGCAAGGGCCCGGAACCTGGGCATCGACCCTATGGATGCTTCCTTCATCATCTCTGTGGCTGGTGAGTCATATTACCTTTAATCAGCCTAAGTAACCCTAGAGTCTTGCTTTTCCATTGTCATCTATTTTAAGTATTCAGTGCTTTTACAGAATTTGTCTTAAATTAGCAAGGATATTATAGATAACAAGGTTATAAGATGATTTAAATTAAAAAGTTACCTATTGCAAAAAAGTCCTCTTGTCAGTATGTTTGATATTGCTGTTCTCAGGCTGCAACAGTTCAAATGTTCACTTATAATGTGTAACCGTAGAGGAAATCAATAGGACATAAGCACTGCTGAGCTATGCTGTGGAAAATGGAGAGACCAGGGCCAAATAATGACAGTGCTGCTAGCTAGTATGTCATTAGTGAAGCTTTTTTTTTCTGGCTTCATCAGGGATGTATTTCATGAAAGCCATAAATCTTTACCTCCTAGATGCACTACAAACATTGTGCTTTGCAGCAAGTTGTACCCTTTATGGGCTTTAAAGGGTTGATGCAAAAAGGCAGCCAACTTCACATTAATTATTTGTGAGAAGTTTAAATTCTGCAGTGTTATGCAACGAGTACTCTTACATAAAAAATGAACTTTGGCATAGTAGTGGCTAAAACCAGAGGGCTTGTTAGTGTCCTCTCAATAACGCCACAGTGAAAGAAAGAGAGTGTGAATATTTTTACTCAAACTTATTTCAGGCATAATATTAAAATAGTTCTGTGGAATATTTGATTCTGATTGGTCAGCCGCGACATTCTGAGATAATGTGTTATCCATCATTCTACCCCATGCAATTTCCCTCAATTTCTTGCTTTATATTAGGATTGAGAATGCACTGTTATTGAAATTCTGACAGATGTGATGACCTGTTGGTTATTTTCTGTTATGGCTGATTACTGATAAATGACCATTAATGAAATGATGAACCCTTTTATCAAAATGAATTTAAAATAAAACAAAGTAATCTTTTGGAGTCACACTTAAAAAAGTATCCATGTCTCTGAATTATATAATAAATATTTTAAAGATAGAAATAGCAAGCCAGTTCAGTGGTGGACTGACTTAAAATAACAAATGATGTCTTACAGTAAATGTACTTTACTGTCTAGTGTATGAACTTCATAAGATTGTTTTGTAATCTGGTATCAGAGTCTGATAGCCCCTCCCATTCCGGTATGCAAAGACAGTTGCAATAGTTGAGTGAATGAAGTGTCCAACATGCCACACTTTTTTTTTTTCTTGTTAATTAAGTGCATCATCCGGATATTTGAAGTGCACAAGTTTCCAGTGTGAATATACTTGCAATATGTAACTACAAAATGTCTTAAAATAGTGCATGAGTGCACAAACGGAGACGACCCTGCTGGTGTCCTTTCACATCGGACAGGATGAGGAGGGAACTAAAGATTAGGCTCCTCGTGGCTTGTCACTCACTGTCGGCAGGCTGAGGGACCCAAGTAGCTGCCGTGAGGCTTGGCAGTTCAGTGGCTGACATTGTGTGGCGAGCCACAGAGGCAGCAATGTGGACAAAAGAGAGTGAGGAGACGAGCCAAATGCATTTTGTGTTTTAATGAGCCGGTAGCAATCAGACATGCATTTGGGTGCCCTGTACCTCAGTGAAGGCCTATTATCCATCTTTGATGTAGTGGGGACATTGCTTTCGTCCAGTCCTTTTGTGACCAATGACTGAAGTATAGAAAGACACAAACACCTCACATGCCTGATTACCCTGGTAAAAGTCCTCTATATGCTAAAGAGTGTGGACTAAAAACCTCTGTTTAAAGACATTTGCTACTTTTTGTCACTGAGATTCTATATTGAAGTTTCATTGAAAAAAGCATGACAGGAACAGCTGTGAAACTCAGTGGCCCTGCTGGGATTTAAAAACACAAACAATGCTCAAAATTTCTTTGGGTCCAAGTGGGGCACACCAGGACGTCACCTTTAGTGGTGCACGGAGCCCGGCAAACATTGAGCAGCTGTTTTGTTTTATGTCTGGCAAGCAATAAATGACTCCACATGTGCGGGAACTTCATCAGTTCAAGCCGTTGGTTCTAAAGTATATGAGCTGGCCCCTTTGGTAGATCATGGCAACACCTCTGGCTTTTCTGTAAACATTCAGTATGTGATTTGACAGGTTATGAATGAATTACAGATTAAATAAGAACTCATGTATAGGGTATTTATGTGCATTTTATGTAGGCCTATTCAGTAAACTGTGACAGCGTGCATATCAGCAGAGAGTCTCACACTTTGGATCTGTTGTGAATGTATGAGTTTGCAATAGTATTGCGTCAGGTCTTTTCCTAGACTGTTCAATAAAGCTCCTCACACAAAGACACACAACTGCAGGACAGACAACAGCAAAAACAAACCAGTACTGAACGCTTTGTACAGTACACCACAAAATGACTGTCTGATATCATTACTTCTGTTCCTCTTCTGTCACTCTTTGAACTGAAAACAGATTGCGCCAGAGATTCAAGCAAAGTCAGTTAACTGAAAGTATGCTGCATGTATATTTAGTTGAATAAAATTGTCAGTCTTTATTTGAATAAAAATACTGAAAAACATTCATACTGTGAAATAATATTATAATTTAAAACAACTGTTTTCTATTTGATTTCAAATTTATTAAAAATTTATTCCTGATGATAAAGGTAAAATGTTCAGCAGCCATTACTCCAGCCTTCAGTGTCACATGATCTTTCAGAATTCATTCTAATATGCTGATTTGCTGATAAATAAACATTTCTTATTTGTTTTTGCTGCTTAATATTTTTGTGAAAGTCAAGATACATTTTTTTGTTTTTTTATTTTTATTGTATTTTTTTTAGGATGAATAGAAAGTTAAATAGAACAGCATTTATTTGAAATCTTGTGTAACATTATAAAAGTCACTGTCACTAATGAGCAATGTAATGTGTCCTTGCTAAATAGAAGTATTCATTACTTAAAATAAATAAATTAATAAATAAAATCTTAATCAAATAAAAACCGACCCCAAACTTTTAAACTGTAGTGACTTACCTTTTCAAAGTAAGTATGTTGTTGTAGTTTATTTTTATTTAATTATTATAATTTTTTTTTTTTTTTACTGAATAAAACCTCTCCATTCTCCATTTTGGGAGAAGCAGAGGTGCAGCATTTTTAATGTGTGCAAGCATTGTAAGGAGATGTTGTAGTATGTGTTTGCATGATAGTGACTTACATTCTGGAAATTCTGTTTTTCACACAAAGCTAAAATTTAGATTTGGACATTTAGATTACATTAATAAGGCTGTCGTGGTGATTTTTTTTCTTCTTATTTCCATGTTCAAAAGAGGTCAAACATGTTTGGAACAACATTGAGTTTGTAATATTGTATAAGGATGAAACTTTGGAAGAATGCACACTAATTGGCCCATTTTCAGTCCATCAGTTCCACAGTTTTTCTGTCTCACAGGTATAACAGAGACGGTGGCCCAACTTGCATCTGGCTGGGTGACAGACAGGAATCTGCTTCACAAATATCACTACCATAAGGCCTACCTGATCCTGTGTGGTGTGGTCAATCTTCTCTCCCCTCTTGCCACCTCATACATCTTGCTCATGGTCTACGCTGTCTTCTTTGCCATCTTCTGTGGGGGGTACATGGCTCTTCTACTTCCTGTATTGGTGAGTACAGGCAGGACTGTTCATGTGCCATTGTCATTGCAACACATTCTTTCATGCATTCTTCATAGCAGTGTTGCAACGGTTAAGTATAAATGTGTAGCTATAGATAATACACTATAATTTAGTTAAGTTTAAAATTGAAATGCAAGTTGTCTTTGTTTAAGTTCTTTGGCACTTTCAGTGTTGGCAATGTTACCAGAAGCTTGAAAAGATGTCTTAGAGTAGTTATGAGCTCAGTTCTGTTCATTAAAAAGATGTGTGTGGACCGGCAGGGTGGGGACATCCTAATGCAGTTTCCTTCACTCATATTATATGTGCTCATGGAAAGGTATTCTTTCTAGTTCTGAGTCAGTGAGTGTTTGTGCTGTAATACTGCAAAGGGCATTGTAAGGAGAGAGAGCTAGATTGACAGGCAGCACTACAGTACACACCTTCTTCTGGAAGAAATCTACTGTTTTATCTTACAAATATTTTAGTACCTAAAAAACCCCTGGGGGAAACCGGATAGTTCAACCAAAAATACTGCAGATTCCATTGTTCTCACCCTCAAGTCGTTTCAAACCTGTATGAATGTCTCTCTTATGCTGAACACAAAAGGAACCAAATTGGAGAATGTAGGTTACCAAACTGCTCTGAAATGTTATTGCTTGTCCAAATGTAATATGCAAATCAGCTGTTCTATTATGAGTAAATATGAGTAAATTTGATCAAGAGAAAGACTGTAGTAAAGCGAATGGTTGTATGTATATATATATATATATATATATATATATATATATATATATATGATGGCTTATTAATAGATTATATACGAATATGGCATTTAAAAACTTTTTCTTTAATCATTAAGCCTCGTCCATACTCCATATCAAAGTTTGCTAACCAAAGTTCTATTTCTTCTCGTCTAGGAAGAGAAGCCATGATCTGATATATATCACCTGTCATAAATATAATTCATTTCACTGTTTGTGTTTTCCAGGTGGACTTGGTGGGTTCTGAAAAGCTGAACAACTCGATGGGGTTTTCGATGTTCTTTGTGGGGCTTGGCTGTCTCACAGGTCCTCCTCTGGCAGGTATGTGGAGTTTGGATCAACTCCTTGACTACATCATAGAATCAGTAAACATCAGAAGATAAATGTGGTATTGATGTCTCACAAAAATAATCAGCAGCTTTGGAAAGACTTGGCTGAACATGATAAAGCTTGCTTCTGTGTGTGTGGCTCAAGGGACACTGAGATTGTACAGTAGTTTCATATTTCTGTTTATGTGAGTTACAGATGGAAGACATGTTAACTCATCTAGCTTATTTAGTTCTCCTAATATACAGTATATATGGCTTCTTTTTATTATAACGTATTGCTAAACAAATTCCATTTGTCTACTTTCAGGATTATAGAATAGATGTATTTATGTGCTGCAATTTATAAACAAAATCCAGTCAACAACACAAATACAGAATCTCCTTATGTGGAACTGTACTACAGCGAAGTACAGTTCTTGGAAATTCAAGTCATGTAGAGGGGCCTCTTCAGGAAGGCGAGTATAGACCTTGCCCTGAACTCTGTAACACAGTCATGCTAACATGAACCATCTTGTCAGGGCCCCCTTCCACGGCCCCCCGCCCCCAAAAATAATGAGCAGCCAGGGAAGCAAAACTGATTTTTCTATCCTACCCAAGACCCGAGGCTGCTTGTATAGTGAAAACAAACCATGGTTTTAAAAGCATATCCAGTCAGAAAACAGGTATGGGGAGAATCTGGGGTGGAAAGTGAATAAAGTTTTCTACTTCAGTCCATCATCTTAAGTGTCAGGTTTTTTACTGACTGTTGTCAAGTATATTGTGCGAAGGAAAGACAACATGTAGAATGCCTCTTATTCCATGTTTTCTTCATTGACCTCCATTCATTATTTAAGGAAGACTTTCCATCTGTCAAGTTTAATTTACATGTAACCTTGCGTTTCATCCCAAAGGCTTCCTGTACGACTACACTCAGACCTATGACTGCTCCTTCTACCTGGCAGGAGTGTGTTATCTGTTATCATCAGTTTCTCTTTTCCTCGAGCCTCTGGCGAGGCGCTGGCAAGCCCGAAAGAAGCGGCTTGAGATGCTAAATGAAGAAATGATGTGGAGTAACGGCTGTTTCTGCCCGGCGCCTCAGAGGAATGGAGTTGTATAATAAAGGAATAAATTCAAAGCCATTTCACTTTCCACCATGTCATGTGGTTCACATTCTGAAGGCTGATCGGAAGAGGACCTAACCTGAACATTTGGTCGGGACCTCAGCGTGGCAAGCAAATGAACGTTCATTTGAATGCAGAGAACAGGAAGTTAATGCTTTAATGCAAACTATTTTGTTAGAGGGTTCATTAGAATGGATTGTGTTGAATTGTTTTTATATAAATTCATATAAACAAATAGTAAGCTTCTCTCCCCGCCACATTTAATGGCATTCAGATCAGCACAAGAACAAGAGTCTTTGTCACCACATAAGCCTTTATGTTACGGCACATGATGAATCGTGATCTTCCTACATTAGAAAGTTACTCAGATGCTTCCACCGATATGATGGTAAATTTGTATCACAGGACACATTTTACTCACTTAGGCAAATATACTAGTACTGAAATAAGAGTATTTTGTCAGATGGTGATGGGTCTATGCAATAAACCTATTAAGACTCTGTGTGCCTCCTTTCTGATACTTTAATGTGTGTTCATGTCTATAGATGTGTTTTCACAATGAAGCTCAGTACTGTGTAAAGGACTGCAGAAGGCCATAATGGCTGTCATCAACATATTTTGTCATTGGTGCCTCATTTGGAAGACATTTTGGATGTCTCTCTCTCTCTCTCTCTCTCTCTCTCTCTTTAAATCAGTCACACTGTCACTTACTACTGACAACAACCAAGATATTTTTTTGGAACAAACCACTGTGTGAATACAAGTGAATATTCTTCTGATGCCAAGATTTAGAATAATTAGGTCAGCTGGCTTGTGGGTTTATGTGTAACTGTTCAAGAGGCCCAGACATTGAACATTTACACGGAGTGTTTCTCTAAAGCGCAAGTCCTTTTTTACTTTTTACTTTTTTTATTTTTAGGTTTTGATTTTGGTGGTTAAACTACAGTGCACAGTTTGTCACCTCTGTTTGTACACAATGACTGTATTAATTATACCGTGATGCAAGCCAAAGATACAATGGAAATGTAATTTATCAATCTATGCATTTGAACACGTCTTGCGTCGATAGCAATGTAATGTTGGAGTTTCCCTAGTAATGTAGTTGTGTGTGAGCTGATGCCCTCTAGAGGTAAAACGGTGTACTGCTACTGGAATGCTGTTTCAATTAACAGGAAGTTCGTGTTCTGGAACGTCCAATTATTTGCTTTTCATTAAGTAAAGACAATTTACACTTTTTTTGTTTTTGTTTTGGGCAGCAAGCTTTTTTATCACTTAATTGTTTAATGAAAGCTGTTATTGTGTTTTTTTTTTTTTTTTTGGAGAAATGTGTTGGTTTTTTGGAAAATTTCTATAAATAGTTTTGAACTCTAAATCTAGCCTTAAAGACAGTCATGGGTACACAATAACACTATTAATGTCAATGACGGGCTTCACCATCTTTACTGTACTGTAATGTAAATGTGTGGTGCTAGCATGAGGGTTATTTTTTAAATTGTTTTGTTGATATTGTTCACAGTTGTCAAGATCTACAAGACTGGGATTAAAGAAACCTTTTGACATCCACTGGGTTTCCTTTATAACATTTGTTAATCACTGGGAGATTTTATGTAAATTATAAGGAAAATATAAAATAAAATAGTTTATCTGCAAATAGTTTATATAATCTTTGAAACAGCACTGTCTGAAATCCATTGACTGATCATTATTATTATTAAGGGCATATTAAAAAAATATGCATTTTCCTATAAATAGTTGTTGTCATTTGAAATGTGTCATAAAAATATTGCACAGTGGTGTAACAGATATCTTTATTAAGAACACTGCATATAGCACACAACAATGGTAAGCATTATACTTACATTCTTAATGCATCATTCCAAGACATTCCTCAAATACAAAAATAGTCTTTGTATTACGAGAAATCATAAGCATCCATTAGTATTAATACAACCCTGCTTAATTCTAAAATATTTCAACCAAAATTACTGCTTAGCTTGAAAATGAGCTGGTACTTACAGACATGTTTGCCAAGAGGAGATACTGCACTATTTTCATGTTTAATTTACTGATGAATAGATGTCCACAGTGCAACACTGATGTTCTGTGGACACAACAGCACATACAAATATGTATAGAAAATCTTATTAATCACATGCATTATAAACAATAATTAAATATGCTTGTTCAGCTGTAGGTAACAAAGGCTTTTCATCAATAACAAACCGTCTTAGTTTCACCTGAAGACGACGGTGCATTCATTACTCAGCAGATATTCAGATCTGTCCACCTGAAATAAGATTCCAAACAGAACATTGGTTAAAAAAATTGTCAGCATATATTATATTCTCACTATAGAGGCCGTTAGTGTTAAAATATCAATTTGACATCAAACAATGCTTAAGACTTGATTTAGATTCTGTAACATTATTTTAAATTGAGTTTGGACAGCATATTTCTTCCAGGGGTAATTGGGTGAAAATAGGAAATTAATCCCACACTGAAATTGGTTTAATTTACATGTAGGCTAATTAATGTTTAATTTATTTCAAACCCATGTCATGTCAAGTTTTGATGTTTGATTTGCATATATAACCTGTATTTTTGTCAATTTTGATGTCAATTTGATGTGTTTTCAACATCAGTTGCCCACTGAGAATGATTGTCATACATAGCAGTACAGGTATACGCTCACAATTAACTCTTTGCAGAGCAAAGTTTGACTGCAAATGAGTTTGTGCATTTACCTTGAGTTTCCAATCAACATTCATGCATTCATTCATTCCTAGTAAGATCAGAGGGCAGAAAGCCTATTGTGAGGCCTAAAATAGCTTATAGTCATCATGTGGTAGCTTGTGCAGAGAACTAAGCTGCAACCAGGAACAATGAGCTAATGTTTTGGACTGACAGACTTAATATGCTCTTTTCATTACTTGGAACAGTGCCTGAACTACACAAAGAAATGATGTAAATGAGGCCAGAGGACAGGCTTGAATATTACCATGGAGATCTACGGTTACCAAGTTACCAGGCCCATTCCAAAGCATCTGAAGACAAGCAAGTCAGTCAGAACTGTGGTAAAGATACAGGAGGAAACATTAGAGACCGAGACAGCTGCTTATTATTACCCTCACTGACATCTTATTCTGACAACGTGTGACTGAAAATGTAGTAAAATGTTATAGAAATAAATTATCACAATTGTTTCCGTTATATGTGTTAATGAAAATTGATTTTAATGTTAGCCAGTGCCCAACCCTTTCTGCGGAGAACAGATTTTGGTCAAACTATGTGCGTCACATCTGTACTCACAATCAAAGCAGTCTCATTTTAAAGACTGCGCTCTAATGAGGTCGCATTTGTCAGCCACATACGTCATCAAGGATGTCTCAGTTCAGAAAAGTAATTCTAAAATTAACTGTTCATCCCCGTGAGGCATGAATTATTGTAATTTCTCTTTTAATTTGGAATGCAATGGTTACTTTTCTGAAACGAGGCAGCCTCAGTGATGTACGTGGCTGTTAAATGCGGCCTTCAGAAGATACACAATATCAGTGTAAAGAGGAAATTCTAACAGTCCTATGAAGAGGAAAGAAAAAAAAGTAAAAGAACCTTATGCAATCATAACTTTTGGACACCCATCATAATTTAAACTAAGAAGTTCAACACGTCCTCCCACAATAAGCCTCTGGGTGAGCCTGTCTATAATCAACAAGGTTTACTGTAAAGCTAAATGATCAGTTCTAATGATTTTCTACAGTCATCTAATCATTTTTTTGTTTTCGGTTTCTTTCTGTCATTAGGACAAAATGCCAAGACAATTCAGTTGGAACCGAGGGGACGCTAACATTGACAGTCATAGTCAATTATGTTCCCAATGTTCTAAGAAAACATCACAACTGGGCTTTTTATAAAGTTATGATTCAAATTAACATTAGAACTTAAAAGTGAATTAACTGTAAGGATTATAAGGCTGACTAAAATACTAAAAGTAAATGTAGTGAGGCTTTAATTGTAATGAAGAGCTCTATGACATTACACAGGCTAAAAGGAAGGGTGGGATTGCATTTAATTTTTTA
Source organism: Carassius gibelio (assembly GCF_023724105.1). Lineage (NCBI taxonomy): Eukaryota > Metazoa > Chordata > Actinopteri > Cypriniformes > Cyprinidae > Carassius > Carassius gibelio. Next base: position 16,850,753 of record NC_068378.1, on the reverse strand, counting down.
TGTAAATTGTAAATTTTGTTGCTTTAACTTCAGTATTTTATAACAAAAATTAAAATGAAAGAACACCTATGACCTTATTTTGAAGACCTTAAATTATTATTTTAAATTTGTGTTTTGTTTGTTTACTGTCATTAGAACTGTTTGTATGATCTGAATGAAGCAGACAGCTGAACGCTTTTGATGATCTAAGGGATACTACCAATTCATTTTTATATGTGAATAACAGGTTAATGGTTAATGTACTTTTAAAAATACAACAAATGTAATCTTCTCAATTTAAAATAGATTTTTGCCCATATATTTATATAATGGAAGAGAAAACTTGTTTCAATCATGTTTCAAAATATCTTGTTAGAAAGTCAGAGGTTAAGAAGAACAGAGTGAAAAGATTATGAACATGACTTTCATTTTTGGGTGAACTGGTGCTTTAACATTCGACATGTTTAACATGTAAAATCACAAAAACAACAATCTCTTACTTAAAATATAACATGGATTTTTGCATTTTCTTCTTTTTCCCAGAAGAAACAAATAAGGTTTTTCAAACTACAGCCCAAGATGTTACAACCAATGGCAGTGTTCTAATTTATTTGCTGCAGTGACACTTACCTGCACCAGGTAGACTTCTGAAGTCTAAAGACCTGGTATGGATTAAATACTCCCTACTCACCACCCACACCAGAGGACTGGTCTGGATCCTCACATCAGAGGCCTGAATGAGCTGCTGGTGACGTGATGCAGCTGATCGGACATCTTACTAAGGGAAGGGAAGGAGGTGGAGTTCAGTTTCTTCCTCCTGATGAGGCTCCTCGCAAGCAAACTCCATGTTAACTTTGGCTGGAGTTCACACTGGCAGCATGTTTTCTTTCAGGGGGTTCTTCACAACGAAGGGTCAATTTACCACGTAGCGATAATCTTTTTCTCTTTGGGAAAATAAACGTTTAAGAAAACAAAACTATCAAAACTCGATTCAAGTCAGACACAATTTCGAAGGCTAAAAACGCTTTTGGCTTTTCTAAATCCTCTTCCTTCACTGCTTTTCAATGGAGCAAAACAAAATCATATCAGATGAAATCAAAGGGATGGGATAAACAAACGCCTGCTCCTCTGAATTGGAGATCACTGATTCGAGGTTGATTCAGGGCCTCTATCGCGTTGGCAGTTGTGCTGGCAATGCACAGTACAGCCGGACAGGTTACAGCAAGCCTGGATACTTCCAGATGACGGACACATAAAGGAAGCAGCCGTGAAGGTGCTGAAACAGAGACTTCAGTTTAGGTGAAGGTCTGCGCAAACATCGTCTCTCCACTCAGAAGAACGGCCCCCTTCTCCCTGATCTGTTTGAGGGTTGGGGGCAGCAGGACCCTCTGGTTACTTAGCATGTAGGGCCACTCCAGGACACAAGGGTGGAAAACACAGATCAACAACAACTTTGAGCCTCAAAAGAGCTCTCACACTGCCACGACTGATCCTGGGCCGAACACAAGGGAGGAGAATTTCTCTTTCCTGAGCAGAAACAAGCAATCGAGCAACAATTCCTCCCGAAACACAAACGAAAAAAGCAGCGGCAGGCGTTCTTCAATTGATTTCCAACGAATAAACATTTTCTCCCTCAAAGGAAACAATTTATTGATAGCGTGATATAATCAAATGAGGGGCCAGTGCACTTTTTGTGTGTACAAACAGCCATATCAAGAGCTGTGCAAGGAGTGAGTGACCGCTTCCTCTTTCTCCCCCAATCAAGAAATTAGGTAAATACAGCACAAATCAAGAGTGTCATTATTTCCGTTTAAATACGGGAACTGTAAGCACAAAAAAAAAAAAAAAACAATTACACAAGCAGGAAGATGCTCTCAGTGAGAGTACACTAACACTTAATGGAAAGCTCTTGCCCCTGTGCATCCAAAGGGCTCCTGAATCATTTCAAACAATCATTTCTGCTTCCAGCCATGTGAAGTCCACTTGTGGAACGGTCCATTTCCTGTCCTGTCTGGCCGAGACTGAACGTACAGTATGTCCATTTATTCATGTACACAGACAGCTGTTATATTATTAAACCACCAACTGATCAACGTTTAAAACACAATTTAGTTGGGGGGGGGGGGGGGTCAAACATGAAAAGATGCAATGGTGCAACGGATCAGTACACTGCAATAAGCTAAACAGACTAAGAACACAAATTTCTACTTCTTCAGGATTTGAGAGAAAATTGTGGACTGTCATTTTAAAACCATTCAAACAATGACATATAAGAACCACAACATCATGTTATATTTCAAACATAAATTGCTATTCAACTAAAAACATACTTAAATATAGGTCTATATTGTCAACTAAAATAATATGTCAATGAAATAAAACGTAGGACTGTCTTACAGCTGCACAAGAACTAAATTGTTAGGGTATCAAGTCAAGTTTTTTGTACAGGTATGTGGGCCTGAATTTTTTTAATGAGTTATACATATTAATTTCTTAGTGCTATCCACATGGCATATCTAGCAAATTATGGATGATTATGACAATATCACATTATAGGCCACTTTCACTTTACACTGATGATCTCAAAAGTCTGTTTTTACAGCAAATGCACCTTTTTTGTCTATCTTTATAAAGAGACCTCCATAAGAATATCATCAACAATATCACTGTAAATAGGTTTACCTGGAAAATTATGACAGTCCTATGGGGAACAATGAATTAAAACCAGTGTTAATTAATCAAATCAATTATTTGTGACCCATCATAATTTAATCTCAGACATTTCACACTATCCCATTTGAAAACAGAATTATGCTTCATTCAAAACCTTTCAAATGTAACCCAAAAACATGAAAACAATTATCAGAACAACTTTTTCTTCTTTAAACACAAACTGAATGCTTGATGTTATGCTTTGGTCTAAGGAGGGCTTAGAAAAATCTCTGTTTATAAATCAAAATACGTTCACAAATTATTTTTGAATGTGATAAAGGGGTGTTAAAATGCAGCCTGTATCAATCGATATAACACTGATGACATTTTTTTTGGCTACATATATTAAACCTCTGAAACGGCTTAATGTACAACACTAGCATCAACATGCAGTTTCAACATATTCTGTCTGTTTAAGTGGCCTACAGGACTGTATATCTATATTACACTCCCCATTACTGAATGATTATTCAAAGCATCAAGACACATAAACCAGGCTCCCATTAAATCAGATTAATTGAGAATCATGAACATGAAGGAAATGAACACTTCCCAAAAAAAGATTTCGTACAGGGATGACTGTCTGGAATCTGACTGAAATACATGTTGATAGGAAGTGTTGGAACTAGAAAGCATTTAATGACCAATAGCAAATGAAATTCCTATTCTAATATTCCTAATATCATTCTTTTAAGCAGGGTACAACTTATCACAAACTAGACATCTGAATAAATTGCAAATGAAAACAAATATATTGCTATAGAGCTAAACTTTGCTATACGAATTGGCCTTTTTCTCTCTTTTTTTTGTACATGTTTGGCAGAGCAGGTCATAACATTTGCTCTTTACTCTAGTACCACGTCTGCTTTAGAGAGCATGCAATTAAGAGACATTAAGAGAAGCTTGCATTTAACAACACTTTTGTGTGCATTATGATTGTTAAGATGCTCCTCGCACAATGATCATGACCAGGAAGTCCTCTTCGGTTTTGGCAAGAGCTTTCGCAGAAGAATCTAAGAACTGCTGAGAGAAATCACATGGTGGAAATGCATGCAGGACCCCAGTGTTGTCCTTATCTCTACTGCCCCCGACGGGTAAACTGATGACCCCGGCGGCCTGCTTTTGCTTCAGGTATGAAACCAAGTTGCGCAGGGGCCTCTGCGTCGATGCTGCTGGGTCCGAAGATGAAGTCTCCTCAGAGCTGCCTGGAACCGCCAGTAGAACCGCATACCCGCCTGGGCCTGCGACTTTGATGCGCCGAGACACTTCGTCGGTCTTGGGCTGGTCAAGGCGAAGGCGCTGTGTGATGCGTAGTTGTGTGACTTTACCGCCCGTGCTGCCGTCGATGAGGAGACTGCTGGCGATGCTCAGGTCCCCCTCCAGAAGGTGCATGCTGGCTGGGAAGTTACTGTTTTTCAGGAGCAGCATGCCATTCCAGGCCATGCTCAGCTTTCCCCCTGCATCCTGCTTTGAAGCCTGGCTTTTGGAGCTGGTCTCAGATCGGTCCCTCTTGGAGGGACCTTTGGCTGAATCGCCCGCTTTGCGCTTTCTCTCTGCCGGACTCACGCCGACACTAGACTCTAAGAGGGTGCTGCTGCTTTTGATGCGCTTTTCACTAGGGCCCCTGTCCAGGCTGCTGTGGCTCTCTCGTGCTGGAGACACACGGTCGGCTCTCGCCGGCCGCTCAGAGTCACTGAATCGTCCATCTCGACTGCTCCCTTCTGGGCTGCCCTCAAGGGATGGCGGTCTGCGACGACGGGCCGCCCACTCGCTGCTGCTGTCAGGTGAACACTCCAGATGTCTCCCATCCTCCATGAGCCGTCGCTTGCGTGCTGCTTCCCTGCCTGGCAGCTCCCGCTCCAGTGACCACGCCTCTCGCCGTCGCTCGCGCTCCAAGTGTTCGAGGGGCTCAAACGCAGGCATCCGTACACGTTCACGAATGGCAGGCGCAGGCCATTCAGCCCCAGCATACAGTTCTCGTTCCCTGAAGTGCAGCGGTGGGGGAGTTCGTTCTCGGACCCTGATGGCTTCGGGGGTGGCGCGATGGACAAAAGATTCAGCCACGATTTCATAATGTTGCAAAGGGAGGGGCTGCAAGAACTGCTGCTGATAGCGGTGCTCTGTGTCAGCAAAGTCCACCCTCAGCCTCCTGTCGGGACCGCCGAGGGGAAATCCACGCATGTGTGTGCAAGCCGCCTGAGCAGCATCCAGGCTTTCATACTGAATATAAGCCCAGGTGTCCCCTTTTCTGTAGTCTATAGTCCTGATAGTGCCGAAGCGGTCAAATTCCCTGGCTAACGCAGTCAGAGGCACCCAAGGTCCAAGACCGCCTACCCATAAGCGTGTGGTGGGGGTGGCTTTGCCATAGCCAATCTTAATGGGGTTTCGACCCACAACTTTCCCAGACATGCTCATTTTTGCTCTATGGGCCATGTCCAAGTTTTCAAATTTGAGAAAGCCATAGGTGCTGCTCTGGCCCCGACTTGGTCTTTTAATGTCCACCTCTGTGATGGTCCCAAATCGTTCAAAAGCTCTCCTCAAATCATTTTCAGTCACAGTAATATCCAAATTACCCAGAAATAGTGTGCGGTTGGCCCTCTGGTCGTCCTCTGGAGAGATAAAGTCCTCCTCGCGGAAAGGAGCAGCTCGCTCCGCGGTGTACGCGGGCCGCGCCCTGGCTTCATAAAAGGCGAACTCTCTCTCTCTTTCAAGCTCTCTCGGTAAAGGCGGGGGAGGGGGAGGAGGAAGCCGACCCAGAGCTAACTGTTGTAAACGGTAGTCTCTGTACCCCAGACCGGTTGGAGAGAGCGGCCTCTGTGTGTGCAAATGTCTGTGTCCTGCTACAGAGAAATTATCTACCGGAGATCGACTTCTCCTCCTGTTCAAGTAGACTGCCTCAATTTTCAAAGGACGGTCGTAGAGCACCAGCCGCCCTCGAGCGTGCTTTGCCGCTCGGGCATCATCCGGTCTCCTAAAGTTGACAAATGCGATTCTCTCGTCGTTGACTCTGCTGATTTTAACACTTACGTCGCCAAATTTTTTGAATTCGTGAAAGAGGCCGTCCTCGATTTCCTCGTCGCTTAGCTGGGAGCCGAGCTCGCTGATTTTTAAAGTTTTGTACTCACTTTCGTTTGGGGGAAGCGGGGCGCGCGGCTCTCCGCGCGAGTTGGTGCGCGCGGCCGCCTCCAAGGACAGACTCGAGGCGTGATTCTTGCCGCTCGAGCTCGCAACAGGGCTAGTGTAACCGTGGTTATTTCCAGTCCGACTGGATACATGTCCGTCAAAATCCCGTCCATCTCTTTTATCTCCGATCAGTGCCCGTCGTGCGGAACCCCCTTCGCTTTTAGATGAACTGTTGCCGTTGTTGTTTCCGCCACCAGAAATCGAGATAACCCCCATTTTCTTACTGGTCGGGTGGCTTCCTCCCCTGTCTCGTATATCATCCAAGGCCCTTGAACGCTTTTTCACCGGCGACCGCTCCTTCCCTTTCATCGTTGATCTCCTCCGGCTTTGCGCGGCTAACAAAACACTTTTTTACAGTTATGCTATCCTAATGTCGACGAATTTACACTAGCAAGTGTTTAATTTGTTCAGTGTCCCTGCGGCAAAACAACAGCATACGCCATCTTGTCAAGACTAAAGCACGACCCGCCCGTCGACTTAGATTGGTTTGAATCTCTGAGAAAAGTCAACGCCATTGGCTGTTTTGTCTGTCAATCAAGAGCTCCCGTACAGCGCCCAGACTCGGTGTAAACCATTTTAAGCTTCAAACGCCAAATATTTACCATTGCCACAAGAGGGGTGATATTTAACAAATCTTTGCTGAAGTTGTGAGGGTGCACTGAAAATATAATATCTTAGTTAAATCAGTGTTGATGCTTTTAGCTGATGCTAAAACTGGGAATTTTGTTTCATTTAATTAATCCGTTTACACTTCGTTTAAATTACGATTGTAGGCCTATAACGTTTACAAATTGTGAATGCTCAAATAAACATAACTGAAAACAAATCTCCTAGTTCACTTTATGTCCAACAGATGGTGATGTTTGCCTGTTCATTGAGGTGAAGGGAAGGGTCACGTAAACGCGGAGTAAAGTACAGCTTTTGTACATTTAACATTTTCAGGGAGATTCACCCGTATTATATATATATATATATATATTATATTTCACTATATTTCATTCAAGACAACATAATCCGGAAGTAGCCTACAAAAAAATGCTTGAGCTTCACCTCGGTTGTTTGGTCAAAAGACAGCAAGCAATTTATCTGTTTAGGAATTTAGGAAAATAAGTGCTTACAGATAATTCTAAGAGACAGAGAAATGCACAAGCTAACACATATTGTTTTGATCTATTAAAGTATCATTAATTTACTGCCAACATGTCACTTAAAGCTGCCTAATTTTCTTACTGCACGCCTGCAGCAGATCAATATTTTTCACATATCTCAAAATAAAGTTTTTTGGAATTTCATTGCTTACATTCAACTTAAATCTATCAAATTTTGTGTACTTATCTTGTGTGTCTCTCCTTTCACAGCCTACAACATTTAGCACACTATACACTCTCTTTGTACATTTGTCATCCCGCCAGTTTCGTTGTAGTTCACATCTATTTAGTAATGCTTCTCTTGTATTCCTGAACTGTATTTCTTTATCACATCCTTTAATCTGGGATTTAATCAGTTTGCATGTGTAGCTGGAGCTGGCTCCACTTTTTTGAAAGATCCTGCTGGAAGCTGTGGGTGTGGAGAGAGTTTTCTGTCGGCCTCCCTTTCTATCCTCTATTGGAACCACATGTCAACTCTCCAAAACACAGCACATTTCGCTAAACTGGCATTTAATGTGATCCAGTGTTTCTGTCATCCTCGATACACAAAGGAAAGAAGCAGCGGGAAATGCTTGCCCCAAAGCAACTGTCGATCTGTTTCCATTATGCAGCTGTCAATGCAGCAATGTTTTTCAACTTGAACAATTTTGTCTCATGTGTCATCTAAATTAAGTGAATCACCCTGAAAGAGTGGCTGGCAGGATTGGCATGCAGTCATTAAACCCAGATGAAGCCACACCGGTCCCATGGCTGCACAGAAATGCCCTCCTTAAGGCTGGTTGGCACTTGTATCAACAGAACACTTTAACTTCAGCTATTTCCCACAGGATTGGGATTCCAAAAACACATCAAACATGATCTACTGTATAATGATATTGAGTTGTCTTAGAAACAGAATTAAGCACGCTTGTTGTTCTTCAGAAGGTCTGTTCCTATGAGTGTCATAGCTGTTGTTAAAAGTCAATGTCACAGGAATTGAATGTTCAAAAAAGTTTTTACCTGGCACAGTTTGAATTAGACTAGTTTGAGTAGTTATTTAGAACCAGGTGCATTTCAAACCTTCCAAAAAAAATTATGCAATACATCCACCACATGGCCAGCTTCAGAAACTTGGGATTCTGCATTTCTTTTCAAGTAATGATTTGATTTTTGTCCAAGACCCTTGAATTATACAGTAGCATAACATATAAGTTGATTCATAATTCATTAGGCTTTGTGGTTCTTTCCAGCTGTCAGACCCCAGACCTAAGGTTGATGGAACAACCTTGGAATCCACCATCAGTCAGAGAGTGAGTTTTGTATAAGTAGGGCTGTCACATGCTGCAGATGTATCGGGTGACATACGACAGCCTTTACAGCCAGCCTACAGCAGAACATACATTTAAAATTACATATTGAATGGCCACGCACTCTCAAATACAAAACGTTTCACCTTACATGTACACAGCACACTAAATATTTTTTGTATTCAAATTTATGAGATATTTGTATGGATCCAAAAGTTGCCCGAGCCTGTACAATTATATGTTATACTACACATTCTGGATATTATTCAAGATTAGAATTATGCATGAATATAAAAAAATTTGTCGATACCATAATTATTTTCACGGATGATGGTATTAAAATTCTGTAAAATTTTGTCTAAATAAATAAAACAATTAAAGACATTAATCATTTTAAATGCAAAAAGTACATATTGGCAAAATAACATCTTAATGTTCAGGATGAAAAAATGGGTATTCTAAAGATTTCATTTATCAGTGTTAAGTTATTAGTGTTTTTAAAGATTACATTTAAGTGAGTGTTAGTTAATGGCTAAGTTAATCTAAAAAAAAGCGAGAGAAATAAGCATGTACAAGTTGATATTTAATACACTCAAAAAACTAAAAAGCTAATATCAGTCAATATGATAACTGATATGATACCAAATTATCATGCACTCCTAATTGAAATAAGCAATCAGCAACACAAAATGTGATCTATATTCAGAAATGCTTAATTCCTGCCACCAGAAGCACAAACTTATTTGCTGTTTTTAGTGGTGATGTATTTGAATGCACAAAGTCGGAAAATGTAAAATCATTTATTGGCTGGGGCTACAAATATACATAAGGGGCATACACTGACACGATGAGATTAACATTAACATACTTAAATAAACATGTTGAAAGTGACGTTACATACAGCCAAGTTTGGTGACCCATACTCAGAATTCATGCTCAGCATTTAACCCATCCAAAGCGCACACACACACACACACACACACACACAGCCGCCGAACACACACCCAGAGCAGTGAGCAGCCGTTTATGCTGCAGCACCCAGGGAGCAGTTGGGGCTCCCGGGGGCCTTGCCCAAGGGTACCTCAGTCGTGGTATTACCAGCCTGAGATTCGAACCCACAACCTTAGGCGAGGAGTCAAACTTTTTAACCATTAGGCAATGACCTCCCCTTGCCCTTCCCCTTTTTAAAATTTAAGTATCCCTGGAAGAATTTAATATTAAGGCAAGTTGTGTGCAAAGCCCATTATGGCTCATAGAATTTCAACAAACACATAAACAAATGAGATGCTTCCATAGGGAAACAGATCATCACAAAAAAAGACCAGGCAAAAAAAATTTTTTTTTGCAGTGAAAACATCTGGAAGCCTGCAAAAAAGAGAGAGATATGTACATTGAGCATAAAAAAGGTTATTTCAGTTGTGTGTTACTGAGTAACACTAACATGCCACTTTAGCAGGCATGCTAACTGCTAGTTGGCTCAGTGATGTAAAGACAATCACAGTTGCAGCTGCATGGTCATGTGGGCCAGGATAACAGGCTCCCCGGGTCTTTGGTTTTCATGCGCAGGGCCACCAGGCCTGATGGCTTGTATTCAGACTCTTGTCTGGGCTCAAAGGAATGGGCCCCCAGGCTTCCTGGGAAGCCATGGAGTGAGTATATACTGTTAATGCTAGGGTGGTGAGGTGGGTGATGATGATGATGATGATGATGATGGCCTGGAGATGCAGACATACCCATGAGCCCTGGTAGGTTCCCGTGAGGATGGGAATAAGGGGTCATACAGGATGATGTCATGGTTTCCGCCCCCAAAACACAACCACTGGCTGCTCCGCCTGCACCTCCCGTCCCCGCACTGCTTGGCCATAGGCTATTTTGCATCTTTGTGGACAGAAAAAGAAACACCCACACCCAACACACACACAAACATTAGTGACTTATTCTAATATAAAATGTATGATAATATCTGCATGTTATTTGAAAAAAAAAAGTTACGTTGCATTTAAAAAATTTTTTTTACTTAACACATATACAAATTAAATATTTAGCCTGTGCTAGATGGCAAGATTGATGGCATTACAGTAACAGAAAAATTTTAACGAAATTCTATCTGTGTTTCTGACAACAGATATAAATCAGAATACGCATGAGAATATGAATATAAATATTTCTCCAGCCAAACCAAAGCAACTCACCTGTGTGTGTGTTAAAATACTAGTCTTATGCTCTCTTTGTGTTCTGTGTTTGAGTATTTGTGTGTGTACCTGGTATGAGTCGGAGCGAGGGAGAAGGGAGATATCGTATGTAGCAGCAAAGTGGTTTGGCACTTCTTGTATTTTCCCGTAACGCTCTCTTTTCCTCCATTTGGCCCGTCTGTTTTGGAACCACACCTGGGGAAAGAATATCCATATATTAAACTTAATTATGGACTGATTTTAATATAGGCGCTGTCATAATGGAACACTTCGCCTTTCAATGAATTCAATGTATTAAATAAATGAGGAACATTACTATTACTGAAAGCATTTAAATCTGTGCAAAAAAATAGTGTATGCTGCCGCATTTAAAAAAGGTTAGTATATATTAACCAGATATTTTTTCCATATTAGTAATTATGCTAAGTTTATTTTAAAGAAATTAATTATTTTCATTTAGCCAGGATGAATTAATTTGATCAAAACTGACCGTCAGAACTTTGACAATGTTACAAAAAATGTATCTTTCAAATAAATGAAGTTCTTTGAACTTTGTTTTCATGGTGATTTTCACCAAAAAAAAAAAAATTGTAAACATTGATAATAACAAGAAATATGTGCACCAAATATTATTACAGACTATTAGAACTTAGACTATTAGACTGCTAAAAATTCCGCTTTGCATCATAAAAATAAATTAAATTTTAAAATATATTGAAATTGAAAACATTTATTTAAAATGTAATCATATTTCATAATATTACGTTTTTTACTGTATTTGTCATCAAATAAATTGTGCCTTTGTGAGAATAACAATAATAAATATATTTAAATATATTTAAATAATATCTATTATTTCAATTATACCAGTTTATATAATCTTACATTACTCATATTTGCATAACTAATAACCCGTCCAAGGAGGTGGAGTCTAACACACCTGCACTCTTGCCTCCGTCAGCTCCGTCCTCAGTGCCAGCTGTTCCCGTGCATACACATCTGGGTAATGCGTCTTTTGAAAGACCTTCTCCAGCTCCTCCAGCTGAAAGGTGCTGAAAGTTGTCCGGTTTCGCCGCTTCTTGTTCTTGCCTGAAAGGTCGATGGAGTCAGTGATGGAGTCTCCAGTCAGCCCACTGGACGGCTCTTTCAGTTTTCCACAACACTCTGAGTCTAGAGCAGGATATCCAAGGGCCTTGGGTACAGACTTATCTCCTGCTGACACCAAGACAGAATGAGTGCTGCTTTCAGAGTTACAGAGTTAGTATTTTCCACTGAATTCAGATCAGTGACAAATGTAAATACCGTGCACAGGCTGATTAAATGTAATTTTCTGTGTAAGCTTTTCTTGTCTTCTAATCTAAACTTAATGACTTATTTATGCATAGCCTGAATATTTTTCCTCACCTGATATACCTGGCAAGGCAAAATGATCTCAGGCTTACCAAAAACACGTCAAATATATGTTTTAATTACACAGCAAACAGAATTATATAATTTAAAACATTTAATTAGTACAAATGACATTAAGAAATTTATAAGTAGTTTTTTATAAGTAGCACAATTCCTGAAATGTAACTTTGCTAAAAAAAAAAAAAAAAAAAAAAAGAAAAAAAACGCTATAGCTGATCTGTGATAAATTCAGATATATATATATATATATATATCATATCCGTCTACAGTATGTTACTGTAAACATGTAAGCTATTTTGTTCATCAAGAGTGTTTATGTAATGTACTTCCTGGCTGTCCTGAAATCAGTGTCATAACTTTTTTTTTTTAAGTGGGTGGGGCAGGAATGTGTATTTGGGGGCGTAAATTCATAGAGAAATAATTGTGTGCAATAGGCAAATAAAATAAAAAATATCTTTACTTTTCATAAATAGTTGAACATTAAACCAACATTCTACACTAAATTTCTAAATTTTTCTTTCAAATATCCAGTATATTTTTGAGTAGGCCTATTCCACAAACTTTAAAAGGATAACAAACCGTCAGCAGAGCTCACTGAATGGCTTGAGTTAAAATCATTTTTTGTAAGCTCAAACGCTTAATTGAATAGTACAATAAAAATACATGTCATTACAAAATCCAGCTACTATGATATGGCGAGTTAAAATGTTAAGAAGTGAAAGAATTTTGACAACAACAAAAAAAGAAAAGTTCAAATCACTATAATAATAAACATCATTCAAACAGGACGTGTTTGCTTTTCTCAGGAGAATATGAAGGATGAGAAGAGCTCTTTTGAAAGGAATAAACCCGTCATAGTCCTTTACCCTAAAATGGGTGTTTTTTCTTTCATGACTACTTTTATCTAAAATAGAAACTTTTTATGTGTCCACTCCTTTGTTACTATTTTTTTTATCTAAAAGAGAAAAATTGTAATGCAATATTTGTATCCCTAATTTTCATGGAAAAGAAACTTAAACATGGTGTTTTGTAGTTGGATTCTCTTTTTTATAAACACCTTATTGGGATTTCTCAAAAGTTGCTCATTGAACAAAGAGTGATTCATTCTGTGCATGATCATAGGTCAATAAAATGACTAAATGATGGCTTTAATTAATTCAAATACAAGAGTAAAAGCCTTGTTCTTGAGACATAATAAAAACAATAATTATATTAAGAATTTTTAATTGACACATCTGCATTTGGCTCATAGTATTGTTTAACAATGATATGCTGTTTAGTTTTCCTCCGAAGAACTCCTCTGTAATCCATCTGAATTAGAGTGAAATGATAATTTAGATGCTCTGTAGATATTAAAAACATCGGATCTTGGGTCATAAAAATCCAGTTTGTTTTAAATTTCAATGTCTCTCCTTGTTTAGTGGTTAAGTAGTAGAAATTAATTATGGTTCTTCCTAATTAAAGTTTCACCAAAACAGAGGAAACCATTTACTAGAGCTACATAACTTTAGAGGGATGGAATTATAAGGCCTATATCTGATCTCTCCCAATAGCACAAGAACTAAAGAAAATGCTAAACTTAGTTTTAGCAACAAGGGATAGTTATGTACTGTGATTGATTTAGTGAACACTAAGCTAAAGAACACTTATCCATTTTATTTGAGTTAAATATCTCCCAAAATGTCTCTGTCGGCCTACAAAATATAGATAAATTAATCAAGATTAAGTTTGAAAACATGACAAAAATGTCCTTCTAAAATTATAAAGAAAGAGTAATGATGTATCAGAAACAAGTTTGAGGCTTTGACCCCAGCGCATAGCCTATTATTTTAGAAATGTAAACTTGCTTGTTTACTTAAGACATATGCTTAATATCGACATAATCGTCTATAAATGAAACTAATTCACAATCAAATCCTATGTTGGAATGATGAATATTGAAGGAATATTGTTTAGAATGTGTGACAGAATAATAAGGTTATTAAACGCAAACAAGATTGACCAGGCCTCAAAAGCGCGCACACAAATCCACGGCGATAGATTTGAATGATGTTATCTGGAGATTGTTTCTGACGTCGCAATATTTTATTATTAGGCCTGCTATATAAATTGAGACATGCGGTTGAAATCAATTATTCCAGCTCTATAATGAGGAGAAAACGTAACATCACAACGGTTTAAAAAGTTATTTAACCTCCTGTTTAAATAATTGTTTATTATGCTAGAACTTTATACATGTTTTTTTAATTAATAATGTGGAAAAGTGCGAGGACGAAATGCGCTATGGATATTGTGAGCGCAGGCCTGAACTTAAATTAGCCTGCTAAGAGGCGTAGCTCTTACGATCTGAATCATTCAGCAGTTATAAAATAATAATAAAAATAATAACTTATTTATATGACTCATTACTTATTATTCTAGCTTATTTAGAGTGAATCGTTTTATTACCTAAACAATAGAAACATATTTAACTTTTAGCTGTTTGGACACCAATAATACCAAAAATAATTATAAATAAATAAATAAATAAATAAATAAATAAATAAATAAATAAATAAATAAATAAATAAATAAATAAATAAATAAATAAAGTTTAACATTAAAGTTGGAAAAAATGAAAAATAGTTTTGAAACCTAACAGAACTAAAGAAGGCAAGCTAGTGTAAACAAAATAAGTACAAATAACCTTTTATTTTGCGGTTATTTATTTATTAGAAAACCATGAACGTTGCAACGAATAAATCTGAAGACTTTGACGTCGTTAACTTTTTTATTTCCCCAAAGAACCAAAATGATTCTTAATAATTGCTGAACCTAAAGTAAAATATATATATATAAGAGATTATTATATAGCTTATTTAGAATTTAAGTAGTTAATAAGTGACACACTTAACAAGCCATTTCCAAAGTGTTTAACAAGTTGAATTCCATATTGAACTTAATGCTGACTGATTGATCGAAAATACAAATTAATAGATACATTAATTATTGGGTTGAATCCATCTCCAGTCAGCACAAATATCACCACCTTGCTTGATGTGACATCATTTTAAGTGTAAATGTAATGTAATTATGCGTAAATAAAAAAATATTAATGATTTTCAGTCACATTCTAGTTGTTTTGGGCTTCTCAAGTGGAGTATTTAAAAAGTTGTCTAAACAGTTCAAAATTATTCAGTTTCAAATTTATTATTATTAGGCTGTTCCTCTTATTATGTCCTTGTTGTTATCACTATATATAGCCTATAATCTATATCGTTTACGGATAGACGTTTTGAGGTTTTCCTCGCTAGACATTCAACTTACTGAACTAGTTTTCACTTACCATCCGAATTAGTCTTATAAAATGACAAGTTCTTCTCGTTGATCTTGTGAGTTTTCTGGTCTTGGTTCATATTCTCCAAATACTTTGTGTGTTTTCCAGGCGAGGCGCGAGGAGTTGTAGGGCTGACGCCGTGCGTAAAGTCCGCAGAGCCGTCGTCAGTGTACCGTCCCACAAAAAACTCATGTCGATGAGCTAGAGTAAGATGCGGAGACTTTTGGAGGTCGTCACACTGAAAGAAAGCGCCGGAATTATGCTCCAAGCGCGGGGAATTCTCCGGCGTGATCCTGTTTGGAGGCGAGGAGAAAGACAGACAACTTTCAGTCTCCATCACCTCGTCCCGAGCACAAGAGCGCAAACAGTGAACTAGGATGCTATTAACAGGGGACAAGTTAGTGTATACGCGACAGAGATGGCAATTATTCCCCACCTCTTCATTTCAAGTGGGTGGGATTTAGAGAATCAGAAACAAAGAGCCGTGAACTGAGAGGGAGAGAGTGACACAGCGGTCTGATTCACGCTCAAATGTCAATCACGCGCAGCTCTCGTTTTTCTCCAAAACATTTTATCTGAATTAAACAACATTGTTATGCTAGTTTAGTCGAGTTATTGTGACTGGCTGAGCACTTTTTAACTTTAAATTACCAAAGTAGTACTGAATCCTGATTTGATGGATTTTGATCCAGGAACATTTTACGAGAGAAGCTGTCGGTAACTGTCAGAACTCAATCAAATCAGGGATCAACCCAGTAAACCCTGATTTATTCCGATTATGATATATAGCGTCTCCATCGATGACTAAATTAAGTTATTTTGAATTTAAGTAGCCTATGACTTTACATCATATATGCAACAGCTTAAATGCCATACCCTGTGGTATAGACAAAATATAATTCAGATATTACTCTGCGTTTTTGTTTTATTATCGAAATATATTGCGATGTAGGCTATAAGCACAATTTTAATAAAATGCAGGGAAAAATTTATGATTGTAATTAGATTTACACATGGAGACAACCTTGTGAAGCAATCCCAAGGCATAAAGTAACAGCAAAAATAGTAAACTGCTTCTGACCGAGATTTAAGAATTGAAAAAACTTTTTATATCGATATTTTGATTATTCCTATTTTCTACTCAGTGTTTTAAATTAAGATGTAGCCTATACAAACCAACATAATTTTATAGGCTACAACATTACAGTTGTGGATGTTTTTTACGTCAAAATGAAGTTTTCGAATAACCCTAAACTTGTCACAACTAATTAAAGGTATTTCAAAGCAAACGTCACATTCATTTTGTTTTAGAAAACGTAAACAAATTTATAAACTACCAGATAAAAATCAGCGGGTTTATGATATTATAAAAACGACCCAGTTGCATTATTGTACAACATTACATAAAATGTGCAATCTTTGAGAATAAAGTGTGATGATCATCAACTCACGTTACTTCTTTCCACTTCTATAGCAAAAGCACAAAAAGCCTATAGTAGATACAGAAAAAAAGACTTAGAGCAACCCGCTATCAGTGTACAGTATTAGGATTGTATCACTTAGATCTTTTTTTTTTTTTTTTTTTTTTAATTTTAAGAAGTCTTGTGTCCATTACCTTTTTCTACTCACCCATGTGGTTTTTTGAAATACACTTAAAAGTCCAGAAGAAAAGTTAAAGCGATTATCATAATTATCCATATTAGCTTTTTGTTGGTAACTCAAAGTTAAGGGGAAAATATTGTAAATGGCGGAATGTCCACAGAATTGATCCTAGCAAAAAATAAAATAAAATAAAATAAAATAAAATAAAATCATCTTCCATACAACTTTGTGGAACTGCTTGAGTTTGGACATCCAGAGATCAAAGAATTTCAAAACTGCTGATATTGACATGGCAGCTCAAATCTCTGCAATACATCTCTAAACAGAGAGCACTTAAACGACTCGCGCTGCTCTCCAAGATGTCTAACAGTTTTTTGGATGTCTGTTTTTTAGGCCACATGGAGCCAACCTGACGGACAAGTGTGTAAACATCCAGTCAATTTGCTTCGGTCAGCCCACATAAGAACCGTTTCATTCAGTGATGAATTCACCAAGCAAACAGACTTTGGGAATACGGAAGAGATCATATCACTTCCTCTGACAAGTTGTTTTCTTGCAATGCAAACTGCATAGGCTACTCTTCTGAAAACTAAAATGAAATACTGATATGCATATGACACTGACATCGTATTCGTCTTTAAAATTAAACATAGGCCTTAATCTCATTATGTTTAAATTATATCTTTTGAAAGTCAGTTACTAAGGTTTGGGTATGAAAAGGAACGTTATTTGTAATGGGTAGAGAGAAATTATGTATAAATAAAAAAAAAGAATTTCGCGTAAACCCTTGAGCAAATAGCCCACAAAAAGCCGTGTACAGAAGATATGAGGATGAAGAAGAGAGAGTTAATCAAAAGGACATGACCGGCTTGCCACTCGTGGTTGCAGTGGCGTGTTTGTAACCCAGTTAATAAAGAACATGACTTGGATTATGATGTTGTGGGAGATCTGGAAACATGGGCCAAAACTGGAGACCCTCTGAGTAGAACAGGACCACCAGTCTGTGAAACTAACCTACAGCCACCGATATATACACACATGTGCGAGATCAGACTGGAGAAAGTCGAGAGAGCAGCAGAAACAATGCTTTCTTAAAACAATACAGCTCGTTTTATTTAGCGATAGAATGCGTTCACCCACCCACACCATTTTGTGTGACAGCATGCCCCATGATTATGGAAATCTGTCCGTTTTTCTGTTTAACTATAGGCCTAGGTGTTTTCCCTGTGATAATGGTGGAATTAATCAAAAGCTTTCTGTAGTCCAGACAGGTTTGTACCTGAATTTGACTGACTTTCAAAAATAAACCTAGCAAGAGAAAACCTCACTGGAGTTAAAAGTGTGACAACTATCCCCACTCTCCCTTTCTCTCTGTGCTTCAATATATCTTTGTTAATGTGAATACTGAGTATGGAGTACACCCTGGACACTTTTCCTGTGTGTGATCCAGTAGCCTCAGCCAAGTTTTGTGATTCTGGCTCATGGTTAAATAGCTGAAATCCCATCACTCTAGCCTGAGGTGATGGTTTGTTCTTGAAGTAAAAAATACAGTTGAGAAAATGTACTCCAGAAGACACATTTAGAGAAAATATCAACTCTAGGTTGGCGGGATGGCCTCAGGAACCGGGGCTCTGAGATTTGGTGCTGACAGAGTTTGCGTGCACTCAACCAAAGCCATATCATTTAGATCTGCAGAAAAGCATGCAGACTAAGAGCTGATGCTTTCCTAATAGCCTGTATTATCTATACAATATGACAACTGGCATTGCAGAAAAGGAATATGCCCTCCTTTTATTTTAAAATGGATCTGTGTCCAATTTAGAGCAAGGAATACAGAAAAATATATTTAGAAAACAATGCATTTCAGAAAACATGTAGTTCTTGCATGAGTGATTGCAGCAGGTCTTCTCCTCCTATGAATTTCAGTTATAATCTACAACTGAGTATGAACTGAGTGAGAACTGACTTCTGAGTTCTAAAAGAAATAAAAGAGTTAATTTCAAAAGCCAAAGATATGTACAATATATCTCCATTCTAAAGGTTTCCTTCAGAAAAATACATTGTAAAAAATATTTTTGAAACTGTAAGTTATTATGTAAGATTATTAAAGTATACATGAAAATACTATTTCTATCTCTCCTTTGCGATTAAATTTTTTATTGAAAATTGCTTCAGAGTAAAACCTATGACAAATGTATTTCAGTGTAAGGTTCATAGTCAGTCCTTTATTAAAAGCCCCTGATAACCTGAACCCCTAGTCACCAAAACTCTGCAGCTTATAGATTAGGAGGAAACACAGATTTCTGCATAGCCGTAAATCTCCAGCGGCTCTTTGGATTTCTGGTAAGTCATCAAACGGCTGACCCTTGCTCCTCTGCTTGCTGTGGCTTTGTGGCCACTCTTGTTTCCTGAACCTGGGGCTGCTGAACCTGTCCCTGTCATGACCCCACGCAGGAAATCAGTCCAGTCTGTGGCCCACAGTCTCTCTCTCTCCCCCTTTCTCTTTTTCATCCACTTCAGAGCAAAAAGGGCAGTGTTGGATGTGACCTTTCTGAAACCTTCAATTCACAATACTGGACAGTAATATTATGCTTACCAAAAGCTTACCAAAGCAAAAAAAAAAATTAAACACAAGTCTTTTAGAAGCTTTTAGAGCTTCACACTACAGTGATTAATTAAAAATGAAGAGAATTTTTTAATTCTAAATTCACCAACATCCAAACATACATGGAGATTTAAATTTGGTGCTTTTTGCAGGTTTATATATAGGGATCAAGATGTAATTTCATCAAGAGCATGCATCATTAGTGTTTAAACAGGGAATCCACTGTGCTGTTAACAATCTGATTCACACACTCTGATCATGTGTGGAGGTCTTTATCATTCCAGCCTACAGGTTTGCATTGCAATATGTGGAGCAGAAAGGCCAGTAATTCAATTATGTGCCCTGCATGCAGAGAGATGATTCCATATAAAGAGGAAGGATTTTCCTCTGAGGGCTCTTTCTCTCTCTTGTTCTCCCTCTATCCAGCAGTTTGAAGGCCAGCTGAAGCCGAAGCTTTGATTGACAGCTGCCGACCTCAGGGGCATAACACACGATAGAGGGAGTCTGGGAAGTGGAAGTTTGTTACAGAAAAGCTCTGAAGAAGGGCCGGTCTGTATTTGTGTGTGGGAGACATTGGGTAAGAACAGAATGACTGTCCCACCAATGACCCCACACAATATCTCTGTCTCTCCAAACTGCATGAAAGCACTAAGAGATATTACCAAAGAAAGGTAATGTGAATGTAATGATGTTCAAAGTCAACTGTAAATACATTTGCTTTGAAGTTTAAAGAGGGATTTTTGAAAAGAACTGATTCTTGTTGGAATTGAATTAGTCATGATCCACAAGAAGTTGTACTGAAATATGAATTGGGATGAGAGGAAGAGGAAGAGGAAATGACTGAAAATGAATGGTGTTAAATCTAATGGTGTTTAACTGGTGGTCGATTCCTAATGGTGTAGGAAGAGGAAATTACTTGATATGATGATGCAAAATAAATAAATAAATATTCTATTTCAATATTTCAGTATTTCAATATTTTATGAATGACATTTTAATCTATCTATCTATCTATCTATCTATCTATCTATCTATCAAAAAATTAACAAAGTACAGTTAACGTAATTTAAATTAATTTAATTTCTACTTCCTAAGATTCAAATTCAAGATGGAATTCTGCATTCTGTTTGAAAACTCAGAAATGGATTTTAGAAGTCATTCTCAGTTAAAACCTGAATGGTTCACATCCCTGTCTACCCATCTAAAACATCACGCTAACAATAGGTACAGCATAAAAAGCTGAGTTTATTTAGCAGGCCTGAAGAGTTACGTTCATCATGCAATGCTCTTATTATTCCTGCATATAAAGCTGAGTGATTCTAATCAGTGACATACCAATAGATCCTTACTTTCCTCCACTCGGACTGCAGGAATCTGTAAACAGGCTCCTCGGCGAAACCAAGGGTATCAGTTGACCTGGCTGCTGTGGACGCACACCACAGCTAAAAAATAAATAATCTCTAAATGTGTTTATACTGAAGAGGGAAGCTGGTGGCAGAGAGTCTCTGTGACCTGTGGCTCTGATTCAATTAAAAGTGCTCGCACAATGATCATGAAGAAGTATCTGACGCTCAGATGCTCAGCCATGGGATTTTCATTAGCTGCAGCCTGGGGCAGGGACTCTCTCAGAGATGGATAAATCCAGATTTGGCCAGGCATCCTACTTTACCTCTCTTCTGTCCCATGCTGGAGCTTTGTTCTGAGAAGCCAAAACATTCCTTGAGCACCCTGGACCTATAAATGTAATTGTTCTGGTATGCCATTTGTACTGCACTTTGCCCTAAATCCTGTCAAACATATTATTCTAGATTTTCTTTTTTTTAGTAATTCCAGATCATCAAAAATATGTATGTCCATGGTGGTCTCTTCTGGTATCCTTTTTTATTTATCATATCAAGAATGAAATCAAAAGGGTCAAATTCTTTTTGCACACATTACCAATTTCCGAGGTCGCATCATGACCTCTGCTAGAAGTTGCAATGCCCTTGTGAACAGTACAAAGACACTAGTTAATCTTTTGATCATGCCAAAAATAAGACCATTACATTTTTGCAAGCTAAAAATAATAATTTATAGCTTGTCCATGTTGTGGCGGAGGCATCATTCATTCTTTCCTAAATTTTGTTTTCCCAAATAAAATTGATCCTTATATTTTTGACACAAGCATTGTGTCTGTTTCATGAGTCATGAACCTTATGTAGGCTGTGAAAACTTTCCAGAAAAAGTCAAAATGGGACGTTTCTTGGGTCAGCGCACCCATATCCTACCTTGCCGCTCCCATCAAATACAATGGAGGCCAAATGTCAGCCCTGATTATTAATGTCTTGTGTAGCTTTTATTATAATGATTGCGATTATGATAACGTTATGATTGGTCAGATTGCCTGTCAATCAAACTCCTAGCATAGGGTAAACTGAGAATAAAAGGCTTGATTAAAGAAAAATAATCTTTTGAACCATGTGTCTGTGCATGCCACAGACTAGAACAGCATTTTTTATGTAGGCATACTAACTACTTCTTGAATATAAATAGTTGCAATATAGCTCAACTTAAGCAAACTTGAAATCTACAGTGCAGAATGGAGGATAATGACCTACATATGCCCCATGGCTTTTGGTTGTGGGACTGGTCTGAATGCCAGACTGCGGCAGCTGTGTAAGCGTAACTGCACAGGAACAGCTTGGGTCATCTTCATGAGCCCCGAAGCTCATCCTGATGTCCCGAGGCACTGGACACGCGCTCTGACCCCTCTCAGAGCCACCCAGATGCTAGACATAATGCAAGCCTTCATATCCATGTCTGTCTATCTCCTGTATGAGTATCATATTCTTACATCCGCAGGACTGAAGTTGATTCTTTCAGAAAGGATACACACACACACACACACACACTCACAATAACATAGGTACATGTGTACATACACAGACTCACACAGACAAAAAAAAGCCAGCACATATACAGACTCTTCCGACAGCAATACAGCCATGTAGATTTCAACACTCACATGTTACTTTCACTTCCAAAAGAGACTGAGTGAATGAGAAACCACATCACACAACCTAACAAGAACATTACTACTATTTCATGTGAATTCAATCTTGTAAAAGACAGAGGCTGACCTTGAATTGGATACTTGTGGAATCAGAACCTAAACTGTTTGGAAATACTCTGCACCTAAAGCAATGGGAAGCAGGTGATGATCAAAAGCAGCATGATTAATGTTCCATTTGCTAAATGTCTCTTACTCAGGGATATATATATATATATATATATATATATATATATATATATATATATATATATATATATATATATATATGTATATATATGTATATATATGTATATATATAGTAGAGAGAAAGAGATATTTTTATTTTATTATGTACACTTGTCCACACAATCAACAAAAACTTAATATAGAAATACAATTAGGAAGAAGAAACAAAATGTAAAAATAATTATCTTATTTGTTAAGTGAAATAAAATGTACAATCTAGACAAAACATACAGACCAAAATCTTCATTATTCTAACGTTATATTCCCATTTCTACAGAAATCAGCCCACTCTACAAAACAGCAACAAAAACGATTTACTATTTTTCGAAAAAAGATTTCAAATGAGCATTGTCAGTCTAAAATGATTGGGTCAAATGTACACTAACAACGAACATGTTGACAAACCAAATCTTATGGCGATACACAGGTGAACACACACACACGGAGTCTATAAACTGTGCTCTGGAGACTTGCATCCCTGAAGCAGTGCAGAAAATCAAATTTATTGAAACACATCAGCAGCTGGATTTGCACTTCCGAGAGAGGGATTGCGTTACAGCCAGTGGAACTTAAACTGGGATTCTGGGAGTTCTGGATTGATGCGGGAGAGTGAAGATGCTTAGCCTAGATGTTTAACCAGCTGATTCACTACCCTGCACATACATCTCAGGAAAGCCAACAGTCCTTGTTGTGTAGACCTCGGTGTAGCATTATGAGAAAAATCCATGTAATTTTGCATATTTTTCGGTTGAATTTTAGATATTATACATTTAATTGCATGCATGGCCCACCAGTTAGAAAAGAATCAAACCAGCACATTACAGTTGTTTTGTTGATTATGGTAACCCAAGCGCAACAGTTTCAATCTTATTCCTCATATGTTAAAAAACTTTGCTTGTTAATTATGATTTTTTATAACATCATTAATTTATTACAACAAGCCATCATCTTGTAAATATATGTCTTTAATTGAATGTTGCCATGAACAAGCAGTCAGAAAACAATGAACAATGGAGTAATTTTTTGTTATATCCAATTTGAAACTAACCAAAAAAAATAAATAAATGGAATCAGTTGTTCAATCAGTAACAGCTCTGAACAATTCGCTGACTGATTGAAAGAGATTCAAAGTGCTCAGGAGTGATTTCAAGAGTGACTTATTAGTGTCATTCTTTTTTATTGTGAATCGGACATCACGGCCTGCACTGTGTGGGTTCTCGTCTGCAGGAAACGCTGGTGAAAGTGTTGTCTGAATCCATACATTTTAAAATTTATTCTGACTCCAGAATGGATCCCAAACATATTTATTATATTATAATATGTATTTCTGAAAAAGGCAGTGCGTTGCAGAAAGGGATGTCACTGTGGATTCTGGGCCACTTGCACAGATTTTGAGGCCACCTTGAAATCATGTTCAGTGGACATACTGTAAGTCTGTTAAAATTAGGGTACAAAAAATCTTGCCATAATTTAATTTCTTACATTTTTATTTGTAACAAGTACTACAGTTTGTACCAAACAGATTACAAAACAGGCAAATAAAATATAGATTAAGTGAAATGACTCAATTTTCAAGGTCTCACATTTTTTAAATATTTTTTTATTGCTTCTCAGCATCTGCATCCACATCCAGCATATCCGTTTCTTCTTGTGCTTCAAATATCTCAGTGGAGGAATATCCTGTTAAGAGAAAATCCTTTTATGTAGTTGCACACATACTTAGACACATATGCATGCCAAGGTGATGTCCCCACTAAAAGAGTCCTGGCTGTGACCTCTTCATGGCCAAGCACCCCCCGGACCGTAGCCCCCAGGCCCCTGTCTCCAAACGTTGTATCAGGCCTGCAGGACAGCTGTCCTTCTTCCCTTCACCTCAACTCTCTCTCCCTAGTGCTTTCAAAAGCTCCCTGTGTCACCAGACTGATTAAAACAAACAATGCTCATATTTTGGTATCTAATCCAATTGTATTCTTCTTCTTCAAACTGAGCCTGCAGCGTGTGGGGTATTGGGTGTCTGGGACCCCCACCAGTCCCCCTTTTCTATGGCGGGGCTTCAATTTCAAACACTCTAGGCCATCATATAGGGGGAGCCAAGCGAGTTGTCCTATGCAACTTTTATTTGACTTTGATGGATAAAAATAGGGACCAGCATTTGTAGTGAGCTTGTGTTAGTGTTTGGAGTATTCGTAACCATCGGCTGTTATGGGGATAAAAGGAAGGGCTCTCCCGGGGGTGTCCCTTGGTTATGTGGCCGACTGCTATGGGGGTGGATTGTGAGACTTACCCCATGTTTATTGTTTTATTAAAAGGGGCATGTTGAGCTTGTGGGGTCAGGACTTTTCCTGATATCCTGACTTAAAGTAGTAGACTTGTGTATGCATAGGTCTGAGCGAAAGGTCCTCATGCAGTCATAACTACAGACATGGGATTCGCTGGGCTTTGTTTACCATCTGTAGTTAAATCCCACTATCAAAAACGTTCAGCTTGATAGCACTTGGCTCTTCACTTGAGTCTTCCTCTAGATGATTCGGTCCCTTCGAATGTTGCCAGGTTATGACAAGAGCATTCTAGCATTCATCCCCACTCCCTTCCCCAGAAGATAAACACATGGAGATTTAAGCTGTAACCAGAGCCGTTCGGAGAATTCATGCAAGGGTCAGCAGCACACAGTGCTTCTAGATAACAGCCGCATCTCAAATATGTGGCCCGAGTTGCTCCTTTAAAGTCATTATTGGTGCATTGCTGCATGTTTAATAGACTTTACGTGAATACAGTGCTTAGATGATCACATTCAACACATGCAAGTAACTTTAATTACAACGTGAATTATCTTTACTTGCAGTGTTGCATCTGTATTTGTGAGATCAGCATCATCAACTTTGATTAAAGCAGAAAATAGACAGTTCAGTTCATAGAACACAAATCAGGACTTTGGGGATGAAGCTTTCAGGAGAAATCAGCATGACGTTTATAGCACCCTCTAGTGGATGATACACTGCCATCTCATTGTAAAACGTAATGTGGACTCAGTCTAGCTTTCAGAAGTGGATTATCCTTTGGCAAATCCATTTAGATATCTTCTGGAATCCTGGAGTGGCATCTATTCATGCAGTTTTATTGTGTAGTCCTGGCCTTTTTTTTAGTGAGCTTGATTCTTCATGTAAGAACAAAGTTCAAATTCTTTAATGCTGATCTAAGTTTATTTACTGGACTGTAAGAAAAACTTAAAACCCCTCCCTAGTGTTCATGTTGCAGTGTGAATCATACATGTGTCACTGTTCAAAGGAAGCTCAGAGAATCAAGGACTGTACGCCCTCCCCACAAACAAACTGTTTTCGGCCGTCTGGCAGATGGTACTGCAGCACTGAGTCAACAGACAACCAAATTTCAGGAAATCCTGTTTAATGCATTATAACTCCTTCAACTCATTGATTGATCCTTCTGTCTCATGGACTGATTCTCTCTCTCTCTCTCTCTCTCTCTCTCCTCTCTCATTTCCGGTGTGACTGGTTGAGCGAGGGTGTGGGCGCGTGGTGCAGAGCAGGTGGTGTGAGTGAAAATCTTTTTTCTCTCTTTTTTCTGCTTATTTCTTATTTTTGTTGTCTGTTTTGTTATTTGTTATTTGTTTTAGTTATTTGGAGGGTCGTGTGCTGTCCGTTAGTCGGAGGCATGGCGGCCCAACAAACACAGGTGTTGAGTTCACTCACTAGACGCCATGGAATTAAAGTGGCGTCAGCTGTGAGCATTGAGGCATGTTGTTTGGCAATTGGAGAGTTAGTTGGACATTCTAGCGTTTTGTCCGCGTCTAGAATGAACAATGCGACAGTAGTTTTCCTAGATAGTGTAGACAAGGCAAACGAGTTGGTTGAGCAGGGAATTGTCATTGATGGGGAATTTATTTCAGTTCTACCACTTTCTATGCCAGCGAAAAAGGTAATCATTTCTAATGTACCACCCTTTGTCAGTGATGTGATTCTAACGGAAGCACTGTCGCGTTATGGCAAACTGGTGTCACCGATAAAAAAGATCCCAATCAGTAGCGAGTCGCCGTTGTTGAAACATATCGTTTCATTTAGGCGCTTCGCATACATGATAATTCCGGATGACGCCGATCTAGATTTAACTTTGAATTTTCGAATTGAGGATTTTAATTATTCGATTTTCGTCACGACTGGTCAAGCCAAATGTTTTGGATGCGGATTTAAAGGTCATTTAATTCGGAATTGCCCGAACAAAACTGTTGAGGGAGAAAAAATGAATGAAGTTGTACAGGGTAAGGAAAATGATGGGAAGGAAGTAAATGTGGAAGGTTCGGTAGAGGTGGAGAAGGTGGTTGATCGTTCAGTAGAAATTGAGGCTGGAATAGCTTCATCTCAGATTGATCAAGCGGATCCAATTCCTAAGAGTTTACCCACAAGTAGTGTTTTAAGTGTTTCTGATAGGGTGGTTTATCCTTCAGAAAGCAAAAAAGCTGCAAATGGTGAAGGTTTTCAAATAAGTGTAATGGCTGAGGAAGCACAGTTGACACCAGAACAAGAGCAGTTTTCCTTCAAGACACCACAAAAAAGAAAGATGAAAAATAAAGTGCTAGATGTAAAAATCAGTAAGACAACTGAACTACGAGATGAAGATACTCAAGATACGGAAAGTGACAGTGATTCGTCTGAATGCAGTGAGGTTTTTTCTCAGGGTGAATTTAATGTACGGAGTTATGATCTTGAGGACATTAAATTGTTCCTCAGGTCAACAAAAAATAAAAGAGGTGTAAAAGTACAAGAATATTTTCCTGATTTAAAACAATTTGTGGACCGGGCAAAGAGTTGGATGGCTAGTGATTCTTTTACTAATAAAGAAGCGTATAGATTGAAGAAAATAGTGAGAAACATAAATATCGCACATAATAATGATGTTGTATAAGTGTAAGAAAGGGAATAATTTTTCCTGTTGGTATGTTGTGTTGTTTTTTTTATCTTTCTTTGCCTTCATTATGAATGAAATTCATATTGCATCCATGAATGTTAATGGGGCAAAGAATGTGAAAAAAAGAACACACATTTTTCAGGAAATTGATCAGAAAAATATAGACATAACTTTTTTACAGGAAACTCATAGTAGTGTTGAGAATGAGGTTGACTGGATGAAGGAATTTAGTGGATTATCCGTTCTGAGTCATAATTCAAATATAAGTGGTGGGGTGGCTGTTTTATTTAATACAAAGTTTAAACCAACTTCGTATGATGTAGTGGAAGTTGTGAAAGGCAGACTGTTAAAAGTTAGAGCTTCTTATGAAAATTTTGTGTTTGTTTTTATTTGTGTTTATATTCCTACGGCACCTATAGAAAGATTGCTTTTTTTGGATACTCTTTGTGCAACACTGAAAGATTGCAGTTCTGAAGATTTTCTCTTTTTGGGTGGTGATTTTAACTGTACCGAGTTGGACATAGACAGAAATCATGTTGAACCACATATGGCCTCACGTAAGAGGTTAATTCATCTGATTGAGAAATATGATTTATGTGACATTTGGAGAATGAAAAATGGTAATGAAAAACAATACACATGGGCCCACATTCGTGATAATTATATATCACTGGCAAGATTAGATAGATTTTATGTATTTAAACATAATTTGAATTTATTTAACAAATGCTTTATCACACCTTTGCCATTTACTGATCATAGTATGGTAAGTTGTAAGTTTATTTTAAATTCAGTAAAATCTAAAAGTGCTTATTGGCATTTTAACACAAGTCTTTTAAATGATAAATTATTTATTGAATCTTTTAAATTTTTTTGGAAAACTTTTAAAGAAACAAAAATGTCTTTTAAATCCTTACAGCAATGGTGGGATTATGGAAAGGTGCAGATAAAGCAATTCACACAACAATATACTCAAAATGTTACAAAAGAATTTAATCGTTCTGTAGAGTTTCAGGAAAAACAATTAAAAGATTTACAAAAGTTGTATCAGTCCTCGGGTGATAGTAATATTTTGGAAACTTGTTTTAGAAAAAAAGCTGAACTTAAAGAGCTATTAGAGTTTAAAGCACAAGGTGCTTTAATTCGTGCTAATTTTTTAAACATTGATCAGATGGATGCACCTTCCAAGTATTTCTTTGGTCATGAGAAGAAAAACGGACAGAAACGTTTAATTCATGCCCTACGTTCTGAGGATGGCATTTTGTTATATAATCCCAGACAGATTCGTGATGTGGCAACAAGTTTTTATCAATCCCTGTACAAAAGTGAACTTAAGCCAGAAAATAAAGGAAAATCTCCTTTTCTAGAGGATTTACCAAAGATCTCAGAGGAGTCCAGTGAAGAACTGGAATGTAGCCTAACCCTGGGAGAGCTGTACAAGTCACTCCATGAGATGGAGTCTGGGAAAGCTCCGGGTATAGATGGGCTTCCAGTGGACTTTCTGAAGGTTTTCTGGTCGGATTTAGGAGGTGACCTGCTAGAGGTATTCAACGACAGTTTGCTGAAGGGTGGGCTGCCATTGAGTTGCCGAAGGGCAGTAGTTACTCTCCTTCCGAAAAAGGGGGATCTTTCGGAGATCAAGAACTGGAGGCCGGTATCGCTTCTGTGCAGTGATTATAAGTTGCTTTCTAAAACTTTGGCTAAGAGAATGACTAAGGTAATGTCACAGGTGATCCATTCTGATCAATCGTACTGTATACCGGGTAGGTCAATATTTGACAATATTTCTCTAATTAGAGATGTTATACAGGTTTCCAAATTATTTAATATCAATTGTGGTCTGCTATCTCTTGACCAAGAGAAAGCTTTTGATCGGGTTGAGCATGATTTTTTATGGAATATTTTAGAAGCTTTTGGTTTTAATGAAAATTTTCTAAACATGATTAAAATTCTTTATAGTGACATAGAGAGTATAATTAAGATTAATGGTGGCTTATGTGCTCCGTTCAAGGTCAAAAGAGGTATAAGACAAGGATGTTCGTTATCTGGAATGTTGTATTCTCTTGTCACTGAACCCCTTCTACAGAAAATCAGGAAGAAGTTAGAGGGTTTCAAGATACCTTTATGTGATTTTAATTTTTGTTTATCAGCCTATGCTGACGATCTCATAATAGTAATTAACAAACAAAGTGATATAAATGTTTTATCTAGACTGATAGAGGATTTTGGAAAATGGTCGTCCGCAAAAGTCAATTGGAAAAAAAGTGAAGCGTTTTTATTAGGAGATTGGAAAGAAGGGAAACCAAGTCTTCCTGAAGGTTTGTGCTGGAATAGGTGGGGTTTGAAATATCTAGGGGTGTTTTTGGGAGACGATAACTTGTTACAAAAGAATTGGGATGGTGTATTACAAAAAGTTAAAGGACGGTTAGATAAATGGAAGTGGCTTCTACCCAACATGTCCTATAGGGGTAGAACGCTTATTGTAAATAATTTGGTTGCCTCTCTTTTATGGCACAGATTGGTTTGTATTGATCCTCCTGTGAAGCTAATCGCTGAAATTCAAGTGGCTTTTGTTGATTTTTTTTGGGACAAACTTCACTGGATTCCACAGAGTATTTTATTTCTACCTAAGGAAGAAGGAGGCCAGGGTTTGATTCACTTACAGAGCAGGATTGCAGCTTTCCGACTGCATTTTTTACAAAGACTTCTTGATGGACCGATGAATGTGAGCTGGAGGGCAATCAGTTGTGCCCTACTTAAGACTGTCGGAAACTTAGGAATGGACAAATCTCTTTTCCTAATGGACCCTCAGTGTTTGGATCTCTCGAAAATGCCATCTTTTTATCAACATCTTTTTAAGATTTGGAGTCTTTTTCAAATTCAAAGGACTGAAAATTTTCATTCAATTTTTTGGTTACTGAATGAACCCTTGATATTTAATGCAAGATTAGATGTTTCTGCACCTAATTTCCTACCAGGATTTAATAGGAGTTTACAAGACTCAGGAATTTATGTTTTAAAACATTTACTGTGTTTAACTGGGCCTGTTTTTCAGAATGTAGAAACTTTTACTGAAAAGCTTGGAATTCGATCTGTTCGTTCAGTTTCTCGTTATCTGAATAAATTGAAAGAAGTGTTTACAGATGAAGAAAAATTGATGTTGGAGGAATTCTCTTTAGGAAATAATATCCCTGACAATGAAGATATGTTTCCTTGTTTGTTAATTCAACCAAAAATTGAAGAGTGTTCGGGATGTTTTTTTCAACAAAGAAAGTTTTCATCTGTTGATTTTTTTTCATGTGTTGGAAAAGAGCTGTATAAAATGTGTGTGCTTGTTCTAAACAAAAAGAAGTTGACTAATAGAGTTGATACGCCATGGCGTGCTGTGTTAAAGTTGGGTGATGAGATAAGACCTGAATGGAGAGTTTTGTACAAGCCACCATTATCTAAAAGAACAGGAGATTTGCAGTGGAGAATCTTGCATGGAGCTGTTGCAGTGAATTCTTTTATTTCAGTTTTAGATCCAAAGAATAACTCTGGTTGTCCTTTTTGTTTAAAAAAAGAGACTGTGTTTCATGCTTTCATGCAATGTATCAGACTTGGACCTTTGTTTGAGATGGTAGAAAGACTGTGTAATAAGTTTAAAGAGTGTTTTTATCCTGAGACTTTTATTTTTGGTTTTAAATATGATCAAAAAAAGCGAGTTATTTTTCAATTGTTAAATTTTATTTTGGGACAAGCAAAGTTGGCAATATACATGAGTAGGAAAAACAAAATAGAGAAAAAAAGCAATGATGATGTTGTTTTTGTTTTTAAATCATTACTTAAAGTAAGAATTTTGATTGATTTCAGTTTTTACAAAGCTATGTGTGATCTTTGTACTTTTAAAATGAAATGGTGTAGTTGGGAAGGTCTGTGTAAAATTGATGATGATGATGAGTTATGTTTTTGTTTTTAAATGAATTTTTTTGTTGTTTGTTTTTTCCTCTCTAACAAATTATGATGTGAATTTATAGAATAATGTGTGAGTTGGCTAATGGTAAATAAAGTTTTGTTTAAAAATCAAATCTCTCTCTCTCTCTCTGTCTGTCTCCACACACACAAACACACACACACACACACACGCACACACACACACACACACACACACACATATTCAGTTTAATGAACAAAATAAACATTCCTGAGAATGCTCATTTGCTCATTTAAAACATTGAAAACCTAAAACGTTCCCTAGCAGGTCTGTGAAGTAACTTTCATCATTATTTGCTTTTGGCAAACCTGATGTATAGGTTGTCACCCGCATGATGTCTTAAGAGCCTGGAAAATCACACAAAATGCACCACCGGGCCTGTTTATGAGATATGGCCCATTTCCCTGGACTCCTTTGCAGTAATCATGTTTTTTTTTCTTTCTTTCTTTTCTTTACATTTTTTTTGCATCCATTGGGCCAAAGCACAGATCTGACCTTGCAACTTCAAACAGCAAGAAAAGAACACCAGACCTGAGAAATACAGCCATATTCATTCCCTGTAATGACCGTGCTGCTTGAAGTCTGAGACCTGACCGAGAGTAAAAGAAGCCCACAACTGTATATCAACTGTGCAGACTACAGAATTACAGCCCCTTCCTGCACATTTAGAGCTGAAGCCAAGGTTGTTTATAGCTATAATGGTGCAATATTGCCTGTTTTCAAAAATATGGCAGCTGGCAAGGTCTAATGTAAAAAAGATGACCACAATTGCCCATTCTACATCTGTAAGGCTGCTGTAAAGCCATCCTCTCCAAAACAAATCCACTTAATTAAATTCCACTTTTCCCAGCTTCATTTTACAGTTAAATGCGTGGATAAGCACTGAACCATGTAGAGGCCTGACTGGTCTATAAAGTAATTTGTAGCTTGAAAAACATAGCTTATATTAACACGGATCATTACAGGTAGCATAAAATCTTTGGCTTCATACTAGAAAAGCTGTGAGTAGCAGGCTTCTTCATGTAGACAGTGTTCATGTCTTTATTTGATGGAGAGGAGCAAAGAATCAATAAAGCAATAGAGCACGAAGACAGGCAGGCAGAGAGAGGAGACATAATACTGCCCACAGCAGAGCGGCTGTGGCACACTCATTTGTCAACACTGTATTTGTGTGTGTGTGGAAAGAAAGAACGTGAGAGAGAGAGAGGAAATATGACATAAAAAGTACAATATATTGGTTGGAAAACACACACGCAATCAGTGCATTAAGTCACATCTTAGTATAGCAGGTTAGACAATTATTCTTTTTTTAATCTTATCTTTAAATAATTGTATTTATTTCAAACTAGTATAATTATTTACATGTTCCTTTTTCCATAGAAATAATCACAGTCATGGTGTATTTTCTATCCATAAGTCTGGTGTTCATCTGTTGTGTGGACTTTTGAAGAAACTCTTTTGGAAGGTGGATAAGCCATCATCCTGAAACCTAATTTACATCGGTGTGTGATCATCTAAAAAGCATTACACTTTGGACCCAGGGGAGGATGGGAGTCAGGCAGTGGGTTCTTTCTTCTGCAGTGTGTGTTCTTCTTCAAAAGGTGACCTTTACAGTGCTGAAAGAGCCAGAGTAAATCTCCCCATACACATTCACCCACATCTCACCTGCAAACACATTGTATGCGTGATGTGTGGGGTAATAAAACACTACTTTTTGAATGAGTCTGATGGATTTATTATTTCATCCTCATACTTAAACTTAAACGAAGCATACAACCAATGTTATAAAATTATTATTTTTTTATAATTCAATATAGATTATACAAGTTTTGCTATATAAACAATCTTGATTAAAATGCAAATGCAAAAGGCTAAAAATAAAAATGTATAACTGAGAACCACTACTCTAGAGTCTAAGACCATATCAAGTGACTACATGACAGTGAAACTGATTTTGACTTGACTTTAAGCCACAAGAGGGTGCTGAACATCCACTGTCTGCCTTTAAACATGCATACAAAACGGTAAAAAAGTTATATTTGCGAGGAAAAATTATTTACTTGAAATCATAGTTGTGGTCTATAAATCATAAATCATAATTAATAAATCACAATTGTGAGATAAAAAGCCACAATTGCATTTGATAAAAAAAAAATACTTTTTTTATTGATTCTAAGCTTATGCACTGCTGCAATTGACTATTTTCTTCACTAATGCTGGTTTTTGAAGGCGAAATGGGAATGATAACTGTTGTTTTTGGGCGCCTCATTCCATTAGTGCTATTTTAACATTGCGATAATGAGCCTTGAGACTCCATGATAATGGAGGTTTTTATTGCTGATGACCATTAGTTCTGCTTGCTAGCATATGTCATTATCAGCAATTGTTCCAGCCATTTGCTGTCCTTAGATTCCTGGTCCTGGACCATACAGGCAATTATCTGTCTCACCTGCAGCATATGTCTTGTTCCTGACTGGTTATACAGGGGACATGGGGCTAAAATAACATCAGCAACAAAACTGGCTCAATCCTTTAGATCTTTATGGTCTATTCAGTAACTGAACAAAACCAGTAAGAATCCTGTACACCAGCTTTTCACTTTAGAAGACGTAACTCATGAACTGGTGTCATGTGGATTACAGTACTTGTGGATTATTGTGATGCTTTTATCAGCTGTTTGGACTCTCATTCTGACGGCACCCATTCACTGCAGAGGGTCCATTAATGAGTAAGTGATGTAATGCTAAATTTCTCTGAATCTGTTCCAATGAAGAGACATTGACAATGAAGAAACTAAATTTAAAGAGTACATTTTTGAGGGAACCATTCCATTAACAAGCCTAAAAACAAGCTTGGTGTATTCATAGAGAATAATTATTTTATTAGAAAGAACATTTATTTTAAAAACAATGTGAGACAGAATTTAAAACACACAATGGCTACATATTATTCCATTTTCTCTTCACACTTATTTTCGTTTCATCGTTTCATCTCTCTCCTTCCAGTTTTTTTTTTTTTTATTTGTTTTTTATTCTAGTGGAGAAATATGCACACGACTGACATGGTCTCAATCTGAGCAAAAACACTAGTATAACATCCAGTAGGTGGCTGATTTCTGTTAGATGCTTTGTTCCTTTATCAAAGGCCGCTCCATGTGTAAAGACCTCCTAGTCATTAAGCTGATGGATGGCCACATGGGGCTTTAGGTTGCAGATTATGAGTGAACTTTGCTGAAGAGTATTCCATCTAATGGAATTGCAGTCGTGATGTGCAATTACACACGTATAATTTGAGTCGATACGCTCTTTTTCCATGTCTTGTTGTAATTTCTCTGGCATCAAAATAATTCATATAGACATATGCAATAAAAAACAACACAAGGATTTGGCTTTATAGACAAATACGTACGTGATAAAGGAACTCTTTTTTTTTTTATTCATGCAGCTTTGGAAAATGCACATCTGATTCATTGCACAATGGGTCATCAAACACAATATAAAATCCAGCTTCTGACTCATTGATATGTTCTTTTCCACAGTGCATTTAAAGCATCATGACAAAATTAGACCTGTATTATGTATGTATTTTTTCAAAATAAAACCAGAATGGCTCCAACTGAACAGTTCATATTAATAAATGCTTCCGTTAGATTGGAGCCTTACATAAGCGAGACATGCTCGTATCACTACACTGAGTGGCATCTCCCAGACTCTAGAGGGCCATCTGTTGGGTCCTCACACCTTCTATCTCTGTAATGAGGGCTTAGCAGTGGTTTAACCCTCTCTCATCACTGCCCATATAGTGCCTTATATAACAGAGAGGCATATTAAAAATTACTAAAGCAGAGATGGCTGGCTGACAAATAATGCACGTTAGGATTATTATATGCACTTATTCTGGACACTTACCTCTACAAGGGCACTGTAGCACTAGGATTTGATGATGCACACATAATCATTAATCAAATTAGTTATTGTGACAGTCTAAGACTATTATCATCACAGTATTATTATTATCAAGAGCTCAGAATATTTCCATGATTAGGATTCAATGGAAAATAAAAAAGGCAGGAGGTGTGAATCACAGACAACACTTTAATATTTCATGTAATTTAACCTTTTATCATGGTGATTTATAGTGCACAATATGTTGGTAAAACATTTCTTCGAAGCTTTATATCCATAAAAAAAGACATGAAACCAATTATATAGTCAATACAGAATGGCTCCTGATTGTAAGTCATAGGAAGTGAGTTGGAGTCAAAACCATTCGGTTAGAAATCAAAATGTCATGATGTTCTGGATTCAGTCCTTATGGATTAAGCAGTGCTGAAGGATGCATAAAAAATTTTGACAGCAGAAAGCTTGCAGTTTCTCTGTTAACAGTGTGGATGGAAAATCTATTTCCTGCAGCCTTTACAGTACAAATGAAAGATAAATCTATCTCTCACTCACTCTCATATCTTGCTTAGCAAATGTCTAATCCTTTCATGTTATATCTGTGATTCAAAATGCGCAGTGTAAGCTTTATTATGCAGTGTGTGGGTTTTCACTGAAAATGACTATTGAATATGAAGTCATCAGGCTAATCTGTCATCTGTCTATCAGTCTGTCGATCTTCAGCTTTGGCATTTGATTTGTAACAAATTGCAATGCATCCATGCATTAGACCTTTAGAAAATAATCAAAGTATATAGAATACATGTGATTCAGAGATATTTAATATAAACATATATAAAATATAAGTATAGAAAATTATAAAATTATATATTTATATCAATGTGTGTGTGTGTGTGTCTGTCTGTGTGTGCGTGTGTGTGTGTGTGTGTGTGTGTGTGTGTGTGTGTATATCTTTTTAATTGTGTTCCCTTTATCTTTTTAATTATCCCTGTTAGCTTCATCTATGCGGCAAGCGACCCAGTCAAGGACAGGTGATACAGATGGTGTTGTGCCTTCCCATCAAGCCATTCCAACCTCCTACGTCTATAATTTTCTATTTATTTCCAATAAAATGACAACTCCAACGATACCAAAACACACACACACACACACATTCTGTAAACATACTGTCACAGCACATTTCTAACTGGAGTCAATCCTAAACCAGAAGCATCCATGTAGCTACACCTTTGACATGGACAAAATCTGTATTGCCATCTTATTTATGATACATAATGCAGCAGCAGGAGATTATGACGTAAGTCGGCCTTTAGCAGCAGGCTGTTTATTGTGCTCAGATCAGCTTCAGCCTGAAATATGTCCTGAGCTTCATATCCTGTCAGTATAACACACACCCTGATTCAAGACACCTGAATAACAGCTTAATCTCAGTCGGGTGCTTGTCGTCTTCACTCTGATTAAGGTCATTGGCTGTCAGTTATACACTGATTGGTCTGTTTTCTGCCATGACCATGCATTGTTAGTGATTTGATGCATGTAAATGTATGAGTCTGGCTTCACTACAGGAGAAAAGGATGTGGTGTGCATGCACAATCAGGCATGGGTCTCTGAGTCTCTGACAGAATATGCTAAAGCCACTGGTAGCTTCTGTCAGGTACAGGGCTCAACTAGCCTAAATACGGTTAATGTCAAAGGCAGTTAAAAGGCACAGAAAGAGAGACAAGACACCATGGGCCATTAAATCTGAGATCTGAGGTAAGTAGTTAAATCCTGAATACCATTACATGGACTGTTTTGAATAAATAACAAAGTATACCAGATTATGGGGTGTTCCTTGACTATAATAAGCTTTACTTCTTGTTCTCCCACTCTTCCAGGCTTTATTCATCCATGCTTTGTAATGTTTACAAGTCAAGCATGGGGGGTGAGTAAAAGTGTTTTCATTCATGGGTGAATAGTTTCTTAAGGATCAATTTGATAGTGCACACCCTACTAGTTTTGTTTAAAAACTCTACTTTACCTTTTGCTCTTTCTCTCCCTTGCGTGTCATAATTTCCCCCGGATAAAATGCCCGTGTGGCCATGTTGTAAATTCAAGCCTTGCTGCATGCCCCATTAGGCTGGTGATAAATATCCCCTCCGCCAGTCTGAAGTCTGTGAGTGCAAATGAGCCTGTGAACACAGCGTAAAGTCTTATCAACCCAGAGGCTGGATGCGGACTTAATGGACATCTGAGTGGCAGACTTTATAGTGCAGTGTTTAGAAGACTCATTCAAATATTAATATTCATCATTCAAAGACTATATTCAATATTTAAAAATACCAAATTTTCCTCATTTCCTTTTTTTAGAATTGAATGGAGCTTTCTGTGTCAGGATAGAATGTGTGTGCCAGTGGAGAGCATTCACGCAAATGCATTTCCCTCAAGGTCACAGTGACGCCAACAAGTTCTCAATAATTAAAGCTTCTCTCTGGGACCACTGTTACAGCCTCACAGTATGGTAAGAATGACAGAGAAACTGTACTTATACTGATGTTATACTCTTACTTTAGCTAAACGTCTTCTATCTATCCTAGAGTTTTATTTTAAAATATAATATAAGTAAATATAATTTATATACTATTAGAGTGTTACTAATACTTAGGTGCTAATATTTAGATTTTGCCTTTATTTTATTTATATTTTCAGTGTTCACTAGAATTTTAGTTTTAGTTATTTTGTGATGAGCTTTTGCCATTTTAAGTATTATTTTAATATCTCTATTTACAGTAGATTTAATTTATTTTATTTCAATTGTAGCTTTAGTATAACTTCAACTTATTTTGTTTCAGTTGGATGCCAAGGAAAACTTATTTTCATTTAAGTTTTTTTTTGGTTTGTTTTTTCAGTTCAGGTTCTTAAATTTTACCTCTATTTCAGTTTTAAAAAAAGGAATAGTTTTAGTTTCAGTTAACCATAACAAATCTAGTCTGTGCAGTTCAAAATATTTCAAACTTAATCTGATTTAACGTTTTACTTCAGCTTTAGTTTTAGTATTTTAGCACTTCAGCTTAAGCTTATTTAGTTTTAGTTAACAATAAGAACTCTGGTCTAACCTGGTCCAAAAAATTTAAGATGCAGAAACTCAGAAGAATCTTGGGTTACGCTTTATTTTATGTTGTCCTTGTTACACATACTGTTACATGTACTTACTATAGTAATAACAATAAAATTATGCATAAATACATGCAACTAACCCTTAATCAAACCCTCATTCTAACCATATAGATTAGTACTTAGATGTTCAATTGCACTGTAACAAAGACTCTATAAAAAAGTGTAACCCATATTCGATATAACTGTACTGTACTAAATATGCAACATTTTCATACTCCTCCACATTAATGTTATAATATCTGCCATCTGGATATTATTCCACATCTTTTACTTAGACAAACCTGACCAACAGTTTAGTGTTTATATTGGTCATCAGACCTCCTAGTATACCTCTTAATTATGGAGTTCCTCAGGGATCAATCACTGGGCCGGTGTTGTTCACCCTGCACATGCTACCTTTAAAACAGAAATAATTCTATTTGGGCCTAAGAAAAAATTGTGTGTTAGATGTTGACAGTGCAATGCACTGGCTATCTATTAAATATTGAATTGATTTTAAAATTATATTATTGGTTTATACAGCCCTGAGCAATTTGGCCCCTCAGTATCTGACAAACCTGCTCCATCCATACACCCCTAGAACACAGAGATACAATGATCTTTGTCTACTTCTCATGCCTAGATATATAGATTTAAAAAAATGAGGTGATTGCGCTTTTGCAACTGCAGGTCCAAAACTCTGAAATGGTCAACCTCTTCATGTTAGATTAGCTCCTTTTATTTCTGCTTTTAAATCTACTCTAAAGACATGCCTATTCTCTCTAGAATTCAATACTCCTTTATCATTGGTCTGGTTGTTTTATTATTGTTTAAATTTGATAGTCTTGTTTTATTTTATTTTTATTTTTAAGTTTTATTCTAGTGCCAGCAGGGATTTGACTGTTATGGGTGAATAAAACACTGGTGCTGTGGCTAATGATGTGTACAGTGTTTGTGTGAAGTAGAAGTCTTAGGTCAGGTGACACATGCAGCAGGTAGATAACACATCTTTACATACAATATACTGTTTACTGTCTCTTTGTCTTTTTGTTTTTACATATTTATTTTTACTTGCTATTTGTATTGTTGTTATCTGTGTCTTGTCACTTGTACTGGAAGCTTCTGTCACCAAGACAAATTCCTTGTGTGTTAAGCACACTTGGCAATAAAGATATATATTCTGATTCCAATTCTGATGTGATTTCAGAAGCCAAGCAGCTAGGCATCCCTTTTACCATGATCTGACATGTGTGTGCCACCAAGCTCCATTCATGGCACCAGAATATAATTCCAAGTACACACAGGGATTGAGACAGAATCATGTGATCTGCTGTTGCCATAGTAACAGATCCCAGCAGTGGGCCCTAGCGAGGTGAGTCACATGAGAAGGGTAAGAAGCTCTCTGTGCACCATCACAGAGAGTTAGAGCGTCGTGATTCAAACACATACATATGCTGCAGTGCTGAGGATGCTCCAGCATGTCCAGAACAGGCTTTAACACAGGAAGGGCATTGCTGGATACTTCAGTCCTATTTTTTTTTTTTTTTTTTTTTTTGTGGAAAGGGAGATGCTCAAATTCTCATTATGCCTTTCTAGCGTTTAGCTAGAGGATGCATACATTAGATAGGAGTCATGTGGGTCATGTCAAGGCCCACACTGAATCTACACCCATATCTGTAGATTTCCAGAGAACTGGAATGCTGTGTTTACTAACCTTTTATCATTAAACCCTAAAAAGGAAGCAAAAAAAAAAAAAAAACTTGTTCCTTCAAATTCTTATTAGTAGAAATGTAAAAATGACCTCAAGAACTCAGAATTTGTCTTGAAGATATAAAGTTTACCATTAGGTTCAATTGTCTGACTACCATTTGGTTGAGATGGAGATTTTGTTTTGAATTTGCAGATTTATTCATAAGTTTTTTTTTCTTTTTTACTAATAAACATTCCTTTAACTTGTAGGTCTTGGATACATTTGATAGTTATCAGGATCCACACAAAATAAAATCTATTCAATAGAATAGAGATAGTCTGAATTAGATTATGTTGTTGTCAATATAATATGCAGGCAATTTTAATAAATGTTAAGGCCCATTTGCACCAATGATAATAACTATAAAGATAGCTATAATTTTTATAGATAGCTAAACTTAAT
Organism: Carassius gibelio; assembly: GCF_023724105.1. Lineage (NCBI taxonomy): Eukaryota > Metazoa > Chordata > Actinopteri > Cypriniformes > Cyprinidae > Carassius > Carassius gibelio. The sequence goes on along the minus strand of NC_068378.1, from coordinate 16,809,964 downwards.
TCATAACCTTTTTATAAATTCATTAAACACAGTAAACCGAATTCTGAAATGTATAATATGTTGCTTAACTGAAACATTTTCTACCGCACTCATATTTCAAGCTTTGTCAAATTTCCAAGTTAATTTATATTCCATGAATTACAAGTTTATTGTAAGTTTGCTTAAATTCTTTCAGATACAAGGTTTTCTTTTTGATATGTAGTTATGTGTTCAGCGTTCAGTAAATGCACAATAACTTTTAATGATTAATTTTGCAGATATTCTAATAAAAGTAGTGCAGAAAATTCTCATCAGCGCAGATAACGTGGAAAAAGTCAATTCTGTCATGTTCTGGACATTTATCACTATGGAAACACAGATGGTGTTTCTACAAATGAATCTGGCCTCTACAAAGTCCCCCCGGTCATGTGATCCTAGTGCAAATCTTATTGGATGGCGTGTGTTTTCGCTTGTGCTGCTCTTTATGTTAGGAATAGAAAATGTTGTCCATTTTAAATTTAAATGCAAAAATCTGCATTTTGAGAGCATAATCAAGTGACTATCAATGAAAAAATATGTGCTCTTTCTTAGTAGTTATTTATTTATTGGTTGCATAGATGTGAATGTGATGGTAGGGAACAAATTACACTATATACAATTTAAGCTACAAATGCCATTCTGTCAAGAGCGGGGAGTGATTTTTCTCCATGTCTTTTGTTGTTTGATTATCATTAATGCCAACAATTAACTCAAGACACGAGGTGAGACACAAGATGTTTACACTTTTTTTGTTTTTTTTATTCTCAGTGATCAAATACATGACTGGAAAAATTATTTTAACTAATCATCTTATAATAAAGGTCATTTCAGTTCTAGTTTCTGAGTTTGAATTATCATATGCAGTAAAAACAACAACTCTCAAGCACTGTAAAAGGTTTTGTTCAGCTGACTGACTCTTCAGACCTTAGGACTGTATGTGAGTTATGAGCTGCTAGAACATTTGACCTCCTAACTGAACTCCTTTTCACAAATTGAACATTGAAAGGAAAATAGTATAAATGACAAATGACCTTTTTATTCATATTAAGTGTGAACAATAAGTGCTCTCTCTCTCACTTCAGAGTGCAAACAGAGACCAGTTTTTTCAAGCATAATGCAGAGCTATAGACAACTACACAACCTATTATAGCTTTCATACTAATAACAGACAAGATATGTTATGCAGCCTAATTTGCGCGCATTAGGGAGCCGCTTTCAAAACGTGGGGTATTAAAATTAATTTTGAATTCGTATGCGTGTTTTACTTTCCGTTTCGATTTAACGATTGTGCGAACTCTCAGCTGTGCTGAACATGCATTCTACCATAAAATGCATGCATTTTGTCCTCCTTATGTCATCCTTTGGTTGTTTTAATGGGCCAGGGAGGGTCTTTTTTGTTCGTGATGAAGACAATTTAAAATAATAAAAAGTCCAGCCAATTCGAGGCCCCTGCACATGTGGGGCCCCTATAGACTACAGCCTAGAAAAAACTTGTGCCTTAAACCATGCCTGCCGATATTTGTTTAGCTTTATCGCGCTCAGTGTGTAAAGGCCTTTAGACTTTCGCTTCTCTGGGCCACATCTGCTGATGTGAGTCAAACACACACTCACACATAAACAAACACATATCTGGCTTATGTGTTACCTGTTTGTTGTTCCAGGCTCAAAACAGTAGCCGCAGACGATCAACTCTGTATGGGCACTGATCACCCACCCAGGGGACTAAACATTCAGAGATTGGTCTCTGTTAAATGAGGGCTAAGGAAATCTTAAGTTTTAGGAGTTGAAAGAGGTGAAAGAGTTTTGCATTGAATTGTGATTGGTTGAAGAATTGCATTAGGCAACTATAATTCATTAGTTACAGTTAACTAATATATACACTGTAAAAAATTTCTTGTTGTTTTTACAAAAACTTTTTGGCAGCTGTGGTTGCCAGAATAATTTTGTAAAAATACAGAAAACTGTAAACACATTTACGTCAAAAACTGTTAATTTTACAATATAAAGCTGTAATTTACAAACAAGAAAATGTGAATATAAACCAGTAAATTCAACAACACACAAAATTAAATCTGTTTTGTACCTTGAAAATACTGACAACCACCATAATAATAAAGATGGTACTGTACAAGAGAAAGCCACATGAAGTATCAAAGCTCATCACAAGTAGCTTCACCACAAGCAGAAGTATATATTAACATATAGAAGGTGCACATTTATGGAAACACAAAACACCATCATGGTTACACACGTGATACTTAAATAATGCAAAAAACTTTCATTAAGCAACAGAAGATGTAACATAAAGCTCAAATGTACATAACTGATAACAAGAACTATTTAAAAACATGATTATTTAAACAAAATACTTTCAAACGTGGAGTGTCACGCAGGGAATTCTGGGAATATCAGTTTACAGTTTTAGACTGTAAATTATACATTGATTTGTTCTTTTTTTACTTCTAAAAGCTGTATAATTAACAGAATTTTACTGTAAATTTACATTAAATGCTTTGTTAGATCTTTTACAGTTTTTCCCTGTATATAGTACGGGAACTTACTGTTAACCTATTATCAGTTTTTTTCCGTAGCGTTTTTACAAAATTTTACAGTTAAAATTACACTTATTTTTTACAGTGTATATATGATATATATATGAAGAGTTCAGATGCAAAAAACTGAATGCCATCAGAAATTTTCATCTGAAATTCGGATTTTTATCAGGCTCCTATATTTATGTTCAGTTATTTTACTTTAATAGTCTGGAAAATGACCTGCACATTGCAATTAAAGTAAAATGACTCAACCTAGGCATAGGAGGTTGATAAAAATCCAAATTTTAGATGAAAATTTCAGATGGCACTTAGAGGCTTTTGCATCTGAACTCTTCATATATATATATATATATATATATATATATATATATATATATATATATATATATATATATAAATTCAGCTATCTCAGACAAAGTATTCTGTTTACTTCAACGGATGCATTCTAAATCACTCTTTATGTTTACAGTAATGCAGACGTGATTGATGGCATGGCTTTTAAAAACATCTGCTGAAGACATTAATCAGCAATCTGCGATATCCATCTCAATTCGGGCAGCAAAATTGAAAAGAAACTGAAAAGAAAATTTAAAAGAAATTGAGCCAGACCAGCCAGAACCAAGGACAGTATAAATCCTCATGTCAGGAAGAAGAATGAGACACAATCAGACTCATCCGCATGTGCAAAGAAATGGCCTTTCTGACAGCAGGGGGAAAAAAGCATTAACAGAGCTCCAGATTTTAGCTAATGTCACCTCTCACTGCTTTGATGGGTTCATAGTGGAGTTTATTGATAAAAAATGTGGGAAACAACCTTATGAACTAAAAAAAACATAACTCGACCCCTTTGGACAGATCTGGACAGCATTGTGCATTTGAAAGGTAGGTAAGAATTTACTTTGCAATAGCCAAAAGGTATTTCATCAGAATTTGGACGGGATGGGATGCGCACACATTACGCGTCTGCTGACGTATGAGCGCGTTCGTGACTCATGCGTACACCTATAGTAATTTGCTCTCTGCCAATCGTGTAAGGAGAAATGAGATGCGCTTTGAATTTTAACCACTGGAGGACAAATCAAAGAAGGTCTGTCGCGGGAAACGCCCACGGATGTGTCTGCGTGACCCCAAAGTTACTATTTTGGGCTGATATTGAATACACAATAGTGCGCGGTGGGCTTTGCGTCAGGCAGCGCGCTCACTCACTCACTGATCATTTCTGGACAGGTTGAGTCGTGAGCGCGGAAACAGCACATCAAGTGTCTCAACGAGGACTCATTCTATGGGTGCCACCAAACTGAATCTTCAGGTTATTATCACTCATTGAGACCTACATGAGCACACTGGCATCAGATTCGGACTCTTCGACATCCAGTTAGGTGAGTGAGAGTCTTGGATTTGCTTCTTTTAGTAGGCTACCCGTCGTAATAAAAGCAAGGGATTTTTAATCGATGATTGCGTTGTGCCAGCTTATTGGTATTCCTCTCATGTATGAAGCGTTTCAGCACGCTGCACGTACTTCTTGTCGATAATTCACAGCAGCAATTACTGTCCAGTTGTGTGTAATTCACGAGGTTACTCATGTTATCAGAGGCTAGTCAGTTTTAGGTCAACCTGACACAAATATTTGACCTTGAGGATGCTGCACAATGCCTGGTCCCCTTTAGGTACATGATGACATTAAGCCCCGCGTGGTCCACGTGTTTATGTTTTTAAACTATAGTAAGCGTATTGCTCGTGTAGATTACTGTTGAAAGATCCGTGAATGAGGGAGTATAGGTGAGTGCTATCGTTGTCCGTGACCGCAGTCTGGAGCATCGGCAGGTGATGCTTTACTCCCAAATGAAAGGATGCACGTGATTTATTTAATTACATGACTTTTCTTTTCTTCTTTTTTTTTGTATGAAGTAAAATAATTATGTTTGAAAAGTGAATATAAAGGTAAAATTGTGAAAAATGTTAAAGTATGGAAGTTTGTATCAAGTTGACGCAGTTTGTCCTGCTCCTTCACTGACCTTCATAATAATAATTTCCACACCACATAGTTTGAGGTTTGATTCACACAAACTGTCTTTTTGTCACTGAACAGTCATAAGTAATAAACTTTAATAAACAGTAGAGTGATATATAATTACAGGAGTTATGTTTTGTTGTTGTACATCCGATACTGATCATACGATAACTCTCTGTTGCTGTCGTTACTTTTGTTCTCGAGCGTCTATTTAGCGCACTCTGACTAACTTGTACTGTAACTTTTTGTCATTACGGAAACGTTTTGTATAGGCCTATTTTTAGGGTTGGCAGGAATTTTTTTTTTTTCAAGAAATTATTTCTTCTGTTCGTTATAAGCCTGTATTTTAACGTTTTTTTTTTTTCAAATAGATTTTTTAAACAGTATATAGTACACTATTATTACTTCTCAAGAATTGCTTTCAGTGACAATATGTCGTTTTGTATATGAACCAAACGTTCTTATAAAAATGAATTAATCAATTAATTAATGTAATTGTAAAATTGATATTGTAGGCTACCACAATCCTATACTGTTCAACACTGCTACAGATGGTTGAAAAACATAACAACAAATATATAAGCTTCTCTTTAAATTGATGTTGTAGTGCAAAGCCAAAAACCAAATGGAATCATAAGATAAGATAAGCTTTAATAAATCTAATAATATTTCATAATATAATATAATAATATTTCAGCTTGAGTTATAAACTTTAACAGCCAACAGAACACTCAACAGGAAAAACTCATCTCTTGCGGACCAGAATCTCATCTTTTCATTTTCATGCTCTTGAAATTCAACTTTGGTCATTATGGAAACATTTAAAAACACAGTTGAAATATAGGCCTGTACATACATTTAAAATGAATACACATTAATTTGAGATGTATAATATAAAAAATAATTAGCAACATACTGTTAATAGATTTAAATTGCATATGATTGAATACACCAAAGGATATGTTAATCCCTCAAATGTCTTTTCTCATACCCAAAGAGGCTAATATATTTATTATCTCTGCAAATGGTTGTGTTTCCTTAACATTTTGTTCTCACACTGTAAGAGCCAAAACCTTCTTTATCTGTTTACAATATTTACACTATTGTAGTATAATTATTGTAGAAAGAATCTTTAAAAAAAAAAAAATACTGTACTACTCTTCTAGAAAATGAGAGCTTGACATTGCAGTCAGCGCATGGCTGTCCTCACATTTGCTGCAGTCACAACATGCACATTCCTTCATCCCTGCATTTTTCATCCTGGATAGCACTGGATAGATGGGCTGTCACATACTGTTCTGATACAGAGAGCATTCGGATTCAAATGAAGCAGAGACGTGAGAATTTCATCAAGCTCTATTGCCTAGCAACCCAATCAGATAAAATATTTACATTTCACATTATAACATGCAGTGGAATGAACAGGATATTTAGCTGTACAGACTAAAGTAACTAAGCTGTAACCATGCTGTTGGTAGGCTCTGATTGGCACCACATTTTATATTCTTGGACAAAATAGTAAAGAATGAATCACCACCAAGGAGAGTTAAGGTTGGGTGTGTTTGTTGAAGTCCTCAGCATCATCTGACCAAGCACATGAACTTTATTATGAGTGATCAGCGCCCTTGTGTTTAATGCACAGCAAAATGAGATTAAGCATAGTGTGAGCAGCAATCTTCAGGTCTAGTTTGCTTCCTACTGAAATATAATCCCTTCCATAATAATGACGTAGAACTGACCGCCCTGCTGCCCGGACAGGCTGTTTTGGACCTGAACACTGTGCAAAATTTCACAGTGAGTGCAAAAGTTCAAAACTCAGCGAGTGATGGTCTTTTGGTGGTCTGTCATCATTGACCATGTCACAAAAACAAAGCACTTGCTACTATCATTTCAAACCATGGTGATGTCTGCTCTTAAAAGTAACTGGATTCCTCCCCATATGGTTCCCCGGGGCAGATCTAGCCTTTTCGGAATACGGTTTTCATGGGCTGTGGGTGGGCATTGCCTAGTAACACATCAACATCTTGTGTCCTCTTGTATTTGAGATAAGCTGTGTAGATTTGTTTTCAGTGCCTCAGGCTGCTTCTCATTACAAAAGATAAACAAAAGTGGGAAGAGCAAAGATGGCAGCTTTGTTGCCACATTTCATATTCATTCAGGAGATAAAATTCTCAGCTCATGCTGCATGCATCTCCTCTCCCATATTTATGGGCCCTATGGTCGAGATTAAAAGGTAGTCAGTGGCTGCCTTTTTTAATCTCAGGCTGTTTTGCACAAATTTGATCTCTTATTTGAAAACTAAACTAACATTCTTTCCAATGGGCTTCTGATAATCACCTAATTAGACTAATTAAACTGCTCGTTTAGTGCAATGTATAACTTTACTGTTAAATATAAGTTAGCATGTTAATGGATTTACTTCCTTTTTAAGGAAGAAAGTACTGTGTACAAAATACTGCATTGGGTTTGGAATTTCATTTGGATGACACATATAGCATAAAATATGTGTCTGCCCCCACACACATTGTGTTTTCCACTACTGCATGAAAAATGCACTACAAATGCAAACCCCTAAACTCTATCCAATTCTGCAACTTTCTCCACATTTTACTTGCATATGTATCAAAGCAGTTTTTTGTCCCTATTGTTTGGTTGTCTTCTAATTAACTTATTGTCTTCTAATTTATGAATTAAGTTATAAATAAAAAATATTTTATTTTGAGCTTGAGCTTTGGTGATTAGGCTACTCTGACACTCTGGCATTTATTAATCATCTTATAATAATAATTTTATTTATAGATCAATTGCAGAATGATTGTATTTATATACAGTATACTGCCATTCAAAAGTTTGAGGTCAGTTTTATAAAAAAATAAATAATAAATATATCATTTTATTTAGCAAGGACTCATTAATATGATCAGTATGGCAGTAAAGACATTAATGTTACAAAATATTTCAATTTCAAATAAATGCTGTTCTTGTGAAATTTTACACAAACAACATTTTAAAACATGAAAATAATAAGAAATGTTTCTTTAATCAAATCAGCATATTAGAATGATTTCTGAAGAATGATGTAACACTGAAGACTGAAAATGTAGCTTTGCCATAACAGACACAAATACTGTATAAAAAATAATTTAAAAATATAGAAAACAGTTATTTGAAACTGTAATAACATTTCACAGTATCCCTATTTTTATTGCATTTTACATCAGTGGATTTTTTTTTTTTAATTTGCAAAAAGATAATATTGTACTTGGTTAATAAGCAGGCCTATGCTGTTCAAAACTTCTATGCAGAGGGTCAGAGAAATCCATCTGTTCTGCCAGTGCTAGCCTTGGCTTCCATTACAACAGATTGCTTAGCTTCTCATGCAATTAATTCTGTAGTCCAAAGCCAAAAACGAAAGTCAATTTTAAGTTTGTATTAATTGTATAATATTAAGAATGGGTTCTAAATTTCAACAACAAAGACAACACACATCAGAAAAAAAAAAAATGTTAAATGTAACACAAATGGTCGAGTTTTTGGATGATACTGTATATAATGACCCTAAGTCATATTGTTTTCATTTTTATGTTCTTTTCACAGGAGCACAAAGCTTTGTTGTCCAAACCTGTATCAAGACAAAGGGGCAGTTTTTGTGACCTCCATTCCACCCGGCTCTTCTTTCACACCTTTAATTGTCAGGATCAGCACAACAGGGCACAACCATGCCCAAGAGCAGTAAAGTGACTCAGCGCGAGCTCAGTAATGAGCATGTCACGGAGTCTGTGGCTGACCTCCTGGCGCTGGAGGCTCCCATGGACTACAAGAGCAGTCAGATGAGCATGAACATGGCAGGAGGCGGCCCTCCGCCCATAGGCAAGCCAGACATCTCTCCTGACCTTGAAGACGGTCGCCCTGCCTGGAACAGTAAGCTGCAGTACATCCTGGCCCAGGTGGGCTTCTCAGTGGGCCTGGGTAACGTGTGGCGTTTCCCTTATCTTTGCCAGAAGAATGGAGGAGGTGAGTTACTTATTAGTGATGTGCACTCATAACTTTTACGAGGTTTATGGAGAGTTAAGCAAAAAATTTATATTTCTGTTAATCTACATTTCTTCTATAGTACACAAAGGGAGAAATATGGTCACTCTTTTACATGAAGTTATAATGAATGGAGACAGAAAAGCACTAAAAAGTATCCTAAATGTTTTGTCAGGTAGTGCTTTGCACAGATTTATTCTATTAGATGAACACTAAAGCAAAAATCAGTGGGTTTAATATTTAATAAATAAGCATCCAATGAGATGCTCATAAATAAGTCATTAAGAGCACTAATTTACAACTTAAGCAGTGTTGCACCGTTAAACCTGGCAATACATTTTGGTTTTAGTATGGCACCAGCCTTTTAGGGCTCCTAGTATAAGAACTAAATCTATACCCAAAGGTAAAATCCCAATTACATTTGCTCTGTGAAATTTTGCATGTGAAATCCACTCATTCCAACATGAAGCTGAACAATTGGGGGTTTCATGTAAAATAAATCCCCACACAGATTATGTTTAAGTTGGTCAAGTCAATTTGCTGCACTGACCAACAGAAAGCTGCTTGGTTTGAAAGTGACTTCTGTGTGAGTAGTGCTTCATACATTGCTTCACAAAATGTAATGTCCTCCTTAATTTATTTATTTGTTTTTGTAGTTAAAATGTTGTTGCATTTAGTTCCTTCATAAGGAAATAAAACAAATACTTTGTAAGCATATAACATCCAAAACATATGTGCATTCATAAAGATAAGTAAGAGGTTGATTTCAGCAGCGGTGCACACACATATTGTGTATTCCACAACTGCATCAAAATGCACAACAAATGCAAACCCTCTTTTCTTGTGAACAAGAGCTAGGAGACATGTCAACATTTATAGTAAAAAACTTAACTTAAACATTTAATATAATGTAATCTTGTGGAGTATTTTTTTTGTTCTTGTCTTTTTGGAGCTTGATAGCCTTATTCTTTATTCATTAGACATCCTTATTTTCTTTCATTATATAGAAAACCGTGGCCATGTTTTTATTTATTTTATTTTTTCTCAAAAATATTTTGTGTTTCATGAAGACAAAGTCATGCTTGTTTGGAACGGCATGCAAATGAGTACATGTATATTTTACATTTTACATTTTTTTGTGATCTATCCCTTTAACGTTTTCACTATTTTTTATTAAACTTTTAAAATTTATCAAATTTATCAAATTTCCACTGAGACAGGCTTTTATGGGTCAGTTGAATGCCTTGTGTGCTGTGGTCCCTCTAAACTTATTAAGCTGACAGTACCAGCGTGCGTTATTATTTCTGGTAGTGTGCGTTTAATTTTCTCGCTGTCACTTTCTCTTATCTGCATGGACTATTATTCATTGTTTATATGTTACTTTAATGTGAAATGTACTGTTTCATGCTGTTTCACGGTCTCTGGTCAGAAATTTGGAGTAAATTGATTTCAGGTAATGGAAATTAATGGTTTGTTTCAGAAATCAATGAGCAAAATAACATACTATATTTTATATATATATATATATATAAAAAAAATGACCATGAGGTAAAATGTAAAAAAAAAAAAATGTCATACTCTATTTTGATAAGATTGATAAGATATTAAGACAAGTACATTTATATTTAGGTATATTTAGAATTACAGTAGTTACTGAAAAACAAGAATATATATACACACACATAATATATAAAAAATGCAAATATATAAAGAAAATGTTTTTGCAGTGCGTAATTGAATGCAAATTATCTACTAATAGATTTATAATGAAAATATTATCAAATTGCAAAGACAAACATCTTTGTTTGAAAAAACAAGCTTCTTAAAAGATGGACATAAAAATGTTGGGCATTTTAATGTTATCTGAAAAGTGAAACCTGATACCTTAATTAGATCATCATATCTAGTCCTTGCTTGTCTAGCAATTATAAATGTTTCCCAGAAGGCCTTGTTTCCATATGCACCCTTGCTCTCTCCAGCTTCTTCCTCTCATCTGTCTGTCCCTCCCTTTCTCTTTCCTCCCATCTCCTCTTTCTATGCAAGACCTGCTGTCTCCTTTTCATCAGTCGTATGCATAAATAAAGCCCAGACAAAAAGCCTCAAAATCGAACACAAAGAAATGCTGTAATCAAACTGATAACAAGCAGTCAGTCATCATAAACCGAGGCCAAGGGAGGGCAGTGCTGTGATCATCCATGGCTCTAATTACACTCACTAGTCTCCAAAGCGGATGGGTTTGTGGTCATCCGCCAGCAGCACTGTGCACTCCACATCTACAGAAGAGGTTGTTTTCAGATTGTTCTTTGACTTCAAATACAGGCTGCTCTGCTCAGACCAAACTCTTCATCACCATGGAGCTGGTTTGACGTCAGGGCTCGGCAGCATGACTTGCTGTTTTATTCTGTTGTCTGTCTGTTCATTCATGCCTATTGAGGCTCAGACTGTCATTAGCCTATAGCAGATACCATCTGCAGCATCTGGGTGCTTCAAATTTATCAAGAAAATGTAGGGAAAACAAAACATAACAAAGGTGTGAAAATAATAAAGCTTTGTACTTGCTCTTGCTCTGCTTGAAAATATTTGATTTTAATTGAACCCATATTGTATCATAAACAGTGAGTTAAATATTTCAGAATATGGTGTGACGGATCATATATTTTGTTAAAATATATAGTTCTCTACAGGAAAATGTTTATATTTATTACAAATCATTAGTTCAGTGAAATCAAGTATTCTTGAAATGTAATCAAAAGAGAAGTATAACCAGTGAATCCAAATATAGCGCAGTTATGGAAATCTAGTTTTTAAGTCTGTCCAGTCAACTGCACTACTTTTGCAATATTTTGACCTGAATTAATGTTCTGTTCTATTTACTTCCTTTTTCCCTGCAGTAGATGAACAGTCCTAGTACTTGACGTCTTTATAATATATCTATTGATCAAAAATATATAGAAATATCAGTATATATATGTATTTACACACACACACACACACACACACATATATATATATATATATATATATATATATATATATATATATATATATATAATATCAAGGATATCTTTAAAAAATGATTAAATATTGTCTTTTGACTCAGTTGTGAATCTCTGTCACTCCATATTATTTAACGTCTTACAATATAATGTTTCTTGTAGTTAGGTTAATCTATGACGTAAATGAAATCAAAACATTACAAAATATATAAACGTGACCTTTATATGCATTAATATTAGAGAAAATAGTGTTGCTAAAAACACGTTTATAGGATTTACTTCAGTTAAATTAATATCAATATATGAAAATATGAGGAAAAACATCCCAGGCAGTCATATAACATTTTTAGATGCAATCACTCATATGAATTCTACTCTGTGTTCTGTTTAATTAGCAAGAAACATATTTTAAGACAATTAGCTATTTGTATGCATATGAAAAAAGAAAAAGTGCAAAGAAAAAAAAAACATTCTGAAAGAATAAAGTGAGTTTAGTGTGCACTAGCTTGATTGATCTTGGGCTATTGGTTGGTCATTAAAGACACTGTTGTAAGGACATTACTCTGTGTTTACAAGTGTCGCTGTCTCTCTTTTCAGGTGCCTACCTTGTTCCATACTTCATCCTTCTAATCCTTATTGGCATCCCACTTTTCTTCTTGGAGCTGGCGGTTGGCCAGAGGATCCGTCGAGGAAGCATAGGAGTATGGAATTATGTTTGTCCACGACTTGGTGGCATTGGAGTGTCCAGCCTGATGGTGAGTGGATGATCTTCTGGTGAAACTAGGGGACTGAAACACAAGACAGAAATGAGTGACTGAGATCATCTTGCTTCATTTGGTTTATGTATAAATCAGGGAATCAGTTGTGTGTGAAAATGGTTGTGTTTAAATTGCTGACTTTAATGACATCAACTTGTGAGTATCTGGTTTATGTCAGCTCAGACTGTGATTGATTGACTGTGATACAGTTTGAGATTCTAGTTCATATGCTAATGTTTTGTTGAAAAGGGGTCACAAAACAATGTGAAGCCTTTGTGTTCCAGACCAATAAGCAATTTCACTGTTCTGAAGGCCCTAACTGAAGCATTTATTTTTGACGAGTCACTAGCCTAAAAGTGATCAGCCATTCTGTGCTGAGTCATCCTTTACTAGACTCGGTGCTCTGATCAGTTTAATATGAGCACAGTCACATAACGTTTCAGATGGGTATTGATCTGAAAATATGATGATATATGATACAATGGTGTTCTTTTGCATTTTGTTTTTAGAAACTTTTGCATTCTCTTATTACAAATTATATTATAAGCATAATAATTTTATTATATTATTAGAAATATTTATTGTCCATTAAATATAATTGTATTGAATTATAAAAAAATAAAAATAAATTATTTAATGTTATTTGTATTTAATTCTATAAAATTATTTATTATAATATTAAATGTTCTGTTATTCAAGATTCATTTAATTGAAAATTAACATGTCCAGAATGTATTTTGTATTGTGTTTAGTGTTCGGTATGTAGTTTGAATGAGACTGCTGGATTCATTGACTTCAGACTGGGAATCAACCTTAATTGTGTTAACCTTCTACATGAAGGCAATGAAAAAATATGCAAGGAAAGCCATTTTGATATCATGGGCCTTTAAATAAAAGAGCCCCACAGTTAAAATGACTGTTAAGGAATACTCAGGAACTATATGTGGCTGTTCTGCTGCAGCCGCTTCTATTAATACCCATGAAGTGCTTCAATTATTCACTAACTCAATGTGCTGTGGACCTGTGACGTTGCAAAGAACCATTACTGACCTGTAACAGACCGCAGGGGAAAAATCAAGAGATAGATTTGCTGTTAACAGGCGCAAGTTGCTAAACCCTGAACATACATGCTATTTCAGCACACAGAACACATTCACTTGTGTTCAAATTCTATATTTGGACAGTATAAATGAAGTAATGCTATTGAGTTTTAGGAGTTAAAAGACTTTATGCATTAAGTCATCTGATCATATATCAGATGAGACTCCAGGAGCCAGACTTTTGACTATCAGCACAGTAGGGAAATACCGGTATCAAATTTTCCTGTTGTGATTATTTGCTAATGCTTTTATCACGGTATACGGTATTATCGCTGTATTGATATTTCGTTTAAAAAAAGTGGTCTTATGGGTTAAATAACTTTTTTTATAACAAAAATTTTCAGTAAAGCAATACAGAAAAATATATAAAGTTAAAAAGGTTGACACAGATTAAAGTGCAAAAGAACTATAAAGACTCATACTGTAGGTATAATTTTACAGTAAGACCTCATTAGTTAACCTTAGTTAATGCCTTAACATTCACAATGAGCAATAGTTACATTTGCTACAGTAGTTATTAATCTTTGTTAAAAAATTCAAGTCTTAGGTCAAGTTAACTCATTAAATAACACAGTTGCAACTTTCAATTTTAACAAAGTGTTATTAAATATTGGAATACCTAAGATGAATGAATGTTCAGAAGAATTTTTCATTGGCCGTTTATGTTAACTTATGAATTAACTAATGTAAATTGTGAATGAACAATAAAGAATCAAAACACTTTCAGTCAATATCTAGGGCATGTTGTAGTCCAAATTAAAATGAAAAATAGGTTTGAAAATAAATAGTCTATTAAGTCTAACTTTTTAAGTATTTGGCGCTGTGATGAACACCATAGTGAATACATAAATCTGAATGGCTATTTAAAATTATTTAAATATATTTTAGAAAGTAGTGCAGCTGCTTTATTTATGGGGTTTCCAGAGTTAGGGCTAGATTTTCTGCAGTTTAGTGTCATCTGCTGTCAGCGAGTGAATGCGCTTTCATTCAGCGAGTCTCTCACATGTTCCCCATGTGCTTCTCATGCATGCTTGTTTACATCAGAGTGCACACGCGTCTTTCAAGTAGCATACAGCGGTGTTGTGCATTTTGACCAGTTGATGGGAATAGTATTCTTAAAATGCATCCCAAATTCTGAATCATTTCTAATATATAATTATTTACAGTATTTAGAAGTGCCCACGATAACAATATTGTGCATATTCATTACCGTGATATATAACATTACCGAATACTGGCACATGTCTAAAGCACAGTCAGGTGCACATCTTTGCTTATACAACTGTGAGGAAGAGCTACCCTGACTGACATGTACTGTAAAATGACTGACCACAACAATACCAACAATGCAACAAAAATGTACTAAACTGGCATGTAGGCATGTTGCAGTCATAATTTCTGTTTGTCTAATAAGTAGCTAATGGTATAAGTAAAGAAAACCTTCCCAGAAGATTCCCAGAAGGTGCCAGACAGTTAGATTGGATGTTGCCACCTATGTTGCTATTTTCAGTGCACATTATGACTCAAATGTTCAGTAAATGGTCTAAGGTCAGGCAAAATGAGCCGTAGACTAGATGAGATCTTGAGAGAAAGTTTTGGTCAGTTTTACCCCTTTAAGTATCATTTGTTTTTTCTTTCTCTCATTCTGCAGGTGTGTGGTTTTGTGGGTCTGTACTATAATGTGATTATCGGCTGGAGCATCTTCTACTTTTTTCAGTCGTTTCAGTATCCTCTGCCCTGGAGCGAATGTCCTATCAGGAGGAATGGCACCCAAGCCAGTGAGTGATCTGCAGTTTCTCACATAATGACTATAAAGATAGGTCACACTCAAAGCTGTAGAAATTTGAGGTATCATCCATTAATTGCATGCAGACATAATGAAAGAGTTTTGTTTTTATACCTAACAACAGATGCCCTTGATAAAGTTGCAGTCTGTTATGCGTCAGTATTTGCTGCTCTTGGTGACTTGTAGCATTGCGGTCTTTCTTAAAGTATATTCCACCCTATACACATAATGCACCTCGTCACATTTCCTATATGTTTTCCCTGAGCCTCGTACTCAAGGGCATGTTGTGTGTTTTAAACTTCCCAGCATGCCCTGCAGCAGCGACCCCTGGTCAATAAGTAGAAAATAAACTAGACAGAGACTGAGACCTGCAGTCAGTCTCACTCATTGTTTATGTCCAAATAAAACCCAAAACCATAATAATCTAGCATAAATTCAAACTCTATTTGGACATTCTTTATGTTTGTGGTCTTTATGTATTACAAACTTTAAAGAATTGCTGTACATGCCAAATCATATTTCTTGGGTCCAGTTTTATTTACATCTTTCTCTGATACGCTACTGTGCTGTTAGAAGCAGTATTTAGAGATCCCCATAGAAGTGTCTGGCAGTGTCCTCTGCTGAAAATACTGGCAGGTCACCAGCATATGTTATGTTTTGGATGCTGGTTTTCCCACCATGTTATTTAACTGTATATGAATTCAGACTTTGGAGCCTTATGAATCAGAATATAATCCTAAGAAATACAAGCTGATCTACATCAAAGTAGGAATAGGAATATTAATAGACATGGATTTAATTTTGTCCCTCTGGTTTTCTTTGTCTGGTTAGTTGTGGAGCCGGAGTGTGAGAAGAGCTCAGCAACCACGTACTTCTGGTACCGCGAGACCCTGAACATCACCAGCACAATCGCAGACAGCGGGGGGCTGAACTGGAGGATGACTCTGTCGCTGCTGGCTGCCTGGATAATTGTCTGCCTGGCTGTCATAAAGGGCATTCAGTCTTCTGGGAAGGTGAGGTAGAGTTGCTACTGTGAGATAATGAAATGAGAATCAGCTTAGTTGAGAAAAACATCAATTTTCGGATAGCTTGAAGGCACAATCTGCAGATGCTGGGTTATCAAGCACTTCTGAACAATTACACAGTCACGATGTGCAATTATGATTATTTTCTCAGAGTGGAACATTTATTTTCTCCTTGAAGCAAGGTATGATGGTGCAGTTTTAGCAAACACAGTTTGTACAGAGAAATACCTGTTTACCGGCTGTTTAAAAATATCTTTTTTAAACAACTAGGATTACAATTTGAAGAATATTAATCATATTTATAATGTGCTAAATGTAGGTCCTGTTGTAATAAATAATAGCAAAATCATAAATGCACAGTTGGTTTCTAAGAAATGTCAATGTCATGCCAAAAATCACTGTAAAACATTTGACCAAAACACAATTACAATTGTTACACCGTGTTTGCGCAGGTGATGTACTTCAGCTCTCTATTTCCATACGTTGTGCTCTTCTGCTTCCTGGTGAGAGGGATGTTTCTTAAAGGAGCAGTAGACGGCATTGCTCACATGTTCACACCCAAGGTAAGCCAAGTCTACAACGTGCGCTGATTTTAAACACACGTGATATTTAGGCTATCCGGATAAGGATTTATTTCTTTGAGACTAAGGGACATATTTCAAGCGACGTAAGCAAAGCTTAAAGATGGAGGAGTCAACAGTGTAAAGAGAAAATTTATCTGGCTAAAAATTGCGACTTGTCGGGTGCAGTGGTGGACAGTAACGGAGTAGCTTTACTTCGTTACTGTACTTAAGTACATTTTTCAAGTATCTGTACTTTACTTGAGTAATTTTATTTTGAGTAACTTTTACTTTTACTTCACTACATTCCGAAGCATAAAATCGTACTTTTTACTTCACTACATTTCATAAAACATATCGTTACTCCCTATAATATCACGTGCTCCGAGACGCAGAAGCGGTGTCTGATTCATCATGAATGAACTGAGTCTTTTCAAAATAAACTTAAATCGGATCGCAAATTGCACCAAACGATTCGTTTAGGAATTAGAATGATCCGATTGCAGCTGTTCTGGAGTCGACCACTCACTGATTCAAATGAACCGTTTAGTGCGAGTCTCCAGAAGTAAGAACCGGGAGATCTTGTGAGCGCGCGTGCGTATGATGTTGCTAAAAGTAAGTTATTAATGTCGAAATATTGGATTAATTATTGTAACTGAAAATCATATTTAGGTCAAAATTTTCAGTTGTTTGGGAACTAAATCCGTTGTAAAGAGAGATCTATTTAAGCCCACTGAAATGCTCGAGTGCAGACACATCAATTTTAGGTTAAAAAATAAAATAAAAAATAAAATAAATAACACAGATTAAATACAATAACTCATGCACGTTCAAATCCCCCGCTGCCATAATGTTAACAGTTTTATTAAAATGTCCTATGTGACGTCTGTTTTTATATTGTTTATCAACAGTAACGTTATACATATGTATATTGTTTGGATTAACTAGACGAGTAGACAGACATGAATGTCTATTCATAACAATACTGGAAATAAGTAAATTTTGTTAGCTGATGCTAACTGTCTAACTAACAAGCTTGTTGGTGCTAAGTTGAGGTAATTTTTATAAATAATGTCCAAATATTTTTATTCAACCACCTATATATATATATATATATATATATATAGAGAGAGAGAGAGAGAGAGAGAGAGATTACATCTGGGTAGAAAAGAAAGGATGTGACGTTCAGAACATGGTAACTACAGTAATTATTAAAGTGGGAAGAGATGCACCCTGTTTGGCCAGGGTAATTTTTAAACCATAGACAAGGTTTGAGAAGGAAAAAATCATTATGAAAATATAATTATATTTTCCTTAATGTTCTTCCTAACTTCAGGTCTTATTATCATGTCATATATAAAGTTACAGTACAGACCAAAAGTTTGGACACACTTTCTCATTCAAAGAGTTTTCTTTATTTTTATGACTAAGAAAATTGTAGATTCACACTGAAGGCATCACAACTATGAATTAACACATGTGGAATTATATATGGAATTATATTAATAACAAAAACTGAAAATATGTCATATTGTATTCAAAGTAGCCACCTTTTGCTTTGATTACTGCTTTGCACACTCTTGGCATTCTCTTGATGAGCTTCAAGAGGTAGTCACCTGAAATGGTCTTCCAACAGTCTTGAAGGAGTTCCCCGAGAGATGCTTAGCACTTGTTGGCCCTTTTGCCTTCTGTCTGCGGTCCAGCTCACCCCTAAACCATCTCGATTGGGTTCAGGTCCGGTGACTGTGGAGGCCAGGTCATCTGGCGCAGCACCCCATCACTCTCCTTCTTGGTCAAATAGCCCTCGATGCCTTCAGTGTGACTCTACATTCTTCATAGTCATGAAAATAAAGAAAACTCTTTGAATGAGAAGGTGTGTCCAAACGTTTGGTCTGTACTGTAACTTTGATGTTCTGTAAAACAAACTTTAAATTACTTTGTTCTTATTGGTGAAAAACAGATGGTCAACTCTGTTTTCTCTCAGGTACATCACAGTGTAAGCTTCACAGTGAACATTACTCTCATCAGCGTAGTCCATATCAATAACAAAACAAAAATATATCTTGACTCCATATAGTGGTTATTTTGGAAAAAATCCTGGGTATTTTGAGCAGTAGGATTATAAAAAAATATGTGCTAATATAACATTAAATTAAGTAGCCTATATAAAATTGCAAACATCTATCTTTCAGTACTTTTTTACTTAAGTACATAAACAATTGAGTACTTTTGTACTTTCACTTGAGTAAGATTGAAAAAGGAGTACTTTTACTTTTACTGGAGTAATATTTTACTATACGTATCTGTACTTTTACTCAAGTACTTGATTTGTGTACTTCGTCCACCACTGATATATATATATATATATATATATATATATATATAAAATATAGTTTACATCTGGTTAGAAAAGAAAGGATGTGATGTTCAGAACATGCTAACTACAGTAATTATCAGTGGGAAGAGATGCACCCCGTTTGGCCAGGGGTGTTTTTATTCCACAGACAAGATTTGAGAAGGAAAAAAATCATTATCTTTATTTACATTTTTTTTTTTTTTCGTAAAATGTTCTTCCTAACTTCAGGCCTTATTATCATGTCATATATACAGTACAGACCAAAAGTTTGGACACACCTTGTCATTTAAAGAGTTTTCTTTATTTTCATGACTATGAAAATTGTAGATTCACAGTGAAGGCATCAAAACTATGAATTAACACATGTGGAATTATATATGGAATTATATACATTTCAAAAAAGTGTGAAACAACTGAAAATATGTCATATTGCAGGTTCTTCAAAAAAGCCACCTTTTGCTTTGATTACTGCTTTGCACACACTTGGCATTCTCTCGATGAGCTTCAAGAGGTAGTCACCTGAAATGGTCTTCCAACAGTCTTGAAGGAGTTCCCCGAGAGATGCGTAGCACTTGTTGGTTCTTTTGCCTTCAGTCTGCGGTCCAGCTCACCCCTAAACCATCTCGATTGGGTTCAGGTCCGGTGACTGTGGAGGCCAGGTCATCATCACTCTCCTTCTTGCTCAAATAGCACTTGATGCCTTGAGTGAGACTCTACAATTTTCATAGTCATGAAAATAAAGAAAACTCTTTATATGAGAAGGTGTGTCCAAACTTTTGGTCTTTACTGTAACTTTGATATTCTGTAAAACAACAAACTTTAAAATACTTTTTTCTTACTGGTGAAAATCAGATGGTCATCTCTGTTTTCTCTCAGGTACATCACAGTGTAAGCTTCACAGTGAACATTACTCTCGTCAGCGTAGTCCATATCAACAACAAAAATATATCTTGACTCCATATAGTGGTTATTTTGAAAAAATCCAAGGTATTTTGAGCAGTAGGATTATAAAAAGAATATGTGCTAATATAAAATTAAATTAAGTAGCCTATATAAAATTGCAAACATCTATCTTGCAGTACTTTTTTACTTAAGTACATAAAAACTCGAGTACTTTTGTACTTTCACTTGAGTAAAATTGAAAAAGGAGTACTTTTACTTTTACTGGAGTAATATTTTACCATATGTATCTGTACTTTTACTCAAGTACTTGATTTGTGTACTTCGTCCACCACTGGTCGGGTGTTGGGACTCCTTGTGGTGGAGGTGGGATATTTAATCAAATTCACATTATGAAGAATGATTGGATTAGCTTAATCAAATATTATAAACAATTGAAGGCTTTCAGCTATGTTGGCACTTATTTGGCACTGTTCATTTAAAATTTGAATCAAATACTGTAAATGTAATTTAAAAAAAATGTATGTAATTTTAGCTAGAGATCATGTTGGAGCCGCAGGTGTGGCGTGAAGCTGCCACTCAAGTCTTCTTTGCTCTTGGTCTGGGATTCGGAGGAGTCATCGCGTTTTCCAGCTACAATAAGAGAGACAACAACTGCCATTTTGATGCCGTTCTGGTCTCCTTTATCAACTTCGTGACCTCTATTCTGGCTACACTCGTGGTGTTTGCTGTGCTGGGTTTCAAAGCCAACGTCATGAACGAGAAATGTGTGGTGGAGTACGTATGACCCCCTAATATATCTGTGTTTTTCTCTCATAAAAGGATCATTTTTGTGATTGGATTAAGTTACACTTTGCATTGTGAAACAATACCTATGCTTAATTCTTTAAATCTAAATGTGGAAGCTGGATTTGGAGGTCATCCGGCAGCCTCATGTCTGTGTTGTTCTCCTGAAGGAATGCTGAAAAGATTCTGGGCTACTTGAACTCAAATGTGCTGAGTCAGGATCTGATCCCTCCTCATGTCAACTTCTCCCACCTCACCTCGTCAGAGTATGCCGAGATGTACGGCGTAATAAAGATTGTGAAAGAAGACAGTTTTGCGCAGCTGGGACTGGAGCCGTGTCTGCTGGAGGATGAGCTCAATAAGGCAGGTGTTCAGCCCATGAGCTGTCTTCATTCACAGGTTTCAGCTGAGCCATTTAGCATGAATTAAACCAAGCTCAATAGAAAAGCATTTACATTATTATTATGTATTTTACTAATTCATAATACTATGGAATGTATTTTACAGGTTCAAGCTATTTAGGATCTTTTTAACAAACTTAATTTAAAAAATAAATATTTTCGTAGGGATATGTGTTTCCAGTTTAGCTTAGTTTTGGCAAAATAAACTTTACATTCATTAATCTGTCCATTTATAGGGGAAAAAATTGTGTGTACAGTTCTAAAATTAAGAAGGAAAAAGGAATCGGAGCAAAAGTATGCTCCCTTTTAGTATAGCTTTTTGATTTCTAGTTTATTTTCAGTTTGTCCTTTCAGTTTAGTTTGTTCATCTTTACTCTATGACTGTTAGCTTTAGTGTTTCATCATTTCACTTTATTTTAGATGTAATATTTTTGTGTTTAGTGTGCTAAATGTTATTTAATTACTGGGGTTACATTTCTCAGGGCCGTCTGGGGGTATCTTGCGGTATTTGTATTTATAAAAGCAGGGTATACAATTTAAAATCTTTATTTTATATCAAAAAAATTAAAATAAAAATACATTTTAAAATGTTTTATTATTCGATTTTTAAAGGAGTCTGTTTTTATCATCATGTTTTTCTCTAACATCAGGCTGTTCAAGGCACTGGTCTGGCTTTTATTGCCTTCACCGAGGCCATGACCCATTTCCCCGGTTCTCCCTTCTGGTCGGTCATGTTTTTCTTCATGCTGATAAACCTGGGCCTGGGCAGCATGATCGGCACCATGACTGGCATCACCACACCGATTCTGGATACTTTCAAAATTCGGAAAGAGTTCCTCACAGGTGAGAGCTCCTGGTTTCTTTATTTTTGTCCCATTTCTTAATCTGAAATTAGTTTATTTCATTATTCTTATTTTCCAGTGGATATTATAATATAATTATGGTGATACTGGGCCACTTTAAGGTGGTGCTGAGTAACCTGTATGATCTTATTTTTCCCCCAGTGGGCTGCTGTATTGTGGCTTTTTTGTGCGGTTTGCTGTTTGTCCAGCGTTCAGGGAACTACTTTGTTACCATGTTTGATGACTATTCTGCCGGTTTGCCCCTCACCATTGTGGTGATCTTGGAGAATGTCTCTGTAGCCTGGATCTATGGCACTAAAAGGTGGGCAAATTCACTTATTATGCTTGTGAAGTTCTCTGGCAATTTGCTTCAAGAGCTACTTAAAATAGGACTGACATTAGATCTCCTCCTTGTCTGTTCTTGCCAATGCCAAAGATAGTCTCCATGCAGTTGAGTTTATTTTTTGCCTTGTGTCTGGTATTATTGATCAGTCCTGTAATTCTGCATGCTTTTCGGTGTTCATCAGGTTCATGCAGGATCTGGAGGACATGCTGGGTTTCAGACCGTGCAGTGTTTACTTCTATCTATGGAAGTATGTGTCTCCAGTGTGTCTGCTCATACTGATTTCTGCCTCTGTGGTAGAGATGGCCATCAGCCCTCCGGGATACAATGCATGGGTGCAAGACCTGGTTAGTTACACACTAGTCTGTCTAGTCTTTTTCTCGCTCACATTCTATTCCTATTGCCCTAGTTTATATCAATACCCCTAGTCTACATATATGGGTCAGTTTCCCCTCTTTACTATCTGTATATGCAGTTGCATCTATACAGTGTCCAAATTCAGATATATATACACTTATTTTCAAAAGTTTGGGTTTGGTAAGATTTAAAAATTAGTCTCTTATGCTCAGAAAGGCTGCATTTATTTGATCAAAGTTACAACAAAAACAATAATATTGTGAAAAAATAATTACAATTTAAAATAAGTTTTTACAGGATTCATTAATGAATAGAAATTTATCTGAATTTATCTGAAATATAAATTTTTGTATCATTATAAATGTTGTCACTGTCACTTTTGATCAATAGAATGTATTTTTGCTGAATACAATTATTAATCTCTTTTAAAAAATCTTTTTTTAAAAATCACAATTTTTGAACAGTGCATGTATTTCAATAAGGAAGTTAGAAATAAATTACATTTAAATCATAAATTATTCAAGGACTTTAATATTATTTAATAATCGATTCTATTTAACCATTTCTTTTCTCTCCATCTCTCTATAATCAGGCCATGGAGAGGTTTCAGAGTTATCCTCCTTGGGCACTAGCCATGTGTTTTTCTCTGATCATTGTGGCCATGCTTCCTCTTCCATTGGTCTTTCTTGCCCGTCACTTCAACTGGCTCCCAGACGGCTCCAACAAGTTGTCCGTCTCCTACCGCAAGAGCCTTACAAAGGAGGCTTCCACCCTGGAAGATGAGACGAGGTTCATCCTTGGGAAGAACCCCAGCGAAGCCCCTTCTCCCATGCCCAGTCACCGGGCCTATCTGGGTCCTGGCAGCACCTCTCCTGTGGAGCTCATCACCAACTCTACCTCCATCAGCGGCTACGGCAGTGGTTACCAGACTAACCCTGCTCCTCCCAAATCTGAGTCATGATCCTCCAACCCACCAACCCGAGACTGAGACGGAAAGAGAAAGAAGATGTTGTACAGATGAGTGAGAAGGTCCTAGTGTTGGTCACACCTTAACCCAAGCCATTCCAAGAAGCAGGACAACAAGAAAACAAAGACACAGAGATCCTTCCTTTTCCCCAACAAGAAAGGTCCCTTGAGCCCAATTGTTCATACGGACTACAGATGTTGGTCTGAAGGTGAAAGAGAGCCTGAAGCTTTCAGATCAGAATGTAGGGTGGCTTACTTGGTGAGTTGGTAAGTTATTTTTCACACACAGATAATTAATGTCAACTCTTCAGGTCTGGTCTCTGTGATTCGTTCGGGGTCATAGGGTTGGTATCACATCCCTCTCTGTGAGTTCTGAGGTAATAGTTGTCGCTCAGGTTAAGGTGTTACCAATGCTGCTGAACTCCAGACATCTTACAAAATGTATAAGAGATGCCATGCAAGGGATTTCATTTAAACTCATCTTTAGAGCTCATAAAGGGAGTCAACTCAGAAGGACTCAGAATAACTAACGCTTTCACTTCTTATAATGAGCCCTCGAGTGGATATTATGTAAGAGTCACTGTTAAAGACAGACCACCTGAGAGTAGAGTGAACTGATATCTTGATTTCGGGTACTGACGGAAGTACATCTTCATTTAATACGTTTTCTTGGTTATAGACTTTGCACATTAACAGTCTGTCATGTCCACATCTCAGCACAAGAGGACGACATATATGTATTCAAACACAAAGCACATACGTATGTAGTCTCAATGCAGTATCAAACATGAAGTATAAGTGTCAGGTTCAGGCTGTTTTTGAAACTGGATTTATCTCTTTTTAAGTTTATGTTCAAGTTTTTTTTAATGATGGAAACAAATGTGACTGCCTGATGAGAGGTGATTTCCACAGAGCACAAGAAATGACTATCCAGGATGCAATAAGGGGTACGGTTTGAGCCAAGTAAACTCCACCAAGCACAATAACTACATCTTAATAAATTACACATGAATTGAATGAGAACAACTTTTATTTAATTTCAATGTCAGCAGTGGCAATAATAGTATGAATTGTAATGAATTGTGTGGCATTAGCTGCAATTGTGAGGTTTACTTAAAGTTATCTTGCTTGGTGGAGGCTAACTATTTTAGGTCTATATAGTTATCCCAAGTGAAATTTATGATGAAGATGATAAGCTCCAAATAGGGAATGGTGCTGCATGGGTAAGCATATGAGACTTTCAAAGACTTTCAAAAATTATGTGTGATACAGCGGGGAAAAGTATTTTTATTTGATTATTTGATTTCCTGCTGATTTTGTTAGTTTGCCCAATTACAAAGAAATTAATGATCTGTAATTTTCATGGTAGGTTTATTTTAAGTATAGAGACAGAATCCCAGCCAAAACATCCAGAAAAAAAATACATTAAAGGTTAGAAGTTGATTTGCATTTCAGTGAGTGAAATAAGTATTTGATTCGCTACCAAATATTTTCCGCACTGTATTTGTTGCATTTTCTTTCCTTTTTACTCTCTAAAAAAATACACTACACAGGCCATGGAAAATATATATTTAGTTTAAAAAAGTGATTTTAAAAGATTGCTGCAATTCAACCTGATGTAGAAAAACAGTTAAGCTTCTTTATAAAGTAACATACATTGAACTGGAAGAAGAGGACCAGTTTTATTGAGGAACCAAAGTATAGTAATGAAAAGTAGTGAATATTTAAAGACTGCCTAATGTGATTGAGATTTGCTGCCGTTAAAAGCTCACTGCCTAATAACCTGTAAACCTAACATACTCTCCTAATTACTGTGGTTTATGTGCTCATAACAGATGCACTGGTTTTAATGAATGTGGTTCATTTTCAGTATTTATTCCATTAAGAATAGATTCAGAGAGGGCTAGAGGGCTGGAGAGCAGACAAAGTGTGAAGGAGAGTAGGACAGGAGTTGTGGGTCTTATTGAAATGATGAGTACAAAGGCAAAGCTTTTGATCATCCAGCTGCTTGTAGCTTTCGAGTCTATCATAAAGGCTGCTGCGGTAAAAATAGACATGGACTAGGCTGGTTACCCAGGGGAACCTGTGTCAGAAACAACACGGCTGCATGTTAATGAGTCCTCCTTAGGTGTGTGTGTGTGTGTGTGTGTGTGTGTGTGTCGAGGAGGGGTTTCAAGATGTTCCTAAAAGGCTGTGGTTGCTAGGGAGTAGGGACACAACAAGGGTCTTTTAGGAACATCTTGAAACCCCTCCTTGACAAGAAAAATCTCTTCATGGTCACTGGAAGTGGTACAGGTACTGGGACTGTCAAGCTTTTTAAAAAAAGACAAGAAACCTAAAAGTTGTCCATTATTTTCTCAAGCTGCTTTGTAAAAGAAACTAACAATTTTCACCTCCATTAAGGTGCTTCTTTCAAATGTGATGTTTAGGAGATTGACGGCTCCGGTCCCCATTCACTTTCACTGGTCATGTTGGTTTTCCCACACGTTCTTTTGAGTCACACGAGTTTGAAACAAAATGAGAAACGAGTCAATGATGATGAATGAGTTTTCCATTTTGGGTGGACTTTGAAAGAGCCCACACCTTTTCTGCACTTGCTTGCCTGATTGTGCCGTCAGTCACTGAAAGAGACTGAGAAATATGTGAAGCCATCCCTCTAGACAAGAATTACTAAAGTGGTCTCGTGCATTGAGCCTGCCCTTATCACAGATGAGATGGGACTGAAAGAGCACTTGATTCATAAATCAGGGAAGATTTTAGAATTTCACAAACACATTTTTTTTTGTTGTAGTGTGTCGTTGTCTAGTATGTGGTAAAGTACGTTAATGTTAACGTTGCTCCTGCAATTGCACAATATTGTCGCAAGATGTCGCTGTTTGCTGTTGATTAGTGTGTTGAAGTCTCTGTGCTCCTCCCACCCCTCCGCTGAGCACAGCTGGTGCCTCTCATTATTACTTATACTCAAAGGTTAGTGTGACACATATATAGTTTTTTTGTTGTTGTTGTTGTTTGCTTGTGACAGTTGTGCACTTTACCTTCTCTAGACAAGAGGCCCCAGAGCTGCATCTCACAAGCACAACACCACAGTAGGATTGTTTATACTATACTGACAAACAGAGGCGACTTCAACTGGTTTATTTAATAATGATAATAATAATAATAATAATAAATAAAAAGCCATTAAAACAAAGTTTCAACTTGTGACATCTCACACTGAAATAATATTGAAAAAATAATAATCCACTGAGCCACAACAGCTCGTATAGTTTAACAGCACCAAGTTACTAACAAGAAGAGACATAGAAAAGAGAGGAGAGTACAGCTGTCCAGTCAAAATCTCCTCTGTGGGCAGCTCGAATATGAAACTGTACATCAAGGATCTTCAACGGCGGTCCACTTTTATCAGAACTACTATTCCTTTTTTCTAAAACTTTTTAGGTAGAAAACAGAAAGAGACCAGAGTGCACCTTTAATGGACTGCATTAGTACAAAGCCAAGCACAACATTCAGCAGCAGATGCACATTGCATGATCTGAACATGCATTAGAGTGCATAATACAGAAGTTAAAATACTTCCTCTGCCTTTTTTTGGCTTGTAAGTAATATTCATATCACTCTAAATCTGATTTACACTGATAAGCACATCCCTCTCTATATATGATGCTCACAGATGGTGGTAATAGATTACAGTTGTACATCCTGCAGTGATGACATGCAGCAGGAACTCATTAATAAATAACCGCAGATACCCTTCATAGCTTGCGTTCACTACAATCTTACCAGATACTGATCAGACTCGACTACTGAGATTAATCCAATAAATGTCTTCGACAATCTGAAATCATGTTGCACACTTTTATCTTTTTGAAGCACAGACACAACTGCACTTTCATTTTGCCCTGAAAACAATGAAAACTGCATCTCTGAGACCTCTTGAAAGGAGATTGATTCTAGTGTAAACGCTGAGCCATATTTTAGCTGATGAAATGTACAAGCAGCATCTCTTTCTTTTTCAAGAGGTGCTGGAGGCCATAATGTTTGGGAGCGGAGTGCTAAACTGTATATTTATGTATATTTGTGATTCTGGATATTATATCTGTAAATATCGGTGTACATTTTGTGAAACGAGCGCTGAGAAATCTATGAAAAGCAAACAGGTGAATTCTTGTAACACTGATGTGTATGATATTGTTGTACAGTTAAAAGTGTAGAGTATTTAATTATTTTGTACATTGTGCAATAGTGTGTGTGTGTGTGTTGTATATGGGGGTAGTGTCTATTGTATTATTTATGTGTATGTGTGTTAAAAAAAAGCTGTTTTATTTTTGCTATTTTGATGTTGTGAGTCCTTTACCTCCCTTAATTCACCTCCAGCTGAGTTTTGGTTCCTCTGTGAACACGACTCGCTTATTTGTGTGTTCATGCCGCAAAAGATTGTTGGTTAGTGCACAGAACTAAAGTTTTCTTTTATGCTTTTAATGTAAACTTTGGTTTAAATTTGACGTGGATGTCAGCTTATCATACAGACCGCACCTTCTGTAAGCTCCTCTAGCATTAGTATCCGCAGTTTTATCGTTTGCTGCTTCTAGGTTGCGTCAAAAGTCAAAATGTTCACACACTTTTTACGTTTAGTCCAACTATATTCAGCACAATAATTTTTAGTAGTGTTAGATTATAGTAACACACACTTAGCTAGGACATTTCCGCACTTTGTGTCTAAGGAGGAAAGTCAAAAATAGAGTACTAATGCACTCTGGAAGTGCTATTTTAATCATTAGAAATATACTTGATGTGAATGTAAATGTATTTTTAATCCCCCAAAGTACTGTAAAGATCATCCACAAATCATTTATTAAGGTGGGCACCTATGAAACGTGTTCCAGTCTACACTTCTGTGCTGTACTAGTCGTAGATTTATAAGCAATATTTCTGCAGGCATTTACTTGGTTTGGACGTTGGTCAGATGGTCCGTGAGGCCACAAGAGCCGCTGTAACTCTGAGAGTAGCAGCATTGGAGGACTTCACTGCTGAAGAAGAGCAATGCTCTTAAAACTTTAGTCAAACCCTGTTCTGTTGGGTAATAGCACATTCAGATCACTAGTCACAGTATACTGTTAGCTATACAAGGACTATTTTAATGTCTCTTAGTCAGTGTCATTGATATTGTACAGTATTTCCAATTCACTTGGGAGAACACAGTTATGAATATTGAATATGGACCATCACAAAAACGAACAATAAAAAGTTGGTTCTCTCGCTGCAATGTGTGTTTGTTCTTTGAAATGCAACTAATCATATTTTTTTTTCAATCACAATATTAAAAAGATGACAAGTGGCCTGGGCATCCGTGTGTTTTAGCTTTGGTGTGTGTCTCCTGTGTTGAGCGTTGGCTTAATAAAATCAATTTTGGGGGCAGTATGATTTCTTGAAAGAAATAAATACTGGCATTCAGCAAGGACACATAAAATTAATAAAAACTGTCAGGAAAGACATTTAGAATGTTACAAAAGATTTCAATTTTAAATAAATGCTGTGCTTTGAACATTTTAATTCATCAAAGAATCCTGAAAAATATTCCTGTACCCACAAAAACATTAAGCAGCACAATCATTATTTATAACGATAATAAATATTATTTGAGCACCAAATCGGCATGAATGATTTCTGAAGGATCATGTGACACTGTAATGACTGATGAAATCACCTAAAAATACATTTAAAAATACATGAAAATAGAAAACAGTTATTTTAAATACTTTTATTTAATTTTCAACATTTCTTTAAATAAATATAATTTTTACTTTAAGGCTACACATTTTATTTCAGTTTTTAATTGTAATAAAACAAACAATGTAAACAGGGGCAAAGGGAATAAGTGCACCATTTTATCTTTTGTTCATGAAAACTGATATTGAGAACAACTCATTGATTCTCTCTGATTCCCAAGTAAAAATGTTGGAGATTTCTCCCAGATCTCAGGAATGAGTGTTAAATGTTAGGATGAGACCTAAGTGCGTCTCTTTCCAGTGGAGCGTGTGAAGCCAGAAGTCCCTCCTCTGACAGGAAGTGATGCGGAAGTCAAAATGGAATTGACAGGTCATCGGATATGTTAAAACAAGCCAACCTTCCTGAAGCTCTTACAGCTGACTGGAAACAATGAATGCCTACAAATCGATTAAGAGATTCCCAACCGGGGCACATGGACAGATGTTCAGGCAGTGTTCAAATTATGAAACCAACAGGAACTTAAAATACAAATATAAGAATTGTCAAAATAGTAAATATTATTATATTATTATAATAAATTATTATTATCACACTGAACTATCCAAGGCCATGGATGAGTGTGTTTCTTCATAAGAACAGATTTGGAGAAATTTAGCATTATGTCACTTGCTCACCAATGGATCCTCCACAGTGAATGGGTGCCGTCAGAATCCAAACAGCTGATAAATAATCCAAATGACTCCATCAATTAACATCTTATGAAGGAAAAAGGTCCTCCATTCATAATGTTAATTTCTCCATTGAAAAAATAAAAAATCTCTAAACATCCCAAAATGTTTGTAATCAAATAGGGGATCGATGTTTTCACAGGAGAAGGCATTTGTAAAATGGGGCATTGATAAAGCTTTACATTTAAAACATCTTAATGATGAATTTCATTGTTGGGGAAAGTTACTTTTTAAAGTTATGCATTACAATATTGCGTTACTTCCTAAGAAAGTAACTAACTACATTACTTAGTTACTTGTTATTGAAAGTAATGCGCTACGTTACATTTGCATTACTTTTTAAATCTGGTATTGCATGTTTGCTTTTAATATAGAAAGCTATATTTTTGGCAAATGTTAAAGCCCTTTCGCACCAAAAGCCTCAGGCTGAAGGAATTCTAAATTCACGTCTGTACAGTAGAACTCAGAAGAAGACAGTTCAACACTCAGCAAATGATGTAATGCTACATTAATCCAAAGCTGTTCCGACCAAAAGTAAACAAAATCAAGTTTATTGGATGGTACTTTGTGTTATAGCCATAAGCACACACGTACTGTATATATTTAATTCCTGCGTTTCACCTCATCTACCTTTTATCTGGCTCTCAGTTGGCTTTAAGGGTCATCCAGCAAATTAAGTTCCATTTGAAAAAAAGTAGGGTACATTTGCATAAACTTCCCCCAAATGCTTTTCAAAAGCATGTTAGGCTGTTGTCAGTGTTGCACAGGCCAGTTCCACCTTGAACTGTTGCATTAAACTCGGTTTTAGCACGAATCTCAGTACATCAACGCGTGTGAGGAGTGTGAGGAAGTCTGGTTGACAAAACTAGTGTTATCACCATCTGAGTCTCTGATTGTGGCTTCTGTTCTGTCAAAGTCACACAGAGGCTTTTGACGAAACCTTTAGAAAAGTATGTCAAGTGTTTAAGGTACAGTATCAAGAAAGGTGGCTAATTTTGATTGCACTGTGTGTTAAGTTGTAGTGTTTTTCGCACCTCTTGACCAATTTCACAGATTTGTTGTGGTCTCAAAGGAGATGCCATGTGAAGACAGGTTTGCATGCGAGTAGTGTTTCTGTTTTAGAGCACAGAGAGTGCGTCATGCCTGACCCCTCACACTCTCCACTTTGCACACTCGTTTCATCTGCGGTGCATCCTGTAAACAGACTTTTCCTCCATCACAGTCCTAAGACACAGCTGCACTCACTATCTCTATCATTTTTTTTCTCACACCCACTCGCAAAAACAGACTGTGTGTCTAGGATGTCGCAAATCTAGGAGTGACGTCCTTAATTATAGAACAGGACATCGACGTCCGTCAGCAGATGTTAACTTGGCTGAGATTCAGCTTCCTATTTTCCCATCACATTCTACCAGATTTAGAATCAGTGCACAAATAAAATACAGTTAAATGTCTAAGCAATGAAACTCAAATGTTATAATCGTATTATTAATCAGTATTTTTGCCTTGTTTTCCAGAATCTAAATACTTTAAAAATAAAGAATAATCAAAATATGCATTTACTTGATAAACAAAATTACATTTTTACATTTATTACTACTTCCTTATTAGTTGTTTTGTCTTGTTTTTAATGCACTTTTAAAAATATCATGTATTTCTGTGTTTTTTTAGCAGTCATTACTCCAGTCTTCAGTGTCAAATGATCTTTCAGAAATAAATCTAATATGCTAATCTGGTGCTTAAGTGACTTTTTTTTCTTATCACTTTGTATCAATTCAGTGAATGGATCCTAGCTAAATAAAAGTATTAATTTATTTAGAAAAAGAATATGTGAAACTGAAATGCGGCAACAGGTGAATCAGGAAGATAAATGCTTTTTTCCTGTTTGTCTGTTTTGGTGATTGCTGCGTGACTTTTTCAGCATAAGTGAGCTGGAAGAAGAGTGAGGAGACCGCTGGGCCATTGTTTTCCTCAGCCCCGGGGATTGATGATCTTGGATTGAGTCGCTGTAGGAAAGGAGGCCTGAGCCAAGAGTGTGTGCAAACCACACGTTCCAGCACCTGCACACTCACACCTCACACTCCTCCATATCCTTTCACATTCTCACAGAAAGCATCAGACAGAGAGAGACTATTTGGTGCTAGCTATCATGAATTATCCAACAAAAATAGGACACAACTTCTATCCAAGTAGAACAATACCAGCATCAAAACAGTGCCTACTTCACCTTTTTCAATGCACACATTTACAGGAAGAAATAATGACTATATCAGTTTTAGTATATTTCTCATTGGTAGCTTTATTTACTCATACTTGCATAGCATTTAGCGGTCTGCAAAAATTATTTTCAGCAGAGGTTATGTTGTCAGAAAGTAGAAATGAAATTATAACAAAAACAAAAAAAAAATACTACTTGTATAGCTTGATAATATGACGCACTGATATTAATCCAGACATTCATAATTTATCACGAACCCCTCTACTACAGTAACTTCCTCACCACACTCTTCATGTACTTCAATTATTACTTTGTTTCAAAAGAATATTTTAAACAACATACCTACCTAAGCTTACAAATAGATTCATATAGGCCTATATTTAACTAAAGAGAATAAAACATCCAAAATCAGCTGTACCTCAAAGGTGCTGCTTTTCTATCAGACTCTCTTTATTGTTCCTCACATTTGCTCATGAAGATACTTCGCGGCATTTAATTAAAGGTGATGAGACCCTAGACCAATAGAATCCAGGACCTCTTTTACAAGTCTGACATTGGTTGAATTATGGACTAACCCGGCTGTAAATATTTAAATTATATTTATAACCCAAAAGTTGGGTTAGTTTATATTTGACCCAAAATTTGGCTGAAACAACAGATTAAGGTTTACCCTTGACAGTGTGGTCTGAATGAGTGTCCCACAGTTTTATAACCACAGTAATAAGGGCCAGGTGAAATCCAGCACATAATCATGCTTTCTGAACTTATTGTGACAAAGGAGAAAAACACACCTGAGCTAAAGTAAGGTAAATGACTCCTTTTTATGCCGAAGTTCTTCTTGATATTCTCAAAATATTTATAAGCTGTTAAAACAAAATACTTTAGAAGCAAAATTGCATAAAACTTTATCAGAGATGCAGTTATGTCACCAATTCGACGGCACTATATCAGCAAACACATTAAAATGCACAAATTCACAAACTTAATATCACCAAATATATTTACTTGAAGTACCCCTGAGATTTTAATAATTAAGTACAGTGTACTCAGGTCTCTGACTTTGGGTAATGATCACATGACATGCAGGTAAGCAAATAAAATGTTTCATTTTCTCAGTAACTTTATTATTTGGATTGATTTTAAAATGATTTATTTTAATTTATCAGTTTTATGATTTAATAAGATTTTCATTAAGCTCATAAACCCCCTTCAGTTCCTTCACAGCCCCCAGTTTGGGAAACCTTGATGTAATCTTATGTTTAAATGCACTTCATGTTGCTAATAACAACACATATGGAATGTATTTTCTTACTCTTTTTGTATTTTTATGTCAATATGGCACAAGATTGTCCTATTTAAATCAATGTGATAAATGAGTTAGGTCAAAATTGAAAAATCTAAACGTAATAATCTAAAGGTAGTCTTAATATATTACCTAAAATGTGTTATGTAATGGATTACTTTAGGCTACTAACTACCATTTTTGACATGTAATTTGAAATCATTAACAGATTACAATTTGTAATCTACTCAGCTCTGGAATCAACACTCAACTAACTCAAGCTGAGTAACGACAATCCTGTCTTCAGCTGCAGATGTTTATCACTGAACTTGTTTTATTATGTAACATCACAGTTATTGAGCTCAACTGAAACAATGAGTCTGAATAATGACAATAATATTGTCTTGATACAGCTGCTTTATAGCAGAATTCGGATCAATACTTTAAAACAAAAATCTTTAATAAATCTTCACCTCATTAGCAAATAATTTTCGTTCTTTCCTAAGGGTAGCTAGTTATAAGTGCATGCACTTTTATAAGCTCCTGAAAAAACATGCAACGTATTGCATTTCTGGTTTATTTCGATCAGATTGGCTTCCTTTTTCTCCGTAAATGTATTTAAAACCTAATGTATTCAAGAAAATTCACGCATATGTCCTGAAAAAAGGTATTATAAATTTCATTTTTTCAGTTTGCTGAATTTTAAGCCTTAAGGAGTAGACTTACAATCACGTTTGGCATATAAAATAACTAATGAAAATCAAGGTTAGACAGCAATGGAGTGGATAGGCTATGTGTAAACATCCTGCTCATAATCTGACATTTGTCTTGGAAGTTTGAAAAGATCTCAGCAAGGTCTCAGACTGGGCTCATATTAGCATTTGCACTTTGTGCAGTTAAAGAGATATCAATCTGAACTTAAAGATGTCTTTATGTTTTTGTGCATGTGTAGAAGTCTGTCTGAAAGTGTGTGAGCCCACATGCGTGTGTCATTTTTAACAGCATGCATTATCAGTGTGAAGCCACTGCAAGCACTCTCATATGTCTGCACTAATGGGCTGTGGATTGAAGCGCCCACTGACTGGATAATTACAGTAACACGGTCTTAAGCACTTTCACATTGACTTTAAATTGATGTGGCTTTTTCCTTGAATCAAACTTATTTCACACATTCAGTGTTACTCTACTCATTACAACACGCTCACAGAACAGGGCTAGAAATAGAGGGGTTCATGTGTGCATTACCACAAACAAGATTGATATTAATGCTTTAATATTTAAGACCATAAATTTGTGAGAGCGGACATTTGAAAGGCATAGTAATGGCTCCTTTGTTTCTGTTGGTTTACAGACAGTAAAACTCCATCCAGAGCATTTGTTAGTGATGGTGCATGTCAAAAGTGTCCTTACTAATGACTTCATATTTGTCCACTCCGTGGTGATAAAAGCCTCTCAAATGCAGAAGCTTTTGACTCTTGAACAGATAAATGCCAATTTATCTTAAAGCATTTATCTTCATATTCAAATAAACAAGTTGACTTGTTATCAGTTGGTACAGCATGCTCCTGTGTGCATGATTCTGCTGACTTCCTATAGACTGTGATTAATGATCCAAATAAAGTTAAAAATGTTCTACTTTCATTAGCATGCTGGTGTTTACACAGAATGTGTCAAACAACTTAAGAAATGTCACAGGTATGCCTGCAGGTATTTGGTTTCCTTGGATACAATATGTAAATAAATAAATAAATACAACTGCTTGAAAGTCCCTGTTAGAAAAGATTCACTTTTTAATTTCCAAAATTCTAAAAGTACTTAGGGTAGAACAGGACTAAAGAACTAATGGTAATTATAATAAATTCAACTTCCTAATCATCTGGAAGAAGGCGGCGGGAACCGGCACACAATCAAAATGAAACTTTAATGACAAAAATAAACACAAAACAGCGCACCAGCCCCTCACGGACTACTGGTGCGCTCAAATAAAAAGCAAAACATAAAATAAGGGCCAGGCCCGGTCCACTCTCGTCCTTCACTATCGTCGCTCCAGTTTTATATCCTTCCATCTCCTCTGTGGGACTCGAGACCGGCGGTGGGGTGCAGGTGTCACGGATTTCCCAATCACTCGCTCGTTCCCACATCTCTCGTCCCCGCCCCACTCGTCACAGTAATCATCACAATATTTTCAGATAAAAGACAATTTGACAGACAGACTATTCAATATTGCACCCCAAATTAAAATTTGCTGAAAATGGAGGCACCCTCAGGCCAATCAAGATTAGTTTGTTTCTAACATATTTGGAGAAATTTAGCATTACATCTCTTTCTCAGCAGACGGATCCTCTGCAGTGAATGGATACCGTCAGAATGAGAGTCAATTAGGATCTTGTGCAGTGAATAGCTGCATATTTGTAAATAAAAAAAATAAACAATTCCAACGAGCTTTTTAAACTTAAATCCTGGCTTCTGGGCAAAATATGAATCCATAATACATAATAACACCCCCTCCAGTGAAAACTCCCTTATTGTCACCTCACAGTAAAATTGACAACATTTAAAACTCTACTGTTTTCACTTGGTGCATGATCTCTGCATATTTCTCTCCTGATTCAGATAAGATGACTTTAACTGGAAAAAGAAATATTAGAGATAGATGACTTGTATCAGCCAGAAACAATGTTTTGAAGTTACATAATGTCTTAAAAACATGCACCTTTTCACTTCACAGCTGGAGTGGTGATGTTTTTAATCAGCTGTTTGAACTCTCATTGGTGAGCAAGTGATATAATGTTACATATTTCTCCAATGAAGAAACAAACTCATCTACATCTTTGAAAACCTGAGGGTGAGTATGGCCTGAAGGTGAAGGTGAGTACAAATTTTCATTATTTGGGTGAACTATTCCTTTAATTATAATGTTAAAACTCAGTATAACATCCTAGTACATTAGCAGTATATACAATTTAAATGCATTTTCCAGTCTCTCCAACACAAAAAATCCTGAAGACTGCGGTTTAATCCTGATCCTAAACTTAAATTATAGACACAGTCAGTGTCCTCTCAGTCTCCAAAAAATGAAAAGCTGTTTGAACTGGGAAAGGAAAGTGAGAGAAGACGAATGGACTGTTGGGGAAAAAAAAGCTGGACATGTCCATAGATGGCATGAATCTTAGGGATAATGACCCAAAACCTGTCTCGCCATTTTCAGTGTTGAGAAGATGATGAACGGACGGGGGGTGGGAGAGACACCCGAGAGCACAGTAACCATGACAACTCCATCATGGCACCTCTTTCATCACCAGAGCTGGGGGCAAAACAAAGTGGGTGAGCGTACATCAGTCTGTGAGTGTGCATTAGTGATATTAAGAACATAATGGATTCGAGATGAAACAATATGACCTGCCCAGTGTCAAAAGCGATTTATTACAGATTCCCTTATCCTTAAAGGTGATTTGCATGCATTTTCCCTTTCAGCCTTTTTTTCTTTTTCCCAACTGGCCACTTCTGCGACCCGGCTGTAGTGGAGGATGAGCCGCTCTCCATGGTAACTGCGCTCAACATTGCCATGACAACCCATTTTATGGGGCAAAAAGACAATAAAAGTGAAGGAAATACAATGGAATTAATTGGAGTGAGAGTGAATGACAGAACTCATGAAATGCTGCCACCAGTTTCCCCGCGTGAAAGCTTATGCATGTCACTCATGTCACAGCCTTAGACACAGAGGGGCTATTTAGGGCATGTTAGACTATTAAATCATTCACTGCGGCACACTTCCTGTGCTTCTGATACTTCTTTCAAGTGATGAATTCAGCAATACAGCAAAAACTGCTGCCCACTGCTCAGGGTGAGTGTTCACAGTGTGCACTTGGATGGGATAAATGCAGAGCACAAATTCTGCGTATGGGACACCATACTTGGCTACAGGTCATGTCAGTGTCACTTAAAAGAATGGGAGATTTTGTTGTATCATGCAAATGTGAATATAACAGCTGTATGGGAACAGTTTATTAACCAAGTTTTCTGTAAATCAACCAAGTGCATAAGTAGTATTAAAGTATTGACTTTTCATCTTTAACATTTATTAAGCAATTGCGAAATAGATCCTAAAGGCTGTTTCTTTCATTCTGCTTGTAATCTTCACATAAAGTGTTGTCTTTTGCCTGTTAGTTAAAATGTTGTTCAGAAAAACCCAAAACTAAAGTTATTACAGATGTCATCACTTTTTTGAAGATAGACTGTGAAAAAAAAGTAAGGTTCATACATTGTCATACCGTATAAACTTAAAAAATGTTCTTAGTGGCACACGATCTTAAACTGGTTTTAAGGCAAAATTATATATATATATATATATATATATATATATACAATTATAATTATATATGCACCAACAAAAGTAAATTTAAAGGAAAAAATAAAATGGTTGGTGTAATTTTATTTTATTGTTAAAGTTTATTTGTACATTTTCCAAAGCATTATCAAAGAGCTTCATACAACTTCAAAACTGTATTTTCTTTATTAAATAATTTCTTAACATAACTATGAGTCATATTTTCACTGTTTGCAACTTAAGAATGTGCTTCATGGCATAATGTCTAAATAGATTATAATAATAGAATAGTATAGTATAGAATAGAATAGAATAGAATAGAATAGTGATTCAACTTGACTTAAAAAAGTAATTTTGGGGGTCTGATCAAGTAGCGTTTACCGATTTTTTAAGTGGTACCATATGGAAAGACATGGAGAATAAGAAAAAAGAAAAATATGAAAAAGAGTGATAGAAAGACAGAGGGAGGGGAGTGAGAGAGAAAGATGGATATAGAGAAGGAAGAAGCTAACCAGTAATTAACGATGCTTACTGCTCAGTCGCCATGGAGATGGATGTGTATTCCGCTCTGTTTAAAACTCTAAAGTGGAGCCGGCACAAATTCAGGTCTGCGATCAAACAGACATGCTGAGGCTTTGACTCCCCTTCACAAATCAGATACACAACAGTGACTGATTTGTGATTTCCAAAAGGCTTGTGGATGGGGCAGCGCTTGAGATAAAGCAGTGCAAACCTCATGATTTAGATTTTATTTGTGTTCCTTTAGAAATGCATAGACACACATACCTACAAAATACAAGATGTGAGCTGCTTTAGACATATAACATTCTACACAAAAAAAGGGCACACAAGTAGTCGATGGGGCAGTACCTTTTGAAAAGGTTCTAAAATGTACAATTTAGGCACTATTATGTACACTTCAGCTACTAATATGTACTTTTAAGGTATTAATTAAACTCCTTATGGCTAAATAAAGTACAAAGGTCTACCTTTTTCAAAGATACAGCCCCAATGATAGCTTTTCAACCTTTTTTTCTTAGAGTGTACCATATCATCTATTATCCACCTCACTTTTAGCATGTGAAGTCATCCCAGAAACACACAAATATACTCAAGGTTACTGGCTAAAGGCAGACACTGCTGGACCACTATGAAAACAATCTGTAAAGCTAGACAGTGAATGCACCTTCTTGCTAGAGAGTGATACTCTGCTACATACAGTAGTACTGACATCTACACTTTCTCATCTAAATAGCATGGTGTTGCACTATAACTCTTGTTATTAAACATAAGGCAACTATGGCAGACAACAAAGTGGAAAAAGTCTCACACATAAATTGTGTGTGTGTGTCTGTGTGTGTGTGTGTGTGCAAACATGATTGACATCTCAATAACAAACAAAATATGTTTTTTTTTTTTTTTTTTTTACTATTATAATAATTGGTATTATTAGTAGTATTACAAGACAGTAGGCACATAGGCACAACTTGGACAGGTCAGACAGCATGTACTTGCAAAAGAAGTTTAGATTACAGTGAGCTAAAAAGTTTGGTCCCATCTCAACCAGCGATGTAATGATTATTAATTGCTGATGATTATAAATGCAGGACTTTATGTAGTTTGGTTACAGAAAACGATAGACAATTGTTGGGAAAACACACAGGTGCCACTGTGCTCTTTAATAAAGCTGCTTTGCTGCTTTTTTATAAGAAAAACTGAAACTTTATATATTTCCTTCTGATATTTTGAATTAAAATACTTTTGGAAAACTGTTCTTGTACATCCCTGTTCAGCAGTTCTTCGTACAGTGATAAACGGGGCTTTCTTCGAGTCCTGTTAGTTGGCCTGTGATCTCTGAAATGATACTGTACAGGCACAGACCGCTTTCTGCTTTCGTCCAAATAAAGACAAGCTGAGAATCCTGGGGGGAGAAATGCTTTATAGATCTTAACGTGCACTGCTGTCATGCAAATAGATGCCTGGCAGCTTGAAAATGGACAGATGTACATGATGACGTTCCATATTCTTGACTGAGAAAGACGATGCATGATTGATAAGAAGATGAAAGACTGGTGAGCATCCCAGACGAGGACAAACCCCCCTCAGGTCAGGGTAGTAACTTCTGCTTGAGTGTAGTTTGCTGGGGATGTGAGCGCATCTTTACAGCTCTCTGAAACAAAGACCCAGAGAGAGAAAAGAAGTTGAACCAAACTCAAGTAAAGTGTACAGAAAAAAAGAATGCACCAAAAATATCCTCTTAATAAAGTTGATGTCTGAGCCTGACACACGTTACAATGACATGTACAGTAGTGGGATTTGGATCACTCAGTCAAGCAAAACCTTAGACAACAGCACTGCAGATTTATGTATGACTGTCTATAGAGAAAGATCCCTGCCTATTAAAACAAGAAGACTTCTGGCCTTCAGAGGCCCTCCAGTGAACCCAGACACTGGGGAAGCCGTGGGTTCTGCGCATGCTGCTAATGGAAATCTATTAGATGCAATTAAGTTGAGTTGCCTTTCGGGACCAGAAGCAGGTCCATTAACTCACATCAGTACTGCTGTAGATGATGCTTTTCAGCGCTGTATGACTGGCTCGCCAAATAATTACACACAAATCAAGAAGGACGTCAGCTTGAAAAAGACAACGCTGTATGAGAGAAGACAGTAGCCAAAGAGACTCTGTCTTTACTGCAAAAAATCATGTTGTTTTTTTGTTTTTCAGTGAAAATACCTAAGCATGCCTAAATCAAGATGGATTAATTTAGAATAATTGTATAAGACATTAAGACAATATAAACTGAATTAATTTTATTTTTACCAATGGGGGAAAAAAACTACAAAAAAAATATTTTATATATAACCATATATATATATATATATATATATATATTTAAAACATTTCGATTTAATATTGATTATTTCATTTTTTTATATCATTCATTTGATTTCATTAAGTTTTTCTTACCCTACCTTTATCTTATGTGTTTGACAGGTACTACATGATATGTTTCATAAAGCAAATAAACAAACCTACAAACAGAAGAATAGCCACGAGTTTCTGATCTACGGATCATTCATACATATTTATTTTTAACATCAGCAATAGCATTTCCAAGGATGGAGCATCTTCACTATGTCTGGGGAGGGAATTATTGCTTGTAATCACTGCCTGTTTTCTGACAGGACCCCAGCTGCTGTCGCTCTGCCCCTCATTAATTCCCAGAGTGCATCTCCATGCTCTCCACATCAGCGAGGAAAATTGCACGGCTTTTCACACAAACGAGAAATCAACCATCACGGAGTGTCTGAAGGGCCCAGATGACCTCTATTTGAATCTTCCAAAAATAGAGGGAAACCAAAACAAACATGCATGCAAACTGGTATAATTAAAATTCATATTTACTATTAGTATCCCATGAAATAAAAAAAAAATTGAAATATTAATTCATTTAGTTAGTGAACACAAATGAACGCTAAGTCTCAAAACGCAGGAATGGGGAATCATAGCAAACATCTAAATAGCAAACTGTTGCAATTTCAAATTTTTCAGCAATCCAAAATTTTTCCAGTGGTATGTTACAGTTTTAAGATGATGATTCCCACCTGTAACCTATCATGCTTCAGCACCAGATGCTAATAAGCTCCTGTTTTAAATCAGCACTGAAAAAAAGACTCCTTCTCCTTCAAATGGAGATGTAAAAGGTGGAATGTTTGCTTGAGCAGCTCGTGATCAAGTGATTATCTCCAGAAGACTGCCAGCAACCTGCCAGAGCTTTTGGGAATTTGGGGGCCGAGGCACAAGTCATTCAGGTTGAGTCGAACTCTGATGACTTGACAGCAGCTATTAATGAAGGATGTTGTGTACTGGATGTCGTGATGCTCTTTTGTTTTGTGTGATGTTATCATCCTATTTCTCTCAGTTTTGAAATGTCAGCTACATAATGACATGCCCAACAAAAAAATACATTTATTTTACTGTGCTTCAGATTACTTTATTCTGATTCATCAATCCAGGCATTTTGCAGTCAAATATTTTAAACATCTACAACTGAATGATTTCCTGTATAGCTTTCGATAGTTTCATGTTCCTCTTTGTACTCTACAGGCTCTTGTTCTTAATATAATAAAATAATATTGATGTAAATCAATATTTCATATACATTTATTTGGGAAGATAAAACGCAGGATAAAGTACAGTAGTCTGGTTATTTTTTGCAAGATAAATTGAAATAAATGACACAAGACCTAATTACTGATCATTTTGCAATATATATATATATATATATATATATATATATATATATATATATATTTATAAAGTGTTTCTTTTTAATTACCTATACTTTTATGCCCTGCCTTAATCTAATTTGTCCTGCCAAAGTTTCATAGCAAACCAAAATATTTTACAATTCTCATAATAACATATGTCTCTAATGCTGTGCTCTGCACTATAACTTTAGCTAAGGTTGTCCATTGAATTCCAGAATTTATCAGTGATATTTACGCTAATAGACAGGACAAATTCTATAGCCACAAGTTCCTGTTTACCTGTGTGGATGGTGGGTTCAGCTCCACAAGAAAAGTCTCCAGAATTTAGCAGGAAGCAAGATGCCTCTTTCAAGGTCTTGTCTCTGTTGTGTGAGCATCGGAGCGTCCACCTCTCGCCCGGAGAGAGCGCTTGGGTCAGAGTGCAGCTCTCCTCTTCAGAAAGAGTTACCGTAGCATCACCATTCTGCTTTGAATCTGACAACAAGACAAAAGTCCAAAACATGGATGTCAGTGTGAATATGTAAGAATTAACATAAACCTTTGTTAGATTTGTTTGAAACAAGATAATATTTGCCGTCAGAGAAAATGAATTCAAGATATATAAAACAATTTCAGTATCAATTTGAATTTTGCTTTTAAATTGATTTGAATCTTGTTTAATTTGATTAATATATGATCCATATTAATACATTTAATGCTCCCAAAGTTTATTCTCTATTATAATGCTCTCTTAAGGATTTCATGCTTACGTATAGCTAATATTTTAAGAGAAAATAAAATTAAAATGGGCTATATCCCAAGGGTCTTTAGCCTCATTGTATCAAACAATTAAATTCATCCCATTGTCATCTCAGAATACACTATTGTCACTGAAATCCTGATGCTCTACCTGAGCGCTTTCTTCCAAGGTTCACCTCAGCGGCGAGGGGGCACGTGTCGCTCTGTGTGCTGTTCCTTGGTGAGTTGCTTTCAGACTTCCCAAATGAGTTTGTAACCACGTGTGGGCTTGGGTTTGGGTTGTGCTTCTTCTTCTTCTTGGGCAACTTCTGCTTGGCCATAGCCAGCGAGTAGTACATCCCAAAATTGTTAACGATAATGGGCACTGGCATGGCGATGGTAAGCACACCTGCTAATGCGCATAACGCACCGACCATCATGCCCAGCCATGTCTTAGGGTACATGTCTCCATAACCTACTGTGGTCATGGTGATCACCGCCCACCAGAAGCCGATGGGAATGTTCTTGAAATGCGTGTGGTTGCAGCCGCTAGGGTCTAGGGGATCTGCGCTAAGACGTTCGGCGTAGTAGATCATGGTGGCGAAGATGAGCACCCCGAGCGCAAGAAAGATGATGAGCAGACAGAACTCATTCACACTCGCCCGCAAGGTGTGGCCGAGGACCCTGAGACCCACAAAGTGTCGCGTGAGCTTAAAGATCCGTAGGATGCGCACAAAACGGACCACGCGCAGAAAGCCCAGGACGTCCTTGGCAGCTTCGGATTTGACGCCACTCAAACTCATCTCCAGATAGTAGGGCAGGATGGCAACAAAGTCAATGATGTTTAGCTGGTTCTTGATGAAGAGAAGCTTGTTCGGGCAACATATGATGCGGACCAGGAACTCAAAGGTAAACCACACCACGCAGATTCCCTCCACCAATGTGAGAACTGGTTTGGGCTCCATCTCCATCTTCAGGGTGACGGGGGTCATGGTGGTGTTGCTTTCAGTATTTGTAGATGTGACATTGCGAAGTTCATTGAAGAACTCATGAGTCTCCAGGCAGAAGTTAGTGATGGACACCAGGATGAAAAACAGGGAGACAAAGGCAATAACCTGAAACATAAGACCACAAATTAAACACTTCTCAGTAAACAGTCACAAATCCTTTATTTGCATTTATCATTTCATTATGTTTCCTGAGGTACACTTATAATGTTACTATGATTTTACCTCAAAATTAGCATAATTTAGAAATAAAGGGACATTTTGTACCCTGACTTTAGCCCTCTGATTTGAACACTGTTCAAAGGGGCAAGTCTGCTTGAGAATTCAATGTATTGTAAATGTACTG
Organism: Carassius gibelio; assembly: GCF_023724105.1. Taxonomy (NCBI): domain Eukaryota; kingdom Metazoa; phylum Chordata; class Actinopteri; order Cypriniformes; family Cyprinidae; genus Carassius; species Carassius gibelio. The sequence goes on along the minus strand of NC_068378.1, from coordinate 16,765,545 downwards.
TAAGTGGTAAGAGAAACAATGTGTAGTTGACCATTTAGTCACTGGCTTGATTTCCTGACACAAAGAACATCTGACTGTACATGAATCATTATACAGTATATCAGAAACTGCTGATCACAGATTAGGCATTACAATGAACATGGTTACTTACAGTACATGTTGTAGTATTACTGTCGGACCCGTAACTTACAGTAAAAGTCAGTTTGCAAAGCCTGCACAGAAACTGTGACTGATTTTAAGTATTTTTTAAGTATTTAGCAGACACTTTTATCCAAAGCGATTTACAGTGCATTCAGGCTATTAATTTTTACATATCCTCTGTTCCCGGGGAATCGAACCCCCAACCTTGCGCTTGCTTGCTTGCTAGCGCAGTGCTCTACCAGTTGAGCTACTTATCAAAGAATCCATTCTTCCATCCTTACACATTACAAGTAATGTTATTTTTAGTCCTGTAATCCTATATTGCTCTACTCTCCTTCTTATTTTGCTAACGTGTAAAAATGTGCAGAATCTGCAGAAGCTGACTTGTGTCACACTATGATGTCATAATGTGACAAAATATGAAAGAAGTATTTTTCTGAGTGTGTTTTTTTTATTCATAATTTTAACCCACATTTAGCTTTAACGCACTGTAAAAACCCAAAAAGTAACTAATTTTAAGGAAACTGTCTGCCTTAATGCAATTATGTTTAAAAATATTCATGAGTACATATTTCGAGCTAGCAAAAAACTTCAAAAAGCTTCACACTGTCTAGCTAAAACCTAAGGGCATTAAATAAAACCATTAAAATATGCTAAGGTAACTATAAGAGAATATCACTGCTCTGACATTTGCAGTTATTCCTTTTCAGATAAAACAACATACAGCATATGCAGTCATATCATTAACGGCCATCCTCAATCTAACACAGGCTCTCCTCAGCATAATGGCAACCCCCGAACCTCCAACAAATTCCAACATAATAGAATAATAAACACTAACAGATCATCCCCTATTTCAGAATCATTAATAACATTGTTTTCTTTAAGTAACTGAAAGAGAAAGGATGTATGTGAAGATGTAACAAAGCAACTGGTGCGGCTGGGGGGGTGGGGGTGGGTAGCCATGACAACCATGTCAAACCAGCACAGCACATTTGGAGACTTGTTGTCATGCTGAGGGAGATACAAACCCATGGGGAGCATGATAGCACTCCCAGAGCGATGTGATCAATTTTATTTAAGTTTATACACATCCTCATTGGAGCAGTGAACTGTGAATGTAACCAATTTAACAATTAATTGATCTAGAGTATTACTGCAGGCTGTTAATTCAAGAGCTTTAAGAGCAGGAGCAGATCCCTGTACATTTTTGGCGGACAGGTGTGTTTGTGCAAAGGACAGCAGTGGTTCAGTGACCCATCTCAGATCCCATAGAGAGCACTTCTCGTTGTTAGAATTAAAACGAGCAAATTTCCTTTTACTCTATGTAAAATAGCACATCTGTGCATATCCTCTTCTCCTGTTAGATAACAGTAGGATTATAACGATATAGTTTCATAAATCTCAAGAATTGATTCGAATCCAAAAAGTCACGATAAGCTTTGTGATTAGTTACTTTTGATAGGAAATTTCAAATTCTGTCCATTTTATTACAAAAATCTAATATGTAATGTTGTTTTGGATCTGTTTAATGTGTGGTGACATCGCTGTGGCTCCTCAGTTCAAGAGAAGAGGCAGCACGAAGCACACGCGAACTGATCATCTCTTCTGCTTTAATAGCAGTTACAGAACGTAATAAACATGAAAGAACATTCAAAGTTATGTTAAAAGAAAGAGTACAACTTACCAAAATCTGTATCCTGTTTCATGTAATCGCTCAATTAGTGTTTTGAACGTGGAAAGAAGATAATAGCTTGTAAACAATATGAAAAAAACATTCGGTGACCATGAAATCATTAGTCAGCTAGAAAAATTAACTCTAGAGAGAGGAGCATTTTGCTAAATATGCACCACATACTGTAACATATATATGTGTTACAGTATATAAATAAATAAATATATATATATATATATATATATATATATATATATATATATATATATATATATATATTCAATTTATGTTTAAATAAATGTATAAAAAGTTTTGTGACAACCACCATTTAAATATTTATCTTTAAAAAGAATGAATTGTAGTATAAGTAGGCTATAATTATGTAAATTAAAATTAAAGTTTGTATTATAAATTTAATATTACAAAAACTTTATTGAGTTTATTTTAAGTGTTTTCTTAAATGTTAGTCTTCCATGTTATTGACTCTCAGGTATATTTTTACAGCATTAGGTGAGTTGTATTTTTCCTTTAGAAAATTTGCCATGTCCTATACCTGATATATATCCAAAATAATCTATATTGAATTTAAAATATTAAAGTTTATATCAAGTAAAATACTGCCAAAAAGCTAGGCACTTTTGCATTTGCATTGCAAACATAACAACATTCCCATCAACTATCACAGCAAGCCTAGTGAAAAGGAGGTTTTACTACCAGTAATGGTCAATTTAGCTAGAAACTGCATTTTATTTTACTATAGACATTAAGTTTTTTGAAGTTTTGCAAAAATGTAGGTTTAGTAGAGACATTATTTAAATTTTCAATGAGCTTAGATTTACTTACACAATGCACTTGTGCAAATAAATAGAGAACCCAGTATGACCTTAAATAAAAGATAGCAATGGGAACTGTGAACTGTTTCAGCAGCCCTTTCATTTCACCCTTGATTAAAGTGAAGTACTGAGTACTTTAATCAGCTTCAATCAATGGCAGAATGGTCACAACAATGAAAGAGTCCTCTGATTCAAACCAGCAACAATTTCACTCCTATTCAGAAACAGAAATCTTTTTATCAGCAGCTGAAATGCAAATGTGGTCATTCACTTATGATTTACTGATGCTGAGCATAAAGATGAGTTCTGTGTCCAATTTGTATTACTTTAGAAGCTTAAACTGAAATTTGATATTTGTTTGGGGACATAATTTCAGTTATGCCATTAGAGTCAACAATATTTTAGTTACAGTACAGACAGAAAAGTTTTATATTCAGCACAAAAATCAATGGATCTGCAGCACTCTCTGATTTAAGACCCATTCACATGAAGACTGGTGACTATAAATATAACTATAAATATAACTCAACACCTATTTACACTGTTTATTAAAAAATATATATTCTGAAATGCTGTTCATCTGTGTCGTTATTGTAAAAGCTGTACACTACTACTACTGTATTCCCACTGAATTATAACTCAATAACTCAATAGTTATCTTCCTTGCTGTGAACAGGCCTTTACATTAGCACATTCACTCATACTGGCTCTTCATGTCCATAATTCTGAGCAAACACCATATTTTCAGTAATGTTTTGTTCCGTATGAAGGGACCTTTTAGCTAAATATATTTGTGTTCTAATGAGGAAATGGGGCAATAATTGAGTCGAGCTGCTCTTGCACCCTGCAGAGTGCTACTGTTATTACATTAACGAAACCTGTGCTGAATACAAACAGTTGTACATTGCTGGACAGATGGGTCATTATGCACATTTATCCAGCACTATATCACATGACAGAACACACATTATAAAGACAAAAGTTCAACAGTTTATTGAGACTAATTCATTAAACAAAGGCTTATTATTATTATTATTATTATGTATATAAAGCAGGAATATGAACATATGAGCTTGTATTTATGCAGTAACAGTGGTGAGTAAAGACTAGTTCTGTACCGATTGCTACACTGTGCTAAAAATGTAGTAACATGGATGCCAGATGGCTGTTAGCTTAGTATTAAACATAAAAATAAACAATGATTGTAATGTGGGATCTGCTTAGTTTATTTTGATGTGGAAATCACTATTTTTGTTGAGTGATTCACTGAAAGCAATCTGGCACTATTACTTAAGCACACTTGAGGTCTTTTTTTTTACTATAACAGCTACTCAAATCTTCAGGGTAAATCAGGAAAAATGGAATGGTGACAGCTGAAATGTTCATGGTTTTTATTCCTGTGATGGTAAAGCTGAATCTTTAGCAGTCGTTACTACAGTCTTCAGTGTCACACTATCCTTTAGAAATCATTCTACTATGCTTCTGTGATTTTGTGCTGAAGAAACATTTTCTAATATAATCAATATTGAAAACAGTTGTCTTTCATATAGAAAATTATAATAAAAGTCTTTGCTGCCAATTTTGTTCTATCTGACCCTAAACTGTTGAACATTTGAGTGTTTGCGTGTATGTGAGAGAGAGAAAAATAGAAAAGAGGAGGGTAAAAGAGAGGGAACATGTTGCTCTCGTTTGTGATCACTCACTTAGATCGTCTCCCATACCAGCTGTTCACTACAGCAGCCTTCAGCTCTTTTAGCATTTAGTAACACCTCACAAAAACATTTACCCATATTGCAGCTGTCGCATTCCAGACCACCTGTATGAGCAAACACTATTGTTTCACCATTAATTTTCCATGGAATATGATTCAAGCCTCCCATAACTGTCAAACAGGAAAAAACACTGCCAACATAAAGCAGGAAGACTCGAAATATAGAATACAGGATAAATATAAATCCCTGGTATTCAAGTCCTCAGGGGAGGTGTGCTAATGCTAGCTCCTGAACCACAGAGAGATTGGCTGTAGTTTTGCATAGGACTGGATAAATCATCACTTTCCAACACTTAATCTTCAACATCTTTTACTAAAACATAACACTGATTAACACCTGTTAAACAGTAGGGAATGGTGCTACTGTAGCAACACCAAGGTCAAAGGGTTTGATTCTCAAAATAATGCATTACTGAGTATAATGTATGTTGTTTAGTATAAATGTTTCTGCTAAATGCATATAAATGTAATTTTGTTGTTTGGTGAACATGGCTATAAATGTAACATATATTCTGCTATTGATAAGCTCATTATTAATGTAATTTTTCACTTTTTTCATTGATCTTATGTGTCATTCGTACGTCTACGCATTCAAACTTGCCAGGTCAACATACAGTAAGAAGGGTTTTTCAGTGAATATAATAGAATACATATCAGAGCTTCAATATGCCACGTGAACCATGACATTTGCGTTGATTTACTAGAACGATATTCCCACCTTCCTTTATAATGTTCCTAAGCAGCATGCTGTAGGGAATGGATCCAATCGCATACACCAGGGATAAATTAAGTCACTATTATTTTGTCTGCCATACAGTACAACTCAGAGTCCAGAGCCAGAAGCCCACGAGTTGTTGTGTCAAGCATTTCTCCAGAGAGACTCAACAGACTGTCTTTTCTCTGCATGAACAACAGTTTCATGCATTTGATACATTTCACTCCACTGGCTTTTGTATGTACATTCATGAATGCTCATTTCTGAGAGCAAGAACACTGGAAGACATAAGTCAAGGCAGTTTTTAACAGCACAGTGTCTCACAGCAGTGGCATTCAAGTGCAAAATTCACTCGTTCACGGCCCAGGAATTGAAGTGGTAAGAAATTAAAATTGAGCTTGTATTTCTTCAGTGTATAAATGTCTGTCACTGTGCAAGATAATTGTGCAAACAATTCAGTAACAAAAAGCAATCAGTGTTATTTTTGTTCTCTCTAGAGTCTACAAAGGTCTTGAACAATGTTACTGATTAAATTAAAATATAAATCCTCAAAAAAGAAATATGAAATCAATGTAACCTTGTTTATTTTCCAAATACACAATTGTTCAAAAGTCTGGGGTCGGTATGAAGCGTTTCCGATATAAGTATATTATGCCGAAAATTTAAATATTATTACAATTTAAAATACTTTTTTATTTTAAAATGTATGTGGAATACGCTGATCTGTAAACATTTCATTAAATATTTATTTTTCCAGTATTCTCTGATGAATAGAACATGCATTATTGTTTCAGGTAGAGACCAAACAATACCAAGTACAGTACATGTAAACAGTATACACATGTCTTTTATAACATGTTTTATTCACAAAACATTAGTAAACCATAGCTATAGAACATCCGGGATGCGATCGTGTTGTGATAATGATGCAGAGTTTTTTTCAGCGTCATTTGAAAATCAGTTGACAGAAACTGAATCTCAGGCATGGGTGGGTAGATTTAGTGGGCAGCGACGGTGAGTAAAAAACTATTTGAAACTGTTTTAATACAGGAGCGCATTTGGATTGGATTGATCACTCAGCTCAAGCTTTTGCATTTACCATTTATCCATTAGTGCTCATCCACCAGGATCATTTTACTTCTCACTTATGTTTACACATTGTAGTATTTATTGAAAGTAGTTCTTATGTTCATTTATTTGAGCGATTATTGTCATGTATGCAAAAATAACAAATTCTATCTCATTTGATTGGGTGGACTAGTCATCAATGTGAGTGGGCAAGTGTCACCCTGGCCCTGAGTCTTGCCACTGTTGTGAATAATTCATTAGTGCACATTATTACAAAGAACAAATAAAGTTTGCATTCATAATGTTTCATCAAAATGTAATAACTTGCTAAACTAATACAATTATTTTCCTTTTTCATCTGATCTCACCAACCCTTTTCTCATTTAATATCCAGTTTTGCTCGAAAATACAACACAATAAATAAAATAGGCTACAAACCCTCATCCAATGTTAAATTTTGAAGTTACTCAAAATTATTGTTTTCATATTTATTCTCCATTGTTATAAATAAAAAATCTTTTTTCTCAAACACAGCCAACCCAACATTACAAAACACCACTGCAGTGAACGTTTCATGGCAGAAAGCTGTGAGTATAGGTCTGTGAGCGAGTTTAACCAATGAAAGATATCTACATTTTGGTTTATCTAAACACCAAATGGTTTAACCCACTTCTAAACAGACAAAGCCAACCTGTTCGTACTCTGTTGCACAGAACTACAAAAGTGCTAGAGACATAAGTCCATTATTTAGACTGTCATTGTGTTCATATACGGCTTAGACTGCAGACCACTGCACAATGCATTCCTGGACCAACTTCTGCAGGTATAAATTAGGTGTGAGTTTTATTAGAAAGATATGTACAGGAATTAATATGCGCTTGAGTCTTCTGTATAAACATTCATGTCTGTTCAAACAGTATATACAGCCTCTCTCTTATGACTTGATTTTTATTTTGAACACACAAAATTACATAACTACAGTTATTTAAATCCAGCACTTTGCCAAAAACTGCAGTAACTTTTCAATGTGTAAACCACTGTTTAAACCCCATCCCACCTGTAAAGTTTCCATTTGCTTTATATTTACAGGTGCATCTCAATAAATTAGAATGTCATGGAAAAGTTAATTTATTTCAGTAATTCAACTCAACTTGTGAAACTCGTGTATTAAATAAATTCATTGCACACACACTGAAGTAGTTTAAGTCTTTGGTTCTTTTAATTGTGAGGATTTTGGCTTCACTATCTCAACAAATTAGAATGCTTCATAAAAAAAACTTCTTAGTGAATTGTTTGCCTTCTGGAAAGTATGTTCATTTATTGTACATGTACTCAATACTTGGCAGGGGCTTCTTTTGCTTTAATTAATCGTTGTGGCATGGAGGTGATCAGTTTGTGGCACTTCTGAGGTGGTATGGAAGCCCAGGTTTCTTTGACAGTGGCCTTCAGCTCATCTGCATTTTTTTGGTCTCTTGTTTATAATTTTCTTCTTGACAATACCCCATGGATTCTCTATGTGGTTCAGGTCTGGTGAGTTTGCTGGCCAGTCAAGCACACCAACACCATGGTCATTTACCCAACTTTTGGTGCTTTTGGCAGTGTGGGCAGGTGCCAAATCCTGCTGGAAAATGAAATCGACATCTAGAAAAAGCAGGTCAGCAGAAGGAAGCATGGAGTGCTCAAAAATTTCTTGGTAAACAGATGCAGTGACTTTGGTTTTCAAAAAACACAATGGACAAACAGCAGCAGATGACAATTCACCCCAAATCATCACAGACTGTGGAAACTTAACACTGTACTTCAAGCAACTTGGGCTTTGAGCTTCTCCACCCTTCCTCCAGACTCTAGGACCTTGGTTTCCAAATGAAATACAAAACTTACTTTCATCTGAGAAGAGGACTTTGGACCACTGGGCAACAATCCAGTTATTCTTCTCCTTAGCCCAATCCTCATAAGGCTAAGGTTCTCTCGGTTGGTTGTGCATCTTTTTCTTCCACACTTTTTCTTTCCACTCAACTTTCTGTTAACATGCTTGGATACAGCACTCTGTGAACAGCCAGCTTCTTTGGCAATGATTGTTTGTGGCTTACCCTCCTTGTGAAGGGTGTCAATGATTGTCTTCTGGACAACTGTCAGATCAGCCTGTCAGTTTTCCCCATGATTGTGTAGCCTAGTGAACCAATCTGAGAGACCATTTTGGAGGCTCAGGTAACCTTTGCAGGTGTTTTGAATTGATTAGCTGATTGGCATGTCAAAATATTCTAATTTGCTGAGATCAAAATCACAACAATTAAAATACCCAAAGTCTTAAACTACTTCAGTCTGTGTGCATTGAATTTATTTAATACACAAGTTTCACAATTTGAGTTGAATTTCTGAAATAAATGGACTTTTCCACAACATTCTAATTTATTGAGATGCATCTGTATCTAATGTTTCTAATACTTATTCTAATACTCTCTGCATCCATACGCCAGAGGGTGAATAAGCTATTGTACTGTACCTGCCATATATCAGTAATTTTTAATGAAAGAATTGTGTATCTGGCAGGATACACACAGAATTTTTTTTTTTTTTAAATCCTATGGATTAGATTCCTTAAATACAGTATTTTCACCTCCTTCTTTGTTAATTGCATTAAAGAAAATAAATCATAAAATAAAAAATTCTGAAATCAGCACTATTGTGATTTGCACAACAGTTCAACTATGAGTTCACCATGGAGTCTCTAAGAAACCGTCTAATGTCATGAAGATTTGATAGGGCTGCATAATTAATCAAAATAAAATCAAAAACACAATTACGCTTAGTGCAATAATGAAATCACAAAGGCTGCAACTTTAAAATAATTAATAATTATGCAGCATGTTTCATAGTGAAGAGCAGCACTGATCTGAGCACCTTGCATACGTTTGCAGAAAATACTACTCCATGACTGGAAGTGCTTTGACTTTAAAATGCTTTATTTCCTTAAGTGGAAAAATTAAGAAATTACTGTAACAGATTTTTATCATGATATTTTACAATAAGGCCTTAGACCTTTCTAATGATTTATAGTTACAGCCAACTGCATGTTAGCAGGTCACCCCAGTTATGTAAAATAAAATATTAATTATCATTATTATTATTATTATTAAATACTCTAATTTTTATTTTATTACAATTATATTTCTTATTTTGTTCTTATATTTTTATTTATATGAATAATAATCATAATAATTATAAGTAGTCATACTGACATATAAGCAATATATTTCTGGACAAATTGTGCAGCCGTACAAACAAGCACAACAAATCTGATGTTCTTTATCATTTTTTTTTTTTGTTAATTTGTTTTAAATACATTCTGGTTCACATTTTTAACCTGAAATATCACAACTAGATTTTTCACCTATATTTTGCAGCCCTAGTTTAATCAATAATTTCTCCAGAGCCCCTTTGAAATGCAAGAGCAGTTCTAAAGGCTTTTTAATAGCACAAAACCATTCAAAATCATGCTATCAAAATACCTACCACGACACACATCCAGACAGTGTCTGCCCTTGGTCAATTACCCAGTGAGTGATTAATTACCATGACGGTGAGAACGTAAAGCTGTATTTATGAGGTAGGGCTTACACATCACAATCGAACGCACACCAAACCAACAAAAACGATCAAATTTCAACTACTATAGAACAGCTGAAAGGGAGAGTCTGCCTGAATTACTTTTTTCTATGTAAAACAAAAATGGATATTTTGAAAAATATTGGTAACTAAATAGTTTTGTTTGCCAGTGACTTTTATTGTATGGAAAAAAAAATACAATGGCAGTCATTGTAAACTAGGGATGTCATGATCTAGTAGTAGGTACTGATACTACCAATACTTAATACCTAAGTCCATACCATGGTATAAAAACAATAATACTTAAAATTAACTCCTTTATTTAAACCTTTTAACACACTGAAAAGTACACCCATTAAAACATTAGCATGTAACCTTCAAGTGTTGTTCAATTCAATATTCAATATTATATGACACATCAGAATTTTATTTTTTTTATTCCGTCCGTTGCTATGGTTTTCACAATGTCAAACATTGCAATTTCAGATTCATTCCCACATTTTAAAAGTTGTCACTCCTGAGACTTTGAAGTGTGTACTTAGCATGACAAATAAAACTTTAAAACAAACATATCTGTGACTGACTACAATGCTCAGCGCTGCAAAAACACATTGGAAATTAAAACTGCTCTGCATTTGAAAGCAGCCGCCTGTCCGCGGGTCGATACGCGGCACTACTACTGGTATCGTTATGCTTTTAAAATTGAAATATTGACTTGATACCAAAGTACCAGTACTTTTGACAACTCTAGTGTGAACCACCTTTTTGGTTACCAACATTCTTCAAAATAACTTTTGTTTTCAGCAGAAGAAAAAAATCAGGATAACCATGAGGGCGAATAAATGACAGAATTTTCATATTTGGGTGGATTAGCTCCTTATTAACTTTTTGGACTACATTTGGATACAATTATTATTTTTAATTGGATAAGAAAACTAAACTCTCTGATCATTCAGAGAGCCGAAGAGTAGCAGGGTCCAAGAAGCCCAACCATCCGCTCCTTGTCATTTCTGAACGACGGGAATATAATGACATCTTGATTGCTCTGATAGGTTAGGTTTATTCTTTAGAAGGTGTACCTGTTCTGTTTTGTCTCTTTGCTCTTAAATACTGGTTTTCTTTGATCCCCATTTAGTCTGTCAGGCCTGTATGCTGAAAATCATCTAAATTAATTAAGAAAACAAACAGCTAGCTTAATGATGAAGAAATAATGGACCTCAGGGCAATGGCTCAGCTGTGTGCAGATGTCAACAATCAAAGCAGCTCAGCTGTGACAAACACACTGCATATCAATGAAACCTGATGTCTGTTTTGAAACCTGAAGAAAACGAGCACATTGAATGACAGCATTGTTTTTAAAGTGACCTCTATGCGATGCAACTAAAGCAATTAATCACCTCTAAATTTCTCTAAGGAAAGAAATTGATTTCTCAGTCAAAAAAAAAAAAAAAGAGCCAGATGTCCAGGGTTCAATACTGCAACAGATTTAGCCCTACAATAAAAAGCTTTCACATTACCGATTTAACCAGATTGTGATGTAATTACAAATGAATCCAACCTTGAAAGGTGCCTAGAAACACAGATATGAAAGTATGGTTAGCTAATATGCATTGTCAAAATGGGTGTGATAATAAAATTAAGTTATTGAAATAAATACTTTTATTTTATACTTTTGTTGTATTCTGTTTCAGCAAAGACACATTAAATTATTCAAAAGTGACAGTAAAGATAATTATTAACTGTATGTTACAAAGGATTTCAAATACAGTAAATGCTATTCTTTTGAACTTTCTTGATCAGAGAATACTGAAAAAATGTATCATGAATTCCACAAAGAGTAACAGCACAACTGTTTTCAATGTTTATCATATACGAACATTTCTTGAGCACAAAATCATATTAGAATGACTTCTAAATGATCATGTGATACTGAAGACTGGAGCAATGTCTGCTGACAATTCAGCTTTGTCATAACAGGAATAAATGACATTCATCATATGTAAGTTGTTTTAAATTCTAATATTTCACAATACTTCTATAGTTGTTACTGTATTTGATTGAGTAAGTTCAGCACTGGTGAGCAATTCATGACTGTCTAATGTGAGAAAGTAGAGTACATTATAACCCAAATAATTCAAACCGACCAGCTGAATGACTGTGAGTGGGGATAAAACACTTTATATTAATAGCATCATGGTAATACTTGCTGAGAGTCCATGCTGCCAATCATGCAATCATCATTTGATGGACTTGAAACTGACATACAGACATTATAAAAGCACTATACTATGCCCGCGTACTCTGTCCTCTTTTATTTTCTCTTTTACACCTACAGATTGAATCTTGCCTAAAACTGAGCCTAAAATTCTAAAGATCACTCTTGACACAAGAAAGATCACAGAAAATCACAGAAAGTTCTCTGAGTGACATTCATCCATCACAGGAAGAGAGGAATTCACACATCTGACATCAGAGTGTGACACAGTAACTCAAGAGCAGGTGGCATGTGTGTGTGTGTGTGTGTGTGTGTGTGAGACAGGTGCAGTTCAATAGACAGTTGGAGCTGACTGTTTCCACTGGTAACCACAGAGTAAGGATGATCTGATCATGACATTTATTCAAAGCTAGCTTACAGATTGAGAGTAAAGACTGAAAGCTCTGATGGCCTTAATGCAACACCTGTTGGCATGCATCATCTGTTAGAAATGTGTAGCAAACTAAATTTTAACTTTTTCATTTTGGGCTTCCCAAAAAACTTTAGGTGAACGGGTCTTAAAATAACCGTTTTTTGTTTTGTTTTTCTTAGTGTGAAATAATTTGTTTTTCAAAGAACTCTTCTTTAGAACATTCTTAATAATGTTTTTGCATTGAAAAGAACAACGTTTTGTGTAATGGAAAGGTTCTGTGGATATTAAAGGTTCGTCATAGAACCACAGACACCAATAAAGAAATGAAATTGAAATGAAAATGGCTGTCCAGCTTCAGAGGTCTTGACCTTTGCAACTTTACTGAATTGATATTCAGTTAATTTGTCATGCAAAACTATTTTAATGTTCAGCTTCTTTTAATTAGCATATTAAGCCGTATTTCAGATTTTCTGTTACGATTTGTATTTTTCCTTCATTAAAATTTCTATGAATAATAATCCTTAGAAATCAAACACCCAAGAAATAATAAAGTTTCGGCACTTCCTTGAAATAAAGGTTCATTTTGACATTTTAAATGCTTTCTTTGTATAAAGAACCCTATTTTAGATTAAAACATCTAAAAGTTTTATTATAGGTTCCTCAAATAATTGTTCTGGTTTCCTAGTTCTTAAAGCACCAATATGATGTTCATGTACAATTAGACAAAACGTAAACCTAAGCACACTTACTACACTGTAGCCTGTATTGATACAGTGAACAGAAATACATTTAAGTTTGACCTCTAATAAAGGTTATGAATCTCTTCCTGGACTGTTTGTTAAAAAAGAAAACAAAATGTAAAGGTCTTCTTGTCCCCCTATACGTGTAATGTGCATTCTAATCTCTTACCCGGGCTGCACGCGAAGAATATGGATCTTCAAAGAGCGCCCATATTTTTGGTTGCCAAACTTCACAGTATCCCCTGGAGCGGTCAAGGCTGTCCTCGATACCGAAGCGTCTGGGCATGTCCTGGTCATCCTCCGCATCCTCCGGATCTGGCGGTTCGAAAATCTCAAGCGCCTCTTCTGCGTCCCTGTGCTGGCGGTAGGTCATCCAGCAACAGGGCTCCACGTCCGTCTCATCGATGCCCCAAAATGCCAACTCCTCCTCGAACAGAGGGCCGCACACATCCGCCGGGCAGTGGAGCTTGCCAGTCCTGTAGTAGTTCAGCACATAGCCGAATATGGTCGGGTGTCGGTCAAAAAAGAATTCGCCGGTGGTGGGTGTCTGTCCCGTGCCTGGGTTCAGGTTCACCTGGAGGTCCGTGTCGGCGAGATAGGCGAGTCTCGTGCCCGGTATGGTCCTCAGGGTGCTCCTGTAGGTTTCATGGCGCGTGCCACCGACGTTGATGATGATTTTGTCCGAGTTTTCGCCTCTGGCCATCTCTTCCTTCAGACATGATTTGGAAGGAGGTTTGTTGCCTGACTTGCGCCCGCGGTACGACGAAACACACACCGAGCTAATCATAGATTTAGATGACTTTTACCTAGTAACTCTCTTGGCTTTCTAAACCTGCGCAGCTGTCGTCAGTTATGAATGTCGAACAACGGTAGAGAGTTTCCGCCGTCAACATGACCATCAGAGGCGCGAAGAACCACCTGTTAACGGAGAAACACTTGATTTTCAGTCTATGGGTGGATGCTTGGGTTGTTCCTCATTCTTGGACACTTGGACACGATAGTAAACACCAAAACATGAGCAAACCATCCGCGTATTACGTGCAAATTGAACACGCACGCTTGGGTATTTATCATTACATTTACAAAGAAAAATTTTGAGAAAAAAAAATAGTTCAAATAAAAGTCAAACTACTCTAAAAATGACTTTTCATTTCATCGCTTTCAAAACTCTTGTCACCTCGTCGTCCACAACACTCGGCTGTCACGTGCGTGCGCATTATTCCTTAATCACAACGTGATTTAAAATAAAACCGCATGCGAAAAACGTCTGCGATATTAACTTTGATTGAAACTACTTCATCTATATACGGCTAAATCATCTGTTCTCGAAGGATGAGACGGTATCATCAGTTTGTTGGAAAAGATCTGTTGCATCTTGTGACAGTGGACACAGCCCATGGGAGGAGGAGGAGGATGATGATGATGATCCAGCGCCTCAGTAACCCTTACAGCGCTGCATCACGTATGAACGTGAGCTCAATTTGATTAGAAGGCTACAGGGGAAAGCTTCAGGTTTTCAGATTACGGACCCCTTCTCGGGGTCTATGATGACGCATTTCGTATTAATAAACATCGGAAATCGCAAGTTTATTAGTATTTGAATTATATTTATTGTGCATTTGTAAACTATATTTTATGCTTTACTATGCTGACGTTAAATACAATAAATAAAAATACTAAACACTGCTGCTAATATGTTGATGTGTTTTTATACTCTGACAGCCTTGTACTCAGTATCTGTTCTATATTTCTATCGTTTCCAAACTCAGTAATGTGAAAGGGTCCATTCAGTCAAAATTCCACGTCCAATCAAGTGCAGTTAGAGTTAATTAGAGAAGTTCAAGGGCAATTTAATTGTATTGTATATATTTAATTTTATTTTAATTATTATTATTAATATATACATTATATAGAAAAATATGTTATACGTTAAAGTTTTTAGAGAAGACTTAAATGTAAAGCATCTGATTGTTTACATTTGAGGTAAATTTGTCTTACGACGTCACCTAGTGGACAAGTAAAGTAGAGCAGGTTTAACGTCATGCATGTTCTACCTTGCCTTCTCTAGAGAGAGAGAGAAAAAAAGACTGGATTTGTTGGTTTTCGTGGTTTAAATTGGCATTTATTTATTTTTATTCATGTAGCCTATATAATAAATACATATTATCAATTATAAGAAAATATTCTATATTAATTTTTTCCACTCAATTTCTCAGCTGACACAGCTGAAAGACAGTTGTCTTGCAACTTTAAAATTTAGGCACATATCACAAACAATATATAAAACAACTTAGCTCTTATAAATCTGGAAGTATCATAAAGTAAAGCCACCATATCTTATTTAACATTGAATGTAATTTAGCACTATGGTAAGGCAAATTTGCTCTTCCTTAATCCACCTCTTCAATGGTGGGGCCCTGTGATTCAGGCTGGGCTTGGAATCCACAGCCACCTGCGGGAGGAACTCCTCCTTGATAGAGCCGAGTGATGATTGGATTACACACACTTTCCAGTTCCTTCTGGTGGTGCTCATACTCTTCCTTTTCAGCCAGCTGATTGTTCTCCAACCAAGTGATAACCTCCTTACACTTATCAATGACCTTCTTCTTGTCTTCTTCGCTAATCTTTCCTTTCAATTTTTCATCCTCAACACTATTCTTCACGTTGAAGGCGTAAGACTCCAATGCATTCTTCGCTGCAATCTTCTCTCTCTGTACCTCATCCTCGGCTTTGTACTTTTCTGCATCCTGCACCATCCGCTCGATTTCCTCTTTGCTCAGTCGACCTTTGTCATTGGTGATGGTGATTTTGTTCTCTTTCCCTGTGCTCTTGTCCACTGCGGATACGTTCAGTATTCCATTGGCATCAATGTCAAAGGTCACCTCAATTTGGGGCACGCCCCGTGGAGCTGGTGGGATACCCGTAAGATCAAATTTGCCAAGCAAATTGTTATCTTTGGTCATTGCCCTTTCACCTTCAAACACCTGTATCAGGACGCCTGGCTGGTTATCAGAATATGTGGAGAAGATCTGCGTCTGCTTAGTGGGGATGGTTGTGTTTCGTTTGATCAGAGCAGTCATGACTCCTCCTGCGGTCTCGATACCCAAGGACAAAGGAGCCACGTCCAGAAGCAACAAGTCCTGAACGTTTTCCGAGGTGTCGCCCATCAGGATGGCGGCCTGCACCGCGGCTCCATATGCCACCGCCTCATCTGGGTTGATGTTCTTGTTGAGATCCCTGCCATTGAAGAAATCCTGCAAAAGCTTCTGGATTTTGGGAATCCTGGTGGAGCCGCCAACCAGAACAATGTCGTGGATCTGGGACTTGTCCATTTTAGCATCTCCCAAAGCCTTCTCGACTGGTTCCAGCGTGCCTCTAAAGAGCTCAGCGTTAAGCTCTTCAAAGCGAGCCCTTGTGATGGAAGTATAGAAATCGATGCCTTCAAACAGGGAATCGATCTCAATACTGGCCTGAGTGCTAGATGAGAGGGTCCTTTTAGCTCTTTCGCAGGCCGTGCGGAGCCTTCTCACTGCTCTCTTATTCTGACTGATGTCCTTCTTGTGCTTCCTCTTAAACTCTTCAACGAAGTGCTTGACCATCCGGTTGTCGAAGTCCTCCCCACCCAGGTGAGTGTCTCCTGCTGTGGCTTTGACCTCAAAGATCCCATCCTCAATCGTCAGGATGGACACATCAAAGGTGCCTCCACCCAGGTCAAAGATCAGGACGTTCCTCTCTCCTCTCCTACCCTTGTCCAGCCCGTAAGCGATGGCAGCCGCTGTGGGCTCATTGATAATTCGCAGAACGTTCAATCCGGCGATCACCCCCGCATCTTTGGTCGCTTGCCTCTGAGAATCGTTAAAGTACGCTGGGACCGTGATGACGGCGTTATTGACTCTCTGACCCAGGTAGGCCTCGGCGATCTCTCTCATTTTGACTAGGACCATGGATGAGATCTCCTCGGGGTAGAATGTCTTGGTTTCTCCTTTGTACTCAACTTGAACTTTTGGTTTGCCATCTTCGCAGATGACCTTGAAGGGCCAAAGCTTCATGTCAGACTGGACCACTGGATCATTGAACTTTCTACCAATCAGTCGTTTGGCATCAAATATTGTGTTGTTGGGGTTCATGGCGACCTGGTTCTTGGCTGCGTCTCCGATGAGTCTTTCTGTGTCTGTGAAAGCAACATAGCTTGGAGTGGTTCTGTTTCCTTGATCATTAGCAATGATTTCCACCTTGCCATGCTGGAACACCCCCACACAAGAGTAAGTGGTTCCCAGATCAATGCCAATGGACAGACCTTTAGACATCTTGATTATCAATAGTTAACCTTCAACACGAAGAAAAAACTAATCAATCAATCCTGAGTTATTTATTAATAATGGTAATGAATATAATTATTTAAATAAATAATTTAATATATTTATACACAAATATATAAAAGTATACTCTAAATATTAGACTCGTTAAACAACTTGTTTAATAATAAAAAAACATATCAAATATATTTTTTTAAGTTTTCAAATTGAATTCAAAGAGTCACTTACAAGTCTTGTGAGTTTCTTCTAGCGCTTCAGAGAGCGGACTCTTCAGCTCTGCTTCACTTCAGGTTGCTTGAGTTGTCTTGTCTCGACTGCTTCGGCCTGAGCGACACTGAGACATTTATACCTCCCATGCTGCTTCTAGAAAGACTAGACTTCTCTTGCCTCTGGCAGTAACTTTAGAGGCTGGCGACTCCTGAATTTTCCAGGCGCGCACTGATTATCTCGTAGGTACCGCGAAGAAACATTAGCTCTCCGAATATAGAAACATAATAAACTTGTAGTATCGTGATTACTATGAAACACGTAGGTAAGGAAATAATAATAATAAAAAAAATAAAATAAAAAAAAATATATAAAAAATATATATTCTGTATTTTTATTTGATTTGCTCATTTCTGTGTTAGGCTACTATTCGGAAGTGTAATGTTGAAAGCGCTGCTGAACTGTAAAGCATTCTCTTTATTAGTACTATTATAGGGGTCGGACTTTGTCATGTGATTTCTGTTACATTTCTCAGCGGTGGACAGGATAGACCAATCATAGTAGTTTAGGATTACTGCATGTTTATTGCAACACATTTCCTATTTATTTCTGGGCGGATTTAAGCTATTATGTAAATTATTTGAAATAGTTATTCAAATTATTGCACTTTTTAATCTACAGTTAAAAGTACACCAGTTATGGGTTCAAGCGGACTGGCTTTTTGGGGCCACCATTGAGCCTACTCACTTTTTTTCTTTTATAAAACATTATTTTTTATTATTTTCCCGCCAAGATTTTTTCCAGATTATTGTTGCATTAGTGTTAATATAAAATATAATTCGCTATCTACACAATGACAGAAAGGTTTGTGAGATTAACAGAATAAATATGAGTCAAAATGCATATTGTGACAGCAAGATCTTTAATGTACAGATTCGATGACATCAAGGCAGAGGGGAACACATTTGACAAATTATGTATGCAAATGTAAATCACAAAGTGCTGATGAGGCAAATATTAAAATGACAGCATTCACAGTGATATTTTCTTAAGACATTTGCAGTCCCTTAGAGGTGGCGATCAAGACGTGTGCTTCTTGTGAGTCTAGCTGGCTATGTGTGGGTATGTTTGGGGTCAATAATATTCTGCAAAACACACAGAATATCCCAAAATCTCATTTCAACTGTGGTTATATTTATTATCATCTAAGATTGGCCTAAATAACATATAATGGTCTATGTTATTAGAATATAATAACTTCTAAAAGGCCACATAGATGATGGAAGAGGGTTAGGGTTAGAACGTGAAAGGGAGAAGAATCCCTATTGGTGACACAATTCATAAAATCCCCCAAGCGGGGTATATTTAGCAGCATGTGCTGCCGGGTCACAGAAGTTTCTGCACACAGTGGTGTGTATCATAATGCCAGAACATTCTAGCTTATAGCAGTAAAACACAGTACATTCATTCAAAAAAGCTTTTGTATTTTCTTATGCAAAATCAATCAAACAGGAATATTATGCTGAGACTAAAATTCTTATATTAAAAAGCCACAAATAAAAATTTTTTTGGTCATGAACTATTGAGTGAACAGAATAACCATATTAAAACAAAGCATAGTAATAATGATCAAATATTATCTTATTTGATCAATAACTATCAGTAACCAATATTTGGCACATTTTTAGAGCCATAGACAGTCGTCCTTTTCATATTTCAGGTTAAAAGATGATTTACAACCAATACTATACATTAATTCTAATAATGCATATAAGCCTAAAAGTGACATTAACGTATATTTTGTCACTGGACATTAGTAATACTATTAAATAAGAATAACATTTAGTAAGATCAAGTTTCATTTTAAGAAATGTATATTAATAGAAAATAAATCTCTTGCTTCAGTGGTTAATGCAGGTTTCTCCATCTTTGATGAAGGCTCAATCCATACAGGTCACACTAATATCTGGAAGTACAACAGAAAATGTTATTTTTGTCATAACTATTCAGTCTGGTATAAAGAATATTCATAATATGGAATTGTTTGTATTTTATTGATGTTCTGAGGTACAAATCCATTTATTTTTTATTTATTTTATTCATCAAGGATGCATTAAGATAAAAATGAAAGTAAAAACATTTATAATGTTACAAAATATTTGAATTTCAAACAAATATGTTGAAGACAATTAGCAATTTGACTGGTTTTGTGAGACTGTCATTGACAACCAGCAGAGGGAAGTAATAGACCAAACATTTTATTCTTGGTTATTTCATGAGTTGTCGTCCTACAATGGGAACACCAGCCTTTCTTTACTACACTACATCACAGTTAAAATGTGTATACTGTACATAGTCGAAATCATTAGGAGCTGTTTTAGAGCACCTGTCGTACCTGTAGTAATTTGGTTTAAAGGGTCCGTTCTTATTGAGGCCCATATATTTGGCCTGTTCATCTGACAGCTCTGTGAGATGAGCATCGAAATTGGGTAGGTGCAAGCTGGCCACATATTCATCTGAAACACACACACACACACGTACATAAATGATTTATCACAGGTAATGCACATTACTGCTTTATTTGAGTTGCAGTAGTGACTGGTTCAGATAACTCTTACCCATTTTCTTGGGCAGCAGGTAGACATCCTGTTTGTAGCGACCTTCTGGTGCATTATACAGCTCTATCAGGGCCAAAGCCTAACGTTAAATTAAAGAGCACAACACTCATTTAACTAGAGATGTTAAATCTAAATAATAATCGTACAGCTATGCCTCGGAACTCAGCACTCACTAATATCACTTTACAGAGGGTACAGACACACTTCAGCTGAAACCATAATCATGACGGGTTAAATTACCTGGGTTGTGGCCGTGATTGATAGCACAAATGAGGGGACTGTTGAGCAGCTCAGGTTCAAGAGCCGGCCCTGAAAAACAGCACACGAATGACTGAGATTTACCGCGATCCAGTGGGAGAACACACAAAGAACAGAGGTTTACAGTATTAGAGAAAACTGCTGCTTTTTACAAATCACATTTTAGTAATTTTTCACAAAAATGTTTGTACATTGTCAATTTTGTTGATTTTAAATACCCACGAGACAAGATTCACAACATTAGTGCAAAAGTATTGTTAAAAAAGTAAGAATAATAGACTAATATTATATATTTTTTTAAATATATACTCCTGTTAAGTATTTTAAGGACGGGATGATTTTTTTTCATGTTTTTGAAAGAGAAACTCTATTATGCTCCCCAAGGCTGCATTTATTTTATTTATCTATTACTCCAGGATTCAGTGTCCCATGATCCTTCAGAAATCACTTTAAATCATTTAATGTGATTTGGTGCTCATGAAACACTTCTTATGATCAATGTTGAAAAAAAGTTGCACTGCTTAATAACTTAGAAAAAAGTAATATGTCTTTTCTTAGTAACATTATAAATGTCTTTAGAGTCACTTTTGATCCATTTTATGCATCCCTGCTGAATAAAAAAAATCTGACTGACAGCACTTGTGAATGTTAGTATACAATATACATCTATATATTATTTGACTATATAAATTATTTAATATACATAAAAAACCTAAAAGTTTTACATATATGATCACAAATGTATTTTAACTCATCAATTTGTGGCATTGCTCTATAATTGTAAAACAACAAAATTCTGCATTGTATTGTGCCTTTACAACACCTTGAATAATGAAAAATTTGCTCGTATTGACTTTTTCAGGACACTTCCTGTGTTTAAATAACAACAGTCTGACTACCATGCAAATATGACAAATATGTCTACTGAGTCCATCCATCATACTGCTGGCACTCATTCATGAAAGAAGAGAAGAAGGAAAGACCTCTGCCAGTAAAATCACTCGTTTCCCGTCAGGCCAGATGACGTGGTCGACCTGTGAGCGCACCCTCTCCCAGGTGAGCTCTGGAGTCCGCAGACTGGCCTGGAAAAGAAAAAAAAACGGACACACATGAGCACACACAGACTAACACTCACTTTAACTTCTGTTCAGTACAGGCTGATAAACCTGCACAGCTAAAACACACACAAACACAAAAAGCTTTCACTATGAACACCGTCAGTGTACTTCACTTTATTGTAGGAAACATGCTGCTAAGAGGCTTTCAGGTTGATTAAGTGACCCTGCTGCTCATGGAACATCTACAGCTGTTGAGGTACAAAACTCTTTCCCTGGACTACATTCACCAATAAAGTACACAAGAGAGGGAGCGGATGGAGTCTCCTCATATAAATAACCCCAAATATCTGTAACATTTGCAGATGAATGCGAGGAAATTCTATGAGACTCACTCACCACATCAATCTCGGTGTTGGAATGACCCATGTTACAGACAATACAGCCATTCTTCATTCGATCCAAGTACTCCCTTGTCACAACATTCTTGTTCCCTGTAGAAACATTTCTTCAGGAATCTTCAGGAAACCTCAATACACATTATTTGTGCATATTAATTATAATTCGTATTTTTTTTCTTAAAAAAAAAAAAATGAATTTATAAAGTGCAGTAGTCGAATTCCAGAAGTATATATGCTTTATTTTCCCCCATAGGGCAACAGATATTTAACAATAACTTTATTTAAGCCATTAAAGACAGACCTACTGTGAGCTCCGAAGTTGTTACTAGTTTGACGGTGTATGCTTCTGTTGAAGCTGCCAGCTAGCATTATTTTAACTTCTTTTTAAATAATCGTGTTTAACAGAGATAATCCTGTTTAAAAACTACATTACCCATGATTCTTGCAAATAAACTTCTCCAGCGATCAGAAAATCACAACAAGCGAATCATGCCTAAAGAACAATTTATGATGTAAACTCAATTTCCCTACAATCTCAACACTAAATATCTCCTTAAACACCTTAAACACTTTAATTTATGCATTTATTCTTTTATATTTATTCATTATTTTTATATGACTTTGGTATGATTTTTCCCTAATTACACAGTCTTTAATATGTCTCAATGGGTCTTAACCTTTTTCTTTTCGTCCGATTTTCAAATACTTGTTTGCCTTAAATAAAAGTTTGTAATGTAGTTCTTCACCACAAAGCGGTTTAGTAACCTCTTTAAAAAAACTTGTTAAAAAATCCCTTTGAGGGGAAATAAACGGGACATAGACTTTTGGACCTACGCTACTGAAAAAGTAGATGGGCACTGTCCACTAGAAGAAAAAAAAATCACTTAAGGAACAAAAACATATTGAACAGATCTTTCCATATTAAGAAATACGAATATTTAAAATGAATAATATATAAAATGATTAATAATAATGCTTTTATATTACATTTAAAATGATGAAATTTTATTAATAAATAATCTTCAATGAAATACTAAGTTGTGCCTTTGACAAGCAGAGATGATGCTTAAAAATAAATATTACACAAATACTTTATCACCATACTTTTTAAACAATTACTATTTTCCCAGAATACAGACTACTACAGCTGTCAAAGGGCGAACCGTTTCACAGCAATTCAATGCAAGGGCATCTGGGAGGATGTGTTTGCACTGATAAGAGCTGCATGGAACAGAGGAAATGGATCTGAGAGTGGAAGCGAGCCAGCTGTAACCAGACGTACCCGTGCAGGTGATAACCATGTCCATTTGGCGAACCACCTCATTTAGCTTCACCACTTTGAAGCCATCCATACTAGGAGAGAGATAAAAACAAATTGAACTGGTATCTCAGGTCTTCACACAGGCAGTGTGGGAAAACATGTTCAAATACTCTTGATAAATAAGCAGTGCAGCTTATTCACACACTTCCTGTGTAAAGACTTCCCACGGCCAAGTGTTTGGCTAATATAGGGAGCTTCTATTATTTGTTTACACACATTTTTTTCTACAAAGCTGCTCTGTTAATATGAAGGAAACCTTTTTTTTGTCTATATGAAATCTATTAAACAAGATTACAAAATGGACTTATAATATAAAATATACACATTTATAAGGTATACTCTCTTTTCAAGGAAAAAGGTGACAATGTTGATCACTCATCTTCTACTAAACAGATATTTATCCCCCACCCCCCGTTGCAAATAAAATAAATAAAATATGTTTTATTTTATTTTTTACTGAACCTAAAACTGAAATAAAATATACATTTTATAAAGTTAATGCAAAATGTCAAAATCACAACAAATGTGCTAAAAGCTACACTAAAATTAAAATGAAAACTGGAAATATAAAAATAAAAGCCAATTCAAAATATTAATAAATACTATAATATTATTAATAGTACTAGTGAAGTGCACGTGGTGTGATTTGATTTGAATTTAGTTTATTTGTTGTGGGTGTGTTTATCTTACCAAGCTTGCAGAGCACAAATAGGGTCAATCTCTGTCACACACACAATGGCTCCAAGCGCTTTCAGAGCTGAAGAACAACCCTTTCCAACCTACACCGGAATCAGAATCGAACAGAATTGTTCTTAAAATATCCATACTTGTCATAAACAAGGTCTGACAATTTAGAGATTATTTTTCACATCATGCAGATTATCTTTGGGGCATTTCACGAAAGCGCAGATTTTGACTGACCTCTCCGTAACCACAAACTACGACCTGCTTCCCACCAAACATCACATCTGTTGTTCTCTTCAGACTAAGAAAAAAAGAGGAAGTCAACTGTGATTATACTTTTCCTTAGATAAGCTTTATTCATGCTTGGTAAGGGGTCAGAGCAAGATATACTATATATATATATATATATATATATATATATAAAGCATATCTCAGCATTGCAGGTATCATACCCGTCCAAGATGGACTCCCTGCAGCAGTACAGATTATCAAACTTCTGCTTGGTGACAGAATCATTGACATTCATAGCGGGGACGCAAAGCTTGCCAGCTTTGGAGAGTTGGTAAAGCCTAACAGAATGAATATAAAGACAAAAATGTTATTCAAACATAAATCTGTTGGTCAATTAAAATATACAATCCTGATGAATCTCTTTATTTGAATCATGTACAAATTAATAATAG
This sequence comes from Carassius gibelio, assembly GCF_023724105.1. Taxonomy (NCBI): domain Eukaryota; kingdom Metazoa; phylum Chordata; class Actinopteri; order Cypriniformes; family Cyprinidae; genus Carassius; species Carassius gibelio. The sequence goes on along the minus strand of NC_068378.1, from coordinate 16,740,826 downwards.
AATACACAATGTAAATAACAAAAGATTTGTCATTGTGTTATTGGGTTATTTTTGTGGATGGCAAAATATATGCTTATGTACTAAAATGAAATCAAATGAAAAATATAAAATGAATCAATTAAATGAACGTTTACGCATTTGGCAGATGCTTTTATCCAAAGCAGCTTACGAAAACTGCATTCAAGCTATACATTTTTAAAACAAAACAAAACAGATGAAATGAAACTGTCCTCGAGTTCTCCCTTACCTGTGTACACCTGTAACGCTCTCCTCCACGATCCCGCGCACTTTCTTAAAGACACTGGGATACTTCTTGTACACCCAGTGGGTCAGATCGCCCCCATCATCTAGGATCTGTGAGAAAATGTATAATGATTACTAGCCTGGAAACAAACATCATGATAATTGTTTTGAAGATTATATAAATACTGATTTGTTAGCGGAAAATAAGAAGCAGTGTGTGCTAAATATTGTAAATAGTGTTATTGTAGATATGTTTTCACAAAGTGTAAATAGACATAATAAGCACTTTGAACAATAGGCAAATGTTGGGTAAATTATTGAAAATAATCTTTGCCAACAAAGTTGGTTCTTTGCTCTCAGTGTAAACAGACACTGTCCACTGATTCACTTCTGTTCATATCACTAGATATACAGCGCAGAACTTTATACCATGTTTGCTTGCCAGCCTTCCACGTTGACACAGCGATCAATGCACCACCAGAAGTCGTCTTCTGATTCACCTTTCCAGGCAAAAACCGAAACACCTTTAAAGGGCATAAAATAAATAAACGGTGAGTCCAGATTATCAGGACGAATCAGGTAGGTCAGACAACAGTATAGTTTAGAGGGCTATTTACCGCTCTCTGCCAAAGCTGCGGCCACTTCATTCTGAGTGGAGTAAATGTTACAAGCAGTCCAGCGACACTGAGCACCCAGTGCCACAAGTGTCTCGATCAGGACCTGAAAGAAACCAGCACAGCATTATATACATATCAAATAACCATTGTGACACTGTGGTTCTGAAAATAAAAAATGTGGTACTAAAAGTAACTAAGGTATTTGATATCCTCGTTTTCTTTTAATATCAACAAAGCTGGTACAGTGTTATTTTTGTACTATTTATATAATTTTATAGTATTTATTAATATTATCATTTTAATTTTTTATGTTAAGTGTTTGTTTTAGTAATTTTATGAGCTTGTATTTTATTTAATTATTTATTCATTTTGTTTTTTTTATATATTATTTGTAGTAATTTTAGAACTTTACCTTGAAGTAAATTTAGTACTAATTTGTCAAGGCAACATTTTAATTTAAGTTTTTTAAAGTTTAGGTTTTTAAATCTATATTTTTTATTTCAGTTTTTTTTTTTATTGATGAAAACATTTTTAATAGTTTTAGTTTTAGTTAACAGTGACAAAACTGAACTCCTAAAAATCCATACCTACAGTGAGTAGGTTAGGCAATGAATGGACAATATAGAATATGATTTATTAAAAGCAGTAAAGATGTACACTAAATTTAAATAAATTTTTATTTTAAACAATATTAACTCAAAATTATACTCAATATTTAGTGTAAGAGTCAAAGCCTAGTAGAAGAAGTGTGTGTTTCATTAGTGAAGCCCTGAGGAGAACCTACTGCGGTCTGAGCAGTGATGTGAGTGCAGCCAACCACTTTAGCCCCGGCGAGGGGTTTCTCCCCCTGAGCTCGCTTCCGCAGGGAAATGAGTGCAGACATATCTGTGGACGTGATAGAGACATGTTTGGAGATGAGACAGCTTTATTATGAAAGGCAGAGCCTAGAGTCTGAAACAGAGATCAAACCAAGTCCTGGAAAACATTAACAAAAATCTTGGTAGCACTTTATTTTACAGTCCTGTTCCTCATGTACATACTATGTACTTATTATAGTAATTACAATAACAATGTAATAACTAGGTACTAACCCTGAGCTTACCCCTAAACCTAACCCTACCCCATGTAGTTACCTTGTGTTACCAGAACTTTCTTAGATAAATACACTGTAAGTACACTATGAGTACATGTTAGTACACGTACTGTAAAATAAAGTGCAACCAAAATCTTAGTATGCATGAAAAGTGGGAAAACATTTGAAGGAATAGTTCAGCCACAAATTAAACTTCTGTTAGCATTTGCTCACACTCACGTTTGAAATCTGTATGATTCTGAAGACTCAATGCAAATACAGCTCTGTCATGACAACTCTCAGAGAGTTTAGCATAGTAATATACATGGCAAAGTTTATGTTTTTTTCGTCTTGGAGGAACAGATCTGCTATACTGCTATGCTGCTTCTTGTACAGAGACTTGCTACTGCCTATACATCCACAGACATGCTGCTGTGAGCATGAAGGAAATACTTCTGATGCACATATATATGAAATAACCCCCATATATAACATACATGAAATTATCCTGTAGCAGATCTATACAGGTGGAGCTGGGGAAGGTGGAGGGTATCTGAAGCGCGCTGCAACTGCAAGCACTTTCCAAATATTTGAATGTTAAGCAGCAAGCTCATTGGCCACTGATTTGAAAAGAAACAATCAGCTGTGCCATGTTAATAATGATGTGATTACATCAGACAGAGTTAGAACCTATCACCTGCACCATCTAGAGTTTCATGACAGAGCTTTGTATTTAATCTAGACTGAAGTTTTCAAGCTTCCAAAAAGGACACAAAAGCATCATGAAAATTATCTATATGAATCATGAACAGTATTCCAAGAAGCTTTGTAACTGATTATTTATGGATCACTGAGTCAGGGAGTTGAACTGGAGACATGTCTGTCTTTTTTTGGCTTCTGGAGATTTTACTGACATTCAAAAGCTCTTTGAAATTCCTTGTTTTTTGTTCTACAGAAGAAAGAAAGTCATATGGACTTGAAATAACTAAATGATGATATGCTTTTCCTTTTTTAAATGAACTTTTCCTTTATGTATATATGTATGTATTGTGTAGCTAGCACTAATATCTTGACCCAGTTAAAGCATTTAATTAAATGGATAAGAATGACTGTTCCTGTTACCAAACCTTGTTCATTTGACACCACCTAAATACACCTACCAACGGGTACAACAATACTTTACTAAACCAATACCATTAATTTTTGATGAAAGATGACAACCCAGTTGAGAATCAATGCTGTAATTGTTATGTAAGCAAATCCATCTTGACTTATTACACAGCAACAAGAACATTCCCACAAAACCCAGGTGTGAAGATAACCAGTTGCAGAGTACAAAGCATAAAGGGTTTTTCTCCAAACCTTGCTCAGCGATCTCAATCTCCCGCCGTCCAAACTCAGCCTGCTTGATGTTCTTGACACAGAAGTCGCTGCTGCCCTTTGAGTTGACCTGGGTTTTCTCACGAGGAGACGTCTCATCATCGGAACTGTCAGTGTACGAGGCCGCTACAAGAGCACGGACGAAAAACACCAATGCATGCATTTATTCATGTTTGCCATAGAAAAAAAACCTTCTTCTGATCTTAAGAAACTATTTTTCAATTTTGTGTCAGCTATTTTGGTGGGGGGAGAGAGTTTGTCTGCAGTCACAAACATGCAGGAATGTTTATCCCTCACTTTTGTTGGTATTACGAATGATTTAGGAATGGGAATTTGTCTGATCCAGTGCCAGTGCTACGAGAAATCTGTAGTTCTCACTTTAAGCTGACCTAGGATTATATTACACAACACACAAACTAGCATGAACAAGAAATAGCCAGTTTTGGGCCACAATGATAGTCTTGTTGACAGGTAGTTTCTGCAATGAACGTAAAGGAATATTTCATCCAAAAATTGAAAATTTGCTCAAAATGAATTCTCCTCAGGCCATCCAATATATAGATGAGTTTATTTGTTCATGGGAACAGATTTAGAAACATTTTGTATTACATCACTTGCTCACCAGTGAATCCTCTGCAGTGAAAGGGTGCTGTCAGAACGAGTTCAAACATCTTATAATAATGTCACAGTAATCTAAAATTACTCCACACAACTCCAGACCATCAATGTCTTGTAAGTGAGTGGCTGCATGTTTGTTTTTTTAAAAGCACTTAAACATGTCACTTCAGGGCAAAGGAGAGGCCATAATCCATAATAATGCTTGTTTTCGCTTGTAAACGGTGACTGATTGCATATTTCTCTCCTGATTCAGCGTTGACTTTTTCACTCATATGTTAACTGGAAGCAATGAACACATAGCTTTTCACCTCACAGGGCATTAACCAGTCGTGTAGAATACTTGTGGATTATTGTGATATATTTATCAGCTATCTGGACTCTCATTCTGATGGCACCCATTCACTGCAAAGGAACCATTGGTGAGCAAGTGATGTAATGCTAAATCTGTTCAGACAAAGAAACAAGCTCATCTACATCATAGATGGCCTGAGGGTGAGTAAATTTTTAACAACTTTCCACTTTGGGTGAACTATGTAAAATAAAACCATTTACCTATTAAATGTATGCATTTGGCAGACGCTTTTATCCAAAGCGACTTACAGTGCTATTACGACTTATACAGTTCAGGCTATCAATTTTCACCTATTATGTGTTTCCGGGGAATCTAACCCCTAACCTTGGGCATAGCTCTACCACTTCAGCTACAGGAACATATGACGTTTCTGTTTTTGTACTTCTTAACTACAGAGCTGTATTGACATACATATGTCTGTGATTAGCTTGCATTGATGGTAGATGAGGGTCTGACCTGAGCTGTAGCTATCCGTGGAGGACTGAGAGATGGAGCGGGACAGCGAGCGACGGCCGGTCTTTGTAGGGAACTTGCTGAACTCCTGTTTTTCCTCTTGGTTGGCAAACTGAATCTGCTACAGTAAGATGGAGATATGGAAAAGAGAGGAAGGGGGAGAGATAGAGACATGAACATGTGACCAGTACATTTTCATGTAGTTAAAGAAATATTCACCCAAAAATGAACATCTTTCAAATTAAACTGATTTAATTTGTGTTTTTTGATTAACAACCAAAGTCTTATGAGTTTGTATTAAAAGTGTCATTTTTTGGGGGGTGAGCCAACTCTTTAATTACTTAAAGTAAGACATATAGAGCAAATGTGTATCATACTAATTTACCTTAAAAATGCAAACAGCAACAGAGTTCACAAAGTAGTTCATATTTAATCAAATTAACTATGAATATATAACTTTGAAACATAGCTCCTGAACATTACATAAACGAAAATTCTAAGGAAAGGCATAGCTTCAAACGTGTAAATCATTAATAAAGCACAAAAGGACATGTTAAATAGTATCTGCTCACTGCTCTATTGAAATATTTTACAATTACATAACAGATGTGGGGAAGGGATGTCATCAGGGGATTTCAATTTTAATAATGCAAAACTTTAAATATTCATGGGATATGTGCTTGCAGGCTGATGAAGACTGATGTGTACTGGTGTTTTTTGCTTGTGTGATGATGTTTTGTGGAGAATGCAAATGAACCTGACTGTTAAATTACAGCTTGAATATAGCTTGAGTATGAAGATCATAAGCGAAAGGCACTAGTGAAGTACAAGTGACATGAGGGACTATGACGGTTGTTATTTTCTGCAGTAACTCAAGTTAGCACTGAAACAAATGCTATTTTCTTTGCTGTCTTGTCGTATTTCGCCAAAAGCATAAAGTTTATGTTGCCCAGTCAATCAGTGTTTTGTGTATGAATCCACCTTGTAAGGAAACACACTTCAAAGTCTCATGCTCAACGTCATATCTAACGCCATCAAGAACAGATTAAAGAGACCGTTTGATATAACCAAGGAAATATTTAGTGACTGCACTGTTTCCCACAAAAACTGACTTGAAAGAAAAAGAAATGAATTGAAGTTAATATTAACCGACCCATTTACATAGCATTTATTTCTTTTCACAAATCACTGAACAACATGCAGAGGTTTTCACGTCAGTAAAGGACACAATATAGTGCATTTATAAAACTGACTCAGTAATTTCAGGCAGAATATAATGCAGATATTTAATGTGGATGAGCCTTGATGTTTGATATATTAGGTGGAGAGATATTCTCATTCTATTAAAAAAAATTGTGAAAAAAAAGCAAATGCTCCGGTGCTCTCCTTGGAGAAAATTTGCAGAAAAAAAAAAAACTTTTAGTAGTACATTAGCTTAGAAGTTAAGCTCATGGACTAAATTTATTAAAATTTTAATTTCAAGGGGTCATTAAAGGGAATAAGGAAAGTAATATAAGCGGAAAGTTAAAACCTCACAGTACACATAGGCTGAAAGAAACATTAATCCTATAAAAATACACAATGAAGACAGATTCTTCACTGTTTAACATAACACTTCATGTAGCAGCGATCATATGTCTGAAAAAGAAGGGAAGATGGGGAGGGTTGGGGCATCTGGGATGGGTTTTGTGGTAGACTATTAGATTTAAATAATAATGTGCATGCAGAGCTCTATTTCTGACTGCGCTATTTTTTGATAACTGATTTATTGATTTAGGTTTCTTTCATACACAGTTTTTTCATGTACAGACACAGATCACCAGCGGCTTGGCTTCAAAGCGACTGCAGACCCATATTTACAGTGAACTGCAATATGATTGTGTTTTAGTAAACAGAGCTTATCATTACAAAATCACTTGGTTTGATACATAACCACAAGTAGTGCACATTTTCATCTGCCAAAACCAACCAAAAAAATTTTTTTGCGGTCACTGTAGAATCACTCCATCATCTTATTTAACACAATTTTTGGCTGAGGTCAGGTGCTTTAGGAATGTTTTGAGTAGAGGTCGACCGATGTATCGGTTTTGCCGATTAATCGGCACCGATAGTTGATTGCCGGAAACATTAGCAGCACCTCAAGCGGTTAATACAATGACCAAAATACACACAAGTCTGACCAAAATGTTTAATGTTACGATTATTACCATAAATTTGCAGTAGTTTATATCCAGCTGGTCAAATTAATTTATTTGTTATTCAGCGAAGTTGCAGATTTAAAGCTGTGACGTGAGAAAGCAAACTGATAGGCCTATGTTCAAAAATCCTGCTGTGCCGCAGACCGCCATTCACAGTTTCCATTAAATTACATTATATTTGTTTCAAATTGTTGTCAATGTACTAAAAGACTTCACCCTGGGCTGGAGGATTTTTAAGTGAAACGTATGTCTTTCTGTGGCACTAATAAAGTCTATAATGTAGATCACCAAACTTTAAACTCATCTATGAAATTAACTTTTGCCCGTTTGGTAATAAACCGTTTTAGACTGCTGCTTGAATTGAATTCGATGCATCAGGTGTGTGTGATCCTTGATACCTGAGAGTTCTCAGATGCGTTGCTGTACTTTTTGTGTGACTGCCATGTCTTGTTATTTTGAAAAGATAATCATCAAGTATTCTAGAACAGAAGCAGTTAAAGTGTAAGAGTATACATACGTATAATTAGGGATGTAACGGTATGAAAATTTCTATAAAGCTTATAGTGACCAAAATGATCACAGTTATCAGTATTATCACGGTACTGTTAAAATATGCTGGAAATTTTATAAAAAGTTCAGACACAAAATCACTTCATGTTTTATATTTAAAAATCAGTATCATCATACTTTTTGACTGCATTATCAATAAACAATAAAATTACCAATGATGTTCAGATTTTAAATGAAAACTTGACTGACAACAGTTTAATAGTATGTTGAAATATCTAATGTAAATGTTCAATTAAAGCTTTGAACAAGTTTAATAAAAAGGTAAACCTCACATTTCAGCCTTTAAATAAAGAACAGATGTAAGCTGAAATCATAATTGATTAATAAATGATTATATGTATTTTATCTGCCACATACATAATAGATAAAGGTGGCACTTATGGAAAAGCTGAATCACAGTTGTTTCCCATAACATCCGTGAACAAAGCAGTATTGCGATTAAAACACTTCCTATAGGTATTACATGGAGCAAAGATGAAAACAAAACTTCAGCGAATCGGTTTTGAAAACCTTTAGAGGTGCATTCATATAATTAATTAATTCATATATTCATTTGTATAATTCCCTTAGCACTCTTTTAAAACCTCCCAGCTTTTTTTCTGTTTTCTTTCAAAATGAAATCGCACGTGAGACTGTTACTGAAAACTGTCCTTTATGCTGGACAGTATTTATTTATCGCGAGTTGTTCAAATCACGGTAATCTAATATGGTTTTAATGAGAATTAAAAGATGAAACTATGATACTAACCGTGGGGAATTTTATCATGATTTATCATCAAACCTCATCGTTTCATCCCTACATACAATATCCATATGTATGGAATTTCAATACCATTTAAAGATGGCCATAGTTACAATGTGTTAATTTCGACATCTACTAAGTTGGTTCTGTTCACATTTGTTAAATAACTACAAATTCATTTTAATTATCAATATATAATTTATATTTAATATTAATATTTTTATTCATTTACAAAGAATGACTCAATACTGTTTTTATTTTATTTTTTATACAGTATCCATTTTTAAAACTATCGGCTGATTAATCGCTATCGGCCAATATGGCTCAACCTAACTATCGGTATCAGTAAAATCGGTCAACCTCTAGTTTTGAGGTGGCAAGATACAACCAAAGAAAATACTTAACAAAAGGACACAAAAATCTAAGGGGCCTGACAATTCAGACTGAAATAACCTATAACCTGTGACCTAACAAGTGACATTTATCCGACGTTGATTCATGTGTGTGTATAAGCAGTCAAATAATCCACACATCTAATATATTTACTGTCCAAGTGCACCACAGACGGATAGAGCAGAACCTCTATCTGTGTGGTATATGAAAACAGGATCCAGTTAGTCTACCAGTCTTTAGGAAAGGGTTCTGGTCTGGACAGTTTACTAGCACTCATGAATCCGATACTTTTTCCAAGCAAAACAGCGGATCCCTCACCCTTAAAAAACACAGCTGCCATCACAATTCCTACTGTGAAATATAGACAAAATGGAAAGACCCAGATGAAACTTTTGAGCTTTCACAGCTCATGGAATTTATTACAAATATTTTATTTTTAATTTTATAATAGAGTATATACTTTTTTTAAACACACTACTAAGTTTTGGGTCATAAGATTAAAAATAATGTGTTTCAAAGAAGTTTTATTTTAATATATTTTAAAATGTAAATTATTCCTGTGAAGGAGAAGCTGAATTTTCAGCAGTCAAACCTCCAGACTTTAGTGTCACACAATTCTGATATACTGGTTTGCTGCTCAAGAAACATTCACATTTGATCAACTAAATGCATCCTTGTTGAATAAGAGTATTATATATTATTGGAGAATAAGGACTCTTAAAATAATATGTTGAGATTTCCGAAACCGCTCCATATACCTATCTTCACATGACTTCAGATTTCAGTTTGATATGCAGTTAGCCCACTTCACATTTCACTTTACTCAAAACAGTCAACAAACAACTTTCCAATCCCAGAATATTCTCAGCTCCACCTGTAGCATTGCTTTAAAACCATCATAAATAAGTTCATCTGTCATCTAATGTGACTTGCCAGACAGCATCCAAATCCTGAGTTAGGTATGTTTGGACACAAAACTGCAGGACATGCCGGTGAAGTGGACACAACACACATCTGATGTTTAAAGGAAATTGGAGTGATAATAAGAAGCCATTGTGAGGCAGTATTGGGACCCTGAGGCAAAGCTTTGAAATGAAAGTGCTTGAAATATCAGACAGTTATGATGAGAGAATATTGGAGTATATTTCTTCAGCTAAAAGACAGAGACAAAGAGAAAGCTATGGACCATGATAAGCATTAACATCACTTCCAGCTCATTTCACTGACTCCGCTGTCAATTAAATTATTAAATCGTACCATATTCTTTTTTAAACACTCTGGCAATGTGCTGTAATAATCCAGAAGCCTGTGGATTATGTTAAACCAGACTTTAACTGCATTAGTGTTATGTAGCAGGAAAGTCCAATGTAAGTGTCAAAAGACATAACAACTGACTTTAACTGACAACCTATGACTCTCAGATGTAAATATCCCTATTTGACACAGTCAGACTTATGACTTCATCTTCATATTTTGAGTAATAATTTCTCAAGTCAATTTTAGTCTGTCAGTCCCTGGAAAATCAGCATATGATGTCTCAAAACATCCTATTTAGAGAAGAACATGAGAATTTCAAACATTTCCTAGACTCTTTAAGTATACTGTCCCATTGATGGTGATTTAGACAATATTTCAACAAATGTTTATAGAAAAAAGGCAGAGGTGAGTGCCACACATCAATAAACTCCAGAGAGTCTCATTTAAATTATTTTGATGTGTGGTTTCGACCAAATAAGTTGACTTTCACATACAGGGACCTTTAGAAGGTCAGTTCAACAATATAAGCAAAAATGTCAAATCAATGAATAAAAAATCTACATAGAAATCTATTTATACAAGAGGAATTCTTTTTTTTTGTATTATTATTTTTGTTATTAATGTTTACAGTTCAACATAAAATACTAGAACATTATATAATAACATTTCTAAACATTAAATAATATTATAAACATAATATATATTTTATATTTATTTATATTTGTCATATTTGTCAATGTTTAGACTCTTTGTATATAAGCCATATATACTTCCAAAACCACAGACAGTCACCAAAAAACTTCGGAGCTCTTTTTTGCTGTGTGCTGCTGTAGAGGATGGAAGAGAGACAGCAATGTGGCACTTACCCTGGGAAAGTCATAGCCATGGTTCATGGTCCCTGTCTGTGCCGGCTGCCTCTGGCCTGTGTGCCTGTGTATTGTTACAACTGGTGTTTCACCGATGTAGTTTTACACACGGGCGGGTGCAGGGGGAAGGGTTTCTGTGTGGAGTTCTTACAGCGGACATGAGGGTATGGGAGGTGACAAGGGAACCAATAAATCAACCACTCATAAACCCGGCCAGCCCTCTCCTTCTGTAATCCACCATTCCCTGAGACACCGTAAGGGCCGTCTGTTTGTGACTGAATGTTTCAGGAATAGTAAAGGAAGGGTGTATTTGTTGCCCCGGAGTGTTTTAATCCAACTGGTCTGGTTCTCCCAGTGCAGTCAGAAACAGACTCTACTGCTGAGTTCATTCAGGGCGGCTAATAAAAGAGGGATCTGGAGGGAATTAAACCATGTTTCTGTAAACCCCTAAACCATCCACTGTAGGTCACGGCGGTCAACTCTATTCCGAGATCTGACTAAAAATAGAAGAAAAAGAAATCCATCCAGTTCATTGACTGTTCCTCTTTACGGCTCAAAACGATCCATCGTGGTCAAACAGACAGGCAGTACTAGGCCAGCAGACGCTCAAGTGTTAAGCAGACACTGTTGAGCCGTTTACTGAGACTCTGCCAATACCTGCTGTAGTTCTAATGTAACCCGTCTGGCTTTCAGCCACAGTCTCTAATCCCAGGCCGAGGTCACGCAGTGTACACACTCCACATGACTGTCACCGAAAACAAAGAACAGCACTCCACATACAATGGAAATGTAGAAATGTAGGGCTGTCAATTGATTAGAAAAAAATTATTGAGTTGCTTACATGATATGTAATGAAAGCATGATTAAACAATCAAAGCAATCACAGTTAATTACATCAATATTAGCCTCCAAATAAAGATAATTTCATTATTGTGGCAGATAAAATCATTGAAAAGACATTATATCCACCCACCACTGGCCTACAGGCCACAATTATATTTATCTGACACTGATCATTCAAAAGCTGGTGCTCGGTAAGATCTTTTCACGTTTTTCAAGTCTCTTTAGATCAGCAAAGCTGCCTTTATGTGATCGAAAATACATTAAAACAGTGAAATCAAATATTTTGAAAATAATTGTTTTCTTTTCAAATATTTTTTTCATTTATTCCTGTGTTAGAATAGCTGAATTTTCAGCAGTCATTACTCTTCTTCAGTGTCACGTGATCCTTTAGAAATATTTATAATATTCTTTCTTATCAATCAGACATTATTAATGATATTATTCTTATTATTATTGATTTTTTTTTTTTAAGTATTTAATATTATTGTGGAAACCATGATACATTTGTGTAATTCTTTGGTTAAATGAATGTTCAAAAGAAGAGCAATATATCTGAAATAAAAAATACATATATTTCTAAAACTTTATTTCCAATAGTTTCAATAGACTCTGACCATAACACTTATGGCACAGAATTTGACTTTTTGCTGAATTTGACATACAATGTGAGGCATGATAAATTAACATAAATTTTTGTAACATTATAAATGCCTTTATCATCACTTTTGATCATTTTTAAGCATCTTGCTAAATTAAATTATTAATTTATATACCCCCCCCCCATTTATTTAAGATAATGCTGATCTGTGGATCTTTCTATTCATCAAAGAATCCTGAATTTTATTTTATTTTTAAATAATCAACTGTTTTAAGTATTTATAATCAGCATATTAGAATGATTTCTGAAGGATCACGTGACACTGAAGACTAGAGTAATGATGCTGAAAATTCAGCTATGATCACAGGAATTAATTACATTTTTAAATCTATTCAAATAGAAAGCCATTATAAAATATATTTTACATACTGTTTTTGCTGTACTTTTGGATCAATTAATGCAGCCTTGGTGAGCATAAAAAAACTTAAAAAGTGTTGCTGTTCAAAACCTTTTGACTGGTAGTTTAGGCTGATTATTCTTATAGATCGAAACAAATGTGCTTCAGCCAGAAAAGAAAGGGTATGAAAGTGCTGTGAATCACTGCAGGAAAAAAAAAAAGAACAACAAAAACGTTGAAATGGAAATGTTGCTAAAGAGGGCTTTTTGAAAATGCTAATTCATTCTCTGCCAGCAGTAGGCGCTTTTAGAGTGATAATGGCTGTAATCAAATCAGCTGTGCTAATGAATGCTGCTTTATCAGATAAAAATAAAAAAAGCCATCAACACTTTTCTGAAGACAGTCGGGTTCCCTTCAGAGATATTCATATAAAACACCCCTGTCTGTGTTTTGATTTTGAAACGTGCAGCGTTCATCAGAGGCGTCATGCTCATTCAAATGGATTTTTGAGCCAAGTGGATTTTGCATGCATTTTCCAAAAAACTTAATTTATGAATGCAATGCCCAATCAGAGGTGTTCAGATGAGTCATTACCGAAATGCCAGGGTTTTCTTCACTCACTCACTGACTGATACCTCTTTCTAGAGAATTCTCTCGTCAGAAACAACAAAGAGCAAATGTGAGTATGAATCTTTAAGATATTCATTTAATAGTGTAAATAGCTTCAGTGATTTTAATGGGAGTTTTTGAGAGTGCTCGAACTTCTACACTGTCAGTGAAAATGTTCTTTGATAATGTAAATGTTCTTTGCTCACTATCAGTTCAAACATTTTTTTTTTACAATTAGTAGTAGCCTAACTTGCAATGTTTTTATTCACATTAAATATAAACTCAGTTGTATTAAAATGTTATGGCATGACACCCATATCTGTAAAAGTAAACAGACATATCTATCCAACTGTTCCTGTGGCTCATTGGTAGAGCACTGTGTTAGCAGCGAAAAAGGTTGTAGGTTCAATTCCCAGGGAACGCACATACTGGTAAAAAAAATTAAGTTAACATAAGACTTTTAGTTTATTTTGACCATCGCCCACCAAGGCCAAGGTGAGAATCAAGATATTTTATTATATAGTTAATGCGTTTGGGGATGTTTCAAATAATAAAATAAAAATAAAACACAAGTACTGTAGTGGCTGATGTGTGTCGCATGACGACACCACCCCCCCCCCCCAACTCGTGCCCTCTCAAAAATAATGAGTCCATGACACTGATGTTTATTCAACTGAGTCAAACGCCACAAATAAATCAATGTATGGGAAACACTGGTAATGTATATCATATTGAAATATTGGAAATGTGTTTAAAAATCATATCACCGATATTGAAAAAAATACAGTGATACATATTGATAATGAATTATTGTTCAGCCCTACCATTAATCAATATGTTTTCTTGCTTTTGTTATTAAAAAAAAAAAAAAAAAAAAAAAAATCACACTAAGTTGGCAAAGGTCATGTGCAACAAAGTCCTGACATTATAGATGACTCACAGTGTCATACTCTAATGATGACCAGACTGTGACAGAGTTTTACCATTAACAAGTCTGATTAACTTAACAGCTGACTGAGCTGTTTAGGTTTCAACCCTTTTTTTTTTTTAAGTCTACTTGATGAAACTGAATTGTCCTAACATGGAAACTTATGAAACTCAGATATAAGCAATCTGCTCAACCATGTCAAAAATAATCAAACCACTTAAGAGAATGAAATAAGTGGGCTCTGAAGTGCCGATAGTCTAACGTGAATAAATGAAACATGATCTAAGCTCTCTCAGATGACTGCTCTGTGTAAAGACACCCTAATGGCAGCTCAAGCACTGAAGCAGGAACATGGGTCTAAAACCTCAATGCGTCTATTCAGTAGAACTGGATGTGCAACCAATAGCTTCCCTGAAAATTTCCGGAAATTTGATCTAATCTCCAAAAACTATGTGCATTAAGTATAACAAAGCAAGAAATCGGTTAGGAAACAAAAGGAGTCATTTTATTATGATGAATGGACCATAGAGAAACTTTGTGAGTCAAAGCACACATGAGAGAAACAGATTTATTCAAAGAGAGAAAGAAACTAAACTCTTAATGACAGGTTGAATGTTTTGAATGTACGGAGAGAAAACACAGTAGGTGTTAGCTTAACAGTTAGGGCCGGACTGCGGCCCCAAACCAAGTCTCGGTCTGAGAAACAGAAGAAAATGTTCCTGAGAGATGCAGTAAAAGTGTGTCATATTTCTCAACTCAATGCAACTTTCTTTCACAATGTTACCAGAGCCTCCTGCTCACAGAGGGACAACGCTAGCGGAGGTACAGAGAGAGAGAAACTTTCTCACACCCTCAAACTGTGAGGAGAAAGGGATACGATTACACAAATAACTCCCAGCACTCCCAGAAGAGGGAATAAACAAGATCAGAGGGGAAAATAGATGAATGCATGCTATACTCAAACCAATGAGCATTTCTCAAAAGAGACTAAAGCTCTTATGAGGTCATTTGTGTGCTAAAACATGAACACATTATGTTAGGGTTATTATACCAGTTATACCAAGTAGCTGCACTTTAAAGGGGTCATGAACTGCCTTTTTTATTGCCTTTTTTATTATTTTGTACTGCTAGGATTGGCTAACAGGTGTGTATGTTCGACAGCCTACATCTTACACAGATGGAAGCATAAAACGCATAATACTCAGAACATATATAAAACGATCTGTTATAACAAACAACGCAATAGTGAATGACCACGTAATAAAAACAGTTGCTCACACGTGTGTGGTCCAACATTACTCTCAGATCCAATATTTTCAGCACAGCATCGTTTTTTAGTTTCAGTCTTTCTGAAAATCAGAAAGCATTCAAATATGGCCTTTTGTGGACGTTACATACATTATAAACTGTTATAAACTAATGATTGATAAATATATACTGATTTTAGACTAACAAGAAAGTTCTTTTTTTTTGTACAATGACCTCTTATATGTCAAAAGATCAAGAGAATTTTCACTTCTCAGTTCATGACCCCTTTAAAAACGATTGATGTTTAACCGAATGGGTTACTTGTCATTTCTTTGGTATTATCTGTGAAACATACTAGCAATTTCTGAGGGAAAACTGTTTCAAAGGAAATCCTACTCCAATCTTTTTTTCAGTACTGCAACAGTCTCTTTTTCAAGAGCACAAAAGTGCAAAATGTTGCCATTGAAAGAACACGCACTCTCCAGAATCCTATTTCTGAAATATTAAAGAGTACCCTAAATGTGAATGTCAGCACTGAATTTGATTTGGCGCTGAGTGTAATGCAGCTGAAGAAAAGAAGCAGAACAGCCCTTAGCTCTGTTGTATAACCAGCTGACAACTCGATGAGCGAGTGGGAAGAGAGTAGTGTGCCCCATTTACCACCCACTCAAACACACACACACACACACACACTTCAGAGGGCCACACTGAATTCAATTCCACAATCTGGACTGGATCATCTATCCTTTTCAGTGTAAATTATCTATCTATCTATGCTGTATCTTCACCCTTTGATCTATGCAGTGAAGTGCAATTACACTGTTGTCCTACATGCAATTCTGTAGCTTTTTTTTGTTTAGTTTTTTTCTTCTAGAAAATCTGTTTTAAGGCATTTAGTAAAAAGACAGTTCTTCATATTTCCTTTAGTTTATATCATAGATTACAGCATTTGACAATTTGTAAACTGCAGCGGATAGAGGCCGGTGACTCTGACAGATGTGACCGTCGGGACCAGCTCAGGGAAAATAACTGGATGCGGCGAGAAAGAACTAAAGAAAGGCTTGAAATATGCGTCACGTGATTCTTATAGTCTCCAGCACACCTCTAGTTCATCTCTTGCCGGGGATAATCTTTCCTGATGATCTTAGTAAACTGAGCAACATGTCCCAAACTCATGATCGACGGTTTCAGGTCACACATAATGAATGTTCAGCCCTTAAATAGCCGGAGAAAAGACACGTCCCTCTTACCTTTTTCACGGATTTGTGGGTCGGGACCGCAGTGAACGCGGCGGACAGCTCGCCGACGTTCATGTTCACGTCGCTGTTCTTCGTGCTTGTCAACGCGGAGTATTTCTCGGCAACGTTTTCGCTCTCTTTAAACTCTTTGCTGGCGTGTTTCTCCTCCAGCTTCGCATCCTCAACACAGTCTGTCATGGCAATCTATATCTATGTGTTTTAGAAGCCGTTGCCGGTGGTTTCACGCGGTAGTCCTTCAGCTATGTTTCTGTAACCTTTCGATTCGTCCTTATGTTGTGGAGTGCTTCAAAAGCTCCGACTATCTCAAAAGCGGAAGGGGTGATTGCGCAAAAACGTCTGCAGGAGAGGAACAAGCTGCCGAATGCGTACTGAGAACGGATACGGATGCTAGTTAATAAGAATGCAGTATCACTCCAAGCCGCAGTGGACCTCAGCTGATTATATTTGACTGTCCGGTTGACGGCCAGCAGCAGCATCAGCGGTGGGCGGGGCTTAAAGGCGAGCACCTGCACGCAGAGGAAGTTGCACGAGAACTGTTTTAACGGTGCATGTACCGTAATCTGTGACGTTATAGACCTTATTTTAAACAGTTGTAGTCGAAAACAACTAATATTTAGGATATTATGTTGACTTATTTAACCTCGTGAAAATACTTTAAAATAATAATCCGAGCTTAATATAGTTTGAGAAATGTATTCTTCTCAAACCGTATTCAGAATGGTAACGGGAAACAAATACATTTACATTTAAATTAACTGTTGAGACAAAAGTAAATAAATAAATAAAACTGATATATTTTACACTTTAAACCACAAAATTTGCATCTTTTCCATACAATGAAAGCAAACGGTGAGTGCCATTAACATGTTTTTGCGATCCACTAAAGAAAGTCATACAAATATGAAACAGCATAAAGATTACTAAATTATAATCATAATAGTAAGAATAACTGAGCCCCGGCCCCATAGTTAAGAGCCACTTCTCTGAAATATCTGATTTCCATCACAGCTAGATAGATTAAACACTGAACTGTTTGAATTTGGATCATTTACAGGTTTCTTGTGCTCACACAGTTTATAATAATAAAGACAAGTTCACAAAGCATGATCTTTCACAATGCGTTTCGCACAATTATTTTTATTTTATTTTATCAAAATACAGGTTAGATGACTTCAATGTTCGAGATAACTCGATTTGCATTTCTAAGTAGGAACTAGATGAGCCAGGAAGACAGTGACTGGATACACAAACCTCACTCAAATTACAAATGATTGTTGTATCGAAACACTAATGTAAAATGACTTCATGTTATGGGTGAAACCTGTATAAAAGCTTGGGAAACAAGAACACCCTATATGACCGGCGTTTTCTTGGTGACGAGGGCGGATTTCCAAAAAATGTTGGCCTTTTTGCCTTTACTGTTTTCCCAATGCTCTTTTCCCCATGCCAAACATTTACAAAACACTGTACAACACCACATATAGCTTGTAAGAGAAACTACATCGTTTCCATGTAACTTCCCACTTATAAGTTCATAGGCCCGACAAGAATTGTCCAAAATATTAAAAAAAGTAGAAAATCAAACAGACTGCCTTAATCCTAATGCAATTAACTGCAGAATATTCTTGTCTGTTCTACTACCACTTTGAAAAACATCACAGTAAATTAGTAATTACTAACTGCATATTCAGTCTCTCTGTGGGTCAATTTAGGCTTTGCTATTTATTTGCTTTTTAAACGGCGAGCGGAATTCATTACGCTGTACATTAACAGTAATGACTCTATGTGTTTGCTCTGGAGCAATACAGATGGGCCCTTCCTTTCAGTGGAAGACATGAGACAGGAGAAACACAGGACACCATGAATTAGGACTGTCTGTTAGTGTTGCGTTGGAGACGGTGATTCACACTGGTGTAAATTTGGGCCTTCAGAATCACTTAAAAAACACAGTAAAAAGTTCTAGTGCTATGAGACCCGGATCATCTGGGCCACGGCCTCATCTCCAGTCTGGTTCTGGTCCTGTTGCTCCTGCAAGTGAATGAGAGAAGAAGGGGATCAATCATTACCCTCACGCCTAATTCAGATATGCTTCACTCAGCACTTCGAGAAAACATTTCACTCGGGTTGGGACACCATGATTTGTAGCTTTAAGAAAAACACTGAATAACCAAGAAAAAACAGCGAAAGGTACATGTTTACCAAGATGTCACGTCATGGATTTCAAGGAAATGGCAGCTATTTAGACTTCTGTTCTATAGAACTGTTTAATGTTAACATACTTCATAGCAGTATGTTCTTTTCTAGTCAGGGGAGTATCTGGAAATATTTTTAAATCCCAAAACATTTAGGAGTAAAAATGACTTCACAAGACTTGATAAGCAGGAACATGCATCACAAGACACTAACATTCAAAAGTTTGATAAGATTTTAATGTTTTTCAGTCTCTTATGCTCACCAAGGCTCAAAAATATTGATCAAAAATACAATGATGTATGAAATGCAATTAAATATTATTACCGTTTTATATATTTTGCTTTATTTATATTGATTTCAGCAGCCATTACGCCAGTCTGCAGTGTCACACAATCCTTCAGAAATCATTCTAATGTGTAGATTTGGTGATCAGGAAACATTTCTTATGAATGTTGAAACAATTGTTCTGCTTAATACATTTGAGAGACTGACATTTTTTTAGGATTATTTGATGAATAGTTGAAAAGAACAGCATTTATGTGAAATACAATTTGTGACATTTTAAAAGTCTCTACTGTCACTTTTGATCAATATAATGCATCCTTGCTGAATAAAAGTACTTATTTGTATTTATTTCAGAAAAAAGAATTAAAAAATAAATAAATAGAAAAAGACTTACTGATTCTATATTTTTTTAACAGTAGTTTAATCTGGTTTCAAACTTGTTTTGCCAGTTAACCTTTTGGCAGGCAGTCAGAGTGTTTATTCAGAATAAAAATCACAACATGACAAAAAAAAAAAAAAAACACAGTGACATCACTGGATAGGTATGAAAGCCAAGCACAAGGACAGAACCGGATCCAATCCAAACAAAAAACAACAATAATGCTTCCAAAAATCAATGTAGAAAACAACATAAAATATATACATCCAAACAAATCACGTTTCTTTTGAACTGGTACCTCAAATAAAAAAATCATATTTTTTTTAGGTAGTGACTTCATAATTGAAACTTACAGAGTTTACTTGGATCAAATAGATTATCACGTTATGAAGTCAATCACATTGCATTAGCAATTCTTAGTCCTGAAGAGCTGCATCAGTAGAATTCAGTGTTTTCTTCCTGATTGCGTCATGAGATCATCTTGTTTAATATGGCAAAACAGGAAATCCAAGTTCAGATCGACAGGTCATAAAACACCACACATCAGATTTAGCAGATCATGCAGTCTGTACACAAGAATGCTTAACTAACAATGAGACATGATGGGACAGACTCAAGCAGCCAACAAGCTCAGGAAAAAGCAGGAGGTGATACGTGCGAGAGCAGCCAATGACAGACAGCATGTAACACAAAGAAAGGAGCGAGAATGAATCTGCTAAGGAGTTCAGTGAGAGCAAATAAGTGCGCCTATGTGAGGGGCGAAGTGTGCTCAGGCAGCCAATGTGAGCTCGCGAGTTCGGTGCCATTACATAGGTCTTCCTGCTTGGCATGGCCTTGCGCTCTCACCTGCATGGCCAAAGCCATTTCTTCTTTCTCTTTAGGTGAGAAGAAGCGCCCCCCATCACCACGCATCCGCTGCATGGCATGTCTGTGGCGTGACTCGTGAAGATATTTCTGTAGGAGAGAGTAAGGAGTCAGCCTGGATAGGAGGCATAATTCATGCCTATTTTGGCATTCAGAAGGGGAAGACTCACCCTTCTTTCTTTAGGGATCTTGCCCTCTGCCTCTAACTTGGCACGAGCTTGGCGTCTCTTTAAGATACGGTGATATTGCTTGGCATTGACATACAGCGGCTCCTCTTCGAGCATCTCGGCCCCTGGCAGTGGAATTCGTTGGATGGCTGGCACAGCACCACCACCCGGCACCATCTGGCAGAGCGGGCAAGAAAGAGGCATGAAGAATTAATTTGGTCTGCTATGTCCAAACACATAAATATGTATTTGCACATTTAACTTCAATCAAATCAAATTTTTAGCAATCCAGTGATCGGCCAAGTGATAGCTAATGCAATATGGACTAAAATATGATGAAAGACTAGCATGAGAAAAGGACACCCACAGAACAGCTGAGTGGATCATTTGTGAAGAGACGATGGGCAGATATCACCCTTACACTTGAATCAGTGCTAAAGATTAACACACAGCGGATGGAGGTCGCCCCTTTCCACATGCGTTTGAGTAAATCATCAAACTCTAGGAAGATTCCTGAAACTAAGATTTTTTTTAAATGTATTTTAAGACACTGAATGCTATTATGTATTAAAGGAATAGTTGGTCTAAAAATACTTCTATAATCCGTCATTATTTACGCCCTCATGTTGTTCCAAACCTGTTTGACTTTATTTAATGGAACACAAAAGAAAAATAAAAAGTATCCTAGTAATTTTTGTATGTAATGAAAGCGAATGAATGATCCAGGGTGACGAAGGACAAAGAAAGTAACATTCACATTTCATAAAAGTGGTCAGTTTGAATTTATATTTGACAATATGGCATTATAATTTCAATTAAAATCATAAATGTCAACCAATAGCTTTTTTGAGACGGAGCCCAAATTTAAGTCACTAATCACTAATAAACTTCTTTTCCGGTGTAGTTCTCATATCTCACTTCCACTTTTGCATATTCAAACGCGCCACATCATCAGTTAACCTGAAACAAAATCATCTAATCTAAAAGGTGTCATTTTTGAG
The DNA here is from genome assembly GCF_023724105.1 of Carassius gibelio. NCBI lineage: Eukaryota > Metazoa > Chordata > Actinopteri > Cypriniformes > Cyprinidae > Carassius > Carassius gibelio. Next base: position 16,719,294 of record NC_068378.1, on the reverse strand, counting down.
TTTCAGTGAATTACTTAAATTTCACCACTTTTTTGCTACTTTTATGGTACTATTTTTGTTATTTTGAAACTTGGCAGCCCAGATCCAAGATTAAATAAAATAAAATATTATTATCAGATGAAATCTAAATGAAAATTACTTAAACATTAGGAAAAAAACATTTGGGTGAACGATCCATTTAAGGTAAAATCACTCATATGTGCATGTTAAAAAGGCGAGTCCAAAAGCAAGGTGATTGAGACCTAACACAGCATGCATACCCCCCCCCCCCCCCACACACCTGTGATGCTGAATTAATTAAGGGGATGGTTTAAGTTTGTTAGATACCTCATGGGGAGGTCTTACCATGACCATTCCCCCAGCGTTCACCATGTTTCCAGATACTGGCAGAGTAACGGTAACTGTGCCCTGCCCGCTGTTGGTTGTGGAGGTGTTCGCGGCCCCTGCTGCCTGGACGATCTGAGTGCCTGCCAGGCTGCCTGCTGGGATGGTGATCATGCCTATGGACCAGAGAGAACAAATAGTTCTAAACTGAATAACCTTCAAAACAAGTGTGTAGAATGGTATAATCACTAGGGTAGTGTCGATAGACCATAGTATCGTGTATGGAAGCTAGTCAAGAGATATCGAAGATAGCAGATGTCTTTGTCAATAGTCTAGACAATATTACGATCATTCTCCTATTAATGTATTAAACTAATGTTATTATTATTAGGCGACTTATAATTCAGCTATTATTCTCAAATTGCATGATATATATAATGACCTAGCTGTTTTAAATCTTTTTATATTTAATATGTTAGTTTATCAGTACGTTTGAAAGTATAATATTAAGATTAGTGGTGCATTCACACTTTCCCACACGTGCGGTTTAAAACACCAAATAGTTATGAAACAGCATAAGACAGGTACAGAGAGTCTCTCTCTTGCCCCTGCCCACCCATGCACGATAATATTGTGTATCGTGATCTCACAGGCTGGCGATATGACGATTTGAAAAATGACCATATCGTCCAACACTAATAATCACACTTGTTAAAACCCTGACTGATCGCAAATTTTATGTTGCTCATATCAGATTTAATGTACATTAATTGAAGAAAGATAAACCTGGTGTAGATATAGTGTGTTTTTATATACCTTGCTGCAGAACTGTGCCATCAGCGTTCACAGGCTGGTATACAATGGTCTGTCCTTCAGCTGTTTGAGCAACCTGCTGTCCATGAACAGTAATCTGCTGCCCCTGTGAAACATAACATAAATTAATTTATATTCCATACAACAAAACCTGCGTGAAGTAATGAAATCTGCCTTATCGGCTTCACAAACTCTGGTCATTATAGTTAACAGGGCATATATGATGATAATGTATGATAATACAAATCGGGGGAAAAAATAGGTACAAGTTTCCCACATAATTTTAACCAAAAGTTATTCATTTGCAAAAAAATTCCTAGACCTGAAATTTCCATAATATTTCAAGGGTCCAAGTATAGTCTAACTAAAACAGAGAGTGTGTCTGAGACCTGATTCTGGCCTGCGGTAATGGCAGTCTGGGGCTGCTGTATGATGATCTGTTGAGTCTGACCCTGCTGACCCTGCAGCTGCAGAGTTTGACCACCCTGCAACTGAATCTGTCCCGGCTGAACCAACTGGATCTACATATACACAAACAAATCAGAAATAACATGTCAGATATGAATTTCAATAAGTCAAGAATTCAAGAACAATTAAATATTTGTAAATGCACACCCTGAAAATCAACAACTACATAAGTGTAAAAATAACCAAATAACCAAAAAAATTTAATAACCAAATTAAAAACAATCATCCATTGCTTCATAAAATAGGTGCACTGGTAATAAAGTCAGCAGAGGGATATTTAAATGATTATACTGTTAAGTATAACTGGACAATCTATAGATGTATTTCAGTAGCTTTCCTCACATTGAGGATTGCTGACGAGCAGAGTTGCACTTACCTGCTGAAGGCCTTGTGCTCCAGACATGGGCACCTGCATGATTGTCTGGCCCTGAGCTCCAGACATGGCCTGTACCATGATGGGCTGACCTGAGGATGTAATCAGCTGCCCGCCACTCACCTGGACCATCAGCGGCTGACCCTGGACCTGAGCACACAGATACACTTAATGATAGCATGGAGCCAAATGGTGCGAAATAGACATTTAACACAATATTAGATCTGCACCATGCAGCTTTAGGCATTACATGGGGCAATATTTATGATGGAACCTGAAAAATCAATTTTAAGAGTCATGTTTTTCTAGTTACTTTTGTAATAAATAAAATTAATAAGGGCCCTATAAATTGGCTGATAAGGTTTCCATTCCATGTTTGTATTCTTAAACATGATGATAGGGAAAATCTGCTCGAGGGACAATCATGCAGTTTATTTAAAACCCATACAGTGCTGTGAACTCAGATGCATCGGATCAGTATTAAGTGGTTATAACATGCAACACACACTGAAGACGAACCCAGATGATCTCATAGTGGTGTCTCCTAACAAGACCTTCTTATCCAGACACATTAAAAGAGATGAATCCCTTTTCAGAATGTGTCCTGGGCAACATGGAACATGGCAGAAAGCTCACTGGATGATCCGGATCACGATTCGTTGTAAGTAAAAGCAAGTCATGCTGGACGAGCTCACATCCTTATAGACAGTGTGACATGACGCATGCAACATCACAAGCCTGAAGGTCGGAGTTCACACAACTACCTGGAGCGTCTGCACTTGCTGGCCTGTAGCCGTAGTGATGGGTGCTTCTGTTTGCAGCTGTACTGCTGTTACGGTGCCCTGAGCCTGTGGACAACCCACATCACAGTGTGCTCCACATCATCTCTTACAGAAATGCATTACTAATATCAGCCTTTTTTATTCTTCCTAATCTAATCCTTAAATACACACGGTCCATTTCAAAATGATATTCTAGGTTCCAACCCTCACCACCAAAAAAACTCATCCAATATATATATATATATATATATATATATATATATATATATATATATATATATATATATATATATATATATATATATATATACACTTTTTTTTGCAAATTTTTTTGCAAATTTGTGTACCTTCCCAGTGGGAAAAAAAAAAGTTAGTGGAAAAAAAAAAGTTCAACAATTTTGATTCAGAATTAGTTTTCAAGTTGTTCAAATTAACACCATTAACATACTTTAAGAAAGTAAGCAGCATCGATAATTTTATGTGGATTATGGGGACAATTTTGCTTCTTTGTGTCACATAAACCTTGCTTTTATCAGGACTGGAAAAGTTCATTTCAAAGAAGAGAAACTTGTGGGCGACTACAAGAACTATTTACCCAGTCCTTTCCTTGAATTAAGAAACCACTTCCTGAAGCAAATTACTCTCCTGCTATTTTCACAAGACTAGTGCAGCTGATATACATCTTCATACAGAAAAATGTACAATTTAGTTTAAAAAATGCACTGAAAAAATAATAAAAACCACACTTATGGTATTTATTTTTCCATATTAAAGGTATCTGAATAAATAGCACCCTGTTTATATGGGTTCTTACCTGCTGCTGAATTTGCCCATTTGCAGCTTGCACCACTATCTGATCACCACTGGTTGTAGTTGTGTATTGCTCCATCTCTCCTTCCTTACCTAAAATTGTCATAAAAAAGAACATAATTAAAGTTCAAGGAATGTCCTGCATATTATTCAGTATAACCAAAACTAGTAGATTTCTATGAAAACAAATGAAGTGTGATGTTGTCCATAGCAGCAGGTTTGGACCAGAAGCCAGGTGCATTTTGACACTGAATGTTTCTTTGTTGGAGGTGCTTAATATTATGAACAGCAAATTATATTACCTACTGAGGGTATAACTGAATTTGATGTATGTATTTAGCTACGGATACACAGTAAAGGGCTGAAAAGTTAACAAGAAGGTCTAATGAATTTACAGATTTGAAGCGTTTCGCAAACTCGTTCAAGGCGAACAACATTAACTCCTTATATGAATAAATCAAGGTAACGTTAACTAAAACGGGCTAAAATTCGACCTGTTTTTTAAATAGTACAAAAAAAAAACAGCCAGCACATTTCCCAAACATTAACAAAGGTCTGTCTTTGTTTTGGACTGCACTAACAGTAACACTCATGTCCAGTGTTTGCTCTCGCGCTCTCTGTTACCTCTCGCATTAACCTATTTGATTTCTGTATTTTTCAGAATTAGTCATTTGGTTGGTTACTGACAAACCAATCCGTGTTGTCAGCTACAATTTCCCTTGGAGCAAGCGCAATTTACCGTTTCTCCGGTTGACCGGTACCCTTCTGATTGGCTCCACTACAGATCTCAAAAACCCAATCAACAGAGTGGTGCGGACAAAATGGCGCAAAATAAGCCACACAGAGAGAAGAAAGGGGGCAGGCTTGACGCATGTGATCGGCGAACGGAGCCGAGTAGGAACGATCCGAGTCGGAAAGTATCGAGTGACTAGTGCGCATGCGTGGCTAAACCATAAGCTTCCGGTGTAATGTCATCGCGAAAAAAGAGGCATTGTTTACAAAGTGCCTCCACAGTATTTAACATTGTATAGTATAAGACCAAAGTTCCTGTATTTTGAAAAAGAGTAAGGTAAATTTGTAAATTTGTAAAAAGACTGTATATGGAAATTAAAACGCTCAATTTTATAAATTAACTTACATTCGATAAGTGATAACAGATTTAATGAAATTTAAATGCTCAGTTTAACAAATTGGATTACGTTTGATAAGTGCAACAGAATAACGTGGAGATAACGTAGTGAAATAATTTAATTTAATGAAATAACGTGTTTTTATTAATAAACTTTACATATGTAAAACAAAACACCACAGATGAATAGGGTTAAAAATGTACTAATAAAAATGTATTATAAATATGAAATGCTATTTTAAATATGCACATTATGAATGATACATTTCCAGAAGAGAAATCTGAACATGGGATAAAACTAGGTTCAAAATTCTTGTTTTATTTTGCTAAATGTTTGTTTAGAGGGGATTGTGGACATTTTGAATCACTCTATAAATCAGAAACTGTTAACAGCCAGTAAAAAAAATACAATTATATATATATATATATATATATATATATATATATATATATATATAATGTATTGTGTAAGTATTGTAATTGAAATTTACAGAAGCAAAAAGATGAAGTATAATAATGTAAATAAACACTTGATGTGAGTTTTGGATGTTCCCTTCCACTAGTCTGAAAGATTAAGAGTTATGGTACCAAAATTGTCTAAAATCTCAAAAATTGCAAGACATTTTAATATTTTTCAAGCACAACATTTTAAAGAATGAATTATTTGATTTTATTTGTTATATAAAAATACAATTTAATATAATCTTGAAATATTTTTTCTCTGTCAATGCTTTAAATGAATCTTTAAGTAAGATCATTTCCAATCCAGTACATTTCTGTTCATGATAACATGCTAAAATAATACAGTTTTGCTGTACAAAAATATTGTAGTTATCTGTGGCACTTCCATACACTGACCAATCATGTTTCTTTTTCAGGTATTTAAAGCAGGAGTCCCAAGAAGAATGGACACTGCGGATGTTAGCAGGTTTCTCTGTAAGCCCTGATGTCATTTTCAGAGTCTTCTGCAGCAAATTCACCCCAACGGCAGTCCGAAAGCTAAAGCAGGACTTGAAAGTGTTAGCTAGTATTGGGCCACAGTCTTTCAGAGATGGAAAAACTGAACAGACTAGACTCCGAAAAACTGCATAACCAGCCATACTCCTCTCTGGAAACACAGGTGCCCTGACAGCAGTACAGGAGCATTTGCAGTGAGGGCGGCTGAGACTGGACTCATGTCCTCTAGTGGTAACATAGTAGCATCACAGCTATCAGCTGAACAGAAAATGACACCTGCTTTACAGGAGCAGTCTGACATGGACATGAGGTTCCTGATACCCTATGAATTTGAACATTTTCCCTTGTTTTGTTTTTCTCACACATTTGCTTTTTTTACTCTTATTTACAAAGTCTAAACTAAAAAGCATAAATTTAAAAAAGACTAAATCAGTGGGACAAATCAATTTATTTCTCAAACAAACAGTTCTGTTCCAAATATACAGAGCAAAAATAAAAGATACAAAGTCAGAATTGCTGTATACTTTATGTACAGAGCTTCACAACTAATATGTACATTGATTATGCACAGCAAGAAAAAAAAGTGTAACATCTCTTATAAATAAAATCAGTCACAATGGAAATCATTTAGATTTATATTTCATTTGTACTGCATCTGTTATTATTATTATTATTATTACCCCAAGCATGGAAAGCAATTCAATTTAGTACATTAAGTAATTTAAGGGGCATAATTGCTCTTATTTTGTTGTATAGGATGTTCACACATATAATTTGTCAACTGATATAATAATACATTTGTCAAAGCTCATGTTATGAACTGTGTTAATTCTTTCTTAAATGAGAGTGTTCTGTTGTTTTAGGATAATTGAAGATGAGATCTACATTTCATTGGAAGGCACAAGCTATGCCTCCATGCTAGGCACTTAAATCAAAATATATACTAGGATTTTTATACCTATTAAACACTATGTAACTTATAATCTGAGTCTTTGCAATGGAGATTGTCTTCCTTTGGGAAAATATGAGACTTTTGTTTGGGTATGTATAAATAAACGATTACGAGAAATTTTGAAAATGCCTGATATTTAGATACACACTTAACAGAAAACTCACTGCATCAGAAAACAAACATCTATTCAAACAGGAAGTACCAACGGAAAGGTGCTTAATTGCTCTATTGCATTTGAATAGTCAAAATTAAGTCACATGGTCAGAGACTCCAGACCACTGGAACTGTTATCACCTCACTGAAATTTGCTGCACACACATGAAAATAATTAACACAATTGTCACACAAACACTTGGTCAGGTTTTAGGCATTTCTGTGTGGAAAGTAATAAAAAAAAACAAATTACCTTTTCTGCTTGATAATTTTCCTGCTTGATAATTTTCCTGCTTTTAAAACAACTAAAAAAACAGCACAAATGTTGAAAGCTACGAAATTTGATTCGGGGAAAATGGGCACATACTACTACTGTTTTCTATTTTACAAGCATTTGATTCATTTCTTAGCTCATAAAAATATTTATTAAAAATTTTTTCCTGACCATTACAGAAATTAAGTGTGACAGTACATTAAAAATTGGTTGTGTAATATGTAAAAATGATCTCCACGTTCTACAGTTATTTATCCAAATAACAAACTCCTATTTTAGGAAACTCACAGGCTACAACATAGCTAACCAGTTTAAGGTGAACAATGTTCATAAATCCTAAATTATAAATATTTTCCCTTTTTGTGCACCTGAATCTATTGCCTGTTTCTCAGCATTGTATTGCTATGTCCATTTAATGCACCTGATTACTTACAGCAAAGTGGACACTGACAGCAGTTATGAACACATTCTATTGATAAACACAGTCAGGCTTCAGAAGCACAGTATTTAAACATGGGATGCTTGCATCACATGCGTGTGATATGATTCATTGTTTCCTGGTGCTGAATGAAATTTCTGCTGAAATGAACCATTTCAAAATCTGATATCACAATGAGGATTAACAATACCTCTAGATTTTACATAAGGACATCTGTACATGAAAGAAAGCAAGTATTTTACAAGCACCCCACTTACAGTATCATCAAACAAGAGGTTTGATCCTTAAAATCACGCCCAGAAGACCCCAGTGACAAAAGCAAAAATTTAATTTTAAACACTTCTTCACTGCTTTCAGCAGTGTTACATTCACAAAATGCTTGTATCATAGTTACAGCTTCCTATTGGTGGTGAAGCAATCAGGATCCTTTCCCATTGGTCGAGAAACAAGGAAGTGCATGATGTTAGCTGGTAGATTAAGTCTGAGAAAGATGACAGCTGGTTTGTGCTTTAGGAGGATAGAGACAGCAGCACTAAGAAAACGTAGCTTCTTCTGCTCACCTAATGGTGTTTACTCAAGTAGATCCTGCCAAACACATTCATTTAGAAAGATAAATACAACTATTTGAAACATGAAAGTAGATAACCACCACGCCTCATTTTACAGGACATGTCCTGGTCGGGATCTCTCAATTGCATAAAATATTCACGTTTAGGCCTTTTTTTTTCCACTATTTTTTCATTCTTGCTGAAGGTAAAAGTAGCTTGACCAATAGCGTGCAGGCATTACACATATCAACCATCATATGAAATCAACCATTTGTGGCAGTAAGCAATGCAAATACACATACATATAATGTATGAGTGACTGTAGAGAGAATATGAACAGTAAAACAAAGCCCCAAAAATTATAAATCCTAGCCAGGACATGTTCAGGGAAAAAGGGGGTGTATGGTCAGCTTGTAAATAATTAAGACAAACGTTTAGGTGAATTGATTAGTGTGAGACGGTCAGAATCTGTACCTCGTCTGAGTCATCATGGAAATCATTCTTGGGTGCTCCAGCAACATCTGTGTCCAGTGGTTCATCTATGCCATTGGCTTCCACATTATGTTGTAAGACAGAGTATCTGTGTACAAAAAACCTGAAAAATATAGAGAGAGCAAGGCCAAATGCTTATTATATTTGACATAATTAAATATATTCTATATGAAACACTTAAGCCCCTTTCACACTGCACGTCGAACCCGGCATATTGCCGGAACATTGCCGGGTCGCTTTCTGTGTGAAAGCAAACACATCCCGGGATTGATTCCGGCATTGAACCCGGATCAGGGACCTAGTAACATTGCCGGGTTCAAACTGGGACGAGTGCTGTATGAACAAAAGCCAGATCTAATGCCGTGTCGAAGTAATGACGCGCGTTATCGCATGACTCTTTTACCGGCTGTTTTGAAGGAAGATCAACGTTCGCGACGAAAAAATATGTGCAAACTGTAATGAAGCAGAGATCAGTTAGTTCCTCACTTTCCACGCTGACACCGAGATCGTTCGCTTGCTTCAGTGAAGGTATAACGTGCTTAGCATTTTCGACTCGTACATAACACATCACGTCCCTGATGTCACGTGTTGTTACGAGATCTTTACGGGTAGTGTGTGAAAGCACGCACATATCCCGGGTAATCACTGGCAGTGTGAAAGTGCAAAGTCTAGCGACCTGGGAACAATTGCCAGAACATTTTACCCGTGTATTTGCCAGAATGGCAGTGTGAAAGGGGCTTTAAAGTATTTGAAGAATAGACTGACCTTCCACCACAGACGTACTTCTTCACAAACAGAACCCCAAACACTACACCGGTCAACAGGAGGATTATGAGGATTGTAACGATAGGGGCAGTGTGTGAGGAAGATTTATCCATCTGTGAGTTACAGAGATACAAGTTAAATACAGGTACATCAGTGTAAACTCATCTGTTTATCAAATGCATCTTATATTGAACAATTCATCAAGTTTCACCTTTTCAAATTTTTTTGTTTGTCTGGATCTTCTAGTAAAAACAACTTATTTCTGGTCAAGTATGCCAGACTGAACCCCATCCACTTAGTACACATTACAACAAGCTCGTATTGTTAGATTAGTATCCTGGCCACTCTTTTGAATTCAATGACCGTGAATGAGGGCTGGGGCTGTTGAACTCCAAAAGTACAAAAAGCACCATAAAAGTATTATAAAATTATATTACAAATATATTATAAAATTTAAGGAAATTCTTTAAAAAATAAACTTTTGGGTGAACTGTTCATTTAACAGTTCGTCCCCTTGGAATTATAAGGTTCTATCTGACATTTGTGTCAAAATTGAGTTATTAACATATTCTTATTCTGTGACAACTTCTTTACATTATGTGATGGTTTTTTTGAAGTTGTGTACATTTTGGGACTTTTTATTGAAAAAACAAAAAGGTTCTATCTACTATGGAATGATATTGCAGACATTATTCAAAAGGAATCGCAAATTGTATTTGCAATTGCATTTTCAATTTGTGGACGCATAAAATGTGACATAAGTGACATAAGTTCCGTATCAGTTACAAATTATCATTACTTACCTATAAGGCCCTATATGGTTTAGCTCCAGCGTACCTAACTAGCCTTCTACCACGTTACAACCCATCACGCACCCTAAGGTCACAAAACGCTGGACTTTTGGTGGTTCCTAGGATAGCAAAGTCCACTAAAGGAGGTAGAGCTTTCTCACATTTGGCTCCCAAACTCTGGAATAGCCTTCCTGATAATGTTCGGGGTTCAGACACACTCTCTCTGTTTAAATCTAGATTAAAAACACATCTCTTTCGCCAAGCATTCGAATAATGTATCTTTTTAATTGTGAGTGTAGTTGCATCTGATCAAAGGTGCATTTTTATTCATTAGCTTGGGTTAAACTAATTTTACTTTGTTGGATCAGCAGCTATGCTAATGATGTCTGTATTTTGTTTCTATGTTTCGCCAACTAGGATTTAAACAAGCTCCAGTCTGGATCCAGAACACCTGAGAAGAGATGATGCTGACCCTCAGAGGACCCCAGATGATGCTAACCTTGAATCAACAAACAGAACTAACAATTATTGCTAAATGTGTGACTGAATCATATAATAACTTAATTAATAATATTGATAGTTCATCGTCTAGCTGACTACGTCTTGTATTATTATTATTATTTTTATTTTTTCTAAAATCCTGTCAAATGTGCACAAACTACTAGCTACTACTAAATATTGTAGAAACATAATTTTCTGTAAAGTTGCTTTGTAACGATTTATTTTGTAAAAAGCGCTATACAAATAAACTTGAATTGAATTGAATTGAATAATCCAAACGCAAATGCAAATCGCGCATTACCGTTTGCATTTTCGTTTAAGCGAACGCACAGTGTCTGCCAAATTTAAAATGGAAATGCAAAGTCCAATATCTTACAAGCTGTGAGCCTGTCACATTTAAATAGCAATATTAATTACACATTTGCCTTTGCACTCTCTCTGCACTGTGCATGTAAACTGCCAAAACTCAAATGGAATCGCAATTCCTTTTGCATTTGAATTTCCAATGTCTACACGGAAACCTGTCAATCAAGTGACAGGGGTGGGGCCATTTTATTTGGCGTGTTTGCATTGGGAAGTGACGTCACTCACAGTCGACGGTAATAAATAATTATTCATTAATTAGTGTGGACTTTGTCATCTAAATTCTTAATAACCAATAAGGTTAAGGATGTGTCTTAAAAATTACTTCATCTTTTCTATCATGTGAAGCTTTACTTAAAAATGATGTTTCCTGATATTGACACTTTCTGTTCTTTTTGTGGCGCTGAACACAAATCCATTTCTCATCTCTTCTGGGAATGCACATATACAAGTCTGTTCTGGAAGAATTTTTGTATTCTGAATGATTAAAATATACAGCAAGTTAAATGCATTCTCACCAGCAGCTGAGGCTCCAGCAGGTCGCTAATACATCTCTTGCTCAGGTCAATCACCTTTCTTTCTGGTTTTTCCCCTCCTTCACATTTATCACCTGGAATCTTTCGGTACCTATTAAAAAAAGAACAACTATGAAACAATCTGCATGTTGCTTCAAGAGCTCTACTAATGAGTCAGAGAAAAGATGACAGAATTAAATAAAATATCTCAACTGTCTACTGACTAATGCTAGGATTGAGCATCAATCCTCAAGCAACGGAGAACAATAAAGAGGGCATTACCCATGGGTCTGTAGCTGTTCCTTTTTCCCATGGATGCAGATCTCCAAATCGTGGCCTTTGAGATCATCCTGTTCAATACATTCTGAGCTGTTCTCTTTACGGTAATATCCAAAGTCACTAAGGAGGAGGGTAGAGAATATCTGACATTTTTGAAAACTTTGATGTCTTCATTTAGAATTTATAACAATAGGTCTAAACTGATAATCCTTTTAACATGACAAATGACTGTAAATGACTAAGGCATGGCAAATATATCATTTTAAATAATATACATACATAAAAAACAACATTGAAATTACATGGTGTTCACTACTAAAACTGAGACGAAAATTACTGATTTAAAAACTCTTTAAAAAAAAAAAAGTAAAATAAATGTAAAAAGCAAAATTAGTTGAAACGAATGAACAAATAAAAAAAATAACAAATGAAAGAATTAACATTAAAAGACAAATCTTTGTTTAATAATAATCAAGACTTCACATTACAGTTAAGTCATCTGATGTGTGTCTGTATGAGATGAGAGTAGAAAACTTGCAGATGGTGATAAAGAATATGATGCATGTTGATTTGATAATTGCACTGAAAATGCGTCCAAAAGTGTTGTCATAAAATTTCAAACTAAAACTGAATTACTAAAAAAAAACTTTGGTTCCAACTCACCATAGGAAGTCATCCAGTGTACACTTGCATGGCGTGGGCTTCTTTGTGACTATGTAATCTCTGCCAATCCAACACACCGAGTCCTTTTTCAGACGCTGGAAATGTTCCTTATAACCCAGCATACAACCATCGTCTGGGTCGCTGATGTCATCAGAGTGTGCCAGCCACTCAGTGTAATCACTCTTCGTGCCTTGGAAGCAGAGAGAAAGATTCGATTGTGCTTAACTGAATTATTTAAGTGCAACATGCCTTTGATTTTATGTGGTCCAAACAGAACTGGTCACTCACAGTCACGTGTCAGCAGGTCTTTAAAGTCAATGGTGTAAGTTACCCAGTTGCTGATCAGAGCATCTTCATAACCCCATAGACTGACATTCACTGAGCGGGCACCAGGCTCTGAGGCCAGCCCTGTGAAAAGGAACGGCGTCTGGGTGAACTTATAAACATGCCAGCATTGCCCCTCATCAGTGGAGAACCTGAGAGACACACAAGCAGACAGTTTTACCAGATATACATTGCATATTATTAGCTTGACATGGAAAACTGACCATATAAAAGCCAATCGTAGCATCTCAGAACCTCAGGAAGGGAGGCAGGGTTATTTTAGCTAACCAAAATAAATAAATGAATAAATATATATATATATATATATATATATATATATATATATATATATATATACTAAAATCCGACACCAAAATGACATAGAAGTGAGGATGCTCACTTAATCTCGGAGATGGGTTTGACTTCACTGTGCTCCACGGCCACCAGCAGGCCTCCTGAGTCTAGGATGGCGTAATGGTGCGGCCCCTTCAGCGCCTGCAGCCAGGTGTAACCTCCATCATCAGACACGTACACATCAGGAGTCAACATTGAGATTGCGTCACCTACACTGCCTGAAAAAGGGTGTGGGATAGTTCAAAGTTTCATTATATTAAAGCAGAGACGTCCTGACCTAATAAGCTATATAAGAAGTATATATATAAATGGTGCAGACTGCAGAGAAGGGGAAAAGAAGGTGAACAAGATAAGGGTATGTGATGAATATTGAAAATATACTGTTGAAATGGCTTTTGCTGCATCGTGCTGCAAGTGTTTTGGAGACACGCTGTGCCAGAGAAACAACTGTATGAACATGAACAGTATTGTTGTCTTAAGACTCTTCAAAATATGCGAATAATTCATATCAGAATAATTATCAGAATGGTATCGATTTTTAGAATGCATATATTATCTTACTTTCCATCGACCAGTTTTAAACACTGCGCTGGGCTTTTGCTGTGTAAAAATCAGGTCAGATTTTCTCATTGATGTGAACAAAGCATTAGACGTGCCGAACAAAAAATGCAAGTTCACTCTGACAGAAGGTGGAGCTTTAGGAATAGCAGAACTGTTACCATGGTTAACCCTCTACACAAAGCAGTGCAATTTCCGACACCTGCTTGTTTGTCATGGAGGTCAAAAAAAGTCAAACAGTATTTAAATGTTTTCAAGATAAGGGTCCTGAATGGAAGCAGCCACGCAGATGTTTTAATCACTCTGCTGTTTATCAAATAACAACTATTTAAATATAGCATATCTTTATACAAACATTTATTTAGACTTATACATTTTTGCATTTTTAAAGTTTTAAATAATTGTTAAAAGTGCTTAAGTAAATATATCTTCATATTTATGTATTGAAATATAAACACTCAAAAGATGATTAAGCCAGTTTGTTAGTTTTTGTAAAAATAAAATACAACAGGGTTATTATAGTTAACTCAAATAACAAAAAATATATTAAAATTTTTTACTTGAAATAAAATATTAAAATGTTAACTGAAATAAAATACTTATACTGTTTTACTTTAGCTAGTTGACAATGCAACATTTGCCATTTTCAATTTTGTTTATCTTGATGTCCTAAAATAATTAACACTAAAACTGAAATAAAATTAAATAACCATAAAGAAAATCAACAATAATACAACTAATATAAACAACAAAAACAAACAATGAAACCACTAAAACATTACAATGAAAATGAGGGCAGAAAAAAATCCATATAAAAAACTATAAAAGCACATGAATGATACTAAAATAACATTGCTTTACAATAAAGGGAAGTCGTTGGGAAGTCGTGGCCTAATGGTTAGAGTGTTGGACTCCCAACCGAAGGGTTGTGAGTTCTAGTCTCGGGCCGGACGGAATTGTGGGTGGGGTTAGTGCATGTACAGTTCTCTCTCCACCTTCAATACCACGACTTAGGTGCCCTTGAGCAAGGCATCGAACCCCCAACTGCTCCCCGGGCGCCGCTGCTCCGGGTGTGTGCTCACAGTGTGTGTGTGTTTGTTCACTGCTCTGTGTGTGTGCATTTCGGATGGGTTAAATGCAGAGCACAAATTCTGAGTATGGGTCACCATACTTGGCTGAATGTCACTTCATTATCACTAAAGTGTCAGTGTAAGATGTAAACTATGGGGTGGTTATTGGGGGCCCCTCTTTTGAAACTCTGCTTAGGGCTCCCAAAATATTAGGGCCGGCCCTGTATGAAAGTCATTGTTTTGCAATTATGTTGCAATTCTATTTTGTTCAAGGCAAGTTATTATTACTGCCAATTAAATTAATACACTCAAATAAAATATTTCAATTTGTCACAGAACGGAATTGGACTTTAGTCTGTTTCTAATAGTGTGTGTACATTACCATGAGCCAATATAAGTCCCACAGCATTGGGTTCACTCAGAGGGAGCATGGGAACATTCAGCTTCTTGGAAGTGCTGTATGAGGCATGAATATGCAGACTACACTGCAAAGGAGGAAGACAACACATGGTAAGTTAAAAAAAGGAAGTCTTCTCAAGCTGCCAAATTATAACAACTTCTTTAAAATGGTTCTTACCATTTCTGGATCTTTGGCTGTAGAATCGCACTTGCTGTTTTCTGGTTTCTTCAAAGGAACCCATTCTCCACCCTGATCAAATGATATTACAGTCTGTACTGAGCCATCTGTAGCAGAAAAGAGAAATCGAATGAAACATAAAACATTTCAGAATTTGGTCATATGAACTAACTGATTTTAATTTAATCTATTATCCATTTATGTAATTATATATACACTACTGTTGAAAGCTTAGGAGTCAGATTTTTAAAAGAAATTAATACTGTCAACCTTTTCTTACAGATAAAATAATACCACAAATGTTGCCTTTGTTGTATTATTTAAGCCCCTTTCACACTGCCATTCCGGCAAATACAGGGGTAAAGTGTTCCTGCAATTGTTTCCTGGTCGCTAGATTTTGCACTTTCACACTGCCAGTGATTACCCGGGATATGTGCGTGCTTTCACACACAACCCTTGAAGATCCCGTAACGACACGTGACATCAGCGCGTGACGTGTAATGTACGAGTCGACAACGCTAGGCATGATATACTTTCAATGAAGCAAATGTTCACGGCCTCAGCGCGGAAAGTGAGGAACTAACTGATCTCTGCTTCATTACAGTTTGCACATACAGTATTGTTCAAAATAATAGCAGTACAATGTGACTAACCAGAATAATCAAGGTTTTTCGTATATTTTTTTATTGCTACGTGGCAAACAAGTTACCAGTAGGTTCAGTAGATTCTCAGAAAACAAATGAGACCCAGCATTCATGATATGCACGCTCTTAAGGCTGTGCAATTGGGCAATTAGTTGAATTAGTTGAAAGGGGTGTGTTCAAAAAAATAGCAGTGTGGCATTCAATCACTGAGGTCATCAATTTTGTGAAGAAACAGGTGTGAATCAGGTGGCCCCTATTTAAGGATGAAGCCAACACTTGTTGAACATGCATTTGAAAGCTGAGGAAAATGGGTCGTTCAAGACATTGTTCAGAAGAACAGCGTACTTTGATTAAAAAGTTGATTAGAGAGGGGAAAACATATAAAGAGGTGCAAAAAATGATAGGCTGTTCAGCTAAAATGATCTCCAATGCCTTAAAATGGAGAGCAAAACCAGAGAGATGTGGAAGAAAACGGAAGACAACCATCAAAATGGATAGAAGAATAACCAGAATGGCAAAGGCTCAGCCAATGATCACCTCCAGGATGATCAAAGACAGTCTGGAGTTACCTGTAAGTACTGTGACAGTTAGAAGACGTCTGTGTGAAGCTAATCTATTTTCAAGAATCCCCCGCAAAGTCCCTCTGTTAAAAAAAAGGCATTTGCAGAAGAGGTTACAATTTGCCAAAGAACACATCAACTGGCCTAAAGAGAAATGGAGGAACATTTTGTGGACTGATGAGAGTAAAATTGTTCTTTTTGGGTCCAAGGGCCACAGGCAGTTTGTGAGACGACCCCCAAACTCTGAATTCAAGCCACAGTACACAGTGAAGACTGTGAAGCATGGAGGTGCAAGCATCATGATATGGGCATGTTTTTCCTACTATGGTGTTGGGCCTATTTATCGCATACCAGGGATCATGGATCAGTTTGCATATGTTAAAATACTTGAAGAGGTCATGTTGCCCTATGCTGAAGAGGACATGCCCTTGAAATGGTTGTTTCAACAAGACAATGACCCAAAACACACTAGTAAACGGGCAAAGTCTTGGTTCCAAACCAACAAAATTAATGTTATGGAGTGGCCAGCCCAATCTCCAGACCTTAATCCAATTGAGAACTTGTGGGGTGATATCAAAAATGCTGTTTCTGAAGCAAAACCAAGAAATGTGAATGAATTGTGGAATGTTGTTAAAGAATCATGGAGTGGAATAACAGCTGAGAGGTGCCACAAGTTGGTTGACTCCATGCCACACAGATGTCAAGCAGTTTTAAAAAACTGTGGTCATACAACTAAATATTAGTTTAGTGATTCACAGGATTGCTAAATCCCAGAAAAAAAAAAATGTTTGTACAAAATAGTTTTGAGTTTGTACAGTCAAAGGTAGACACTGCTATTTTTTTGAACACACCCCTTTCAACTAATTGCCCAATTGCACAGCCTTAAGAGCGTGCATATCATGAATGCTGGGTCTCATTTGTTTTCTGACAATCTACTGAACCTACTGGTAACTTGTTTGCCACGTAGCAATAAAAAATATACTAAAAACCTTGATTATTCTGGTTAGTCACATTGTACTGCTATTATTTTGAACAATACTGTATGTTTTCGTTGCGAACGTTGATCTTCCTTCAAAACAGCCGGTAAAAGAGTCGCGCGATATCTCTGGGTCCCCTCAGATCACACTCAACCTCCTCTCTCTCCAGTGAGCAGCAGTGTGCCGTTCGAGTGTGCTATCAAATGTACCACTCACGTACCCTCTGCTCAAATGCAAATCACTGTTGCACACACTCAGACCCCGCTTCGGACAGGCCACGAGACGTCTTGGCCGGGTCCCTGCATTTCTCTTCACTGCCGCACTGCGTGTACGAGTATACTTGTAATGTATCCGGGAGCCTGGCTAGCGCTGCCCAGTCTGTCTCGTTGCCTCATTCAGATCATCAGAATCAGCTATGTGATTTAGTTTGAGAGAGTAGGGCATTCACATTCTCAACTACCAAAATGACTTAAATCCTTCCTAGCACCCCTCTATACCCTCTCAGGAATCATCTCTAGTCCTTAACGCACTACAGCAGGGCCCATTTGAGCCTTTGCCATCAGTTGAGCTGATGTTTTTTATCAATGAAGACTCCACTCCTTCTTGCACTGTCCTCCATCAAGAGGGTTGGGGACCTGCATGCATTTGAATTCAACGAATCTTGCCTATTGAGTTTGGGGCCGCTGACTCCCAGGTAATCCTGAGGCCCCGGCATGGCTATGTGCCCCAGAGGCGGCAGACCCAGCCATAGCTTTGCTTTGTCCCATATGAGCTTTGAGATGGTACATAGACTAGAAACAAAGCTTCAGGACCTCAGGTGCTCCTTGTTCGTTTTGTAGACCAGCAGAAGGGGAATGCCATCACTAAGCAGATGATGGCCCATTGGATAGTGGATGCCATCACCCTGGCTTATCAGGCACAGGATGTGCCCTGCGCCTCAGGTTGCGAGCCCACTTGACTAGAAGTGTTGCTTCCTCCTGGGCGCTGGCCCATGGCTCCTTGCCAACACGTTTGCTAGATTCTACAGCCTTCGTGTGGAGACGGTATCCTCCGGTGTTCTAACCTCAAATGGTTAGAAGCACTGAGAGGCCCCGATTTAGTGTCAGCTTGCTAAAACCACTCCAGAGAGTCTGTACTGTAGACCCTGTCGAGCTCCTCCAACCCCCTGGACAGCCAGACGGGGCAGAGCATCCGGCGCCAGGCCCTCACCTGATGAATCCTTGAGAAACGGTAGAGGGCTGGGTTCCATATGTAGAGACCTAAGCGAAACCTGAGTATCCATTGTGCTCACTGCCTCATTATAATAGTGCTGCAATCAGCGGCAGCTGGATGCAGTCATCACATGCCAATGTGCATTGGCTCGTTTAGTTTACACTTAGGGTTACATACTGTACATAACAGAGACGTTACCCAACATGTGAACGAAGTGTGATCTGAATGCAGGGAAATACATGTAACTGAATCGTCGCAATTTAGAAATGAGATTGCATTAATGTATACATCAGGATTGTGATTTTTTTCTAATAATCCTATTGATAATAATAAGAAATGTTTATTAGTAATGGCTGCTGAAAATTCTACTTTGCCACAGCGTTGATACAGTTTACTAAAATTAAAACTATATAATATGAATATTTTTGTCACTAATGGAACTAATTAAATATTATAAAAAATATAATAGTATCTCAGGGATACAAAAAGTACAAAATCTTACCAACCACAAACTTTTGAACGGTAGTGTATGCCATTTTAAATATGTATATCCAAGGTTAAATTTAGAAAGTAAACAGCAAGTTATTATTTTGGAACTGCTTATATCCATATTGATTTAAAGTATACTAAGTGATACAGTCCCCATGGAGCAATCGGATATTAAATACACACACAGACTATAAGCATATGCCTGTCTTGTGTAGGATGTAGTCATACCCTCTGCCATTATGCTAGTAGTGAAGACTCCTCTGAGGGAAGTGACGTTTGTGAAGTCTGTCTCGCCCCCAGGGGTCGTATACAGATGGCGTTCTAGAGACTTGGAATAAACAGTGCCTCTGTCATCTGATACATAGATGGTGCCAAACCCATCGTCTGAAAAAAAAAACACAATAGAGTTAAAAGACACAGAAACACGGAGGTCTATCAAGTAGCACAAATCAATTGGATATTGCAATATATCACTGGTTAACCAATAAAAGTTTTCACAGTAAGTGACATATTTGTGTAGCACCACAGATTATATTATTATGGTTTATACAATAGGAAATAATACATTGTAAAAACATGTTTTATGGTTATGGTAAATAAAAAGCAAACACCCACCTCCTGGTTCGTCCACATGCATGAAGACCATTTCATCATTGGCTGCGAGTATAGAATAAAACTGCTCTTGACCGACAGAAGGAAGTTGTGCCATGTTCCATGTCTCACCTTTGTCTACCGATACATGTATTGCCCGTACAGGGTCCTAAAGAACATGCACAGTTAACATGTCACATTTAGGACTTTATATATTCACACACAAAACTCAGATGGACCCTCAAACACCTCTGATGCTGACGGCATTATGTTTCCTGATCCATTCATAACTGATGCGAACAGGAATCGTCCACCGATCCCAAAAGAGTAGATCCTCTCAGCAACTGTTTTCATATTAACACCGAAGTCAACTGACTTCTTCAGTACCAGCATCCCTCTATCATCTAAAAAAAAAAAATTCAAACATTGAAAAAACATTACCACAGGAATATATGGTTTTATGAGTTGCTGATACCGCATGGGCCACAGTGGTAATAACACAAGGTTTGCTGACTCAAATCCATTGTGGGATGCTAAAACCTAATTCAAAAAGCTTCTAACAACTCTTAATCTAAACAATATTAAAGAGCTCTTGAGCAACACCACTCACAGTATGCTGCATCATCCCCTCGGACACTGATGCAGCTTGCAAAAAAGCACACCAGCTCTTTGGCAAAAAAAAAAGAAGCGTAGAAGTGTGCACTTTCACTCAGCTGGGCTCAAAAATAAAGATAGGCGCTGACAGGTCCAGTGTGAGAGAGTACTGGGACAGTTGACAGGGCTGTCATTACAGTATTGTCACAACTGTCACATTTGTCAAACAAGTGCTAGTGTTTATATGTATTTCAAACTAAAACATATGGTTTTCAACCAATTGCGGTTACAAATTTGGATAAAAATCTCAAGAAAGACTTGTGATAAACCTACGTTGCTGCAATTAATATATTTTTTTGCACAATTTCTGGATTATGTGTTTATGAATTGATAGCTGTGAAATTTTCAGCTATTATTGCAAGTAATAAAAATTTACTCAAGTTAGAATAACTACATTTCAATGCAGTAACTAATGCATAAGGACGTAAAAACTAAATAAACATAAAATCGATATACACACACTCATGTTCCCACACCTTGGATCAACAAAGCTATAAATATTACTCACAGCAAGATCCTTTAGTGTTGGTGGAGAAGAACAGAGTATCCATTGCCCTGTGGAAAAAAGGAAGAGAGAATTTATCCGTGGCATTCAACTCAAGAAACCTTATAAAATAACAGCAGTCAGATCAGTCATTTGTTTGTGGAATAAAAACTACAAACATGCTGCACATTAAAATGTGAAGAAAGGAGACATAGTTTGTGACAATCAACACACAAGCCATATTTTTGCTTTATAAATAACATCTGAACAGTGCAACAAGAAGCTGGTTACATAGCGATTGATTCTCCATTAAAATTCATGGCATTGTTGTAACAGAATAGCTGGGATTGTCTGAGATCATATGGCGTATTGTTAAGACAAGACTTAAGGGAGTGACTCATGTCGAGGAGTCATCAGGTTGCCAAACTGTTGGAATATTACCAACAAAGGTGTTATAGTGAACTAAAACTAAAATATGAAATAAAATCAGCATTAACTTAAAATTTTTATCTTTTTTACTTTTATTTCAGTTAGTTGCCAAAGCAACATTTTCATGTAGCTTGATGCACAAAAAGAACTATAAATAAAACTGAAATAAAAAATAATAAAACCTGTATACACAAATTAAAAAACTAAACCATAACAGTAAATATGACAAAAACACAACCAAATTACTAAATATTTAATCAAAATTAAGTGGAAAATACAAAAATAGTAATATAATTAGTAGAACTAATTAAAGAAAAAGCATTTCTAAACATTTCTAAAATTAAAATGTAGGTGGGCCATTCCATGCAATACATTTTCTTATATTGGGTAAAATATTAATTGTATTATTTTTTTAAGATAGAAATTATATTATTTAATTTTCTTTTATTACAATTTATTGGTTTGAGCAGCTGTTGCCATTTTACCTTGTTCCTGGTTACTATGTAAAATCTAAAATTAAAAACGGGATTTTTTTTAAATAAAAGTGCATCTTTCATTTTTCACCTTTCTCTAATCAAAACTATTACTTATAATAATTTCATAGGTTTCTTCTCAGTATCGTTTTTCATAAGTATCATTTAGCTGTCCTCAGTATCTTTTTCTATTCTGGTACTCTTTCAATGACTTCATTCTCCAGGAAGTGACACCATTTGAAAACAGCACAAACATCACTTTAGCACCAGATTTGGATGAATTCTGAGATGTTTTGTTGCATCACAATAAAATGATCTCAAGCCCCCTGAAGAAAAATTCCAATCACTCACTTTATAGCACTTTATTTGCATTCTGTTAATTTTCTTCCCATTGCATAAACAATCATATTATAATTAATAAAGCTGATGATGTGTTCAAGCTAAACCAGTCCATTTCTGAAACTTTACACTCATATTGATGCTTCCTTAAATGATGTTATAATTTAAATATGAATATCTTCATTTAAAAGAAACAGCATAACCGAAATGAATCCGGTTTTTGGTGTGGCTTTTTTTGCTTCTGAAGTCATGCGTGACCTTTGTATCTGCTTTTCACGTTTAGTGCAAGATAAAATCGGACTGATCTGACCCAATTTACTACTGTTGTTTTGAACCAAACCTTTAAAAAAGGTGGGATAGTTTTTATAAAAAAAACTAGGTTTCCAGGAAGGCTGCAGGGACCACTGAGAATGAAACTAACCTGAAGTCAGGAATACTCAGAGGAGGTATACAGTATACTCCTATATAAATACTAAAAAGTTCCCAAACAGATCTGGCAGCCTTGGTCAAACATTAAATCCGCAAATTAATACTTCGCCTCACTGAACTTCCTTGTTAATACAACTACTTCCCTGTTAAATTCTATAAATAAAAGACTGTTGAATGAACGTAAAAAATAAAATAAAATAAAAAACGGAAGAATTGAACTGAAGTTTGATGTAGCAGTTTATCTGGAGCAGGCAAGCTTCCTCGGACATTTGAAAGCGGAGCCGTATGGAAAAACAAGGTGACTCAGCAGAGAATGTCTCGTGTTGCTGCCATGGTGCCCATATTTGCATGTTTGTGTTTTTGTGTGTCCTCGATGTGCAGCCGTGAAAAGAAAGATCCAGAACACTGGTCAAAACATAAAAACAACATAGGCCCAAATATATAAAGTCACTCCACCCTGAACCCCTCGCATGTTCACAAACAAAAAACCCACTCCTGAATTGGTTTTAACAATCATAAAAAGCCTACCATTTGACCACACACACCATCTCATGGATTTTCGCCCATGTTGCACCAAAGTCTTTGGAGATCCAGAGTTCTCGCTGAAACAACAGTAATAAGTTGATACTATGTGATTTATCATGATATTATGCAGCGCTTGAAAGGCATAAAAGAGGAATAAAGCGCTATGAACGTATATCTTCTTGTTTTTATACTTGAGGAGGAAATGATAGCAAATATTTACAATGAGGATATTTAATAGGCCATCATGTCATTCAGATAAGCACAAAACAAGAACTCTTATCAGTTCAGGAAGCCCAACATGTGTTGATGATAGTTTTGAACTTCACTATGAGATAAACTAAGGACTTAAATGCAATATGTAGTCATAATGCATACTTTCTGGAATAAGTGTACAAATTTATTCAAATTAAATTCTTAAACAGATCAAATGGCTCTTACTAACTTTCCATTCAACGCCAAAAATGTCAATCTATAAGGAAATAGTACAAATGTTTTAAAGGCTCTCACCTTGGCGCTGATGGCGACAAGCACATCTGAGTTTTGAGGGTTGTACGATATCTGCATTAGTGGTTGGAAATGCAGTTCTGTGTGGATGAAACTCTTGCCAAAATCTCTCGAACGGAAAATTCTGGCACCACTGCCTCCGGAAGCATCTCCCGTGAGGATCACCTAAGGGAAAAAGTATCAGGGCTTTAAGTGCTGTCACAAATCTGTGCAATTGCATTGAGTATTGAAACATCAGCAAAGAACAGAAAGTCCAGCTGGTCTATTTTTACTGCGATTGACATGCTGCGTTTAAGTATCTACATGCCAAGTCAGTTTGAGAAACAGCTTTAACATAACAGCTTCCCAGCTCTTGTGGGCTTATGAGAAGTTACTGAAACACTGGACTTCTGACACGTCAGGTGGCCCACCTTGCCAGAGTTTTCCGGACCAATAGCGATCCCATAGTCAGTGCTGATGAAGGTGTTGTTGATAAGTTCTGTGACATCCTCAAAGGACTTTCCATAGTTTTCACTTCACAAAGAGTGGAGGATTGAGAAAGAAATTAAGTAAAGCGAATACTTCATTGATATTACGAAAACAAAAACACGATTAAAACCAGCACTCACCTCCTGTACAGTTTAGACTGACCGAATCTCAGGAAGACTAGTGGCATCTGAAATGTTGTCAGGGCCAGCACAACCTAAGATTTAGACATGAAGACAGTTATTTACCCGGACACAAATCTTCATAAAATTTAAGGGGAAACTTCTCATTCTTTCAGCCCAGGATTAAACTGCATAAATTCTAGGACGCACTGCTACTAACCATTTAAATGATTGGGGTCTGTAATATTTTTATAATCATTTTTTTTTTTTTTTTTTACAAAATTTGCACTTTTATTCAGTAAGGACGCAGCTGAACAAAAATGACAGAAAGGACATTCATTCATTAGAACTTTCTTTAGAAAGAATCCCGAAAAAAGCATCAGGATTTCCATAAAAATAAAAAACAGCACAACGGTTTTCAACATGATGATAATAAGATTTTTTCTCCTGAGCAGCAGATCAGCATATCAGAATGATTTCTGAAGGATCATGCGACACTGAGGACTGGAGTAATGATGCTGGAAATTCAGCTTTATCTTCACAGGAATTCATTACATTTTAAAATATATTAAATCAGAAAACATTATATCTTGGTGAGCATAAGAGACTTCTTTCAAAAACAAAATATCTTACAGATGGTAAGTGTATGTATGATTTTTATTGCAGTAATGGGCAGAACAGCCATAGGCAGAGTAGAAATAAGGACTTCTTGACATGGCCTTGAATGTGCACTGGGATATGAAAGAAGGTCAAACTGGTTAAGAGTTTGCATTTGGCCATAATGACAGTTGTGTTTATTTTTCTTTGTGAGCCTTGTGAACAGCCAAAGGTTTTTGCACAGATAATCTACACTGTTTAAATTTAAACCTAAAGCTAAAAAGTCCTCATCTAACCTTGAATGAAACTTTCATTATGTTGGAAGGTTCTTCTGGGCGACTTCATCTTGGAACGGGAAGCATATGATAGAGTGTGTAATTAATCAAAGCAAAACTCACCCCAGTTCCATCTCCCACCCAGGCCAGAGACACAGATCCACTGATATCTGGAAAGGTCCACTGAAAGAAACACATTTTATTAATTAAGTTCATCATCCTGGAACTTTTTTTTTAAACACACACAGTCACATATAATTAGGGTTTTATTGCATTTCCTAGAAAGCCAAAAGATCAGCCTATGCAAAACACATGCTAGCCATAAACAAAACACTCAATCAGAAACCTAGCAACTACACTCACAGCGACTAGAGGCGAAACTCAAAATAGTGCCATGAAGACTGGTCTGACAAATACATTGTGAAACTCAACATGACATATCATAACGGTGTTACATTTTCATCATCTGTTTGGTTTAGATACTGTAAGTGGCTCTCAACTTTTTTGACTCGAAGGCCCTCCAATGTAAATATTATTTGAAGATAATATGTCCTTGGTATTTCTGCTGTAATTATGACAAACTTTTAGAAACTAGGGGTGTTTATATATTAAATTAATTTTACCTTAAACACAATTTGACTTGTGATTCTATAAGATTTCAATAAAATCAATAGTTATGGAGGAGGAAAACAAAACATTTATATATATATTTTATATATATATATATATATATATATATATATATATATATATATATATATATATATATATATATATATATATATATATATATATATATGATTAAACTTCCAACCACTTTTTGAAAGTGGGCCCCAGATCTATTGTTTAACTGTCAAAGCAAATGTGAGTCCCGTGAAAATCTGACCGTCTCTCCTATCATTTCTCTTGCTGAAACCTAGAGTACACCTTGAAAGAATGAAGAAGACGACTAAAATACTTTCACTTTCTTGCCCTGGGCTTCATCTGAGACCCTTTAAATAACAGTTAAATCTTCTAATCCCATCTAGTGTTTCTGAACCCAGTCTAGAATTGAACATAAATCCACACACTATATAAAGATAGCGTATAATCTTAAAACAGTTTAAAACTGATTATTTTCTGTTGATAAACAGCTGTGGGAGATCCTGTATCCACTTGTAAACAAAAGATAACCATGATAACAGAAAGACAAACCACAGTGGCACGGTTTAAAAAAGGTTAACACGTCTTTGAATAATGAGCAGAGGATGTTTATCTGAGGGTTGGTGAGGTAGAGAGGAGATGATGAAGGTTCACCAAAACTTCAAACACCTCAACTGTTTCAGCTCTTCTGACAAGAAGCAATCAAAATGATTTTGGAGAAAAGGAAGTCATTTTACATTGCAATGGCTAGTGTGAGTGCTATTCACTGTTCCATTTCATAATATTAACACTTCCTTATATTGTAAAGTATATGGTTTATTTACGTGCATTAAAAAGGCCTAACTGGTTGAAAATATAAGATCATTAAACAGGTTGTCATACCAGTTGAGCTGGTTCTACAACTTATGTAGGTCAAACAACACCTATTTGTCAACCAGGAACAATCATTGACATTTCACTGTTATAAAAACAGAAATGAAAATGTATTCTTATGGCTATGACCGTTGCCATAGAAAACCTAAGAATAATACAATCTTATGCTTCTTCATACCACTCAAACAGTACTTTCGTTTTGTAAATGTTCTAGTAAAACAGAACATTTGAATTATTAATCACATTTGACATTATTTACATTTCTGTTTATCACAAAAGTACTTTTACAATAAATTTGAATACGTTTGAGCTAAAACATAATGTGACAAGGGCTGTTTAAAATCTAGTGAGCTATAAATAACATTTAAACATGTATTCTTTAGAAACAGGTATCTGTCACTAGAACTATTTTTACTGTTATTAGCCCTTATTCTTTGTATACGATTACATAAATTACTTAATTTTCATTTGATACCAGTCATCATAGTAAAATAAAAAAGATATTAGTCATCACTGACTAACTAGCAATTAAGTGTTAGCAACATAAAAACATGTTTGGTTTTGAAGTATAAATATCTGAACGGGTTTCCAAAAGAACTCTCGGTTAGGACGCACATATGCCGTCAAAAATGGTGTCTAGTAGTTAGGGTTAGGAGAGGATCCCTAGGTTTCGTGACAAAGCCGAGGGGTTACATCAGTGCTTCCAGGGAACTTACGTTGTGCGTATTGCTAGTTAACTTGGTCTCAAATCCATGCAACCCATTACAGGAGTCTGATCCACCATCTGCGCTTCTTTTCTGGATGTGACGGCGGACCCGAGAAGTATCTGCATAAGATCCCGTCCCGATCAGACTTCTGGCGGCTACGGGAGACTTCAAATACACCCGGTGTGCGTGATAAGATATTGGTTCCTCAAGGAAATCTCCACCAAATGCCATGGGCAAGAATAAAAGTGCAATAAAGTATCCTCGGCCTCTCATTTTTCTCCTTCGATGTATTTACAACAAGACTGTTTTGCTGTTTAAGTACGCATTAATTCCTCCGTGTCTCCCTCCTGAGCGGCTGCTGACGATATCAACAAAAACAGACTGTGACAGCGAAAGGTCCCTACTGCTCATGTTATTAGCGCTGCCTCCTAAGAGCACATCAACGCCCTTTTTATTTGCGCTAGACAATTTCCAAGATTGCAACAAAACAAAAACTCAGACAAACCGATTTGCTCTAACAGAACGTATCCTTATATCGTGTTAAATACTTCCACACACACACACACACACAAAAATTGAATAAATAAATAAATAAATGATGATGAAAAGAATGCACCTTGCAGAGTCTGCACCTGACTGGCTGCAGCGACTGGTGCGATTTTCTGATTGGTCCGTGGCTGCACATACAGTTTCTGTGAGCCCGTGCGGTCAAGTTAGTTTGACACGTCACATTTCAGAGTACAGTAACATGTTTAAACCTTTTTATACAGTCCATGGTTTAAACACGAGTTTTACGTTTCAAACGTAAAATTATCTTCGATTAAATATCAATATAACGGCTATAAATTCATAATGTCAGTATTCTTTTGACTTATATAAAATGCAAAAGGTAGGCTAAACTGTAAAGATAAGATATGCAATTCTTTTTGTTAGATTATTCGAATAATCTTTTTATTGACAATATATACAGTTCTCAGACAATGCGACCAAATCCATGCATGCATGATCCTCCTCATTTAAATGGCTGCCCAAACTTTCTTTTACATTTTAAAAGTCTAATAACAAACTGCACACTTGCTCTATGCTAATTATATGTATACCAGCAAAATAATTTCGTGTCTCTAAACAATAGCAAGTACATGAATCTTATTGTCAACTTTCTCAGTGAGATCACAGTGGAAAATGTAGTGTCCTCCAATGTACATCGTGTAAGATAGAAGCATTTGTTGGTGCGCTTCACAGTTCAGCCTACATCATTTTGCATTATCATCAAAGTCTCTGTGACTCATATCATAATAGAATAATGTAGTGCATCTTCCACCAGATTCTAACCATTTTATTGTTATATTGCGCCAACAAGATTTTTCACAGTTTCTGATGACACATGGGAACTTGTAAAATATGATCAGCTGTTTGTTTTTAACCCTGTCCTTTAAAAATGTTTATCAATTTAGATTTCTGCAAGCAATGTGTTAAAGGCAAATAACATTTCACATACATTCTTACAATGTATTTATGTACCAAATCATATAATTTTCAATTAGGCCTATATTATTACTGTATTTTGTGTGTGTCCATATGATTATGGCAAGACCTGGGATGGAATAGCCTATCCCATGATCACAAACCATTTGACATAGAAAAAAGACGTCCATCATTTGCCTGTAATTCTGATCTAGTCATGCTTATTCTAGACCTGCACTGCTGGCAGAGAGCCACATGCTTCCCATTCATACTCATCCTGTCTCTTCTGTTAGCAAGTAACATTTTGCTATTCATTAAATAAGCAAAGTATGGACATCATTGCTTCTGTAACATCAGCCCAACGTGACTGCAGTAATGCCTTTTTAATTTTGCAGTGCACTCTGAATGGGTGGAAAAACCTGACATACGAGTAAAGATGGTGTGACCTGAATTCCTCAGTAATGACTGTATAAGGTCCATTGAGAGCTAGGAACTTTTCAAAGGTGAGATGAAAGAACCCTCCAATGTCAGACTGTTCTTTTTCACCAGTTGTGAATTTAAGGTCAACTGACACACGTTTATATGACCTTGTTACTTCAGCAACATGTGTGGTGTCAAACCAAATTTAAATATTTAAAAATGCTTAAAAAATATATTTACTAATAGCAAGGAGAATGTATATAAACACTGGAGTGGGGACAGGTTTAAAAAGCCAAAGGGGAAAAAAAATCTTATTTATAATGTTGATTAATGTAATATTAAAACTAATATGTAAAAAAAAAAAAGTCTGTAATAACAAATATTAAAATATGATATCGGCCATTCATTGCAAAAGCCAGATTTAGACGTAATAACAAAGTCCCTTTGGTCTTTGGTAATAAGGAACATTCTGTGACAATGACAATGAGCCGCCTCTGGTGAAAACTACATCTAGGTAAGAGCGTCCTCTTGTGTTCAAATCACACCAACGCAGAATGATCTAAACACGTTTAACCCTCTGTCATTTGTCTTCGGTCATTTTTCACCGAACATTTTTAGATTTTGACATTTAAAAAAAATCGTAGCTTCATCGGAATGTCACTTCGTGACTTTTGTTGCATTAGAAATGTGAGCACAAAAAAAATAAAAAAATAAAAAAATAATGGAAATGAAAAAAAAGTCACACTTGGCTCCTTCACTGTCAGAAATAATACTTAAGAAATGAATGAGAAATACAAAAAAGTGGTACAAACTACAAATCAGGCACTCTGTAGAAAAAAAGTGCTCAGCAATGAAGGGGTGACACTCTAAATTATAACTTTCTTTTATCTTGTTTGGTGGGTGTGTCAAAAATGTCACGCAATATTAAAGAGACAGCTCGCACAATGTAATTAACATGACACTAAATTCACAAGAGCAAGTACATTGTTCGCACTTTTATTTAAATTGAAGGCAAAATAACTAAAATAATAAGAGCACAAGTATAGATCTAGAACTTCTTTAAGTCGGACTAAATATCATTTAGTAAATGCAATGTCTTCTGGTCCATATCCTTGTTCTAGACACTGATTAATGTAACACAAATACTATGCATATATATATATATATATATATATATATATATATATATATATATATATATATTTGTCATTGTATTGTGGAGTGACACTTTCATAAACTTTTCTATACTTCTGATTATATAATGGTAAATATTACAATATAGCACAACAACAGTGATCAACAATAATGATAAGCTTAATACTCACAATAAAAAACAATAAGGTCATATAGATCATAACACAGTCTCGCAGGTAAGTGGATTATCTTTCACTTGAAATGTTTGTGTTTTCATCCTGAAATGCGAGGTAAAGGTTGCATCACAATAATTAGGAACCGTTTCCTCGTTTCCACAGATCACTTCACTCGATTAAGATGGTCTCTTTTATTCTGGACGGCAAGGGCAGTGACTGTAACGTATTTTGCAGTATTAAACACGTATTTATACCGATTTTATCAGGTTCCGAGAATTTTTCAAAAAGAACACAAATAATGTCCTTCTCAGCTGCCATAGTTTAAACTCTTGCGTCATCAGAAAAGGCCGTTTCCGTAACAGGCAGTTTATGTTCAACCATCAAAACAGTGTGGCGGTTAGATTGACCGTGCTTTTCGACCGTCCTGACCGCAGTGTGCTAGCATCTTGTTGGAGTAGTCATGAATGCCGCTTTGAAAGAACTGCGGGACCTGCCCGCTCCCGCCAAAATCAACCTGTTTTTGCACATCACAGGCCGCCGCGCCGATGGTTACCACTTGATTGAATCGGTCTTTCAGCTCATTGACTGGCAAGACACCGTCCACCTTAGCTTGCGTGGAGACGGTCAGATCTCTCGCGAGGATCTAGCTTCTTGCGCAGGAGCAGAACTTCCCCGAGACGACCTCTGCATCCTAGCCGCTCGAGCCCTGCGACAAGCCACGGGCTGCAGTTTAGGCGCACACATCCAACTTGAAAAGCGCATCCCAGCTGAAGCGGGCTTGGGCGGCGGATCATCCGATGCGGCGACATGTCTGCTAGGCCTTAATCGCCTGTGGAATCTTAATCAGCCGCTCTCGACATTAGAACAAATTGGCCTCTCTCTAGGCGCTGATGTACCCTTCTTTCTGCGCGGCAGGAACGCCTGGGTCAGCGGCATCGGTGAGCATATCGAGCCCCTCAACGATGGCATCCTGCCTACCAGTCAGGCACTGGTCATCATCAAGCCAAAAAACGGCTTATCGACAGCAGCGATTTTTGGTCACCAAGCCTTGAAGCGCGATACGCCACATGCTATAATCGCGGTCTTTGCTGAGGATCCTTACGGCTTTGGCCGCAATGATCTCCAGGCTGTTGGGGAGCTGATCGAGCCGCAAGTGTGTCAAGCTCTTGCGGTTTTAGAGAAGCAGGGCTTGAAGCCACGTATGACAGGCTCTGGCAGCGCGGTGTTTGCGTGTTGTCCGGCTGATTTCAAGCTTGACGCAAGCTCAAACTCACTGGGATGGCAGCAAAAGGTTTGCAAGACGCTCACTGAGCATCCATTGGTTGGCTGGGCCGTTTAAATTAGCAAACTGCATGTTTTCAGGCGCTGCACTCTTGCAGTGTTCAGTGCAGGGAAATCGCCAAGTTGGTTAAGGAATCGGATTTTGGTTCCGACATTCGATGTTTCGAATCCTTCTTCCCCTGCCAAATGTATTTTGGCTGTTTGTTGTTAATTCTGATCCATCAACCACACAGTAAGCGGCCACCACAATCACTACCGTATGCATCGATTGCGTCACGAATCACATGGTCAAAACCAGGTCTGAACTCTAAAGCAGAAACGAGAAAAGCAGAAGGAACTTTGACAACTTTCTTTTTTGTATGGTGACTAGACAAGGTAAGCTTTCACAATCTTCCTTTTTCTTTAGTGCAATAAAACTCAATAAAAACACTTCCCCCTGTCCGCTCAAGCTAAATGCAAAATTTAGTTCAGATATTACTAAATTGGTGAGAAAATATTTTTGGAGAAAATGCTTGTGCAAAATGTGCCGCGCTTCATAATGTCTCCGGATGTTTGGTTATCGCACCATCTCCGACAGATGTACTAACGGTTTTTTGATGATGGGCCGCTACTACTGATGCTTTTTTATTTGCAGAGCATGATGAGCGCGTTTCGGTTAGATCTCAGCCCCCTGAAAGAGCCTCTGGGATTTATACGTGTACTGGAATGGGTACGTGCTTTCACTTATGATCTGTTATATTCTGAGTAGGTACATCAAGTTATTAGGAAAATAAAAATGACAACATTATTCTCATTATTCTCCCATTTATTAAAGCGTTTAGCTTTAAAGAAAAGCTTAAAATCTGTAATCCATTTTTTTATGTTCCTCGTGCTGTTAAATAATTTCTTAATGCAATGTTTGTTTTACTGAATCGCTTAAAGATAAAGTGTCTGTTAACAATTACTGAAGTCTTTGTTAAAATATATTTTGGTATTACTTGCCATGCATGTTATCCAGAAGAGGGTCATATACTCCGCACCCTTTTTTATTTTTTATTTTTTTTTATCAATGCACAAATATGTATCATGCACCGGATATTACTATCATACAGCTTTTAAGGTTTTTAAAACCCAAAATAAGCAATTCTTCTTTAAAAAATCCATTAAAAAGAGGAAGCACAAAGCAGTGAGACTGTGTTGGGCATTTAATGGTGATTAAAAATAAATTTTATTTCTTCATATGCTGATCTTAGTTCTGTGTAATTGTGTGCACGCTTCCTGTGGTCCCCCTTTGTACGATTCATATAAACATTCATTCATTAAACCTTTTTCTATTTACTAACTGTCTACAGATATTTGCCATTTTTGCATTTGCTACAACTGCGGGTTATTCTGGCTCTTCCAGTTTCAACGTCAAGTGCAAGAACAGTGCCAGCAAAGAAATAAATGTATCTTTCAGTTATCCTTTTAGGTAAACGCAGTATGATTAAAATACATATGAAAATCATTGTTTTTAATAAAAATATTTTCCATAATGTCTTTTTTTTTATTGTTATTTGTTACAAAGGCTCAATACCCAGAGTTACAGTGTGCCAGACTGCAAAGAGGGCACAGTGTTTAAGTATCTGACTGGAGATTATTCATCTTCCGCTGAGTTCTTTGTAGCTATTGGAGTTCTGGCTTTCCTGTACAGCACAGTTACTCTTGTGTTGTATCTGGCTTACCAGCACATCTACCGTGAATCTCCTCGAGGCCCCAGCATTGTGAGTGTGTATAGGTTCAAGATCACACTTGATCTATTTTCAGAGTTATCTGTTTTCTGTGTGTGTTCTTAAACCTCTGCTTTGTCTGTTCATGCCTTTTAAAAATCATATTCTATTTTATATTCAATGGCTGACTCAAGAATATTTTTTTACATTTTATATTATTTTTTAGAAGTTTGATTGTGCTGCTCAGACAACTTGCAAAATAGCAATACCAGCATAACCAGCATGATATTTTTCCCATATCCCCTATATATATATATATATATATATATATATATAGAAAATTTTGCAGATTGTAAGATTATAAAGAAGAGAAAAATTAACATAAGAAATACTTTTATTCAGCAAGGACACATTAAATAATAAAGAAATAATGTTAAAAAAGAATTGTTACAAATAAATGCAGTTATTTTGAACTTAATATTCATAAAAATAAACATTACAAATCAGAACATTTTAAATTTAAATAGTTATTTTAAATTGTAATAATATTTCATAATGTTACTCTTTTTTTCTGTATTCTAAACATTTGACTGGTATATTGGAATTCTAATATTATTTATAATACATTCAACTTATAATAAATATATATTTAAATTTACATGTATTACTCTCTTTAGGACCTACTGTTAACTGGGATCTTCACTTTTCTCTGGCTGGTGTGTTCATCTGCATGGGGTAAAGGCCTCACAGATGTGAAAAATTCAGTCAGTCCAAATATGCTCGTGTACTTGACTGAAGTGTGTAAACAAACAGGAAACAATTGCACTGCTGGGCACATCCCCTCAATGGGCCGCCTCAATTCCTCAGTGGTAAGAGGACTATAATGTATAGCAAAATACTAGACCCATGACATCACACATCGATAATTTAACAGAATTGCTTATGTATCCATCCTATTTTCCCATCTGCTATCCTTTGTCAGTATTTATATAATGAATTCAGAACAAGTCAAGTGAGGTTATCAATGCAAATGATGTGAATCTATGAATTTGTATAGATCTTTGGATTCCTAAACCTTATTCTGTGGGGAGGAAACTGCTGGTTCCTTTACAAGGAGACGCCATTACACAAGTCAGCCAATCAGCAAGCAGGAGCAGAACAGCCTAATTAAACAGCAGGTCACATCCACATTCATCAAGCAGGTGTTGTTGAAGTACTAAAGTGGTGCTACATAGTAACCGGTTGACTGATGTTATGGACCTGACTTGACCTGTGTCACAAATCCACCAAAGGTCCTTGCCTATAAAGTATCTCCATTCTATTCAAATATGGTCAAATTTTGATGTGCATTTTACACACTACAGCAAAGCTGTATACTTAGGGAAGGTACAAGGGCATGTTGGCAAATAAACTATTTGTATGAAGTAAACTGCATCATTCAAATCATATTTCATATCGTTAACATTACTGCAATGTTTTTGATGTCATTTGAACTTGTTAAAATAAAATTTACAGAATGTTTTTGACTCCTGTTCAGGAAAATATATTTTTAATTCAATGTATAACTTAAGTTTAATGTTCTGACGCTCCCATTTTATAACCGTTGGGGCTTAGTTTGTTTTGACCTTTTAAAATATCATCTCATCTTACTTTTTCATGTGCTTTTTGTGGTTGAAATAGCCTTTTATTAATTGAACCGTGTGCCTTATAACTTAATTAGCCTCTATTTTAGAAATGTTTACATCATACCAGGCAAGACTGTTGCTAAAATGAATTGAATGTTATTGTTTGTGTGTTTAACAAATTTGGAGGCTTACAAAAAGAGAGAATAAATAATACAAAAACATGTTTTCTTTTTATTGTGCATAGTATCATTCTTTGCCCAATACTTGTAATTTCTAATTGATTAATTAACTATAAAAAGTTATCTTTATTGTGCGTAATATCATTCTTTAGCCCACATTTTTCTGCTATAACATTCTTAGAGCAGCATTTCTGATTTATGCAGTGATAGAAAGAAGACATTGTGATTTCTCAAATAAATTGAGGAAATTTCTGGTTTGAAAACATAAAATTGTTGATTGTATTTTGTTATTATAATTTTTTTTTTCAGCCTGCATCGACCTGCCCTGGGGCTACATGAAAATTTGCCTCCCTGGCTAAATCTGTTACATTTTACATTGATTTTATGTATTATTAATGTGTATCATCCCGGATTAAACCATCTCTTCGGGTGAACCGGTTTTAAAACGTTAATACAGCAATGGCTGACCTAGATTGGCGGATTTCCATCCTTGACTTTGTAGGGCAAAGCTGGACCACTTGGCTCGACAAAGCATCCACGTCGGACGGTGAGTAAAATAATGTAGAGCTCTGGATACTTGTTTTAAACTGGTCGAGTGAACAACACAGAAATGGGTCGGTTTGAAACAGTGGCGTAGTTCCTGTGCCACCCAGAGTGGCAGCTGGCACACCTAAAAATAGATGCAGAATTATTTTTTTATAGTCTCAATAAAAAATGTTTACTAAACTTGGGCTATTGTTGTTTACTTAGAAAAGAATATATATTTTTAAATCAACCCTTTCATGCGTAAATTACAAATATTTTAACCGACCCCTTGTTTCCATGGCGACGCGTCATGGTTGTCACGTGACACACCACAGCCACTAACATGCATCCATAGACATCATATGGATGCATCGGTATTTATTTTATTTAGTTTTTAATTTTTTTATTAAAATACATACACGAACTTGCCTACCATGTCAACTATCTGATATTCCGATTCGTCGTTTAAAAACCTTTATAAATTATCTTGATCTATAACGAGATGAGCGCTGCAGTTCAGAGTCCTGTCAGCCGGATGTAACGTACAGCACTTGAATTCCCCAGTTTCTTCCGAAATACATGAATGTGTTGGCTGTTGGCTGTTGAACTGGACGAAGAATAGAGTAAACTTTATTGTTCTGCTATGTATGTCTGATATATGAATAAAACACGTCTGCAAATAACATTTGATTAGATAGTTTTTGCTGCTTCCATAGACATCAGTGTGTGTTTTACAAACTACCAATGTATTGTTTTAATAGTGATTATGTATATTTAAATATAGGAAACCGAAAATAAACACTATGTGGTTGAAAACACAGCATATTAATTGTGATATATTACAAGCGCTGTGCGTCTCTGGCTCAGTGTCAGCCAACGCGCGAAAGCTGTTTGAATCTGACAGTTCTGTGACGCTACTGAACATTCTAAATCCTACTCTCAGGGCCAGGGACACAGAAATAAGAATCCAATATACAGTATGGTGCATTAATGCTAAAAATGTTAAAATGTAATTTACATTTTAAATTATTTTTGTTAAAATATATCTGCCGACATTTGGACTGCCAACCAATCAGCAAACAGCAGCTGACTGTGACCCCAGCAGTCTATGATATAAACATAATTTTTGATTGCACATTGCTAGCTAGTAATATGTCGGAGAGCTCCTTTCTTAATTTTTTTAGCAAAAAACCTTGGCTTCGCCGGACACAAGTCCTAACCTTACACCTGATGAGGATGCTTCTCCCTCCCAGGGCCCAACATCAACAGACAGTGTTGCCAGATTGGAAATGTCCAAGTATCATATCAGAAGTTCAAAATTATTGTATTTGGAAGAAAATTATTACATTTAACATTTAACTACATTTTGACACGACCTGCAAATTACCACTAGGAGTATGGTTGGACGGAAGCAGTGCGACAAAAATACTAGCCCATAATTTTGCACAGTAATCTGACAATAAATGTGGCACACCCAGATTTTCATATGCACACCCAGAGTCTCTTTTCTGGCTACACTACTGGTTTGAAAAGAGGAGGACGACCGCGAGCCTAACAAAGAATCCTCCGGGTCCTAGCACCGCACGGGTTGCAACCATAGACAGTATAAGAAATGGACACAGCGACCCCACTGGAACTCAATTGAGACAAGTGAAGCCCATTTTTAGCGTTTTTTAGCACTTCCGTTTCTGACGCGCAGACTCAAACGAAGCTTGATGACGTCAGCAACCTGTCTGACAGATATAAATATTCTAGTAGCTGTGCGTGCAAACTGCCATCGTTAATCTTGCAGAGATGGCGAGCTTGAGCGGGGAGTTCTTTGGCGTGAGTGAGCAGGAGTAAGTATTCTGATTAATTATTTTGTATAGTATTTTAAAATGTAATGGCAGTACGCCATATTAAGTTAATTGCCTGCGAGCTTCTCCTCCTGTCTGTACGGTAATGCGACAGAGAGTCGAGTGGTTATGACGCAATCGTAAGCCTATTTTTACAAAAACTGTTTCTACGGGGCCATAATGCAACATAGAAGGTAATGGAGCCCTTTATACATTGTCGTGTGTCTTTAGAAATAAATAATGGACAAACGGAGTCTTTAAACGCCTCAGATGTAAAGTTATTCGCTGTCAAAGTGACGCCAAAATGAATGGGAGTCAATGGGTATGCTAACGCAAGTGAAGTTCTGCTACAAAATGGAGGCACGCAGCCAACTTCAACTTCCGGTCGACTTCCTTGCCCCCTGGTTGCAACTGAGCGCCAACCTCCCGCTCTCTCTCGTGAGGCCAATAAGGAAGTGACTAAAACTGCAATTCATCGACTGGCCGCTTGAGGCTGGCTGCAAAAGGGAGTCAGTCCCATAGACTCACCATGTTAAAATGCCCAACTTTACAGCAGGAAAAAACATGTTTACAGCCTGGTGCAAAAAATGATTTTGGTCTAAATAACTAATTTTGCCCTTCATGACAACTGTGAGGGGGGTGAATTTTTTATAACTCATCCGTTTAAATTATATTAAGACTTAAAGTTCTGCATAATTAAGGGTGTAGCCACTTGAGTGACATGTGGATTGGCGCTGCTGACAATGCAGTCGTGCTAGGTGGGTGTGGCTTCAGCACCTAGCTCCCGCCTTTTTGCCCATTTTGGATTGTCCGGGAGAGTCGTGCTGTGACCATAGACAGTAAAAGAAATGGACACAGCGACCCCATTGGAAGTGAAGTTCTGCTACAAGATTTCGGCACGCGGCCGACTTCAACTTCCGGTCGACTTCCTTGCCACCTGGCGGTGATGCGCTGCCAAGATGGCGACGGCCCGCTCTACACACTTTAGGCTTCAAAAACACACTTCAGAAGTGTACGGGTGCTGTCACGGACACTACGTCCATGTTTTTATACAGTCTATGGTTGCAACTTGCAATCCGACACACGGTACTTTCGGAAAAACTCCCAGGTCCTAGTGCTCCTTTTAGCTGATGAATATTCTCTTTATTAAAATGGACCGTCTTGAAAATGAGTTTGTAATGTGCCTGAACTCATTATGTAACGTTGTCGTGTTGGTTAAAGCCAAAAGATGAAGCTTACTTCAGGACAGACAGCGCGACGGGAAGTGAAGGTGGAGACGAGTCTCTGGCCACTGAACTATAATATAAATTAGCCTCTGAATCTATTTACCCACTCACAGGTTCGTACTTGATCTAGTCATCGTGAGAACATCTCATTATTATCAGATTATCATGTGGCGACAGCATTAAGAAACGCTGGGTGGATATTATCCTTTACAATAGCCAGTAATCAAGAGGCATCTTCACATCAAACTGCCCTTGCTTTGACTTTTTTGTTGTTGTTTTTTTTACATTACATCTTTATATGGAATACTGAGTTGGTCTCTCTCCATCTATCTTACTTATTAACTGATTAGTAATAAGAATACAATT
The DNA here is from genome assembly GCF_023724105.1 of Carassius gibelio. Classification (NCBI taxonomy): domain Eukaryota; kingdom Metazoa; phylum Chordata; class Actinopteri; order Cypriniformes; family Cyprinidae; genus Carassius; species Carassius gibelio. The sequence continues at coordinate 16,680,110 of NC_068378.1, read as the reverse complement.
TCTAATTTAATTCAGGAAATGACACAAATTAATTAATGCAGTGAACTGTGGCTATTAGAAGTGGGAACACTGCTTTGATGTTTGACATGATGTCTAAAGCAGTTCTCAACCTGGGGACCACGGCCATCCAGAAGGCCTCAGCAAACTTTTAAGAGAACAGTCCAGAGTCTACAGTGATGACCCAGACATGAACTTGACATCAACCACCTTCACAGTTGTACAGCCCATTCTGGACGAACAGAAAACCACTTTAAGATGTTAGAACTAGAGCTAAACATGGCTTAAAATGTGTAAAAAATAATGTTATGTTGAATATATAATATTTATATATAATATTTTCCGGACTATAAGTCACACTGGTTTGGCTGGTCCTGCGACTTAAAGTCAGGTGCGACTTATTTATCAAAATTAATTTGACATGAACCGAGAGAAATAAACCAAGAGAAATGAACCAATAGAAAACATTACCGTCTACAGCCGCGAGAGGGCGCTCTATGCTGCCAGAGATGCTGCTCAGTGCTCCTGTAGTCTACACCGAAGACATAGAGCACCCTCTCGTGGCTGTAGACGGTAAAGTTTTTTCTTGGTTCTTGGTTCTTAATAAATGCGACTTATAGGCTAGTGCCACTTATATATGTTTTTTTCCTCATCATGACGTATTTTGGGACTGATGCGACTTATACTTAGGTGCGACTTATAGTCCGAAAAATACGGTAGTCCAGCAACATGTAAAAGGACGTCACAATTGCGGTTAAAATTCATCAGTAAACTTTTTTTTTTATTTTTTTTTAACCATAGTGTGTAGAGGTCTCACTAATGTGGATATCATTTCATACCAACCTCCTAATTTGACTTGGTCAACCTCTAACATATAGCTTACAATGAGTATGTTCTAGTATGATATATATAACAGTATAGGATATAGTAATAGTATTATTCTACCTACAGAATATACATTTTCATCAAATTTTACCAAGTTGATACATAGACCCTGTGCAGCTTTTTAATTTATCCCCTAAACAGATTCTGATCTATTACAGAATATACAGTTCAATTAATTGCAGTTAGTTATTTTTAACGTATATAATGTATGACACTTGAAAGGAGTGTGTGTCAGTGGGACTGGACTTTGCTTTGTGTTTCATTTCCTTTTTGATGGTCTGTTTGTTTTCACTGCCTCTTTTAGGGTCTTCTCTGGAAGAGTGCAGCAAAAATAAGGAGAAACTGATGGAAACCATGACTTTTAAGAAAGGCGGTGAGGAGGCGTTTGTTAGGCTTGTGAGTTATTGCCACACATAAAAACATTTTTCTTGCCGTCACAGACATGTCGATATATGGCCACTGCCCAGCACGTGATGACTTCTTCCTGGTGGTTTGCAGCCACTGTGGGCAGGTGGTGAAGCCACAGGTGTTTGAGAAGCATTGTGAGTGTCGTCATGACCTCTTCAGCAAGCTTTATGACACCCCATCCAACTGCTCTCCCAAACGACCCCAACAGGAGAGACCCTCTTCCCAACGTCAAGGCAGCAGGCACCGGGTGGCTGGACCCCAACGAGTACCACCACCTCATTCTCCCCACCAGACACATTCCAAAGCACAGCCTGAAGGACCCAGGTGAGGAGGACTGAAGTGCAGTTTAACTTGATCTTACACATCCACTGTTTATTCCAGTGTCATTTCATCCCAGTGTTGTTTTCCAGTCTTCAGCAGGTGGATAAAGTTTCCCATGAAACCCCTCCAACACCTCTACATTTTAATAACTCTTCTATTCTCAGGTCTACAGTTCTGCATTCTGTGATTTATATAATGGAGACAGATGCTTTCAAACTTATTTGATAGTTAAACAGGACATTTATCTGAATGTGTGTGTTATATATAGCTTGTGTGTGCTATATGTATATAGCTTTATTTGTTTTATTTCAGCTTTTTATTTCAGTTTCTCAATTTTTTGTTTTAGTTAACACTGGAGGGGTGAAATGTGTGTGTATATATATATATATATATATATATATATATATATATATATATTAGGGGTGTAACGGTTCACAAAATTCACGGTTCGGTTCGATACGATACACTGATGTCACGGTTCGGTTCGGTTCGGTTCGATACGTTTTAGATACAGCAAAATGTAAAAACATCTCAACTTTTCAGAATGCCGCAAGGGCACCGCGGGTCATGTGACAAGAACTAACCAATCAGCTTCATCCTTTCCCGTAACAACGTTGAGAGCTCAGCCAAGATGAAGGATCAGCTGATCATAGTTGTATATGGATTGCAATTTTGAAATAAATTTAGTAGCAGAGCTACTGCAAGCGATTTTTAGAGCTGCAAATCCATTTATCCTTCGCTGAAATTTCCGCGTCTCATGGAGAGAGCACGTCATTGTTGCTTAGCAAAGACAGACGCCTCATGAGCGCTTCTGCCCAAGCGCTTTGGAAAGGAGGAGAAAGACGCGCTTAGCGTTTTCCATGCGTTTTTAGGCACGATATGTGAACGGCCCCTAAGGCGCTCGCTCACTCAGCACGCGCTGAAGGCTCGTTGCAAAATGTCGAATGCCTTTAACAGACCAGAAATATAAGATCCTAAAATAACCAACAGGTCTGGTGTTTGGGTTGGATTCCCTGTAAGCTATAGTTTCTAAATGCTGCAGGGATAGTTTGCTGCGTGCATGTTTCTCCTTTTTTTCGTCTTTTCCCAGATAGTACTGACGCATATATCCCAGATATTCCCGCTGGTGTTTTTTTTTTTTTTTTTTTTTATTCCCACTGGTGTACCCTGTCATGTTGCAGATGCGACATACCGTTGTTTTTTTATCCACCACTCTCTTGCCATCACCATTATAGCTTAAAGGGAATCCAAAGTGCACCCAAACACCAGACCTGTTGGTTATTGGAGGATCTTCTCATTTCTAGTCTGTTAAACGCATTGGCTATTTTGCAACGAGCCTTCAGCGCGTACTGAGTGAGCGAGCGCCTGCTGAGTAGCCTAACATAAACATATAAGATGGTGTTTTTTTCTTCTTCGGGAGTGTCAGGGGCGTTGCCTGTTACGTTGTTTGGGTTATTGGGCTACCTTGTTGAACGCATATCATTATATTTCTCTCTCTCTCTCTCTTTTTTTTTTTTTTTCAAATATAATTAATTAGTCCAACGAACCGTTCGGTATACATAATGCGTACCGCGTACCGAACCGAAAGCGTCGTACCGAACGGTTCAATACGAATACGCGTATCGTTACACCCCTAATATATATATATATATATATATATATATATATATATATATATATATATATATATATATATATTAGGGGTGTAACGATATATATACGTATCGTTACACCCCTAATATATATATATATATATATATATATATATATATATATATATATATATATATATATATATATATATATATATATATATATATTAGGGGTGTAACGATACGCGTATTCGTATTGAACCGTTCGGTACGACGCTTTCGGTTCGGTACGCGGTACGCATTATGTATACCGAACGGTTCGTTGGACTAATTCATTATATTAAAAAAAAAAAAAAAAAAAAAAAAAAAAAAAAAAAGAGAAATATAATGATATGCGTTCAACAAGGTAGCCCAATAACCCAAACGACGTAACAGGCAACGCCCCTGACACTCCCGAAGAAGAAAAAAACACCAACTTATATGTTTATGTTAGGCTACTCAGCAGGCGCTCGCTCACTCAGTACGCGCTGAAGGCTCGTTGCAAAATGGCCAATGTGTTTAACATACCAGAAAAAAGAAGATCCTCCAGTAACCAACAGGTCTGGTGTTTGGGTGCACTTTGGATTCCCTTTAAGCTATAATGGTGATGGCAAGAGAGTGGTGGATAAAAAAACAACGGTATGTCGCATCTGCAACATGACAGGGTACACCAGCGGGAATACAAAAAAAAAAAAAAAAAAAAAAAAAACACCAGCGGGAATACTTGAAACATGTCAACTCATTTACGCTGACATCACCTTATTGTGTCAGTATCTGGGAAAAGACGAAACAAGCACGCAACAAACTATCCCTGCAGCATTTAGACACCGGTATTATAGCTTACAGGGAATCCAAAGTGCACCCACACCAGACCTGTTGGTTATTTTAGGATCTTATATTTCTGGTCTGTTAAATGCATTAGACATTTTGCAACGAGCCTTCAGCGCGTGCTGAGTGAGCGAGCGCCTTAGGGGCCGTTCACATATCGCGCCTAAAAACGCGTGGAAAACGCTAAGCGCGTCTTTCTCCTCCTTTCCAAAGCGCTCGGGCAGAAGCGCTCATGAGGCGTCTGTCTTTGCTAAGCAACAATGACTTGCTCTCTCCATGAACCGCGGAAATTTCAGCGAATGATAAATGGATTTGCAAGCTCTAAAAATCGCTTGCAGTAGCTCTGCTACTAAATTTATTTCAAAATTGCAATCCATATACAACTGTGAACAGCTGTTCCTTCATCTTGGCTGAGTTTTCAACGTTGTTACGGGAAAGGATGAAGCTGATTGGTTAGTTCTTGTCACATGACCCGCGGTGCGCTTGCAGCATTCTGAAAAGTTGAGATGTTTTTACATTTTGCTGTATCTAAAACGTACCGAACCGAACCGAACCGTGACATCAGTGTATCGTATCGAACCGAACCGTGAATTTTGTGAACCGTTACACCCCTAATATATATATTTATTCTGAATGTATTTAAAACATTTAAAGCATACTTTAAACAGCATTTTATAATAGGTTATGTAAATGATTGGTTTAATTTCTATATTATCATAATTGTTGTACATGAAGTGAAAAAAAATAGTGGTCATTTACAGTATCTAAAACTAATTTTTGTTGTATTTATTTATTTGTTGGTTGTTGTTTTTTTAACTACCCAAATTAAATGGCTTTTAGGCTGTATGATTCATCTAATGTGAGCGCTTTTACAATGTTGCATGATTGGACGAGTCCTATTGATTTCATTAGGCGTAAAACAAAAAGATGAAAGATGAAAATACTGAGTGCACCTTTAAGTGCTGGTAGCATGCATTTTTAAGTGATGTGTTAAATAATAACCTAAGTTAACTTTATCTGTATGTATGCATGTGTGTGTGTGTTTTGTTTACTGCATTTCTATGTGAATGCATGCATTTGTGAATGACCTGCAAACTGAATATAGAAATACCTCAAGACCTTCCATATGCTGCTAAACGGACTGTCAGATAATAATAGACTCTGAAATAAATATGCCAACACTTTTCTGTTGTCTTGCTTTTTATGAACTGAGCTGCGTCATCTCACCACTAGATGACACTAAAAAGCTAGATACCTCTATTTTATTCAGACAGGCCAAAAGGGTCATTTTTTTGTTTGTTGTGCTGGATGATAAAACAGTGGTTGTGTACTTCAGCATGGATGCTTGCAAAGATCAGTTTACAGATGTCCTTGTAGAAAGAGCCTAGTGAGTGGAGCTTTAAAAGATAAAAATTGTGGCACGTTGTCAATTTAACAGAAAATAATTTGATCTCCTCTCTCAGGGCAAGTATTTAATTTATACTAGTCCATTAATATAACCCTAGCGATAATTAATCTTCTGTAAATATAGCCGATTCCTAATTAAAGTGTTAATTTCAAAGACTCTGTGTATAATGTGTATAACTGTAAAATAATGTTATTGTGGAAACTAATGGTTCATGCAACTACAGGTTGCTTTAGATAAATAGTATCAGCTAAATGTAAACTAACACATTTTGTATGTTTGATTGGACAAAAAGCATAAAAAAACAATCAAAAGCAGTCGATTTAATTTTTTTTATTCACTTTTATATTAATGATAAATAATACTTCTCATAAGTACTTCCATGTGGCACTCATCAGTCTCATTTTTGACATTCAGACTAAATAAGCTTTTACATTAAGGCCTCTAGCTCTAATACTGGACCCGAAAACATTTCTATTCTTGCTTTCATACACTAGTAACGATGGCTGAGACTTTAGATCTCAAACGATTTAGGGTTCACACAGATTTTTTTGCAGCATGTATGTATATCAGGATGCTTGCTTACCAAGAATTGGTACGGCTATTCTTCATTATTGAGATACTAGTGGATTTGTGTTCGTCTGCTTCGGTTTTTATGTTTTTTGGGGGGGTACTCAAATCTAGAAGTTCTAGACTTAGTCACAACTAACTATCAAAGGCTGTTGATATTGTTACTTATTTTGAATTCTGTTCATCTAGATTAATAAGATTCTTAATGTTAGTAAAAAAACAGAAGGGACTTGATTTAGTCTCTAGTAGCCTACCACATACCTCTAGCACCACATTTTTAAGGCCGTTCATATAAAAAATGATAACTGTAGCAATAAATCTATTATGTCCACATTAACAAAATGTTGTGATTGTTATATAAGGTATAAATTCCTACCATATCATTTCTCTGTGCCAATAATGTTCAAGTTGTGGTTTGGACTCCACTGTTCTCAGAGAATTAGAATGATTATTACAGCTTTCTAGTTATTATTTTAGTAATCGTCCTTGTTGTGAATGGGCCTTTAAACTTGTACTAAAACAAACAGTTTTGAGACTTAACATTTGCACAAGTGCTTCTAATGTTGTTTTGACATTCTGAGAGGCTGCAAGTCAACAAATCAAAATAACTTGTGCTTTTCCTGCAATAAATTTTGCCTTTTTTGGCTATAGGGTATGTTAACCAATAGCCACAGCTCGCATTTTATTCATCAAATTTGCACTCAATCTTGCATTCAATCCATTCTAGTTTTACCACTCACTTTCCACGATCCAATCAATTTCCCGGCCCCCAACTCTTTTTTTTTTCTTGTTTAATATTATGTTTTACCCAGTCTGATTAAAAAAGTAAAATGGGCTGTGAATGGCAATTCACGTTGACTTGGAGTTGAATTTTCTAATTAATGCAACAGAGTTTGGGGCTTAGATACAGTCTTCTTGAGATTTCATTTACTGACATAAAAATTACAAAACTCAATTTATGTGCCTAAATAACAACATACAATAGACAAATAGATGATCAGATTTCAAAATACATGACAGAGAAAGACCTTTACAGTCAGTGTTATTAAAACAGGTTTACCAATATCCTATAGTCACAAGTGGAATCTAGACAACTGTATAGGAACAACAATACACAGAAGAACAAGGAATTAATTCAGTCTCTTTGGAACCTTAAGGGGAAAATAACTACCTAAAATGACACGATCTCATAAACAAACAAACGCAACGCTGTTTGCACATACAAAAGCACTGATGTACTGTTAAATGCTGAGTAATGAACAGTGGTCTTTCACAAGAGCTCTGCTCATAGCAAAATAGCCAAGGACACACAGTCCAAAAGAACACAAACAACGGGCGAAAAGCTGCTGGATGTGGTTAAGGGAGAGCATTTGGCTTTTCTGTCTCTTTGCGAACCACAGAGATCTCAGGCCTCCTCCCACAGCGCTCGTGATGGTAAGGCCTTTCCCTCCCCTCCACACTAATTTTGGATTGCAGCTGGAGAGACATATAAGAGACCGTGACCGCCCATGACTGCAGTCTGCCATAGCTGCTATTATCTGTCATTCCCTCTCCCTGAGATAATACTATTTGTGAGTTCATCCAACTATCAAACATTTAATAGCTTCACCCACTCCCTCGCTCGCAAAACAGGATGTAATTATGATGTTACTAGGGCAAGAGGCCGGAGGAAACTAAAATTGCTCCCGCTGATCCCAACCAGACCCTGTTCTAAATACCTGGTTATGGTTAACATGTGAGATGATTCCGATTTCTTTTCCGGAACAGAAGAATGGAAGGGCCATTCCCAGTATTTAGTGTTCTAGAGACGGCTATGTTGCGGTGCACTGGACGTCTAAATCCACAAATGTTTTTTTAACATCATTGATTGGTGTTCTAGAACAGTTCACCAGGACAATGTTGAGATCTGCTTGGAATGTATCTAGTCACATCTTCCTTGAGCACAGCCAACAAGCTTTACGCATTATGATTCATAGCAGTCTCTTTAAATTCCTATAGCACTGTATATGCAAATATAATATTGGTCTTTGAGAGATCACTGTACGCCTGTAATAATTTAGAATACCAGAACATGAAGGGGATTCGGCTAATCAGCTTCATACTTGATTTTTCATTAATTCAGAAAATGTATTTAAATTATAATGGTTCAAGTTAAAAAAAAAAAAAATGTTTAAATCCCTCAGCCTTTGGCTTTTTATCTGATGAAGGTTACCTCCACACTTCAAGGACTTAAAAAAATGACATCCATTCTGACAAAGAATGAGTCAGCACTGCTTCCAACCACCACAAGTGCAAATGAACGCAGGGTGAGAAGAGGTCTGAGTATCCGAAACTGTTTTAGCAGTTGAATCCAAGCTCAAATCATCCTTGCTTTAGAGATGAGAGTGCAGGCAGATGGGACATGTCATTCTATTAAAAGATTGTATTAGCATTTTGTTTATATGTCAATCCCTGGTTGTCATTGGCAGATGAGCTCAAGCGACTGAAAATGCATGCTTTATACATTGAAAAGCTGCTGTATTTAAATATAGTTTCATATAAATGGATCTGTGTAAGTTCTTAAGAGTTCTGTTTTATATTGGTATCCAATATTTAAACTTACAAAATTAGTGTTCCTGTAGCTCAAATGGTAGAGCATTGCGCTACCAAGCACAAGGTTGGGGGTTTGATTCCCTGGGAACACATGATAGCTAAAAATTGATAGCCTGAATGCACTGTAAGTCGCTTTGGATAAAAGCTTCTGCTAAATGCTAAAGTTTAATTTAAATTTAAATGAAATTGGACTTAAAGAGTCTAGATTTAAACAACAATTTGAGTTTTACAAGGATATTTTTTTTTTCCATTGCCATTTACTGTATAGGTTGAGGAAGTTTCATGTAAGTGACCATTTAATGCTCAGTTTACAGTTTGACTGTCATTCAAAGCAGCTTCTAACGTTCCATAAAAAACAGATACTTGTCCATCATTTTCCTGCGATTACTCTCAAATGCTATTGTGCATTGCTTTCCTCTGCAGTGACCAACTGCATATGGCTTCACATAAAGTGGTAAGGTTGGTCAGTTAGCATAAAATGTGGTAAATATGATTAGCTACAAGGGCTTCATTCAATGCTATATTCTTAACATTAGCGGTCTGCAAAGCTCATGCTTATGATGTGATTATATAGAGGATTTATTAATGTTCTAATCTCTGTCAACCTAGCTTCCTAACGTGATCACTGAGAAATCGCAAAATGCATTTGTTGTTCACCCAGACTACCTCTAGTCATACTTAGTGGGCTTAAACTCACAGGAACACTCCAACTTTAGATTCCATTAATATGGCAAGACCTTTTCACAGTATATACTTAATTGCTACAGATTAAAATGCTGGAAAGGTTTTGCAGAAACAGGCGAAGACTGAGGATGGCAAAATGTGTATTTTAGTCTCTTAATCCGAGAACGCCACAACAAAGAACTGTCTCTAGCCAAAAATACACCTTCCCTCAGACTACAATGGGAGTATCAGAAAAGACTGAACTAATCGAGTCTGCCACCGATTTCTTCCGTTTTCCTTTTCGCTTCATGGCCTCCTCATCCACTTCTTCCTCTCCATTAGGATTCACCTTTCCGTTCTGTCCCTGTAAGTCCTTGGGGTCTATGAAGGCCACATGCCTGTTGAGATCTGCTTTGGTTGCCATATCCTCATGCGTTGGGGTGGCGCTGAGCATGGATGAGTGGATGCTGTCTTCATGATGGTTCTTTTTGCCCTGGTCAGGACAGCAGAAGCAACGACAGGGCGTCAGGTACAGATAGATAAGAACCAAGACCACGCTGGCCAAGCAGCCCACCAAAGTGGTGTAAGCGGTGTTGAGGGTCTCGCTGTTGCCACTGAGGGTGCAATTGTGGACTTTGACCACCACATAGAGAGTTTCGTTGAGGTATTCACTCACGGCAAAGCAAGTGTACACACCTGAGTCCTCAGGTCGTATCGATTTTATCTGAAGGTTGCCGTCTTTCAGAGGCACAATGCTCTGGTTATCGTAAGGAGACACCACTATGTTTCCAGGTAGCACCCAAGTCTTGGTCATGTTCCGATGTCTGGTATCACAGCTGAGGATGAGCGTTTGCTCCAAATAAGCTTCTTGGTCAGTTTCTTTAAACGTGCTGCAGTTCATATGAGTGTTGAGATCGTACAAATGCAGCACCCGTTTATCCGGGCCAGGATGCACGCAGGTGTGGTCGTCCTTGAAGTCCACAGCTGAATTGAGCCGTCGGATATACCAATGAGTCATCAAACTGTACAGCTGGCAGTCACAGATAAGGGTGTTGTTGTGGAAGTACAACCCATTCTTGATCCAGGCCGGCAGTGCCTGGAGGTCTTGAATGGGGAGAACTTTGATCCGATTGGAAGACAAGTCCAACAGGCTCAGCTTGTTCAGTCGGTTCTTGTCCTTGAGGAGCTCCAGGGGGAAGCGGGACACCAGGTTCTGGCTCAGGTAGAGCTTCTGCAGGCTGTTGAGGCCTGAGAAGGCTGTGCGGTCGATCTGCGAGATGTGGTTGTTGTAGAGCAGAAGAACCTCTAGATCTACCAGTGGCTCAAAAATAAACTCGTCCAGCTGTCGCAGATTATTCGATGACAGATCCATGTAGCGCAATTGCTTTACGAAAACAAATGCCTCAGAAGAGATGAACGACAAACCGTTGTGGCTGAGCAAGAGGTTGTGGAGGTTGGGAAGTTTGTGCTTGGTCCATTGCGCGCGAAGTCCAGTTATCTCGTTAAAACTAATGTCAAGCACAGCTGTGTAGTTGGGCAAGTCGGATGGAACCATTGTCAAGTTCATCTTGGAGCAGCTGACGATGTTGCTGGCGCATATGCACATTTTGTGACAATTCAGCAACGATCCTCTGGACCTGGGGATCAGTGCAAAAATAAAGTAAAAGCAGGCAGCCCACCTAATGCACCACTTTATGGAAAGGGGCATTTCTGACACGCAGTTAAAATGTAGATGTAGCGCAAGTCATGAAATCCTCTTCAGTAATGTGGCTGTGTAAATCCTTTCCACACTGTTTGGAGGAACAGCTTGTGGGACTGATGACACAAATTTAGCGCTACAAGACAAAAAGAAACAAAAGTGATTTATTTTTTTTATGTACTTTTTCTAGAAACTATCTATCTCAAATTGCTAACCTGTTTAGACCCACTGTCTGATTTTTTTTTTTTTTTTTTTTTTTAACCAAATCACAGAATTTTTAGATTTCTACAGATTAAATGTTTAATACACAGGAGGTTGTGTACTTGTAGGAGTTGTGGAATTGAAGAAAAAAAATCTGAGCTGGTTGCAGAATTAGTGCAGGTTTGAGAGGACGATACATATAAGTGTACAAACTTGGCTATATAAATTATATTCAGTAGTTCATCTTACACTAATATAATATAATATTACCTCAACCGTAGAATAATCATTAAAAACATCCCACTTTTTGACTCTATGGCCAAGTTTATGGTTGGTAAAAACTGTTTTAGAACATGTTAGCTGGTAAAAGCAGGCAGAGCGTCTTTGACCAACAACAAACCAGCTACCATCTGGTCAAAAGGTTGTCAAAATAGTCTCTGCTACATGGTAGCTGGTAAAGGAGCTTACGCCAAATAATGATCATCAATTACAAACCATTGTGGATTTCCAATAAGGTTTTTAAGTAGAAATAAATCACGTTCATGTCTTGTGTTCCTTGGAACATAGTTTGGGTCTGAACGGGTTACAGTAACATGAATGAATGTGAAAACAGTATTGTCAGGACAAGCGCGCACTTAACGTGCACAACCTATACAAAAGAAGCTCTGACTTGTTCATTCAGATTGGAGAGCGTGGTCCACATGGCGGTACCTAAATGAACAACAACAACATGTTTTATTCATTATTTTATTTATTTATTTTTGTTATCATGCCAATGAAAAAGGCTAATTTGTGCACCGCGCAAAACTCATTTAAGTGTTAAGATCTCGGTGTTATGGCCTCTACAGAGTCAACGTGGTGTAGCATTGCACCATTTGCCGTATGCATGCAGTAATCCATGATTTTAATTGGATAAGATTTACACAGTCCCAAAATCCGCATAAATATATTTACCTTCAATACTGTCGTGCCTATAATGTAATTTCAAAGTAAAACATTGTCTCTTTTCATCAATTTCACATCACAGCATTGTGACACGTTTTTCCCATTTAAAGAAAAGAAAAACGGGAACGACGAGGAAGAGGTGTAAGACGTGCCGTCTTCAGAGAGACTGAAAATAAAACGTTTCCAGCACGATCGCAGAGCGACAAATGATGGCAGACACACTGATAGAGCTTAACACATGCAAGAATAAAATTACGTTAAGAAATAGACTCAACGACATATCTCAGTACTAACCTTGAGATGTATCACCATATAGACACATAAATCCCTTTAGAAAATCCATTTCCTAAGCAGCGCCACAGCTTTCATATGATGCAGTGTGACTGAACGTATGTAAATAAGCCAGCCGCAGCGCGCGCACCTCAGACCAGCAGCAGCAGCAGCAGTGTCTCTTCATGGGCGCATGATCAGACCTGCACACACACACACACGCACACACACACACACACACACAACGGTTCCTATTGGAGCACTTGAGTCTGTGTCCGCATAGACAAAACATCCGTGAAGAAGATTACAAAAAAAAAAGAAAGATTTTTTTCAGCCATAGCCTACTGGAAGCCTGCTCTCGTTTTGATTTACAATCTATTTAATTTGAATCTTTTTTCAGCTGAATATATTAACATAGTATTTTATAAAATGATTACACATCTATCTATCTATCTATCTATCTATCTATCTATCTATCTATCTATCTATCTATCTATCTATCTATCTATCTATCTATCTATCTATCTATCTATCTATCTATCTATCTATCTATCCATCCATCCATCTGTCTATTTGAGCTTATACTGGTGGTGTATTTTAGAACATGATAGCTGGAAACAGGCTAATGACCAGCTTATAACCACTAAGCCACCTATCATGTTCCAAAACACAGAGTAAATATCTTAATTTTCTGACAAGCATGAAGCAATTGAAGGGGAAGGGGGTGATAATCAAATACATATTTCTTTGCTTTTATGCTTTTATGTTCGATTTTATGTAATAGTTAAAAAAAACAACAACTGTTTTATCATTTGAATCCATATGTTATGGCTACAATAAGGTTCCATTAGTTATCAAATTGACTAACATTAACAGTAACACTTTGTAATAGGGAACATATTTTTTAACTATAACTTATAAACTTATAACTAATAAACAGCCAATATGCCAATAATGTGAATGCTAATAATATGCATGCTAATAAGCAGCTAGTGAGAAGTGGTCCTTAAAATAAAGTGTTACCATATTAATCAACAATGAGCGATACATTTGTTAATGTTAATAAAAATGCAACTGATCATTGTTAGTCCATGTTTGCTTAAGTTAGTTAAATAATATTAACAAATACAACTTTTGATTTTAACCTCTTAAGACCCAGCGGCCTCATATGAGGACATTATATTTTTGTGAATATTTTTGAGACTGTACATGTTACAGGATGTCCTGTACAGAGCACATTCAGGGCTTTTCAGAGATACCAAATGACTGGAGATTTCACCATGACCACTCCCTTTCCTTGGTCTTCAAAAATGTCGGAAATTAGTTTAGCGGCACTCTCATGGAAATATGATATTTTGTAATTCTCATTTAAATCTGTCTACTTTTTAAACTGTGTGTCATAAATCAACATCTCAGGAAAATGTTATGGGGTTTCAAATCAAAATATGACTTTCTGTTACGAAACAGGGCATTGATTTCATACATGTCCTTATATGAGGCTCTAATATTGTATATTGCTTTCTGGGTAATTTTTCATAAATAACTCTCTACAATTGCACTTTATAACAAGATTCCATTCATTCCATTCAAAACTTACCCAGAGAGCAATATACAATATTAGAGCCTTTAAACAGTAAATACATAATATGTAAGTAAAAGACACTTGTAACAAACATCAAGTAATAATTTCTTATGCAAGAGAGAAAGCGTAATTGAGAGTAGGCGACAGGCTGAAACTGATGCTTCTGCAGGTTTGTAATTGCAACCTTGAATACCTTATTGCATTAATCTGGTCTTTAATTACTTGCTTTCTCCTTTTGTCTCTTATATCCCATGAATAAAATTCTCTGAATGCATCAACATGCTACAGTACCTAGAAATGCCAATAAATAATTCCACAACTAGTGACTAATTTGCTAGACGCATTTTAGCTCTGACTGATATCTGATACTGATATTTTAGCTGGTCTAAATTAATAGCATGAATCAGGTTGATTTGGAAGGTAATTGTGTCCATTTGGAGGAGAGTATATTGGCTAAATTCATGTTCAATAGCCGATGACATTGAAAACCTGCAAAATGGCATTAGGCTCTCCTTCTGTCATTTTCATAAATCTCAGAGCCATTGAACAAAGGTGATCACAGTAGGTGGGCTGGAGATGTTGCAAAACTAAAGGATTAATCCATACAATCCTCAATAATTCAATCTCCAATTATCTAGAACATCCCAAATGCACAAAGATCTTCTCATTTAAGGATTGTACTGTCTATATTGATTATAACTGTAATGAGGGCACTCTTAAAAATAAAGGTTTTAATTGGCAGTGATGGTTTCATGAAGAACTTTTAAAATCCATGGAACCTTTCCATTGAACAAAAGTCAAGTCAAGTCGATTATAGGAAAACAGTGTTTCAATAATGCAAAATGACAGTTAAAGGCAGTTCATCATTGAATTCAGTGATGTCATCTCTGTTCAGTTTAAATAGTGTCTGTGCATTTGTTTGCGATCAAGTCAACAATATCGCTGTAGATGAAGTGATAAGGTATTTTTTTAATGGAAAATGTTTCTTTAGATTACTAAAATTTTCTTCAAACTAAGAAAACACAGTTCTTTAAAGACCTGTTCAAAGGTTCTTTAGGAAACCAAAAATGGTTCCTCCATTGCATTGCTACAAAACTTTTCTTTCTGAAAATGTCTCAGTGTTTTTTCATGATCATTCATGTTGTTTTGGACCCTATTGACTTTCATTATGGAGCTTTGGCAGGAAGGGGTTGTAGACATTTTGAACAATCAGAATTATATAAAACATCTTATTTTTTCATTCCACAGTCATACAAGTTTGGCATGACATGAGATGGCATAAGTAACGACTGAATTAATTTTTTTTTTTGTAAAACCTAAATAAAATGAAGATATATGGAAAAAAATATATAATGCAATTTTAACATGTTTACTGTATGTACCCAAGACCATAATGATAAAAAAAAAATAAAAAATACATTTAGTCTATTAGCTGTTACTTGGGTCATAAAGACCAGGGTTGAGTTAAAGGGAAAACTAACAGCAGAATATGAATATGTCAAACACAAACCATACATGGACATGGACAGATATGAGTCACTTATGCAATTAAACCTGCTAGAAATTTATAGGTGATACTGAACAGATCCACAAGGATCCAATCACAGTCATCCTCAGGCTCCAGATTGGGCCTGAGACTGAACATCCATCAGCTTCTTCATTAGCCCAGATGAACTGCAAAATTCTGTGTGTTTTTGCAGTCACTTCCTTGCATAATTAACCATAGTAAAATATCTGGCAGACGCCAGCTGCAGTCCAGTGTGTTTGTGCTCAGAATCATTAATGTTCTGTTGGACTCCTGCTCCTGCTGTGGAGCGAACAGTGTTGCCTGGCAACTGTTGTGGTTTTACATGAGCCGTGGCAGTTGGGTTGCGCACCCTCTGATTGTTATTGGGATGTCTGCTTAGCCGGGGTTTACCAGGGAGAAGGACAACAGATATAGTGCGAACAAGGCAGAAAGTGAAGTGTTCCTTTTATTAATGTTAATGAATGGAATCTTGTTATAAAGTGCAATTGTAAATAGTTATTTATGAAAACGTACCCAGAGAGCAGTGGGTAATATATATATGAGAAAGAAAACTGCTGTTGATATGGCAAGTCACAATATAGGATGCTCACTACTTGATTATAAAGAGAGGGATATTGTCTTTCCTTTTCTGTTCATGCTTCACAACAATTACTCATCCCTCCAACGCTATGCAATGCTAAATAGACAAATGGATCCCCTGTGTTGTCTCCACAATGGTAAACAGAGCTGTAGTCAGTGTCTGTGCTCCACCTGGCTGATACATGCAGATGGTAAACACGTTCTCTGGTCTCATGCAGGTGCGTTTGATATCAGTTGTGGTATAAACACAGCAGAACTTGAGTTTGAAAGGATCAGTAAAAGAGTTAAATGATGAAAATTCCACATCTAAGTTCACATCACTCAAAATCAAGTTTAAAATCTCACTCTATTTGCATTTTTTCTTATTTTAAGTAAACTTAAAACATGCTAGAACCTTGGCGGGGTAAAAAAAACTATCTTATGCTGACCAAAGCTGCATGTTTCTTATTAAAAATACAGTAAACAAAATATTGTTAAATATTATTACAATTTAAAATTATAGTTAACAAAATAATTTTTAAATGTTATTTATTCCTGTGATTGCGAAGCCGATTTTTTTAGCAGTCACATGATCCTTCAGAAATCATTCTAATATGCCAAACAATGAGAAATGTTCCTATTTGCCGATAGGAACATTTCTGATTGTTATCAATGCTGAAAACAGTTGTGCTGCTTAATATTTTTGTGGACACCATTAAACAGTTTTCTCAATAATCTTTGACGAATAACAAGTTCAAAAGGACTGCATTGTTAAGTAATTGAAACAGAAGTCTTTTGTAACAGTATATATGTCATTACTGTCAGTTTTAATTGGTGCAATGTCTCGGCTGAATAAAATATTAATCTTTCCTTCCAAACGATGCATTCTAGACACATTCTCTGAAAATGAGGTCTTATTTTCTTAAACAATTTTCCTTCTCAAGTAAATTATCTAGTTTTCAGGATGTTCTATTAATCATTGGCATAATATGTTTTGTTAAATAAGCTTGTTGCTTTTCAGCAAGTGAAGGCACAGGAACAACAGTCAATGTAAAGTGAATAATACATTACTCTTAAAATGCTGGTTATTTATAACATAATTAGACTAACAAGTGTAACAATAGAGGAGCAGGTGGTTTATTCATGGAGGCAGTTCCTCTTCTGGAGTATTTGCGTTCAGCTTCCAGGGGGAGAGTTCAGTCAATAAGCAGCTAAATGATCCAGAATTATCTGTTACTTCAGTGTATATCTGCAGGGATTTGGTCTTTCTTTAGTGCATTGATGGATTCAGAGCCTTTCATGCTATTGGCTTTGTCAACTCCTCTAAGAGGTCTTGGCTTAGATGAGGTCTTCGCTTCATGATGGTTCAAAGTGCACTTAAAAACCCAAGGAGCGGCTAATGCTTGTGCATTCAAATATTCTAGCACATCTTCCTAAGTATTCTCTACTTATTGATGACAAACTTTAATTACAATGATCATAAAGGCTTTTTTGAGTTTGTGTTAAATAATCAATCCCAGGATGAATTTGTCAAACAGAAACACATGCAGCTACAACTTTTTCAATTACATCACAATATTCCAAGGGTTAATGCAAAAGGGTACACCAATGATAATTCAGATTTTGTTCTTGTTTTATGGATGAACAGCACTATGAGGGCTCATTAGTCAGCACAGACAGGAAGTTGCCCGCATGCTCAGCTAATAACTAAGATTTGTTTAAACAGCTGGAGAGAATTTCCCCTTGCTTTTTGGACCTAGCTCTTATCACTGGTAAGAGACTGTCCCTCTGTCTGAGTAGGCTGCTTCAAAGACACACTGCCAAAAGATTTTTACTGAGAGAGACACACTGCTAGACTAAGTTCACTCTCCCACTCATCTCTTGTTCAGTCAGTATAGTTGTGCTGCAAGCATATGTGAAAATAAACATTTCCCTTAATGAGTCTCAGGCTAATGTTCTCTAGGTCAGCAGGGAGAGAATATTTCTAAGCCAAAGCTGTTGTTTTAAGCCTTTTATGATCAACTATAGCACTGTTGGCAGACAGTGTAGCATTAGAATGCTAGTAGTGTTGGAGCTATTGCATTGTGGGCAGAGCTCTAACAGCACTTCGGGCCATCTAAGACCAAGTCCTAATCCAAATAGGATGTTTCCATTGGCTTTTGGGTTATTGCAGAAAATGGGTTCTGCGAACAGCAACATTGATGATTCTTATAGGTTTTGTTAATTATGATAATCTCCACAAAGGAACTTTTGTTAATTGTGAAGCCTAAATTCAATAGTCAGCAGTAAAATACTAATCATAGGCTATAAACAAACTATACACAGTTGTGTGACGTCAACATCACAATCACTAAACCCCAACAACAAATTTTTTCAGTCTTTCTTTAAAAACATTTTCCCTGAAAATTGGAGATAGAATAGCTTACAAGAGAGTGATTATAAACACGAAAAAGTGCTTTGAAAGCGGACCAGAGTAGGTAAAGAGTATGAATTTTTCTCCCCTTGTTTAATTGTAGCTGGGCTTACCTGTCTGCAACATTTGCAGTCTGCAAAAGCCGTTGTCCTGGAGTATTTAAGAGTTACAAATACTGTGATAATGAAAGCAGAATTACCTTCTAGCCTGGGAATGTGAGATTTTACAGGAAAGGAATTACATTTGCTCATGGGAGAATATTTGCAAGCCGTTTCAGGCCACAAAACCATTTCTCTCCAGTAGACCAGAATCCAATCAGGCTAATGTAATAACCCAGCCATCTATACTCAGATGCCATCGGCCTGCCATTTCAGGCCTGCTTTTTTCTTGGACTGTTGTCTTTATTTATTTATCACTAGGCTTGAATAATGAAAAATAGGCAGGACGTCACTGCGGCAAATGCGCTCAGGGAACATGAAAAAGCAGGGAGTGTCCCAAAGTGCAGGACATCCCATCCTTCCCTCTGCACATGAGGTTTGTAGTGACTGCAGAGGCAACAGAAATCATGCAAGAATCAGGTCTTGGTGTCACTTGATCCGGTGCATGTATGTATGTGTACAGATGTTTTCCCTGAAAGATCCTGCTTCTTGTGGCCATGGTATAAATAAAACATAAAAGTGATTTTACCCTACAGCATCCATAGTATGAGTTTCACTTTTGATATTGAACAGACTGTACAAGTCAATCACACGCAGCAGGCAATGTAAGGAAAACTGAACAGAATTATAGGATTTAGGTGGTTCATCTAGAATTTATTCAATCATTTTTACCTTCCTAATAACTCTCATATCCCTATAGCTTTCTACAATTTAATTTCCATTCTGATCTTTCTCTTGTTGACAATAGCAGCTGGTCGTCTGCCAAAAGTTTACAAGGCATCAGCTTTTCCTTAAGAACCGGCCCAGATGATTTTCTTCTGCTATGATCCATGTCTGTAGACTCCACCCCCTCACAGTTTGATTATACAATGGCCACTAATGCTGATGAGATAGAGTAGAATTGTGTTACTCTCAATATGAGACTGTATGCTATGTGTGTGTCTGCATATATGACAAAGAACAAGCCCATACATGGTACAAGCCCCTTTAGGGTACTTCCCAGCATGCATCACTCTTATTCGTGACAGTCAACTGGCTGCAAGTGTGTGATGACTTATGATCACAGCCAACATGTAATTGATTATTGCACAATCAACTGCCAAGTATTCTGACTGATGGCTCAGATTCCTGTGGATTTACAAGATAATTATCCCACTAATTGCAGGATTAATGGAGCCCATTGTTTAGATGCAGAACGTATGTGTCATTAACAAACATGTGGCACTGTTGAGAACAACCTGACAATGAAATTTGACATCAATAGACTTAAGATGCTGTATTTCACTCGACACAAATTAAAACTTTGAGAGATAGACATACAGTGTGTCAAAACATCTCATATCTAACAATCCAAGTTGTATTATGTACAAACTATTGATGTTTCAACTGTTTAAGAAGTGATACATTTAATTATACATTAAAATTGATTATAAAGTGAGCTATATAAAAATGGGCTCTCTTAAAGGAAAAATGGTTGATTGTAGCTCTAAAATTGATCTTAAATCAGAGAGATCTTAACTCAAGTGTCCCTTCAGAGAGAGCTCTGTGTGATGGGCACAATGTGTCCCTGAAGGCCCTGGCAACTATGAGCTTACGTAATCAGAACACAGTCTGTGGTGTAACGTTTCTATTCAGTCACAATACTTTCACATAATCATTCAGCATGAGTTGCAGATTTGGGAAGCGGTCTGGTTTTTGTTTACTTAATTAGGGATTGACTCGTGAACGTGAACGTGAAATTGACTCGTCATTTGTGGATTATTGCGTATTGGAGACGCAAACCGTTTAAAACGGTTCAGTTCGATTTGGTGAACTGGTTCAAGAAGATCCGTTTACATCGAGTGATTCGTTCATGAACCGGACATCACAAACTGCTTTGAAATCTCACAACAGACACGGGAGAGAAGACAATGCTGAATAAAGTCATAGTTTTTGCTATTTTTGGACCAAAATGTATTTTTGATGCTTCAACAAATTCTAACTGACCCTCTGATGTCACATGGACTACTTTGATGATGTTTTTCTTACCTTTCTGGACATGGACAGTATACCCTTTTGCTTTGATTACTGCTTTGCACACTCTTGGCATTCTCTTGATGAGCTTCAAGAGGTAGTCACCTGAAATGGTCTTCCAACAGTCTTGAAGGAATTCCCCGAGAGATGCTTAGCACTTGTTGGCCCTTTTGCCTTCTGTCTGCGGTCCAGCTCACCCCTAAACCATCTCGATTGGGTTCAGGTCCGGTGACTGTGAAAGCCAGGTCATCTGGCGCAGCACCCCATCAATCTCCTTCTTGGTCAAATAGCCCTTGATGCCTGCAGTGTGACTCTACAATTTTCATAGTCATGAAAATAAAGAAAACTCATTGAATGAGAAGGTGTGTCCAAACTTTTGGTCTGTACAGCATATATATATATATATATATATATATATATATATATATATATATATATATATATATATATATATATATATATATATATATATATATATATATATATATATATATATATATATGTATGTATGTATGTATATATATAATAATAATTATTATTATTATATATATTATTATATTATAAATTATAAATTAAATGTCATTTTATTATTGCTTGGACAAAATGCTGCACATTTCTTTGTGAAATTGAAATATAACACTGTAATAATATACTGATAAAGCACTTGCATATTATTGCTCTTTTGTTGGTTTTGATTGCTCCTGTTGTCCTCATTTGTAAGTCACTTTATATAAAAGCATCTGCTGAATGACAAAATATAAATATAATGTAAATGTAAATAAAATTAAATTGAAATGTTAAAACAAGTATCAAATAAGTAACACAAAATAAATCTCTTCATATAAACAAAACAAGGCTTCATCTGTGCTCTTTTCATTTAAAAATAGAGGCCAAAAATAAACCACTGCATTTTAATCATGATCCAAACAAAGATGCCGCATACATGCAACACGAGCGGTTTTAAATCAAAATTTGATTGTTTAATTTCGAAATTTGAAGCATAAAAAGAATAGTTTGACTTCAGTTTTGTAAAACTACAGTATAAATAAAAATATCCTTTGCCAGCGTGGATTCAAACTCCTACCCCTATATGAGTCGTGATTTGTTTAGCATCTCAAACGATTTTAATCATCACATATTTGAATCGATTCTCAACCGGTTCGCGGTTAATCGTTTCATCTCTAGCTAGTATAAAATGTCATTTTATACTAGCACATAAAAAAATCGGTACTTTTATATTTTCACTTGAGTAAAATTGAAAAAGGAGTACTTTTACTGAATTAATATTTGATTATACGTATCTGTACTTTTACTCAAGCACTAGATTTGTGTACTTCGTCCACCACTGTGGTCATATTTTTGTCAGATAAATCATTTTTGCAAAATAATAAAAATTGACATAGTCAAGATATATCAAAGAGGAAAGTCACTGCACTCCGGTGAATCTGCAGCCTTTAAAATCAGCAAAGCAGCTTAAACAAATTGTACATTTCTCTGTTTGTCTTCACAGAGAATGAGAAGAAAGCATGATTCTTCCTGTCTGTCCCACTATGCTATATTACACTGATTTGTTTCAGGGTGTTAAATAAAGCTCTTATTCAGCTGTTGTAATCTTGTGCTCAGCCACACAGCCTTGTGGTGAGATTTAAGGGCTTTAGTGATATCCTTTCCCCACATTAATCTTTGTTATTCTGTGCTAAACAGCCACCTGATAAAGTACTAACCATTTAAAATCACAAATGTATTTCTTTCAATTTAAGTCTATTGTGTTCAATATGATTTTAAATCATAATTAAATTAAACCAGCTTCATGGGTCTTACACTCCTGCAATGGATTCCTGTATGTGCTAACAAGGCCTACACTTCAAGTCAGTGCATTCTTAGTATGTTGAATTAAAATAATACAATAAATGATCATACAATTAACAATTATTATATCAATAGGATACTATGAATTCAAATAGCCTACACAATAATGTATTAGTCATTTGACAAAATAATTTTCACTTAGATATTCACAGAGTATATTCACAGATACAGTCCACCTAGTGGTTGTTCACTCTGACTCGTTCAAATCTACAGCAATAAAAAAATAAACAATGTGTTGACGAAAAGTGTGGGGGAAAAAAAGCAAAGCCAGGGTGAGTAAGTGACAGGATTGTCTAGTTTTACAGCAGTTGTAGGCTTTTGTTTTGTCTTTATCATGGCCAAATAATGTAATCAAGCTCTGTTACACAGAGACTGGATGTGACTGGCAAGAGGAAACAGCTGGTCTCCTCCAACATGATTTCTGGCATAAAGTTTATAATAAGCAGCCAACATCTATCTAAAGTGAGAATAAGTAAGAATTTCCATCCTACTCTAGACTAGCTCTCTCTCTCCTCACACAGACACACACACACACACACACACACACACACCTTAATCACAATCCTTAATCTCTTTCTACTGAGTGAGTCCATATGTGTGTGTGTGTGTGTGTGTGTGTGTGTGTGTGCATTCCTGTGTTTTTAAATCTGTATGGATTTGTGCAGAATGAATGACTAAGGGTCAAAGGTTTGCTACAAGGTCATGCTTTCATGAATGTGAGATCAACATTCTATGAAATGCTTTCTCTGATTCTTCTGGAAAGCATGTAATGCTTCACATAAGATTAGTTTTTGTGAATGCTGTTTTACATGTTATATATTTTTTTAAAGGATGGTTTTGTATAATGTGCATCATTTAAGAAACTGAAACAGTTTTCTCTTTGTAAATGCTGCAGACATTTTTCTTGCTAGTGTACAAGATGCATACAGTACAATGACCGTTTGAATCTTGACATAACCTAATGAACAGTAACGTTCACCCCTAAAAATACCTCCAGTCTTAAAAGTAAACCTTTTGTAAGGTGTGGGGGGCATTATTTTTCCACTGTATTTAAAAAATCTTGCAAGGTGAAACAGTAAGGTTTACTACACCATGCCTCTTAATAACCTCACTACTCAGGTAATGAAATGTAGCAGGTCTGTCAAAGACTGCCAATAGCCTTGAGTCTTTGTGTAGAAAGCTCCATTCAACAAGCCTGCAGTCCAGCCAACAATTTATTACTTTAACCTTGAGTTCAGTGCATGATAATAACCTCCCTCCCGTGTACTAAAATCCTCCTCTGTAATCTCAAACTCTTCATTTTTCATGTAGTGTTGAATATCAACATTTGGTTTTCAGTTATAGTAAGAAATTATTGATCCCTGGAGGGAAATTGAGCAGCTGTTCCATAATAAGATGATAGACCTTACAAACATTAGATATGCTTGAACATTGCCCCTTAAATGACTTTATGGATAATAAATTTAATTAGGCTAGTTTTTTATGCTTTGTTATGCTTTCACACACACACACACACACAAAATATGCTTATGACTTTCATTCAACAAGTACACAATAAAGTGCTAAACGTTGACAGTAAAGACATTTATGATGTCACAAAAAATAATATCTCAAATCAATGCAATTCTTTCTATTCATCCAAGAATCCTGAAAAAAATGTACCATGGTTTCCCCAAAAAATATCAAAGGGATACAAATTTTGTCATTAATCACTTAGCTCCATGACGTTCCAAACCTGTAAAAGCTTTGTTCATCTTCAGAACCCTTTAAGCAGCATAACTGTTTTTAACATTGATAATAATAAGAAATATTTCTAGATCACCAAATAAGCGTAAGTGTTTTCTGAAGGATCATTTGACACTGGAGGCTGGAGTAATGGCTGCTAAAAATTCAGCTTTACCATCAAAGGAATAAATAAGTTATACATATATATATATATATATATATATATATATATATATATATATATATATATATATATATATATATATATATATATATATATATATATATATATATATATATATATATATATATATATATATATATATATATATATATATATATATATATATATATATATATATATTCAAATATAATTTTTTTATTTCAAGTTTATTATTTAGTTATTTTAACTTGGTGAGCATAGGTGTCTTCTTTGAAAAACATGAACAAAATCATGCAATCCTAAACATTAACACTGAAGTGTAATCGTATATTTGCTAGTTTATTTTATTTTTAATGTGTCGTTATATTTTTGTTGTACACAGTTACGTTGTACACAACTATATGGCACTTTGCAAGACTGTAATAATATAGGATATTTAGGGTAAATGTGCTCTGTGGTAGTTACGGCCTGCTATTTTGAGAATCTTGAGAATAGGCCCGTTGTCCTCGACAGCTCATTAGTCAAAGGAAACATATGGAGACTATAGGCTTTCTTTGACTAATGAGCTGTTGAAGACAACAGGCCTATTCTGACCCCATCCAGAATACTGCAAGGTGTTTCATCCTGCTGACACATTTAGTTCTAACTAAAGTAATACCTATTGCTCACATAACTACGGTAATAAAAAGTGATTCTGCTTTGAGTGAGTATAGGCTTTCTGTTTAATAACCAAAGCAACGTTTAGACTAAGATTTCAAATCGAATGCATTTGTTTCCATGCAGATTATGTTTTACAGCCCATGACAGTGGAATAATCTGTGGGTTTAGGAATATATGTTTCAGTTATAGTTATGTTTTATTCCAACCCATTAG
This sequence comes from Carassius gibelio, assembly GCF_023724105.1. NCBI lineage: Eukaryota > Metazoa > Chordata > Actinopteri > Cypriniformes > Cyprinidae > Carassius > Carassius gibelio. Next base: position 16,654,813 of record NC_068378.1, on the reverse strand, counting down.
TATAATTTGAATTAAAGTTGTTCAGTAGTTCTGTGTTGGCTGAGGGACTTTAGTAGATGCTATGCAATATCTACAACCCTCAGCATGCTGTAAACATGGGCGCCCTCTAGAGAAAAATTGAGTAGAACAGGCAGCAATAGAGAAGTGCACAGTCATCCAAGATGATCCGCCTGTGGGAACCAGTCACTGTATAGCACTAGACTAAATTCAGTCATTCTGGTAACCTGATCATACACAGGGTTTAAAGAGAATGCAGCTCAGGTTGAAGGATTCTCACAATATAAAGCAGACCAATGTAGCTCTGTTTGTCTGTCATCTCTCTCCAAAGTCTCAGCAAACATTTCCCATCATACTCATCTTACAGGGCTCGGTTAAGGACTAAAAGCCTTGAAACACAACCCCTATAAACAATGGCTAATTCTGTTACTGCTCATTTGCTCTCCATTACAGTCAGAATGTGAGATGAGCTCTTATTTTTCTGCAGTTCTCAAATTTAGGCCATGGGGATATCTTGTTTTTGATTTATTGAATTAAATTCAATGGCTCTAGTTTGGTTCCCTAGAAATAACTGTGATCTCATGCCACCCTGCCTTAAGTTAATAAAAAGTTCTGAAGTAGAGATGATTTTATGTGCATAATTTATTATAATATAATTATTATATGCCCTCTTATATTGTTGTAAAAAAGATTGGGGTCAGTAAAAACAAAAACAAAAATAATAATAATAATAACACTTTTATTTAGGAATCCTTAAATGTATCAAAAGTGAGTGTAAAAAACATATTTACATTTCAAATTCATTTGGTTCTGGCGAACTTTCAATAAGGCAATAAATGGTGAATGAAAAAATGAAAATAGTTAAGCAGCAAAATTATTTTCAACTTTGAAACTAGAGAATAAATAAAATAAAAATATAATTTGAAAATACAAATATTTTGAAAATGAAAACATATCTTTTATTGAAAACTAACTAAAACATTATAAAACTAAATGTTTATTTAGCACCAGAAGAAGAATGAAGTAATGGCTCACAGGAATAAATACAATTCTGAAATATATATAAAGTCAGACCATTCTGTTTTTACTTCAAATTATACAGTCTAATTTTGATTAAAAAGTATTTATGCTGATTGTATGCTGCATCTTTGTTTGGATCATGATTAAAATCGAGTGCTTTCCTCTTTTAAAATGGAAAGAGCACAGACAAAGCCTACGTTTGTTCACATTAAGATATTTATTTTATTTGATTTACTTAAACTTGTCTGATTTGGGGTTTGCTTTAAAAGTTTAGTTTCGTTATATTTCAATTTCACAAATAAACTTGCAGCAATAGCCTAATAAAACAATCTTTTCATTTATTGTATGTCTTCAATCTCATGAAATCCGACCGTGAATTGAATCGAATTGTAAGTTGAGTGAATCATTACATCCTTTTCCTGCATCCTTAATTTCTTTTTTAGGACTGATAGTTTTGTAAGACATATCACTCTAACCAAGAGTCTTTATTGACATCACTCTCCAGTAAGTAATTATTTTTGGTAAAAAACAAAAACAAAAGGCACAAACAACAGTATAGGCAATGGGTTTGATTGATTTATCATACTGTACAACCACAGTATAAGTCATTATAATCAGTAATTATCCCCCACTGGATGCAACAAATTCCTCATTTGTAATGGGTTTTATTGGTTTTGTTTTATTGGTTTTGATGCCAGGAGATGGCATCACTGTATGCTAAAGTCAAACTGAAATCAAAATTGACCATATTTACTGTTTGCCTAAATTGATCTTTTTGTGGTGAACAATTCATCAATGCAAATCAATCCACACCACAAAATTAGCTGGCTTCGTAATCTTGAATCAAATTCAGAAAATGCCCCTCCCCTCTGCATTGGAGGACCTTCCTTGATAAAGTAGGTTTGACAATTTGGGTGTCTGCTTAGCATCTGTAAACACCCCCTCCAACTGACAGGCTGCCTGTGTGTTTGCGAGCATTGACAACGCACGAAAGGATAGATGGCGAGGAGGTGCATTTTTGGTTGTGGTACTCACGAAACACTTTTCCCATTACCTAAAATTCCATTGTTACAGAATTCCAGATGGCTCGAATTTTTACATTTCGAGGAAGGAGGGATAACAGAAAGGTCACAGATGTGCTTAAAGCACTTCACGCGTGAATGCTTAAAAAATTGGACAGAACACAAAATGGGGTTTGTGAGATATCTGTCATTAACAGATAACACGGTCCTGTCAGTTTACTGGTAAGTGGAACTAGCTACAACAAAACTCTTGAGACGTTGAACATCATTCAGGGCTGCCAACATAACTTTTCTAGATCCAATCAGGTGCTAGTTGGAAAATAAAGCCATGCCCACAATTTTTCCTCAATTAGTATTCCGTTTCTCTCGGAAACACGTCACAACACTGGAGAAAAGTCTTTGCAACTTCCGGTTCATGTGGACCTTAAGGGGGGTAACATTTCCATCACACGCTTGAGGTATTCAGCCAATCACAACGCCAATAATTTGTTTTTTAAAACTTAAACCTCAAACACATTGCATTACACTAAATACACAACATAATGTTATTTTTAGCAACGTCAAATGACCCCTTTAAAAAAAAATTTGTCCACATAGCAGTCAGGTTAGGGATATGTCAACAGAAGGTCAGACTGAATTTGCCAGACCCTGTTTAACAAGATAATGCAAAGTAGAATGACTCAGATCTTGACATTGGCTCATAAATAAATATGAGGAGTATTGAGAATCTCTCAATGACCGCCTTGGTGTTTAGGCACGATGTGTGAAGTCACTTATGAGGTATGTGAGGTGTGAAGTGCTGCAGGTAATCATAATGCTCTGAGAGAGAATTGAACAAGTTATTCACTTTAGCTTCATCTACGAAAGATACCTTTGCTTTTCCTACTGTGGTTAATTGCTCTTTGGTCATATAGTTGTCAATGGTCTCTTCATCTAGTTCATGTTCTTATTCAGAAAGTCTTGACATTCTTGTTGATCTAGTTGTTCCAGTGTCTTTCTTAACTCCACTGTCCTCTGTCATCTGTCTCCCACTGTCAGCCAGTTCGACACGCTTGAGTTGCTTCTTTAAAATACCAGTTGATTGATCAGTCAAAACATTGTAGATTAACTAAGTATAGAAATCTGTTTTGGATTTACTGGAACTTTTAGATTGAAATGGATGTGGTTAGATACAGCAGTAGTACCTTTCCAGCTGTCATGAGGGTCATGGAGGCTTGTTTGGCTGATACCCAAATTCATAATCATTAAGATGCTTGTTGTCACCAACTTTCTGAAGCCTCCATACGGTCTCAAATTGGGTCCAGTCAGGTTTGAATGACCATATAATAAAGTACAGTAAAAACATCTCAAGACTTGCCAGCTTTCTTTAATGCTAGTGACTTATTATAACAACTGTAAATGTTAAGCAGTTACAGATAACGTATATATACTATTTTGTTCTAAAAATAATGGCACTTGCTGGTCTTTATGTTTTTTTCTTATACAAAGACAAACATTCAAACATTGTCCAAGCCGAAATAAGTTTTGAGGCTACTATATACACTATGGATGGATAAAAAAGCCATACAAAAAGAAAACTGTGCAGATGGATTCAAACACGTCATACTGTATGTAAAAACAGCCTCTTACATGATGTAGATATACAGTGCACCCACACATGGATGCTTAGATGTGCATGTATTTGGCAGGCCCTGTGCTTTCATTTGTAGCTCTTTGCCGGATGGTGGTGCTGAGCCATCTAACACTTTCCCTAACCCAAACCTTACCATAGTGTGCATTCAGAGCAGTGGCAATCCATTACTTAAGACTGGTGATCTATTTATTATTTCTTATCGTTATTATCTCTGTGTCTGTGACAAGAATTCAGACCCAAGTTCTTGTTTTTTTATTTTTTATACTTTTTTTTATTTTATTGCAGTTACTCTGTGTTGCTTAGGCATTAATGCAGTGAGTGCAATTCTGTGGACTTCACACAGGTTCCCATGGGCTTTAGCTGTTGCCAATAAATGCACTGCCTGCTCTATAAAAACCAATTAAAATAATTACATTGACTCCCATTCAGGCAGAAAATGTGCCCTTTTAACACTTATTACTGGTATCACACACACACACACACTTATGTGTATACATATACATACTTGTTTTTAACTAAAACAGTTATGCAGATTATATATCAAATTAACCTTTCCAGTTGTCTTAAAGAAAATGATGTTCCTATGAAAGAATATGAATTTGCATGTATGCTGGATGGGAGGAGATGTGAAAATAGTCCCTCTGACCAGCAGGGGCGAAGCTTGTGCTGGTGTGTGATTGCATGTGTGTGTTCCTCTGTGTATGTATATGTTGAAATGCTTAACACTGCTCTCAAGAAGCTGTAAGTAGGTCAGAACCAGAGAAGAGTTTCTCTTTTCACTGCCACCAAGGCCCAAAGAAGCATTCATCACAAAAACATCACTAACCCTATTCTGCAGTTTTATTAAATACAAAACTATGCACTCAAATCCACCAACATGATTTCACTTAGTGTCCAGGGTGACAGAACGGTCGGCTGACTGTCAGAACAAACACAGAATCTCTGACTGTTTGATCACCCTGGAGACTCCAGGACATCAGTTTGGAAAAAAGCTTGCAAAGAATGAAAGGGTCTGTAAAGATGGTGAGCTATAAGAGTCCATTTTAAGATTCTTTTAACTGAATGTGTTTTATTTTTACGCTAATTTGTCACAGATATATTCATCTCACACACACACACACACACACACACACACACACACACACACACACACACACACACACACACACAGAGACACATACAGCTGAGAAGCACTATAAAGTGTTTTAGAAATCTTTCACAGCTGCATTACCCAGTTTCTTTAATCTAAGAGCTCCCCCTGCAGTCAACATACTCTATTGTACAAAAATGAGAACCTCGTAGACCATTGTTTGTCTTAATAAAAATGAAATCCCTTTCGTTCTCACATATACTATGTATATTTCTTATTACTAATAATGTTTATGCATTATTCTGGGTATGACAATTCACCCTAATACGATGCATGAAATATCTTTCCATTTTTATATACCTCTACTGGTATCAAACATGTTTTGTGCATAGAAAGGCAATTCATTATTGAGTGCATTTTCATTTGAAGAAATTTGTAATTGCAGCAATTTCATCGCCAGCCACAAATAATTGGTGGTAATAAAGATATTAAGGATGAGTCATACCTCTGTGACAGGGCGTGTATGTGTTTATTTTTGGAGCGTTGTGCTAAAAATACAGTGGGTTATAACTGGCTGTCGCACAGGGAGATGGTTGGACTGTTATTGCTCAGAGGAAGCCTGGAGTCTATGGTCTCCTGAGTTGTCATGGAGACCATTGTATTTTGCCTCTCCCGTGATTGGTGCTGCTGTGTTGAGCAAGTATATGCTATTTCTGTCTTTTTCAGCACCTTCAGTCTGCTGTCTTTCTCTGCCTCCTCACTCAGACACAAGTGTTCTTGGTTCGCTCGTATTGTTATCTTTTCCCATTTCATGAATCCTTTTAATGACAGTTAGCCCACTGACCATCTTTCCATGCATCTCACTATTGATCTCTTGATTAATTGGTGCTGTGATCTCTTGTAAGCTTCTGTACTTGTTGTCCGCAAACAAAGGGAGGAAGACCGTCAGTGAACTGAGAACCCAATCAAGTCATGCGTCGCTGTGGTCTAGTTTTATCTTTCAATCGTGGATCCTGATCATCCAACATCATCTAAGTGCCCCTGTGGCAGTGTTTTCTCATGAGCAAAAAGTTACAAAATCTCAAATGACAGTGGTCTCATGTGTCTGAATGTGTTGCCTTGCAACCCCCCAATGTCTCAGGGCTGGTCTGTCAATATGCTTTGTTTACATTGGCAGTGGAGCTTAAACAGTTCATCCTCTCAGCTATAAGCTAAAATTTTTATCATATTGCCTTCATACATATTTATTCTTAAAAAATTTACACTTGTGTTGTATTAACTAAATATCTGTAGTTTCTTGAAATGAGTGAGTGACACTAGAATAAAATTGTCTTACTGCAACTCCTGAAAAAATCTATTATTTACAAGATTTTTATTATTATTTATTTTCTAAATGTTCAGTCATATGCAGCTCAGTTGTTAGTCCTAAAACCTAAAGAAAATTAGCCTCGGTTTCCCTTGGGAATTACGAATGTTTTTTTTTTTTTTTTTTTTTGATTAGCAGTTTTTGAATAAAGTAAGGATTGTGGTAAGATACATTTACTCATAAATTACTAATGCCGTAAACATGAACATAAGCCCAGGATCGTCAGCTAAGGATGTCCATTTATGTGCTTTGCAAATCATTTTTTTCTGTTTAATTTTTGTTGCAAAACAATAAATATAATTTATTTTATTTTTTTTAAACATTTTGTAAAACAGGTTCAAGTTGGTCACATTGGTTCACTGCCTTGACAAATAGAAAGCTGTTTGATTTAAAAGTGACTTCTTTGTAAGCTGTGCTTTGATACATCACACTATTGACAATAGACAGTGGACCTTTTTTGTCAGTGAATTTTCACCAGAATGTCACTGTGACCACACCTTAAAGGGGTCATATGATGTTGCATTTGACTGTGTGCATTTGTGATCGGAGAAATGACAAACATCAAGCGCTACTCTACACTGCTCAAAACTCGCGTTTGAATCATCAGCGGCAAATCCTTTACATGTGTAAACATATACAGACTGTGAGTCAGAACAGCTGGCATTGTAGTCTTCTCTCCCAGAATCAGGAAATAGTCCTCTATAAAATACTTTGCTCACATAGGAATATTTTGGTTGAACTGTTTTGGAACAGTGTTATAAATACAACTTAACCACTGATTTCTAGTTGTGTCCTCTTTTGGAAGGCCAAACAAAGTATTTTCGCTTTCACAGCGAAACAGCGTCTCCTCAACATGGTGCAGGTGGCAACAGCAAGAATCAAAGATACACCTTCTTTCTTTGCATTTGGGCGTCGTCATGCAAATCTTCCCACTTTGTTACATAGACATGTTGGGGCATGTTTAAACGAGACGTTTTAAGAGAGCGTGGATGAGTCTGAACTTTTATTAAGAACATCTCTTTGGGTTTGAGACTTTAGTCTTTGCAGCTGTATGGATCTTATCTATTCAAGAACAGCTTGTAACACTCCAAAGAGAAAGGAAAACCTGAAATCACATAATATGAACCCTCTAAGTCTTGAAAAAGCAAGAAATGCTTTAAATCACAAAGATGCAGATCAGTGTGCAACATATACTTAAACCAGTTTTTCTTTGAGTGTTATCAAAACTTCAGTGAGAGTTTGATTTCAGTGCATGCCATGCTTGTGGTTTTTACCATTGAGCACATTGTTATCTGATGCTACATGGAAAACGAGGCATCAGTCATTTGTTTATTTGGTTCAGCTTTTTTTCCAGTTTGCTGAAATAAATAAATCAGTCAATCTTTTTGTAAGACAGCTCCATAGGTGAAGAGTTTTGTGTCCAGTGGTGTCAGGGACAGTGTGTGCTCCCACTTTTGTGCTGTTTTACTGATAGTGCTTATCATTTTTATACAGTAGCTTGTGTCTTAGATGATTCCTGGGCATCTCAAAAAGACCAAAGTTGTACAGTAGTGCAAGAAAGTTATATGGAATCCCTTACAGAAAGATAGTGTTCAGACAGACATGGCTGCATTGTTGTGAGTTCACATTAAATTCGCATACATTTGCTGCACATGAACTCCGAGTTTGCCACAAATAATTTGACATGAAGGAATTCCAGTTAGTGAAATTTAAAGACAACATTTACAATATCAGAATACCCTAAGAAACTGAAATTGCATTGATGGAAATATGCGGAGAATATGGAGTCAAAAATATTTTTCTTTTAAAAATATTATATTTCTTGCCGACCATGAAACTGTAGATTGCATTTTTTTATTATGTATTTTTGTCACAAATTAAAATTTAGCTTTTAAATTTTTTTTTATCAAGTTTTCCCTTATATAAATATATTCAATTGAAGAAATAACTATTATTGAAGAAATAACTGTATAAAGTAATCTCATGTACACTAAAATTCCATTTTAGTTTAAATTCTTTTACATTTGACACAATGTCCTCCAAAGTCTTAGTTTTAGAATAATTTTATGTGTTCTTGGCATCACCAAAACTACACAACTGCTGATCTTTCCTAGCAGTCCCTTTGTGCCTTGGCAGACTTTGCAACCACAAACAAACAACAATCAGGGTCTCATGAAAGAGATTTTAACGGATTGGACATAGAGATCAACCCATGCCCAAGTGAGAGATTGAATGTTGAATGAGGAAAAAGCGACTGTTTTTCATTGCAGCAGCCCCAATGGATCCTAAGAACCCGATGTGACCCCATACCGCAGCCCATGTGCGCGAGCGTATGCGCCTGAGAGCCTGTGGACGGACGCGCCAGAAACAGGAGGACACTAGGACCTGGTGAAGTGAGGAAGGTTGCCTGCCCGCCTGCATCCCTGTCTCCTCTCCTTTCTGCTCTGCAGTGTCTCCTGTGCGCGTGTGAGGGAAAGCACATGTTTGTGTGTGTGTGTTTGTATGGATGTGTGTGTGACAGAAAAGGGGCGAGAGCAGGTTTCGTACGGCACCGCCCGAAGAGACAGTGCTATTTGTTATCTTTCTGTCTTCTCGGCAGCGTGAACATCAGCCTGACCACCTGGACCAGCCGCCTGCCTGAAGCATCGCTGACGGGGGAGGGGGCGATATCTCTTTTTCCGTGTTTGTGTGAACGTGTGTGTGTGTGTGTGTGTACATGCGTGTGGGCGGGTGAAAGGGTGAGGGGCGGAGAGATGAAAGGGCCAGGTGAGGAGGGGTATTGGGTACCTCTCTCTCTCTGGCTTTCTCTCTCTCCCCCCTCTTTTTTTATCCCTCTCTCACTGTCGCGCGACACTAACCCTGGAAGCTGAAGAGGAGATCCTCGATGCTGGACCTCTCCACTACAGGTACGATCTCCTCACCTATATTTCATGGAGCAATGGTTTCTTAAAGTCCATACCTCACACGGACGCCTGTTTAAACTTGTGTATCCTGGATGACATGCATATGTTGTAGTATTTCCAGATGGACGAGTGGGAAATGGTTTTCAAGATTTCGTCTTGCAGTTAAACGTTTCTCAGGTCTTGCTTTGTTGGCTCCATCACCAGGCAGTGACATGAGAAATAGCTGTTTGTATCTTTTCTTAGCAATCTAAACCAGAGGTGTATGGCAAGCCGGTTTAGCTTAAAATAGTCCAAGCATTACTCGTCATAATTGCATTTTTACTAGTAACAATTCAGTTAGAGAGCTCTACAATTACATTCTTACTAGCCAGTTAGAGAAGTCTCTAAATCTATTTTTACTAGTTACAATTACAGAGCTCTTTAATGTAATTTTTACTAGTAACAATTGAATTAAAATGCAATTACAAAGCTGTCTAATTAAATTCGTACTTGTAAAAAATCTAGTTACAGAGTTCGACAATTGTATTCTTACTAGTAAAAACTTGTAGTCATTAGATGCGAAACCGATTTGTTACTACACCCATTTCCCTTTCCAAATCCTGCCTTTGGTGATACACTTCAAAATAAAAGCCCCATAAGCATGAACTGATATTACTTTCATTGTGTCAGAATGACCATAAGAGTGAGATAACAGTTAAAAGGTTTTGTTTCAATATTTAATCACTTAATTAATTCACACCTTTATGTTAGTATTACTAGTATTATTATAATTTTTCTTTCTTTATTTCAGACCCTTAGGTCCATAACACAAAAATGAAAATAAAGAGTATAGATTTGAAAGTACTTTACCAGAAAAATATTATCTAATTTTGGTGTTTATTATGCACTGGAACATGCATGCAGAATTTGAACTATATATATAGGCCAATTAATAGGTTACTTGTCATTCTTGACAAAATTAAGTGTCTAAAATTTCTTTATTTCTTTCTTTCTTTCTTTCTCTCTCTTTTTTGATCAGAAATTAGGCAAAATAAAAATTAATTGTGACATTTTTTATTATTATTACTTTTTGATAAGCTTAAAGGATAAGTTCACTTTCAAATTAAAATTTCCTGATAATTTACTCACCCCCTTTTCATCCAAGATGTTTATGCCTTTCTTTCTTTAGTCGAAAAAGAAATTAAGGTTTTATTTTATTTATTTGAATTTTAAGGATTATTCTCCTTATAGTGGACTTCAAAGCTACCAAAGGGTTGAAGGTCGAAATTACAGTTTTAGTGCAGCTTCAAAGGGCTCTAACCGATTCCAGACAAGGAAGGGTCTTATCTAGTGAAACAATTGAGAATTTTCCCCAAAAAATAAATGTATATGCTTTATAAACAGAAATGCTTGCCTTGCACTACTCTGTTATGTGCGTCCACAACTTCACATAATATTTAATCATGTTGAAAAAGTCATGTGTGACAAAGGTGGAAGTATTACTTAAAGGGATAATCCATCCAAACAGAATTTTGTCATTATTCACTTACCCCCATGTCGTTCCAAACCCGTAAAAGCTTTGTTTGTCTTCAGAACACATATTAAGATATTTTGGATGAAAAACCGGTAGGCTTGAGACTGTCCCATAGACTGCCAAATAAACAACAGTGTTAAGGTCCAGGAAAGTATGAAAAGCATCATCAGAATAGTCCTGTGCTGAGCTGTACTCAGATGATATATGCTCTTCTTTATCAGCCGTGCCACAAGGATACGTTTTTAACGTGTACTTATGCTTTGGTTTGAAAGGAAATAACGCATTCTGTGTACAGCTCAGATTTGCCAAAATGGTGCTACGCTGATTTGGAGATACACAGAAAAGAGGAATTGTTAAATAAATTGTTATTTTTGTTTTCTTTGTGTACAAAAAGTATTGTTGACACTTCATAATGTTACGGTTGAATCACTGATGGCAGATGGACTATTCTGGCGTTGCTTTTCATACTTTCCTGGACCTTAACACTGTTTTTTTTTGGCAGTCTGTGGGACAGTCTCAAGCCTACCGGTTTTCATCCAAAATATCTTAAATATGTTCCAAAGACCAACAAAGCTTTTACGGGTTTAGAATGACATTGGGGTAAGCGATTAATGACAAAATTAAAATTTTTGGGTGGAGTAACCCTTTAACTATGTCATATGTTATTAATATAAAAAAATAAATACTCATAAAGGGATATTTTTGCCCCATAACTTGAATTATAGTGGTATTCTCTGTGCATTCTAATAGGCTTCATCATGCAGTTAATTCTTCTGGTAATAGTACTGGACCCATCCTCAGCATTATTGAGTGAATGGATAATGCAAATAAACCCTTGAAAAGCCTAGCAAAAACAGGTATTTTACAACCAATAATTAAATATGCATGTTGCTGATTATACATTTATATGCATGTTTTCTGTGCAAATGGGAATTCCACAGCTCTACAGCTACATTCTTACTAGGGGTGTAAGAAAATATTGATACACGTGAGTATCACGGTATCATGTTTTTGCCGATACTGTATCAATTTTCAAAAACGGAATATCGCTTTTCAAGATTCATGGCAGATTAGTTTTGAGTTTATTTCCCGACCACTAGATGACTTCATCTCTGAACAAATCCTGAATGACAGGAAATACTAGCATTAGAGCATGCCACTAATGTTAGCGTTAATGTAGTTTGCTGCTAGTAATGGAGGGTGAAAGAATTGTCCCAATTCCTGTTTCAGTGTACCAAGCTGAAGTGTGCCGTCATTTGAGCGTTTGTGGTAACGTCCACTGCGGGACTGTGGCGCCGCCTTGGTTCCACCGCTTGCTGTGACCCGTGTGAAGAGGGGCTCATGCGGGGCGCAACAGGCAGAAGGGTCACCCCGTGGCTGCATCTTTCCCTCATTGTGCAGTTGGTGTGGTGCTCGCGTCACGGTTTTGGAACATAAATACAAACTGAAAAACCTGTGAAATCCAAGTGGGAAGGATCAGCATCTGTATTTATTTGATTGTTTTACATTTGTTTTGTTTTCTTTAAGAATCCTATATTTTTCATTGATATTAATTATGCAGATGCAATTCTTTTGTTCAGATCAAAATGTTATGACATTGTATGTCACAATTGTAAACTTAAAATGTGAACCTTTACAGCAGGGTCTAAAAATATATATGGTATTATACATTTAACTAGAGGATGCTGCAAGCACTTTAATTTCCCACCTTACGCATACTGCACAAAAAGTGGTTCAGTAACGTTGAATGTTACAGGGACTGATTATTGCAAATGCACATCCCACTGTGAAAGTGAAAATGTGAAATTCGTGACATTTGGCAAGTGGTGGTGTGTTCTTAATGACAGCTTTCCTTACAATATATACTATTCCTAAAATAAGAAATATCCCAGTATATCGCCCTTGCTTACAGTATCGTAATGTATTGCAACATATCGTATTGGAACCCCTGTATCGTGATACGTGTCGTATCACCAAATTTTTTGCAATACACAGCCCTTATTCTTACTACTAAGAATTACAGTTAGAGAGCTCTTTAATGCAATTTATTCTAGTAACAATTTAATTGGAGAGCTCTCTTACTGAATAAGCTAAAACGACTTGCCATAGAGGTGGCCTTGAATAAAGGTGTTGACATACATGACATATGTGTAATGTAGCACTGAAACAGCTCACCTCTGGGGATTATGGGAAGTGTTTGGAAGCAGACAATGAACTCGGGGCTCATTGGTGTGATAGTGGATTATTTAAGTGATGACAGCAGACATCATGTTTATAAGTGTGGGCTATTAGTTGTAAAGTGCCAGCACTGGTCACCCTGAGGGAGGAAAAGTATGGCAAGCCGTTTTAGCATAAAATATTCCAAGTGTTATGTCATAATTACATTTTTATTAGTAACAATTCAGTCAGAGAGCTCTACAATTACATTCTTATTAGTAACAATGCCAATTAGAGAGGTCACTAATTCAGTTCTTACTCGTAAAAATTATGATTAGAGAGCTCTCTAATTTAGTGTTTACTAATAACAATTCTAATTAGAGAGCTCTTTAATTTAATTCTTACTAGTAAGAAAAAAAATGCAGAGCTCCATAATTAAATTGTTACTAGTAAAAAAAATAAAATAAAAACAGCACATTTAAGATACATTTAATTGTAGATCTCAGTAATGTAATTAAAGAGCTCTGTAATTCAGTTCTTTTTTATAATTGAATTGGAGAACTCTCTATACAAGAAATTACTAGTAAAACCTAAATTAGAGAGGTCTCTAATAAAATTTTTACTAGCAAGAATGCAATTGCAGAGCTCTCTTATTCAATTATAGAGCTCTCTAATTAAATTGTTACTAGTAAGATTTGAATTAAAAAAAAACTATTAAATGAATTGTTACTAGAAAGAATTGCATTGTAGAGCACTCTTTTCAGCTCGACCTCATTATGATAGTTGTGCCTCATGCATATTCATAAAACGGGTGACTGTCTGTTCCGATAGTCCTGTGGGCAGTCCGTTGATAAAGCCGTTGCATCACGGGTATCCTGAGTTTGAGTCTTGTTGTGGACCCTTCCGATCCCGCACCCCCCCCCCCCAATTCATTTACACTGTTCTATCAGAATATAGACAAAAAACGCAAAAATACATCTTAAAAAAAGAAAATGCTCAGTCAAGCAGCTTTCAATGATGAATAGCAGCACTGAGGCTGATCTATTAAGTATTATTATTATTATTTAGTATTATTATATTGATTGAAATCATTATAAAATAATTATGCTTTACAGAGAAGAAATATAGGTAGTCTATGTAGCTACTGAAAATTATTTTTTAAAGGTGAATTCACATTTGCAAAGAAAACATTAAATTACTGCATGATGAAGTCTATTAGAATGCATTGAGAATGGCACTGTAATTAAATAAGTTATGAGGGCAAAAATATCCCTGTATGCATATTTGTTTTTACATTTATAACATCTGATAGAGTTCAGTAATGTCAAGAGTGCTGTTTTGACGAATATCAGCACACGTGAATGATCGTGAGAGAAGAGGTCTTGACTGTGGATCTGTCTCTGGGGCTCATCTAGGTGTCCTGGTCTCCGCTGATATTAAGGGTTGTAGAGGTCCTCAGGTGCTGATCCACCATCTGGGCTGGATACGTACTGGATACAGGTGACTGCCGTGACCTTCTGATCTGGATACAGACTGGATCTGGTGGTTACGCTGACCTCAGAATAAGAGAGAAATGATGTAGCAAGTACATTGTGTTTAATAGGAAGTGTTCCCGGTTCTGGTTTTCCTAATTAATGCAGCATAAAAATCCTTTAACGAATTTGAATATTAGAAATGTGTTAGTGTGTTATGTGTAAGCCAGGTTAAACTGACAAGAGTGTGTCTGCCTCCTGAACAATGTTAGCTAGGTTATTGCAGAATTTGGGAGCTAAGTAGGAAAAGGAACTGCTGCCCGCAGTTGATTTTGATATTCTAGGTATTATCAAATTGAAAAAATAAAGTAAAATTCTCTTTTACTTGCCCCTTCACAAAATCCACTTGTCCCGGACAAGCAGACAAGCATTAATGTCAAGCCCTGATAACTATTATTAATTATATATTAATTATTTTATAATTATATTTAATGGGTCACACTATATGCAGTGTTAGGACCAAACCAAATCTCCAGGTTCTCATATGAGAACCAGACTGAAAAAGTGCACCCGTCTATAATCATAATTGTTACTAGTAAGAACTGAATTAGAGAGCTCTCTAACTCTCTAATTCAGTTCTTACTAGTAAGAATGCAATTGTAGAGCTCTCTTATTGTAATTATAGATTTAGAGAGCTCTCTAATTTGCATTGTTACTAGTCAGAATTAAATTGTAGAGCTCTAACTGAATTGTTACTAGTAAAAATGCAATTACGATGAGTAACGCTTGGAATAGTTTAAGCTAAAATGGCTTGCCATAGAAAGGAGAAGAAGAAAAAGAAAGGGGGGGGGGCACAAGGTTTTTGAACAACAGAGCTAGTTTTCATTGCAGTAAATACTGAGTCATGTGCATATTACAGGGTCATATGTTTCTCAGTTGGCAGCCCCTGAGATTGTTAGTTGCCTGCAGATTCTTGTCTCACAAACTGCAGGAGGGTTCACAGAAAGTCGACCACTCTTAAATGCATTAAATGCAACTTCATCTTGGCCCTACAGATGCATTAAATAACATTAATGCTAATCGAATCATTTCCTATAGAAAGCACAGGTTGTTATTTAAATCCTAAATTCTCCAACAACCAAACACACAAATAAAACCCACTGAACAAACACTAAACTGTGTGTTTCTCATCCTTTGCATGAGCATTAAAATAATCACTAGCTGATGTTTACAAACTTGCAAAACTAGAAATGTTTTTTCATGTTTATTATTTACAGTACGTAAGCCATGACTGAAACCCCTATGTATTTTTATTTGGTTAGGCCTACTATAGACAGTGGGATTGTATATTGGCTTCATCTAGAATGTTCACTACAATTCAAAGTTTGGGTTGGTAATGTTTTTATGTTGGTAAAGTAACCATAAAAGCATTTGTAATGTTACTGAATATCTCTATTAAACAACTTCTATTCATCAAAGATTCTGGGAAATAATTATACTTTCCACAAAAATATTAAGCAGAACAACAGTTCTCAAAATTTATAAAAATAAGAATTGTTTCTTCAACATTTCATTTTTATGTATTTAGCAGATGCTTTTATCCAAATAAGCAACTTACAGTGCATTAAGGCTATACATTTTTACCTGTACTTGTGTTCCCTGGGAATCAAACCCACAATCTTTTGCACTGCTAATGCAATGCTCTACCACTGAGCCACAGGAACAGCAGATACAGCTTTTAACAGCATATTATATGAATAATTTGCATATTCGGGTCAACTATCTAACTTTATAATTGTTCGCTTGCTCAGAAAGACAAACAGGATGCTTAATGTGTCTTTCAAAGAAAAGTGATTAGCTTTCTGTCATGGAGAGTACTCAAACTTGCTGTAGCTCAGTTATAACTGTGCATATAAATGTATTTTGTGAATGAGCTTTTTGTATACTTTTCTGCACATTTAACGGTGGCAGAAATATTTTAACCACAAATTACACACTTTACCTTCAAGGATACAACGTCCTCTGTTCACTTTTAACTAAAAACCTAGTTATGTAAACATCACAGGTTATTTTCCAGGAGGTTATCTGGAAAGGTATTGAGTCCACCAATCACTTGTGTCATTGGGCCTCTTCATCTCAGATCAAAAAGTTGTTGTTGTTGTTGTTGTTTCATTCTTTTTATGCCTTTTGTTAAAGTATTATTTTTATCTTGTTGAAGTATGTCCAAAACGTTTTTTAATGCTAACTTATTTAAAATTAAAATTAAAACTCTAAAGCACCCAAACCTTATGATGAAGATGATGAGGGCTTAAAGTTATCACTATTATCATCACAAACAAGCTCATCATAGTCATGTGGATAATCATGCCACTGAAGCTCCAAACTGCTTTTTGTCTAGCCAAACCACAGTTGTGATACCTTCCAGGTACAGAACAGCCCCTTCCCTTTACTATTACAATCAGTTAACCATGTGATCGTTGTGGTCTCAAGCCTTGGGCAGAAAACAGAGTCTCTGTGCTCACAGAGATGTCCTAAAAACAGTTTATAGCTGAATTAGAGATGCTTTTGAGCTCTTGTTACAACACTGACCACACTGTGTCACAAGGGAGAGTGTGTGTCCTCAGAGAAAAACTGGATGGATTGATGCCGTGGAGAAACAAGCTGGTCCAGTGTTTTTACAGTAAAATATGATTTAGTAAAATTGAGAAATGATGCATGTGAGGTTGTGTGCAAGGTGAGGTTATGACCATAAACACAGATCACATGATTGCCAACTAATTTTGAAGGGTGTTTCATGCTCAAACTCTATGTTTGTGTGAATTTAGGGCTGTTAAATTTGATTCCAATCACATTTTGATTATATTTGATTTGATTCCAATTCATTTGAGCATATATTTTAGTTATAATATCCATTTTACCTATATATATATGAATGATAGTAACTTGCAAGGACAACTTATTGTACATTTAGTAATTGCTCTAATGGAATCAGTAAGTTAATTTAGTGAAGGATTCATCAGTCTGCTTCAAACAGTAACTCCTAACTGTTAATTTTTTTTAATGATTTATTAAAAAGACCAGTTAATGAGAATTGTTTCTTTAAGAATTAGACGAGAGTCATTTGTTTTTAAACTGGATTGTTATTACTTGCAGCCCGTGAAATCATCTCAATTGAAACACAGATCCTTTTTATCTTACCACATTCAACTCGGACTACAACTTTGGGTAAAATAGTATTTATTTTGTCGTGGTGACCATCTCAGGATATTAAGAATACATATCAAGTTTGTTTTAAAGAATATCACAATTAATCGGAAAGTCATTATTTTTTTATTCCGGTCACTAACATGGATTGTTCCTTAAAAGTTGCTTGCTAACTTTATTGTCTCTTTTCACAGTTCTATCATGTCTCATTTGGAGCTGCTGGACTTTGAGCGCAGTGGAGCATCAGGGATTTCAGAGGTTAATATGTGAAGATGAAATTAGACATTGAGACCCGAATCAGCCCCAACTCCATAGTCCGTCCTCTACCAGCATGCCGTAACGCCGACAGAGATCCACCATCGAACGGTACTGCTGGATCCCACTTTTCAGCAGGGGAGGATGGGTGATAGTCCCATGAGAATCACCTCCGCCCACAATCCTCATTCCATCCTCTCATGGAGCATACAACCGCCTACAACACACTGTGGAACATCACCCACTCCACCTCTTGGCGTCCGAACACACCCCAGCCTAACGCCTCAGGACTGAGTGAGCCCAGAGATGGACACCTCCTCCAGACGCTTGGCCTGTGCACCATGCTCCTGATGGACATACTGGCTATAGTTGGCAACTTAGCTGTAATGACAGTCATCGCCAGGACGCCGCGACTACGTAAATTTGTGTTTGTCTTCCATCTCTGCCTGGTGGATCTCATTGCAGCCCTGGTGTTAATGCCTCTGGGTATGCTGTCAGGTCAGGGTTTTTTCAACAAGGCTCTTTGTCAGGGTTACCTGTGTCTGAGCGTGGGACTGATCAGTGCTGCTATCCTCACTATCTCAGCCATCAATGTTGAGAGATACTACTACGTCGTTCATCCCATGCGCTATGAGGTGAAAATGACTGTGGGGTTGGTGGTTTCAGTTCTGATTGGAATATGGATCAAAGCCATCCTCATGTCTGCATTCCCTTTACTCGGCTGGGCGCTCGATAGAGAGGAGGCGGGACCAGCTCTGGGGAAAGTTATGGGGAAAATCATTGAACCAAAGTGCTGCTCACTCCACTGGATTGAGGAAGGGTCCCAACGGTTGGTGTTCATGGTCCTTTTTACCCTCATGTACTTCCTGTGTCCAGTCCTTATTATCTTTGTGGTGTACTGCAACATGTTTAAAGTGGCCAGGGTAGCCGCCATGCAGCACGGGCCAGTCCCCACGTGGATGGAGACTCCTCGGCCACGCTCTGAATCTCTGAGCAGTCGCTCCAGCATGGCGGCCAGCCTCAGTGGAGCTCGGACCACCCCTCAGAGGACTTTCAGCGGGGGCAAGGCTGCGGTGGTCCTAGTCGCTGTAGGAGGTCAGTTCCTTGGGTGCTGGATGCCTTATTTCTCCTTTCACCTGTACTGCACCTTTATGCCATCCTCTCATGAATCCCTCGCACGCATGGCCCAGCTGGAGGACGTGTTCACCTGGATGGGGTACTTCTGCTTCACCTCCAATCCTTTTTTCTACGGCTGTCTGAATCGGCAGATCAGGGAAGAGCTGGCCAGAAACCTGGCCTTCGTTTTCAAGTGGAGGCGTCCCGGTGAAGAAGAACAGCTGCCTAGCCGAGAGGCTTCTATTGAGGAGAATTTTCTCCAGTTTCTTCAGGGCACAGGTTGCAATATGCGGCCAAGGAATTCCCAAAGCATCTCCATCCCTCAACAAGAAGAGGACAATCCTCTTTCCACCGAGCTCCACGGGCCATCTGTTGACTTCCACATTCCTGGCCAGATCATGGAGGAGACCTCGGAGTTCATAGAGCACCAACACATGAACAATCTTAATATATCAGACAATTGTATCAAGACAAAATCGGAACTGCAAGGTTGATATTTTCAGATGTGAAATCTATATTTATTGTATCGTATATTGTTGCTATGTTTTACCACTGGGACTTTTTATACTCTGCCGACAAATTTGTACATAGTTGGTTATACATACACTTTGGTTGGTAGGTTTCTGTCATACTCAAAGAATATTTTTTTTCTTTTGAGGAGAGATGTTGGAGTGATGAAATGACCTCATTCCAGCACATTACCACTTGACAGAAACATGTTTACAAAGATTCAGTGACATTTGTCCGAACAATGTAACATGGAAGCAACATTCACGTGGAATCTGTATTCAAAAAGCGGTATGAACTGCAAGTGGTCTATGTTACAAATTTTTAAGGCTCGTAATGTTAAGTCAGACAATAAATGAGTATAAAATTTGTTAATAACTCAGTATTATTGTAACAACAAAATTTGGAGCATGCACTAATACTGAACCAAGGTTGTTTGTAGGGGTGCACCGATATATATCGGCCGATGATTAATGCACATCTAGTCAGTAAGGCCGAGCATACACTGTGCGATTTTCATCTGATTTTGAGCCGAATTATGACTCGTGCGACTCTTTTTCGGGTCGGGCCGAATTTCAGCATTTTCATGCCTCGTTTGTCGTGCAGTGTTCGTGCAGTGTACAAGGGGAAAAGAGAGGCGATAAGACTCTCCCGACCGGCAATCGGTTGTTTGGATGGATTTCTGACATGTCAGAAATTTTGGTCGCCTCTAGTGAAGTATCGCACTATTGAAGCAGGACTATGAACCGATTTTCCACGTTTCCCTCACTGCGCATGCATGAAACCATAAACGAAACCATGGTGACACCTGACACAGCGTGTAGTGTGGACTGAAGTGATGGAGGGATAACTTGTGGAGTTATGGCAAAGAAAAAGAAAAATAAAAGAGGGGAAAAAACATCTGCTTACCTCCAGTTTGCGTTGCAAAATGGATTGACCATATTGGCCACGTCTTCCCAGCCACCTGCGTGTCTAGATACGCCGACGCCTTTTTTTTTTTTTTTTTTGATGTTTCAGCACACATAATTGCGCATATCACCAAAGCAGTGCGTTTATCCCGGCAAAGCATGTTTATTCTGAAACAGCCACAAACATCTGGGTTCTGAGGGATCCTACGTGTTGATTCGGTTGATTCCTCACGTATAGTGTGAGCAGTCAAATCGCAACTCTGCAATCGGACCGTACAGTGAGCGCACAAAAATCGTGAGCTTTGGCTTTACATCGCATGTGATCTACCCGTACAGTGTGAGTTGGTACCTTGCCGAAATCGCACAGAAAATGCACAGTGTATGCCCGCCTTAAAGCCGGTTATCTAATCAGCGGTAAATTGCATCTGGTGCGTGATTTCACATAGAGCAGCTGTTACTACATGAAACCGGCTTTACTGACTAGATGCACATTAATCATCGGCCGATATATATCGGTGCACCCCTAGTTGTTTGTGAGGTGGGTAATTCTTTAGTTGACGTAAATATTATGACCGTCAGCAATGACATATTTTGAAAAAAATTATTATTTTATTTTATTTTTTTCTCAAAAATGAATAAAAACACATATAGTCTGTGGTGGTGTACAAGGGCTTTCATACTTTGTATAGTACTGTTTAAAAGTTTGGGGATATTTAAAATGTTTTTAAAAAAAGTATTTTATGCTAGATTTATTTGCTCAAAAAACATTAATATTGTAGAATATATATATTATGGAATATTTTATAATATAATGTCATTTATATTAAAATGTAATTTATTCATGTGATTATTTTTGTGATGAATACCAAATTATTATTTAGATTTCTTGTTGAAAACAGTAGTATTTTTGGGGAAACTGTAATTTGTTTTCAGGATTCCTTGATTAGAAAGTTAAAATAACAGCATTTATTTTTAATAGATTTTTATCCTGTAACATCATAAATGTCTTTACTGACATTTTTTTATATCAGTTTAATGCATCCTTTTTTAAAATAAAAATATTAATATCTTTTAAAAAAATTAGCGGTTGATTATATTCTGGCCCATCAAAAAAACTAAAACAAATTGAGAGCATTTTGTTTTCTGGTCATTCGTACGGCAAGCCTCGCTAATCAGCCATGAAGAGATACAATCTCAGATTGGAAAAAAAAGTGTGTTTACAAGAAGCAAAAACTGCCTTGGTTTCTTCAGTCACATTTTCCACACCTTGTGACATGAAGATGGTGGCATCCACCCGGGGCCTTTGTGCTGGGGTTTGTGCAAGCACCTGATCAACAAAATGGCGAGGGACAATCAGATAGTCTCTGACAAAAGGTTAACAATCGGGTCAGCTGCAAACATGTGCCTCAACAGATGTCCTTTTAGATTTTGTACTTCTCCACCCACTGGCAACACTGCTATTATCGCTTTTTTTTTCTTTTCATTTCTTAGATGTGAAGACTGTACTGCACCTGCAGTATTGCACTCATTAGCAAGTTTCACATTAGATCTGAATCATCAGCTGAGTTCGCAGATATTGGTAGAAAATGATGGCACTTCATATCTCTGTGCTCACTGCAGGAACCATAAAAATGTCCAGACAAAGATATCAGCCAGTTCAAAGGAACAGTTGTATATGTGAAATATGATATAGATACATATATTCCTTATTTTAAATCAAAATATTAAAGTAGCTATCCAGACGCTTTAAATTGATAAATCACTAAAAATGTTTTGTGGGCATGGTACACAAAAACTTTTGGACATGCATGATAATTTTATTGCATTGCTTAAAGTATGTTGGATTGCCAAAACAGTAAGTGTACAATACTTTGAGGAATGGAAAAAGGGTTCATAAGATGATATTCTTACTTTCTCAGCAGTCTTCTGCATTATTAAATAAGCTGTGTGGTTTCTTCTTTGTTCTTGTGATGCAAACAAGACTCAGCTCAGTGTCTATGGCCTTTTGTTTACGGGTAAACCAAGCAGGAGTTCCTGTGTCTGCAATGTTTTGCCATAAGCAGAATGAGCAGCATACAAAAAGACACTAAAGTTAATTTCCATTTAACCAAATTCAGTGTTTGCTGTTCAGTTAAAATGGAGAGGAGAGAATAGTATACTGGGTCAAAAAAGTAACAAAGCAACTGAAATGTAAATAGAAACAAACTGTCACGGATTGCTCCAAAACAAGAAGATCCAATTGCAGCATTTATTATAGAGTCAAACAAACGTTGCAATGGCAAAAGGGCAAAACAGAGTAACAGAAACAGAAAATAAACCAGCAATCAAAGACAAAGAAAACCAGGCTAATGTGTGGATGAGTTAAGGTATCTGAATGTAATGAGACTTGATAGATTAAAGCAAAGACCTTTAGGTGATGGGAACTGAAGTCCAGAGAAACACAACTAAGCATGCCCTCTGGTGGCTATACATGGTCACACCAACTAGACACGGTGACATTACCCCTCCTCTAAGGAGCAGATTCCAGACACTCCACAAAAAGTCAACAAAATCCAGAAGGGAGGTGGAACGGAGGCATAAAAGGGGGAGAGATGGCGGGCCAGGTCCAAGTAGTGAAAGAGGTCTAGAAACAGAGATAGGCCAGAGGACCAGGGTGGAGCTGGAGGGACAGACCAGCGAGGCTTCGGCCGAATAACAACCCCGGCAGATGACCAGGACAGAGCCAGAAACTTGGCAGTTAGCAAAGGCAGAGCTGACGACCACCTCAGCAGAACTGTAAAGGCCGATGGACCCTCTAGCAGTTCAGACAGGACTGCAAAGAAGAGCACAGAAAGGTTAGTAACAGCCTTGATGGATGTAACAGGACAGGCAGACAGTTCAACAACAGTCGAACAGTCCTTCGCCATGACAAGGCAGACAGAGTTCAGGAGTGGACACCACCGCTCAGAGGGGAGCTGAAGAGGAAGCTACTGCCTTGAGAGGCTCCACAGCTGAAACCACCACCTCATGAGGAACTAGAGCGGACTCAGTAGTGGATTCTTGGACTGGAACAAGCTCAGGAGTGATAAGCTCTAGAGTGGATTTGTAGACTGAAACAAACTCTGGAATTAATAGAATTGAGCTAGCTCTGGAGTGAACCCATAGACTTGAGTGGGCTCTGGAGTGAACTCCGGGGACTCCTGTACTGAAGCAGGTTCATAAGTGGACTCTGAGGATTTCCAGACTGGAACGAGCTCTGGAGTAGACTCTGAAGGCTTCTGGACTGGACAGAGCTCTGGATTGGACTCTGAGGACTCATGGACTGGAGCGGATTCTGGAGTGGGCTCTGCATGTTCCTGGACTGGAGCAGGCTCTGAAGTGGACTCTGCATGCTCCCATGCACACAGAACAGTCTAGAGGCCAAAGGCGAACTTCTTGACTATGGCAGCAACAGTGAATTTGGGAAGCTTTGTGGTGACTTCAGAAACCACCGGAGTCGGCTCCTCCAGGACCACCGGACTTGAGATCATCGGAGTCGGGTGCAGATTTGGCTCAGACTCATAGACTGGAGCAGGTTCTAGTGCAGATTCAAGGACTGGAGTGGGCACCAGGCGAACTTTAGTAGACCTTGCGGTCCTCCTTCTCAACCTTCACTTGTGAGACTGAGACAGTAACAGTGAAGATTCGCTATCCACTGGAGCAGGCTCAGGGATTTCTGAGAGCACTGCAATAGACCGACATGGCATTACCAAGTTGTGGTAACAGAGATAATTAATGAAACTCCAGAAGTTAATAGTCTTAAACCCCTCCATCTCCCAAATTATAAGTCTTGCTGAGCACGGGCTCACTCAGTTCCAGCCCTACCACCAAAGTCCAGAAGGTCAGAGCAAAACCTCCCACTTTCATTCCCTGTAAGCGAAGATCCGCCAACATCCAGAGCCCAGCCTCCTGCTCCTTCTTCAAAGCAGGACTAACAATACGAATGCATGGTCCACAATCTATAGCACAGACTTGGTACCGAATCTGTCAATGGCTGGTTTATTCTGTCACAGTATCCTCCAAAACAAGAAGATCCTAGTGCAGATTTTATTGAAGAGTCCAAAAACAAACTTATTTGAAATTTAATCCAAATCAGGGCAAACAAAAGAAACACGTAAAAGAAAACAATAAACCAGCAACCAAAGACAAAGAAAACTGGGCTAATATGTGAATGAGTTAAGGTAATTGAGATATTGCTGAATGTAATGAGACTTGAAAGTTTAAAGCAAAGGGTGATGGGAACTGAAGTCCAGAGAAACACACAACTAAGAAGCACGCCCTGTGGTGGCTATACATGGGCACACCAACTAGACACCGTGCACAAACAATCTTTACTTTATATACACTTTGGTCCGTTTTTTATTTATTTTTTTTTATTTTTTGTAGTAGGGGCATATTAAATTGATCAAAAGAGACAGGTATCATTTATGTTGTTCTTTTAAATTTGAATCCTGAAAAAAAAATATATAGTGAGTAAAAGAAAATTCTTTCAAAAACATTTACAAATCTTAGACCCCAGCTTTTGAACAGGAAGGTATATATAATTTATAAGTTTACATTTATAAATATCAATTATTTTTGATAGAATTGTATTACTAGCATTAAAATATAACTCTATTTTTTGATTCACCTCCTGGACTTTTGCCTGTATAAAAGATAAAGATACCATAATAACAATAATGTTCTCTGTTAATAACTGCCTTGAAAGACACCTCAAAATAATTCAGTAAACTCATCTTGATAGAAAATTACTCACTGTAAGAGGGCAAATTCAGATTCAGGCAAATTCAGTGGAGTCATTCAGATTCCTGGGAACCACCATCTCTCAGGACCTGAAGTGGGACAATCACATTGACTCCATTGTAAAAAAGGCCCAACAAAGGTTGTATTTCCTTCGCCAGCTGAGGAAGTTTAACTTGCCACAGGAGCTGCTGAAACAGTTCTACTCAGCCATCATTGAGTCTGTACTGTGTACTTCTATAACTGTCTGGTTTGGCTCAGCAACAAAATCGGACATCAGAAGACTACAGAGAACTGTTCGGACTGCTGAAAGGATTATTGGTGCTCCCCTGCCCACCCTTCAAGAACTGTATACATCCAGAGTGAGGAAAAGGGCTCATAAAATAACTCTGGATCCCTCACATCCAAGTCACCCCATTTTTGAACTTTTGCCATCTGGCCGGCGTCTCAGAGCCGCAAATACCAGAACAGCAAGGCACAAAAACAGTTTCTTCCCCCAGGCAATCTACCTCATGAACAGTTAAAATGTTCCCCACTTATGCTTATGCAAACAAAAGTGCAACATCCTTATATTTATTTGTTACCCCTCCATCCTAGTACATCCCTGCATCTTTTTCAATCCTATCCCATTATCATTTATAGCACAATTGTTTATACACTTATTTATTTGGCTACATTTTTTTTTTTTTTTTTTTGTCTGTGTGTTGGTGTCTCTGTGTACTGGAAGCTTATGTCACTAAAACAAATTCCTTGTATGCGCAAACATACTTGGCAATAAAGCTCTTTCTGATTCTGAAACGCCATTACTGTCAAATGCAGTGCTGCTGATGAAAACATTTCCTATTAACATTGTGTTCTTTCTCTTCTCCTCTCCATACATTCACATAGTGTACATATATTCACATATTTACTAACAAACAGATGTAGGCACATTCATGTGCACAAACACACATCATTGCGACTCACATCAGTGTACTATGATGTTTGGTAAGTAAGAGGGAGGCCCCTAGTGGTGCTAGTGGCCCCTTAGCACCGCCAAGAGCATAGTTGCCAAGTCCTTGTATTATACGCGACTTTGGGCTTATTTTTTTTAAAATTTGCTTGCTTTGGAAAACCTGACAAGCAACTTCGTTTCTTTTCATTCAAGCAATCAATTCAATCCAATCAATGGATTCATTTTCAATCCAAGCAATGATAGTAGTGCATGTGACTTTTTTTTCCTTTATAAGGTAGCCTACTTTTTTATTTTTACAAATTTTTTTTATTTTTTCTAATGTATAAATTATCACTGTATAACAAAAACAAGTAGGCCTACAGTTATAGTAGGCCTATAATACTAAGAGTACATTTGGTTTGAATAGACAATATATTAGGCTATAAATATGACAATATATTAGGCTATGTTACAGCTCCCCTTTGAAGCTCTTGTATTTTTGAAGCTCTTGCTACACCGAGAACTGTTTTGAATTTACAAAAGATAATGACTTTATTACAATCAAAATAAACTGAACTTAAATCTTTATGAAAAATTAAGATGTTTCTAAACATTACTTGCTATATTATCAAAACATATGCCTTGATTAATCAGTAGTAGAAGCAATGGGAGTTTGAAACTAAAGAAAAATCTTTAGACTAAACAAATCCAGACTCAGCTCAATCAGTAGAGGAACACAGGCTTTATTCTCAACCAGTGTGGGACTTGGTGTTTCCATGGTAACTTATCCTCTGTGACATTTCTCTGGCTAAGGGAGTGCGTTCAGGAGCAAAAGACCCTTAGACCTTCTTGTGGTTCTGAGTGAATCATTATACTCAACCGATTCCTTAAAAGATAATTTAAAGGTACAATATGCAATTTTTTTGCCACTAGGCATAGTTTGATGACGCCATGACAGTGTTGAATCATGGGAGTTGTCATCTTAATCCTCACAGTCGATACAGTCTGACGGGACTTGGGCAGATATCATGTTCATGGATCAGCTAATGATTTATTAACGTAGTAGATTG
Organism: Carassius gibelio; assembly: GCF_023724105.1. NCBI lineage: Eukaryota > Metazoa > Chordata > Actinopteri > Cypriniformes > Cyprinidae > Carassius > Carassius gibelio. The sequence goes on along the minus strand of NC_068378.1, from coordinate 16,627,888 downwards.
AAGCAGGGTGAGGCTGAAAGCTGTCGAAGCGAAACGAGGCCACTGAACGAGCGCAATACACGGCTCGAAAGTAGCGGAGCTTTTCATATGCTACAGTTGACTGCTTTCATTCCTTCCGGTCGTGCGTATGTGAGGGGAAAAACAAGCAGAGCTGTTTTATCACACTAGAAGCATTTGAAAGTTTTATTATAATGCTACGCTGTGCGGTCATCACCAGTCTATTATAACGCACAACATATTAAAGCATCTTTGGTGTTTTTGTTCCCCCCTAAAAATATGATTAAAAACCATGCTGTATATTGTAAGTAACAATGCTTTATACTTCAAATAATCGTGTAAGTAGTAAAGCAAAGCAAACGTACAAAATGTGTTTCAAGTTTAGATACATTGTGAGTCTCCTAGTTCCCTTGCCTCACAGTGCTTTGGTCCAAATGCCGACTTTCAGGGGTGCTGCACAAGATCCCGGGCTTTATGCATAGGCAGTCCTAATGCAATGCCCCCCCTATATATTCCAGACTTTTCAAGGGCCCTCTCTTCCTTTGGGGCCCTGGTAATCAGTGCTGGTTTTACCCCCAGTCCGACGCCCCTGCCGGCTTTATTCCTTTACATCACCTAAACACACAGGAGACAAATAAGGTGAAAGAGAACAAAGTCAATAGTTGTGGAAAAAGTTTGACTGAAAACTCGTTCAGACTGAAAACTGACTCGTTTAGTGAAATGGGCGTGTTCGTTCAATGGGTTCAACCAATAAGATTGCATCATCACAAGCCGGGGTCGAATTCTGTTGGTCCGGGCGTAAGTCTTTGAAGGCACGCGCTTCAAAGCGGAGAGACTTCAGCGAATGAAACATGCGAGTCAGTGCATGAAAGAGAACGAAAACGATTCGTTCTTTTAAAAGATTCGTTCTCAAACACCGTGCTCCACTGTGATTCACTTTGAGACATTTGGCTGCATGTTTTGGATACAATCTTGGATAACGTTTTTACGTGAAAAAATCTTAAGCTGGCGTTCACAGCAGACCACAGAACCTCACCAGTGGAAACTTTTTAGTCACGAAAACCTTGTTTTTGGGGGTTTCTTGCTCTGTCTCAGTCAGTGTAGTTTGGTTCGCGGTCCCGTATAATCTTTGTGCTTTCAGAACCGCTGTTTTAATCTGTTTTAAGGCATCTGTTTTCATCTGCTGGAATCATCTCGTGCGGAACTGCCAACGCCTCATCTCTGGCATCGTTATTCTTCAGGCTGCAGGAAAATTACTACATCGTTCGGTGTTAAAGGTTCTTATTTATCGTTTTATAAACATTTCGCAAAATGGGTTGCACGTTAAGTTCTGAAGATAAAGCAGCGATGGAGAGGAGTAAGATGATTGATCGGAACCTGCGAGAGGACGGAGAAAAAGCATCTAGAGAAGTCAAACTACTGCTGCTCGGTATGATACAGCAGACTTTCTTAATACCAGTGTTTAAAAATGCAAATGCATGCTATTTTGCGCATAAAATGTGTACCTATTTTTTTGTTCTGTCATTTTTTTTTCTTTCCCGAAACTCGATTGTGTTCCGTAATTCTATTGATACAAAGTCGACCAAAAGTGAACTTGTCACTGCAGATTGTCATGTTAAAATGCATTTACACATTCAGCTGTAATAAGGTGCAATGTTTTGCAGACTGTAAAACAAAGATCGACATCTCAAATATTATTCAAACCTGTTCTCATGCATGTCGACTAGCCTAAATTGCAGTGGATTCCGTATGTGTTGTGTTTGTACTAGTCTTGGCTCAGTGTGCTGTCAAAACATGTTTCCCAGTGGTAATCCTCCCCCATGCAGTGTCCCAAAACATCCCGTGAGCATCACATTTGAAACCATATTTAACCTACAGCATTTGGTTGCTCTGTGTGACAAACCCCCACACTAACACAGGAAAACAGTGGAAAGTAATGGTGTGATTATGGCAGTAATCCAGCTATCAAAGCGTGAGGGAATGCAGAAGATAATGGATGATTTGGACCATTAGAGTGACAAAATACTGGTGTTTTGTCAGTAGCATACCAGTTTTTTTAGATAGAAAGATAACTATAGACAAAGCTATAGAAAGGTCTCAGATATTGAACCATTTAGTTGTCTTAATCACTTTTGTTTGTATTATTTATGGATTTCTTTGGATATTTAAGTGCTGAACGATTGAACATAAATAGAGATCCACATAAAGTAGCAAGTGCAAGTGCCTGACAGAGTAAATCACTGTGGTTTGTTAAGGAGTGGTCAAATATGGAATGACATCTGTGATTTCTGTGTGGGATTGTATTCCTTTGGACTGTGACATTCTTCTACATCCAGATTCTCTGTCAAAACAGGTTACATTGCAGTAGATTACACAATCAGAAGTTATGATCAGTAACTTCTTTCTGTTGTTGGTGGTGATGTCATGTTCTTAAGGTTTTCATTTTAAAGCCTCGGACAGATTAGACATGGCATATCCAAGAAAGTATTCCTTTCAGTCGATAAACATTTGTTTTCATAAAAATCCTTCTTTTTTATCTCTTTTCTTCTCAAGTTATGTAACCCCTCTGCTTTTGGCATTTAAATCATACACTGGGGCATGTTGCGGGGGGGTGGGGGGTCTGGCTTTTTACTCTGAATGCGGAAACCCACAGTATGCTGGAAGTGGGTCGAGCATTTCAATGAGCCGAATATTACATGCTCCATTAAACACAGAATGCAGTTCATAAATAAAAGCCGCTCTGAAAGAACTGTCCAAGGACAGCAAGTTCTGAGATTACAGCTGGACAAAGACCAACTCCTGTGGCCTGAGTGACCAGTGAACTAGCGAGTCATCCTGAATTACAAATTATTTTTATACAATCTTGCTGTTTTAATACTGCTGGTGGATTAGACAGTATGGCTACATCCCTGTAGACAAAGCTGACTATGGATGAGTTGTAATCACGGTAGCATTGCACAATGAGCTCTGAGCTTAATCACATTGTGGGAACTCTCTTGTGGCTTTTTTGTGTTCTCCTGACATCAGCAGATTCAGGGGCATTAGGCTATGATGACTCTATTATAACTTCTGACTGAACTGCAGTTCAAGTGGGGTGTTTAAAGGGGTACTCCACCCAAAAAATATTAAATTCTGTCATAATTTACTCACCCTTATGTTTTTCCAAACCTGTATGACTTCCTGTCTTAGGAAGAACAAACAAGAAGATATTTTGAAGAAAACTGGGAACCAAACTACATTGGAGCCTGTTGACTTTCATTTTAATGAAGGAAAAATAAACCCATAGAGACATATGTTTCAGAGAGAAAAAAATGTCCACTGTTATTCATCTCTTTCCATTTCACAGCTGTTATATATCAGTTATCATTATTAACTAGAGATTTTCCTTGTATCCTCAGTTCATAGTGACCACTTATGGCCAAGGACAAAAAAATAAATAAATAAATAAAGTACTTGTTACAACTTTCTGAAGTCACAGAAGCTCATTATTTTCCATTTGACATCAATAATGAAGAAAAAAGAAAAGTAACAGAAATTACAGAATTCGTTTCATTTTGCATTCTAAAGACTCAGAAATCATGAAATCAAGTACTTTTTTATTTATTTAATTTTTTTTCACAAATGAGTCCTCCAGGGCACTTCATATTCTAGAGTTGGGAAATCATAATTAAGACGTTGGTGCATTCATGTCACTTTGGTTGGAACATGATGATGAGTAAAAATGCTCATCAGATGTGTTTTTGCTTTTTTTTATGTTCTAATTAAATTTAAATTGATTCATGAGTGTATGATGCTGCAGGTACTCCCACTGATGGGCTAACCTGGTGCAGAATAGCAAATAAACAATAAGAAACAACTTGTAAAACCAAGTCCAGATTATCAGCAGGTACAGTATAAAATCAGAAAGTTCTAAAAATATGTGTGCTAATTTGTTAGCTGCCTAAATGTTGGCGCAAGACATATTATTTATTGTATATGTATTGTTTTACTTACCGGATTTGGACTGCAGTGCAGTCACTGCGGGGCGAGGCTGGGGGTCAGAGCCAGAGGAAGAGGCAGCGGAGAACGGTCGGAGCAGCGTGTCAAAGATGGGGCACACATTTATTTCTACTCCATGAACTTGGAGGTGCTTTATCATGCTCAACGTGCACCCTCCTTTGCTTGAAACAATCTTGCCGTAAATGTTGCATTTTGCTGAGATTTCGTTCTGTTTAGAATAGGGATGGGTGATACATCGCATGCGATTGTCACATGCATTTCGTCAGTTAATCCGGGTCCCTGATTAGTGGTAAATCACCATTACCTGCTTGCAAATGGAGCGGCATTTAATAGACAGAGCTACAAGCTACGCAGTATCACATTCATTTTAGCAGATGAGTCATGTTCGATAATGAACACGATATTGCGTAGCTTGTCAGTGACCTATGGCTCTGTCTATTACTTCCTCTATTTGAAACCAGGTGATGCCAATTTACCTCTAATCAGGGAACCGGCTTTACTGACGAAATGTGCATGACAATCGCATGCGATATATCATCCATCCCTAGTTAAGAAAAGTGAAGCCACACTTTGGACCACCGACACACGCTATCCATGTTCGACTCACTCGGTTATGCCAACACTTCTGGTAGACGCTTCTTCGTTGGTGTTCAGTGGTTTCTTCTTCCGGTCGGCAGACTGTGAATCAAAACTAGGAATCGAAATGTAAACTTTTGAATGCTTCCGGGATAAACGCAAAGCTAGTGCTGGTTCCAATCGATACTTGATACTCGATACCCAAGCCTAGTGAAAATGTTGTTTGATGTAGGCTAAATGTAGGCTACCTTGCTCTTTTTCCGTACAATGAAAGTGTTATAATTAGTAACTTTCTAAGTTTTTATTTAATTCACATTAAATATAAAGTCAGTGGCATTAACAACTTATTGCATGACACCAGAAAAACTGGTTTTATGCGTAGTTAATATATTTCACTAACATTATGCTACTTTTCACATCGCCCACTATATGAACTAAAAAAGGTAAAAAAAATCATTCACTTACACATACATGAGAATCAAGATATTTCATGATATAATTAACACGTTTGGGAATATATTTTAGATAAAAAGCATAACCCAGTTATACAGCGCTATCGTGGCTGCTGTGTGTCACATAACAAACTTGCCGAAAAGAAATCTTAAAGAAATATGTTCACCCAAAACTGAAAACGTCATAATTTAGCCTACTTACCCACAAGTTGTTTCAAACCTGTGAAAATAAATTTTTTCTGTATAACACAAAATAAGATATTTTGAAGTATGTGGGTAACCAAACAGTGTCTGATCCCCATTGACTTCTATAGTATTTTTTTCCAGTACTGTGGAAGTCAATAGGGAAGCAACTATAGGGTTACCCACGTTCTTCAAAATATATATTTTTGTGTTTGATAGGAAAGAGGAAAGAAACCCGTGCAACTACTCCTTTAAAAAAATGACTAACCCAGATTTGGCTTGCTTAAATATCCACTGATGATATTGTCAATAGGTTTGTGTGTTCTCAATATGAGGTTTCATAAAACCTATGGTTTGCTCAACCATTGATAACTCATTGACCTTTTACTTGTGCCAAGGCCTCATCAGACGTGGCAGGACGTTTTGGCCTTCTCACTCTCAGCTGCAGCATGCCTGCGGTTCAAGACTCTCAGAAGAAATTTTCCACATGATTCTCCTGCCCCCAAGACCCGCAGTTATTTTTTCACCATGCCATAAATTTGGGCTAATATGGCAGCAAGCCACACCTCAGAAGCAGCCATTATTGATCTAACCCTTAATGCATCCTACAGTAGATTTGCTGCATGTAACCGGTGGCACAAATTATTCTGAAGAGAACTGTTACTGGTCTGGACAGAATTTTTCACCGGAATCGCAAGCCAAAGGAAAGGATGTTTTAAGTTCAAGCCTTATGCATTTCAATAAAATAAAAAATAAAAAAATGTAGGGAATGTAAAATTTATTTGTATGTTACAGACTGTCACAGTGTGGTGCTGGAGTGAATGCACAAAGAAAAAGATAAACAGTCTTTATTAATCCACATAGGGGTAATCCATAACAAGCAGGTAGCAAACATGCGTATACATCAACGAGACTGGACAACTAAATACTGAACAGAATTCAACTTATATGGGGAACTAAATGAGGATAATTGACTAGAAACACCTGAATATAATGACACAATCAAGGGGAGACAGAAACAAGGTCAAAGAACAAGAGGGATGAAATGAAAACAAACACAAACGTCCATTTAGTGTTACAGTTACTCTAAAACAAAATGTGCTAAAAATGTCCTGCAATACCTGATAAATAGCGTATTATTGTAAACTATGTTAATGTTAATTTCACTTGTCAGCTGAGAAGTAAAACATTGGATATCCAGACTCATGTTTGTACAAACATCTCTTTTTGGTGTGTTAGTAAATAAGCCATTTAAGTGAGTCATTTGACTTGGTTATAAAAAGCTCACCTATCATAGCTCCTGCTGTCCTCACAAACACTTGGACTGGGGGAACTAACATCAGACAAACCTTTCATCTTCAGGGCATTTAATCTCACCGTATGGAAAGCACAACCCGAAATAGAGCGCTTGTTCTGCAGCTCATGCTGGGCTTGTGATGTGGGAGGCAGAGGTTGAAAGCTTCTATTCATCTTATGCAGACCTTCTCCTGAGCGTGTGATGTTTTGGGTCAGGCGAATAAACTTTTATTTATCGATTTGCAACGTCAACCTCATCAACAACGTTCTGTGTTGTTTGTCTTCTTTTAGGTGCTGGGGAATCAGGGAAGAGTACAATAGTTAAGCAAATGAAGTGAGTGCTTTGATTTTTGATCAAAAGCTATTTAAAGTTTCTTAATGCTGTTATGTAAAAATGAGACTGGTTGTCAGTGTTCCCTCTTGTTTTTGTGCAAAACCTTGGGGCAGACCCTTTGGCCACAATGATATACAGTATAATGGTTATAGAGTTATATTAAATTTAATTATATATTAATATATAATTATTTATTTGATTTTATATTTATTAATTGCATATTATATTTTACATTGTATGGTTTTTATATTGTACATACATTTAATATGTATATCTATGTATACTATATATATATATATATATATATATATATATATATATATATATATATATATATATATATATATATATAATATATGTGTGTGTGTGTGTGTAATTAAGTATTTTATACTAATATGTGTATAGAAATGAATGATTACCGGTATATGGCCATTCAAGAAATATAAATTTTCCCCACATTTATTCTTCTTGAACTGAATTTTTGGGTTTGTGCAGGACTACCATCAGAATGACAAAAAAGTCCCCCCGTGAACACAGCTTAGAGGGAATGTTGCTAGCAGTTATTATTAGATCTTGTTGATGTAAATTGTTTTGTTTGATGTGCAGTAGATGTCATTATCTGATTTGTTTTACTTAAGGATCATTCATGAAGATGGCTACTCAGATGAGGAATGTAAGCAGTATAAAGTTGTGGTTTACAGCAACACTATTCAGTCCATCATCGCCATTATCCGGGCCATGGGCCACTTAAAGATCGAATTTGGGGATCCTGCAAGAGCGGTAAGATAAATAAATTAAAAACACGCACAGAATTGCCCATAAACAATCATGTATTACTTCGCTCGTCTAGACTGGACATCTAGTGCTGGAATTTGAGTACAGTGATGCCTGTAAAATTCACCCTTTGGTCAACCCAGACAGAGTTTAGTATGGAAAAAATTCTCTTTTTTCAGCCTTCTCAGGATAAAAGTATTTTGGATCATTTTTAAAATCATGATACTATGCACTACCATAATTGGTCACTAATTCTAAATACACTAAGAATCCAGTGATGTTTTACCACAGTGTTATTCACCAAATGAACAAGGCAGAATGATATTTAAATGTATTTATATTCAGGAATATACATAGAAATAAATAGCATTATCTTCCCACATATGTTTTAACTAAAACAGTTTATAATAAAATGCCTTTTTTCAGTTCAGAAAGAAATTATATTATACCTAAATTGAGTACAACAAAATTTCTAGGGGAAGTCGTGGCCTAATGGTTAGAGAGTCGGACTCCCAATCGAAAGGTTGTGAGTTTGAGTCCCCAGGCCGGCAGGAATTGTGGGTGGGGGGAGTGCATGTACAGTTCTCTCTCCACCTTCAATACCATGACTGAGGTGCCCTTGAGCAAGGCATAGAAACCCCAACTGCTCCCCGGGCGACGCAGCATAAATGGCTGCCCGCTGTGTGTGTGTGTGCGTGCGTGCGTGCGTGCGCACTTCGGATGGGTTAAATGCAGAGCACAAATTCTGAGTACCACTTACCTCACGTCACTAATCGCTATCACACAAAAAATAAACATCTAATACAGCTGCATAGCTTTATTCATGAACTTATGAGGTATATTTTAATGAAGCAGTAAGAAAGACTCATGAGAGATTAGTCTGCCGATAGCAAGACTAAATCAATCAAATTGACTGACAGCTTGTCTTGTGTCATTGTGGCAGTAATGTAGACCAGTTTTCAGTTTGTCTTCTAATGTTGTTCTGTCTAACATCAGGACGATGCTCGGCAGCTCTTTGTGCTCGCCGCCACTGCAGAGGAAGGAGTCATGACCCCTGAGCTCTCTGGGGTCATCCGCCGGCTGTGGAAGGACGAAGGAGTGCAGACGTGTTTCGTCAGATCACGAGAGTATCAGCTCAATGATTCAGCAGCCTAGTAAGTGCACTTGAATACTATGATGGACCAAGGTTTCTCCCAGGCTTTTCTCTGCAGCAAGGCAAGGTAACAACAGGTGTAGTTCATCACATTAACATGTCTGACAACCAGAAAGTGTCCAAATAATATATAAATAGATATAATATGGTATTGGTTTGAATTTCTGTGATAATGGAGTAACATTCATAAACATTTAAGAGTCAAAAATACTATTTCGGTACACTGTTTAGATAAACTAGCTTAAAGTAAACGGTTAATTAAATAAAATATGCCAATGTTTATTTTGGCTTATAACTTTAGCAAATATTATTTTTACTTGCAGTACATTTGGTTTATTGAACCATAATTAGTTTCTACGGAATCTTGCTTTTGTTTGAATTGATTGATTAACAAGTAATTCGTTTTTGGGTTCCTGAACGGGAAAGATTCAGGTTGAGGCACAGTTGTACAGCTACTCGAGATCCATCTTGCTTGTGAAAACTTGTTTAGCATTTTTTTTTACCTGGTAGATTCCAGCTCATTGACTGGGGGGGAATTTGTGGCTTTCTATTGCATTGCACAACATTTTTTCCTCAGATTTTTCCATGTTGCAGTCATTCTTTCACTCTGTTTTCAGCTTTGGTAGGCACTAAGAATGTTTCCAGTAATAATCAAGAGTAAAGTTCTTTCCTCTCAGTGAGCTCATGCTTTCATGTAGTGAAGCTATAGAGCCAAATCTTCTAGTGAGAGTGAAGCTTTGTGCTCCTGTGTTACTGCAAAATCAGAGGGGTGGGTTGTTGTGATGGATACATCTTTATTTTAGCAACAGCAGTGCTTTAGGAAGATCAGACCTGCATTACAATGATTCTTTTTGCACCCCTTCCCAACCAATCAATCAATCAATCAATCAATCAATCAATCAATCAATCAATCAATCAATCAATATTTATTTCAATAGCACATTTAAAAAATGACACAGGTTGACAAAGGTGCTTTGAACAACATCAACTATACATTTCATTGCATCCAAGAACAATTATATGCAACAGAGTAAAGATCCAAAACTAATTCAAATTAGATTTAAAACACTCAACAGAGTGGCAAAGTGCAATATGGAGATTTTTTTTGGTGTCCTGAATGGGAAACATTTACCACCATAATCATTTGTAAATCTTTTAATAATAGCAGAAAAATTAAGACATTTAAGAAATTTAAATAAAAAAACAAACAAACACGCACATTAAGTAGTACAGCTGTGAGTAATGGCTGCTGAAAATTCAGCCTTGCGGTAATGGGAATAAACATTTGAAAAAATATTAAAACAGAAAACCGTTATTTGAAATTGTAACTCTTTTAATGTATTTATGATCAAATAAATGCAGCCTTGCCCTTACCAACCCCAGACTTTTGAATGGTAGTCTATGTTTTTATGTCTCTTGTTAAATGTCAGCTGATATTCATATGCATGTACAGTATTGTTCAAAATAATAGCAGTACAATGTGACTAACCAGAATAATCAAGGTTTTTCGTATATTTTTTTATTGCTACGTGGCAAACAAGTTACCAGTAGGTTCAGTAGATTCTCAGAAAACAAATGAGACCCAGCATTCATGATATGCACGCTCTTAAGGCTGTGCAATTGGGCAATTAGTTGAATTAGTTGAAAGGGGTGTGTTCAAAAAAATAGCAGTGTGGCATTCAATCACTGAGGTCATCAATTTTGTGAAGAAACAGGTGTGAATCAGGTGGCCCCTATTTAAGGATGAAGCCAACACTTGTTGAACATGCATTTGAAAGCTGAGGAAAATGGGTCGTTCAAGACATTGTTCAGAAGAACAGCGTACTTTGATTAAAAAGTTGATTAGAGAGGGGAAAACCTATAAAGAGGTGCAAAAAATGATAGGCTGTTCAGCTAAAATGATCTCCAATGCCTTAAAATGGAGAGCAAAACCAGAGAGACGTGGAAGAAAACGGAAGACAACCATCAAAATGGATAGAAGAATAACCAGAATGGCAAAGGCTCAGCCAATGATCACCTCCAGGATGATCAAAGACAGTCTGGAGTTACCTGTAAGTACTGTGACAGTTAGAAGACGTCTGTGTGAAGCTAATCTATTTTCAAGAATCCCCCGCAAAGTCCCTCTGTTAAAAAAAAGGCATGTGCAGAAGAGGTTACAATTTGCCAAAGAACACATCAACTGGCCTAAAGAGAAATGGAGGAACATTTTGTGGACTGATGAGAGTAAAATTGTTCTTTTTGGGTCCAAGGGCCACAGGCAGTTTGTGAGACGACCCCCAAACTCTGAATTCAAGCCACAGTACACAGTGAAGACAGTGAAGCATGGAGGTGCAAGCATCATGATATGGGCATGTTTCTCCTACTATGGTGTTGGGCCTATTTATCGCATACCAGGGATCATGGATCAGTTTGCATATGTTAAAATACTTGAAGAGGTCATGTTGCCCTATTCTGAAGAGGACATGCCCTTGAAATGGTTGTTTCAACAAGACAATGACCCAAAACACACTAGTAAACGGGCAAAGTCTTGGTTCCAAACCAACAAAATTAATGTTATGGAGTGGCCAGCCCAATCTCCAGACCTTAATCCAATTGAGAACTTGTGGGGTGATATCAAAAATGCTGTTTCTGAAGCAAAACCAAGAAATGTGAATGAATTGTGGAATGTTGTTAAAGAATCATGGAGTGGAATAACAGCTGAGAGGTGCCACAAGTTGGTTGACTCCATGCCACACAGATGTCAAGCAGTTTTAAAAAACTGTGGTCATACAACTAAATATTAGTTTAGTGATTCACAGGATTGCTAAATCCCAGAAAAAAAAAATGTTTGTACAAAATAGTTTTGAGTTTGTACAGTCAAAGGTAGACACTGCTATTTTTTTGAACACACCCCTTTCAACTAATTGCCCAATTGCACAGCCTTAAGAGCGTGCATATCATGAATGCTGGGTCTTGTTTGTTTTCTGACAATCTACTGAACCTACTGGTAACTTGTTTGCCACGTAGCAATAAAAAATATACTAAAAACCTTGATTATTCTGGTTAGTCACATTGTACTGCTATTATTTTGAACAAAACTGTACATCTCAAAACAGGTGCAGGCTTTTAAATGTGTTCCAGCTACTGAGACCGTTAAGTAATAGACCCTGCATAAAATAAAGAAAATAAACTGGTTTTGATTTGGTGATTTTAATGTTTTTCTAAAAACCATTTAAATCATCTTGACATTTTCAGTGTTGTTTTTTTAAATGGTTTTACTCAAATTGCTCACAATGGTTTGTCTCTTGTCCAGCTATCTGAATGATCTTGATAGGATAGCCCAGCCCACCTATATGCCCACTCAACAAGATGTGCTGAGGACTCGAGTCAAGACCACTGGCATTGTAGAAACACATTTCACCTTCAAAGAGCTCTACTTCAAGTAAGTGCCTTTCTCTCTCTCTTTTCGTTCTCCCTCATGTCCTGATCACTGTATATTTCTTGTGTATAAACAGGATGTTTGATGTTGGTGGCCAACGTTCAGAGCGGAAGAAATGGATTCATTGTTTTGAAGGTGTCACTGCTATTATCTTCTGCGTGGCACTCAGCGACTATGACCTGGTGCTAGCTGAAGATGAAGAGATGGTAAGTTTCCTTCACCATCCTGAATTGAGCCACATAGAGATCAATAGAGATAAATCAGAAAGGCACACTAGTCTGTTAACAAGATCACAGGGCAGTTCTTTTGATATGATGGATTAATGAAAATATAGTAAAATATTTAAATCAGTAAGAAAAGCTACAGTATATTTCAGTATATTTTTATTTCTTCATAGCCACCACATGGTATGTTCCATTTATCCTGGTTGTGTTAAAGCAATTTCCTCATAGCTCCTGGAATGGCTGCATAGTTTCCTCATGAGACCCAATTTCTTAAAATACACTGATTATTTTTCCATGCAAGGATAATTTGAGGCTGCATATTGATTTTCAGTGGAGTCAATATTCACAGTGTTACAGAATGAATTAACCCTTGGTTCCCTTTGCGTTTATTCTTTCCAAATGTACTTTTCGAAAATATCAGCTCTCACTTGTCAAATGATGATCTCGATGTGTCCACAGAACCGTATGCATGAGAGCATGAAGCTTTTTGACAGCATCTGCAACAACAAATGGTTCACAGACACATCCATCATTCTCTTCCTCAATAAGAAGGATCTGTTCGAGGAGAAGATCAAGAGAAGTCCGCTCACGATATGCTACCCGGAATACTCTGGTGAGAATATATTAAATATTGAATTATTGTCATTATGATAGAAAGGTTATTTAGTGGTTTAAATAGCACATATTAACACACATACATTAGTAGCTTGCATTTAAACTTTCTTTTATATGAGTTTATATGTAGTGAATGATGATGCCACTCAGAAAATGTGGTTGTTTCTGGACAGTATATTCAACAATACTTTTATTACCTCTGATAACTTGGTTCAGTCCTGGAAAACATTAACTATTTGAATCATGTCTAAAATTAGATAGATCTGCAGATAATCAGTAAGTCATATTTTTACTCAAACATCAATACATTGGTAGAGCCTTTGGGGCAAAAAGCAGAGTGGATGAATTATTGCTTGTTTAGAAAAAGTTGTAAAACTGAAGCAAGGGCTATGTGAGGTTGAGTTTGAACAGCCTGTCAGAGGAGGGGAGCTTTTCGTTGTCTTAAGCACTTTGGAAAACCTCTGTTTAGTGTCTGCTAGTCATCATCCTTCAGGGCCAGGTGAAAGTTGAGTCTTGCTAGTCTTTATATTTTAAAAACAGAACCTTTCAGTGGTGGAAAGAGAAGTGAAGTAATATATTTAAGTAAAAGTACAATTACATTCCAAAAAATCTAGTGTGAGTAGAGTCAAATGTACTTGTCCAAAAAACTACTTGAGTAAGAGTAAAAGAGTAGCTTACTTAAAAGTACTCATGAATACTGAGCTGTGGACTCTGCCCCCTTATTATAAACACTACACTGCAATTTAAACATTTGGAAAACATTGTACATACTGTAATTCACATAATCTTTTGTGGTTTGTCAGAAAGAATGAAGAATAACTATCATCCAACAGTATTTATTTTGACTGCAAACTCTTTAAAATACATCAAAATAACACTCAAAAACCATAAAAGTGATGAAAAGATGAAAAAGTTATTATCGGTATACAAATCACCAGAGCATGCTATTGTTGCAAATGAAATATTACTGTTTGGAACAGTGCAAAGAAAACAGAACCATTAGAATCTCCTTTGAGAGTTCATCATCACACACCATGAGTTAAAATAGAGATTAAAAAGAGCCAATTTCTCTCCAAAATGGTGCCAGTTTAAAAAAAATGAGAATCATAAACATGATAATTTATTTACAATTTAAACATAAAAGCATATTGTTCTAGAAGGGGGCATTATCCCCTACATTTTACACAGCTACAATTACTCAAATTGTTATGCTGATAATAGAGTTTGTAAGGAAAAATTTGCATTAAATAAGGAAGTATTTCTGGGGGCACATGGGCATCTTTTTGCAGGGCAGTGGCAGTCTGGGCCAATAAGCTGCTCTATTAGCAGCATCTACAACTGAATGTCTGCCAAAAATAACTTGAGTATTTTTATTTTGTGCCCCGAATAATAATCTTATGTCGAGTTCAGACAGAGTAATTGAGTGCTAGAGTAAGTAGCCTACTCTTTCTATTTTACTCTTTGTATTTTAAAATGTAATTCATTCCTGTGATGGTAAACGGGAATTTTCATCATCAGCCAATCTTCAATGTCACATGATCCTACAGGAATCATTCTAATATGCTGATTTAATGTTGAAATCACTTGTGCTGCTTAATAATTTTGTGGAAACCATTATACATTGTTTTCAGGATTCTTTAATGAGTAGAATGTTAAAAAGAACAGCATTTATTTGAATATTATGTAGTAATTTAAATGTCTGTACTGTCGGTTTTGATCAGTGTAATGCATACTTGCTGAATAAAAGTAATAATTTCATTCAATAAATAAATAAATAATATAAAATAAATCAATCTTACCTCAAAATTTTGCACGCTAATAAAAATTACACAAATCGTAAACTTTTCTCTGTCGTATGACGTTCAGGAACAAACACATACGAGGAAGCAGCGGCCTACATCCAGTGCCAGTTTGAGGATCTGAACAGAAGAAAGGACACAAAGGAGATCTACACACACTTCACTTGTGCCACGGACACCAAGAACGTACAGTTTGTGTTTGATGCGGTCACTGATGTCATCATCAAGAATAACCTCATAGAGTGTGGCCTCTATTGAAGCATCATCTGTCTGCTAAGGTAAGTTTACAGGACAGAATGTGCTTTTTCACAGTGTGCATATTTATCTGTTAAAATGTTTTCACACTGAAATCATGATTGATTAATGTTTGCATTGTTGTTGTTGTTTTTTTAAATATAGAATATAGAACCATATGCATCAAAAACCACAGACCACTGATCAATTATTATGTATAAAATATTATGATTATTATGACATTTTATTCTTATTTACAGTTATTTATGGAAGATTTCCGAGGTTCACTGGCTGGTTGTTCCTGGTTTTGCCTGGTGGTGAATGAACAAGAGAGACCTCCTCCCCACTGCATGCATTCTTCACGCTAAATGCGGTACCTATGCCCATGGACATTTTCCCCCATCCTTTCTTAATGACAGTCCGTTATAGACATTATTTCTTTGCCACTTCCCTTTAGTCATTATTTTATTGCAAATACAGCTTCATTCTGTTCATTTCCTGTTTCCTCTCTAGGTATTACATAACACACCACTGTGCACAGATCATAATCCACAATGGATGTTAATATGTGCCTCTACTAACCTCCACTGCATCAAAGATCAAACGATTATTAATCATAAGATAGGATCATAAGACGATTATTTTAAATCCTTTTAATAACAATGTGTCAGTTCTTATGGGAAAGTTACCATTTTGCCATGTTTTTCATAGTGATCACTTGGCTAATTTATAAAAAAATGTAGGTCTGTCTTTAAGTTTGCATATATTTGCATACACATAGGAATTTACAAATTAAGCCGCTTTGATGAGTGAAACTAAGCTAGTGTGAGAACTATTGTTTTATATTGTGTTATATTATTGTCATACCTTTAGTAATCCACAGCCCAATCACACGGCGACAGGACACCATTTATTTTTTCACTAATTAGACTTGGATCCTTTTACATAATGCTTTATATAACACACTATTTTTGTTTCTCTTGAGGAACAGTAAAGGTGTGAACAAATGTTTTTTTTTTTTCTGAATGATGCAGAAATAAGGACCCTCTCTTGAGTCAAGAACACTTGGGAACAAATGCCATGAAAACAGAACATGATTGGGAGATTTACATTCTTGAAGAGGATAGATTTTTTTTAAAGACTTGTTTAATGTGATTCTGTTTAATCCTGTGGATTTCAGCATTTTTAAACAAACTGACACAATGTGATCTGGTTTGTAATACCTGTATTTAATATGAAAAGGGTTGACATCAAGTTCATTGTCCATAATATCTTGCTCCCAGAACATTCTAAACAGCCAGAGTTGCCAGCATGTGCAAAACAGACAATATCCATATACTGTGTAAAAAGTATAATATTCCAGTGCTGGAACATTCATGTTCTCAGTCTGGATTAATGCAACAATTTCTGATTTATTTTCTATATACCTGTGCTTTTATTTGATTTAACTGTTTCATGTATTTTAAACATGAAAGTGCAAGTGAACAACTAACATTATAGCACTGAATCACTAATATTCTAATAATGTGGTTTGTTTAGTTTTACAAACACCCTTCTATTGATTTTTTTTTTTTTTTGTCTTTTCTGATCATGTATAACTCTCCATAGTACAATGTTTCTGTAGTTTTGAGAAAATACATATATAATCAATTGACCTTTGTTTAAGGAAACATATACAGTAGCAAATACATAATCAGGATCACAAATTAATTACAACACATGAGTTGAAAATAATCTGCTTTTATTTTTACAAATATTTTTCTTGTTTTAATGACACTGTGTATCTAATACTTCAAATGTGCAATTGCCATCTTTGGCATTCCAGTTGTTTCTCTGATTGTGCCTGTGGTTATAAATGTTGTATATATGTTTAGTCTCACGTTGGTTAGATATCTTTACTACTCATTTAAGCTATCATTAGACACCTCTTTTTTATTTTTATTATATAATACGCTTAGCAAAAAGTGTGTTGTACTGTGGTTCATTCAAAATTAGCTCTGACAGAAAGGGCCAGTGTTTGAAAATCCCAGTTAAAACAATCTAAGGTCAGTATTTTGTGAAAGTGCACAATTGCAGTAGAGCTAATGGCCAACCATTTGCAGTTAACATAATAGTAATTCAACACCAGCAACCAGTGGAATTGATGCAAGTCTTTATTTCATCTGCCTACATTTACATTCCAGGACATCTCCACAAATTCAGACCTCAGGCTTTAAACAAAGCAACAGGCCATTCTAGAATTTTCACTTGTTACTGTAACACTGTATCATAAATAAATAGATTTATGTCGCCATATATATTTTATATAGAATCTTTTTTTTTTAAACAGATTTTTTCCTACTGTTATTTACAAAACATACTGCCCTACTGTGTTTGGGGCTGAAAAAGAAACATCTTTAATATATTGTGTTAGCTGGCTGAATTCAAACATCATGTCTTGCTGATATGCAAGTTTTTACACTCTCGAGAACAGATGCTGTACATATACAGATGTTTCTAATTTTTACCATGGGATCTGATGGGATCCCACTTTAGTTTCTTTAATAAAGCAACATTTAATTGCATTAAATTAACTTTTCTTTTTCAGGAAATGAATGGAAAAACATCTACCAGTCAAACCTCTAAAGGTTTAACATTAAAACACATTGAGAGGAAGCTTCTGTACAAGCATCAATAACTCGTAGCATCAAAAGTCCCCTTTCTTTGGTAACCCTTCTCTCATTGACTACTAGCAGTTTGACAGGAAATGTTTTTAGAGTCCCTTTGGAGAGCAGAGGCCATTAGTCTAATCTGGATCTAGTCTCTGAGGTTCGGTCAGGTTGTTGAGCTTGTTCTTTGGCCGGGGATCTGCTGACCACACTTGACTGCTTACTGTAGAGTTCACCTTCATGCCACCTGTGGATGTTCTTTTGTTACTGTGACAACTTCACCAGAGTAGTTCCAATCATGCAGGTGGGGATGGGGCAGAAAGATCTGAAGAAAAAAAAAATCATAGAAGAATCTAATTGAAATGATTTTATAGAACTTACTAAAGTTATAATAGCATCTACACTGGAAGTGTGGGAGTGTTATGCCATCTAAGCATGTTTACTACCGTGGACCATGTTGATGTTAGAAGTATAGACAGTAAAAACAGAAATAGAAGTAGAAACCGTGGCATCCATCAACTGAAGGCGATGGGAGTTATTTTCTCTTAATGTTCTGGTTGTGTCCGGTGTAGACAGGGAGTAAGAACCGGCTTTGTGTTTTTAGGGGAACATACCTTTGAAAAAGACGGTGTTTAGAACAGACCGCAGTCCTTAAGGTTTTCTTTGATGATGATGTCTGTCACAGCGTTAAACACAATCTCGACGTTCTTTGTGTCTGTGGCACAGGTCATGTGAGCATAGATCTCTTTTACTCCCTTCTTCATGTTCAGATCTTGAAATTGAGCTTTGATATAGTTGCTGGCGTCTTCATATGTGTTTGGACCTGGAAAATTTGCATTTTCAACATCATATTTGATGGGCAAATTCAATAAAGGTTGTGAAGACTGTATTTGTATTTACAGTTCAAGTACCATCAGTTGTTTGCTTTGAGCTATGATGCCCTTATATACTGTTTCAATCATTTATTCACCTTCATGCTGATCTAAACCTCTATGACCCTCTATCGTTTGCTGAGGTAAATGTTTGAAGAATATCCTCCCTTACAAATATTTCTTCAGTATAATGATGTGAACGAAAGAAGCTTAAAGAAATGCAAAAGCATCACAAAATGTCCATACCAGCCATAAGAAGCCAAATCATAAACCGACTGAATTCACTAAAGTCATTATTCAGTCATAGTGTCCTCACTTCCAGTGAGACGTTAACCATTGTGATTAGTTTGAGTCCGATAGTTCATAGAGTTCATTTTACAGATCTGGCTCAAAAGAATGATTCATTTGTGAATCAGACATTGTCTCTCATAAATGTGCAAATCAAGATTATTAATTAAAATATGGCTTCAAAAGAGTCACAAGTCATCTGGACCTCTTTTATGAAACTTTTATGGTGCTTTTTTTGTCAGTCTGTATCTTAACTCCAGTCCTCATTCATCTTCAGTATATTTACATATACTTAAAAAAAATCACATATTATGTTCTACAGAATAAAGTCATTTTTGAATGTAATGAGGGTGAGATCATTCATTTTTGGGTAAATTACTGTTTTAAGGTGGTGTGTTTATTTCCATAGAGACCACACTCACCGTCATATTCAGGGAAACAGATGCTCAGGTGGACTTTCTTGATCTTCTCCTGGAAGAGATCTTTCTTGTTGAGGAAAAGCACAATGGAAGTTGTGGCGAAGAACCTGTGGTTGCAGATACTGTTGAAGAGATGGAGACTCTCATGCATGCGGTTCTGAAACATGAGAAACAAGAAGACAATATAAGCTTAGATGCACTGCTAGAACGTCAAACATTGGTATCAAATACTTTTATTGGTCTCTGTGATATTTATAATATGTGACCCTGGACCGCAAAACCAGTCATAAGTGTCCATTTTTCAAAATTGAGATTTATACATCTTCTGAAAGCTAAATAAATAAGCTTTCCAACTATTTAAATGACTGGATTCTGAGGGTGCAAAATGTATACTTTTGATGTTTTTACGGTAGGAAATTTACTAAATATCTTGATGGAACATGATCTTTACTGAATATTCTAATAATTTTTGCCATAAAAGAAAAAATTATAATTTTGACCCGTATAATATATTACATACACATGCTTGAGACTGGGTTTATAGTCCAGGGTCACATATGACTGATCTTGCAATCTTTAGTGAATAAAGGGTGTGTGAAAACTATTCAAAATACTTTGCACAGTGATGCTGTAGAAGAATCTTTCAGTAAACAATTTTTAAAAGAACCATTTTTTATTAGTATAAAGAACATTTAAAACAACTAAAGTACCTTATTCCACAATAAAGAACCTTTTTTTCAATGGAGAGATTATGGATGTTAAAGGTTCTTTATGGAACTGTAAATTGCAATAAAGAACCTTTACTTAGTGTTCTCTAAAGATCCGCACTTACCACTTCATCATCTTCTACCAGCACCATATCGTAAGCACTCAGGGCTCCACAGAAGATGATGCAAGTCACACCTTCGAAACAATGAATCCACTTCTTCCTCTCAGACCTCTGGCCACCCACATCAAACATCCTGTGGACCAGTGAAAAATCATGAAACGTTTTCATTCAAAATGTGGGTTCTTTTTGCTCTAGTTACACAAGACCAGCTGAAATCTACCTAACATGATGCTTTTACATGAACAGTAACACATTTCAGGTCTTGAGTTTCTTTACAGTAGCAATTTTTGTAGTATGAGTATGCGCAACAGTTGATTCGATCACATTAGCCAGGTAAGACAAACCTGAAGTGGAGCTCTTTGCAGGAGAACTGTTCCTCAATAATACCAGTAGTCTTGACTCGAGATCTCAGCACATCCTGCTCGGTGGGGAGGTAGTCAGGTTTGCAGATTCTGTCCATTTCACTCAAGTAGCTGTTTGAGATTAACTATAAATTAGCTATACATTTGCATACACACCTGAAATGATCATCTGCTAAAGTCCTGGAAATCTTCAGGCATAACTCACAGCCCTGCAGAGTTTAACTTCAACATTATTTAGATGCACCAAACCAAGTCTTTCAGGATTATTTGAAAACTACTGCCAGGGTTGGAACTAAACTCTGCAGGACTGTGGCCCACCAGGAACTGAGTTTCAAACCTTGGTGTACTGAATTCCCACAATATGAAGTGAATTGTGATTTATGTAGCTACACCCTCTGGCTCTAATGAACTTGCTGTCCCTGTTGAGTGTTGTACTCACTATCCAGCAGAGTCGTTCAGCTGGTACTCAGCAGCTCTCTCAAACGAGGCCTGCACACCTGAATCCTTCCATAACCTCTTGATGACGTCTGCCAGCTCTGGAGGCATGCTGCCCTCCTCGATGGAGTCAGCCAGGTTCTGGAGCTTCTGACCATCCTCCTGTATGAGACGAAGAAATTGGACATCTATTCTCCTGTATTGTGACATAAATCCAAGGCTAATGGATTATTGAGAAAAAAAAAACTGTAGGACGGAGACTTGGTTCTGTGTTCTTTATTCTAGCAGAGAGAAGGTACTAAAATACACCCTTTAGGGGTGAATAAGGTACAAAATATCCCTTTTGTTATCACCCCAGTGGCAACTTTTGTACATTTTTCCTAAGAGTTTAGATCCTATTGTGAACACTTCATCCATGCATAATGTTTCATAAAAATAAAAAAAGTTTAGATAAAAGGGGGAAATGTCCTTTCAAACCAAAATTGTGTATGCTGTTGTGTTTCAGCATGTGCATTTTTATGGTATGTGAATGTCTACACATACTTTTCAAAATAAAAGTGCTTAAACGATTCTTCACAGCGATGCCATAGAATAACCATTTTTGGTTCCACAAAGAACCATTCAGTCAAAGGTTCTTTGGAGAACCATCTCTTTCTTACCTTTTTTTATAATCTGAAGAACTTTCTTTCACCACAAATAACCTTTTGTGAAACAGGGTTAGTCCTTATGGAACCATTTGTAGTAAAAGGTTTTTCTTTGGCATCGTGAAGCAGCTTTATTTTTAAGAGTGCACTAATCATTTGTTGTGGAGTTGTTTTGCAGACCTGTGCTGCTGGTGACCCAAAGTTGATGTCCAGTATCTCCATGCCTCTGATGATGGCCATAGCAGATTGCAGGATGTTGCCAAAAATAATAGATCGAAACTCCATTTGTTCTTCTTTTGTGTAACCGCCTTGATGGAGAATTCTTTGGGAGCAACAGAGTATTTCTGATTAACGTTTTGAAGGTGAGTACAGTACATACAGGGCAGGCAGGTATATAAAGTATATATATATATATATATATATATATATATATATATATATATATACAGTATATCCTGAATTATGCAATTCCACAACACGTAATGATACAAACTGACTGTTCTGAGCAAATATTTTGGATGTTGCATGAATTTAAACTCACTTCATCTGTTTTACAATGGTGCTCTTCCCTGACTCTCCAGCACCTACAAGACAGAAAGTGAAAATATGATACAGAACAATGTACAATATGATAAACATAATGGAAAGTGAGGAGTCCTCAAATGCTCTCGACAATTTGCTGGATACATTATGTCTCTATATGACGTTTAGCTTTTACATTTCATGGATAATTACAAAGACACAGCCAGTGACACTCTGAATTAAACATGAAGCTTTGAAGCAGAAAGACTGAACTAGTATTTTTCCGTAAAACATACTCCAGTTATCTTTGAATAATTTTTACAGTGTACATTATGGTTACTATAGGTCTTACACATCGCATAGTGCCTTTTTCCTGAATTATTAGTTTTGAATTTATTTTTTTGAATTGTTTATATTCCTCTCCGTGGGTTTTTATTTTAATAACAAGGTCAATGTTAAGCGGTAGACATTGTCATTGATGGCCAGGTCGAAGGAAGTCTCTTTAACATGCTTATAATTATAAAGTGACCCAATTGGATTTGTGTTAGGGAAAGCCTCTCAGAAGATCACTGACACTTTGATTTGTCTTGGAGCTTCAGTCAGTCCAGGGCAAGGAGGTGGGGCCTCAACCATCTCCCGTTGCAACTGTCACTCATATGTCCCTTTTACTTTCTGAGTTATCCATATCAGAGAACATGTGTCATCCCTGGTCTATTTGACTGTATAGTTTTTATTGGGCAATAAAATATTGCTATTTTATTGAGTAAGCCTTCAAAACCCATTTCCAAAATTTACTACAGACAAAATGTATATGTATCTAAAATTAGTTATATTATTACTTCTCTTTTAGTATTTTAATGTTGTTATTACTATCTGAGAACATGAACTTCCTGTTCAGACACAAAGTTATTTATCAGGTCAGTTCTTAATCGATGCATCTGTCTCGCAGTGATTTGCTGAAATGGCTCACTGATGTAAGGTGTCATGATGTAAGAAACTGTTCGGGGCACTGAAAGTGGCCTCCTTTGCTTCCCGTTCCTATTGGAAGATAAACTGAACCTGAGCTTAAGAGGATCGGGGCTTAAATCATCACAGTAATCGGATTCTGGTCTTGTTGTCAATATGCCACAATTCACAGTGTTCCTCAGGTTGTGGTCTTTTTGGGCGACTTCATTTGCAGTGAAAATGCAGATGTGTTGCTAAAGTTAAGGAGGAATCAAACATTTTTAAAAGCTCATTTAAATGAAACTTTTAATGAATTAGACAAAGATCACTCATGCTAAAAACTATTAACAGAAAAAGAGCTAATGTGCATTATTTAACTCACATGCAAAATCATCTACAATGCATTAGCACTTGATAGTGTTTTAAATGTCATCTAACAGGTATTATATGTGGAAAAGCCACATAATCATTTGTAAAAATAAAAAAATTATCTAATCTCTATTATTGTATTTTAAGGCTACAACATTATGAGGTCAAACATGACAACTGATTACCATTGTGTCATTTATAATCTAATTACATAACTCGTGCTTGTCACAAATCCATTGTAAGTCCGATTTATCTGCTTATAGAATGTCTTAATGCTCTGCCTCAGTGCATTTATAACTCTTAATCCCTGAAAAAAAAAAAAAATCAAATGAACAAACTTTCTCATAGTGTTGCCTATTCTGAAGTCACTTTATTATCTTCTTCACTAGTTAATGTCAATCATAAAGGACGCTTATGTCTTATGATCAGAAACGATTGAAGTCCTGCTAAGATCTGCAGCAATGTTCTCACCTGGATCTTACTATTTTCCAGCTTAATAGTAGTGACCACCTGTTGCAGACACAAATGTACATAAAGCTTCTGAAGGTCCTGCATCAGTTGCTCATTCTGGAGGCAGAATCTTGTAACTCAACACCAGTGGACTAGACTAGAGGAATCAAACGAACACCAATTTCTTACCCAGCAGCAGAAGTTTGACCGTTTTTGCTTCTTTATCAGCATCTTCCTGGAGCTGCTTTTCCAGCTCTTTGGATTTCTTGGCCATTTCCTTATCCTCTGCGCTCGCTCCGCTACCCATCTCGTCGTCTGACGCTTCCCGGTCAAGGTCCTCAAGGTAAGAAATTTTGCCGGCTTCCCCTGTGCTTTGCAGAGAGAGAAATGGATACAGGTAGCCCTGTACTTTGGATCACGTCGCAGGAGGAGGGTCGCAAAAGTGTGGATTCCTCTTCTAGGTGTGACTGACCTACCTCCGGATGGACGAGTGGATAGAGACAGGCACAGAGACTGAAGCAGAATGCCCTGCTTCCTCTTTTGGTTGCTCTATCCCCTCTAATTCCTCCTTGTCCACCTCAAAAGTCTTAGCTTAGGATTGGGGAGGGCTTTGCTGATCTTCCTGTGTGAACCAGCCAATCCTATTAGCTTGGCTAACAAGGACAGAAATGAAGGTTGAAAAAATTAGGACCAGTGCTTCTAGTGAACTAGCTTTTGACATTGACCAGATGATAATGTGTGATCAGTGGGGGCTTGTTTAGATTTGTGGCCACAAACTCAATAATTTTCTTATTATTTCAGTCTGTTGAACTCTGATGTTGATTTAGTTCTTACAGGTTAGAAGATAAAGGATTTTACTCTAGTCCTTGGCAGACTCTTTTGTCTGAGGGATTGCCACATGTACAGCATTCTCCATTTACTACACACACACACACACACACACAACCAGTTTCACGTGTTATGTAACCCCAAGCTTGGGGGACTAGAGGTAAAGGAAGGAGAGCTTACAGGTCAGTGTGTCTTGTTTCTGGGAGATGGGAGTGATGAAGTCAGCGCTGAAGTTGCCATCCGATCATTGTTCTCTTCTCTAACATAATCTTTAACACCATTGAACAGATCTTTATCACCACCTCTCACTGCGCTTAATGGAATGAATCTGCATTAACTGTCTACTATAACTGCTCAATAAGATTTAATCTCAATGGGCTGTGAAAACGTATTTTTATCCTGACTAAAAGCTTGTATTAAATGATTCAAACCAATAATAATCCAACCCAAAATTACTGTCTGCGATAATAGCCACAAATTCAGCAACATTTGACATCCTTTCTGATATTTGGTGGCTGTTTACTATTTATTTGACATAAATGTAATTGATCAATTTTGAATAATGACATCATACTGATATTCTTAAAGACATTTCCCAATAAGTAAAACTTGCTTTTACTAACAAATGTTCATTACAGCAAATCTCTTAAGAGAAAAATCAAGTAGGCTAACATTAAGAGCAATATATCAATTTACTTTAAAACTAAGACATGCACAAAATGTACAATTATTTCCAGTATTTTGTGAAGAAGCCACCCCCCCCCCCCCCCACCTGGGACAAGAAGTTAAATAAATAAATGAATAAAATCACTAGGATCATGCCACTTGGGGCCTTGTCTCAATTCTGGGCCATAAAGCCCTTATTAACAAATAAACACGAAAACCTTTGATATTCTTATAATACAATGTCATAGATCTCTATTATATGGAGAGATCTATCATACAAATTAAATTAAATTAACCTTGACAATATTACAAAATGTTGATGTTTAGATGAAATGACAAAGTTATTACGAGCATAGCCATTTTATTAAATGTGTTGAGATTTTGTGAGAAATCACAAAAAAAAGTCAAAATATTTTACAAGACTTCAGACTAAACATGTCTGTCTCGCCGCCTGTGTACATTCACATAGGATACAATGATTAAAAGGTTTCAACCAGTGCTAAATCTCTACAAAATGAATTGGCCTACACGTCAACCAGAGTCAACAATCGCTCCTCAGTGAATCATTAACTCTGCTTTCAGTTGATTTTAAACAAATCCGTTTACACTGATCTAAAACCAGATACGTATCCCAACCCTCCCACTCAGTCACCTGTGTTTTTCCCCAGGTGGGTCATGAGACAAACCAACTTCTCTGTGAAAGCGAGATTTCAACCCACGTCACTTTGGGTAAGCAGATTTTTTCTTACTGCTTGTGACAGGTTGTGAGCACCCAAATCCCTAAATGCTTCCAAGAGGAATATAGGAAGCTAATCATGGTATCCTTTTCTTCATCAGAGCCAATCTCATTAAGTTTTGTGTGGTCCAAGCCTGCCTCTAACACTCCAGCATGCCTTCCACACTGCTCACAAGATTACTAGCCGAGGCCCGCGTGGGTCAGGTTAGGTTACAGCGGAGGGGAATTATTTTAGATGTTTTTTTTTCCCTGCCCTTTCTTGATAGAACTGATGAATGAGGAGAGGATAATAGTGATGATACACAGAGGAAGTTTTTGAGCAATGTTTCTGGGCAATGCAGGAAAACAGGTGAGATACAGGGCCCATGACCCTTTTTTGTTGCCCATTTTCAATGGGAAAGTACCCAAGCAAAATTGCTCAAAAATTTGCCCCATGCACAGTGTATAGAATATAATCACACCCTTAAAAATAATCAATTTTTTTGCATTGCAGCCCGAAATGAAGATGGATACAGTTTTGGTTTTATCCAGCTGTATTTACTCAGTGTAACTTATAGCATCTAAGTGAAAGAAATAACACCAACATGTCAGAAAAAGGAACCCCCCCCCCCCAATAAATAAATAAATAAATAAAAAATAAACAAATAAATGAATTGGACATTACATTACAGGAATTTATGACAAAAAAATTGTCATTGTGTGCATGTGACAACAACATCAAAGATTATGAGGCAGATGAAACTAAAATGTAATTATTTGGCCTCAACACCAAAGATATATCTGACGGAAATCCAGAACAGCTCACCCTCCAAATAACAGCATTCCTCCAGAAAATCATGGAGATGGTAAGATCCTGTTATGGGGGAGTTCCTCTGCAGCAGGGACTGAAGCACCTGTCAGGAAAGAAGAAAAAATAGATGGGGCATAATACCATCAAATTCTTGAGGAAAATCTGCTGCCCTCTGCCAGAAAGCTGTCAATGGGAAGAAAGTTTGCCTTCCAACATGACAATGACCCAGAGCACAAAGCAAAACTGTGTGTAAATGCACAGTGGTAAAAGGTGAATGTCCTTGCATTGTTAAGTCAGAGCCCAGACTTAAACTCCACTGAAAATCAGTGGAATGTTCTGCAAAGAAGAGTGGGCAAATATTGCAGTGTTGAGATGTGCAAACTTAGTGGAGATACAGTATATCCCAACAGACTAAAGGCTGTAATTAAAGCTAAAGGTGGTTCAACAAAATAATGACACAAGCGGGTGATCCCTTTTCCAACTCTGAATCTTTTTTTTCTTTTTTTTCTGACATGTCTTTCTGATCAAACACAGCTGGGAAAAATAAAAACGTATGAAAACTGTCCATTTTCATTTCAGGCTGCACAGCAACAAAATGTGATTATTTTAAGGGGGGTTCTTTTTTATACCCATTGTATCATCATCTTTAGAATAAAGTCTGAACACAAGATTGGTAGACTATTAGACACTGATTAGATGAGCCAAAAGCCCAGCACATCTGGATATGTTATCAGCTGCACTGAAAACAGGAAGTCTTGTATTTAAATATTAGTAGTAGTATTTGTACAGACGTTTTTTCTTGTATATGATATTTGCTCACTAGACCGGATTCATGCTTGTGGAGGTGATCAGTTTGTGGCACTGAGGTGAGTATGGAAGCCCAGGTTTCTTTGACAGTGGCCTTCAGCTCATCTGCATTTTTTGGTCTCTTGTTTCTCATCTCCCTCTTGACAATTTCCCATAGATTCTCGATGGGGTTCAGGTCTGGTGAGTTTGCCTGCCAGTCAAGCACACCAACACCATGGTCATTTAATCAACTTTTGGTGCTTTTGGCAGTGTGGGCAGCTACCAAATCCTGCTGGAAAATTAAATCAACATCTTCAAAAAGCTGGTCAGCAGAAGGAAGCATGAAGTGCTCCAAAATTTTTTGGTGAACCGGTGCAGTGACTTTAGTTTTCAAAAACACAATGGACCAACACCAGCAGATGACATCGAGCACCAGATTATCACAGACTGTGGAAACTTAACACTGGACTTACAGTGTTATGATTTCAGAATATTACAGAAGCTATGAGCTTCTCCACCCTTCCTCCAGACTCTAGGACCTTGGTTTCCAAATGAAATACAAAACTTGCTCTCATCTGAAAAGAGGAATTTTTACCTATATGGTGAAAAGTCCTCTTTTCAGATGAGAGCAAGTTTCAAAATCGAATGCAGTTATGTTGAAATTTCATTACGAAATGTACAAACGTTTATTAAACGCTCAATCCAGCATTATAGTTATTTTCATCCTGATCATGCATTAATGGCTGTCACAATTAAAATGAGACCGAGAGCAGTGCAGGAGCATCTCAACCCTCCGGTTTCAAATGGAATAACTAAATCCATGCTTTTGCAGAGACCTGAACTGCGTTCAGACCTGACACAGAATTTTCAACAGCATGAGAGGCTTTCCCAGTGAAAAGTTCCCAGTTTTTTATTATTATTAATGGCTCATTCTTGCACTCATATTAAGGTGTAGCGTGTACAGTAGATTCCTACAGTATCTTGTGAGATCAGGCACTATTGGTCGTGCCACAGTGCTTGTGAACATCAGTTTTATGCTGTCCTATTAGATGAGTATTTGCTAAAAAACAAACATGAATGCATCACTCTCCGTCTCCACAAGAGGGAGGTATAAACCCTTCGCTTTAATACACTCTGTCTGATATACCACATTAGCTTATGTTATGACATGAGGAAGGAAATCTCAACAGCCATCTCTTCAGAATTCACTGACTGAGGATAATATTGAACATATTTTTCACTTTTGCCTCTAAGCTAATGCTAATGTTTCCAGGGGCCATTTGAGCTGCATTCTTGTCCAGTCAGCACAGAGACAGACAGACATTTTCCTATGTAAAGCCCCCTCACTGTACAATGCTTATTAGGGTCAGTGCTGTTGTCACCATCATTTCACAGGCATTCTCATTATAGACAAGTAAAAAATTGCAGCTTGTGAAGTGATAACATTGCCTTAATTTAGGGTTGTGCGTTGGTTTTAAGCCATGGTTTTAAGCCAGTTATTTCTATCTTGCTGTACTGTGTCAGTAAGAAATATAAGTTTACATTTCCAAACATTCATTTTGCCATTAATTGTAATAATCCAGTGAGATTTATGTGTGCAAAAGGAGATTGACAACTGATCTCACCATCATCCAGTCTGTCTGCGATAACATGAAGAAACAGAACAAACTGAAACAGACTAAATCCAGAAGAACTGTGGCAACGTCTTCAAGATGCTTGAAGAAAACTTTCTGCAAAGCTTTAGTACTGTGGAAAGTTTTAGGCATTTATGTATACACACGTGTGTGTGTGTGTGTGTGTGTGTGTGTATATATATATATATATATATATATATATATATATATATATATATATATATATATATATATTATCAGTGCTGTGAAACGATTAATCATGATTTCGGTTATTAAAGAAAAATGTTTTACAGTATCTGGGAATAAATAGATATAACTAGCCAACATTGATATATTTGTTTTATTCAAAATCTTTTGAAAAAGCTGTTCATTGAATTAAATTAAAATTAAAATTAATTTATTTTAAATTATTCTGACTGTTATGATCCATATGATCCTCTCTTTAATTTAATTCCCTGTGATGGTAATTATGATGCTCAACCTAAAACTTTTCTTGACTCGGTTGTACATCTCATATATGGTTTGCTATATTCCACAGACTTGATTCCAGCTGTTCCCCATCCCAGAGGCGACACAGAGTCAGTAACCTCCTTACCCAACACACAGTGCATCTCTTCCGGATGACTAAAGCTCATCTGGCTCATCATGTTTGTTCTCGTCTCTTGGCGCTGTGAGAAAGTGACATGAGAAGCATTCCTTCATCATCATCATCATCATCACAGCATTATTTAGATGCCTGCCGTACTCTCCTGTCACGTTCCACCTGGCTCAGATGTTTCCATGGAAACAGTGCGGAGTGACAGCATGCAGGCAGCATTTGAGTGGACACTGGGAGGAGTGGGGAGGAGCCTGTTCCCCCACTGCAGCATCCGAAGAGCAGGGATCTCTCTTTCACACACACACACACACACATACATTTGAACATCCTCCTTACTGCAATCAAAGCCCCTCTGACTGAGTGTGTCCCCCCTCTTTCTTCCTCCACTAAGGAATCCTCCGTGCCTTAATCAACCAGTGTTTTGTCCATCTCTGGTGAATCTCAAGCCAACATGTCTTCTAAGCTGCCTTCAGGCAAACCCACATCCCCTTTCAGGAAGAGAGGGAGCCTGCAGTACACAGCCAGTGGGGGTAAGTGTGTTTGTTCAAAAACATATGCGAGAGTGTGGTAGAAATGTGACGGAAATGGAGAACATAATGTGTCATTACATGTAATTTTTTTTTACATTCACATTTCATATATTCAGCATATTTTTATGCAGGTTCCTTCTCACATTTGACTTTTATGTACCAATTGTTCAGGAGAGTTTCAGTAATCCAGCATCCGCATGATGTAGAAACTTTATACCTGTTGATTTGAGGAAAACTGTTGCAAGCTTTCTAATTTTCTGTCTCTCTTCTTCTTATGGGTCCCTGCAAACTAATACTTTACATGCATGTTTTTTCTCTCTGAAATGGAATAATAGCTCCTGGGTCTTTATATGATATTTCTCAGATGAGCAGAAAGAGGAAGTTATTCATTAAACATTATTTCTGACCATAATGATATTGGCAGTACTTAGCTGATTGGGTTTGTGACCACAACCCCTCATTTCCGGAATAAATTCGACCACCAGATTATGTTCCTGATTCAATTGCAAGAAAGCCAGACGGGGGAAATCAAACATGCACCAGTTACGGCAGTGACTGGTAGAGCACATCCATAAAATGCATGCAACACATTGTCTGTGGTCAGGACAGCATTGTGTAAGGCTTACATAAGATCCGATCCAAAAACCACTTCACACCTCTCTCCCACAGAAAAACTGTGATTTTATCCAGTGCTAGAAGCACAAACACGTTTCCTTAGGCGTTGCATGTATTCATTAGATCTTCATGCCTCTGCAGAAGCAGTGTTATGGAAAATGCATTTACCTCTGGTTGAGTGCAAAACCACACAGAGATAAATGTTGAGACTCATTTGTCTTGCTGTGCCAGGATAATTTGTCTGAGTCTGAGGCGGGAAATGTTATCAAGAAGCATCTTCACCACAGAGATGGAGTAATCATCTGAGCATGAAGGCTTAGCAGGTGGCATATTGCTGCTGTCTTTTAAAAATGATACAAAATGAAAAGTGAACCCATGCAGACTAAGACAACCACAGTTACAGTCATAAAGGCACAAAACAGTTCCCTTTCTCTCACACACGCACACATGCACCAATAAATTATAGTCAGTGCTTTGCTTTAAATGAAAAGTCCTTTAAATCATGTTTTTAGAGACACTATATGACTTTCAATATTTAAAATTCCTCTCGCATTTCAGCAGCAATCAAGTGTCTGATCACTGAAAGCCTGTGGCTTTTACTGTGGCTCATTCTTGACGTGTTAATGGGCCCTGGATGTGCAAATACAAGGTATAATTTGGAAGAAAGGACTCGGAGAAAACACATGGATAGAAAAATGTTCCATTTCTCTTTGAAGAAATAATAGCTTTCAGTTCCACATTTCTGATGCAGTGCAGTGCGTTTATTGCTCCTGATTCTTTTCTTTTGCGTTTGGCTTTGCTTGTAGTCTAAACTTACCTGACTTTTATATGTAGGCCATAGGAAAAATATTACAGTGTGATTTGGTGCCAGAATATTTGAATTAAGGTGACTTGAACATTCTTTTAAAGAGGCACAATATATTGTATCGGAGGATAAACCAGTGTATTTTGTGTAAATGTAAAATTGTAAGGTGTAACGTTTTTTTATTATTATTAAAAAAAAAAAATTGTTTCTTTTATAATATTTTTTATTATTATTTGCAATTTGTTTATATATACAAAATTTGTATATATGTACTTTTAAATAGTCAGTCTAAATACTTATATGTAGTATAAATTATTGTAGATTATTTTAGTGGGTATAATTATTGATTATTTCATTAGCCACTACATCAATGAGGTGGGAAGTTTATGTTTCTTAAAGCACCCTTTTCTTTTACAACAGTGTAGTTAAACTCTAATAATTATAGGTGTCTATGTGCTTTAGTGTTTGTGGATTGAAATAAGTACAGTAGTTTTTCCATGATCGTAAAATCCAAAGAACAAACTGTTTTGCTGTTGTCCACTAGGTGGGACTAGCAAGACATTTTTCCAAGCAAGCATACTTCATACTCACTGTATCTCAAAATTTTGATATGCATTTTTTCCCTGCTTCTGGTTGTTTTCTTGGAGTGTGCTTATCTACAATTTAACATAAAAAGGCTTAATTTAACAAATAAATAATTTACAGTTATTGAAACTCATGGGTAAAATTGGCTTCAGTATATATTTTGGAAAAACTTTACAACAGTTTGTGTAAAGTTCACCTAAAAATTTTAATTCTGTCAGCGTTTACTCCCCCTGCTCTTATTCCAATCCTGAGTTTCATTCTTCTGTTGAAAACAAAAGAATGGAAAAAAATTACTATGGAAGTCAATGGCTACCATCAACTGTTTCCATACTCATACTGGTTTGGAAGAAGCGGAGGTGGAGTGATCTTCAATCACAGGAACAAGTAAAAGCAATTGGTCTCCAGAGGCTCACAAAAACCTCATCAGTGCAATCTTTGTCCCTTTCTCTCTCTCTGATGTCTTCATCAAAGCCTTTTTCCTCTAACAGGTGAGCAGGATTCTAGGATGCTACTGTTCCCTCTGATTAAACAGCTTCAAATGATCAAAAGCACCTCTCAAATACAAAAGCAGCCTCTGGATATAAGAGCAGAATCATTTACACTTTATATGGGTTTCTATGGGTTAATGCGGATTACACACTTAATCCACAGTAATGCTTACTCAACATTTAGTCGACAGTGATGGTTTGGTGACCGCTCCAGTATAATGATAAACCCATCATACTGGTGACTGTTTAAACGGGCCAGATCTCTTAGAAATATTGTCCAATACTACTTTCTTCTGTTAACAAAAAAAGCTGTGATGACCTCTAGCCCAGCTTCCAAGGGAGTCTCTCTTTCTCAAAACATCCTCTGCAGTAACACGTCACGGAGGTGAAGGACAGGGGGATGTAGAGAGATGCTGTCGAACCCACTCTGTCACAGAGGAAGCAGTGATGCTGCTGAGCTCCCCCTGCCCCTCAAGGCCAGGTGGTACGATCCAGACATGTGTCAGGGATATTAAAATGAGAGGGGGATGACAGTGGCTAGTCCAGACAGCTGGCAGGATCCAGGAAGAGGAGAGAGGGAGAGTGGATGCCTCGGCTCCATAAGCTGTGTTTACTGTATGTATGTGGGACAGACTGAATCACAAGAAAATGTGTGCGAGTGAATGAGGAATGAATGACTGACATGTTTTGCTGGAGGTGTGTGTGGCTTTGTGTTTTGCTACATGTTCTTTCTGTCACTCTTCTTTTATTCTGTCTGCCTTTTCTGACCTGTTTTTATAGTTTGCATATATTTTTTCATCTGAGATATTTATTGTCTTCTATGTCCTTTCATTCTCTGTTTCTCTCCATTGCTAAGCTCTCAGCTGGTTGCTGTCAGTTCATGTTTTTCCCTTGGGAGTCATGCACTTGTGTGTGTGTAGCTAATGGTGCATATGAATGTATTGATTGTCCTGTTTTGAAGGTGTTGTGGTCAGTGTTGTGTTTCACAGATGACAGATTAAGTGGACAGTTGAAGGAGTAATAGAGAAGGATGCTGCCTGGATGTTGTCTTTGTATGATATTTGTGTAAGGGTGTCCAAACCATACTGGGGAATCCAGTTTAAGCTGGCCGATGTGTTTTGGTTTCTTGCAGCTGGTTTCTAATAGGTCCGCACTGGTAGATTATCTTGGACTATCAGCATACATGGTTTCAAATTTGGTTTAGGTCAAAAAGGCTAGAAACCAGCTACCAAGTTCCAAAACACAGATATTTTCCAACAGGAAACGCATGGACAGGAGTTTATTATTTTAAATGGATCACTGCAAGCTGTAGCTGTAGTCATGTGATTTCACTAAATGGTGTACTAAATGGTGATTGAGTGTCTACTTTGAGACAGTTCCAGGTTTATTTTACACCTATCTTGTAGGGTCATGTCAGGTGTAAAGTGAGCGAATAAAGGGATGCAGCATCAGGTTGCCATAGCAACAGTGACTGGCCCTGATAGGAGTTGGTGAGGTAACTATAATTCTCAGAGTGGCTCGGTTGTGCTCAGGATTTCATGAAGTATGTTAACATTAGCATTAGAACCAGCTGCTAATATAATTTTAGATCACACTTTAGGTATTGTTAAACTTCCCTCAGCTTCCCTAGTGATGTTTGTATATTTCTGCATGTATGGAACATATGAGATATTTCAGAATCAGAACTTTTGTGATAATTCTACATACAAAATATTTTTTTTTTATGTTTTTGTTAGAAGTCTCCCCTGTTCAAAGAGGATGAATTTATTTTATTATTATCAAAAATAGAGTGAAAAAAGTAATGTTGTGAAATATTATTACAATTATAAAATGCAAAGCCTTAATGTAATAACACATAAATACA
This sequence comes from Carassius gibelio, assembly GCF_023724105.1. NCBI lineage: Eukaryota > Metazoa > Chordata > Actinopteri > Cypriniformes > Cyprinidae > Carassius > Carassius gibelio. The sequence continues at coordinate 16,593,126 of NC_068378.1, read as the reverse complement.
GTGTACAATATTGTACAGAAGAAGCTGCAGAAAAGAACAGCAGTCATTACTCCAGTATTCAGTGTCACGCTTCTTCAGAAATCATTCTAATTAAGTTGCTTTGCTGCGCAAGAAACATTTCTTATTATTATCAATGTTGAAAACATTTGAGCTGCTTAACAGTTTTGTGGAAATGTGATAAAAAAATATTTTTTTTCAGCATTCTTTGTTGAATAGTTCCAAAGAAAAGCATTTATGAAAAACATCTTAAATGTCTTTTGCTATCACTTTACTATAACAATTAAATGCATTATTGCTGAATAACAGTATTAATTTATTTTTTTTTAAATCCCAAACTTTTGAACGGTATTGTACACATACTGTACTTATGTTTGAAAGAAAGCAGAATAAAATGAAATAAAATGCAATAACAAAATAATAAAAATGTAATTGTTTTAATTTAAAAGATAATATTTAAAAATTAAATAACAAATATGAAGTACACACAAGCAGATAAATAAACAAATATTATGCAACTTTTAAATGAAAAGTTACTTGTTGAGCAGGATGGCGTCTTCAACCAATCAGACGGTTTGATCTTTGACCTCATCTAGCTGGTCATTCTAGTGCTGTTCTTATCTCTCAGCTCTATATCTCACTGCAGTATTCACAAATTCAGTATGTGACATTTATAGACCTTCATTCTAGAATGTTTACCATCAGAATCAATAACTCCATTATATGATTTTTAAAATTGCACGGCTGAAGCTCGTGTTTTTCTGCTTTGCTGTTTATATAGTGATCCTGTGTTTGAAGGGGATGGTGGTTATGTAAAACGCATGAAACTCCCAAAATAACACACATGAGAAGATGATTATACACATGCCAGTGGGTCTATCAGTCTCCACATGGGGCTTTGCACTGTTCTGTACACACACATGCACATCGAAAGTCCTGACACAATCTCTTGCTATAATATTATCTATGCTTTATCTTGCAGTTAAGTGAGAAATGTGTAGGCCGTGATCATGTTGAAGTAAATGAGAAGTGTGAAAAGAGAGAGCGTGATTATATGTGTGTGAGAGGTTGTGCATGCATCTCATGGCGTGTCTATCCGTGTTGTGTGCTAATGAACTGTCATTGTCATAATTAGTCCACCCATCTGTGAAAAGGCCACACAGATTTTAACAACGAGTTCATCTCCTAGGCAATCCTGTCATTAATTACCTTCATTAAACTCACTGATAGGTATGTTGAACATTAACTTTGCCAGAACAGAAAAACGACGAGCAGCAGGACTTATAAAGAAAGCATTATGTAAACTCTAGTAGAATGAGGGTTAGTATAACATGACTCCACTCCATACCAAATTTACAATTATTCAGTTCTGCTACTCTCGATTGTGTTTGAGCACTGTGGATAATTACATGGTAGTTGGTAATTAGTAACTGAGTCTAAGCAGGTGGATGGCGATTCCTACTTTTTTCAGGGAGAACTAATGCTTTACATCAAATGGCATTGTTATAACTAAGTCTTGTTATTGAGGTTATGAATAGGAATCATGTTAAAGCTCTAGAAAAACAGCAAACGTCAATGCCTTAGAGGATGACAGTGGCTTAAGTTTGTTTATTGACAAAGTATTGTATGCTCAAAATCTGCTGTATTAAGGAAGCTGAATCATTTGTTTTATCTACTCGAAATTAAGCCGTGTTATTATTTAACTGCACATTTTATGCAAATCAGTCTGAACTCTTTTTTTTTTTTACGTGATAAGTGTTCTGTTCTAGTTTAACAGTTTAACATTATCAAATTACACCATTCAAAAGTTTGGGCTAGGTAAGATTTTTTTTTTTATGTTTTTGAAAGAAGTCTCTTATGCTCAGCAAGACTGCATTTCTTCACACAAAAATAAATTAAAAACAGTGCAGCTGTTCAGCAGTCTTTAGTGTTACATGATCCTTTAGAAATCATTCTAATATACTTATTTGTTGCTCAGGAAACATTTCTTATTATAATAAATTGTAAAAAATTGTTCTGCTGCTTACGGTCAATTTTGATAAATGTAAAGTGTCCTTGTTGGACAAATAAATAAATAAATTCTGACCCCCAAATTTTTGAGAAGCAAAATTTTATATGTAAAGATTTGAGAGAATCTTGGATAAAGTTTAAGATTTATTCATGTTTTTGCTAAAATAAAAACTGAAACATTATCTTAAAGATCAAACTTTAATTGCTTTGTATCACTATTGTGAAAATATACACTATTATAATAACTTTTGTATTTTTAAGTTTTAAAGTCCACATGAAATCAAAATGTACTTTATTTACTTTACTAGCGCACATTGGTAGTCTTAATTTAAACAATCTGTGCAGGTTAATCCGTTGAAAAAAAAAAAAAGTTCTTCGTAATCTTCAAGCAAAATGTGAACATTGCCGCTCTGGAATGGCATTCCTTTTCTGAAGACGTCAGTTTGACGGCTTGGGCAGAATATCCTTCAACGCATCCCTCCAACCATTAGATTGCTATTAGTGAGAGACAGAGAGGAGGAGCGCAAACATAAAAACCATGCACTCTATTCAATATTCTGGTTCACATGGAAATACGTCACAACACTGAAATAAAGTCAGCAGCAACTTCCGGTTCACATGTACTTTAATATCTCAATCATATTTACATTTTGCTTCTCAAATGAATGTACACAATGTAAAACTCGACAGAACTGAAGTGCAACGTTGATTAAGTAATTTGGTGTAATTATATGAGTAATTCAGATTAAGGGTGAAACAGTTCTTAACTGAAAATACAGTTTTAAATGAATTTCAATCAGGATTTAAATCGGATCATAGTACTATTACAGCAGCTATGCTGGTTACAAATAATATTGTTAAATGTTTGGGTAGTAAACATCATTGTGCGGCATTGTTTGTAGATCTCTCTAAAGCATTTGACTCTGTAGATCATAAACTTTTATTACAGAGGCTTGTATAGGTTTACAAGCCTGTATACACTGTTAGAAATGTCTGTAAATTTAACAGTATTTAACTGTAAAATGAACTGTATTTTACTGTAGGACAGTTATACAGCATATTACTGTATTTTAAAGTTACATTTTGGGGAATACCCTCTTGGCGACACTAAATTACAGTATTTTTAATTTACTGTAAATCTAAATACAGTAAAGAAAAAATGAGCGCGAAACCTGACCAATCACAGATTAAGTTTTATTTCCCACTTGGAGAAAGAAGAAAACAAGACACACAGATGCGAAAAGAACCAGTCAGATGCAAAGGTGGGTACAAATATTACTTCTTTTACTTTAAATATATTATATCTTTGGTTTAACTAAAACAAAAATATAAATAAAAAAAACGCTGCCACTGTATGGCGCGCAGTCACCTCACATTTATGCTGTGAAGAGAGCTAGAGAGAGTTGTGGTGACACTGTGCAAACATTCATATTTCTTTCCTTTCTTTCCCTTTTCTGAACGTTTCACCGTCAAAATATGGACATTCACGGGTCTCTGCCTTGGGTTTGACCACTCCAGGAGCTGGTGAGTGTTCATGTGAACTGTTAGCCGAACAACAAAGCTTTCGTGGATTTAGCTTAAAGTCAGTCAGATTTTTTCCCGCTATTATCGCTTGCTGTTAACTGATTACCTCATATAAATGCACGTCATGCTTGTAGTGCTAGAGTAAACCCGCAATGTTCGTGTCGTGTGCAAACACTGGCGTCTCTGTGGAGACATTATACGCGTTTATTAATCATGCCAAAGGGCATAAAAACACGGCGAATTTAAGGTTTTCGTGTGCAGTTCCTGAATGCTCATACACTTTCCGAAGCCTCTCCGCCCCTCAGTCTCACATTTAACGTTACCGCAAACACATAAGGAAACTAAACAACCAAGAGAAAAATATGTCTACTTCAAATGTAAAATTTGTTCTGTACATCAGCATCGGGAGAATAACATAATCTCGTTCGCGAAAATGCGCCGCAAATGGCACAGAACACAATGGAAATGTTTTCAGGGGACCCCAGTAAGTGACGAACCCGACTGTGTACATCCAGTGCGCGATCAACGGCTGTCCGAATTCATTCACAGCTTCAAGTGAACCGTATTAGTGGACTAATGTAGAAATGAGTGAATGAGTGTTAAGGGGGCGATTTCGGATTTAGCCAACGTAATTTCCTCATTATTTTAACCTGGGATGTTCTCGTGACAAAGCAGCATGTTGTCTATCAGCTTAATAGCTGTACTTAGGACATAAATGTCTTATTATTGCTGTTAACATAACTGTTGCAAATAAATTTTATACAAAAAAAGTTTTCGTAATATGCTTTATTTATCTGTGTGTGTCTCAACTTTAAAATTAGCTGTTTCATCTTTGGACCCTATATTACCTTACATTTCTTACCTATGAAACTTATTTAAACATAACATTACAATTTTTTTTACAATGTTACTAATGTATAGATTAATATCTCACCCTCATGTTCTTTTTACATTTTTTATATTGTATATAAAGTTGTATGTCATAAATATGTAATCTCTGTATTTTTTGCAAGAAAACAAAAGTAGACGTTGAGTACTAAACATGCTCCATCCGGGTTCGTCACATATTGGGTCCCCTGGAAATATTTCCGTTGTGTTCTGTGCCATTTGCAGTGCATTTCTGTATTTGGTTGTGTAGTGAGTATTTGGTTGTTTTGTTAGACATTTTTCACATCAAATGATCTAACTTTTTTTTCTGTTATGTAAAGGTTAAATGTTAACCCTGACAACAGCAAGTGCTCCTCAAAGTTCCACGTCATCAAAAGAAGTGGGAAGATGTTGCAAAGGAAGAACTCTGGTCTGAACCCTCATGTATCCTCCTTCATTAAAGGGATAGTTCACCCAAAAAATTAATTCACCCATTAATAACTCACCTTCATGTCGTTCCAAACCCGTGAGACCTCCATTTATCTCCTCTGTCCCTCTATTGAAGCTGTGTGTTCGGTCTGCTGTCCATGTCCAGAAAGGTAAGAAAAACATCATCAAAGTAGTCCATGTGACATCAGAGGGTCAGTTAGAATTTTTTGAAGCATCGAAAATACGTTTTGGTCCAAAAATAGCAAAAACTACGACTTTATTCAGCATTGTCTTCTCTTCCGTGTCTGTTGTGAGAGAGAGTTCAAAACAAAGCAGTTTGTGATATCCGATTCGCGAACGAATCACTCCATGTAATTGGATCCTTTTGAACCAGTTCACCAAATCGAACTGAATCATTTTAAACGGTTCGCATCTCCAATATGCATTAATCCACAAATTACTTAAACTGTTAACTTTTTTTAATGTGGCTGACACTTCTGAGTTCAAACAAACCAATATCCCGGAGTAATTCATTTACTCAAAAAGTACACTGACTGAACTGCTGTGAGGAGAGAACTGAAGATGAACACCGAGCTGAACCAGATAACGAACAAAATACTGACTAGTTCACGAGTCAGCCACATTAAAAAAGTTAACAGCTTAAGTAATTTGTGAATTAATGCGTACTGGAGACGCGAACAGTAGAAAACGATTCAGTTTGATTTGGTGAACTGGTTCAAAAAGATTCGGTTACATCGAATGATTCATGAACTGGATATCACAAACTGCTTTGTTTTGAACTGTCTCACAACAGACCCGGAAGAGAAGACAATGCTGAATAAAGTCGTAGTTTTTGCTATTTTTGGACCAAAATGTATTTTCGACGCTTCAAAAAATTCTAACCGACCCTCTGATGTCACATGGACTACTTTGATGATGTTTTTCTTACCTTTCTGGACATGGACAGTATACCACACACACAGCTTCAATGGAGGGACTGAGAGCTCTCGGACTAAATCTAAAATATCTTAAACTGTGTTCTGAAGATAAACGGAGGTCTCACGGGTTTGGAACGACATGAGGGTAAGTTATTAATGACCTAATTCAGATTTTTGGGTGAACTATCCCTTTAAGGAGTTTCTGGATTTCAGCTGGCAAAACTATTAAGCTACTAAGAGCAAATACATTCTACACAGTTTTCTGAATTAGTAAATTTTTAAGATTGTTCTTATGACTGAATCTGTTCATGTCTGTTGTTTTAAAATGCTCTTAATATGAAACTTTTATGTATAAATGAAATGTATTCAAGTTTTTGGAAAACTGAAAATACAATCTGCAAGAATATTAAAATGTTATTTCAAGTATTACAATTTAACTATTAAACCAATAAAAGAAGTTAAACAGTCTTTTGTTTCTTTTTATAGTTTTTACTACTGAGACATGAGACCTGTTGAAATACAATAATTTGTAAAGTTTTACAATACATAATAAAAGTGAACCAATTACAGTAAATTTCACAGTGTAAAGTAATATTTTATTGTATTAAAATATATAAAAGGAGAAAAAAAACATAATTGTGTTTTACAGTAAAAAAATATATTACTGCAAATACATTTACAGCAAGTTAAATGGTATTGTAAATATGAATACAGTATTTTTACTGTAAGTTTAATTTACAGTAAGTTACTGGCAAACTGCTGCCAGTAAGTTACTGTAATTTCTACAGGAAATTTTTTACAGTGTAGGTTTTATAGGTTTTAGTGAAATGGCTCTAAATTGGTTCAATGATCATTTATCGGAAATAACTCAGTGTGTCTCAGTTGAAAATTGTGTTTCAAATGAACAAAAAATGACAAAAGGTGTTCCTCAAGGTTCTATTTTAGCACCAGTTTTATTCTCTTTTTATATTAATGACCTTGGTCGTGGGATAACCTGAGCTAGAATTCATTTATATGCTGATGACACAATTATTTACATAGTAGCACATCTGGTGAATCAAGCCATAGAGCTCTTGCAATAATCTTTTCAGTCACTGCAACTGTCATTGTCCAACTTAAAATTGGTTTTAAACTAAATACATGCTTTTCACACTGAAACAGATTACTCTATTTCAACTTTACAAGGAGAATCTATTGAATGTTATAAATACTTGAACATATGGCTGGATGATAAATTGGGATTTTATGTACATATTGAATTAAAAATAAAAAGCCCTGGTACAATAAAAGATAAATAAAATAATAAATAAATAAAATAAAATCTTTAAAACCAGAAGATCAAAATAACAGCGATTAACAAGCACATACATTTATACAGATTAAGAATTACACAGCAAGGGATTTAAACTATGAGAGTAAATGATTATGCTGCTATGATGAAAAGAGATTCCACAAACACAAAAGCTCTCATGTTAAGCATAGTTTTTAATAATGGTTGGTTCGCCTCAGGCTTAAAATGGTAAGTGTCAGCTCTTAGTAAAATAATGATGAGTATGTCAATATACCAACTGCTGAGCTCATCACATGATCTCAGGATGAATTCAGACCCAGAAAACAGCTGTTATCTGTATTGTAACTATTGCAGATCTGCAGTAGCCCACAGGCTAGTGTGCTCTAAAGTGCTGCTACTGTAAGTGCATTGGTACTGCAAACTATTTTTGAGATTTGCCACATTTTTAGATCTGCAGGAACTTCAGGAATTCTACTGATGGGTGTAACTAGGGGAATCCATCTATACTTGGTCCGTTTTCTGTGTGCTTTCACGGAGGGACGAGATGTCTAGTTCTCTGCCGTGCAGGGGATAGACATGGCTGCTTAATTATTAATCAGGGTTATGAATATTTGATCAAGTGTTTAGGAAGATTGATATCACTCATGGAAACTATGGAACTCAAGCAGAAGGGTCGCTTCACCCTTCACTCATAGTGAAGTGAAAGTGTTTGGAAGCATCTGTTTGATCAAATAAATGCAGCCTTGGTGAGCATAAGAAACTATTTTCAAAAAAATGTCAAACATTTTTTACATGTAAGCATGTTAATATCTAATTCTTAATATCTTTCGTTTTGCTTTAAGTAAATTGATCTTGTTTTAAAAATGTTTGGATATTTAGTGCAGTGAATTTTTGCAGTGGCAATGCTATAATTTGAGTGGGCTCTAGAACATTTGGTTTGTAGTTGCCCACAAGTAAAGTGGGCATGCTAAGACTGAGGCCAACACACGTTCACATACAAACTAATGTCCTCCCACCTTAATGATTCATTGTTTTGTGAGACAAACGGTTGCGGATCCTCAGCAGCTTTCTGACCCTACCTTTTTCTGGACAGCAGAAAAACAAAGCTAAATAAAATGGATCACAATCTGTCCTCAAATGTTTTTCTTCCATATTCACTCACGCAAAATCAATGTTTTAAAGATGAAAAACAATTAAGACATTGCTATTGAAATATAAAGATCTTTCTCTCATTATCTTCCTAGTAGATCTCCGTGTTGGCCGACACCTCCTCACATCCCAGTATTCTTTGCCTGGCAACCCTGTAACCAAGCACGGCCACATTGACCTGCGCACATCCATGGATGGCAAATACAAAGAGATTGCAGAGGTAAACAAAGCAGCAATCAAAGTAATCATGATGCTTGAATGCATTTTTTGTGTTTGTCTCTGCCGTTATGTAAATGTGTGCTTAATTGTGTGTGTTTAGGAGCTGTTCTCGCGCAGCCTCGCGGAGAGTGAGATGCGGAGTGCTCCATATGAGTTCCCTGAGGAGAGCCCTATTGAGCAGCTGGAGGAGAGGCGGCAACGACTGGAGCGGCAAATCAGCCAGGATATCAAGTACTACATCGCATCATTCATCATGAAACTCAACCATTGACAGTAGTGCCTACAATACACAAGCTTTCTGACTTTTTCTAAGTATTATTAAACTTTTCCATGATTATAACCATTTTTGTAACCTTGTAACCTTCAGAGTTTAAGCCAGATGGCAAACAAACTTTTAAGTGAAAAAGTGAAAGTGAAGTGACATCATACTCGGAATTTGTGCTCTGCATTTCACCCATCCAAGTGCACACAAACACCTCATCTCAGCCAATTAGAATATGCTGACATACCAAGCAGCTAATCAATTCAAAACATCTGCAAATGTTTCCTGAGCCTTCAAAACGGTCTCTCAGTTTGGTTCACTAGGCTACACAATCATGGGGAAGACTGCTGATCTGACAGTTGTCCAGAAGACAATCATTGGCTTCACAAGCAGGGTAATCCACAAACATTTATTGCCAAAGAAGCTGGCTGTTCACAGAGTGCTGTTAACATGCTCCAAGCATGTTAACAGAAAGTTGAGTAGAGGGAAAAAGTGTGGAAGAAAAAGATGCACAACCAAACGAGAGAACCGCAGCCTTATGAGGATTGTCAAGCCAAATCGATTCTTGAGTGAATTTGAGTGAACTTCACAAGGAATGAACTGAGGCTGGGGTCAAGGCATCAAGAGCCAAAACACAGACTTGTCAAGGAATTTGCTGAACCACAGACAACATCAGAGGCGTCTTACCTGGGCTAAGGAGAAGAAGAACTGGATTGTTGCCCAGTGGTCCAAAGTTTTGTATTTCATTTGGAAACCAAGGCCCTAGAGTCTGGAGGAAGGGTGGAGATACTCAAAGCCCAAGTTGCTTGAAGTCCAGTGTTAAGTTTCCACAGTCTGTGATGATTTGGGGTGCAATGTCATCTGCTGGTGTTTGTCCATTGTGTTTTTTGAAAACCACTGCACCAGTTTACCAAGAAATTTTGGAGAAAGTAATGCTTCCTTCTGCTGAGCACCTTTTTGAAGATGTTGATTTAATTTTCCAGCAGGATTTGGCACCTGCCCACACTGCCAAAAGCACCAAAAGTTGGTTAAATCACCATGGTATTGGTGTGTTTGACAGGTCAGCAAACCAGACCTGATCCCCATAGGGAATCTATTTTCTCAGGAAAATGAAAAACAAGAGACCAAAAAATACAGATGAGCTGAAGGCCACAGTCAAAGAAACCATTCCACTTCAGGAGTGCCACAAACTGATCACCTCCATGCCACGCTGAACTGAGGCAGTAATTAAAGTAAAAGGAGACCCTACCAAGTATTGAGTACATGTACAGTAAATGAACATCCAGAAGACCAACAATTCACACACAAAAAAAGTTTTTTTATTGGCCTTATGAAGTATTCTAATTTGTTGAGATAGTGAATTGGTGAGTTTTTGTTAAATGTGAACCAAAGTCCAATGTAACCAATGTAAAGAACCAAAGACTTAAATTACTTCAGTCTGTGTGCATTGAATTAATTTAATACACAAGTTTCACAAGTTGAGTTGAATTACTGAAATAAATGAACTTTTCCATGACATTCTAATTTATTGAGATGCACCTATATACATACATATATATATATATATATGGTTTGGGGTGAGCAGGACCGCAGACAGAAGGCAAAAGGGCCAACAAGTGCTAAGCATCTCTCGGGGACACTTTTTTTTCCCACACTTTTTTGTTATGTATATAATTCCACATGTGTTAATTCATAGTTTTGATGCCTTCAGTGTGAATTTACAATTTCATAGTCATGAAAATAAAGAAAACTCTTTGAATGAGAAGGTGTGTCCAAACTTTTGGGCATATATATATATATATATATATATATATATATATCATTATTATTTTTAAATATAATATATATATTTTATTCAGCAAAGACACATTAAATGAATCAGAAGAGACAAAAGGTTACGAAAATTTTAAATTCCAAATAAAGTACTTTTGAACTTTTTGACACGAGCTTTTGAATTTCAGGAATATATTAAATAAATATTTGCTTAAAATTCAGCAATTAACCTTCTGGGAACATCAGCATCTCATGTTGTATCCCAACAACTGAAACACAACAGCATACTGATGTCAACTGTACTAGTCTTTTCAGCTGGAAATGTGTAATGAAGAATTTACTCATCACTTTGTGTGTCAATATTATTCCAACATTCACTGCTCTGTATGCACATGTGACCTTTGACCCACAGTCAGTTGATTTAAATGCTATTTCTCTTGAGGTTTGAGCCTGATATCCTACTGCGAGCCAAACAAGACTTCATGAAAACTGACAGTGCGACAGATCTAGAGTGAGTGTTTAAGATTTTCTGTGATCATTCATGTGGGATCCCTGTTTTTTTTAACTAGTATCAGCATGCTGTACCTTTACTCTTTCTCAGGTATATGAAAGAACAAAGCCAGGCACCCAAAGAACTCTATCCCGAGAGAGAGCTCATCCCTGAGAGGGAGTATCAGAGGGTCACGATCTCTGGAGAGGAGAAATGTGGGGTAGCAACAGCTCTGTTTTCACTTTTCTGTTTTCACTTTTCTACAGAAACAAGATGTTGTTGACAGAACAGAACTGAAGTGGACACTACAGACTTTATATAAACTCCTGAGGGAGAACCAAGTTTCACACATCCACGCACAATTACACAAACTCCTGAGGGAAACATGCGCTTACAACAACACAGCTGAGGGGTTTTGTCAAGAAATAGAGGAACTAAAAGTGGAAAAAACTAAATATTAATAGTAAAAAAGAGATAAGGCAGGGTGGCTTTGTGCTACTTGCCACAGGTCACAGGTGATATTCAGACCAATGGTAAAATTACAAATGTAATATTTTTTTAATTAGTCGAATAAACAAGAAGTATTCAGTAACTAGCATTTTAGAGTAACTCAGTTTTATATATATTTATGTTCCAAAAGAGTAGTATTTCTGAATTCTAAAAGTACCCAAATTTAATTTGCCCAACCACATTTAATGGACACTTTACTATCCCATGAAGCCACTGGACAGTAGTTGCATCAGAAGCATCGCAACTGACACTGGTAGATCCCAGTGACAATATGGTGGATGTAGTATTTAAAAAATGTTTAATTCATACTACCCATATTCATACTTTATGGAATGCTTTTTTGTAATGGTTGCGGAGCAAATTTCAAGTATGTGATTTTATGCATGGGCATGGCTTCAGTGTTTTTTAACAAATTGAAGGAAACCCACTCATACTTGTTTCCTAACTGAATGAATCAGCATTGTTGAACAAAATTGTTTGACCTGCAGAAGGGGTCAATAAAAAGTCCCCACCTTTGATAGATAGATGGACAGACAGACCTTGTTTAAGTGAGTCGACTTCTCTCACACACCCCAGGTTCCATTCACTGACCTACTGGATGCTGCTAAATGTGTGGTCAAAGCTCTGTTCATCAGAGAGAAGTACATCTCTCTGTCCATGCAGAGCTTCTGTCGGACTACAGCACGTTACATGCAGGAACAGCTGGGTGGCCAACCTCTGGACGTCAATCCCTTTGAGGAGATGCCGGAGTCCTCCATATCTGCAAGTGGGTTGAACCAGAGTTTTCTGAAGGATGACTTCTGAGGATAAATGATTTATGTCCAAGAATCAGGATCTTAGTGCTAAATATACAGTAAATGGAAAAGTTTAAAATTGTGTTTAAACTCAATAGGGACACACTGGATTGATCTGAATTTTAGGAGAGTGGAATAATTTACCGCAGAATGATTTCATGGAATTTACTTAAAGGTATAGTTCATCCCAAAATTTTATGTGTATCTGCTTACCCCCAGGAGATCCAAGATGTAGGTGACTACGTTTCTTCAGTAAAACACAAACTGGCACGTCTTCTTCTTCTTCTTGCTTTATGGCAGATCAATGACTTATAAGTGCATTACCGCCACCTATCTCTCAAATGAACCATTGACACTCCTAATTGAGATTGTAAATAGTGTCAGTGGTCCATTTTGTCCAATTGTACATCTCATGACATGCTCAGGACAGGGAGTTTGGACATTGCTGTGAAAATCAGAGGTAAAAAAAAAACATAGAAATACTGTTCAGTTTCTTGCACAGACTGATTGTTTTGTGTTTTGACACATCAGTGTATCATCACGAGCTGCAGGGTTTCATTTGGCTTTGTTTCTGTATGTTTTTGGACTCCTAAAGCCGTGATTCCCATCCACTTACATTAAAAGACTGATAGACTGAGTTCAAATTCTTTATATGTGTTCTTCTGAAGAAACAAAGTCACCTACATCTTGGATGCCCTGGGGGTAAGCAGATAATCATACAATTTTCATTTTTGAGTGAACTATCCCTTTAACTGTGGAAAGAATGAAAGTAATGTGCTTTGTTTACAGACTCAGCATCTGTTTATTAACCACAGATGATCAGTTAAACCACAGAACAAACATATTTCAACATATTAAAGCATTAGTTAAAAACATTTGCATCATTACCACCACAATTACAAAATGCAATAAAAGTCATTCATATGACTGTAATGAACAGAATTAAGTACTACTACAGGAATAAAAAGTTATTTCAAATTGTAATAATGTTTCACAATATCACTGGTTCTACTGTATTTTTGATCCGATAAATGCAGTATGAGCATAATAATGTTCTTTCAAATACAGAAAAATCTTACCAACCCCAAACTTTATTAAATGTATAAGTGTAAATATTCAGTTACAAAACAAAACAACATCTCCTTGTCTTATATCATGTGTTCTCTTCAGATGCAACGGTCCACCCTCTTGTCTCAGAAACCCACCCCTATGAGGTGCTAGACCCTGCCAGCATGCCCCCAGGATTGGGCTACACTTGCAAGATGGTGGATGGTGTTGTTCATGTGTACACACACAAGTAAGACTTCTTCCTGTTTCCTCACTGACCACTGTAAACGTTATCAATAGTGATAATCTGTGTAATATCTTAAGTTTAGCCAGAAATGGAGTAGGTTTTGTATAATAATTATTATTATTTTATTTAAAGGATCAGTTCACTTCCAGAATAAAAATTCCCTTATAATTTACTCACCCGCATGTCATCCAAGATGTTCATGTCTTTCTTTAGCAGCAAAGAAATTAAGGTTTTTGAGGAAAACATTTCAGGATTTGTCTCCATATAATGGACTTCAATGCTGGCCAGCAAGCTGAAGGTCCAAATTGCAGTTTCAGTGCAGCATTAAAGGGCTCTACTACACTACACCACTACTCTACACTATGGAGTTTTTCGCCCTACCCAGCCTTTTTGAATCTGAGTACACAGGTGAAGAGCTAACCGCGCAAGACCTTTCCAACATGATTACATAATGCATGAATTTGATACGCAATTTCATACGCACATCATAGAGCTAGTACAAGACGAGCATTTGTGGTTAAAATGCATTCCAGAAAAATCCTGGAATGTTTTCTTCAAAAACCTTAATTTCTTTGCAACTGAAGACAGAAAGACATGAACATAGGATGACATGGGGGTGAGTAAATTATCAGGAAATTTTTGTCAACTAACCAATCCTTTAACATTTTGTCTTCTTTTATCTTTTTGTTCATAATGTCCATCAGTTCCTCAGAGCTGGACTTGCCGTACCCAGACCTGCATGAGTACATAGCTGATATGAACATGATGATGGCTCTCATCATTAACGGGCCAGTGTAAGTTGTACTGAACACTGTGAGGTTTGTTTCCATTCTGATACCGCGGTTTCAGGAAAATATGATCAAATTACCTATCCTCACAAAGACCTGTAATTAATTTGTAGGGAGGCAAAGTCTGATTAAATCTGACCCCAAAAATAGGCAGAACTTGACTGATCTGCTTTAGGTTTAGCATATAGATTCCTGAGTGTATATTGTTTTGCACAGGAAATCTTTTTGCTATCGCCGGCTGCAGTACCTCAGCTCCAAGTTCCAAATGCACATTCTCCTAAACGAGATGAAAGAGTTGGCAGCACAGAAGAAAGTCCCTCACCGTGATTTCTACAACATCAGGAAGGTCCGCTATCCAACGGCATGAACACACAAAATGTTTTGTTGAAGTTCATTAAATTTATTAGTGGTTGTCCCAGGGAATATCTGATTATTTCATCAATCGTTGCTGCTCACTTGTGATGTGATTATCACTATTGAACTTTGGCATCTTGACCTTCAGGTAGACACACATATCCATGCCTCATCCTGTATGAATCAGAAGCACCTGCTGCGCTTCATTAAAAGAGCCATGAAGAAATATCCTGGTGAAATCGTCCATGTAGAACAAGGCCGAGGACAGACTCTGTCAGAGGTGTTTGAAAGCATGAACCTGACGGCCTTTGACCTCAGTGTAGACACTCTGGATATGCATGCGGTAAGAACTTAAGAACTGTACTTCTACTAAAAATACTTCTACTATCACTAGCAATTAGACATAATAATTAATAATAGTAACTGAATATACACTACACTTGTGTATACATTACTGTTAAAATGTTTGGGGTCTGTAAGGTTTTTGTATTTTTGAAAGAAGTCTCTTTTGTTCACCCAGATTTACCATAAAAAGAGTTTAAATATTATTGTGAAATGTTGTTATTATTATATTATTAAAATTGTATTCCTGTGATGGAAAAGCTAAATTTTCAGCAGTCCTTACTTCACTCTGCGTCACATGATCTTTCAGAACTCACTCTAATATGCTGATTTGGCCCTTAAGAAACATTTTTGTTATGAATGTTGAAAACAGATGAGCTTTTTTTTTTTCCAGAAAGGTCAAAAGTTTTTTTTTTTTTTTTATAGAAATATTTCATAACATTTTAAATGTTGTTGCTGTCACTTTTTGTCCAATTAATGTGTCATTTTTGAATAAAAGTATTAATTTCTTAAAACTATTACTGACCACAAACTTTTAAATGCTAGTACTTAATATGCTATATCTTGCGGACTTAACAATTATTTATTAAAACTTAATAAAGAAAAAGACTATTAAGAAAACCCTTGACATAGTTTTAACAGAATTTAAAATAAAGTTAACTTTTAGTTGTTTCACACAGCAGATGCCAAGTCAAATATTTAGTGGGAGAGTCAAACTTCATGAGTTTGTGAGGGATCTACGTAGGTCACGCACACAAAAAATATGTTGTATGTTGCAGATGCAGTCTGCAGTGAGAACTGGAAAAATTGATGAATGACTTGTTGTTCTCTACTGAATAAAACTCTGATTCTAAATGAATGCTGTACAAAGTTGCACAAAGTTTAATAGGTCCATAAACCATGTGAATCAAAATCTTTACTAAAGAGATTCTTCTCTAACTTGTATGGGAAAATAATTGGTCAGTACTGAAGTAGCAGTTTTTGAAACCAAGATGATGGAGGGTGTGTTTTTTTTAAATATTGCTCTTTCCTTTAGGACCGTAACACGTTCCACCGCTTTGATAAATTCAATTCCAAATATAACCCAATTGGAGAGTCCATCCTCCGAGAAATCTTTATCAAGACTGACAACCATATTGAGGGGAAATACTTCGGTCACATAATCAAGGTATCAGCTGTTCTTTATAATCTTTGAGGTTAATAAGACATGAGGATGAATTCAGTTTCACATGGTAAAGTGTGCCCCCTGCTGATAGTTTTATGTTGGTGCATTTCAGGAGGTGATGGCAGACCTGGAGGAGAGCAAATATCAGAATGTGGAGCTGCGGCTCTCCATCTACGGCCGCTCACGAGATGAATGGGATAAACTGGCTCAGTGGGCCGTCAAACACAAAGTTTATTCAGATAACGTGCGCTGGCTGGTGCAGGTGCCCCGGTTATTGTGAGTACTCAACATTATCTCAATATAAAGTGGCACTATTATCTGATGCCTACAGTAGGCCTAAATCTCTGATAAAATAAAAAATACAAATATTTACACTCTTGTTTAAAAGTTCTGGGGTGAGTAAGATTTTTTTCAATTTTTGTGAAAGAAGTGTCTTAAAAAATAAAATAAAAAGTGAGTGACGTGACATTCAGCCAAGTATGGTGACCCATACTCAGAATTTGTGCTCTGCATTTAACCCATCCAAAGTGTGTGCACACACATACACACACACACACACACACACACACACCAGTGGGCAGCCATTTATGCTGCAGTGCCCGGGAAGCAGTTGGGGGTTCAGTGCCTTGCTCAAGGGCATCTAAGTCATCATATTGCCGGCCCCGGGACTCGAACCCACAACCCTAGGGTTAGGAGTCATACTCTCCCCTTAATGTGTTCACCAAGATATATATATCTTACAGACCACAAAATTTGAACTGGTATATTATTATATTGAAAAGCACATAGCTCACTGGACTTATTTCCAAAATGTTTTGTGGACACAAAATGCACATAAAATCTAAATTTTAAAACCATCACTAAGTTAACAGGTGACAGGTTGTTTCCTTCCTCTACAGCGATGTGTACCACACCAAAAAGCAGCTGTCTAACTTCCAGGAGATGCTTGAGAACATTTTTATGCCTCTGGTTGAGGTCACTGTCAATCCCAGCAGCCATCCACAGCTGCATCTCTTTCTGCAACATGTGAGTGAACTTTTAGTAATGTAGTAAAGCTTGAGTGTACAATGATCATTTTTGTTTCCTATAAAAAAGGCTGTACGTTGCCTCTTAAGTTGCTTGTAAGAAAGTCTCTGTCTTTAAAGTTTAACTTCAGTGGTCCCAAGTCAAAGGTCCCATTTTACTCCACAAAATAAAACTATCACTATTTACCCTGTAAATAAAATCAGATTATCAACAAGTATGATCACAGTTTCATTGTATTGTGAGACTGAATGTTGATGTGCCCTTCAGGTTGTGGGGTTTGATAGCGTGGATGATGAGTCCAAACCTGAGCATCACATCTTTAACCTGGACAGTCCAAAACCTGTCAACTGGACAGAGGAGGACAATCCTCCATACTCATATTATCTGTACTACATGTATGCAAATATGACTGTACTCAACCACCTGCGCAGGTATTTGATGTACCTAAGTGCATATTTGCTTACCACAATACATTATATTAATTAAGGTAAAAATCTATTTCTCTTGTTTTCTTCTCAACAGACAGAGAAACTTGAATTCCTTTGTGTTACGTCCACACTGTGGAGAGGCAGGGCCTATTCACCACCTCGTGTCTGGATTTCTGCTGTCAGAAAATATTTCCCATGGCCTGCTTCTGAGAAAAGTAAAGAAACTCTAGATACTTCTGCTGAATCATGGTTGTCACTGGAAATCTGTTCTGCTCAGATACAAAGAATGTTCGTATTTTAAATTGTTTTATTAACAAAGTGCGGGAGGAGCTTAGTAATCAACCCAATTAACAAGATGATAGTTATATATACACAGCAGACTTGCCTCTGTTCCTTGACAGTATTCTAGCATCCCACCACCACCCCATCTCCTCACTTCCAACTAGTCCAGCACGCCCAATACACATGACCTTTACTCTATTTCTAAGATGTAAGTGTGAACTCATGAAACCTTTTTTTTTTTTCATGATTGTTTTGTATCAGCCCAAGGCCATATCTCTTAATATCCCACCTTAACGTGGTAAACTATTTTTGAAAGGTGTTAGTATTCATCATCCATTCCGACACTGATATCCTCTCTTCAGAT
Organism: Carassius gibelio; assembly: GCF_023724105.1. Classification (NCBI taxonomy): domain Eukaryota; kingdom Metazoa; phylum Chordata; class Actinopteri; order Cypriniformes; family Cyprinidae; genus Carassius; species Carassius gibelio. The sequence goes on along the minus strand of NC_068378.1, from coordinate 16,574,830 downwards.
TTGACCTATTGAGAAGACTTTTGACAGAAAAACAACACGTTTGTTTCACACTGGATATTTCAGAGCTAATATTCTTATCTTAAGACCCATTGCAAACAGTCAAGAGCTTATCAGTCCACCCAGGGTTTTAGAGCGAGATGTTTGTGTGTGTTTTTCAGGCTCCTGTACTACAGTATCTGTATTACCTGGCTCAGATCGGGATAGCCATGTCCCCACTAAGCAACAACAGCCTCTTCCTCAGTTACCATCGAAATCCTCTGCCCGAGTACCTGTCCCGGGGTCTCATGGTGTCTTTGTCCACTGATGACCCACTGCAGTTCCACTTCACAAAGGTTACATGCCAAACTATACCATCAGATATTAAAATGTTTTTAAATACACTATATCTGTTATTCCTCTAGTGAGGTCTCGATGTGTTGACCTAGTGTTTGTGGTTGTTCAGGAGCCGCTGATAGAGGAGTACAGCATCGCTGCTCAAGTGTGGAAGCTGAGCTCATGTGACATGTGTGAGCTGTGCCGAAACAGTGTGCTCATGAGTGGATTTTCTCACCAGGTGCTCACATCTACACGTACACCTCTGTCAGCAGTGGCAGAAGTCCGTTTTGTGTTGTTTGGTGTGCATATTTTACTTGCCACATTTTTAGTAACACTTGACAAATAAAGGTTGAATTTGTTATGGTTAGATAAAGCATTAGGTACCATGACCTAAAAATGAACCATATTCTAAAATGTTATTTTTTTTACATACACTAATGTTCAAAATGTTGGGGTCAGTAAGAACAGCTTTTTTTATTATTATGATTTTTTTATTTTTTTAATGAATACTTTTATTTAGCATTAATGACAAGGATGCATTGATGTTTTAGTGACATATAAAATATTACATAATATTTCAATTTAAATTATTTTCTTTATTAACTTTATATTCTTTAAGGAATCCTATAAAACAATGTATCAGTTTCCACAAATATTATGCAGCACAGCTTTTTGTTTGATCAACAAATCAGCATATTAGAATGATTTCTAAAATAAATGCAACCTTAGTGAGCATGAGAGACATCTTTTAAAGACATAAAAATTTTGTCAAATATTTGAATGGTGGTTCTGGTGAGTCATGAACAAAAATTTAATTATGGACAGCACAGAAAAACAATACTTTATTCCTCCCTGAAATGTAACTTTAAGACTTTTAAAAGGGAGGATAAAATAATTTTCATATCTTCTGTTTTGGCAACCAATTTAGTTGTGTGTCCAAACACAGCACTGTACTGGCACAAGCTTCTCTATCTCTATAAATTACAGTAGCTAAAAGCCAACATAAGCAAATTGCATAAAATGACTTCATTCTCTAAAACCCGGACCAAAACTGCAGTATATAAAGGAAAAATATAACTTTATATTATATATGGCTTATTTTGCATTTGAGGATATTTGTGGCATCCTCGTATGATTTGTGTGGTAAATCATTGGCTGCCATTCAATAGTTTTAATGCTTTGTTTGGTCACACTTGATGTCCAGTGTGCATCCTGAAGCCAAACCACTGGTTTAGACAATTAAAATACAAGGAATCAGAGAGAAAAACATGTGACTTATGCATACACATGTCTTGTGTCCAGGTGAAAAGCAACTGGCTGGGGCCACATTATCTGAAAGAGGGGCAAGAGGGCAACGACATCAGACGCACTAATGTTCCAGACATCCGAGTGGCGTACCGCTTTGAGACACTGTGCGAGGAGCTGAATCTGATCACCCAGGCCGTGCAGTCAGAGGATCTGGAGACGACTGAAGAGCAGGGCGCCCTGTGCATGGGTGCAGGACTGGCCCGATGTTAGCGGTGTCATTATTTATTTATCCAATGCAGAATGTGAGTGAAAAGTGATTCAGGGAAATGTGGCACAGTCATAGTGTGTTTGATTCCACTGATGTTCAACTAAATACCCCTTCTTCTTTTTTTATTAGTCTTAGGTATTTGCTAGAAATGTACTGTAGTTTTTTGATTGTGAAGTGCAGGTTTAAATCTTCATTGCTGGGAAACAGAGAATTTGCACAAAAGAAAAATGCCAATGTTGTCTTTGACAAAAGCGCATAAACATTTGGCAGAATACCAACTGGAAACACACTTACAGTATCAGTGAACTATCAGAAGGCTCCAGAAAGCCAGAGTCAAGCATTAGGAAACCCCAGAAATCTCCCCCTCTGTTACTTTGGACCATACACTGTCCTTAACCTGCAGTCCAGCATGAAGATCAGTGAAATGGTTCACACCATCATAGGTAATAAACATTTGGTGTCGCTTGTACACTTGTTCTGAATGCTAACAGCCATAAACATTTGTTATTTGGCTACTATGTGTGAGCTCAAGTACTCACGTACATCCTTGCCATGAGCCATCATCATCCTGTCATTTTTTAATTGATTTTTTGATCTCCTTTATTTTCTTGATTTTAACAGGTTCTTTTTTAAATAAGTTTATTATTGCTTTGTTATTTATTTTATAGTGGTTTGAATAGGCAAATTCTTGCTTCTGATGTTTTAAATGAGTTTAGCGCAGATGCAACAGAGTAGACTGGCTTTTTATAGCAATGAAAACGAGGCAACAAAATAATGACTTACCCTGTCAATAGAATATTTTCTTGTTAATAGAAGCACAATGCACTTAACCCTCTCATATCGGGTCTGTGAAATTACTACAATATATTTTTTTAAAACGGTGATCCCTCCTTCACAAGATGAATATTGTATTATTAAATTAAGACTTTTAAATGACATTGATAATGAATGCTAATATGTGGAAGACTTTTGAGGCAAAGTTTCAAATCTTTAAACTGACAAAGAGTGTTAACAGAAGTGATACATTTTCCCGGTTCTCACTACTTTGTAATTCAGAGGGTGTTTCTGCAACGATACAGTGCATCATACATCTTTTAACTGTAAAACCTGCTTAACTTATTCAAAAATCTGTATTTTCTCAGAGAAAAACCACACTTGATACTGCAGTCCACCTGCTTTTGTCATGTAAGTGTGTGTTGTTTTTCATTTTATACTTTAAAATGTTCATGGTTGCTTTGTTGGTGAAGTGGGACGTTGCCAGATTCCTCTTTTTCATCCTTATTTTGTGTTATTATTTTGCATTTGAAAGGACCACCCAATATTTTATAGTGGTTGCCTACTTTGAGCCATTTGGCTATTTTTATGTGTGTCTGTAATTTATTGATGATTAATGCTATTTATTGAAAAAAAATTTTGGGGTGTATTGTGTATCTCATAATTAAAATATAATTGTGTCTGTGGATAATTTAATATTGCTGATATAATATTCACTGTATTTTTCAAAGCGGAAGTAAGCTATTTCTTTTGAATGTGCAAGATTTCAGATTATTTTACTGATGCAGGGAGAAACTAGAGGAATAAGAAAGTAATTAATGAAACTTCAAACCAGTATGTTTTCTGTGCTTTTGACCATTTTTCTTTCCTGTACCCCTTGTCCCTCTAGTGTTTGGGGCTGTAAATTCTGCCCAAACCTATGAGTATTTAAGCATTTGTTTTACAATAACTTGCATGTAGTTGCATCACATTAAACACTTTGATGTTTGGTCCAGATTTATTTTAAATAAGATAATTGTATTTTTTGGGGGTGTTTCTGAAAATCTGGAGCAAGGATCAAGCATGATCAAATGTTTCCGAGATAACTGGAAGACTTTTGTTGTAACCTCTGAGAAAAAAAAAAAAAGTGAAATAGTTTAATGTTAATGAAAATCGACTGCTGCATGGAATATAGAGTTCTAAACTAGATTTAATTTAGCTTAGATTTATATAGTAACAAGAACAATTTGACCTTGTGGTTCCATATATTTTTTCTCCATTGTAATATTCTAAAACATGCGTATGTATTTAGAATGCACATAGTGCTTGAAAACTCCAAAATAAATATTTCACATAGCATGGGCATAAGATTCATAACATGACAGAACATCCATTTTGTGGGTGTACTATCTCTTTAACTTGATTGCACGCGCACACGCACACGCCCCCTCCTCCACCCGGCCGCTCCTGCGTTTCATTTTGAAGAGCTGTATACTTTTGTTGCAACTTGCAAGATGGCAATGAAATTGGCATACTGGGATATACGCGGGGTAAGAAATACTCGTAATTTTTGCACACCCATTTCATACTATTTTGCATAATTCGAACTTCTTTTTTCATATTCGATTTCTGCGAAATGTTTGTTTCATAAAACTTCGTCGTGCAGTCATCGCAGAAGAATAGAATCGCAGTCAGTGTGGTTGCCGTGTCTAAAAATAGTCAAATCTTCATAAGTTCGGCTTGTTTAATGTCTCATCTTTAGTTGAAGAGAAGTCGAAAGAAAATAACTAACGTTAACGTTAGTCAGCAAAGTTTGATAACTTTTCTTGAGATATAACGATAACGGTCGTCTGATGTGACACTGAGCTGAAACATGCAAACTGCATATTTTTCTGTGGGTTTTTTATAGACGATTCTTAAAAATAACGTTAATCGTTGATAGGAGTTAAAAATAATTTTTATCGTTTATCGCCTCTATGTTAGCAAAGCCCACAGACGCTATTTTACTAAGTTATAAAGATATGTTATGTTAATCTACAGCCGCTTTGGGTATGAAATATGCAAAAACACTTGCTGTAAATTAATATGTGCTATGCAGGAGACGAGCGTCCGCTTAGATTAAACAGAAGATAGCATGTATAGTTCTTTATAGCTATTATTCTAGGTGTGAACGGGCCTTAGAGATAAAACGTGTTCGTATTTAGAATGGATATGTCATTGATGGAAAATACGTATACTGTTTAGTACCGTATTTATGCAACGCCGCGCAAAAATGTCGTGCTGCAGAAGAAAGAAATTCATGCGAGTTTTGAACAGGGTGATGATGTCGGAATTTGCGTGCAGTCTGGACACGCCTCAAAGTGTTTTGCCCCGCCTACCTTCCACACATCACTCTGGCGCACCAGTAGGTCTCTGCAGAAAAGTAATGGGAGTTACCAGATCAGGGTGTTTTTACACCATGATACCTGATTGGTTGACGTCATAGTAACGTTAGGTTTAGGGGTGGGGTTGGGTAAGGGGGATCATTAAAATTGCATGATTTAGAAACACCCAGCAGTTTGAAAACACACAAGGTGATAAACGCCCACTTTTGCTCAAGTCTCCTCTGGCGCGTGCACCACTTCAATTTTACTGCTCCTGCACAGAGGTGCTCGTTTCAAGTTACAATGGCAGTGAAATTGGCATACTGGGATATACGCGGGGTAAGAAATATTTTGTGGTGTTAGACAATAAAAACCTTTTTGTTTGATATTGCAAAATGTTCACTGTGTAACCTTGCAGTTATCACACAATGTTAAAATAGATCAATGTGGTTTGTCATGTCTAAAAATAGACCAATTTATACTTAATAGGCAGTGAGGATTACTTTGGTAATGTAATGGGTTATAGATTTACCCTATTTAAAATGTAATAAGTATTGTAACTGTTTCAAAATCTTCAGTTATGTAACAGATTACTTTTTATGACTTTTCTGCATTTCTAACGAATGTTTCCAACTGTTAATCATTTTCAAACATTTAAAGCAGGCGGATAATCTTACAGTAGTAGGCTATTATAAGATTACTGTCAGACTTTCAGAATCCTTCATCATTTGAATTAAGATTATAATGATTTTAAGCACAACCACCAAATCAGACTTCTGTTTTTACTTTGAGATCGGTGTGCGGTTTAAAAACAGATTTAAAACCATAACAAGAAACCGCCATGATACTGTTTGAGATCAAATCTTGACATTGATATGACAGCAAACGCAGGCATCTCTAACATCTAAACTTAAAAAAAAAAAATTATAGGCCTATACATAAACCCGAATAGGAAATAAAATATTTATAGGAAAAGGTCCTAAACTCCTGAAACGTCAGAGTCTCGTATTTTAGAGCAGTTAATGCAATTTGGGAAAGAAAACAATTAAATCTGTATAGCTAGGTGTGTGTGAAAATAGGCTACTCCGATGTAACTCCCTTTGTAACTTTTTCATAAGTAACTGTTATTTAATTAGGCATACAAATATTTCCTCAGTAACCGTAACTGATTATTACATTTATTTTGTAATTATGTTGCATGTTCCTTTACTCTCCAACCCTGTTAATGTGTAAACCGTGCATAAATCTTTAGTGAAAGATAAGTCGAAGTGCTTCCCCTATACCATTATATTAAGCCCAACTCCCACCCCTGGAATTTCAAGTGAATTCTATTTTATTTCCTTTTATTTTATATATAACAAAACATATCTGCGTTTTTTAAACGCTCCCAGGGTGATAAGGATGGCAACCTTCGCTCTCCTGAGAGTAGTTCAGTGTACCGATCAAATAATGATGCCTTAGTACTTTAAATATAGGGTTCAGAGCTTGTCAGTGGTTTTTACAGGAGTTATGGATCAGATTTAACATACTTTGTCTTGTTTCGCCATGCCCACTGATAGGTTTACCTGGAAGCTGCCTCGAGTCAGGTTACACCCCAACATGCAACTGCGAATTATGACTAAACGCCTGAGGCATTCTTTAAACGAGGGCTTTTTTCTTTTCTTTTTTTCTTTGTTTTTAAAGCCTTTGGCAAAAGGTTTTGCTGCATACAATTTAATGATAGGAAAAAGCTACAAAAAAGTAAATTTTTAATACAGAGAAATATGATTTTGTCTTTATACACTTTAGCCTACATCATATTCAATACCATTATATTAATGACACAAATTTTGTGGATAAAGAATTTACCCAGAATCAACATTATATTAATGAAAAACCCAACATTCTGAATAGAACATGATAGAACAAGTAGGCAGTGAGCGGTGACATGAAAGTGAATGGAATGTTCCACATTCCATTTTTTTTTTGGTGAGGGGGGGGGGGGGGGTATGATAAATAAGCTTATCATCTGGTATTTTGAAGTCCCCTTTATCTACTGTTTCTGAAGATATAAAGACACCATCAAAACTTTAATTGAACATTTTTGGTTTTCATAGAATATTGCAGTTTATTATAATGTATTTTCTAGGGATGCACGATAATATCGGCACAATATCGGTATCGGCCGATAAAAGCTTAAAATGACCATTATCGGTATCGGCCGATATGAATATTTCTGCCGATGAGCCAAACCGATATTCTCCAAGTGAAATAATTGACCTGTTTTTCAGATGTGAATGTCTGTCTACATTTGTAAAATAATAAATTTATGGTAGAATCAGTACAGAAGAGATACATGGATTTCTCTTCAGTAAAATTAAAGTTTAAATATATCAGTATATATTTGTATATATATCGATATCGGTATCGGCATCGGCCAAAATTATTTTGAAAATATCGGCATATCGAATATCGGCCAAAATCCAATATCGTGCATCCCTAGTATTTTCCATGCACTTACTCGTAATAATAAAAAATACAAAAATTCACAAAAACGAATAACCGTCCTCCAACTGTCAGTCTGCTGCAAGATAGAGATGATGAGATGTGTAAAAATCGAGCCTTGCATGTATTTTTTTCTCTTTTGATATTCTAGCTTTTTAGTGTTGCCCATCTTTTAAATATGTGAATTAGGATATTAATTATATACAGTGTGATATCTTGACACTGTTAATTATTTAAAGAGTGAGAAAATGCATAGCTGAAGCTATATTTCATGATTTTCATCTGATTACAGCTTGCTCAACCAATCCGTCTGCTGTTGGAGTACACTGGTACGAAGTATGAGGAGAAGTTCTATTCTTGTGGTGAGGGTAAGTGATGATGGTTATAACATACAGTAGCAGACATATTCAGATATGTCCATATAAAACACATTGAGCTGATTTTATATTCTTGACTTGCAGCTCCCAACTATGACAAAAGCTGTTGGTTTAATGAGAAAGACAAACTTGGGATGGACTTTCCTAATGTAAGTTACCCTCAATAGTATTGTTCAGTCTAACATGCAATAACTAACCACCAGTACCCTTCACCAGTTGCCTTACTTAGAGGATGGAGACACGAAAGTAGTCCAAAGCAATGCCATAATGAGATACATCGCCCGCAAAAACAACCTCTGTGAGTACTTGATTCATTTATTTTCCTTCGTGAAAAAAAAGCATTCTTTCTTTATTTTAATATGTCAAGCATCATATAGTCATCCAAGTAGTGTTAGACTCTTAATAATGTGTTTCTAGGTGGGGAAACTGAAGAAGCGCAGACGAGAGTTGACATCTTGGAAAACCAGGCAATGGATTTCCGCAATGGCTTTGTCCAGCTCTGCTATGGAGACTTTGTGAGTGATTGATTATATATAAATATTTATAAAACATTGAAGAGATCTGCAACTAACAATAATCATTTACTTGTTCATTTATAACATGAATGATTTGTAATCCATTTTTATTTGATTAAAGGACAAAAACAAATCATGCTACTCTGAGAAACTGCCAGGAACTCTAAAGCAGTTCTCTGACTTCCTTGGTGACAGGAAGTGGTTTGCTGGGGACAAGGTAAATAGGCACAGTGTTTGGCAATATATATAACAGTATGTCTAATAAAATTAATAGTTTGACTTAAACATCCCACTGTCTTGTCCTGTAGATCACATTTGTGGACTTCGTCATGTATGAGTTGTTGGATCAGCATCGTATGTTTGACCCGGAGTGCCTGGATGACTACAGAAACCTTAGATGTTTCCTGGATCGCTTCGAGGTTTGGATTCCGTTTTTGTCAAACAGAATATTATTTAATATTCTCACATAAATTCTAATGTTACAATTTTGACTCTGTAACTTATTGTGTTCCCTGTCAGAGTCTTGAGAAGATTGCAGAATACATGAAGTCAAAGAAGTTCATAAAAACACCCGTGAACAACAAGATGGCCAAATGGGGAAACAAGAAGGAGTGAAAATGACAAGAGTGTCTGGATTATGTTTTTTTGGTACTACTTTTTTAACCTTCCCAATAAACAAAGGATTGGAGAAAAGTATTTGTGACCTTATTTTGACTCAATAAAGTAGAGCACTGTTTTGTTCAGGTTTTTTTATTTTATTTAAAAGGCCTTATTGATCAGATTTTATTCTAATAAATAAACGCATCCAGATTTAATTAACTTTATTACTGCTGTGAGGTTAAACACAAACCCATAACTGGATTGTTGAAATTAAACTGGAACTTAAATGTAACAAAATATATATTTAACCCCAAAATCAAAAGTTTATTTTAAGGCCAATAAACTGTTCATTCAGGCAAAAAAAAGACAATAAGTCAACCAAAATGGGTTGGTTATTGACCATTTTTTAATGTACAATGCACAATTAGGAAAGTGATACTGACATGATTCATTTTCATTCAGCACATGTAACAGCTAAATAACATTCAATTTAAAAAGTGCCCACCCCAGTGACATCAGTGGAAATCAATTTAATGGAACAATGTATCAAATAAATATAATGAATGCTTTAAACGTATACATCATTTGCATCTGTGAAAGGTGATATAACTATGATACTGTATGTCTCTTAATGAATGGAAATGTTGAGGTTTTTACTGAATAGTTCTTGTTTATTCAGGTCCAGACACATTCAGATTCTTTATATCAAAATGCACCAATGTCCTCAGATTATCAGCGGTCACCATACTGACTGTATTAAGCCAGTGGCAAGCTGCAAAGGAAATGGACAACGATGACATTTGTGTGCTCTGCCTCAGACACTAAAAACATTTGAAACACTGAATACTGTGAATCACTTCACCTCAATGAAAAGCGCTTTATAAATAACTGAATTTGTAAAAGATGTGAGAGTTTACTTTAAACAAATGGAGCTGCATTACCGCAATGGTGGATCTGACGCTCTGCAGTTGGAAGAAGACTCAACCTCCTTCCTCAGGACATATTGCTCTCATATCATCCCGTTTCATTCCGAGCAACATTGCTCCATTGAACACCCCAAGATTCTGGATTGTCCTACACAAGTACATGATGAATCAAATGGTTAATAAAAAAAACAGCAAGCTAATAAACTCAACAAGTTAATAAATAACTTTTTGGAGCATGTTATTGTATTAGTAACAAGCTATTTCTGTTATGTATAAAAATATCATAACTAAATATGGTGTTGTCTAAAGAATCAATTAACTCTATGTGATCTTCCAGCTAATTAATGGCCAAGACCAATAAACCCACAGTCAAAAAAACAAAAAAAGGTCTGCAAAATTAAATTACATTTTCTAAGGCAACTTGTTAGGTTTGACTATTTTAAAGACAATATTAATGGTGATAGAACTGGTTTCTTACATTTTAGAAAAGCCTTTGTATTTTAACCAGGCTTTAACTTCCTCAGGTCTAGAATTCATATCTAGAGATGGAGAACCATATTTTGCTGAAAATAAAGAGGTGCAAATTTCAACTACATAAATGAATTGTGTATCAATCTATCAACCAAAATCAATTAGCTGGTTAAATACACAGTAATACATGTCAAGACCAAACAGTGATGAAAAATAGGGTGCCATACATTGACATCGGGTTTTGTGTGTTTTCACATAGCTGATGTTAAAAAAAAAAAGTTAACAGAATTACACCATTGTTTAGTATGTCATGACTTACTGTTGGCCTTTGTCCATTGACAGGCTCTAGAACATTCTGAGGCACATAACCCTCCTCATTACGACTGTTCTTCACTTTCAACCATTGCCCGAACTTGTCGGTTACCTATTTACATAAGCATAGCAGTGTATAAGCACTGTATGCATTTTGTGCATGCAGGAAAAAAAGAAAACCCTTGTTATCATTAGTTACTACTTTAGTTTAAAATGAATTAAGATTAATAAATGCTTTTTCTTCATTACTTCATATTAATTTCAACATTTAATAAAATGATTAAAATCAAGTTGGAATTGTTGGAAATGAACTAACAATAAACAGTTGTATTTTAATTAACTATAAAAAGTTTAATAAATGCTTTAACATGTGTATTGCTCATTGTTAGTCAAAGCTGGTTAATGTTTTAACTTATATTAACTAATGGGACCTTAACTTTAAAGTGTTACCAAAAAACGTATATTGATCTAGTCACTTATTACTTGATGTATTGAGTTAGTCAATTGTTCACCCCTAAAGTGTGTTTACATATCAAGAGGTTAAAGGTCAGATTATTACCTGCACCATGTCACCCAGCATGCCATGAAGTAATAGAGCACCCTCATGTAGAGCGGCAGCTCAGCTGACCTGCCATAAAATAAGACAAAAGTGTAACTAGACTTGATTTGAAATTTACCTCTTAAATTCTTTAGTGAACTTTAGTGTCCATTAAAAGCTATGTCCTTAATAAGTTAAATAAGCAATGTTTTTTTATTGCTTTAACATTGCAATAACATAATATTGGGGTATTTAGAAGGGAGTTCACATGATATGTCTCACCGCATGGATCGTGTTTTCCAGGCTCCGTTTTCCTGAAAGTGAGGTTAAACAGTAATTTGTACACATTTCATTGTATTATACCTTAGGTTAAGATGTACAGGTCAAACACCTAACATACTTTATGACATCCTCATGCTAATATCAGATGAAGTTTGCCCTCTGAGAGATTTTACCTGCTCTGATGACCTCTGCATGACATTCCCGAGTGGGAAACGCTCGCTATTGCTCCATGACAGCTGCCTGCTGGCGGGAGGGGACTGGGATGGGCCGGGCTGGAGTGGCTGCCAGCCGTCATAAAATTCGGGGTAATAAGGAGGGCTCTGATCCCCGTTTGGCCATTTGGATCTGATTGGGAAAACAAATACAGAAAAATCATGAACTTTTCTCCTTTGTTTGCTAATCTGTAAAGAACATATTTTGTATAATAGAAGACCTTGGAATGCTCCACGCGTCATCCAAACTGCCCCACAGTACGTCCTCATTTGGTTTGATAAATTTTCCCAGGAGATGTAGAGCTTTTTCTGTGAGCAGTGGATTCAGCACTGTGGGAGGGATGTTGGGAGGATACTGACTCACCATCTGAAACATGAAGAAACATTCAGGAACTGAGTGTGATGAGGGGTGATATGGTGCATCTCCTGACCTTTAACTCTGTCATATGATGTAAAATGTCAGTAGTGCACAAGTGACTAAATCATCAAAAGTAAAGCCTTTACTCTGGACAGAATATATACTCTTGAAAATAAAAGTACAAATAGAGGGAACTTTTGGGACCTTCTTTTTTTGCAATACCATAAAATATCTATCTTGGGTTCCCCAAACAACCTTTCAGTGAACAGTTCATAAAATAACCAATTTTCTTAGGGTAAAGAACTCTGTAAACATCATAAGAACCTTTGTCCACTATAAAGAACCTTGGATGTTAGAACCTAGAAAGATTCCATGGATGTTAAAGGTGCTTCAAGGAACCATAGACTATGATGATTTAAGGAACCTAATACAAAATTGTACATGCTTATACAACTTTCTTATTCTTTCTTATTCATTGCTATGCTTTTGTAAATAGGTAACAAGCCAGGTCCTACTGACTCATCTGAAGTTTCAGGAATATAACAGCTTTCAACATGCAGTCTGAAAGTATGCACATCCATTTTCATTGCATGATGAAAAAACAAAATGTATGAAATGTGACTGTGATACATATATATATATATATATATATATATATATATATATATATATATATATATATATTGAAGGCATCAAGGGCTATTTGACCAAGAAGGAGAGTGATGTGGTGCTGCGCCAGATGAGCTGGCCTCCACAGTCACCGGACCTGAACCTAATCGAGATGGTTTAGGGGTGAGCTGGACCGCACACAGAAGGCAAAAGGGCCAACAAGTGCTTAGCATCTCTGGGAACTTCTTCAAGACTGTTGGAAGACCATTTCAGGTGCCTACCTCTTGAAGCTCATCAAGAGAATGCCAAGAGTGTGCAAAGCAGTAACCAAAGCAAAAGGTGGCTACTTTGACACTTTTTTGTTATGTATATAATTCCATATATATTTCCACATGTGTTAATTCATAGTTTTGATGCCTTCAGTGTGAATCTACAATTTTCATAGTCATGAAAATAAAGAAAACTCTTTGAATGAGAAGGTGTGTCCAAACTTTTGGTCTGTACTGTATAAATAAATAAATAAATATATATACTTCCTCCTGTTTTATTGAAATAATGTAATACCATGGTATTCAGACATACTTTGATAAGGTTTTGCATTTGGATATATATTTAGACATTATGAAACACTACTTCACTGTGGCTGATTTGTAATCCCCCATTCAGGTCCTACAGGGAAAATGTTACATTTTTCAATCTAAAATGACTGAAAAGAGGGTGTACCAGGCATTTTTAGGTTATTTAAAAGTGTATTTTTCTGAGTGAAATGAACTTTTCAAGTGGTCACCATAGTCTTCATAGTTGCTGTACAGAGAAAGTGGGAATTCTGGGGGAGTAGGGTTTGACTGCATGCAGCTGGTCTGTTCATGCTCCCTGGATAACCCCAACCAATCATCCTTTCCAAATGGCTCCTAAGAAATAGAAAATATATCACTGTCAGTACAGCACAGATAAAAATTGAGGTTGTAGAAAATAGAAAAAAATTATACAGTCACTTATTACAGATTATTTCAATATTATTATATTGAATTTATGATTCCAAATAATCAAGAATGAACATTTAAATCATTACATTTTAGCCCATTTAAAGGATAAAAAGTTGATGCCTGATTCTCAGTACAACATCTTTGTGAGTTAGCAGCTGACTTGATGTCCATCTGTGGTTCTATAAGCAGTGGAATGGTAACCCCTCCTTGCTGTATTGCCTTTTCCAGATCATTTGCCACCTCCTGAGCCTAGCCATTGAAAACATCACAGATATCTTTATAATAATAATAACATAAAAAAAAAACAATCAGGGCACTGACAGAGGGAGTATAGAATGGAAACTCCCACATCAAACCACAAGATATATTATGAAAGATTGATACTGTGCAGATGCACCACTATCTACCATTGGGCGAATCTAACATTTTTGACTACACTGCAGAGGGTTGTTCCTCACCCCAATCTCCTCACACTGAAACAGGAAGGCCTGTGGAGCTCTCTGGCCAGGATCCTGAACTGAGATCATGAGAAGGGAGTCAAACACACAACTGTCCAGAACAGCTCTCATCACCAGGATGCTACTCCAAAACCTCCAACAATTCAGGAAACAGAGGAAGAGTTTAATGTTAGTAACCATTTAAAAAGGCAAAACTATTTGCTCAGATTAAAGTATTTGAGCATAAAGTGTACACCTGACCATGGTCTCTATATCACACAGCTGTAGCTGGTTGGCGTGGACCTGGCGTGGATATAGGATCACTATATTTCTTATTTCGAATATAATTTATTGTCAGTTTATTCTAAACTGAACTGTTCTTAAAAATATATCAAAAATAATGTGGACATCCACTTCTGATATACTAGTTTGACTATTTCTGTAATTAACAATATCTTGATTCTAAATAATTCTGGGTGTCCAATTTAATTGGAAAAGTTTTCTGAGGAACTGGAAACAAAAATCAAATACTTAATCATCTTTATTAACCTTGCCTAACAACGTTTTGTAACGACAACCTTCCTGACAACTGTTATGACAACCTATATGAGAGAGATAGAAGACAGGATGGTGTGCTATACTGAAACACCCTTACATGTGTTTCAGGGACAAATTCCACCCACAGAATAAAGAGTAAAAAGGTACTTCTGACAGAGGCGAGAAAATATCTGTACCTCGACTGGAAAACTGGGACAGGGTTCCTCCTGTACATTTTGACTGTGCTTTTTAACACCTATAATTATAACATTATCAGTCATAAAACCATTTGGAAAAATTAGCAGATGGACATTTGTCATGTCAGGCAAGCAGCTACATAAGTTATGAAGAAGTGTTTGTTCATCAGTTGTGGTTTCACAGCACTGAACTTTTCAAAAAGATGTTAAAGTGTTCAGTCATCAAGTATGTGCATGAAGCTAGCTGAAACTTGCAATGTTACATCCTCAAAACATATAAAGCTGCTTAAAGGCAAATCTCAAAACAAGAGCTTTTTATATTCAAAAGTTGATGTCCTTAAGAAAAGTATAATTATTAATTCAATCAGTCAATTAGTGAATACTCCCTGATTTATCAATATTGTAACTAGACATTTATTTTCAAATTTAAATGTAAAATTTAAAATGAAAATGTTATTCTATATTTAATATGTCAGATCATTAAAATGAAGTATGTAGCATGGCAGAATCACTGGCTTTTATGAACTAATTAAAATACAACAAAGCAGAAATTTATGTTCAACAATTGATTTGTTTTTTGGTCTCCGAGGTCCTCAAAAAAAGGCGAGAACTGTCCGGTCGTGAAGTGTGCAACATATAAACCAGCAAAAACTGCTGACAGCTCAAAGCTGGAACTTTCTGTAAAACAACTTAACAAATTTGGCTTTGCAAGAAGAAAACATTAGCAGAAGTGGTACACCATAGAACAAACCAAAAAAGAAAAGAAAAAGAAAAACACTAATATTACCACTCCTGTAAAAGACAACACAGATTAGAATAATTAAGATATAACCACATTTTGTATCTTACATTATTCAAACCAGCCACTGCCCTATCAATCTGTGGGTAAATCGCCAGGTATCAGTGCCTTGACCTGTGTATCAGTTATATAAAATAAGGATCATTGAAACTAACCATGTTGACACACAAATGATTGTACATTACCTTGGAGAAAATCCTAAAGAAGTCAAATGCAAATCTTGAAATCTAGGTTCAGATTGCTCCAGAATTTGGACATATCCTCAAGTCTGTGTTCTCCATGCACTGGTGAGCACTTATATTCTGGACTTCCTGCTCTGAAAAGTTGAGGTAAAAGTCTAACTCCTGAATAATAGTAAATCAGAAGGTAATAGCAGGTAGGTTTTTCTATTCCCTCCCTCGAGTACAAAGGTATTGTCATTAATAGACAGCCATGTGACGTCTACAAGTGACGCACAATGACCCCAGTGACTGTACACCTACATCACAGTAAACACCTTGCTATATTACCATAAATTAATATAAAAGACAAATGAGAATACGTTTCAACCGTTTTAAATGTTCAAAACAAAAACAAGTACTTGGAGCACAGTTAATAAAATAATTAATTTGTTTGTAGAGGCATTGTGTAAGGCATGTCTTATCTGTTAATTATAAATGATCTTACTAGTGCCACCTCACAGCTCAACAGAACATTTAAACTATTAATGTCAGGACTGCAAGACGGAGAACTGGAGTTCTTCAAATCCTCACACAAAAAGAACAGAAAAGGCATTAAGTGAATAACCAAATCTTTTATTTAATACGGGTATGTACACTTTTGACGACACTGCCAGACTGGCATGTTCATGAGGAAAGGGTTCATTTAGAATGAAAACTAGACATCGACAGAGACCTATACTGAAGCCCGAGCCTGAATGTTTTTGGCCAGGACCTTCAGATCGGCAATGCACTTGGCGATGCTTTCCTTCTCCTGAAAGACACAAACAAAATTGAGATTGTAGAGATGACAGTAAAAAAAGAAAGAAAGAAAAAACAAAAACAGTAATACCATTATCAGAACAATTATTTTGTAGTACAGGTCCATAAATGGGTGAAAGTTTGTCTAAATTAGGGCAACCCTGTTTTACCGTGCCAATGTTATCCATGTTACATGTACTGAAGTAATAACAGTAAATGTTGAATCATTTACAATCAACTAACCCTAAACCAAACCCTGTAGTATGTTATCATTAATCTGTTACTGCATAATTACACAGCTACTGACACTTTAAAATAAAGTGCAACCTAAATTAGCTAAAGAACAACATTAATTTGACACGTTTAGACCTTGATAAGACACCAAGAATCTCTCAAAATCTTGAAGGACTGAATACAAAGACTCCATCTAGAGACCAAGCTAAAATGCTGTGCTGTGCTGTGCTGTGTCTTAAGAACTAGTCTTCCTGTGTATAATATGAATACAGTGAATGTCAATGGAGTGACCATAATCGTGTACCTGCTGAGGAGTGATGCTCTTGATGACGCTCTGCTCGACCCAGTTCACCATGTGCTCCTGCTCCATGCGGCGGTGCAGGTTCTGAAGCTCCACCTGGTAGTCCAGCCTCTTCTTCACCTCATTGGTCACCATGTGCAGTCGCTCCCTGTAATTGGTCTCCAGCAGCATAGCCACATTGTTCTGATGGAAAATAGGAAGAGGAGCATCACAAAACTACTTAGTGCCATTCTAAAAGTTATTTGTAAATAATTCCAAATTTAAATGCAAACACAAGTGTGGATTTGTGATGTTTATGGATAGTAAATGAAGGCAGATGATCGGTCACTGGAAAAATGTCACATTATTTGGCTATTCTGTCCTCACCCTCTTGGCATCAAAGAGCATGTGTCTTCCTTCTACTCTCCACTGCTCCTTCTTCTCATCCTCGATGCCTTGAGCTAGGCTAGCCATGGCCTGATCCTTCACTTCCTGAGCCTTTGCCACTTTATCCTGCAGAGGAAGAGAGAGAACCAAATATAAGTCAAACAAATCCCGTAGCTACAGTCATTTGGGTAATTGTTCACATCATCATATTTATCAGCAGATACTATTCCAGTCACAATGCAATTTCAGTGTTTTGCCGCACAATTTCATTTGCGACATTTCTGTTGAACACAAAACACTTTCTGCACCTCGTTGATTTTATCAGCGAAGGTGGCCACACTGGGCCCAAACTTCTTGACGCCGTAAATGACGACTGCACCGATTGACGCAGCAGCAAATGTCTCGTGATTGATTACGTAGATTTCCTTAGACAGCATGTAGAGGAGCAGACCAGTGCCCAGCATATAAGGCCCTGCAAACAGAAGAGAACACTGTTGATACAAACAAACCTGTGTATCAACGGACTGGCTCTCGAGTGAACTTTGAGAGTGAACTTTTTTATTTTATTTAAAAGACAAAAAGGAACCTGGACAACTGGGAAACACTTGGAAAGGAGGCAATAAAGCTGAGAATCGCACCTGTGACACCGGTCTTGGGGTACAGCAGAGTGAAAAGCTCCTCTGGGAAGATGCCATGACGGACCTTTCCTCCCTTCTCGGGGAGAGGGGGTACAGGTGCAAGACTCTGGGAGGACTGATGAAAGGAACGAGAGGCCTGAACCAGGCTGAGGAGGAAACGCAGCACAGGATTAGAGGTTTATGGATGTCATTGATTGTCATTTGTTTTGCAGTTCTCTTCAACCCCAGACTGATATACACAGCACTGACCAGAAGAATGAATGTTTTTACATACCAAGCGCCAAAGGACCCGCTGTTTTTCAGGGTATGACCTACAATAAACAGAAAACAGAGCAGTTAGAAAAGGACTGAAAACATCTCAACACCTTTCATTAATACTTGCAATCATGTTTTATTAAGTGCAACAGTTTAAAAACAATTTAAATTAACTTTTTTATTATATAAAAAATAATTTATGAAATAAGATTTTGGTTCATCGTGCAAATATAACAAAAAAGCACGTCCTTGCATACACAACACAAGTTACAAGCTGTCAACAATCAGGTTAGGAAATGAGGCAAATTAAAAACAATTTCAACATTTGCACTCCAGAATGCACATTCAGGAAATGTTATTATATGAGAAAATATTAATTATTACGCAGCTAATATAAATGGTTAAGTCTGAAAGGTACATTAGCTCTGAGCTAACAGCTAAACAATTCAATACAAGGACATACAGAAAGCACAACAACTCAACGATTGTTCTCATAGAGCAACTGTTCCCTGAGCATAAATCTGTACTTCACTGTATTTAATACGACATTTGAATTATAACATACATTAATTGGAACAGATATACACGTTGTTTATCTGCAGGTTCCTGTGCGGCCATTCACAACGTGCGGCCTAATTTACCCTTCAACTGCACATTCTCTCATTAAACCGCCTATATAATCCACACGATCAACGAGAAGAGTTAGGGTGCCTTTCATTAGATAAATCGCCCACCTGAAACGAGCACCAGTCTCGATAACATGTTTTAACGGGTGAATATCAGGATCCCTGGACGAAAAGTCTCTGTACCGGGCTCTCTGTGCCCTTCTGGACCAAGGATGAGGAACTCTCGCCTCAGGTATCGCGAGATGTTCCAAAAAACCAGCGATCTGTCACATCCGGCAAACCCTGCTGCACTATGAAAGGGAGCAAGCAGGTGGCGCCAGTTCACCATAAAAACAATAAAGGAAACGTTTACACTTGCAAGTTGTTGCTACCATAAATATTCAAACATATTAATGATTATAATAGATATCAATAAGCATTTAAATAAGTCTTAATACAGATAAACACTGTTCATTTTGATTCTTGTTTGGGAATTGCCTAAGTTTAAAAGGTACAGTTGGCTCTATACACTAAACATAAGCTGATTTACAGCTAAGCAATATATTTTAAACTTAATTTATTGTAAAGTCTGTTTCTACATTCACTTCAAACTTAAATTAACTGTTAATTTTCATTGATTTCTTCAGCTCAAATTAATTTATTTTCATATAAACACTAACACGAGTCCACCTTGAATTTCTGCTTGCATTTTAAAATCTTGCTTTGATATAGCAGGGAATGTTTATTCTATGTCGTCTTTCTCTTTCTCTTCAGTCCCTCCCCATCCACTATTGCTACACTTAAACAATCAATATAACCACCCCTCCAGTCCTAATCTTAGGGCCCATCCGTGTGTGGCACCAGTTTGAATACGCATGGCTGCTGAGATAGAGGAACTCATACAAGTTGTGAGGTTCATCTTACTTCCTGTTAAGCAAGCAAGGCAAACGAAATAGACCGCCCTTTGTTGAATGAACTAGTTTTCAAGTGCCATGTAAGCTTCAAAGTGTGCAGACTCGGCTTTCACAATTATTTTAACTCCTGGGACTCATCTCAGAACAGGTAGCTACTTTCATTAAAAGCTGTAAAGAGACAAATATGCTAAAACTCATTCTAGCTGATCTGCATTTGGCTTTTATGATAGTGTAACTGATTGCAGACTTGTTATTCAGCTGCAACTTGATATTTGATTCAAACATCTTGACATTTGAATTAATGTATTTAATGTAGTATTTTTAACTGTTTTATTAGTTTATTTTTAATTGGAAATGGTTGTAAAGTAATGTAGATGTTCAGGCAATGTGGTCCCTAAAATTGGGAGCATATTGCATATTATGTCTTGTTCATACTTGTTCATGTTAAGTCATTATTAAGATATCTGCATATATATGAAGACCGTGTGAATTTTAATGAAACAATGATGGGTTCGGTTTTTTTTTTTCAGCTGCATGTAGCTCGAAACAATATGACAAGCTTTGAAACAATATGTCAGCAGAAGTGCATGACTGGACTTCATCTTACAGTATGTTTAATTAAGCATTTACTGTTTTATATATAGCCACTATGAACATGATTTTATTGTAGCTCTGAAAAGAATGAGAACACACAACAAGTGCGACCAGCATAACTGTAGGTTTGTTTTAGTTTTTTTTTGCTCGTCATATTACAAAAGTTGTTGTTGATTATCCTCATTTTGTGTTATTTGCTTATTTTGGATGGTCTACTTCTGAGATCTAATGATATAGTGTCACTAAAAGATGGATATACAAAATGTTTTTCAATTACAGAAAATTGCCACTTCAAGAACCACACATTTACATTGTAAGGTGACATTCCAGTGCCTTGAAACATCCCACAAGGTTTTCACCTCATTCAGAGTGGGACAGAATGGAGGATGCTCATGACAAAAGAAGTTCACCTGCCGCAAATTATGAATATAAAGTGGAGCAGCGTGCCGTGAAGCACAGAGAAATCAGCCATCGCAATAACACAACATCATGTCGCAGTCCCACGAGAGATCTGGACACGAGGTGGATTAAAACCGAAATGCATCGCAAAAGACAGTTTGAGTTCTTCAAAAGAAGACCAGTGGACCATGGCACATACTCACTGTTATCTGCAGTGCCAAGGCACAGATACTCAAGGGAAACCCTGCATGCACCAGAGCACATGACACAAACCTTAACGCCAATCAGACAGCCCTCGATAACAAGACGAAATATAAAGCTCCAGAGAGATGCTGTTAACTTTACAAAGCAGGTAGAGAGATTATTAAGCAGGTCTTTGTCCTGTGACTGATGAATCACCAGTTTTATGGTCTATATTCCTTACATATTTTAAATTAGTTTATTAAATTCAAGAAAATGTTTTATAATCTTTAATGACATTAGGGGTCACCAAAGTTTGTCCTGAAAGGCTGTTCGTTGTCCTGCAGAGTTTAGCTCCAACTTGGCTCAATACACTTCCCTGGAGGTTTCAAGTATACCTAAGACGTTAAATATCTGGTTTTGGTCTGTTTGATTAGGGTTGGAGCTAAACTCTGCAGGACACCGGCCCTCCAGAACCTGCTATATGATAACACTGATCATCTATAATAACACTGAAATCAAATGTACAAATTATAAAGACAGTCTCCATGGATCCAGTGAATGATGAACATGACCTGAAATCAGACGAATGGAAAGTACCAGTACTCAAATCTGTCCGGCTTCATGGGAAAATTAAAAAGGAGCGAGGTTAGTGGATTTTCTAATGAATAACCATAACTCCAACTAGGTCATGTCGAACACTGCTTTAAATTAAGACATGAATACTTAAGATCAGATGAGTAATAGTAAGATTCAAATGTAAAAACATACTGGTGTTATGCACTGCATGATGTTGGGGGAAAAAAACTATTTTTCAGTGTTTTGTTATATGTGGCAGGATGTGACAAATTGCAAAATATTATTATATTAGTAATATTACAATGATTATTTTGTGTTTATAATTCATACAGTTCTGCTGAAAGACATCACTCAGCTCTCAAACACCCAGAAGACATTGCAAACAGCCAGCATTCAGACTGAGTGAGTCAAATTACATTTACTGTGTATTTTAAAAGTAAAAACTTAATCATAATGCACCTGTTTTGTAAATATTAATGCAGCATTATGAACTCTCTTCCTTCAGGTCTGGATTTGTTACCGTCAAAGAAGCTGTAAGGAATAGAATGCTTGTTTAAAAACAAACAATTTACTATTCTCAAATAGTTAAATGTTCATTTTGTTTCATAATTTGTTTTTTTGTTTTTTTAGGATGTACACCAGTTGGCTGACTATTTAGAAGTATGACAGCCCATAACATTCATATTTAAAAACACCAGTTCTTTCTGACTGTCTTTAATATGTTTCTGATATTATGAAATGTGACATCTCTATGCAGGAGGCCTTACAAAGAGAAGAGGCTCTTAAAAAGAAGCTCTCCAACCTCCAGAAAAGTGCCGTCGCATTACTGCACTCTACAGAGCTCCTGTGGAAGGTACATTAGTAAACTACTGTACTTCCTGCTGAAGCAGCATTATTCTGAGGCACACAAGCACCTGTACATTATGAGGTCGAATCAAACACACTGACCGTGTGAACTCCTTCATACAGACTGCCAGATGTTCTTGCTTCCTTTGAAGCACAAGATGATCTTTGGATCATTCTGAAATCTTTTGAAGAACATGATTATCAGGTTTTGTGGAGTCCATACAGCTTAAGAGCTGTGGTTATTAAAGCAAAATGAAACAAACCAAATACAAATACATTTTGAAATTAATGGTCATTACTCATCCATTAGCTATGCTGTCATTCTGCGTAATACTGGCTTCATCATTTGTTGATTTTCTTGGTTTGGTCACAGCAGTAACACAGAGAGAGGCTGGAGGGATGGTTTTGTGGCCGACAGCATCCGGCTCCTTATGGCTCGTTCAGAAAAGAAAAAAAAAAATACCAAGAACGGTTCCTTTTCTAGCTCACACACACAAAATGGAGAGCAGTGTAGGCAGGCATCAGAGAGGTGTTTGTTTGCGCTTTTGCAGTGCTTCAAACTCGTCCCTCATTCAAACTTTTCTATTTTGGGCTCATGACAACTTCTATATGTTTCTCAAGGGCCAGTAGACTGTAGCAATCAGTCAAGAATTATTAATAATGAAGGATGTTTACTTGTAACAAAATGCCAAGGAAGCAGTTTTAAGACAGGATGTAGTGTATGTACAGAAACTGAAAACTCTTGCTCTCTCACTGACACACACACACACACAAAGACACATTTCCTTTCCTCCCACAGACACGCTGTGATGAGGACTTGCTAAAGAGTAAGATCAAAGCCCTGGAAGCTCAGCTGCAGGTTTGCATCAAGGTAAGACTTGCAACACTGTATCTTTGCAAGCTATAGTGCATTCAATTCAGCTGACTTACAAACTTAGTTACTTCAAATATTTGTGAATAATTAAATATTTAAAATGGTTAATTGTTGTAAAAGTTGTAAAACAGTATGCTATTGATTCAACTTGGCCCTTGATAAGTACAGATCAGAGAGTTTGAGAGGCTTGTTTTAAAATAGAAAGGTAAAGGTAAAGGTTGCAATTTGTCTTTTTCGGAAGGCTCCTCAGGATGGAATGAAAAAAGTGCTGCTAAAGATTGAAAAACAGAGGGAGGAGTATGAACAGAAGGCTCTTAAGGCTATTCAGAGGGCAGAGAATGAGAAGGCAGAAGCTCAGAGTAAAACGGAGTACCTTCAGGTAAGACACCAAATGTAGAGGTCGGTCTTAAAAACAAATCAAAAATATAACACAAAATCCCCAACATTACCTGCTTCTGTATACTTGCGAATCATGTTCCAAGAAGCCAGTTTTCATTCCCACTCTTCCCTTCCACCAGGGGGCTCTGCAGACAGCGCAGGCAGAGTCTGAGCGGTGGCAGAGGCTGTGTGAGGAGCTGAAAGTGGGTTCGAGTCAGGCGAAGAAGAGGCAGGATGAATGCACCGATCAGATGTTACAGCTGCAAGGTCACTTGGAGGTACACCAAAGCCACTGTAACAGAAACCATCATGAAAGAATCAAAGGACTTGAGTGACACATCACAGATTTTTGCAAAAGATGACAAACCACAGGACCCTACTTTCTGTACACCCTATCATAACTGCACTGAAATGTACAGTATGGGGGAAAAACAAACCAACAAGCATGTATGTTGTGTAACTGTGTATATGTTTGTGCAGCGTTCTGTGGAACAGGAGGAGATGCTGAAGAAACAGAGTGAATCTCTGCTACTGGAGAGAGCGGAGCTTCATTCCTTCATCTCAGAGCTGGAGGAGGAGAACCTCAACCTGAGAGAACATCTACAGGAACTCACAGGTGCTGGAAAATTGACTTTCACTTCAAATTCATTCAGAATTTATGGAAAATACTAATACTGTTATTTCTTGTTTCATCTGTGTCTCTTTCTTTCACACACTCGCAGGACACAACTATGATCGGTGGAACAGTATCACAGAAATACATGAAGATGCTTTAGCCCCTGACCAGCTCCTGATGACAGATAACAGCATAGCCAGACAACTGAGCGAGACTGAACACAGACTCAAAATGAAAGAGAAAAAGGTAAAGAGCTGCCAGAGATATCACTCAAATTAAATTAAGGCAAGACACTACAGACAAAACCACTGTTTTTTTTTTCTTGTACTGGTCAATTTTGTGATTTTGAGCTATTTTGCTTCCATTTCACAGTAGTGGATCGAAATACACATGCAAGTCATATATGTTTATTTGATTACCTTTTAACTATTTTCATCTTTCAATATTACAATACATATATTTATAGGCATTTTTGCATAAAGAAAACTTACCATTTTTGCTCTTATCTGTATTCTGAAGGTTTTAATAGAGGGTTTGTTCATAAATCCTTTGCCTGATTTAGGCTATATTATATTTTATTCCTAGAAATATGAATTTTAAAAAATGAAAGGAATGATAAAAGGAGATATCCAACATTTCTTTTGTTAAATTAACAAACAAACATATAAAAACCTTATATATCAATAAAGTAAAAACATTTTAAAAGTAGATTTTTCCAGTTTTCTGATTTTTGTTTTGGAAATGTATGATAATATATATATATATATATATATGACTCATTTGCAATTAAACAATATTTCAGAAAACTTGTAATACAAAACATTTACCCTAATGTACTGTAATGACTGTAATAAAATGGAAAAGGGAAGTCTGCTGATATCGCATATTTATTTCTTTCCTCTTTTTTTACATATTCACTAATGGTGTCTTGCCTTAAATGTAATCAATTACTAATAAGTCTGAAATATGCATTATACATTTTTGTTCTTAATGAACTACAATTGAACTTATATGCAAGACAAGGATCTTTATAATGTATTTAATATACGAAAATGACAATCTTATAAGCTGTAAGTTAGCTGTGAATTTCTAACAAAGGTGATCATACTTGGCTTGTCACTATTTTATGGGGGCGATCAAATAAAAAGTTAAAACAACAAAACAATTATTCAGTTATAAATAGTACTTCTTTGAGAAAACCTTTTCTATACATGAACATAGGACATAGTTTAACATATAGTGTTGTTTTGGTTACCCGGTTGCTATGGCAGTGCATGGAGCTGCAGGGGGATCTTGAGGCCCTGGAGCAAGAGTGTTACAGCTATCAGTCCCGAATGACCCAATGTAGAGAAGAACTGAACATACTGAAGGAACGCAAGAACAACAGCAGGGTGAGATTCTACCAAAATAACATCCATGTGCGACTATAGGTCCAGTTTCAACCTGATTTTCTTATCATTTGGAATTTGCATGCACTCAGATAAATATATTTTTATCAACACTTTATTTTGGCTTTTTTGCACATTTACACCATAAATCATTTCCCACCTTTATCTCCATGCACAGAGTGGATATTGTGGGTCCTGGCTCTGTATAGTTCTGTTTTTACTGCTTCTGATGGTCGTGTTGGTGGCAGCCCTGTGGTTTCATCATCCACCTGCCAGAGAGCAGCTCCGCCAGTTTTACTCTGTCCTGGAACAGCGGATGGAGGACTACCTCATCCAGCATGGAGCCTGCTTTAGGCCTGTGTGATGAAAGCAAAACGCAAAGCCAAGAAGCTTCTAGAGATTGTCTTTTTTTTGTTTATATTTATTTTTTATTTCACATTTCCAATAGATTTTTATACCAGAATGTTTTTTAAAGTTAGCCACATGTAATGTCTGTTTTGTTTTGTTTACAGTTTTGTTTTATGGTTCTTTGTATAAGTATCTAAAACAGACCAAACGGATGTGTAAAAACTAGTGTCAAGTTATAAAATGAATTTCTAGTGTTAATACCTAAATCTGTATCTGAACTGTACAGTTTATAACTGATTATTTGAATTCGGTACATTATTGGAAAACGGTACATTTAAAAATCCAAACACGATGGTAGTTCAACAGATCAAGCCTGGAATAAATTGACTGTGTAACTAAGATTTGCAATAAGTATTAAACATGTAACATTTGTATTTTTACTGTATCTCTGTTTTTACTGAATGATTTCAAAAGGTAATTTCCAGATAGTGTAATGTAAACGTCTTTCAGTTAGCACTCACTGAGTACAAGGACAATATCGTTGTGTTGAATGGCTGAAAAAGCACATTGTCATGATAGGTCACTCTTTTTAGCGTTCCAGAGTGACCTACACATTAATGGAGATCTGATACGGAGTGTTTTAACACTGCTTTTCACAATGGTCTCCTGTCTAAAGATAATCAGAGTCCATTAAAACATTCCCTCCAGCTCTATAACATGATAATAGTTGACAGCTGTCATAAAGGGTGAGTAGTATATGCTTTTGCGGAAATGCATTTAACCTTACTGTTATATGAATTGCAGCTTGAATGTGATGTAAAACTGGAAGTGCATATAACAGTGTGACACCAGTTTTCTTGACAAAAAGCCAATAGGATTTTTGCATTGAGTTTAGGATTATTTCAGAAAATAAACTCTGATATGAATAACACAACTTTGATGAATTTTTAAGGCCTTAATACAGTCACCAGAAGTAAAAAGCTAAAGTTAGGCTATAAACGAACTACACCATGGTCACATGACGTCAACACCACCACCATCATCCACAAGTTTGAGTAGTTTGCAAGAGTGTGATAATAAACACATAGAGGTTTCAAAAGTGTTACTAGTGAAGTTGCTTATTCAGGACTCATTCCTGCTGCACTCTCTGCATTCTCAGCCTAAACTACAGTTACCAGTTTAACAATGGCATGTTCCATAGTCTTACAGTAAAATCCTTGTGAAAACCACTTTTGGGATTATCATTCATGGCAAGGAATTAATTTCTGGAATAGTTCCGGAATCTGCTCAACCATTCAACTTCAGAAAAGAATTCATTCAGTTTATCTGAGGAAGAGGTACAGTAAACAGTATCGCAAAACAATCCATAAGTTAATTCTTAAAAGGAGTAAAAATTAATGAAAGATTAATTTCTTTATTTCTTTTTTGTTTTGCACCTAGGCTTTGGAAGTCAGTGACCACTATCCTGTAGAGGTGGATTTGAAAGCAAACCACTACTGCGCCATCAACTGTGAACTAATAGATATCTGTGAATATAACATATAAAGTATCAATAATAATAGTTTATAATTATTGCCCTGATACTGTAATAATTGTACTAATAACTGTACATTTTGTCATGAAATGAAACACTAGCAGCAGAACACATACATGATGTTTAGAGATATTCTGAATACCACAGAAAGAAAATGGGAATAGAAAATGGGAAAAAAAGCTTTAATCTTATATTTTATTAGGCTTTTTCTGGAAAAGTTGTTTACTAGATTATTTAAGACATGTTTATTTAATTTTTAATATTATATATGCACATTATCTTTAAAATAAATTTTGATTTATGGCTTGGTGCTCTGCTACAGTGTTCTGTATTTGAAGTTGCTAATAGTGAAGATTAAATAATAAATATAATGTCCACAATTTCATGAAATTGTATAACAGACATGGACTAAAAGTCACAAAGCTTTCATATATATATATATATATATATATATATATATATATATATATATATATATATACACATACACAGTATAGGATAGGGAGGGGGCTGTTCTCATTTAAATCGGCTCATTTTCTCCTCAGTTTTGATCAAGGGGAGTAGAAGCTATGCTCCTATGTTCTTTCATTCTGTCTTGTAACTAAATTATTCACAATATAATATTGACAAAAACTCGCAGCACTACAGTGGTTCACTAAAAAGAAACCTTACAGAATGGACACAGAGTGTCATGCTAATTTTAAAAGCATTTTACATTGTCTGATGAAAAGACGGCAGCATTATGAATAAAATTTCTGTGCAACTCATGCAAAGGATGCATCAATTTAGAGAATACATGATGTGGTTGTGCTTCTCTAACCACAGCCTTGAAAATGTCACACAGACACGAACACGCACACAGACACGCACAAGTAATATGTAATTAAGTAATCAAGCAAACATAACTTGACATATTTGATAGGTTAACTTTTGATATTTATATTTTACAATGTTGATTTAAATTGCATGTTCATGTAGCTGTTTTTTAATTAAATGTTGTTGTAAGTTAAGTTCTGTGTTGTTTGTGTTGATGTTCTTGTTGTCACGGCCCTGTTTGAACAGGAAACAGCTATGACACGAAGCGGTACGCAACACACTCTCTCATTTTGTCAAGTGGTAAAACATTCAGAGTGTCTGTCATGTTTGAAACTGATTTTGTCTGTATGGGATGAAATTAAATACTTTACACCTACTGTTGTGTCAAAAACAAGATGGATCAAAACATTGATGATTTTCTACTGGATGCATTCCCAGGTAAGATTTTTGTATCACACTTTTTATTTTAATTAAGCAGGAAAATGTTTTTTTGTCAATTGTGCATATTGTATGATCTCACTGCTAAACCATGGTATTCCATAAATATTGTGACCTAATTAACAACACACACTTAGAAAAGTCCATAAAAATATGGCCCAATGTATAATATTAATATGAAGGAATTTTCTGTATTGATTTTTCACAGGTGTTTTACCCATATTTCGATTTGCATAAAGTTGTTTTAAAGTTGAGGGAAATGTCTGTAAACTTAACAGAAAAGGTACTGGTAATTTTCTGCCAGGATCCATTTTTCTACAGATCTTTTTCTTACAGTGTAATTAGTATTGATGCGTGTATTTCTCCTTTATTTATATATTAAAAAAAAAACAGAAACAAACTTTGAGAATCTTAATTTTGATGAAGACACAGCAACCGCTCACAGCATTAATGCACCTCAAAATAAGCCAGGCATGAAGGAAGACGACAATCTCAGAGAATCCAGTGGATCTGATTCTGACATCGATTCAGAGTGGACGAATAGGGAAGAGGAAACTAAGCACTGTTTTGAGAACAATAGGAACTTCTCTTTAGATACACAAGGCATGAAGGCAGGATCTACACTTTGTGGTTCATGGGATGACAACGAACCAGTCGAAAATATGACACAAACCCAAAACCAGCTATTAAGCTTGCATGAAGAGGAGTGCAGAGAGAAAGAATTTGAGATACATGAAGATATCCATCAAATGAGCAAGGAACAAGCTGAAGATGTCAGTGTGCTGGACATGGTTCTTCAGGAAGGATCTCTTTATGGTCTGGAAACAATGAGCACAAGGACTCAGGAGGAGACCACATCTCATCTACTGTCCTACCAGATGCTGGATGAATCTGAAAATGAAAGCTCAACGTCAAAAGAGGAAAGAATGGAGCCTGATAGCACTGAGGAACATGTCCTTCAGAATTCACAAGATGATACGCAGCTCAAACGTTTTAGTGCCATACAGTCAACACGGCAAGATTGGAAAGTAGCATCAGCGGAGGTCCAGTTTGAGGATGAGATGAACGAGTTTACAGAAGAAGATCAGGAGGATCATGAGAGAGACGAAGAAGGTTTAGCAGAGTATCCCTCTGATCTGTCTCAAAGTGACAGTGGGGACAGCAGTGAAGGTCAAGAGGTTGGACAACCCAATCGCACAGACAGCAATCTAGCTGAGGTGCAAGCTGTAGGCATAGGTTGTTCCTATGAGACGGAGAACCTAGAAGAACCTCTGGATGCTGGGTATCACCGTGAGATTTCAAACATCGGGGAAAGTTCTGATTTTGGATTCTCTAAGAATTTCCGATCCAATTCCAGTGAATGCTACATGAATGAACAGCCCGACTATGATAGTGATTTCAGCAGTGATGGTGACTACAGCAAAAACCAAGAAGATATACCTGAATTAATTTCACATACAGTCTCAGAGGACAAAAACACACCTCTCCAGAAACAAGAGCACTCCTTCACGAAGGACTTTGCTACAGACTGGAACAGTATTGAGCATGAAGTAGTGGATGGGGTGGTCGAAGATAGTCAGAAACCAGAGATGTGTTGTGTAGAAGGTTTATCAAGCATTCCAAAATCTCATGGAAGTGTAATGAAATGTTCTACTGAAACTGATTTGTCTGAAAACATAAGTGTGGGTGAGTCACATCCATCAGAGTCTGTTTCAGTGAAAACAGACCAGAACAACCAAGAACGTAACAGAGAACATTCAGAAGTTTTAGACATTGGAGAAAATATCAACACGTTGTTACCTGGGATGTTTTGGTCCCAGGACAACTTGAAGCTTGATGAATATGACTGGGACATTAATGAAGAAGAGGTGATCTGTGATGAAGAGGACAATTTCCTGGAAGAGCTGGAGGATGATGGAGAGGAGGCCGAGAGGGACTGGGAGAAAGAAAAGGCAAGAATTGAAGCATTTAACAGATATTACGAGCCTGTCGAAGGAGAGGAAAACAAGGGTACAGTAAATGCTGATTTGTGATCTTAACATCCTAATACAAATAATAATAATAATAATAATAATTGTATCACATTTTTTATTAGGACAGTTTTAAAATTTGGTCAATTCTTTCCCAACAACAACAGCGAGAAGCCATAAAGTGACATTTTGTTTGGAGCCAGAATCCTCTCAGTATGAGGAGGATAGTTACAGGTAAGACGGATTTCTACACATTACACTCCAAAAGCAAAAAAGTGTTTTGTGTTACATAATGTATATATTTTATACTTTAGAGCAACATACAAGCTCATAAATTTGATTTGTATGTGATTTTCCACACAGCAGTGAAGAGGAACTGAGAACAAAATGTTGCATTAGTGAGTCGCATCCTCCAGAGTCCAGTTCATTCAGACAAGACCAAAGCAATGGAGAAGACAGCCGTGAACCCTCAGAGGATTCAGACGGCAGAGAAAACATCAGCACCTTTCTGATGGATGAGGACAACATGAAGCTTGATGATTATGACTGTGATATTAATGCAGAAGAAGAGTTCTTTCAAATGAAGTCAAGTAAGGTGATCTGTGATGACGATGATGATTTCTTGGAGAAGCTGAAAATTGAAATAGAGAGGGATATGGGGCAGGAACAAGCAAGAATTGAAGCATGTAACAGATATTATGGAGAGTCTTTTAAAGAGGAGCAAAGTGAGGGTAAGTGCTGAAATGTTCAATTACACTGCTGTTCAATAGTTTGGGTCGTTTTTTTTTTTTTTTTTGCTTTTTAAAGAAAAAAATATATTTTATTCAGCAAGGATGCATTAAATTGATTCAAAAAAGAAAGCATATACATTTATAAAGGTGCTTCAACTAAGTAAGGGGATGAATACTTATGCAATGTACTTATTTAAATTTTCAGTTTTTTGCTTTGTCATTATGGTGTATGGAGTACACATTGATGTGGAAAAAAAGTTATTTAAAGCAGTTTAACACACGGCTGCGATAAAAAAAAACATTAAGGGGCATGACCGGTATATAGTATATATATATAACAGTATATATATATATATACTGTATATATAACATTTTAGCTACAGAAACTATTTTCCCAGCAATACACTGGCATTTAACATTTTTTATAGGGAAATGAAAGTGTGTGTATGACAGTATGTGTATACATACTGTCATACACACACTTTCATTTCCCTATAAAAAATTTTAAATGCCAGTGTATTGCTGGGAAAATAGTTTCTGTAGCTAAAATGTTAGGGCATGACGTTAGTATCAAGATCATGTATTAACAATGCCTGCTAAATGAGTAAATATACTTGAACATTTCTCTCAGCAGTAACAGACGGAACCCACAAAGTTATGTTAAGGTTTCACCAACAACCTTCTCAAAATGATGAGGATAATGATAGGTAAGAAGGATTTCATTCAGCTTCAAATATGATTCATATTACAGATGTGAAAGTTTGCATTTTATTTTGTCCTGCAGCAGTGAACAGGAATCAAACACAGAGGATGACACTGCCAGCATCCTGAAGACTGAGGTGAGAACATCAGATCATCAAGGATACAACAAAATGATCAAATAATAGGAACCGATCATTGTAAAACTGCTATCCACATGTTTCAGGACCAAAGTGATTCTGATGAAGCAGATGAGAGACGATTGTACACAGGAAGGTACAAAGTCTTACCAAAGGGGTTACAAAAGGCAGACAAGAAACTGAAGGAATACCCCAAAAGAAATAAGGTAAATATTAATTGGCTCAAAATTAAAAAAAAAATACCATTCAAGTTAATGTATCAGCCTCAAGCACAACAGCATTAAAGTCCTTAAAAATAAAGTCAATGACCTAACCTAACAGTTCAGACTGTGTTCTGATCTCTCTGTAGTGTCTTGTCCTGCTGCAGTCAGTGTTAGCAGGGAGTCTAGTGACGGCGGTGGGTGTGCTGTCTTACTGGTGGGCCACAGACACCCTAGACTGGATCTACTGAATTCACATGGATCTTGGATATTCAACATGATTCAAAACCCAAAATAAATATCAAGGTCTCTGCGAGTATGATAGAGAAACCATTGCACAAGGCCATGCAAAATCTCATGCAACAGACAAACCAGCAGATTGAGATAAGACCAACTTTATTTCCTTACAGAATGCAACCTAATATTGTAATGTTTAAACAGCGCTTTGAAATACAGCTTTGAAAAATGTTTGTCTTTTAACATGATGGTTATCCCTGTTTTCTTATGTAAAGCAAATCTAGATAGATGAATCTTCCTCCTTTTACTTGGAAAAGTGATACAGATGTATGTGGTCTCTGGGCACAAACAAGTGCTTTCAGAGTAAAACTGACCTAAAAACAAAACAAATAAATCCTTTTGATACCTTTTCAGTTCTTTTATCCCTGACTATATGTGAATGCAGTTAAAGGGACTTTCTTTCATCGCCATTTCTTTCTAATCTCATTTCTCATCCTATTAGGTTGTCAACAAGCTATATTCCATAAACATGCCATGCATTTAATTTATTTTTAGGTCTGATTATTATTCAGTGTCCTCTTCTCTACAGAATAAATCATGATACCATAATGCAAGTTACCAATTCTAGAAAATTTAAACTGACTGCATACAATAGCATTGATATTTCTCCTCTGACCATCACCAGGGTTCCTACAAATATTAATAGTTCCTCCAAAAGTATGTGTCTTTATCCATAAGTGCTTTGATTTTAAAAGTAGCTATACAAAATGAATCAATCTTTCTATCCTACAGATGAGAAATGTAATAGGGAAGAATGAAGGCATGCTCAGCTTTCTGCTGTCTTTTTCTTTGGCTGAAATTATTTTCTCTAAATGAACCTTACAATTTAAGATGTTTACTATGAACTCATGCCCTGATTAACTACACGTTTTCATAACAGTCTCAAAACACATTTAAGGAAAAGATGATACTAATAAATAAATAAATAAATATCTCATGAATCAAAATTATAGTTGTAAGGAAAAGTGCATTTGATTCTGCATTACTTGTGATGACTATACAAACTAATATAGAAGAGGTCTCTTCTTTGTTTGGAAGATCCATGCCTGAGCTGTACATGAATACACACAATCTTTTCCGCTTTTGAATGCACACATCCTTTGCCTCCATTATTGGGCTTTTTTTTAAATTGCAATGTTTAAGATTGACTTTCGCTGCTTTTGCATCAATGCAGTCTGTAATCACTCCCACATTTTTGTTTTTGAGATTGACAATGGTTTAAATTGCCTCATACACATCCATCAGCTACAGTGCATCCAGGACACTGGTCTGCACAAGAAACTCCATACTATTTCAGACCAGGCCACATCCTGTCACTGAAAGGCCCCTCTCCTGTAAACGAAAGAGGGGATGGCGCTCCTGGCGTACAGAGGTCAGAGTCCGTATCCGACTCTGCCTCTGCCAGATAAGGCCTGAGACGGGTACACAGCATCCCGCCACCTCCACCAATAAGCCCCAGCCCCACGGGACGCACGTAATCCTCTTCCCTGGCCTGAGAAATGCTAAAGCCGCTAAAAGAACGCTCTAGTTCTTCATGGTCTACTGAGGGAATGGAGACGGACGTGTCGCTCTCGGCGGCTGCCTGCTGCTGGACGGATCTCCTGGACCTCCGCGAGCGACTGTTATCCCCGTTCTCATGGAACGGCGGAGGTGGGATGCGGTACAGCGAGGGGTCGTCAGTGCCTATTGGCGAAACTCCTCTGCTGTTGTTCCAGAGAGGCACACTGAGGGGATACTCATCCTGATGATGCCATGAGGTAGAGGGTCTACATTGGCTGTCAGTGGGAGTCCCATTGGGACCAGGATGGACAGGGGACGCATCCTCTTTCTCGTTCTGTGCTTTCTCACTCTTATCGTCAGGGCTGTGGTAAGGAGGAGCAGGGTAAGGCATTTTAAAGCCCAGAAGGGCTTCAGTCTCAGATCGTGGGATGCCCATGTGGGTGGTGTACATGCTGACCAAAAAGTTGAGTTTGAGGTCCATTGCCCCCACCTGCACAGGGGGAGACAACAAGTCCCTTTAGCTTTGACATATACACTCTTAAATAGAAAAGTTACAAAAGGGGGTCACAAAAAAGAACAATCTTTGGTTCCCCAAAGAACCTTTCTGTACAAACAGCTATGTTTTTGTTTTTACTTTTTATTATTTTATTTACAATTTCACTATAAAGAACTATTGAATGAAGATGTTCCATGAATGTTAAAGGTTTTTTATGGAACCATATATGCCAATAATGAACCTTTATTTTAAGAGTGTACAATTCTACACCAAATGAACTTGACATAACATGCTTAACCTGTTTCTCCATTTTGCTCAGACGTCCCATCATGCTTGGGTCCTCAGCCATCTCTGAGTCACTTTTGGGCTTGTCCTTTTCTCCTGGTGCAGCTCCCTTTCCCACAATCTGATCCACTCTAGGGATCCAACAGACCATCACTTCGACACATAGTCAATAGACCCACATCCACACTGAGATACAATGGTTCACTGTGCACTGTACCGTGTCAAGTTAACAGAAACTAGCTTTATGGAGAAGAACCTGAGCATGCGAATGCAAACATAGGACAGCAGGGTTGAAACAAGAGAGAAAATGATTGAAGCCTGATTTGCTGAAAGTGAGTGTATGTGATGTTGCATGCTGCATGCAATACTGCAAAGTTGTTAATCGGCATGCTTTCTTTGGGGACTTGGGAATCTCGTTGGAAAGATGACTCTTTTAAACAAATATGTGGTACAGCATTACACTGAGATGAATGCTCACAATACTGCAATTAAAACACATCTGAGTGTCTTTCTTTGCAGTTATTGACAGCAGTGTTGGGGAGCAACTAAATAAAAATGAAGACTATATTTTTCAATATGGAAATCTGATTATTCTAATGAATAATTTGTACTAAGAGGTCTTATCTATCAAGTATGATCCTTTCAATTAAATCTTTTTTTAGGGCTTAAAGGCCTTAAAGATTCTGCTTAGCTAGGTCATAATCAGTTTAGTTTTTGTTAACTAAAACTTAAACTGAAGTAAAGCTAAAAAAAAAAAAAAAGAGGCAAAAGCAATTATGAAATTACAAACAAATGATTCAACTGAACATTCAAAAAATAAAAAGCTAATTCTAAATAACAATAAAAAAATCAATAGTATATAAATACTAAAATAACTAATACTAACATAACACTGTCTGAATCATTCTAGCAAAATCTGTTCAATTAGGTGGTTTATGTAAAATAATAATAAAATAATTTCACCAATTCAAGTCCCTGCACTGCCTGTTTGGTCTACCTTTTTATAACAGATTATTTTGTTAAATGCCGTTGTTAGTTATTATTTTTATTCTAATAATAATAATATAGTTTTGTACTGCCATCTCAGTTGAGATTCATATTAATTTATTCAAAAACCCAGTAAAACGTCTTGGATTAAATTATAAATTATATCATCAGACAGATTCTGCATCCTTGAAGTAGCTTCCCAACATTGTTTTTCAAACATACTGCGCCAGTGGCAGGAAATTTGACTTTAATAATGTAGGGAAATAAATGAAAAATAAAAAAAAATGTCTCCTGGTTCCATGCCTTATGATGCTTTTTGTGTTACACACACTGTACATTTAAATTATCCTCTCCTTTTTAAAGCCTGGAACAACATGCAGAAATTGCATCCGTCCCCCAGTAAACAGGCTGCATGGTCACACCATAGTGTGTTGTATTATTGTACAGCAAAAATACTTTTTTATTAAAAAATCATGAAATAACTTTTCATAAGCTCAATTCTAAAGCAGTGGACTATTTATAAATAATTATATCCATCCAAAATGTAAATCTTTCTCAATATGAAAAACACAAAATAACCAATCAAGAAACAATCCTACCAGTTAGTGACAAATTTTCCCTCATGATTTCGGTCATAACTTTCATGACACTCCAGTTTTTAATATAATGCTGTCGAATAATAAACCCATTCAGCCTGGGAACGCCATTGGTGAATGATTACGTACTTCTTGTGACGAGGGGTCGAGGGGGCAGGGGGACCCACAATCAAATCTATCCTGGCAAAGTACACAGAGAGAACATTGATACCAAGCATCATCAAGCAACACATGGAAAC
The DNA here is from genome assembly GCF_023724105.1 of Carassius gibelio. Classification (NCBI taxonomy): domain Eukaryota; kingdom Metazoa; phylum Chordata; class Actinopteri; order Cypriniformes; family Cyprinidae; genus Carassius; species Carassius gibelio. Next base: position 16,537,841 of record NC_068378.1, on the reverse strand, counting down.
CACTCCCTGTACCCCAGCGAGGAGGACCGTCAACAAATAAGAAAGAATATATTCCATACATGCCTGTTCTCACCCACTTCTAGGAACAATGATTCATGTTTACATGTATGCTAGAAATGGTTTTTGGAATATATTGGAATATGTTATTTCACAACATATATGAGGCTTGTTTGAGAGAAGAGGAGTGAATCTGAATTCAAATCATTTTGAATGTGACAGAAAATAAAACCACTGTGAATGTGATTTTGATCAAGCAGTGTTGATATATCTCATCCTGCTTTAGACTGTTTTGTTCTGTAATATCAAATAATATTCTGTAATATCAAATAGTGACCGCCAGAGGGTGCAGTTTACAATCCAGCTACAGCTCTTGACCAATCCTGATTGACTAATGAAGCAGGTGGATCCTGCCACTGTTAGAAGGTTACCAGGATGTTGAAAACTTTGTTCTAGACGGACTTGAAGTCTTGCCTGGACTGAAGGTTTTTGATGCGTGACAGCATGTCCAGATGGCCTGCTGAATACTGCTCAATCACATCCATCACGTCATAGGGCCTGAGGCTCTCTTTAAATCTCCTCTTAGACACCAGGAACCGCATAATACTGGGAAATACAGAAGAGGTCTTTAATAAGGGTTTAACACATCTGAAAATTATCATATAATAAACATTAGATTATCCCACCAATAGATGAAAATGTGTGTTTTCAGCATTTTATTTTTACAATTTTGAATCATTAAAAAATAAAAAATAAATGTTTAAAATAAATTAAAATGTATTTAGTTATTTAAAAAAAAAATTTTTTTTAATTATTAGAAATATACCTAATTGTTGTGAGAGCAACACACTGTTCTGGAGATTTCTGCCTCTTACCAGATTGCTCTGATGGTGAACTTGAGTCCTGGAGACAGATCTGGCACAAACTCGCAGTGGAGACCGCTGTCATCCCCAAACTCGTCTGGAAGACTTGCCTCTACAACACACAAAACCACAGGCAGCTCCCAATGTAAAGAGTCCTAATGTTGACGAAAAACAGCCTTCTGACAAGAGGTTAAAGATGACAGAAAACATCTGCATAGCACACACATGCTCGATACACTGCTAAAGGCACTCTACATTATACAACAGTTAGTTCCAGTCCTTGAATTCGATTGGCTGAGTGGCGTTCCAAGACTGATATTTACTGTAGTCCAACTGCGGTGCAACTCTGCCTGCGTTACCGCCCTTCTCAACCAGAGCATCAAGGTGAAGTTGAGTGAAGTTACTTGAAATAACGCCCTATTTACCGAACTGTTGTATAAAATCAATATCACACTTGCAAATGATGATGCTGTTCTGAAAATCAGCATGACTGTATTTTAGCTGTAGGAATAAGGCTATGCACAGCTATGCTGAAATTCAGTACAATAGCTGCTCATGTGATATTGCTAGAGTAAAATATTATATCATCATACAGGCCTGAAACAATATAAGGTTGAATACATTTTTGGGAGACCTATCCCTAAGCACATGTAAGACACTTAAATGACCAATTACGCTTAAGTGACTTTCCTTTTATTTATTATTATACACTTTGGAAAAAAGTGAATGCTTAATGACAGGTGAGATTTTGTAAATTGAAATCAATTTATTCCACACTCTGGGGTACTCTGGGGGTAAAAAAAAAAAACGGTTCTGCAAAATTTCTGCATCTGTGAAACTGATATCCCTCTTAAAATCTCATTATCATTTTGTCAGCAAAAAGCAAAAGCTTCAGACATGCTTTTCATATTTCAAAGTTTTAAACAATAGTGTTGCTCATGCAAGAAACACTTACCAGAACCTGCTAGCCTGAGCATTTATCACAATAGCACATTTGAGAGAAACTTTTGTGCACCTAATAAAATCTAGCAATCAAGCAAATTTCAACCCAGATAGCAAAGTAGTGTTGGCCCAGATCAGGCCCACTTCTGGCCCATGTGAAAGCCATGCAGGCCAGATGTGGGCCGTGTCTGGGCCGAAACGGCTTGCTGTCTAGGAACCCTCTGAAAAATGCTGGTTAACATGGAAAGCTAAGACAAAAAAAAAATTAGTACTACATGTGTCATCCTTATGCCATATGAATGAGGATGGGAAAAAGCATATCCAATTCAAATTACATAACAACCAGCTAGTTGAAACTGCACAAGACCGATTTCTGGAAACATACATGTTTCCTTCATAAGCTGAGAAATTCTATCATGCAGGTTAGTGCACAGTATTTGATGGAACGTGTAAGTTGCAAAGTGTTTCATTAACACCTTCATGGAACACATTCTGTCATGGGATGAGCATGAGACAGATACCCAGGATGCTTTGGTCTGCTATCACACTTCACCATCATATGGGTGACAGAGAAGGCTAACACAGCTGCCGTAAAAACTATCCAAGCATCATCAAAGAAATTCATATTTTGTGTGATACTTCAAGTGAGATGAAACTTTCGGCCAAGCGTTCATGACAGAGAGTGTTGAATGATGTGCAGATCTGTGAAGATATGCTGCAGTTCAGTAATTAAGGTGCTATTTTTAAAACATGCGTAGTGCTTCTTTATAGACTGGCGTTGAGATTTATTTTTGGACTAGTGCTAAAGAGATGCAGCCCCGGACAACAGAAAGTCTTACTGATTAAGCCCTCAATCGCTGCCAAAATGTGAAGAGAAAAAGAGAGAAGAGGTGAAAGATAGAGAGAAAGAAATAGAGAAAGAAAGAGATGAGAGAGAAATGGTCAAAGATGACAATGATTTCAACCATGAAACTGTATAACACATGGTCTTTGCATATATTAGGCTTATTTTACATTATGAGAGGGGGAGATTTGCTGACTTACATCTCATTAAAAAGCACTTTCCATGAAAACATTATATTTTGATATTTAATTACTCTTTTTTTAAAAAGCATTAGAGGTACCAATCCCATGGTTTCTTTTTTAAGGACTATTTGATATGTAAGGTAAATGATTAAGTAACAAAAAATTAATCTATCATGAAATTAAGCTAGTTTTAAACATTAAATATCTGCAACCATTGCTTAAAATTGTGATTTTGGTCCACCTCAAATGTCTTGACTTAACATTATTATAATTAGTATATCTAATTAAAAAAAAAAAACATAATATTTCTCCAATAAATAAAGTAGGAAGATAGTAAATAATTACTCTAGCTCACATATCAGTGTGTTGCATAAGTTATTTATATAAATTCTCTCAACTGAGGTCAGTGATTTTAGCTGGTCATTTCTACCAGGTGGCCTTTGGGAAAGCAGTGATCTCTGCATCGCTGTGTTTACAGATTCTGATTAAATGTAGTCAACTTCTAAGAGAAACTGCTCTGTCATCTCTGTGCTTTTTGGATCATATTTCTAGATCATGGCCTAACCTGGAGAACTCTTCACGGCGAAGTCCTCATCTTGCAACTCAATCAGCACTTTATTTTTTTCAGTAGAGAGAAATGAGAGAGAAACGGATGAGTGTGCAGGAAGTGAAATACATAAAATGGATCCATTTATATATAGTAAATATATATATATATATATATATATATATATATATATATATATATATATACATACATATTGTATATATATATATTAAGTTGAGCACTGCAAATTTATGCCAAGAGCATAAAAGAAACAGAAAGGGGCAAATTCACTTAACAACTGTGACACTGTAGCAAGTGGTATTTTAGTGAAAAAAACTACATCTCCTTCACTAACCATTCAAAATCCAGTTTAATTGTCAGTCTTCCCAGGGCAAACATTCTAAATCAGCAAAAGCTCCTGTGCAAATTTCATTCAGCATGAAATATTCAGGCATTTGCACTGTTGCCTGATTTGAAGTTCCTGTGGTGAACCAGGTATTTAACAATACAAATGCAGTAGCATGGGCAAAAAACACAGAGACACACACACAAAAAACTATTAGCTGATGCAATTCATTCTTAGTGAATCCCCCCAAAGCATTTTCACCATGGATTAAATATTTTGGGGGATCAAGCATCTAAGGCCATATAAACCTTCTCCTCCAGTTAAAAGCCACAAGTGGTTCAGCATCAACAAGCATCTTTAGAAAATAAAATAATGTTCCACTGCAAACATGTTTTGAAATATTAAGCCACTTTCATGTGTTTCAGCAAGGGGACTAAACCGGAAATTCAGATCAGTTTTTCTGTTGGGCTGTGTCTTTAAATAGAAACACACACCTGTCCTCTTCTGAATTCTAATGAATGGACTGTCACTGACACCATGTTTTGTGCTACAATACATTGAGCAATCCACTGTGGCATCTGGTCCTGTGCCAGGGAATTACAAACTATTCTCTCTAGCTGCTGAAGTCCCACACTGACACTTAAGAAGAAAAGAAATTAATCTAGAGCGAGTGTTGTAAATTAGTATTGTAATGTACAGGTGAATGTACTTAAGTATTTAAAATCAGATTTATCTTGCACTCCAAATAACAGAGTGTGTATCCCAATATTCATGTGTATGTGTGCATGACAACTTTCTCTGACCTTCAGAGTTCTGCCGAGAAGCTCCGTCTTTCATCCTGAAAGCGTGTTTTGCTTTGTTCCGCTCTGTGAAGCTCAAGCTCTTGGTCACTTTGCTTGGACTCTCTTTGACTCCCTCCTCTGCCTTGGGGGTCTTAGCCTCCTTCCCCCCTGTGCTCTTAGAGGGACTGCCTTTCTCTTTCAAGCTGGGCTTACCACTGCACAGCGGACACAATGACACACAAAAGACAGACAAAAAAAGCAAAGGAAACAGACAAATCATCCTGAGCCGACACTTAGAACTATTTTCCAGTGTGGTGAGAGAAATAATTCCTGAAACCACCCAGTGCTAAAAAGAGAAATTCAGTAAATTATATTAAAGACCAAAAACTGCACAAAAAAGTAACTTTTTATGTCTGTCTCTGAATGATATTTGTTTTCAGTATAAACCTCACTTTTTATTTAAGATTTAAGCATTAACAACAAAAAAATGGTGCTAAACAGATTTTTAAATAAAACATCATTCAGTATATTTTCTCTGAAAACAACTCTTAATACTTTAGTTTTTTTTAATTATACTTTTATATAGATTTTTTTATGTTGTTGACAATTTGTCACTAAATATCAGTTCATTCTACAAGTCAGTATAAGTCAGTGCAAAATAAACAAACAAATAAATAAATACATTTAAAACATGAACTATTTTGCTAGATTTAAAACTAAGAAAATTGCTAATTAAAACTAAATGTAGATGGAATTCATCAGATACAACTGATTAAACAGTTAAAAGCATATTTATTAGAAAACTTACTACTACTGTTTACTCATATATTTTGTTGTATGCATGTTAAAGCTTATAAAGATTCTTGAAAGAAAGAATTCTTAAAAATAAAAGAAAAAAACGAAGCCACCAAAAATGAAATGTAATAAACAAATAAGTGCTTAAAAAAATAAAGATATACACATTTCTAAAATGACTGAAATATATAACCATTAGACATTGTAAGCAATTTCACAACTGTACATTAAAAACTGAATGTATCGTTTCTGCATTCTACTTTAATAAAGATTAGACTCACATGGTAAAAGACATGGATAATGGTGCTTCTCAGTCATGCAATGCAATCCACAACTTCTGGATACAACAGCAGACCCACATGCTGCCACAGCGGAAACTTTTCAACAACAAAGCAAAGAAACACATGCATGTTGTTGGGCATGCTGAAAAAATACACAACCGTTACATTAAACACCTTTAAAAACAGCCAAATGAATAAATGAAAAAGTGAGAGACTCCAATAAAACACGAGGCAGCTTGCATAGGAGGATGGTCTCATGAGATTGAGGTCAAAAGCGATGGGAAGTGGGAAAGCTGATCCGCAAGCAAAACAAATGTCTGCTTCTCTGGTTCGAACAAGACCACATTTTTAGATGATGGAGAGCAGAACATTTCTCAGCCCGCCTAATATAACGACAGATTAAAATATGAATGTGCACTATGCTGTATGTCTCAAAAAATGTTGAAATATTTCACTTGAGCTGATGATGGTACACACTGAAGGAATACGTTTAGAAATAGGGGAAAAATCAAAGTCAGTAGGAAAGGAAAGAGACTAATTCAAATGCTGAAGAGAGAGATGTGGGCGTGCAGATGTTAGTATCTGTGTGCTACGGTACCTATTGCTTCTCGGGCAGCACCCACACAGGGTGTCTTTGTGTGAAATCTCACTACTGCGAATGTGGTTGGAGTGGGTCATGAGAGAGAAAAGATTATACAAGCAGTGGTCAAAAATGGATTAGGCCATGTTCAACTGTGGGACCAAAAATCTGAGGCATTTCCCCCTGAAAACCCCTAAAACATCCAACAGATTTTGAGCTACCCTGTTGAAAGAAACAAGCATATGCTGGTCAGGTATGTTTTGATCAGGAGCAGCTCAAACCATCTGCCATGCTTTAAAACATACCTAACCAGCATATGCTGTTTTTTTTTCATCTGTTGTTACACTGAATGAAATAGAAATATGTTGTTTAAATGAGTCACAGGTTGCACTTGATTTTATAGGATTACAGTAGCAGGTGTTTTACAGGGCAAAACATCAAAAAATGATTGTTTTCTTTAATAAGACATTTCAGCATTAATACCATTAAACTGCATTGATTATGCTTGTTTGGTATGATAGTGACTAATTCATCACCCTGTAAAAATCACTTAAAGATACTGTAGTATAAAGTGCAACCAGGTTGTCTTTGAATACATTTGTGATTTCAGATGACTTCAAACACAGCAATATGGACGGTTTTCTCATTTGAAAAATGAGGATAGTGCTCTGAAACTACAAATATCAATGTGTTTGAATGAGGTTTAGACTGACGTGTTGGGAATAGTCATGTATCTATGGCAAAATCCATCACAACAAACCTTGGAGTGACTTCTAGCTGGGAGTCCTTCCTTTAGAAAGAGAGAAAAATGTGATGTTGAAAGCAATAAAGACATGAGATTAAAGCAGGCAACAACATGAACAAACATTTTAAACAGGAATAACATTGACAAACACAGTGGAGGCCAAAAGACTGAGAGAACTAGTGAATATTCTGCATTTCTTTTTTCCATTCTTTTCTAATATGGGTTCTATTATTATTTTATCAGCATAAAAATTTGTGTGAAAATTATCAGCATTTCAGCCGCATGAACTACAAGTCTGTGTAAAGCCTAATTATTATGTTCTCAAGCATGATGTGATCCATAGATCATCGGAAGCAAAAACGTCTGTCCGTGTGTGATTAATGAGCTAGAAATAATGTTGAATCTGAAGAATTTCTTCAGCTTTGTCATTAACTTTTCCTTGTTGCACACGATTTAAAACATTCGATTATTTACAGGTTCAAGTTGTTCAAATAAATCCAGATTTTCAGTGTGGTCTCAGACTTTGGACCCCTCTGAGATATGATAATTCTAATATTATTTACATATTACAATTTTTTTTAAATGCTTTGTAAAATGACCAGACCTGAAACCAGATTTTCCCTTCAGGCTCCTTAAAATGTCGAGCTGATTTACAGGAGGGATGAGTCTTCAGATAGAGGGAGAACAGTGAAAAGACTTTTAAAATGCTTAACAACTGCGTATCAAACTGCTGAAGTTTTTTGATGAATTAATATAAACATAAAAACAACACACTAACAAAGAAATGGGTCATTAAAATACAGTATCTACAGTTGCATTGGTCTACAAGATGACTACCTGTACATTGGGACCGACACAGTCTGCTCATAAAAGTCCCATGTGGACAGCAGGTCTGTCCGTGAAAGATTAGTGGCATAAAATCTCCAAGCTGCCTGATGTGGGGGGAAAAATCTTTGAAATTAACTTCTAAAGCAGCAAATGACTTCCATAGTAATACATTATCATATGCAGTAACCATCAACATTCCAAGCCATCTAAATCAAAGAAAACCTGATGAGAGCTAAAAGATGATCCGTAATTTACCATTTTTATCATAGCAAAGTCAACATCAGCTATACATGCTATTAGTAGTCCAACTGAAAGATATTAGTAAGCACATTTATAAACTCCAGAAATTACTACAAATGCTGATTTCCTCAGAATATGTCTGGTGTGAATTACAGTAGTTATAGATCTGACCTGGATAAGAGCCGCGGCAGGGTTACGACGCTTCTCAAAATGTTTCTGTCTGTGCTGCTCTTGAACCTTTAGAGCAAATCCTGAGCCCAGGATTCCCTGCAACAGAGAAAAGAGAACTGTATGTGAGCCAAGTCTGAAGTCAGGCACTGGAGATGCTCAAAACATCATCTTGGTTTGAACTCACCGCAGGAAGAGCGAAAAAAGCTACACCGATCAGACTGAATGTTGCAGCAATTAGACGCCCATTCCACGTGACAGGAAACTTGTCCCCATAACCAATAGTTGTAAGAGTGACCTAGAGAATAGAAATGATTTTGCTTAACAATGGGATAGTTTGTGTGTGTGTATACTAATGATAAAACCTAGTAAGGCTCTAGGATGGTCATATAAATTCAATCTCATGTTGGGATCCTGTTAGTGTCCATCAGATCAGTTTATGGAGTAATGTCCACTATTAGTTTACTATAAGTCACTTTGGAGTAAAATGATCTGCCAAAGGAGGCTAAGAGGAGCTGCCAGTTCTTTATGGCACTGGTCCATTTGTGAAATGGATCTTTGAACAGGATCTTATTTCACTGTGTCGTATCATCTCATTTGATCTGATTAGATTGAGGCAGCGGGAAGAAGCTGTAGCACTTACCAGCCCCCACCAGAGGGCGTCTGCGTACGTGTCGAACATCTCTGCATTGTCATCCTTCTCCACGGAGTACACCAAGAAAGACGCCAGGATAAGACAAAGGAATCCAATATACCACGCCGTGATGAGTTCCTACATTTAGGGATTCAAAAATGTTAGGAAAATCAGGAACATGTGATGCACTCCTAACCTAACATAAAAAATGCTAACTGCATGCAATCCCATATAAAGATTATTTTTCAAACTGCTTTAATGCTCAGCATAGCAGTATTTACAATCAAAAACAGTAAAAAGAGTAAATTGTAAAATACCATTACAATTTGAAAAATAATTAGTTTTCTATTTGAATATATTTTAAATGTAATTTATTCCTGTAATGGCAAAGTAGAATTTTGTTCTCCAGTCTTCAGTGTCACATGATTCTTCAGAAATCATTCTAATAAGCTGATTTGATGCTCAGGAAACATATTTTATTTACTATATATATAGCAGCAATACTTGTATTATGCCTTAAGATGCTCATGTGCAATCTGATACATTTTTTTCAGAATTCTTTAATGAACAATGTTTAAAAGAACAGAGCCATTGCTACAATATAAATTAAAAGATTATTTTAAATAGCCTTGTTCCAACTTCTTATTCAGTAAATCTCTAAATACAGCAAAGAAATTTGCTTTTAAATAATTTCACGGGGTGATTAAGGCCATTCAATTATTTTAATAGCTGCAGACTAAACCGAGTGATATAGTTTCTCCAGTAATAGAAACTAATGAATAATAATGAATTTGCTGCCCAGTGACCCAAATGGCAAACTGGTGGGAATATGCTCACTCAGTAACCTACTTAATGTGAACTTTAGCAATAACTGTTTTCAATTAGAACACATTTACTACCCCTTCAACACACAAATCCATATGCAAACAAACAAATCCATATACATACATTATGCACATTGATAGACACTCAATACGTGAGTTTAAACAAATGATCTGGTATTTAACATTTGATCCTGACCAGGCAAGCACAATGTGATACAATGTGATTTTGTACACATAATTTTCTGCTTTCAGTGTGGACAGAAAAAAATATACTATTCTTTCATATGTATAGAGGCATGGTCACCTTGCTGTGTGCGTAAACAACAGATCCCAGGAGTTTCCATGTGCCCCCGCGGCGGTCCATACGCAGCATTCGAAGGATCTGAAGAAACCTCAGACTCCGAATGGCAGAGGTGGCAAAAACATTTCCCTGTGAGCCAGCGGCCAACACAGACACTGAGGCAAAAAGGACCATGATATCTGCAGAATGAGAGTATATATTAACTATCAGATTAACTCCCAAAGACGACTGTCATCCTTTAAGAAGCCATTTGATTGGAAGGTCCATTATTAAAATAAAAATGATTATGATTAAGCATTATGAAAATTATTTGATTAATCCATTATACTGTCACCATCCTTGAGTGCATTATATAATGAATGAGGAAGAAGGAAGAGAGAATTAGAAACATTTCCTTTCTAATATCTTAAAGGGATAGATCACTAAAAAAAATCATTATTCTGTCAACAGTTACTCACCCTTCTTCAATAAAACACAAGAGAGATACTGAAGACTGTTTTCTATTTGTGTTCAACACCAGGGTGGTTAAATGCTGACAAAATGTTCATTTTTTGGGTGAATTATTCCCGTAATGTGATTGGGATCATTCTCATATTCACTGGCATTATGCACTCTTTCAAATCATGCACTAATGGAGTTCATATTATTCTGCTGTAGTACTGGCATTCAGTGTATCAAGTGTCATAACTCAGAGAGTTTTCTCATTTACTGCCCCAGAAAAAGTTGTTTCTTGTCTCTTGAGCAGAAAGAATAGCAAGAGAGACCGAGAGAGAGAGAGAGAGAGAAAAAAAAGAGGAAACATGCATTAGAGAAGAAAATACCCCAAAAAAATGATATTATTTTCTAACCGATGATACAGAAGGGTTTGCGTGCAAATCTCAGTCTTCCTCTCCATCCTCTGTAGCGACAGCAGCACCCGGCTGCCCAAATCCTCACAATATATTCCACACCAAACACCACGATTGTCACAATTTCCTAAACAGATAGCAGACATATCCACTTACTGACATTTATTTTTACTGTCTTATAGACTGTACATATATATAACATTTAATATAATGTCCAATAATATAATAGAATATAATATGATGAGACAAATGTAACAAAATGTTACAGGTATACATAGCCAAAAGCTATAATAAGTACGATTAAAAAATACACCTATCACAGTGCATCCAAGCTTTATGTTAAAAGAGCACTATGTAAGTGCTCGATGGCTACTGTTACACTGACACAAACAGATCTATAAAGTGTCATGTTCACAGCAGTTCACATCACCACTGGATAATGTCCAACTTGTCACGTTCTGTTAGAATATGGAACAGAATCTATTGTGATCTGCAGTGTCTATAATGTGCACACACAAGTCTGAAGTGTTTGATATCAAAATCTGACAGCAACACTACCATGAATCAGCTTCTGCCTGTAAATCATGATAACTGAGGATCAGATACAAACCAGGATGTACAAGGCACTCTCAGAGCTTTTCTTGTGTTCTTTGATCGTTGCGAACACTGACAGAACCAGGCAGGAGAACACCAGCAGAAACCTGCAAGACAGGACAGTAGTAAATCAAACCAAAGAGAAAAACCACTGGGTTGTTCTCGCATGATATATCAAAGCATCTAAACAAGCTCCAACTAAGAAGTTTCAGTATTAGAAGTTATTCACTGACATCATTTTGTTTTGGACGGAGCAGTCAATGCATATTCATGATGAGTAATTGGAATCGAGGCCTCTCGGGCCTGTCGATGGCTTTGTGATCTATGAGGAAAAATACTGGCTTAAGCAAGACAAGAATCCTTGGAGAGTTCCTGACACTCTGCAGTTAAACTCAGAGATAAATCCCCGTAGAGAGAGAAGGACTAAAATAGCTGAAAGTCTCATTAGCATAAAACCTCTCTGGTCCTCACACCCATGTACAGTGAAAGAAAAAAAAGGAAAAAACAATGTCAAATAAACCTGCAATACTCTGAGTCTGAACTGACATCCAAAGCTACCTGGAGACCACCAAAACTTTTTAGCGCAGTGGTTTTACCCCGATTCACACCATTAGAGAGACAATGAACAGGGATTTCTGAGATGTGGCACTGTGTGACATAAAATCACAAAATCAATGAAAGCACTCAAATAACTGATGCAATGTCTTCAATACGCAGGAAAAAAAAACACATCATAGAAGAAGTCAGAAAGAGATGATGAGGGTGTTAATGGAACTAAAGTTCTTCATTTCATTCAGCTTTCTGCCAGAAAAAAAAAATATATATATATATTTTTAAGGGCTATTTGACCAAGAAGGAGAGTGATGGGGTGCTGCGCCAGATGGCTACTTTGAATATATAATTAATAATTCCATATATAATTCCACATGTGTTAATTCATAGTTTTGATGTCTTCAGTGTGACTCTACAATTTTCATAGTCATGAAAAAAAAGAAAACTCTTTGAATGAGAAGGTGTGTCCAAACTTTTGGTCTGTACTGTATATATATATGTATATAAATTCTTGATTATAAGGTTATTTCATCTTAAACATAATAATAATCATAAAATACTGTAGATGTAGCTATGAGAATCCCTGAATTATTTTGAGTCATTTTTATCATTTGTAGTTCCATCATTTCCTTTGGGGTCAGTAATTTTTTATTTTTTTTTATTTTTGTATTTCTTTGAAAGTTTGGCCTTGATCTTACCAACCTCAGTCAACAAGGCACACATTATTTAGTCTTTGGCCCTGAGGGAGTGATAATTTAGGCAGGATTCCATTCTTCTTCATTACGCAAAGAAAAACATTATAACAAAGAAACTCTACCTATATGCTATAATGCTATGCTATTCATTTTCAATATATCAGTATTGATCTCAAACAGCCCAGCTTTGCAGTTGCTGTTGAATGACTGTAGAGGTGTCAGGCATAAAACACATCCTCCCCACTAGACTTCTCCTTGCCACAGGTATTAATATTGTATGTCATAACAGAAACTTATCTGCTAATTTGAAACAATCTAACAGAAGGAGATCAGTAAAACAGACTGGTCCTGAAGGGGATGAGGCCAGATATGAATAAATGAAAGCTGCATTAATAAAGGTGGCAAACAGCGGATTAGAAAGTCATGGGAAAGTAAATCAACTTAAACAAGAATCCTCACAGGAAATTTAATCTTTACTCTATGGACCAAAAAATTAATAAAATGCTGAATCGTACAGAACCAGTGCCATCAGACACCAGACGTGGCTTTCAGGAAACACATCACATTATAAGAAATGATTGCTCACCGTCCTGCTCTCAGCTGGTTTGGACTTTATGGCCAATTAGTGGCTTCAGAGGATAATGGAGCCATTTATTATAAAGTTGCCCTGAAATCACACCGTCATTGATACAACTACACTGGAATAACCATAGCATTTCAACAGCAGCTCAATGCAAGTTTTGCACTTCTCTGATTACTGACTTATGCATCAATCTCTAAGATCTGAATGACCTGCCTTCACGTAAGGATTCTTTTTCTAAAGGCTGCCAGAACATTTTGATTTGATTTTCACAAATGAACAAACTGACCACAGAGGCATCAAGCACATGCTTGTAAAGACTGCAATTATCTCAGCAACAATACAGCATTATGATACTCACTATTTGTGATCCTGCTTAACCTCTGAACATCAGATGTAAGAAATATAAACCAGTTAAATAAACTTGAAAACAAATAATCATTAAGCCCTTTTGTCTTTGTCAGACTGGTTATTGCTCTTAATGTTGGCAACGGCCACAGTCTCATCTGGAAATTGTAAGGCGGAGTAGATTATACAGGCCTGTAAAACAGAGTGACAGCAAGGACATTGTTCGAGTCAGCAGTGAACAAAGATAAAGAGTAATGGATCTCTCTCATTCACCCCATTAGTACAATTCTCTCAAAACCAGACTCTCCAGACTGAACCAAGAACATAAAATGATTTGTTATTAGGTGACATTACATTCTAATTCATATTAATTTACAATTAAGTAATGTCTTAATTATCAAAATACTGTTTAAAAATTTGGGTCCTGAAAGTTTTTTTTAATGGTTTTGAAAGCAGTCTCTCGTGCTCACAAAGGCTGCATTTATTTGATCAAAAATACAGTAAAAATGGTTGCTTATTTTCTTCTCCAACTGTTTTTTTTTCTGACCCAGCTATCCAAAGTTCATGTCTTAACTTTGTAATTTCTGTAATGCATTAGTTTTAAATATTTTTCATGGGGATTTATAATTTTTTTTACTTTTCAGTCTGAGTTTAACCTCTGTTTCGATCAATTTATTATTCATATAAATATTTTAAATCTTACTGACCCATAATATTATATTCTTAACCCTCTGATTGCATTAGCTACCAATAACTGACTACCATCAGTAGAATTAAGTTGGATACACATTAAGTACCTATGCTGGTATAAATACTAAAGCATTCACCACTTCCAAATATCTCCTTGTACCCCTTTCATTAAGCCCGAGAAATAAAGGCTTAGTGGAGTCTGTACAGCATGCAAAGTGCTATCTCTGCATTTAATGCTTGTGAAAGAGAGAGAAAAACACACTTAAAGTAAGAGGCCAAAGTCAGCACACTGCACTGCACTCGGTGTGTGTGTGTGTGTGTGTGTGTACTAGACAGAGTAAAATGGATGGTGACTGTATAAATAATGCATGTTCAGAACTCACATTCATGTTCCAGGTAGGTGGGAGTCTTCTATGAGGGTTGCACGATGACCAGCAGAGCAGAAAAAGATATTTACAGCCATACAGAAGATTAGACAGCTCAAGCTCCAACATCCACGATACAGTCTGAGGTTATGATGCTGTATTTTGACAGACTGGTTTATAGGTGCCATAAGAGACGTATCTAAAAGACATCTGAGGTAATGGAGCACTCTCTGAGCTACATGTGTTTCTAAAAGGCTACAGAAGAAGTGATACTACGTCTTGTTTTAAGATTCAAACACAGGACCCATCGTATCTCTCCAGCCAAAAACACAAAGGGATTTCAAAGTTTCATAATTTGAAACCAATCCTATAGGATCTTAATTGATCTTAAATCTTCTAGAGGATGCCATCATGATAGAAAACAAGACAAACAACAATACAGTCTGTTATGAAACAGGACTGTTATGATTACTAATATAATGTACCTGAAGGACATCAAAAATAATTAAAAGAAAATATTAAGAACTTCCAACAGAAAGAGGTTATAATGCTTAGACAACATCCAACAGGCTCATAAAATAATACAGAAGGATCTTTTTTGATTCTTTAAATCCCCATTAGGTTCCAAATTACTACAGATATTTCAATCCATAAAGATTTTTATTACTGACAGCTCAGCAGGATAATGAAGGTGCAAATATATTACAAGCCAGTGGGAAATAAAATAAAAACTCATAACATTATTTGGACAGGGAAAAAATCGAAATATAGATGCAATAAAAGTACTTTAGCACCTCTGTGTCAACAGAGTTATGGAAATGTTGTCAGGTAATCTTTGTCATGTGCATTTCTTGCATTTCATCAGTAACATACTGCTCATATTTTGTAAGCAAGCAGTACAGTGATCCACACATGCATCTACAGTAGACTTACTACATTATTGTACTACAGTACAGTACTTCCTTGGTGTGTATTGTTCTGATACTCATTTAGTTGGGAATGCATTTACTAGCAAACGATACAGTAGTCACGTTTCAGTTGACTTTAGGTAAATATCCACTAAATACAGTGCAATGTTATCTTTCTTCATCTGACTGTATCCTGTACTTTCCAGAAGGAACAAAAATCGCACCTAAAATAGTGACAACCATGGTTTCGATATAAACAGTAGCCTAGACAGTATTTTTGCGTCTGTTGCTGTTCTGTTTTGATGCAAACATAGACGAATTCGATTTAAAGCTGCAGTAGGGAACTTTTGACGCTCTAGCGGTTAATAAACAGAACATTGTAGACGGATCTACTTCTCTCTGTTTATGTCTATGAATAATCACAAAGGTACTGGGTTACTCCGCCACGGTACCCCCGAAGCAATCTAAAATAGTCCGAATATAAACACTTATTATAGGTGTACCCTAGTGATTCAGGACAAGCTAAAAACTCGGTTTGGAAAATGGATTCATGGTGTACTCGCTTATTATGTTCATTTTTCTACATTTTGAACACAAACAAAGTTACGGACCGCAGCTCTGATTGGTTGTTTTTTACCGGGAGCGCATGACTTTCTGCAAATGGCAATAGGAGCACTGGGAGGAGCCAGAGGAGCTTGATTTTTTTCACAGATTATCTGTCTCATATTCTACTGTCAGGACATAATGACAGGTTTAATAAATATGTAAAAAATATTTTTTTTACAAAAGTTCCCTACAGCACCTTTAAGACGCCATGGCAATGTACAAGTACTTAAACTTTTAAAATAATTCTCGATATAACTTTATTCTTGTTGTCTAGCTACTTTTGAACGCAAGACGTTGTCTCGTGTAAACAGCGCCTGGGGTTCGGACTCACGAACTGCACCTTTAAGCCAATCATTTACGCGAAAGTTACGTCACCCTATTATTATTCATAAACCAGACTAAGAAGGTCTGAAAATGTGTCCCTTCACTTTCTAGAGCTTTCCAATCCCTGTGCCACAGCAAATAACCCAGCGACGCCCCCGTTTGCATGCCTCCAGTGTAGCCGTGAACCGCTGGCACGGTTTCCCCCTTCCCTTCGGAAGCAACGCATTCCTTTGAAAGCGGCTTAGAGCAAACACGAGTGCAGTGACGCTGTACTACAGGAGCTGACCGGTGCTGAAACCGCTGCCTAATGATCCCGTGTGCACGGAGTCTGTATGCATTATTAATAATCTGTGAACACTTTCCAACATGTCAGTTTATGAAATATGGACAGCTGTGAAAAGCTTATTTGGCGGTCTGGGTCTGAATTAATCTTTGACATTTGCAACAGTACACAGACAAAACTTTTACATATGTTCCCACTGTTTGACTGACTGACGCTCTGCGACAAAAGCTGCAGGCAGGCCGACAACATCTCAAACTTTCAGCATTCTGGGCGATGCAGCACAGCAGTATCTCTTGCGGTAAAGGAGGGTGATTCCCATGCCACGCAGAAACGCAAATCACGGAGCACATACTCACACATAAGCGTGGTAAATGAACGCCCAGCCGCGGGGTCTTTCCAGTGCATTGTAAAGGAAATTTTGCAGTCTGCGATAACGCGCGTTTCTTTTGTGAGCGATGCGCCCCCTGGAGATGCTGGACCTCGGTCTGCTCAGGATGCTGCCCCGTTTTGTGCTCTCGGAACCGGCGATAAGAAGTGCCCCGTCTCGGCTCGTCTCCGCAGCCCCGGGGTCCAGTCCCACAAAGCCGACTTTCAGTTTCTTCTCCCCCGCCGGAGGGTGGTAAACATTACCGTTGGCGGATTTCTTCACCATCCTTACAGTCTGACAGATCCAAACGAGTGTATAAAGTAGTCGTGGGCAGACATTGCCGAGCCGGGGTGTGTTATGTAGTGCTGTGGTCTCGCACTAAAAGCCAATTGAAAAGCCAAGGCGAAACTGCAATGGGTAGTCTAACGCCTTCCGGCTCCTCTACGAGCCTCTATATTTAATGTTTCAGCAGTCGGATTTTGGATGAAGGGGCTGATGTAACAAATTGTTTCAAGTAGTAAATAATTAGAGAGCCAGTTAAATCATTCATGGAAGAAAAGAAATAGAACTTTGCAATGCTGAAATCTTAATGCACATCAAAAACAGCTTCCCACAGCACAATGGAGACGAGCAGAGTGAACAGAGTAATGTTTACCTTAAGTAAAACTGTAAAACATTCTAAAATCTCATAAAAAGGGTTGATTTCTCCACAGATGTGCAATTAGACAATCTATATGGGGGGACATGGTTATAAAGGAAGACCAGTCAAAAGTTGTGGTTTAATTGAAAGTGTGATGATAAACAATGTAGGATGTTTCACTGTTCTTAGCATCTCTCCATTCCCACTTATACTGTACATACTATATACTAGTTATGTAACCTGTTCTGTATGCTAATCCCTAACAATGACAGATCAGAAGTAATTTATAAACAGATACTCTTTTATTTTGTTTGATATTAGCAATGCATTATATAGGTACAGCGTGAGCATAAAGACCAACCTAAGGTGTCAGACTGATGAGTGCTATAAAAATCACATTTATCGGGCTGTATTCGGAAATGAGGGTGACAAACTGAGCTTTAGGGTACAAGACAATTTAACATCTGTAACTAGACAATTTTGAGGCACATCAGATTTACCTAAAGGTGCACTCTTGGAGTATCTAAATATATATATTATAACATGTAATATTACATTACCTCAGAAAGGAGAGCTTTATACAATGCTTTTAATTTAACACTGAGTTAAAAACAACTGGATGAATGCTTACATTACCAGCTGGAACAGTTTAAGAGCCATTTAATGTTTTATAATTAACAGTTCAGGACAGCATGAAGACAGATACTTCAGTCAAACATTAATATAAACTATAAGGTTTTGATTAAGCTGTTCTTATTAAACAAACAGAATCTGTCAAATTATGCAAATCATTTTGACATGAAAGAAAACATAAATAGCACCACTGAAGATTTTTCACTCTTTGAGCTAAAAATTACACTTGAGACAAATATAAACTTGAAATATAAACTTGAAAATAGAACTGAAAACAGGACAGCAGTTATAAAAGAAAGAAGGAAAAAAACAACATTCTTTTCATGTTTTAGCTGACTGATTAGTGATGTTAAATTATGTCGTCATAACTTTTGAATGGGAAAGCTAATTGCACAATAATAGACTGAGATGGTGGAGAAACCTGAGATTTTAATATACAGTGACAGGAACATGCTAATGCTAAGTCTTTGGGTTTTACTATATTTAGGTCTATCATACAGAAATGATAGGTTTCATGTGGACATTAAGCAAAATAACATGCAACAACAAGGACCTTCAAAACATACAATAGTCGCATTGCACAGATTCTGTGGATTAAAAATAAAATGTTAAAATCCAATTAATGATAAATCAGCATTTTACCGGCATTAAGCTTCAGTTTGGATAGATATGAGGATAAAAAATAAAAAAAACACTGTTTATTAGTATAAATTAAAGTATTATTTAAAATATTTTATCATCATTACAACATGCTCTTAAGTTGTAGAGTCTAACTTCCATGCTGATATGTAACAGACAGTGACGAGTTATGACCTACAATACAAACATAATGAACATCTCATTAAGATTTAAAGATTTAATTAAGACATGATGCTCTTTTGCATTATTGTCACTAAAGTGAACTTATTAACTCAAAACTTTGCTTTACTAAAATTACATTTTAACTGTCAGAACTACTGAATGTAACATACATATATATATATATATGTATGAAATGCAGACTTTGCATGTCAGAATTGCTGTCACATACTGTACATGCTAGCTTAACTAGTCCAAACTAATCCAGGAATACTTAAATTTCCATGCCTTCTCGGTTACTGACCACACAGCTGATGTTAAACATTTAAATATCGAACACATTTTGTAAAAGCAGAATAAAGTTTCCTATCCAAATATACAATAAGTTTACAAAATGATAGATGTACAATATTAGATGTTTTAACATTATTAATACTCTTTAAATTATAGCACTGCTGTTCCCAAATAGTAAACGCTTATCCCTCTGACACATACATATATTTACCTAAATACAAAATTTCAATAAAATCCTACTATATTTATTAATTCTTCACATGATCCCTTTGCATTTCTCTGTATTCTAATGTACAGTGCGTTTAATAAACACTGAAGAACACAAGCATTTTTCATTGCGCTTTTCCAAACAGCCACACAAAGCAGCTCCCAAGAGGTCACGCACTGTAACACAGCATTGATTCATGTTTAAAAAGTGCTATACTTATTTATTTTTTCCTCCCAGTTGATCAATAATGGTTTTAATCTTCAATCTCAACATTTTGACTGCAGTGAAATCTTGTATTTTGTATGCAGGCCTACGTTTTTGTATTGTTTGAGAAGCCAATAGTCTCCACTTGTTTCCCCATTATCCTTAAAATGCGCCGTGGATGGAACTTCACAAGAAAATTGTGTTAAACAGAATCAAGCTTATTTTAAACAATAGCAGAGAAGAATTAAGATTTTGAAACTGGTCCATGTAGGCTGGAATGATTTCAGTACTTTCATAATACCTGATACGAGTTAGAGAATCGCAACACCTCCCAAGACACAGTGCAGACACACTCATGCAAAGCTACAGTAATTGCACATAATCACCACCCTTCTTGCTGATGCAAGTTTGCAGTCAGAGGCGAAAGGAAGAGATAATACAGCTAGATTTAGCCGTTCACATGCCAGTCCAGATCCATTAGGAGACCAAACAATGTAGCAATGTGGGCAGACGCTGCTAGGCAAGATTAGCATCGTTAGCATTAGCAATTTTCTCAGCTGCCAGAGCAGGAGATAAAGGTTGCCGGGCGGTTCTCATTCCTTGTCGTGTTGACCTCAGCCTGACCTCTCTGGATGAGGGTGGCTGGGATTTAAGATGTGCTGAGGCATGGTCTCAAAATGATACGCCAGTCTTGATATCTCCCAGCATCTAGAAGGTCTGAGAGAAGTATGTCACTTCATTCAAAGATCTCCATCACAGGGGGGTAAACACAACCTGAAGAGCCTGTGATGGGGATTAAAAAGGGACTTGGTTACTGTAAAAGCTTCATTCGACTCTGAAGCCAAACCACCTGAAATAATAACTTGACATTTTTAATGTCAGTGAGGTCTTTAAATAGCAAGTGTCAGTGATACCTGGGAGCACAAGGTGGCATCTGGTCCATCACTCTGAGATTTTTGGCTGAAATCTCCACTCTGGTGCCCTACAAATATAGACCGTTATTATTGCCTGTTGGAATACTGTCAGAATAGCTCAAACGTCAGTATTCATAAAGAGTTTAGATTCGACTTTGTCTGTTCCTGAGGATAAAATACAGTATTTTCCGGACTATAAGTCGCACTTTTTTTCATAGTTTGGCTGGTCCTGCGACTTATAGTCAGGTGCGACTTATTTATCAAAATTAATTTGACATGAACAGAGAGAAATGAACCAATAGAAAACATTACCGTGTACAGCCACGAGAGAGCGCGCTATGTCTTCAGTGTAGACTACAGTGAACTGTACACCGAAGACATACAGCGCCCTCTCGTGGCTGTAGACGGTAATGTTTTATCTTGGTTCTTGGTTCTAAATAAATGCGACTTATAGTCCAGTGCGACTTATATGTTTTTTTCCTCATCATGACGTATTTTTGGACTGATGCGACTTATATTCAGGTGTGACTTATAGTCCGAAAGATACTAGTTTGTTGCTCAAATTACCAGTGACTCTTTTATCATTTAGCCTACATGCCCACACATATTTAT
Organism: Carassius gibelio; assembly: GCF_023724105.1. Taxonomy (NCBI): domain Eukaryota; kingdom Metazoa; phylum Chordata; class Actinopteri; order Cypriniformes; family Cyprinidae; genus Carassius; species Carassius gibelio. The sequence goes on along the minus strand of NC_068378.1, from coordinate 16,516,479 downwards.
TGATCTATTCAAGCATATGTAAAGCAACAAAGTTGTGTAGGCACAAATTGTATCTGTTAAGGTTCTTATTATTATTTGACTTTTCACATAATACAGTGACCTACGTATAGAACCATATGCTTCAAGTGTTCAATTTGGCAGCAGGTATTTACTACCAACCATATGACTGATTTTGTAAGTTTACTAACGGAGAGCAGAGAGATGCGTGTTATATGCTGTACCTGCTTACGCATGATGTCCATGGTCTGCATTAGGTAACGGGGCATGAGGCTGTGGTTTCTGGCTAGAGTAATGGCCTGCTCCAATGACACAGTCAGAGTACACCTACACAGAACAAAAACCTTCGTCAAGAGGACGTTTAGACAATCTCTCATAGATGTACCTCAGTGTAGCAGTAACCAAGGATACAAATCACCTAGATTAGACATTTGAGCAAGAAATAAATGAAAGTCATAATAAAATATAGTTTACAGTAGAAACTTGACTGTGGCTCCACTTCAGCAGTAAGAGGCTTAAAGATAAGAAGCGTGTGTTTTGAGCTGTCAGCAACATGAAAACAACATTTCACTGCAGATACCTCTGCATCCCAGTGGCACACATGGTGATGTGACAGGCTCCCAGCCGGCTGCAGAGTTCGGAGGACACCACAAGAACACTGACTGAGGACTGACCCGCAGAGCTGGGTTTTACATTCATATACGTCTGCATGAGCCGACAGAGGTCATCCAAGGTGTTCAGCGGCCGAAGAAGCTGGAGATTAAAATGATTCAACGAAACGATTTGGTTTTAAACCTTAATAAAATCATTTCTATGTATTGATTTCTTTGCATTTCGATTGTGGCCCATACAGGAATCCCAGTAACGTTTATTAATTTTGTATTCAAAATTAGTCTCTTATGATCACAAATGATGCACTTATTTGTTCAAAAACATTTAAAACCAAAACATTGTGAAATATTGTTAAAATTTCTATTTTAATATATTTAAAAATGTTTTTCTATTTTAATATATTTATAGAATGACATTTATTTCTGTGATGGCAAAGCTGTATTTTCAACAGCTATTACTCCAGGCTTAAGATCCTTTGGAAATCATTCAAATATGCTATATTTATTTTTATAAATGTTGACATTTTTTGTGGGAACTGTTAATATATATATATATATATATATATATATATATTATGATTCTCTAATGAATAGATTGAACGGTGTTACATAGAGATATTACCTGGTCTATTTTCACTGCAGTGGAATTTGAATCTGAATTTGATTTCTCCAGAAAAAAAGCCCTGAAAAATGAAAGATGTTATATAAAAAATGTGCACTATTTTTTGCCATTCAAACCTTTATAACAAATTATTTACATGATGATATAATCTAACTTACATTTTTAAAGTTATCTTTTAAAACTGTTTAATTGAAATTAGCTTTGCAGCAAAATCAAAAGCAGTAAAAACTAAGCAAAGGTCACGGTGTATGATATCCACATCCACAAATAATATCTGTACCTGAGTTTGCGGTAATAACTTTTGACCTTCTCCAGTGAAAGAGCATTTATACGCTGCTGAAACTCTTCCATGGCAACAAAATCCTGAGACAACACATCCTCTGGCTTCTCCAGTCCTGATAAAGATTAAGAAAATGCAGATGAATGCCATGCTTTGCCCAAAGCTGTACTGATCTCAACATACCACTAGATGGAGACCAAAACTCATCAATGAAACAGAGTGGCTTTTGTTAGCTCTAAATGAGCACATTATGAGCGACTAATTATGTGAAAATGCACATCCAACATCTATCCATCTATCAATCTATCTATCTATGAACAATAACAAAACACAATAAATAATTTATGGCCACATAAATAAAGGACACTTCTCTTGAATGATTTATTCTGAAAAGAAACATGCCTGGCATCTTAAGAGTCAGCATAATAAAGAAGGCAAGCATTCTGAACAACATATAGTACCTTAAAATATAACCTGTGTATACAGCTCACAAAGGTTTAGAACCGTAAAAAATGAAACGCTTTTAGAATGGAAACAGAATGTTCCTTTTGTCTCCTCGCACCTCTAGTGAAGAGGACTGATTGAAGCTTCAAAGAGCCTCCGTTCTGCAGTCTTGTTGGCAGCTCACTGAAATGACAGCTGTCCAAGAATATTGTCACCCTGATGGTCTGCCGACTGCCTTCCACCTGGTAATGCACAGGTGTGTCTGAAAAAAAGGGCATTAAAGGATTTGAGAGAGTTTTTAAAATTCTTTGCAATTTCAATCTTTTTCCTTCACACAAGTTAATTTAAGAAAATTCTGCACCCGTACATACTGTTTACAGTATCTTTAATGTTTGTGGTAACACTGGGAACCAAGTCAGGTTAATTAGGTTGTAATTGACCTGATGAGACGAGTAAAGACAGAAACCTCACAGATGTGTGAAACAGGGAAAAAAGCCAAGATGTTCACATTTGTACAACACAGAGAAAACACCTTTGCGGCAGGAACAAACCACAGAGCAGAACTTCCTGCCTCAGATTTAGTCAAACCAAAACAGAAGACGTCAGATAAAGCTGGTCTCCTATCACGAGTAACTGTGCTGACATTCCTGAGGAGGACATCTGGCGGGACTGTGTATGTTTGTCAAGAGAGGGAGGGGGTGCTGCTAAATTAGGATGAGGGCTTTGGCTTTCACTTTTTAGTGGAATCTCACAGCTTTATCAGAGAAAGGGAGTAACTATTTATAAAGGGGAGGAATCTGTGGTCATTGTTGCTGGTGTTTCAGTGGTTTACAGAACGTATTTTAAACCATTAATTTACTCAGCATACGTGTCATAAATATTTATGGCATTTTTAACTTGTTAATAATCTTGAATGCCAAATAACAAAGCTGGCTTTTTACTTTATTAACAGTAATCAGTCACATTCCTGGTCCCAGGGTTATTAACTAAAAATAAACCTGTTATAATATTTTTGTGAATTGAAATAAAGCTGAATTACAATACAAATATTAGATGAAAACATATACTAAACCAAAATGTTGAAAATGATTGTCGAAAAGGCAACCCCAGAAATAAAAACAAAACTGAACTAAAAGTTAAAACCGAAATAAAACTAAATTAAACATAAACAATAAATGAATAAAAACGACAAAAACAACTTACAAAATGACTAAAACTTAAACTGAAAATAAAAAAAGATAATTAAAAAAATACTGATAAACTAAAATACTCATAACTAAAATAACACTGGTTATATGTTTGTTTGTGTGTGTGTAGATGTATTTTTCTGTTGGTACTGTGAATGAAAAGGTATCACTCAATGTTAAAATATGTGTTGTGGAGTCATACTTGGGACGATGCACTCGTTCTCCATGGGGCGGAACAGCACAGTGACTTTCTCCAGATCCTGCAGTGCTACTTTTGTATCTTCAAGCATTATTCGCTCTTCTCTCTGATAAAGGAAAGGCCAAAATCATCAGAGTAGTATATGACTAAAACAATAATGAACAGTATCAGGAAAATCCATGGATATAATGGCCTTGGTTCTGTATTTAGTCTCTACATTCAGTTCTATCATGCTTTTGTATATTAGTAGAAAGCAGTGAGACACTGTTGGATGACTGTCACTGAATCAGCTATGAGAAGATGTTACTTCTGGTAATGTCTCACCACATGTGGAGAGAGTGCTGACTGGAAGTTAAAGAGCACTCCGATGGTGGCGATCTGCTCCAGCCATTTACGGCTGACCTCTTTACTGTCCTCCTCGTACTCTCCGTTATTGTTGAAACGCAGGTTCAGCGCGTTCACAAGTTGCTCCGCCAGTGCACACAGCGCCCCCACCAAAGACTGGCAGAATATAACATCCCGCCGCAACTGGAGTTCTGTGTCTGTGACAGAAGAGTTGAAATTAATTCATGATATTTGTATAAATACATGTATATACATGCGTGTAGTACACTCCTATTTATTCATTAAGCATGGAAACCATTTGGTCAATCTTCACTTGTTTTTTGTTTCACGTTTATAATATAATATTTAGAAATAGTATCATATTCAGTTCATCTGGTGAAGAGATACACTACTGTCCGAGAGCTCTTAATCTAATGAGCTCTCTCATCATCAAAGTAGTCCATGTGACATCAGAGGGTCAGTTAGAATTTTTTGAAGCATCGAAAATACATTTTGGTCCAAAAATAACAAAAACTACGACTTTTTTAGCTTTTTCTTCTCTTTCGGGTCTGTTGTGAGAGCGTTCACTGCAGTGTAGTGATGTCCGGTTCGCAAACGAATCATTGGATTTAAGCGGTTCTTCTTAAACCAGTTCACCAAATCAAACTGAATCATTTTAAACGGTTTGCATCTCCAATACGCAAAAAATTCATAAAGTCATAGTTTTTGCTATTGACTTACCTTTCTGGACATGGACAGTATACCGTACACACAGAGCTTCAATGGAAGGACTGAGAGCTCTCGGTCTAAATCTAAAATATCTTAAACTGTGTTCCCAAGATGAACGGAGGTCTTACGGGTTTGGAACGACATGATGTCGATGAGTCATTAATGACATAATTTTAATCATTACAAATAATTATGACTGCCATTTTATAGATTTTAATTGCTCTAATTTAATGTTTAACTGGCAGATGTCACTAAAAATGATTAATTTACAGTTCACAGATCAGCATATATATCCCAAAGAGCGGTCTGATGGGAATCCTGAATATCCTAAAACCGTTCCCAACAGCAGATGGTGGGTTTCACAGCAGCACTGGGTGGGAACAGGGATTGGAGCTGCTGTCTGTGTGCAGCAGGAGGGATAAGGGCTCTAGATCAGGTTCCAAAGCAAACGCTCAACAGCTTCCATATGTCTCCTACCACAGACCCCACGGGACAAACTCTCTCTCTCTCTGTTCTCTCGCTTTATCTGTGTCTACTGCTTGCTCAGAAGTTCACAATAAAACACACCCCACTGAAGCTTGACTGCACGCACACAAACTGTACACACTCCCTGCTACAGAATTCCAAAAAAACACACCCTTATCACAACAAATAGAGGTGTCTGTAAATACAGCACAATCCAGAACAGTAGTAGTAGTAGATGATAAATCACACACACTGCAGTTGCGTTTCTGAAGTCTCACACAGATTATGACGCATGTGCATGACCATGTAAACATTCTGGGTTGACTTTCAATAGCTATTTGAAATGATCTACAATGGTCAAGTTCAACAATGGAAAGGTTAATATCTAGGGAGTATCTTACCAGTGCATTTAAGCAATGCCAACAAGAGCTGACTCCTTCCATCTGCAACACAGTTACACACAGACATGAAAACAACTAAATGCACAACAATACAGGACAATATGGCTGTATTACAAGTCTTGGGAAACTTTGTACCTGAACATGAAATGTTTTCTATGACGGTTTCAAAAAAGACAGTTAATCTCAATTTAAACAAATTTAAAATTTTAACTTTTAATCATTCACAAAATAGTTTAAGGATTTGGATTAGCTTGTATTGGGTTTTTACCAATAATAATGGGGCAACTCCTCTTCCATAGCGTTTCTATGTTAACATGCTAGATGGTTTTCTAAAAGAGTGTCTCTCAAGTTAAAGTTTAACTTAAATACAAGTTTTAAATTGATTTTGAAGGTCTCCTAAAACACAAATTGTATCTTGACAAACTCCAATTTGCCATTATTACTGCAAATGTAAATACATGAATTGGCATTAAAATAATGTACAGTGATGATTGGTGCACAATGACACTAAACAAAAAAGTGCTAACAAAAATTAATTAGAGCAATAGTGATCTTGATTAAGTATTGTTCAGGCTTGAACCTACCCTCTACAAAGCGATGAAGGCTGTTAATTAAAGATTTGATTGAAATGGGCAGGTTCCAAGGGTCCTCCTGGATGTTCTTGAGCAAGACATGCCGCCAACGTGCTGTCCAGTCATCTAAAACACATAGGAGAAACTACTGAGCTACGCTTGCATGCAGAGGTAATAACGTACAGATGCACACAGAAACATTCACACACCCCTACCCACTTATAAAAGTCCCCCACACACAAACCGAGAACCCAAATACACACATCCCTCAAATGAGTTTCCAAACATAGCACGTAAATATAGCACTCACACACACCCGACCGGGCGGTACCTGGCTGACTGTGGTCAGTGTGGAAATGCTTGGTTTCCTCGCAAGCTTTGCTCATGATAGGGCCCTTCAGGAGACTGTTGATAGAGTCAACCTGAGAATGAAAAAGACACAGTTAAGCCTGTCACCACACACATCCTGCGCTAACTGAAGACCTGGCGAACGCCCTTGCTAACACCAGGCCTGCTGCTTTCAGTCTGTCCACATGTAACCTGTCTACACTGGATAAAAGAGCTCTTTATTGGTTTCTGGGAAATTGAGAGGGGTCAAAATCCGGTGACCTCCAGAAGACGATAGATTTTGAGGTCAAAGAGCAGAGGTGCAGAGGTCAAAGAGTGCTCAACTAGACATGATGGTAATGTGATAAACAATACTGTGGGAGTTAGAAAGGAAGAAGAGAGGGAAACTAAGAGGGGTTGTATTGATGAAGAACAAAAATAGAAGGCAAAATGAGGAGGTGAGTGGTGTCAGACAAAGGGCAACAGTTACAAAGGGAATATCAAGTTTAAATTGGCAAAAGTTTGATTTATGAGAGGGGAAATCAATATACCTGATTGAAAAGGTGTTCCAGACATCCATGAAGTTTATCCTGCTTGTCTAAAGGGATCTGCATATCACATGGCAACTCATCTCCTGGAAGACGAAATAAAAGTAGCAATTAGTAGTTGTCCTGAATTTCAACATCGTAACCGCATCTGACAGATGCCAGTTACCTGAGCCCATCTCATCACTGCCCAGGTAAGAACTGTTGCTCCGGACGCTGGTGTATGACAGCACTGAGTCCCGGTTACTGTTACATTCACTGTCAAAACACACAAATACAAAGGTTTTCATGTGAAGAAAAGGATGCTTGCAGAGACCAATTCCAATTTTACCAATATAAATCATTTAAAAAAAAAAAAAAAAAAAAAAAGTTTAAACAGATGCAAAGTTCACTAATTATTCTGAAGAAGTTAATTTTATGATGAAATTTACTGCAATACAGTGGCAGGGCAGTGATTGAACACATTTTAATCAATTTATTTGGGCTCAGAATGACAGATTTTGATTAGCTAATAATGCTTAGCTTAGGATACTCAGGTTAAATTAGGTTAACTAACAGCTTTCTACAGAAGAAAGGAAGTCAAAACGGTTTGGAACAACATTAGAGTGAGTAAATAATAATAGAAATGTACATTTTTGTTAAACTATCCCTTTAAGACAATTTTGCACTGATTAAAAGAGCTGACAATTTAAGCGTCTACAAATTTCATTAACAATTAAAACGTCTATCTAATAAGATTCACAGCCTTGAAATATTTATTCTGAGACCGAATGAAAATTTTGAAAGGTCTTTGCTTTCCAGAAAAGCTTGAAAGGGATAACAGACTGCCCAGACTACACACTAGTAATAGAAAGAGCAGAAGTAGTCCCTTTCCCCACCCCGCAATGAGAGGGGTGGCCAAATTTAGTGGCAAGAATAGAAGCAGATCGAGCTTATGACCAGCAGGTTGCAACACTCCCAGAAATAGAGGGAGGGGAAAAAAAGGAGCATTCCCTCATATTTAACCATTCAACCTCCTGAACCCTTGAAAGTTCATGTTCCTCCTTCTCACGACAACAAGAACAGGCAGCCTAACCTACACCCCGCAAACAAATACAGTTACTTACTGTAACAGCCTAAAAAGAAGAAAAAATGCTTCTCTCTATAATTGATGATGCCTGCAGCTGTCCATGAGCTCACCCTATCACAGAGTAGCAGGATTTCAAAGCGGAACGCCACATAATGATAGAGGGTACAAAAGCAGGCATCCGTTTATCCCGACAGAAGCATAAAATCCACCCGGCTGTGGTCAGCCTGGGGTTTGCCCTGCTCCGTCAGGTCTAGATCACAAGCAAACAAACTTTGCTCCATATAATGACGACATAACATCAACAGTGACTGAATGTATTCTTAAGCAGTTAAAGAGGGCGTCTGGGTTGCTGTGGCACAACAGGTTCTTTGTAAGGGATGTTTATTGTCTCCCTACGTGTCTGTTTTAGCAACATCTGTTTGAAAGGAGGAGCAGACAAGAGCCCAGAAGCCACATCTCGCTCGATCGCTCGCTCGCTCGCTCTGCTGGGATATTAAATCATCTTTAACACATGTAATTTAACCAAGAAAACAAAATGTTAATATCAGTCATTATGAAGCTCTCAAGACAGATCAAATTGTTATAAACGTATCCGACAGATAAAAAACAGAGATGACTTGAGCCTGTATTACTCATTTAAGAACCCAGGCTCCAACCTTTTTCATAAATATTATCTGGCAAACTCTTCCTCACCTGTAGGAGTCTCTGTAGCTCACGGTGTCATGCCCAGAGTCCTCCTGGTCATCTTCGTTGACTTTGAAGCACACTCTCTTGTTCCCACCATGCTCTGTCTTGTCTTGGTCCGTCTCATCTTGTGTGGGGGCGTTTGAGGGGGCGCTCTCAATCGAGGGTGGCTCTGAGCCCTGCGGCTGGGTCGGTCCAGTTATCGATGACAGAAGTCTAAGACGAAACATATTTAGAGAGGTCTGGAAACGGGTCGACATGAACTGTTCTAATGAATTATAAGAGTGAACCTGTGCAAGTTATGAGTTGATCTGCCCACTTATGATTAATGTTACCTGCAGCCGGAGCAGATCAACAGATACAAAATATTTTTGAAAATAAGGGACCATTATCAGATGATTTATTTTCATCATAATTAAAATTATGTTCATAAATTTGAGGAATGTCTAAATTATATTTTATATTATATACACTAAATTTCTTTTTCTTTTTTTCAGCAAGTACAGATTAAATTGATCTGAAGAAAGAGTAAAGACCTTTAGATTGTTAAAAAAGACTTTCTATTCATCAAAGAATCCTGAAAATTCAGCTTTAACATCACAGGAATAAATTATTTTATTTATCTATATCTTTGTTTTTACTCTATTTTCTGATGTTATTGTACAAATTAGTGAGACAAAACTAGCGAGAGTGTGAAATGTGTTTTAAGAGAGCTTATTTTAAGGGTACTTTTAGACAATAAGGACAAAACATCCTTTTATTTTACTACTGAGCTTTGTGTTCTATGGGACAGGGAAGTGTGGACTGACACAGAAAGGCACTGGGAACGAGACATGGGAATGGGACTTCACTGACAATTAAAATTCTACATCAGCACATGCTAGCCACTGAATAACAAACATTCACTCCTCCTGAGAGGCTGTTGAAATGTCTCCACTGCAGTCGTTTGTTATGGCTTCAGTCTTGCGTTTTTTTCTGTCTAAGCCATAAATATTTTAGACTATCATAAAAGGACATCCTTAAGTTTTGAACATGAATAACTCAAAGAGGAGGCTTCTAAAACCTAATCTGAGCTTTCAGATTAGAATGAGAAAGTTTTATTTATTATTTATTTATTTATTTTTTACCAAATGTGCAGTTACATTTCAATGACTTTTTTCACAATCTAAAAAGAACAATGTTGTAGATTATTAAATATCTTAGAATTTCTTTTAGATTAAAAATTATATCCACTATAGAAATGTATCTTTTTTTTTTTCTTTGGTTAATTTTCAATAGCTCACTATTTTAATGTTATTTTGAACACTGTTAAACTACTTCACCACTTACACATCTATCTGGGCCACGTATTGCTTCATCTCTCGCACTGATATGTCCAGGCGGTTATAGAGGCAGATGTAATTGTCCTGGCTCTCCATGTCTTCCTGTTTGAGGAGGAAGCTGAGACCTCCTTCTTCATGCTTCCTGCCGTCCTCTGTGCTCCCTTCACCCTCCTCCGTCTCTTCATCTAAACTCAGGCAACTCCAGGAGGGGGCCGCCATGCTAGTTACGCAATGCACGGCGTGGGACATGGGATTCAAATTGGCTGCAGGAAGAAAAAAAAGTGACATTAATCAATAAGTTTAAAAAAAATGTCACATTTCTTGATTCAAACAGCATCCTGGATTTGTTCTTTTGTCACATAGTTTGCAATCTTGGAAATATAACTGATGCCGCCTTACAATTTGGCCTTAAGAAGGCATCTTAGAAGACATAATTATGGTACTGAGACTTTGCAACATCCTTCATGCTGGGCGCATGCCTTAAAATGCTGTCTAGGGACGCAGCATTCTACGTTTGGAGTTTGTGAGACTCAATAAAACAGAAGAACTGAATTGCTGAAAAGCAGTGAGGCATACTCTTGTATGTGGTAAAGCCATGGACCAAGAGGCTTTAGGTGGCAGAGAAGTGTACCGAATTTTAAACATCTCTGACTGTGAGACAACTGCAGAGCAGATGTGTAGCAGAGACAGAAAAACAAAAAGCTCTCATGCTGAAAAGCAGAAGAAACAAAGCATTTTGTGGTTCTTTTCCCAGCTACATGTGGCGGCTAGACAGAAAGTGGGACAGCAGCAATCCGGGCAGGTGAAGTCAAAAATGAAAGCCAGATGCTTTGCCTCTTTATGGTCTAGGTGATGCCCTGTTGAATTTTAAAATTTTGCTAAATTTTATTATTATTATTATTATTATTATTATTATTATTATTATTATTATTATTATTATTATTATTATTATTATTATTATATACATTTTTGGACAAGTGCAGGATGGCTTGAATTTGAAAGTCTTGGAAGCACAAGTCATCATGACTTGAAAATCAACTAAATCCAGACAAAAAAGGTTTATTAATTTATACACGTAAACCAGTTTCATTAAAATTGTATCTCCAACTGGTAGTGCTGCTAATATTTATTTAGAAAACTAAAATTAATAATAAAATGATACGAGAATTGCTATAAATAAATTTGATCATTTTTATTCCAAGAAAAACTGCTCCAACCAGGCCAGCAGAAACCGAAATCTCTATTGTTTAGCTTTGGTGTGTTATTTGATGAAAAAGCAAATTAATGTTTATGTTCTTAAATACAGCATCAGGCCTCATGAACAAAAATCAAACAGTAATAATAAGAGAGAGGTGCGGGCGTTAGTCTGCTATAGACCTATGGGACAGTGGAGGATGACATCACTAAAAGCTTATTATGGTCTAATGGTGTCTTAATGGAGGTCTGATGGAGGCGCTTTAAAAGGTTCTGGATCACTTTGGGAATAGCAGGCCATGATTTTTACAAGACCTGGGAGGTTTTTACCATAAAGCTTAATTACTAGTTTACAACTTTCAGTAATTGTAACATGGAGATTTTGTTAACTGAGCCAATTAGCTGAATCCACACTGATTAAGTTATTTTAATATAGTAGTATTTAATAAAAGCCATTTCTCTGACTTAAACATTACATATTCTCTAAAGTATTTTATTGAGCTTTTATGAGAAACAGAAATATAAAAATGTAATATAGAAGAATATTTAATATTTAAATATAATAGTTAGTAATAAATCCCTTCAGTTAAAACTGGTAACATGACTGTGTGTACCTTGATCAGGATCAAGACCAAAGAAGGAGCTCTTGCGTCCGAAGCGGATGCTGAAAGTTCGGCCTGCTGAGGAGGTGTTCTTTGGGCAGGACACCTGCATCAGGTTCAGGTGACAGTTGGTGGGGACGAAGTCCATGCAGCCCAGAACATGAGGTTTAGTGTTCGACTGCTTAAACATGGGGCAGGCCTTTGTCTGCAATTCCTCCACAAACTGATAGGAAAGGAATTTTCAAGCACTATGAGACAGCATTTGCATAGTTTTTTTCAATGCCTTTTATTCCATTTTTAAATATCAATTACATAAAAAAAACGGACATTCATGTCTCAAATCATTGTGATATTGCCCAATATGAGGCGCACTGGGGAATATGACAAAATGATAAAGTAGTAACAGCAAGACAGATATCACACCTGTTTGTAGCTGCAAATGCGTTTTTCTATGCTCTCCAGCTTGGTGTCACAGATGTTTCGAAACTCAAACTGTGGCATGGTCACCACCTTCTCATTCTGAGCCATTAGATTCCGGCAGCTCTTTACAAACAGACTGTCGTCCTTCACAAAGGCCTGCAGTATCTGAGAGCAAAATACAAAATACACACAAGAACATGTGTTTGGCTGGAAAAACAACAACTTTTCGGTTTAAAATATAAACGATCCTGGTCTACACTTGCGGTTTCACTGCATTTCAGAAATGATCTCTGTTCACACTACACAACCTAAAATGCTTGTCACATGACCGAACATTCATGCAGGTACAACAATGAGCATGATGTTATTGTTTACACGGCCGTAAACGATACACAGAGCGAATGTTGGCAGTCACGCCCATCGTTTTCAGAAGTCTCAGTTTTGGTCCGTTTACAATGAAACGCAATACCAGAGTTTTCAAACTAAAACGGGTTCTGCAGCGTTTTCAAAAAATGCCGCAGTAGTGAAACCGACAGACTTAACCATAGCAACTGTAGCCTTAAATGTCCATGTTAAAATCTAATAAATACAGTATAAGCGGAAGCATGAGTATGGGTCACCAGAAACAAAATTCAGCAATCATGCATTTATTGTTTAACCATGGTCTAACCTTTGCAGCAAGGATGAAGCAGCCCTTGGGTTCCACCATCTTCTCCAGCACACAGTGTTTGATTCCTGCGGTGCTGACGTACTCATACACAACCCCATGTTCCACATGAACATTATCCACATTCAGACTGACTGAAGGAACATCCTCAGTAATGGACAACTGTTCCAGCCTTCTTACAGAGCCTAGAAAATCCAAAGAACACACAAGTATAAAGAATCCAATAATATAACAGATAAATGTTTACAGGACCGTTTTTCATTGCATTACATTACAATGATATTAAAAAAGGTAACTTGTCTTTCTTTCTCACTTGTTTTTATTTTTATTGAGCAATTTTACTTTTAATTTTAGTTAAGATTTATTTTAACTTGTTCATAAATAGTTGCATACATAATCTTTTGTAATATTATAAATGCCCTTTTTATGAGTGATTCTTTTAGACAGAAAGCACTAATAGTCAAATCAGGTTCGAGAGATGAATCCGTTTTGTAATTCATTTGAATTCACTCAACAGATCAAAGACGTCAATGATTTGCCTTTGGTCACAGCTTGCATTCACAAATGCATATGACACTGGATCTGCAGTTCAGCACATCCCTGGAAAAACTCTCCAACAGAATGGCAGACAAAAAACTGATCATGAAAATAGAAAAAAGTCGGCACACTTCGGCTCCAAAGATACAAAAATGTAATAACAGACTATCACATAGGTGATGTTTCGAGCATGCAGACTCTTCATCAGACAATTTTACTGGATCTACAGTTCCCATGGCTTTTGTATTCCGTTATCGACATTATCTTTTTTGGGCACACCTGTCACACTTAATTAATTTGCCAATATTCAGACGCACACACTACCTGTTCCATTCGTGCAGCCATCCTCTGAATCGGAGCCATTCTCACACCCCCTGAAAGACATCTGCTCTTCCACATCCTCATACACACGGTACGCCCACTGGCCACAGCTCTGCGGCAGAAGAAAAAAAAAACATATCACAAAGGGAGGAAACAGGTACTACATAATGTGTCAGATGCAAATAACCTCTGGGATCACCAGATGTGAGCCACATAGCCTATAAAAAGAACAGTGTTGATTCTCACAGTGTCTTGCTGATCCAGGACAGGCTGATAGCCACTAAAGTGCTCCAGGACTTCCTGGTAGCTGCTCTGATTCATGTTGTTACCATTGACTTTAAGCACACACTGACCAGGCTGAAGACCCGCTGCTGCTGCTTCGGAGCCTGTACACACACAAAAAAATACCTTTAATGTACAATGACCTAAACCAAACAAATTAAAGAAAAAAAATAGATGATTTTGGAGTCAAAAGGTGGTATATATTACATGTAGGCAAATCCAAACCAGTCTAGACACTTTCTAATGCATATGTGTATGATGTGATGTAAGCATCGACTATACATTACTTTTAACCAACCTAGCTATGTGCATGTTGTACTTCAATATATGTGAAATGTTTGGGGGGGTTCTGAATGATTTTGTTGTTTATTTCTGGCCTTTGGATATCTATAAACTTTAAAAATAATTTTGTCATCTACAGTATGTTCCATGAAGAACATTTCCATTTCACAAAAAGTTCTTCATAGTGGAAAAAGGTTCTTCTGATTATTAAAAACTGTTCTTCAAACTAAGAATTTTTTTTTATTTTTCTAGAACAGTTTATTGAAAGGTTCTTTGGTGGAAATTGTTGTTCTGTGGCATTGCTAAAAACAACCTTGCCAAAAACAAACCTTTATTTTTAAGAGCGTATCTTTTTACATTAACTCCCAGATACTTGTCCAAATATAACAGCACAATGAAACAAGATAGATCATAGGTTTATGGTCATAATGATAGCGTATGAGACAAAAAAAAAAAATATCTTGAATGCTAAAAAAAGAAAACTGTTTGATCTAGAGATTTTCAATTTCGATTATTTATGAGAAATTATTGTTTATTAACAGGACTATTTCACATATTCTTACCTCTGCTTTGAATAAACCACTTATTCTGGAATTTACACTCCCTGCATTCAGGTGCACTTGAAATGATGAAGTGATCTCTACTTTTGTCTAAGTTCTCTGAAGATGAGCTAATCCTTTGACTTTAAAAAAACTCCTACAGTGGGGTGCGCTTTTTAAATCCATAAACATGTGCAGTGATCCTGAGTTTGGGTTCAAATTATGAGCTCCAGATGTTGATCACATGACCACAGCAGCCTGGTATTATGAAATTGCTTTATTTTAATATTTTTTTATAGTACATTAACATCTGCCTGGCAGGTTAGACAGAGGCAATGCAATGCATTCCTTGATTCAGAATAGCGTGTGAATTTTTATGTACAAAACAAAAACAAAAACAGAAAGGCTCTTGGTTCTGAGGGCATAATAACTTTGCAAATGAATGTGACATGATGTGCATGTTTGTTTGGATTGTCACAAACAATTAGAACTGACCTTTCTTCACTGCATGAACATAAGGTGGACAAGAACCGCAGAGAACAAAAGGAAGAGTGCCGTGAACATCTGGGATCTTCACAATCCTATCATATACACACACAAAGATATGAGAGAAGCACATAAGCTAGGCTCTTTTGGCCATTATATTTAATTAACATCGCATGAGCAGGAGTGTTTTTTTACTAGATGTATCCTGTGTTACTAAGCAAAATAGATTTTTTCAAGAACATCACTGTTTGGGGCACATAAAAATGTCAGAGGAATAAAAAGTGCCAGCGTGTTTAAACATGAATGAAAACAGTGTTCTGCAGTGTGCTGCTCACCTGCATGTAACTCTAATACCAGAGGAGTCATTTTACACTGTACCTAGCTACATTTCACACGTCTGTGTCTGCGTATAAGTATCTGATTTATGCCGTGAACGTGGACTCACTCTTTGTTCTTGGTGGCCACCAGCAATCGGAGACTGCGGCGTATACAGAAGGACTGGTTGATCATGGTCTCCACCTCAGAAAAGGCCCTCAGGAACACCAAGTCCTCATTAATGGAGTAGATCTTTCTACCCGGCTGAAGGCCTGCCATCTGCACCGAAGAAAAAACATGAAAAAATAAGGAAATAAATACCAAAGATCCAGCTGACAATCAATAAATAAATTAGGGGGGAAAAAATCTAATGGAGTCACTCCTAACAATTTTCTTTGTTGTGCATAAGGATTGTAAGAGAGACAGAGAGGAAGAGAGATGAGTGATTTGTTAATAAGTATTAGAGGATTGGCAGACATAACTGAGAGAACATCACACCTTTATGACAAAAAGAGTTTTATGTAGCTTAAAAACCTTTAGTTTAATTTAGTTTATTAGTTTATAATAACGTGGACAGTCTCCTTTCATAAAACGAGCAGCTTTAGCCTCTAAGGCTAATTTCCACCTGTAGTCCCCGGCCAGTTGTTAATAGGCATACATCAAATAAATACATTACAATTATATTCATATTTACAGATATAGATAATATCATCAGATAAGATATAATCAATCACCAAACAGCTCATTTGAAGGTGCTATTAAAAACATGTGATTGTAAGGAAGAAAGAAAGGGGAAAAAATAGGAATGAGCAAACTAGTGAAAGGCAGGAAGCAAAAGATGAAAGAAGGGTTGAAAGGAGAGAAAACAAGGGAAAAATGAAAGTACAAGAATGGGAAGAGAAGAAAACAAGGACAAGGAAGAAAGAAAGCAAGGAAAGTAAGGAAGAGTAAACAATGAATGGCAGGATGGAAGAAAGCAGAAGTGAGGAAAGGAAGAAAGAAACGAAGGAAAGAAGGAATGAAGAGAAATGAGACAAGTTTACTGAAAGCCTTAAATATTTGTAAGCTTTAAGAAATGAAAAAAAAACTGTAAAAAAAAAAAAAAGATGGAAAAGTTCTGAGGAAAGAGAAGGGGGGAAAAGGGAAGTGTGAGGACTCTGTGAAGAATATGATGGGACATGCTTAATTGCTTCTCTCTGATCTCCAGAGAGCAGAGCTGTGAAGACAGAGCGAGTGGAATGAATTAAGCAAGCATGTCCAGGACCTGATGCATGATCTGTAAGTGTCAGGACATAAAGCACTTCCATTTATTTACTGGAAGAATCACCATTACAATCACACTCATCTTCTGCAGATGCTCCTGTGAGCAGCAGTGTGACACTTTGATATGGACAAAAGGTCACACGTAAGGTCTAACAGTGCGGATAAAATTAGTGGTGGTTTAGATCTTAACCATTTTTATCTATAAATCTTCCACAAGATCTGGCAGAGCTGTACAGATCATAACCACAAATACCCCCTTACACTGAAAATAATGCACTCGAAATGAAGAGGTCCTCCTTCAATAGACATTATTCACTCCAAAAGCTAAAGAAAAATATAAGAAATCATATTTTGCATTAAAAAAAGTCTGATCATTGTGATTTGTTTGTTTGTTTGTTTTTGCACTGCTTTTTTTTTCAGAATAATTAGAATAATAGTTTAACCGCCCCTAGCAATTAGCATGTGTTGCGTAACCTTTGTGGAGAATGACAATTACTTTTACTATTATTTGATTAAACAATTTCTTAAATATTATACACTTAATATAGATTCAAAAGTGACATTAATACTTTCATAAACTGATTAGTTAAAAGTGACAGCAAAGTCATTTATAATGTTACAAAATATTTCAAAGAAATGCTTTTCCTAGAAGAATCCTAAAAATAAAAATAAAAATCACAAACTATTAGACAGCACAACTGCTTTCCGCATTGATAACATGTTGTTTTTAGCATTAAAGCATATTACTTAGTGTGTTTTGGAGTGAATTTTTACTGGGACATTTTATTGACAGGTTTTATCAAATTGCGTAGTTCAAATATGAATATAATGTTTATGCTAACAAAAAAAGTAATTTAGCAATTACATTTAAATATTTTTTAAGCCTTTTTTGATTATACACTATTACTAAAAAAAAAATAAAGTCACTTTAATGAATTAGTGTTAAATGTGACTTATGATTTTACAGTGAAAAGTGTTGTTTAGGTTTTAACATACATACATACATATATACATACATATATACATATACATATATATATATATATATATGGATCATTTGGGTGGAAATGCCTTGTAAGAAAGAAAACACAGCTAACTCGGGGAAATCCCAAATGTGGCAGACTATGAGACTCAAGCCAGCCATTAACATGTATTTTGGGGTATGCTCTGTCACTGATATTTTTTGTATAGGGCAGAGAAATGTGGAGAACCAGGATGCGGTTACCCAAGGTCATACCTCTGCGTATGAGCCCCTGGCCACACTCTTCACTATGATGGCCTTATTCTTCTCTTCAATCTCAAACCCATAGTCCTCCTCTTCAGGATAGATCTGTACACGAACATCAGAAACACTATATCAGCACAAGGGTCAAACATTTTATAATGATGGTTACCTCCCAAAATAACTGCAGAACGGAATGGAAAAGAATGTGTTACTTTCAGGACTCAAATTATTATTTAGCAGCTCTATGTCACAGTGAGAGAGCAGAAGCATTTGTGCAAATGTGTGAACAAGCCATGCATCCTGTAGTCTAAAAGCTGTTTGGTATTAACATGTTAGGGTGAGCTATGTAGTCTTTTCTTCTAAAAATAACCAAATAATTCAAATGTTCCACAGCTGCATGCTAATAGGTCAGCTCAGATGATAAATGCATTGTCATGGATAGAAGTTACACTGGTTTTAGGTCCTAGATCATAACAAGGTTAGAATGCACAGTTTCTCCACAGCTACACATGAGATGGGCTTTTATTATCTAAGAGCTAAAGCAGAACATGGTTAACATCTCTGTAAAGGGCTTTTTGTCTTATTTCTGTTCTTTATTTTAGTTTTAGTTTCATATGTGACCAATAGAAGATCAATATTATAATGTGACATATAAACATTACGCTCGTGTTATTACAAAAGCTACAGCATTTCGAAATAAGTTCAGCTACTGAAAAACATGGTTAAGTTAGCAGCATTGCTAGTTCCACAGGGGAGAGACCCCTGCTGTGTTTGTGTCTGTGTATCTCACCACTAAGGATTTGGCAAGGATGTTCTCGATGAGTTTGAAGTCACTGCGAAGCTGTTTACTCTTGGAGCTGGTACCCTCCGTCTCTTCATCGGCATAGAAGCGGAAAAACTGTGACTCATCCTTAAATTCGCTTTTCTCCAGGACTGCAAGGCAAAGTTGGAATTGATTTTAAGACTGAATTAAAGTGTAAAAAACTGTTTTACACTTTTATAAACAGGTAAAACAAAGCATACAGTATTGTTCAAAATAATAGCAGTACAATGTGACTAACCAGAATAATCAAGGTTTTTAGTATATTTTTTATTGCTACATGGCAAACAAGTTACCAGTAGGTTCAGTAGATTGTCAGAAAACAAACAAGACCCAGCATTCATGATATGCACGCTCTTAAGGCTGTGCAATTGGGCAATTAGTTGAAAGGGGTGTGTTCAAAAAAATAGCAGTGTCTACCTTTGACTGTACAAACTCAAAACTATTTTGTACAAACATTTTTTTTTTCTGGGATTTAGCAATCCTGTGAATCACTAAACTAATATTTAGTTGTATGACCACAGTTTTTTAAAACTGCTTGACATCTGTGTGGCATGGAGTCAACCAACTTGTGGCACCTCTCAGCTGTTATTCCACTCCATGATTCTTTAACAACATTCCACAATTCATTCACATTTCTTGGTTTTGCTTCAGAAACAGCATTTTTGATATCACCCCACAAGTTCTCAATTGGATTAAGGTCTGGAGATTGGGCTGGCCACTCCATAACATTAATTTTGTTGGTTTGGAACCAAGACTTTGCCCGTTTACTAGTGTGTTTTGGATCATTGTCTTGTTGAAACAACCATTTCAAGGGCATGTCCTCTTCAGCATAGGGCAACATGACCTCTTCAAGTATTTTAACATATGCAAACTGATCCATGATCCCTGGTATGCGATAAATAGGCCCAACACCATAGTAGGAGAAACATGCCCATATCATGATGCTTGCACCTCCATGCTTCACTGTCTTCACTGTGTACTGTGGCTTGAATTCAGAGTTTGGGGGTCATCTCACAAACTGCCTGTGGCCCTTGGACCCAAAAAGAACAATTTTACTCTCATCAGTCCACAAAATGTTCCTCCATTTCTCTTTAGGCCAGTTGATGTGTTCTTTGGCAAATTGTAACCTCTTCTGCACATGCCTTTTTTTTAACAGAGGGACTTTGCGGGGGATTCTTGAAAATAGATTAGCTTCACACAGACGTCTTCTAACTGTCACAGTACTTACAGGTAACTCCAGACTGTCTTTGATCATCCTGGAGGTGATCATTGGCTGAGCCTTTGGCATTATGGTTATTCTTCTATCCATTTTGATGGTTGTCTTCCGTTTTCTTCCACGTCTCTCTGGTTTTGCTCTCCATTTTAAGGCATTGGAGATCATTTTAGCTGAACAGCCTATCATTTTTTGCACCTCTTTTTAGGTTTTCCCCTCTCTAATCAACTTTTTAATCAAAGTACGCTGTTCTTCTGAACAATGTCTTGAACGACCCATTTTCCTCAGCTTTCAAATGCATGTTCAACAAGTGTTGGCTTCATCCTTAAATAGGGGCCACCTGATTCACACCTGTTTCTTCACAAAATTGATGACCTCAGTGATTGAATGCCACACTGCTATTTTTTTGAACACATCCCTTTCAACTAATTCAACTAATTGCCCAATTGCACAGCCTTAAGAGCGTGCATATCATGAATGCTGGGTCTCATTTGTTTTCTGAGAATCTACTGAACCTACTGGTAACTTGTTTGCCACGTAGCAATAAAAAAAATATACAAAAAACCTTGATTATTCTGGTTAGTCACATTGTACTGCTATTATTTTGAACAATACTGTATTTAACACAGTGCTGATCATATCTGCTGATGGCAAAATGATTTGACAGTGTGAAATGAGTCGCCTCCATTACCCTTCAGTTCCCGTCAAAATAACTCAAGATGTCTGTTGGGACTGATGTTTGGGCAAATCTGAGGTGAAGGATGAAGGCAGAGGATTTCACAGGAAGTCTGGCATGTGCAAGTGTGCTTTTTTCCCCTCTCAGGAAGACACTGTGTGTGTGTGTGTGTGCGCATTTGTGTTTTCAGGAACTTTGTAGGGACAGGCTGTTCTGTCTGTGAATTCCAAGCAAAATATTGCTGTGGATTGTTTTGGAAGTCGAGATCCGACATGACTGCAAAACTCTTCTATAACCCGGACAGGAGGCTTGTGTCTACGAGCATGTGTATCTCATCAGAAAAGTTTTTTTTTTTTTACTATTGTGACTATTTCTGTTCCATCAGAGGGCCCAGATGTTATTGCAACAGCTGTTTACATCTAAAACACAGTCATCTGTCTTCATTTTACTCTCTATTTCTCTTGTTCAAAAACACGAGACGTCTGACAGACACAAACCGTGTGTTGTTAAAAAAGCCATAACTGTAAAACACAAAACTGTAAAATTGTGCTGCACTCAGTGGCGTAGCCAGGGGAGGGGCCATGGGGGCACTGGCCCCTCCTGAAAACTGATTGGCCCCCCAGTGTGCCCCCACCCTTCTACTTGTCTGTCACTCACAAATTCAAATTATAATCTTTCAGTTTAGTAAATAACTCATGATTGCGTCGCGATGCTTCTCAACGAGGACCAAGAATAGCGAGCTGCTGTTTTCCAACGAAAAAAGCACCTATTTTAAATAGCTTATGTTTTTCGATTAGCGAGTTGTTGCAGTGCAAGAAGTGTTTGGTACTAACGTTAACGTCTTTCGGTGTTAGACAGACCAGGTTCGATGACGATGTTATCTCCTAGAGCAGACCAAGATGCTAATCATTATATTTACTATGCTCCTCTGATGCTGAATGTAAAAGGGGTTTACTGCGTTACGATTTACTTTTTTTTTTTCGGCCGAACGCGCCGATATAGGCAACAACGCAATTTAAAGCAATGGTTTAAAAAAACTATAATAGCAATTCTGATAAAGTCATTATTGAATCATGCAGTCGATTAGCGACTTTTTTCACTCAAGTGAGGTGACGAAACAAATCGTGTAATGTTTATCTAACGCTCCACACTTGACTTTTTTTTTTAAAGTCTATATGGGTGAGACACATGCAAAAACATCGTTTTTTTTACTGGTCAATTTTGAGATTTGGGGCTGTTTGTCTTCAGTAACCTGTCTTCTTTCAGACTTGTGGTGAAAAAAAGTCCAAAATACACATATAGGTCTTTATTTTTCTACACCTTTAGTCTATTTGCGTCTGTAGATTCCTAATAAATTCAGTTGCCGTTCTAAATCACCATGGTGCTCAGCGATTGCTGTCTGCACCCTGGAAAGCTCTCTCTCCCCCCCTTCACAGAAGTTATTGACAAAACGTCATTTGATGACACCCAGAAACATTCTCAAAAAAATCATACATAATTATTTAATGCATGATTAAATAGCAAAATAAATATAATACTTAAATAACACTGGACTAATTTAGCTATTCTAAACTGTTTTATAGGATCCACATATTTTACATGTTAAATTAAAGGTACCTTTTTGAACAAGTAGCTTTCTAATAAAGTATGGATATATGATATTTTTAAATCAATATGCTCAAGATTAATTAGCCTTGACATAAGTTGATTTTGTTTATTCATCAATGCAAATTTACTGCAACTGCTACTATGCAAATTGAATGGGATGTGGATAATAAACCAAAAACATATAATGAAATTATATTAAATTTATATTAGTTATATTAATTAACTAATTGTGTATTTATTTCTATGAATTATTAATGTTATTCTGCATTTATATAAATAAGGCTATTATATATATATATATATTATATAAGGCTATTATAAATAAATTATATTATTATTATTTGTGAGTTGTACACTATTCATACATTGGATTATTTTATTTATTACAGTTTTTCTTTCACTTTTGTAAAGTGAAAAGTTAATACAAATTGTATTTGTTTTTATTTTTTAGAGCAGTGAATACCTGCTATTAAAAATATAATAGGGTATCACTGTTTATTACTGATTTTAAAGGTTACTGAACTCTTAAAATGATTTGGATATACAGTTCAAACAACACAAGACTGGCCCCTCTGTATTAATCGTGGCCCCTCTTGTGCCCCCCAGTTGAAAAAATCCTAGAATCGCCGCTGGCTGCACTTAATGCACTGATCAATGAATGAAGACAAAAAAAAAGATGATTGAGAGAGTCTATACAAACATTCACTTTTGACCTTGTTACATTAGTACTACACTGCACCACATCATCTGTGTCACTTGACAATAATTCTGCTAAACTTAGCTGAAGAACTAAATAGCTACATCGTAAGAATTATTATTTATTAATACATTTTTACGTTTTTGATGCTGTGTGTTTATTTTACGAAACTTTGACAGGTATATATAGTAGCCGTTTTATCAAAGCAATAAGCCTGTGAAGCTGTGGTTAACATTGATTTTAAAACAGCAAACAATACTATAAAAATCACTTTGTTACTAGGGGCCCCTTAGCTGTTCAAAATCACTGTAAACCACGGCTTCTTGGGGCTTATTGCTATTTAAAAAACACTGCACAACTACTAGATGAATTAAAGTTGCATTATAATTCCAAGACTGGTCTAATGCTGCCACGAGTCAAAACTCTTTCACTCTCTCTCAAACACAAACACTGCAACGCTTCAAAGCTTTGCTCTGGACACCACGTGTAGCAAAGGCAAACAGAAAGGGCCACGAAATGGCAAAATCTGAGATTTCTCAATTTGATCTGATGCCACTAAAGGCAAAGTGAAGTGAAAGTCACATGACATGTGGCCAAGTATTTCTCCCATGCTCAGTATTTGTGCTCAGCATTGAACCCATCCAAGTGCACACACACACACACATTAATCACACAGTAATTCATTAATCTTCAAGTTTTTGAATGGCACATTTATTTTTTCATATAAAATCTGGGAAACTAAAAGTATTTTATCACACTCTTTAAAGTCTGCTGATATTATAACAATAACTGACCCAAAACCTCATCATGATTTTATACGAAGACATGTGAACATAGAGACTAACCGTGGTGCATGAAACCAGCATTGCAGAGTCCAACACCAAGGGTCACTGCATCTTCACGGTTTGCGCTGTCACCCTGAAGAAGGAAAACCCTGTTAAATGACTTCATTGTTTGGAATGACATGACATGACATAATGGAATAACTGTGAAGATAAGTTTGTAAATAAATATAAACTGTGTACAGAAACCCCAAAACAATGAGCTGACAGTTGAACAGAAAGTGAAAAAGGAGTGTGTTTGTGTGTGCATGTTTATGCAATAACGTGCCATACTGTATGTGTAAGAATGTGTGTGTGTGTGTGTGTGTGTGTGTGTCCATCCTCATGTTACCTGTGTCACAAGCCATTCCACCAGTTTGCTAGCTGGTATGACAGATTTGAAGGTTTTCAAATGATGATCTCTGTCTCTGTAAATAAAGATGATGTTGAAAAGGGTCACAATTTTCCTGATGCTAACATAAACAACATCTGACTACAAGAGAAGCACAGGAGCAGGGCATTTCTAACCAGATAAACCACTGGAGTAACCAAGATTAGGCCTTGTACTTCTAATATAATTGATATAATGGCAAAGGAAATATCTTGGATTGTCAAAATACGTTGATTGTGTTGAAGCTGGTACTGAAAGATTGAATGGCAAATGTTGTGAGTTTAAGCCCAGCTAATGGAGATCAATCATCTGGAAATATCTTCTGCCTTTATTTCCACTAGGTCCCAGATGCTCCAGGGTGGTCTGTCCTTGCAATTAGTGTGGTGTAATTAGTGACATGGACTGAAAGGGGTCGCTCTAAAAGATAAAAAGCATCTGCTAAAGGGCAAGTAACACATTCTGTGTTACTTTGTGGATCTGAGATCAGAGTTGGTTACAACTGCAGTTCAGTGGCCTCTCCTCACACTGTGTGAGATATCAAAGGAGATTGGTGACAGAAAAGCAATACGACTCTGCAGTCCTCACACACACACACTCTGTCATGTGCAGCTGGCCATGGTGAATCCATAAAGTAAAAACAAATGCATCTAATCTTTTATGACCGTTTAAATTAAACTGCTGTTTATTAAAAAGCATTTGTATCTGATGTCAAAAGATGTTTGAACTATAAACGGGATTTAATTTTAAAATAAATAATAAATCAAATGTACTGCTACTGTCCATGTGCAAGGAAAGGGTGCTACCAAAACACAATCTGAAACTTACAGATCATCTTAAAACCTTAATGACAGTGTGAATTAAGTCATGTTTTTGTCTGTTGAGTGTGAAGTATGTTATAAAACATGTGTTACTTACTTGATAACAGGTGTAAAGAGGCTGTGGAGACGACAGTAAAGTCTCACTCCCTGTTGGAAACACACACACTCACATAAAGAATTTGCGCCAACAGCTGCATCTCTTTCAGCATTTCATTTACTGTTTAAATCACTTCTTGACTGATTTGTTGACAATTGTTAAGTAGACCATTTTGTAGTTGTTAATTACTGAGGAGGAGCATATGCACTCAAGATACTGTTCTGTTGTGCAGACTAAACCTGTAAACTGATCTAAACGGCCTACACAAACAGCGGTGCATGACAAACTTGACTCTCAATTGTTTCCAGTAGAGTTTGGTGTTATCATAGCACAGACACATACTGAGAAAACAATGCATTTTAAATTACACTTAAATTTTACTCACACATACTTTACTATTTAATGAAATGTAAACTTATTTATAATCAAATTTCTTTTGTCGCCATACTGGATTGATTCTTTCACTGAGCTCATTGCAAAAAAGGATATTTACCTTATCTCATGTAAGCTTGTACATGAGCTATCATACTTAGTAAGTATTAGGGGGGGAAATACCTTTGAGATGATGTCCTCCATTTCACTCCTGGCTTTATACGTGCCGTCATCATACCGAAAGCGATACAACACCTGCTCATTCTTGAACTGGTGCTTATCTGACACTATAGTGGAAAACACACAAATAGATACACTTATTAGCTCATGCTTAAACCATAAACTTCACCTCTAGCATACAACAACACCGTGTGCAGGAATTGAGCTTGTGATGTAAATGCTTCTCTCACTTTTGGACTCAGGCTGACAAACATGAATGTGGAGGTCTGTAATGAACTGAAGTGTGTGGGTGCTATCGCTCCACAAAAGCCTTTTTGCATTACCCTTGAATGCTGTCACCATATTATTGATTGAGTGCTTGAGCCCTTATACTTGAATGTATCACTCCAATCCCTTCTGGTGTTTGTCAGTTACAATTCCCTGGCTGTAAAATAGAGGTATGATGCTCCCTGAATCTCAGGCAAGCACCACACCTCTTGAATTATTCAGAAGAATGTTGTTCTCTACCAGCATTTCATGTCATGTTACTATCCAGACTGCCTATCATCTGTTGGGGCTCTCAGTGAGTGCTAGCCAACAAGGATACATGCCAGATTTGTAGAGTATAAATCTGTCAAATGGTGATTTTGAACAGGCCAACGTTTGTATAAACAGTTAATGGATTGCGTTTCATTTGGCAAGAGTGTATCAAAAAAAAAATAAAAAATACAAAAACAGAACACAGACAGCAGTTACTTTTTGGTGATGAAACCTACAAATGCTCAAAAAAAATTTTTATAAACTGGAGGTGAAGTAGGTTGAAAGAAAAAAAGGACAGAAAAATAAAAAGAATAATAGATTTGTATGAAGCAATAGCACTTACAAATAGAAGTAGTACAGTGATGGGTCACAATGGTTGACCAGTCTATCATAAGTCTTGTTTTTGTAGCTATTTATAGCCTATAGCACTTCCAGTATGTCGACAGATCCTCATGGAACCAACAAACCAGTCGATTTTGAAAAATATGAAGGTTTTGTATTCCAACTACTGTATGGTATTTGAAAATATATACCATAGTACCACATTCACATTTAATTAGCACCCTGAAGATTTCATAATTATACTATTGTGATATCATGGTCCATGCCCAACAAATCAAGGTAATGACACTTGTTTGACTTTTCTTACCATGATGGATGATGCCATTCTCCAGGAGAGCTTGACCCAGGTTGATTCCCTCCTCAGCCTTACTGATCTCTCCACTCTCCAAGAGCCACGAGACAAACTCACTGAGGACACACAGAGACAACAGCAGTGTCAGCCTGCTCATAATAATGCTGCCTGCATGATAAAAGAAGGGATTTATGAGCCACTAGTCAAAGGTACTTGGGAACTTGGATTGACTCAATCCTGCAGAATGACTGGTCAAGACTGGTAAAAAGTTCACAAAGAACACAAATCACGATGATATCATGCTGCATTCCATTGACAGTAATGTGACAGTAAAATAATTATACCGTTCAAAAATATTTTTTTATTTCAAATAAATGCTTTTCTTTTGAACTTTTTATGCATTAAAGTATCCTGAAAATGTAACTTTTTCACAAAAATATTAAACAGCACAATTGTACGCACACACACACACACACAAACACACACACACACTTTTGTAGCTACTATATGTCACTAGCTAGTCTGATCAACTGCCAACATAAATTTTCAAGGGGAGTAATTTAATTATAAACGGGTTCTAAAGAGGGCTGGCGAGGAATTTCAACAACTGCATGTCTGAGGTGGTTTAGTTGTGAATCTAACGTCGTGTGTGATCACATGCCTGAATTGTGAATGACTGCTGCGTGAGAAACTGTGAATCCCATTAGATTCAGGAACAGAAATAAGCAAAGTATAAACAGTTAAGACGCCTTAAAGGAAATGTGAGAAGGGTGTGTGTGTGTCCTTGAAATGTTGAACGACAGCAGTGAGGGGAGAGGGGTCGGATGAAAGGATGTGTTAACAGATGGAGCAGGAGGAGAAGAGAAGATGCAGGTGCCAAAGGTGCCCCACATCCACCCAGTCCAGTAAGACCAGATTCTCCATTCATGTCTCACCAGACTAGACACCTCCTCCAAATCAGCTGACGACATGCACAATTAAATGAACTCTTAAAATACTTGATACCTCTTTACCATTCACCATCAAACACTTGTCAGTGATAACAATACAAGCTAATACCACTTGTCTATGTAACTCATCTGTATACTTGCAACAACAAACATGAGAGAAAATGAGCATAATTGTGAACAATATTGCAGATCACGTTGATTCGGTGTTTTAACAGTTGTACATTTTCCAAAATGTGACATTCTGATGTTTAAGTTTTGTTATACCTGGACTTTTCATTCAGAAGCTTTAGGTCAATTAGTCAATTAGTCACATATCAATCTGCAAAACTCTGACTAATCAAACGTTCTTTAATAATGTTTTATCTTGAGGGGTTTTAGATTACACAAAGTAAATCTTGTGCGAATCGGACAGATAAAACAAGTTTGAAAGGATTTTCAGGATACTTAAAATGATGGAAAAGGAAATGCCTCTGAACATTTGATTTAGGAACAACATTTGATTGCTGCTAATATGGTTCCAGAGATATAAGCTAAATATATATATGTGTGTATGTGAGCAGTGGGTGTGATTTGAGACCACTGTGTCAAGTTTGTGGTCTTTACAAGTACAATCCCCAAAACAGAAACAGTTTCTGAGCAGAAAACACCACAAAGAAGAGAATATTAAGAAACTACAAATGCATTCCAGCAGCAGCATTAACCACTAATAAAAAAAAGGCCAATGTTTATCTCAATAAAAGTGTTGCAATCACATAATCTGGCCTTTCACACAAAATACAAACAATAGATGTTTATGATGTGGGTTATGTGGAGATCTTGCGGACTGCTTACAAAGCCTTTATGTGCAGCTCTGCAGAGGAAGTTCAGAGAGGAGAGGGCAGTGAAATGAAACAGACACTGAGTCTGCTGTGATTACATAAGTCCCAATTCAGATTAGCAGGGAAGGGGTGGAGGGGGGCGTCCCGGGGTGAATTAATTAGTGTTTATGTAACTCATTAATATTCTCCACAGCTAATGCACCCCCTGTACATGTGTGTGTGACAATTTCTTACACTTTTATATCTGTCCGATGTATGTATACGTGTGAATTTGACAGACAAGGATGTGATGTCAGTTTACTGAACACAAGTGAAGCTTGATTACTACAGCAAATAATTTGTCCATCAGTTTGTAATAATAATAATAATTAATTAAATAGAATATAAAAGTTTCCTGAAATACCCCTGCAGAGTTCAGAAATGCAAGACAAATGTGGAGCTTGCATATCTATAAAAGCACTTATATTCATTCTTCCATAGAAAAATGTGTGTTATTACAATTTTATCATACCAGTCTCATGAATGCAACTTTTTGCTCGTTTTTGCAAACTGAGGGACAGGTCAAAATGATTTTCTCTGAATACAGACAGCAGATGCTTTCAACAGAACTTTAGTTGTGCTGAACTAAAAACTATCATTTCACGCTTCGGCCATATGAAGCTTTTTTCCATGCCAATAAATCTTTAGGTTGTTGCAGTTTGAAATGAAATGAAATAAAACATTTACATCAAAAAATATATATATTTTTAAGTAACAAAAAATCTCATCATATTTTGAAGTCAATTCTTCAAAATAAGCACAATGGGGAAAATTAACTGTGGTTCAAGCAAGACAAAGAAAGAACCAGAGATAAGAGTCTGAGCAGTAGCAGAGCGTTTGTCCATATTAACAGCTGAAAAGCTTGGCTGTTCCTGGAAGGAGTGGGATTGTGTTCTATTCTGAGACTGATGCGCAAGCCAGCGGACAACAGAGCCAATCACAGCTGCTTTCACCTGGACCACCGAGGCTGAAACGCACAAATAATTGTGTTCTGAGGGAGCAGGGCCACATTCATCCAGTCAGGTGTTGACAGGAGAACAACAGCACAGCTGAGGCCGTGAGGCCAGCGACAGTTCACTTTTAAGCCACTTCAGCAGAAGTGTTTCTTTAACTGTATTTGAACTACAGTCAGACTAGCCCTTTAAATCTAGTCCAAGTCAAATTATGTGAACTGAAAAAATTCTTGTAAAATAAATCAAACTAGGTCTATAACTGAGACGGAAAAATGAAACAGTGGCATCTTACTACAAAATAATAATAAAAATTATGAATTAATGAGTTAATGAATTAACGAGTTTAAAAATGATTCAGTGATTTATTTGAATCCAACTGAAATGCACTAACACGAGAGAAACTGATAGTGTGATTAGTTCCGTTTTCTTAAAAACAGCTCGCTGCACAATATTGTTATTCACTGGCAAAAGCAGCTTGTGACTGTAAAAGCTAAACCATTTTAAACTTGAGCTAGCCATGCAACTGAAAATGTAGTTAGCAGCAAAGCTACTTTGAGTTAGTTGCTCCTTAAACTGCACAGAAGAAAGGTCCTGCAGATTTATGAATCGATATAATGAGGCTCAGTCATTTCTGAACTTGTGAATTTTTGCGGGTATTTAAAACTAGATTGCATCAATATAATAGCTTTAAATTGACCACAGTGTTTTTCCCTTATCTTCTAGTGCAGTGCAAAAAGGGAATTTGAATTGGTGAGGAATCTCTCCTCTTAACTGGCAAACACACACACAGGCACTCACACAGTATTTGGAAGTTTAATGGCGTACATAGCACTCATTGTTCATTCATGGTGTTGAAAAACCGGGTGAGCGAGTGACAGAGAGAAAGAAAGAGGGAAAAATGAAGAGAGATACACAGAAAGAAAGAGAGCGAGAGACTGAATGCAGATTTCTCTCTAATGAAGGCTTTTTTGCTGGGAATGTCTGTGTCCAATGGGGTGCTTGGCAGTGAGCTTGGGAAAGCATTTACAAGCGCTAAGTGAGTGTGTGTGTGTGTATGCATTTTCATTCATGCAGAGGCCTCTTGGATTAGGATGACTTGCAAGATATTCAGGAGACAGTCAGATGGTGTAAAAGCAGCCGAGGGAAGGTGTCACACGCAGCGCAGAGCAAGCCAGTCTCCAGCATGGGAACTGACCAGTCATAAAGTGTATATTTTCTGTAAATGAGAATCTCATAAAAGCATTACATAATGCTCAAAACCTACTTTCCCAAGAAGCATTTGGGTACAGTGGTGAGTTTCCTGCGACGGTCTTTGATGAGGTGGCGGTTCTTGGTCATCATCATATGGTAGAGCTTTTCTCCCTTCTCTGCAATCATGACGTAAGCATCACGCTCCATCCCGAGCTTCAAACCTGACAATCAATATGAGAAAAAAATGTTTTTGTGTCATTTAAAAAATAATAACAATAATGTTTTAAATGAATAATGTTTTAAGAACAACATTTATGCATATAACGTAACACTTTAATGAATACAATTTATTTTAGAAGCAATAACATCAGTATTTTTTTTTTGAACAATATTAGTAAGAATTAAATAAATACACATCTAGGACCAAGAACAACAATGTGCTTTATTCATGAAACACAAGTTGTTTCATTTTGTAACTATATTTTTGGTGGAAAATCCAATAACATTAATGGGCTTTATTTAGGAAACATGCAAATGGTTTAATTGCATAATTCTATTTTGAAGTAAAATCATTCTAAATGTTGTCCCAAAAAAATAATAATAATTTATGAACGATTCTATACCAATTATTTCATAAATAAATCAGGAATAAATGCAGGAATTTATTTATTTTTTCTTGATGAAACACTGGTTTAACTCATTTTATTATAAGACACGGTTTGCATTAGTTTGTGTTTTCACACATGCATGCTGCTATTTTGGTGGGTGAAGGGCTAACTCACAAACTGGTATCAGCATTCTACATAAAAGCCACACAACATACACAAAATAAAACTTTTAATTCAATTTGTAAAAAAAACTTTCATCAGCAAAAATAAAAAGTAGCATTAGCAAGTCCTCAAAAAAGGCATTAAACTGTGACAGGAATCATATGTATATATATATATATATATATATATATATATATATATATATATATATACTTATCTCATATTACTCAGGCGCAGGTCAGCTAAAAAAAAAACTCAGAATCATTCTCCTGCTACACTTGTGGTTATTAAGGTGAAAAAAAGATACAGCTGCAGATGCAGATAAAGACCTCTGCCAAAAAGTTAGCAGGTTCCTGAAAAGACCTGAAAATAACAACACTGCATTTTTAAAAACTGTGCAACAGTGCAACAGTGCAATGCATCGGAAAACAGCCTTGTTTATATTAGCAACGTGGCCAGTCAAGCAGCAGCGGAAACAGGAGCTTCACACAAAGAAGATTGGCTAAAAATAAAACACTTCATCAGTCGCCCAAAGTTGTTTGTGTTGCCTAATGCAAAGAACTCTTCAGTCAAGAAAAGCATTCAAGTTTTTACCATACATTTAAACAAAAGGTGATGTTAAAGACAGCACAGGGGCATACATTTCACCTAACAGTTTGGGGGGACAATAAACACATTTTTTCAAGAGCAACGTTTGAAGGGGACACAAATAATTCAGCTAAAATTATACTTGTAAGGATATATATACAAAGAGCAGAGGAAAGCCTTACTACTATTAGTGGAGCAGGGAGACCGTTCCAAATTAGACAACGTCAAGCTCCGCTCATGTCTATTGTAGACATTATATCCATCCGTGTTGCCAAGTTCACGATTTTCCCCATTATCGCTGTTGCCGTGGGTTGTTTTTCATGTCTGCAGGTTGAAGCAACCCCAAAAACTTGTATTTTAGCCCCAGAATGCTATTTTTATTGGGGGACCCCCTCGAAAGGTGGTTAGTTTGGGATAGTTTTGGGATAGTTTTGAATAGAAATTGGGCAGGTTTTGTTGTGAAAACCTGGCAACCCTTTCCGTCAAGCAGGGAACATTATTATTATATTAACATTATTATTATTAACATAGCAGACTATTTGAAAAATACATCATGTATTAAAGAGAAAATAATCACTTCATCCGATGTTTAAGTGAATAATAAAGCGTTGACAGCCTTACTTACTAGAGTTCCACAACTTGACTTCTCTCTCACTGGACTTATGTGTGTGATGTAAAAGAAGAGAGCTGGCATTTGGACCAAAGCACTGTGAGGCAAGGGATGGGATATTCAAAATGTTTCTAAACTTAAAATGTATTTTTGCCACGTTTGTTTTGTTTTATTACCAACACAATTATTTAAGGTAAAAAACATTGTTATTTACAATACACAGAGTGGTTTTTAATTGTTATTTTAGGGGGGACAACCCTCAGATCAATGATATTGCAGCTGATATAGGAGGTGGGTCGTGCTCAGATGTGGTGGCAGCTGGCATGGCTCTCATTCAGAGCTCTTTACTGTGTCTGAGACCCCAGAGAGAGGGAAGCCACCGGCAGCTGCAGCTCTCACTCACAAGGAGTTTTTTGAGGAGGTATTTGTGGCAGCTGTACGAGGCTCCAATTCAATCAAATCTCGGCAAAGAGGCAACGCATCATTAAAAATGACTCCTCAGAAATAACCTTGATGAAGTGGAATTTCCACCTTGGCATTTGAAGTTCTGATGCTGAATGGAGGGTTTTAGAAATATGCAAGCCTTCATTTCACTTTTCTTTTCTCTCTTATTTTGAATTGCCAATTTGAAACAGTGCACATCAAAAATGGATGAATGTAGATTAAAATTCAGGGAATGTTCACCCACCATTTTTGGTGAACTACCCCTTTAAATATCATAGATGAAAATTAATTTTGTAATTTAACATCCACTTTTAATATTTTCTATTATTATTTAAAAATGACAAATATTTAGTAAAACATTACTAGTTAATTATTTAAAGTTATTTTTAAGTGTGTTCAACAGAACCATGCATTTGTAATGCATTATTAATGTTTGCATTTGGGTACTTGAATGAAATACCTTTCTGGTCTTACACTCCAGATGACCAGAATACTTCAACTGAAGCCACTTTGGCATGTTAAACTAAATATTAATCGGAGCATGTAATGCAATGATGTCTTTGAGTTGTACTGAGGAACGAGGGGGCACTGGCTGAAGATCTGGACCGTCAGAGAGGTGTGACTGATGTGACACCTGTTAAAATGAGCTCCAATTTCAAACACCAGTAACCTGATACACTCCAGTAAACTTCTGCTTTCATCTGGCATTGCAGCATTAAAGTGACGTCTTGCTCTAGCGCCAACTCACACAGCATTATAATGCTTTGGCTGAAGACTATGTCTTGGACACTGGTAACTGATCCTACAGACTAATACTTCATGCTGAAACATAAGAGCAGTGAACAGAATGGGCTCTCTGGTATATCTGGGGTTTTACTGCTATGATCATGTGACCTAACGATCAGAACAATCCTGCAGTAACCCTTCTTCAAAAGCAGAGATAACAAGAACAGGTGTCCAGCAGAGGACTGGTGTTTCATATCGAAACAGAATGGAAGAAAAAATCCACATAAAAACATACTAGGTATAGCAGAATGATATTAAGTTCAATCTTATTCAGTAGATGTAAATATTTGCTTTGACAATAACTTATTTCTAGTGTGATTATTTAATAAATTCTTCTTAATATTTTTTTTACAATAATTTCAATGTCATTTATTGCATTCATTTGAATGATTCAAACACAATAAATATTGACTACGTTAACATGATACATTGTAGACAGTAGTTGCATCATGCCATCTGAAATTTGTTAATGATTTGGTTCGATTTGATTCTTGATTTTTGTTTGGATTTTAACAGCTGAATTTTTTAAAATGCATTTAACTGTTATCTAAATGCTCATATGTTGCATACTCCACAATGACAAACTAGAGTAAAACGACTCACTCTCTCTCTGTTCGCGCTCCTTTAAAATGGCATCTAGCCATTTCTGCTTATCCTCAGCATTCTTGGCCATGCACACAAACCACTTGTTTTTGGCAGTGTTGTGAATCTTCCAGCCATTGGTCACCGTGTAGTTGTTACTGTGATAGTCCGCTAGAAAGACAAAGCAAAAGAACATGAAAAACAACAGAACAGGTTAAAAAATATCCCTTAACACTTATAACATGAGTAAACCAATCGAATCACCAACATTATATACAACACAACTATTACTTATGTGGCATGCAAACAACAAACACTGTAAAAAATTACATTGATTGGTTGCTATATAATCTACATAAAGCTGTTCACCAAGGGTCTATAAAAATCTGATCAGATCATCTAATCAAAATTATTTGTGCCTTCAAATTAACCTTAAAAAAAATGGGAAGTCTAATTTCTGTGAAGATCTAATTTTGTCAGCTTATCACCATGGTTAAAAAGGTTCCCTCTTACCATCACTAATTGAGTTACTGACTCAAACACAAATGCTGACACAGATAATAAGATTTTCTTCAACAATCTAGAAGCATTAATAAGGTAAAAAGGTTCAACTATCCCATTAGTGTGAGAAATCGTTAAAGATGCATTTTGGCACATGGCACTTCTCTCCCACCATTAAACCAAATCCTGACAGAGAGCATGTGTGTGAGTGAGGGGTTCAGACTGTTACTCACGATCCAATTTTAACCCAGGCCTTAAAGCAGCTGAATTTTATGGAAAAATGAATGAGGTATGGAATAGGTAATGAGCAGTGGTTAGTGTTGAGGTAGTATAAATAGATTTCAGACCACTGAGAGGATTTGACAAAGGCTTTTGGCACATATTAAACTGGTGAGAATGTATGGGTAATCGTGTTAGGCACACAAGTCTGGTTCAGTAATAAACACCACCTCAGCATTATCTAATTGTTTTCCAATTAAAACAACAGCTCAGTCAAAACAAGCAGATCAGATTGCCATGCTTTTACATGTGAGAGTAAAGTATATACATGGAGTAATGTGAAAATATAGAGATTAGTTGTGTAGGGTTGCCACATTTTTTCCCCTATTGCCACACATGATATGCCATTTTATAACTGCTTCAAATGTGAATGATCCAAATCAAAATGTTTAATCAGAATTATACATTTTATATTACTTTTACTGGTTTGAATCTTTTTTTTTTTTTTCAACTAAAGACATATTACATATTACCATTGAATATTATGGTGCTGCTTTTGCAAAACGTCAGCCTTTTTTTGTAATTTATTAACTATAAATTACCCAATATTTTGATGAACAGTTTCTTTAATATTTAAAATAATAAAATAAATTATGATAACCTTTATAAATAATAATAATAATAATAATAATATTATATATATATATATATATATATATATATATATATATATATATATATATATATATATATATATATATATATATATATATATATATATATATATATATATATACACACAAAAAAATTCTGGAAAATTACATACAAAATGGTATAGAAAAATAAGACTGAATTAATATTGATAAAATTACTATACATGTATTTTTACTTTTTATTTACCATATTATTTGAATTTCCAACATAAAATATTAAACAACATGACTAAGACATAAAATTACTCATAGCGTGATGTATGATTTTGGTCATAACACCCACCCCTTCCAACCATTATTCTACACTAATCTGCCTTGAAATCTCCCTTGAAACACTGTAAAGATAAATCTGCAATAAGGCCGAAAATCTGAATCTACCTTCCATCTTCACTCCTAGCATACGAGTCATTTTATCTGTAACCTTATCCAATAAGGCAAAACACAGCAGCTAAATGATGCATTTACACAGATGTGGAGTGTCATGTGACACAAGCCCTGATAAACATGACAATGAAAGTCTGAAACACAAAACACAGTCTCTCACTGGCCATATCAACTGAAGGCACGTGTGGTTTTGGCTGGTACTGTGAAAACCCTACGGCTTGTTTGTCAGAAAGGATGTTTATCTTTGTGGCTCAGAGAAAAAGAGAGAGAGAGAGAAGTTGCACTTCCACCCTGCTACTTAAGGTGTGGTGAGAGACTAAGAGCAAAGAGTAAGAAGAGCAGCCATTACTTCCCCTGAGAGTTAAATTTCATGCTCGGGCCGACAGCTGAACGGCACCTTTGATGAGGGCCCCTCAGCGGTCAGTGCAGCAGGGGTGCTAAATGTGAAGTGCACGATTCCGAGAAGCCCTGCGTGATCTTATCTTCAAGACACAGAGTCACTAATTTCTACTGCATCAGCTGAAGTTCCCTTTAAATGGTTTTGTTTGTTGCTTGTGATGTTCATAAGTGTCACATGGTGATCATATGGAACAAAAAGGATATCACACAGGAAACTCCCAAACACATCCAAATAAAACGTTGCTTTGTACACTAGCATTCAAAAACGTCTTTTTTTTTTTTTCTTCTTTTTTTTTTTTACAGAAATTAATTATTCAGCAAGTATACATCACATTTATTAGAAGCGACAGTAAAGACTTTTACATTGTTACTGAACATTTATATTTAAAAAATAAACAAACTTGAATTCTTTTGAACTTTCTATTCTTAAAGAATCCTAAAAAAAAAATTACCACAGCTGCTACAAAAATATCAAGCAGTACAGCGGTTTTCAATATTGACACTGATATGAAATGTTTCTTGAGCACAAATCAGCATATCAGAATGATTTCTGAAGGATCATGTGACACTGAAGACAGGAGAAATGGCTGCTGAGTAATGGCTTAGTTTTTCCATCACAAGCATAAATTACATTTTAACAAATTAAAAAATAAAACAGTTATTTTAAATTGTAATAATATTTCAGAATATTAATGTTTTTATTGTATTTTTATCAGATAAATGCAGAGGTGACGAGCATAAGAGACTTTGAAAATCTTAACGACCCTAAATGTTTTAAGACTAGTGGATATTTGTGTGGCAGGATACAGACACGGTAGTTTCAAAAACTACTTATCTGCACTGGAAACTCAACCCACTGATTTGAAGTTAGCATGTTGCTAAGCTAACAATTCAGTACTCGAAGCAGCATGAAAATACATATCACATGTAAAACTGGGTAAAATAATGTATTTTTAATTGCACTATAAAAGCACTAACAAACTCAAGCCTACCAGTTCCGTCTTCCACATTCTCGACCTCCATGACCTCAGTGTTGATGCGCCCTCTGAACATGTACTGCGGCCCGTTGATGGATTTTGTCCTCTTGGTGGATTTCTTCCCAGATGCTCTGGTTGAAAAAATTTGACCAGTATTGTTTAGTTTCTACACATGATTCTGATGGCTGTTTCAGTGAAGTTTTAAAAACTAGGGACAACTGTAATCTACTAGAAAACATGTTCATGCATATGGTTCTGCAGGTAGGTTACCAGCATTACAGACAAGACTCAAAAGCATCTTTAAGGCCTAACCGGGACTTCCTCTTGCAGTAGACTAGGAGGTTGTCAAACAGGAAGAAGACCCGTTCCTGGATGTTTCCAGCTGATATCTTCAAAAGGTTGCCTTGGAGCAACAGTTCGGAGCAAATATCAGTCAAGTTCGTCCCCTGGAGAACAAAACAAAGGAACATTTGTATTGATCTGGATAAAAATGCGTCTTCATGTGTCATGAAAAAGAGTTTTGAGAGATATGAGTTTGTACTATAAATATTCCATAATAAATATTTGATTCAGAAGTGATCAGCTGCCTGTGTTCACGTAGCAGAACTAACACCGGCAGCTGAAAAATTGATGAAAATGCTGCCAACATTTATACATAAGTTTATCCATCTTTTCAGTGCACATTTGATTTGCCTTTATTTGCAATCTCCTTGTATTTTATTACAGTAACAGCATCTAATTTCATTTAAAATAATTCCAGTCTGGTCATTAATCCCGACCTTCCATCTGGGTCTCAGATAAGAGGGGATGGTAACACAGACTGTGTCCTGTTCAATATCCAGTAGCATTAAAAATTGATTCCACTCAGACGCTGCGGTTCGTGCTGACTCTGTACAGGATGTGATTTTCTATACTCTGCAGGTGTGTGTGTGTGTGAGTGTGTTTGATAAGCAGACTCCATTTTCTCTGTTTAATCAATGGCGTGCCCAGATGGGTCAATTAGAGAGATGGGAATCTGCTTCCCCCTTGTTCTGCATTATTTACCTATAAAAGGTGAAACACTCTGGACTAAATGGAAACTCAATGCATTTGGTTTTCAATCGGACACCACATTATGAAACGCTATATATAACTGGGGTTAAATAAAGCCTGATTTTTATGTTAAATGTTCAGTGTTACCTATACATGATCTCAGTAGAATTGAAACCTTAAAGGAATAATTCTATCATTCCAAACTCATAATATTTGCTTTCTTCTGTGAAATGTTCAAGAATGTACATGTGGCTCTTTTTCATATAATGAAAGTAAATGGATATCCAGAATGTCAAGCTCCATTATTACAAAATAATAATAATAATGATAATAAAAAAAAGATTTTTCCATAAGTTTTACAGAAACATAAAAGTGGTCCATATCATTTCTGTCCTATATTCCACGTTTTCTGAAGTATTATGAAATGTAACGTTTATGTATAAAGGTTGAGGAAATGACAATTAAAACATTTTATGAGCAGACTATTCCTATTAACAAATGTAAAAAATATGTTAAATAATCCCCATCCTGTTATGCTTTGCAAGGATTCTGAATGTTCACAGAGGCATGATGGGATTGGAAAATAACACAACAGGGGCAAGAATGCACTGTATGCACTAAATGGTGAAAATTCAAACCAACTAAGCAACACTTAAAGCACACCGCCAACTATAGAAAAGGCCCCACTTAGTACAACCACTCAGTACTGCATCGGATCCATCAATAAAGAGGGTTAATGGACAGGGTACATAGAGTGAAAGAAAAAAAGAGGATGGAGACAAAGTAACTATGGTATAGAGGAGAAGATGGAAAAAGGAGGCGGAGAGAGACGAGCAAAGAAGTGCTTAAGAGAAAGAGCGAGAAGAGGGGAGTTTGCGGCGGCACATGCTGCATGTTAAACACAACTAACAGATCTCCATGGTAACGAGCCTTTGTGTTAAGACTTCCTCTTCCTGCTTGTGGTGTGTCCTAAGAAAATGTCATCAGAAGACACAAGGCAACACTGATCATGTCCACATCAGTGATTCTTTCGAGGCTACGCTTAAAAAATGCTCATAAACACACAGCATACTGTCAAAGAGGAACTTCCTTAAAACAAAGAGGGTTTTAAAGTAACATTAAACCGAACTAACTGCTGATGGCCTGTTCCTTTAAAACCATCAAACGGGAAAGAAAGAAAAAACGCACCATCTATGACAATGACTGATGGTGTGTCTATCTCACCTCCCAGCCTTCTATGTGTGACTGTAATATCTCAAGAGCCTCTAGTTTCTCCATCTGTCGCTTGGTCTCGTTGATGTTGCAGCACACAGCTTTCATGACCTGCAGAGCCCCCTCTACCGCGGGGTAATCTGAATGCTTCTTAGGGGTCCTCTTCAAAAGTTCCTGAAGGACAAACAGCAGGTACATCCTTGTGTTATGCTCCAGATACTGTGCACAAGGAGCTATTAAGGAATGTTTTATATAATCAGTAAATCAAAATGATTAAAATAACCAGGTTTCCCTGTTTACATGCACATCAGTAACATGACAACGCAAGTAAGCTGAATTTACTTCATTAAAAAATCAGGTTATTGCCCTTTAGAGACATCAAAATATAATCATTTGCATATCTGACTCAGAGTATTCCATATGTTTGTCAGTTGTGATGTTAAATAAAGCTTTCATGTCAACGCGAGACAGGTGTTGACATATAACATTAAAGTCAGTACTGAAGCAGTACCTTCAGAAGCAAAGGGTATTTACAGATCCTCTGGATGGGTGAGAGGAGATACCCCTCAAGAGGAACATCTGTGCTCTTCTTTCCTCCTAACAACATGAGGTGCTGAAAAAAAAAATCATGATCTCATTTGCACAACATCCCATTAAACTGATTCATGTTTAAAGTACAGTGGGTTTCCATAGAAAGCATTGAAAGGCACGCTCCCACATCCTGATTTGTACAGTAAAGAGCTTGGGTATCACTTTCACTTCAATACGTTTTGGAGATACATCTATTTCCTGTGACAAATTCTTCTAGCCACTAATGTTTATTTGTTCTAATGAAATCTATTGCAGGGCTTCATATATGAAACTGATCCGTCACAGGATGTGTGAGGGATCTTCATCAGAATATGATGTCATGAAATAGACTGTATACTGAAACAGAAGGAAATAGACTGAAATAGACTGAAATAGACATGGACTTTTTGAAAAGGAAATGTGCTTACCAGCAGGAAAGTCCGTACGTGAGGCATCTTGTTAAGCTCCACCAGTAGTCTGAGAGCTTTCTCATGGTTACCACAGTACTCGCCATACACAGAGAAACGGTCCCTCTGCAGTGGAGGAAAAGGAGTCAAAACACTTTAAAAACATTTCTTTTATCTTTCGGTGGGGGTGCAACCCTCCAAACAGACATCCTTTTTGCTAGAAAGGAGGTCTAGTTTTCCACATTCCTATTTATAAATCTCATGATCCACCCCGTAAAAAGGCCTTGTGATTTTCAGCGAAAGCCCCACTCAGCTCATATGGAAAACACTAAACATATAATAAATATTTTAACCTCTTGCATTGCTCAGTAAACCTCTTCCTTTAAT
This sequence comes from Carassius gibelio, assembly GCF_023724105.1. NCBI lineage: Eukaryota > Metazoa > Chordata > Actinopteri > Cypriniformes > Cyprinidae > Carassius > Carassius gibelio. The sequence continues at coordinate 16,475,187 of NC_068378.1, read as the reverse complement.
CATTTTCTCAAACACTGCTGCTAAGTGACATAAGGGGGTGAATTCTGGTAGTGAAACTGCTAGAGAAGCAACAAGGCACTGTCTTTCTGCCCTACATTATTCGAAACGGCACAGGAAGTGAAATAAAAGAGCATAGATTTTGTCTGTAAGCCACACCTTCTCTGTGGAGTGCAAAACTAGGTGGAAATAAGAAGTTGCAAGCAAAATAAAAGAAATATATATAATAAAAAGAAAAGCAACTTGTCTTCAGACATTTAAAAGTGAGCAGTACACACCTTTTATGATTAAAGATGCATACTGTTCACTTTAAAGACCTTAAAGATGAATTGCTTTTCCTTAAAGTTTAATCCATGCATGCAGTTAATTACAACAAATCTCTACTATATTACAATTTACAAATTGAACAGCTAGTCATTATTATTACTATTTTAAATTATCAAAACTAATTTAAGTAGTATGTAGTGGCCATAATAATAATAATAATAAGAAGAAGAAGAAATTACTAATTAATAAGGCCAAGTCTGCACACTCCAGAAAACAAACTTTATAAAGTGTACTGTAACACACTGGTTAACTGCTTTTCCATCACAATATATTCCAAATAACGTTTTTAAAAATAAATAAAATAAAATCCATAAAGTCCAGAAGAACTGTTCATCTGGATCAAATCGTGGCTGAGGTGACAGCTTATAAAAATGCATGTGGTGGAGGTAGGATGGCATTTATGCAAGTGTGTAGGTACTGTAACCTTGACAGAGACACTGTGAATCCTGACGGATGAGGATGCTTGAGGCAGGAAACCAATACTGGGATTCCATAGCCACTGTGTGGTTGGACAGTAGTTGTGTTTGTTTTCCTCTTTATGATATATCTCCATTTTTGTGCTTTCTCCATTTACCCTCTTTATTTGTCTGAGTGTGTTGTCTGCATGCTGTCTGTACATAGTGGTCTGTGTATATGTCTAGAGAGGGTCTGGCATTTGCATTAGTGTGTACACAGTGTGTGTGTTTGTGTGTGTCAGTACTGTGGCTGGGCCCTCAGGGCTCCAGACCTCAGCACCTGTAATGACAGAGTTTGGCAGCATCACACACCCTCATCCATGAACGAGGAGAACATCTGTCCTGGCATATGCTTCGTGGTACCGTTCATCCAAAAAAAACACCTACACATACACAGTGAGCTCAATTAAGAGGAAATTCACTCCAGTTTGAGGTTAAAACCTCAGTGTTTTAGTGAACTTGGTCGAAAGGTCACATACAGATGCCAAACCCAAAATGGCTTCTTTTGAGAGCCACAGAAAGAGTTAAAGTGCCATGTGCCATAAATGTGAATGGCTGACAGCCAACACTAAGAAATAAATTAAATCACTGTTCAAATCACAAATCATCATTATTACCATATTTCCTCTGAGGGAGAATTATTGTAATATATAAAGAACTGTTTAAATGGATAAAAAAAGTTAGAATTGAAGACAGCTATTTAGAAAGCGTTACCAATGTTTCCATAAAGTTGCAACATTAATGCACATGAAAATGTAATATTCCATTCAGTATTTTTAATGCAATATCCAAGAATTCTAATAAAAATACTTGAATAGTAACCCAGGTACAGTAATATCATATCAAGCCTTTAAGAAACTGAAAAATGTTACAAACCAACTGACTAAAAATGGATCAAGGATCAGGTGTATTGGCTTCCTAACAACGATTCTTGTGATTTTGGACTGAGATCATAAATAAAGTGGAGCAGACAGACCTTCTGAACTGAACATGTGTTGCTAAAATGGGAATTCTGAGTGAAACTGGATTTTCTACACTTTTATTGAACTACTGCTCACATGTCTGACAGGTTACACATTTAAACACATTTTTTTTTTTTTTTTTTTAGAAAGACCACAGGAGGTAGTCTCGGGGCTGACAGTATTTTGAGAGAATGGAGGAGGTGACTGCATACAGATCTAGGATACTGGGAACGATCCTGCAATGGATGGATTGGGAATATCATTTGAATAGTTTGCATGACTAATTAGATCAAAAATCATAAATCAATTGCTAATCAGAAAAGCACTAGTTCAAAGAGGATTTCAAATGTAATCTCATAGACTTACAAACTTGAGGAACACATGCCCGAGAGAATGGTGCGCCTGGGGTTCAGGCTGCAAACTGGCATCTAGAGTTGAAAGAAACTCGCGATGAACTTCCAAAATGGACTCGATATTGGAAAACAAGATCTGCATGAAAGAAAGAGACAATAATTAAGAAAATCACTAAAAGTAATATAATTTGTTTCTGCAAGGCCAAAGGCTCAAAAATTATATATTATTATATATTATAATATATTATATATATATATATATATATATATATATATATATATATATATATATATATATATATATATATATATATATATATATATATATATATATATATATATATATATATATAAATAATATATTATAATATATTATTATATTTTTTATTATTTATTCAGACACCTAAGCCACACTTAAAAACAACAAAACAAAATATCAAACATAACTGAAATTCATTTTACAGAAATATAATTTATTTCTCCAGTGTTTTATCTTAAACACTTAATTTTAAGTGTCCAGATATTCTTGTAGTCACTGTATTTCTTCTAAATAATAATACTGCATGTAAAGGCTGTTTCTTTTACCTTGACCTGCTCTGGAGTGAGACATTGTTGGTTTTCTGCAGTCTGCCTTATTCTCTGGAGAAAAGCCTGTTAATTTACAAAAATAGAGAGATACAGAGGGAAAAAAGTTAGAGTTTATAACATGGAATCACTGCGGTGTGGGGCAGATTTGTATTGGTTGTCACACTTATGTACATTTTTTGACAAGCACACAAAACAATGTCAAGTCAAACTCCACATACTACACTGTCTACTGGAAACGGTTTAGAAAGCATCACATTAAAGAAGAAAAGTGTCAGAGATACATTTCCAGAGGCTTTACAAATAGATCTTAACAGCACTTTACCCTGCAGTGTACACAGACTATGCGCTAAAAGTGAAAGGATGGAAGGCCTTTAACACAAACAAAACTATCAAATCAGGAACACAAAACTCAAAGTAATGATTTATATCTGCATTTATTGCATGTAAATATAGCAATTTTGTTTTTATAAACATTCAGTCATTATCAATGTAGGACTACAAATCTTCAGCCTTCACTGTATATACATATGAAGCAGTGTTTCCCAACATTTTGACTTCAGGGTCCCCATTATCAACAACTCTATGACTTTTACAGTTTTTCGTTATTTGACAAGGATTAAGGTTGACATTTTTAAAGTATTTTTTATAACAATTTCTACTCCATAAAATATAGAGCTTGGCATAACCAGAAAAATGTATATTCATTATCAAAACACTATACAATTTTATTAATTCACACAACTTTTCCATGAGTGGGAACCCTGATTTGTTTTTTTTGTTTTTAGTTGAGGGGGTGAATTAAAATAAGAAACATATATTTTTTTGTTGTCGTTTTAACATAATTTGATGCTTGTTTAGTAATATTTTAAATGATTAGATGTCATCTTGACGCCCCATTGAGAGTTTACTGAGACTCACTGATATATTCACATTTAGAACATCTCTGTGAGTAAACAATGTATTTGGTTTACTTTAGATAGGCACGTTATCCATAATCTTCATTCAGCTTGCTGAGAAGCAGATACAAACAGAAGCAGAGGTTTTATAAAGAATTATAAAGATCTTCATCGGAGAAAGACAGTCTGCCACTCACTGACTGGTTCTTATTCTAGCTCTGTAAAACATTTCTCATCAGAGGCGATCTGCTAACAGTGCGCTCGACTCACTGCCCCAGTGTCTGTTAAATGACCTGTCACTCCAGCTATTGTCTCCATCAGTCTCCCACAGCAACACGACACAGCTAAAGACTTTTCCTGAGAATTTTCACCTTTGCCACCTCCGCTATTGTTGTTTTTTCATTCCATCTTTCTCTTTGATTCTTTTATTAGCATGAGAGGTGATTTTGTATGTCAGAATTTTTTGGTAGACTGTTTTGGTAGAAAAATCTGTCCTCGCCAGTCTCCTTCATTCTTCTCTCATAGATTTTAAAAGACCTTAAACGCAGGCCATCATGCCACTTTTCCTTTGCCACATAACAGGACAAAAAGTTGGCTAATGAGAAGCACTCGCTGTCCCACGGCATCCTTCTGATAATGACAGACTAACTCTCGGTCTCAATTCTGCGCCTCTGGAAGACCTTTCGGATGGCAGCTTTCGCTCCTAAGAGTGTTTGTTTGTAGAAACTCTCCAACACATTTAGCTGTAAACATCATGTGAAATCACATGCTGGCTTTCAAGAAACGCTCAAGTCAACTTAAAGGGACAGTTCACCACCCAAAAAATATTTAATCATTTAAGCTCTTCTATTTTTCTAAACCTCTATGACTTTCTATTTTCTTTAATATATAGAAGAAGATATTTTGAAGAATGTTTCAGTCATTTTTGTCCATAAATTGCTTTGGATCCCACTGACTTTCATTGTATGGACAAAAACAGTCAAATTATTTTTTGAAATATCTTTGTGTTCTTCAGAAATACAGAGTCATACAGTACATGTTGTTTGGAACAACATACATTTTAGTTTTTGTGTAATCTATACATTTAAATGTCAAGCTAGAGCTGCACATTTAAAAAATAAATATGTTTTCTGGAAAAAGCTAGTCAGTTTGTAGTAAAGATACATCAGATTTCCCAGAAGACCCTTAACACACTTGTAACTGACACTTGGTGTAATACGGGTGCTGATGATGGTGTTCCTATTGTTCACTGCAGTTCCTGGCTGCAATGCAAGGGGCCTGTCCCTCAGGCGTGTGCTAATTAAATCTCTCATATGGCCCATCCACAGTAATCCATAAAATGGTCATCCATGTGACTCAGCCCGAGGGGCTGATGGAGTTCTAGACAGGATGTGGATCTCCAAACTGCCACACAAACACAACCAAACAATCATTTTACACTTCTTACCCTTGGATGACATGGATGGAGTTTACGGAAAAGATTTCTAAATATTTGTAAAAAATAATGAACAATAGTTTCCTAAACCTCGCCCCCAAAACTCATGCCATTAGTTGAACCAATATTGCTTTGTTGGGATGGTCATGATGCTCAACAAACAATTATTAATAGCACCACAGAATCACAAGGTATATACCTTTCAGAGTAACATATAGCCGTCTCTGTAAGCTGGGATAGAAGTAGTCTCAGCCTCAGACGTCATGCCCACAGACTGTTGGCTAAATGGTTGGTTGAATTCTACATGATTTCCACGAGACGTGTGTGTTGCGTTCTTTAACGTTCCGCTTGGAAACAAAGATATTGTGGCACCAAACCCCCTCACAAAAGAAGACGCTGTTTACAATTGTGATGACAAGTGCTTATCAGGATCAACTTAACGCTGGATTTTCAAAAGTATGTCAAATATTTAATGTTTGTGGCACAGAATCTCTAAAATAAGTCAGAGAGTTTTACACACCAGTCTCTTATTGCGGTGACATTTGTATGCCTCGAAACATGACGATGAACGAAACAAACTGTGATTGGTTGTTTGGTCAAACAGCCTCATGGGCGGGCCTTGGCCAATGAAAGCTGCAATGATTTCCAGACCTTCAGTTTGAGGATATGAAAAATTGTTACATTGAAAAAAGGCACACTTCATTACACAGAGCCATTGTTAATAGAGAAGATGCGCAAATCCACTTCATTTTCAGCGTTTTTTTGGCGCATCTTCTCAGTTAACAACGGCTCTGTGTAGTAACAGCTGCTCTATGTGAAATCACGCACCTGATGGAATTAACGGCTGATTAGAGAACCGGCTTTACTGACGAGATGCGCATTAACGATCGGCCGATCGTGATCGGAGCACCCCTAGCACTGAGCTAATGAAATAATGCATTTCCATCTTTACAAGCAATGCTGTTGTGACTTCAATCTCTTCCGGTAATCAGATGATCCTGCATTTTATTTAATCTCAATAAAATAAACAGCTGGAACAAAACTAAATGAAAAGACTGAACTCTGCATATTACTCCGATTTTGTTCTCAAACGGAAACTTCAGGTGTGTGAGGAGGACTTCAGACATTACAGGTGCAACTGACATGTAGAGGTGAGTGATTAAAACTAGTGTTAAATGCACAAAAATCTGAGAGAAGACACTCAGCAAAAAGCTGTCCGAGAAAAAGGAGAGTGATTATATAACTTAATAATGAAAAAAAAAACGATATAATAAAATATAAATAAATAATGTCTGAAGATAACGTATAGCCTTAAAACTTATGCTAAGAGTTATGCAATTATAATAATTAATAAAATATTTAATTATGATATATATAATAAAAGAGATCATACTTTTCATAAATAAACGTACATAAAATTTAAAAACTTTAAATTGAAAAGTCAGGTATATTGACTAATTGTAAGCAGTCGGATTAGGTTTACATATCTGAAGACTGACTGTCTGTTCTGTTGCGCTGGTAAGAGGGACGGGGAATACAGTTACACACAGTAGAACAACCACAGGCTGTTAGATGTAGAAGAGCATGAATGTGTCCATATGTCCCCACAAAGGAAACAAGCTGTTCACTGACACCACCCCGCCGCTCAATGAAACGCTTTGCCAGGAAGCAGACATTATAATTTTGCCACCTGCAACACAGGGTGACCTTAACCAAACACTGACACTAATTCAATGACAAGAGCGGGACCTTGGCCTCTTGCATTTCAGGAAGGAAAAGGCAGAACAAACCTTTTCCGTAACGAAAAGGCTGCTGTTTCCCACACACACAGTACATCAACACTGTTCATTGTTTACATGGCTTTCCTTTAAATTAGCACTTTATCAAACAATGACTGTCATTATTAAAATAGAAGGGTAAAAAAAAAAAGAATCAGAAGCTTGTACAGCCTTTCACCCTTGTTTTGAGGACATACTACTGCCAAAAAGAACATACCGCACGGAAACTGGGAAGTAAGACTTACATGCATAAACACTCACAATGCAATGAATATGCACTGGTTCGTGCACCTGAGAAACCACAGCCAGGTATGAAGCCCACTGCAGTTTTAAACACTACACAGTGTACACATTTCCCTTAAGTCCCTTTGAAACAGATGTGCCTGGACAGAATATCAATGTAAAGTAAATGTACTTTTGGCATTTATACAGCCTGTAGTCATGGCAATATCTTTCACAGCAGACTATTGCTAGGTATAATGTGGACAAAGAAATGTTCCTTTATGAGAAGCTCTATAGCATCTTTAGCGACTCATTTTCCCCTAAACGCTAAAGTTAAGTGCATTTCTGTCAGCACATTTTTTGGTTGTGATTTTACAGTTTGAGGATTATATTTTAAGTGGAATTAAATACACCTTAACCTTAGCATTAACTAATAATATTCCTTCAATTTCAAGTTCACAATGTACATTTTCCTTAATTCTATCCCTCACTATGATAAATTAATATCCAGATTTGGAACAAAAGTCTGTTATGTTAGCCTAAAACTTAAACTGTGTGGCAATAAACACAAAAGATTTGTTCTCACAGACATAAACCTATCAAATTTAAATAATTTCAGAAAGGCATATTTCATAGTATAGGAAATACATTTTTATTAAATGCAGTATTTGCCCTAAGAATTAATTATTTTTTTAAATTCATGAAGAACAATTTATCTCTATTCTCTGTTTACTGAAATCTTTAAACTTTAAATCAAAAACAAAAACATATCAAATAGAAAGATAGATTATCCACAAGATAAATACTACAACTTATTTTACATAATGGTCCTTGTGATAGGCTGCTATACAGCTTTATGCCATCTCTACAGTCACAGGTTTAGGTTTTTTTTTAATTATTGGGAGCGTTTCATCTTCATGAAAAAAACTTTTCATATTAGCAAGACAATCAACAATATTTGCCTTTATGACTGTGAGCAGTCTCTACAGTGTCTGCATCAAACTAAATAAGTGAGCTGAGAGTGGGACATAAGGACATCCACCAGCACATCTGTCCTCAAGAGCCTAAAGAACCATTTTGGTCACACTTGCTTGCTCTTGGAGGTGTCAGACGCTGAACAGCGATGGGCCGCTCCAATGACCTCCTTTACGGCTTCTCTCACAGATGAGTCTTTCATCATCATGCAAACAGACAAACCACTGAGTCCTTCTCTGATAAACAAACACCACTGCAAATCAATTAGCCAATATCAGTAATGCCAATATGCTGCCTCCTGCAAGTACAGATAAATGAAAATGTGTTATTGCTTGTGTTTGAAATAGCATACTATCATACTCTCTATACAAAGCATGCACATTTTCATTACACATAGAATATGATTGTGTTTGCAGTGTGCGTGACCTGACCATTTCCAGTGTGCTAGATGAACAGGAAGTAATAAATTAGATTTTTTTTCACTCTCTTGACACATTATTTAAATCAGAATAACAAATTTTAAAAACAGTATAAAGTGTATACTACAGTATACTTAAGCTAGTTTTTCATTCTGAACATGCTAGCTAATATTACAGCTAGCTAATATTGCAACATGTATGTTCTGTTTTTAGAGTCTCCAGCAAAGACGATACGGTTTTTCATGTTCCACTGACTGGTAAAAGCTGAGTGCAACTAGGAAATGAGAATCTTTCTCTGAAAAATATCTTTTTAAAGAAAGAACGCCCCGGAAATCAGAGCAATGGATGAACTGAGGTGATACTTGTGAGGAAGGGGGACATAATGTTGAGTTCTCGCTTTATGAAAAACAAAAAGAGGAAGGATATGACTCTAGATAGGAAACGGTGCGGTGTGAAGAAGCTTTGTGTGGTCAGTGCGCAGAAATAAGGCCACATGCATGCCAGTGTGCTGCTAAAACAAAGAAACAACTTGAGGCAGTGAGGACAAATTTGGGTTCTGGTAAATGTAGATGTATATCTCAGACTTTCAAATCTATTCGACACACTGAGGTATCGTTCACACCCAAAGACTTTAATCCTTTAGGGAATAGTTTGTGGCCATTGTTAATGTGAGGGAAGTGAAGCTTCCGGTCTGAGAGCAACAAAACATAATTTTACAGAGTAAAACTCACACTATCATTCACAAAATTATGCAAATTAAGATCTTAAAATCTGACAGCCATACTTTCCTGTCTCACTTCGATGAGGATCTAACCCACTAGCCAAACTGGATTTCGAAAAGTGACAGAAGGTCAGACATGGGCAACAAGCCTTTTGTTTGATGTGAAGCAGTCAGGCAAAGATGGTCAGACAGTAAGACGGACCAAACCAGACTGGCCATATGCTCTCATGGACTTCAACTTCTCCCAACAGGACTGAGGGTCAAGAGCCTGCTGCCACCACTTCTGCCATCAGCAGACGCCGAGACTAACACTGTTCTGGTTGACCTAGCAGCGCCAGGCCACAGACGAAAGAAAGAAAGTGTGGTGGACAATCAACATTTCCTGGGATATGAATTAGAATATCATTGAAGCCACATTGTGCCAAGTCGGATAGCTTCCTGTTTAAAAACGACCTTGGTTAATTTACTTCAAAGCAAAACAGTGGGTAGTCCAGACACTGCTTTATTTGATGACTAGAATATTCTCTTATGTGTCACTGAGATCCTGTTTTTTAACCACATGCATGTACTTTAAAGCACGTGAAGACTGTCAAACGGCAAATACTGTGGCACTCCACCGAAATAAGGGACAAGTCTGGCTATTGCAACATGCTCTTTTTAAACTTCTGGTTGTGAAACTAGGGTAAACTCAGCAATTCTTTAAACAAGACAGCCCCTCCAAACCACTAACTCAAACATGTGGACAAAAGGCACAGCATTTGGGATTGTCAGCTTTGTACCCAGCCAATTTGTTGTATTTGTAAAATAAAATAAAATCAAGAAAACAGCTGAGACCCCATTTTATGCAAGAATATGTCAGATTCCAATCAAAATCTGTTAAAAAATAATATTGGTCCGGGTGAGCCTAAATTGCTTAACACCATAAGAGAGGCTACAGATCAGGAAAAAAGCAGAAATACAAAAGCATTAAGGCACACTTGTAAACCTTCACTGTAGCATGTGATTTCTACTAATCGAACAAAGAAACAGAAGTGAGACATTCAAAAAACAGTGACGTGCTGTTTTTACAGGCGCTACACAGAACTATGTGTACAAGTGAAATTCTGAACATACAAAGCTGAGCCTAAAGCCTACAGGTCACATCCTGGTCCAACAAATGATAATCTGGCAAAATAATTATTTGTTTATTATTTTGATACTTTCAATCTTTTAAATGAAATGTAAAAAATGCTAAATGTCCCTTTTAAAGAGGACAATTCAATACACCATGAATTCAGGTAAATTAGACCACTTTTTGACATGTCCAGATTAACCTGAATGAAGCTTGTTCAGAACAAAGCTGCTCAGGATTGCTGCTTTTATTATCTGATGTTCTTACTCGACTACTAAGGGGCTGAGATGATATAAAAGCATGTCAAAGTTCTTCCTCCGTCAGGGTACGGCTACTGTATATTGACACATCACACAAGAATGTTCCACATTTACACACATTTACAACCACACAAAAAAAATTTCCAAATGTAAATATAGCATTCCTTCAATATTGTTTCCGATGAAAATTCATCATTGTATCAATAAATAAAAAAGTTGGATTTCAAAGTATAGTCTATATATCTTTTGCTTACCGTATCAGAAAACTGAATGCGCTTACTCAGCATTCAAACTGAAAGTAGACAGCAGACACAGAGCTTTCAAACAGTCAATTTGCCTGATAGCTGCTTTCATTCAGCAGTAACTCTACAGCAGCAACAATGAGTTTTAAATGTACGACAATGAAGTGAACTCAGGTATTCTGAAAAACTAGGACAGTTTGAAGGAAATACAATGTATATAATCAAAGATTTGAAATATTAAAACCCAAACTCATCTGAGACTTCACAACTCTCACTGATTATGTAGTACAGTCAATAAGTTAAATGAAAGCATAACAAATCCACCTCACTTCACAATGTAAAATGCCAACTCGATTTGTCAATATTTGACATATTTCAGATTGGATTAAGAAATTCAGCGACCTTATCAGGTATTGACTGGATTGAGAAAAGTGGCCGTTACATACCAGAATGGAGTCAGTTCAAATGTGTGTTTAATAAAACAATGTCTAAATATGTTAACATTATCCATTGGCCTATGCAATGTAATTGACATCATCATGAAAGGAATGTCATTACAGAAGAAGAACATTACAAAGACGTCAAACTATTTTTTTTCTTTGGAATAACATGTACTACTGAATCACTCATAAAAAGACCAGAAACAAGTAATGAAAGTAAATGTGGTCAATTTTGATTTCATGTTTAATATAAACCTACATGACTATATGCGTCACGGTGACGGCTGAAGGTACCTAATGAAACAAACTCATCCAGTCTGATATAACGGTACTACTAAGTGACACGATATTGTTAAACTGTAGGATGTCCACTCTGTCTTTGTCCAGGACATTCTAGGACATTACATCACCCCCCTTGCTCAAATTAAATGTCTCAGCACATGTTCGGACTAACAGCATCCTGCCTGAAGTTGATTTTACCACTTAAACAAACCATGCTGTTTACTTGCTGGTACATTAGCATTCAATGAACAGTAAAGGGTCACTGAAGAACCCCTGACATTCTCCAAATCACACATTTGTCCTCTTGCTCCAGTGCAAATGAGGACAATCTTTACAACCACAACTGGTTCCCACAATGTGAGCAACAGCAAAACTTACTGAATCTGATGCTCACGCTTCCTGTGAATGCCCAGCTAAAAACACACCCCGCCCGGCCCTTCCATGGCTTCCTGTGAGAATCTGCCTCACTGCAAAAGGGTATGGAGTAGTTTTGGATGCAAGGAATGGGCCAATTTGGCTGGCATGGCATGAAATTGAATAAATAAACCAAGAGGGAGGGGAGGAGAAGAGAAGGAAAAAAAATCCTCTCTTTGTGGCCGCAACCCAGCTAATGGAGACAAAGAGCTCAGTAGCAGGAGGACGAAGATTAATAAAGGGGATCTGAGCTCGGCCCTCTTTCTTCGTGACTCTGCTTCCCCATCACCCCTCAAGCAGCGGTCGCTGCAACAAAGTCCTCTTTGAGTTCGGCCCCCTGTCCCGCACTTCCGCTATAAGGGTCTTCAAAGTTCACGACTGTTTGAGCTGCTCACAGGGGAAACGAGCCACGGCTCCACAGGACAGTGGAGAGACAGGAAGAAATGAGGGTGACAAGGGAAGAGACACTCATAACTGATACACTGAGCGAGACTACACGAAGTAACCTAATGGCAATCTGGACAAGTCCTGGTTAAAAAATTAGTCCACTTCCAGAATAAAAGATTTCCAAATAATTTACTTACCCCCATAGACATCCATTTTCTGGGTGATTCTACAAGGTTGCTAGGGTGTTCTAGACTGTTGCCGGGATGTTCTGGTTGATTCTACTTGGTTGTCAGTGTGTTACAAGAATGTTATCAAGGTGGTTGCTAGGAATGGGTGTTGTGGGTGGTTCTAATTAGTTGCTAGGATGTACTGGTTGGGTCCAGGAAAATTGCTACAAAGAGTGTTCTGGGTAGTTACGAGCTGGCTGCTTACGGTTTCAAATAAGAAATGACTGCCCCCTAAGACTTGTCCTTAGATGTGATTTAGATCTATCCTTTAATGAGATGTTTCCACCTGCCAAGCAAAAATAATACTTTTTGCATAAAAACAAAAAACTAATAACAATTCTCAGCAAGCAAGAATATTTCACTCTGTCTGTGACACCAGCCCTTCATTAAGAAGCTTGAGTATATGGAAAATCCAAAACTGGTTGACCACTTGACAGTACTGCTTTGTGCAGAAAAGGCTTTGTGTTGAAATGTGGTATTCCAGATAAGATCCCAGTACAGAATGGACTGGCCAGCTGGAAGGCATTTAGGCTCATCTCCATGGAAGAGCAACTGAGCACATGGAAAGGTGCCATGAGAGCCTCGGGTTCATTCACCACAGGGGGAAAGGACATGGTAGACCCTGAGCTGCCCTGTATGACAACATACAGCAATCATTATCACTTCACATAAAGAGATGCTTGCATGAGTACTCAAACAAACACATACGGTTTAATCACCTTTGGAGTGTACTGACATATAATGGGATTTTGTCATCTGTGAACATCCGCAGCAGCTTACTTTGTCATTTACCACAGGCGTATAGGCGTGTGTGCGTATTATCTAATTTCCTGATGTGTCATTCCTACTTCCATCTAGAATAATGGATTCAATATCACTGCAGCACATTCAGCCCGAAAGCCACAAAGTGTATCTTCATCACTGCAGTTTTGCTTCATTAGTGTCAAAATACAAATGCACAATTTCTTTCATTTCTTCACTTATTATAATCCTAAGCGTGGCTTTGGTGGCTGGACAAGATTCTTCCATCTCACCACAGGAAATAAATTAAAATCTGAGACTTTAGATCAGCTGTATGTTTATGACAGATTAGAGTACAGATTGAATGAGTTAATTCATTACTAAATCAAACAGCAGGTTTTACAGTAAATTCTAAACAGATACGAAAATTACAGTTGTCATTTATTCACACTCATGTGATATCTTTATATAGATCTTTTTCACATACAAAAAATAACTATAAAATAGCAAAAAGTCCTTGTTTACTAGATTTCAGGTCTTTTGATTAAATTCAGTATCTTTACATGGGGAACACAATCAAATTTAAGCCATTGTTCACTCATGCTCATCCACTCCAGAGAGCTCCATGCAGCCAAATGACTAAATCATACTCATTAAATTGAATTTGCCAAATTAATCAGTTTAATTTGTGAACAAATATTTATTGAACGTCCTGAACGAACGGTTATTTAGAAAAGAGCTGGCTTGAACAAACAATTTGTTCACAAATTGGCCTGAGCAAGGTTTAGATCCAGTTGATCCCTGACACAATAGCACTGTTTACACTTGGTATTAATATGCATTTTCATAAATTCAATAACAAATGGACGGAAAAGGTGTGAATGGGGTCTAAAACCATTTGATCATGTCTACTTCCAGAGGTAGTTGAAAAATTGCTTTCATAGTAAACACTTTGTGTCTATTCTCCACCTACTAATGTGATGCTTAATCACAAGTCTGATTCACAGATTTCAAATTTGCAGCTGCTTTATCATTTATCACTTGCTTCCTAAAAAATCTATGTGATTACATGAGTAAGTAAATATTGAGCGAGTAAATATTTTTTTTTAAATAGATTTACATTTTTAGGTGAAATATCCCTTTAAGAATAAACATTGTGATCAATGAATTCCAATGAGTTACTTTAGTTAAGTTCTTTAATCAATCTTATTTAGTTACCTAAATAAATGAACCTGACTTTTAAAACAAGCATCAGGTCAAGCTAACCAGACTAATTTTATCTTAAAGTGTTCTTTATGACTCAAGCAAATAATTCAGTTCCAATCATTCTAACACAGTCCATATCCATCAATACTACACGCTCCTTTGTTTGTGCAAGGATGAGGTAAGTGGGATAAGTTTACATCATGCTGTTCATATTTCTTTCCTTTCAGAAGCAACTGGAAAAACCATTCATCTGAAGATCTCACCCAAAAAATATCTCAAGAGTCATGACTCTACAGCCGGCCTCTGGCCACAAACCGCAGGGGCAATTCCCTCAGGACAACTGAGGAATTCCTTAGAGCTCTTCTGGTCAAAGGGGTCAAGGGTCAACGTGCCAATGTATGCCCTTCTATCTACTGCTGCCTTTCTCTTTGCAAAATATGCCTCTCAAGTAGCCGGCTATTGTCTACGCTGCAATAGTAATGTTTGTGATGGGGTCACAATCATTGGCGGTCAAGAGAGAGTGAGAAAACACCAGTATTTTATCTAATTTAAGCAAATAATCACACCCACTATCCCACAAAGACATCTGAGGGAAAACAAACCTCTTATATGCAGATAAATCCTCGTCACCTGAATAATTAAACAGCCAGGAACACAAAACAGACCTTAGACCTGCTCAAAGAGGAGTTATGTAAGTGTCAGTTTAATGCAAACCACAATCCGAAGTTTATTGAACATTTTAGGAAAGAACATCTGCTAAGAGCCTTATCCCATAATGCCTGTGGTCTGCATACCTCTCCTCCATCTGATAGCGTTCATAATCCCTAACACATGGCTTTGTTTGCTGTCAGCTTGTTTGTAAAAGATGAGGAGATGCCAACAGGCATACCTTATTCACGTAAGTGTTTGTAACATGGCGCCTGGCCAGTTAGATGTGATTAAATTAGAGGCGTTAATCTAACAAGTAAGTGCAAGTGACAGTCACTACACCATTGCCTGGTTACATACCGTGTCCCAATGTCTTTCTGTTTTGGATATCTGAATAAGCATATAATTCATTAACACCTCCCTCAGGCAGTCGGGAACACAGAAGACTTTATCAGTTTCATGCTGTGCTCGTGACCTCACAGTGACTCACCAATCAGTCGTCTCTATCTAGGATTTCTAAGTTTGACTTCAGCTCAGCCGATCCCACTGGCTTAAAAAACTGAATATCACAGAGAACATCAGCAGATGTCCTTGCTCACAATATTTGTCTGACCACAAAAGGCCACGGGAGGATTATTTTGTAGAAGATCCTCACAGTTTCCCTGCTGATGAAACATGAAAATATCCTGAACATGAAAAACACGCAACATTGATGATTTGCAACATAAAGCATTATTTTTTTCCATTAACCAGCAGCTAACACATTGATTGACAGGACATTTTATTGGTCCCTTGGCTGCTGTTTCTGCTGTTTCGCATTAGGTGGCCCCACCCATGAGAAACTATCATTGGCCTAAATTTTTCTACACATAATAGAATATTAAATATGTGTGACTGTGCTGAATAGTTGGTAGATGCCACAAATGATACATTCTACAGTAGTGGTTGACCGATATTGTTTCTTGGACAGCAGCTGCTGGATTAAAAAATACATGTGTAAAATGAACATACTTATACTTTAGATGACAAAGTATTTTTTGCAAATAATTAAATATTTTTAAAAAATTATAATTAAAAAGGATGTAACCACTCTAACTAACAGGGCACTCAGTATTCTGGGACGTTTGTGTGCATTGGGAATCATATTTTTCAAATAAAGCCAAGGTAACACTCATTTTACATACAGCACACAAATATGACAGTGGGTTACTGCATAAAGCGCAGTATAATTTGAAATCACGTTTAAAGTTTAAAGCTTAAAGCATTCAATTCACACGGGCTGACCGTCACACAGAGAACAAGCAGTCATGCTGGATAAAAATGCACACTTCACATTAAGATCTCACAGCTGGATTCGACTAAGTTTGCGATGTTTGTGAAATTAAATTTTCATTAGTCATTCAAAGATTTGTTTAAATGAAATAAATGCATATTTGCTTAATGCTGATGGCAAACGAGAAAATATTATAATGTTTGCCATTCTATTACTAATAATATAAAAGCAATTGTTATAATACTTTTTGTATACATTAATTCCTTTGTTTAACCGTTCTATCTGAATATTAGACAGACTTCTATTCGTATTAGACAGAACTGTTAACAACAACAGTAAACAAGAGAGAGAATGTGAGCACTGTGTGCGCTCAGGTGCTGCCTTTTTCAGTGCCGTCAAAATAAAAGTCCCACCTCGAACACATCGGCCAAGCAGAAAAACGTATTGGCCAATTCCGATATTTGAAAAATGCCAAATATCGGCCGATATATCGGCCTTGACAATATATCGGTCAACCAATACTCTACAGACAATTCAAAACAGTGTATAGCATTAATATTTCATTATATTTTTGTAGATGTTTTGGAGGGCTCTTAATAGGGTGAAATGGACCAATCTTTTCAGTTACTAGCGAAAATTTTAAGACTGTGCACGTTCTTGGTGTGCCATCAACCAATCAGTTTTGTCACAATAGTCAAATTACAATAGAGGTGTCCATCCTGATTCTGGAGGGCCAGTGTCCTGCAGAGTTCAGCTCCAGCCCCAGTCACACACCCCCGAACCAGCTGATCGGTGTTTTCGATTACTAGAATCTTATCTTCAAAGCAGGTACAGATTTTGTGACAAATTAGTGCTAAACTCTGCAGAACACTGACCCTCTAGGAGCAGTTATGGCTCAGGTGACCTGATGCTCCAGAACCAAAGAACTACCATGGAAATGAATGCTTGTGTTTCATTTTTATTTCCAGATATCCTTTGGTCTTTGAGTGTTACCGACATTAGAAAAGTCATCAGAAACAGCTCAAACTAAAAAAAGCATTTTTCCTCCAACTATTTTCACCTCAAGTGATACGTTATCAGAGTAGAACATGCAGAAGCTCAACCCCCTCGACAAAACCAGTCACTCATTAGCATTAAAAATGAAGCTTTAATTAGCAACATTATCCCCGTGTTTGTTTTATATCAGATACTTGAACACGAGGAAAGGTCTACGAAGCTAATTGAGCAAAGGAAAGTTGAAGAGATTCCTGAAATTCCTGGTGCTGACTTGTGCCTCTGTGTCCTGGCTTATAACGCATGACTTGTTGCAGATTTAAGACACTGTTAATCTAACACTTTAGAGGACATAGGAGCGTAATCAGAAGAACTTGCGGCAGTCACAGCGAGAGCTCACAGCTGCAGACTCACCGCTGCCACTACTGATGATCATCAGTACTACTGTGCATCTGGAGGGTCTATGGGGATCAGCGAACCCAAGTTTAGCATGCAAAACTCCCAGCACTGAATTTATACATCCATTTATGCTTCTAAAACACAATGGGAACTAATAATCTGAAAACAAGAAGTACATTTTTGTAAAGAATTACAAGGAAGTACAAAGGAAATGGCAAGTAACATTAACTTAAACATGAAATTTTGAAGTAGAAATACTGAAATAGTGTTTTCTTTATGGGGCTACATGGTAATTACAGCAATCATAATTGTTGATTATTCCCTTGAAATTGTGATTGCGTTTATTAATTATGATCATATTTTAAATTCAGTGATATTTATACCATTGTTTGAAGCAACCACATGCTTTTAGAAGAAAATAATGTTTTAGGCTGAAAGCACTGAAACTGAAACCTTTTTTTGCTTTTGTATAGTATTAACTCAAATGTCAACTACACATTGTAGTGATGTAATGATTAACCGCGAGCTGGTTGAAAATCGATTCAAATATGTGACGATTCAAAACAGTTGAGATGCTAAACAAAATCGCGATTAATTTAGGGGTAGGTAGGAGTTTATATGGATGTATGTCTGAGGGGAACTTACTGTCTTGCCTCTCTATAATGCATATTAAAATTCATAAGTGCAGCGCTGCTTTGTTTACAGCGGAAACCAAGGAAACACTTTAAGCACGACCTGCTGGCAAAAAGTGAATCTGTTTCTCAGTTCAGCTCATCTGCCGTTTCGGTTTCTGTATCATGCAGACATCATTTATGTATTGTTTCAAAAACTGAAGTCAAATCATTTTGTTTTTGCTTCAAATTTCGAAATTATAAAATCTTATTTAGATTAAAAACCACTCCTGTTGCATGTATGTTTGGATCATGATTATAATGCAGTGGCTGCCTCTTATTTGATTTGGGGCTTGTTTTAACATTTTCTATTTATTTTAGTTTTTTACATTTACATTATATTTAAATTTGCTATTTGGCTGACGCTTTTATCCAAAACGACTTATAAATGAAGACAACAGAATCAATCAAAACCAACAAAAGAGCAATAATATGCAAGTGCTATGTTAGTGTATTATTATAGTGTTATATATTTCAATTTCACAAAGAAACATGGAGCATTTCATCTAATAATGAAATCAAAATCGTGAATTAAATTGAATCGTGAGTTGAGTGAATCGTTACATTCCTAAAACTGTGGATTGGTTTCTTATTTAAATTATCATATTATTAAAAATATATATGCATAAATATGCATGGTATTATAATGTAATACTAAAACTAAAATTAAAACAAATGGAAAAAGATAACCTGTAGAAACATAACCTATTGCATTATATCAACAATTTTTTATTATTATTATTAAATACAAGTATATTTTATACATTTAAATTGAGAAAAAAAATACAAACTAAAATTTAAATAAGAAATTCATTCTTCATTGGCTTGTGTTTTTCTTATTTTTCCTATTTGATTTTTGGGATTTGACATGGTGGGCCAAATGTCATCACGGGCCAACTTTGGCCCAAGGCCCTGATCCGGGCATCTCTGGTTTATAGAGTTCCAGCAGCTTACACATAAACCATAAAATGGCAGTTTATCTAAGCTGAGGATTGTTTCCATAGTTTGGCGGGCGCAGACGTATACCACGCTGAGCCATATGGCCGCTGGGTAGCTGGCTGTGACACTTTGGTTTGGATCAGATCTATAACTATTTATAACCCTGAAAGCCTACACTTGTGCTTCCCTCCTGTAAGGACTCAGACAGAGACATCATCGGCAAGCAGGAAGTGCCAGGTTGACTTCCTCCCCCTGCTCCTCCATACATTCATGTCATTCTGTTTGGGTGAACAGTCTCCTGCCCACAGGAGCCCAGCTGGGCCACACAAACTTACAACAGCTGGACTGGCAGCTGGATTAGACATAAGAGGGGGCACAGATCTCAACCCAACACAGGAATCCTTGGTCATGTACAAACATTGAAGTTTTACATGTAGGAACTCAAAACGTAATTGAATCACAATCTTCATTTAATCCTTGGAATCGGCTTCCTATCTTGATGGTTCAAGGTCTGTTAAAATGGGACTTAGCTAACTAACAAAGGACTTCCTATTGGGCAGATGAATAAGGAGGGTGCATTAAATTGATCAAAAGTGACAGTAAATATAACTGATAATGATACAAATGTACAAATATTGATTAAACGATTTATAAATATTTCTTGAGCACCAAAGCAGCATATTAAAATGATTTCTGAAGGATCATGTGACACAGAAGACAAGAGTAATGACTGCTGAGAATTCAGCTTTGCCAACACATGAAAAAAAAATTACATTTTAAAATATATTAAACTAAATCTTAAATTGAAATAATATTTCATAGTATCACAGTATTTACTGCATTTTTTATTAAATATATGCAGCCTTGGTGAACATAAGATACCTTTTCAAAAACATAAAATATCTTACCCACCCCAAACTTTAGCATTTAGAATGGTTGTGTATACAGTAGACTAGTTCCTGCTATTTTTATTTTAAAGTCCCACTTAAAAATAAAATGCAGTAATGAATAAATTAAATGAATATAATTCAAATATAAAAACCAATAGATGTTTTCATGGACAAGTGAATAGATATTTAAATATTTTTCAATATATAAACTGGCATTTAACATTATTTATAATATATTTAACTGATGATTTAAAATGCTAAAGCCATAACAAATTATAATATATTGTACATAGTTAGTAATAATACATTTTAAATCTCAAAATGCATTTACCAACTGGTTTCTTGAGTGTTTAGCCAAATACTTTTCTTCATCTATTTGTCAATGTAGTAAAAAAAAAAAAAAATGGACATATTGGACAGGTCTTTCTGGGAACAACTAATGGACTTATCTGACTTATCTGACTCAATTCTTCTAAGATACACCCTCTTTCTCTACATCTCAGTATGACAGAACGCAGAAACTTCAAAATGTGCTGGTTTGAATGATTTCCAAACCCTTACAACTAAACCTCTTTGTCATCTCTGATCTAAAATTCATAATTTAACAGAAAAGACGCTAAACAAATAGGGCATGATGTCTAAATAGGACTCATCAGGGAATCTTCGGTTCTGCCAGCCATTTATAAAATCAGCCTGTTTTACTGCTTTGAAACTATGACTTTTTCCTTTTGTTATATCTGTTAGAGATTCCTAATAGAATTCCACAGATAAACAGATCCAAGAAGAGCCATTCAGGTAGAGACAAAGTCACAGTCCTGAAAACGTTTTGTACAATTAAAAGGTTTCAGGGTATCTTCCTTATCTAAAAAAATTCATGGAGCAAATTCATTATCAGTCTCCCTAGAGTGTGGCAGCCAATGCTGTTTGCCATGACTGTGCGTGCTGACAAAAGACTACTTAAGAGAGCCAGCTGTGAATTGAAAGGCAGACAGACGTCTTTGATATCGATCTCAAGCATGGCCTTGTTTTTCACAACGAGGTCCTTGGAAAGACACAGACGCAGAAAGACAAAGTGGTCTCCCCTCCCTTTCACCTGATGCACCACCGTCCACCTACGTCAAAATATCTTGATGAGAGGCCGTCGGGTGCATCTGCAGGGACTAATTTGATTGGTCGCGCTTCACTTAATGCTTCCAGATCAGATAACATCAGACACACCGCTAGGGAGAAGAATCCTTCTGAGACTCAGCAGATGAGAGGGACCTATGATTCTTTCCATATGCAGAGAAATAACAATAACTAGGACAAGTGAACCCATCCTCTCTCAGGAAACCAGAAACAGCGTCTTTTATTTAAATCTTAAACTGCCACAGTCGGCTCGACGTCAACTGGCAGCTTCCTCACAAAGCCACTGTACTCCAGAAGCTTAACAGTGAAATATGATTATGAGGGATTGTTTTAAAACTGGCTTAATAACTGTAAGGCTGCTAACCCTTCATTGGCATGTTTGTAAAACCTCTCCAGTTCCTTTGATCCTGTTAAATTTATCCCAGGATCTAGAGGTTTTGGACAAATGCACTGGCGTGGAATGTGAGAAATGCATTTGGGAACGCATGAAATACAGAATAACAGAGTTCATTAATGTTAAACTAGCTATAAAACACTAAACTTGTAGGAAGGTTGGAATAGGAATAGGTTCGTGATTGTCTATTCTTAAATCCAGGCATGCTATGTCATGATCGGATGCTAATGAGAGCAAGAAAACACATGTCAAGTATGCCAAATCTTTCTGGAGATTTCAAACATTTTCTGTCCTTATTTTTTACTTGTTGACATACTTTATCAGTCCTTTTAAAGTAATGCTCCAGGAGGGATGTTACTGCAGAACACATGGGCTGAGCAGGATTGTATGCTGATGAGCACAACCAGGTCTTATCAAAAAAAAAAAAACACACACACACACACACACACACACGAGTGTTCTGAAAGTTACAGGGGATTTACTAGATTGCCCTGAAGACCCTGAAAATCCCACCTCTCACATGAGTCGCTGCTGATTTTATGAGACAGAGCTAATAAAGGGAAATGGCACATGACCAGGAAATACAAGCTCGTTTAAGTTAGAGCTTGTTTGAATGAATAAAAAGCCAGTAAAAGTGACAGAATCTACTTTCTCGGTTTGAAAGTGTTCTCACTTAAGATATTTCCAGTCAACAGAGTACAGAAAAATAAGAAACAGTCATTTGAACAGTATCCTTTATCAGAGACGTCGGTTTTAAGAAGGTTTAAAGGGGCATTTGATTTCAATTTGGATTTGTTTTTAAACTCGTTTTAAGCCAATATAACAATAAAAACGGTTATAAATAACTGTGCTTAATATCATTATTTTCGACTCTTTTTAAAAAAAACATAAACAATTGTGTTGATGACAGTCATAATAGAATGTAGGCTATATGCTACTTAAGTGTTTTACACACAGTGTCATTTTTTGCTTGTATGTGTTCAATAAAATAAATGGTGGAATGGATAGCCTTCTTGAGCCTTATTGTTGGGGCTGTAGCCTATGCTGTACACATAAAGCGAAAAGGTTGAGCAAATTAGACACCAACTTGAAGGAACAACATTCAAGTGCTTTTTAAAGCATATTAATGAAAAAACCCCAATAAGTCCCTCAACAAAACTTTCCCTTGCGCCTCATGGTTTGTTTTTGTTTTTTATAAAATGCCACTAAAAACTAACCTCCCCAACACTATAGAAACGCTGCCTGTTTCACATATTCTCCCTCTTCCTCTTTCTTGACGCCAGTACCGTGACTAAAACACAACTTGACAACTTCGCCAGTTTCCGTTATCTCCAGTTTATAAACCCGTAAACGAGACTGTAAGGATAACCGGGTGCTCAAACTGCAACGCTCAGAAAGTTTGAATTGAACCCGGTCTACTTACCGACTGCAGAAATGCCAAATTTCTCACGTAATCCCGTTCAGTGTTCAATATCTCGTTTAAAACGCACAGTCTCAGGCGAAGCTGACGGTCCGAGTCCTTGCTGCTGAGATCCCCGTTTTCTTGTTGACTGTCCTCCTCGGTGTTTATTTTGCTCATTTTTTTAAACAAAACAAAAACCTTAGAGAGAAGCCTCCAAACAAACAAATGTATAAGGCAGTTGTATGAGAACTGATGTGAATATGTGAAAATTAATCCATTCAATCCGACGCGCTCTGCACGCAGCCTCGCGCCAGGATGCGGCAGGGGAAAATGTTACACTGAAACTGAAGAAACTTCTCTAAAAGTAGCAACGCGCAACATCAACCGCAAGGCTATTTGCATCTCATTAAAACACTTTCCGTTTAAAAGGTAATCTAGAGACGTAGCCCACCGACTGCCTGTAGCATAAATAAGGAAGGAAGGTGGCCAGAGGAGCGAAATGACGTGAAAAATGGGAGTGCACGTGAAACGATAAGTAACCGTGAAATCACACGCAAGACCGTGCAGTAAAAGGCGAAGTAGCGAGTTCAAGAGTGCTCAGTGTGGTAGACTACATGAAAAGTGAGACGGCTGTGGGAGCTTCAGAGAGAGAGAGAGAGAGAGAGAGAGAGAGAGAGAGAGTCTGCAGTTGAGGGACCGTCTGCAAGTTGCACCACTTGAACAATCACGTCTCATGTTTAATGAACTGATTAAATGATCCCTTATCTATCCCCCTATCTTTAGAAAAGCAGTTGGAGAGGGTCACTCCTTCATGGGCACTGCCATGTTGATATGTCGTGTACCAGCACAAAACACCAATAATGAATGCAAATTTGTTAGGAATTAATTAAAATGTTATAGTATGACAGAAACAAACAGTTTGAGTGTAAAACCACAGCAGTTACTGGAACTACTTGCTTTCATCCAGGCCAACAGGTGTCAGTATAAAATATACGCCCATTTGTACTATTGAGACAAATAGGAGCAAGCTGTGTTAACAAAGGCTGTCTCCGAATATGCACACTTCCCCACTGGTAGGTGAGAAACAGTATTTGAAAGGAGTAGCATGTCTGAATTCACAGTATTTACAAAACAGGAGACACAAAGTACCTGCAGTACTTCTGACGAGATTCTAAAGACTGCATCCTTTACTATCCCATAAGGCCATGGAAGAGGAGTTGTGAATGGCCTTGTAGCAATGCTGGTACTGTAGGCCACATGACAATGACAACAAGACAAATTTAGTTCAGCTACATAAAAACCTCCATGGAAGTAAACATAAACACTTATATATGTTTAATTCTATCATTAAAGTCAGTATAAATGGATTTTGGCTAACAGTTACAGGCCTAAAAATGGTGACAGGCCTGAATTTGACTAGCTCTAGTGAGCATCTTAGTCTGTATGGGATTATTGTGGCATACCTGGAGTTTAAAGGAATAGTTCACACACACACACACACACACACACACACACATTTCAAATCTGTATGACTTTCTTCCTTCTCTGAAACATAAAAGCAGATATTTTGAGAAAAGTCTCAGCATTTTTTTGATTGTTTGTTCTGTTATACACGAGACTATCTTGTCTTTGTTCACACTGTCTGTGCCCTTGAAGTGATGCGTCCTCAGCATGACAAACAGCCAGCAGGGCCTGTCCACATCCTGTTTACACCATCACAAAAGACTTAGTTCTCTATCTCTCTCACACACTACAAATTTGGCCACCAAACCACTAGACTTCACCAAATGAATGGGCAAAAATGTTAAGGGCAAGAATGACTCGTTGGCCTGGTTTGAATCACTCTTACCCTGCAGGTGTCTTTTAACTCCTGGCATTTCATAGCTGTCTGACATTTGAGAGGTTTCAGTAACTGCTGGTTCTGCTTTACTTGGCTTGAGTGATGCCCACAATAACTCTACATAGTATCCTAATAGAGCTGACATAATAATTAGTTTACCAGTAACTTAAATGATTGTAGTTGACAGAAAGATAACATCATCAATATATTGCATATTTTACTACAACTGCCGTAACCTAAACCATTTATTTAATCACACTGCATACATTCTGTGAGACTGAGCGCCATCTTGCGGCAAAATCGAACACAAACGTAAATACAAAAAACGATTAAATATTTAACAAGAAACATATATTAAATATTTAAAACATATAAACACTTTTTAGCCGACAGCTAGACTATTGGACAGCTATAGCATAATTCTTTAAGCACAAGCTTTCCCGCCTTATTTAAAGCATTTAATAGACACAACTGTTGAACAGAAGTTCAACAAGATGTTAAAAATAGAATGTAGAATTTGAATCTTAAAAAGGTTCTTCTTTTTTTTTTTTTTTTTGTTAAGTTTATTTTTACTTTCATTTTTGGAGCACACCAACAAATGTACTCGCATATAATTGTTAATGATAATAAAAAAAATATCCTAATAAGTGCAAAATGCAGTTTGGAACAAAAATTCGGGTTTGCTGAAGATACTGTACGTGTATGAAAATCACTAATAAATAAATTAATTAGAAAAAAAATACATTTATAAAATTAATAATTTAGGTTTAATATTTTAATAACTAATAAAAAAGTAAAAAAATAAATAATTTAAAATATAACTTGAACAATGTATTAATAAACATATGATATTATAGATTCTCATTTTTAGAATGACAGCTTTTGTTGATCGCTTCTTCTCTTCTGTATTAAGCACTTTGGCTGGTATTGATCTACTGGACACACCTGCACTCCCCAGCTTGCCTTTGTGGTGTCCTGGCGCTTTGTACGTGGAATCATCACTTCTGATGAATCATTATTCATCCGCTATGAAATCCTGAGTCTGGACAAGGTGGTGCTAGACCTTCTCAGAGAAGAGGATTCTGGGACATACTGCTGTGATGTACTGGACACCAGCTAATGAAGAGTGAAGAGAACTTATAAAGGAGTGAAAGTGCTATCATCCAGTGGACTGAGTTTAGACTCTGCAAAAGGTCTGATTCGCTGGGAAAACCTAACATCACGAACACAGGAAACCCATATCCCAGCAGCACTGTCTGAAATATGGCACTGATAAGTGTGTCCATATCTGCTGCAATGGCAGCAGTTATTCTCCTGCACTTGTAGGGTTTTTACAGAATAAGAGTAAGAAGAACAGCTGAACTTTCACAATGTCTGAAAACGTTTTAAAGATTAAAAAGTCAAATTAATATCCCATAATATCCCATAATATCCTTTTCCTGCATCATTGACTAAGCCACTGTTGATTAGAAGTGTTATTGAAAAACATGTTCAAACTATCTGTGTACTATATATAGAGTGGAGCTGTTAATGAACTGATTTATGAAAACTGTTAATGAAAAAAGTTTATATTTGTGTTAAAAAGGTCAAACAGTTCTCTTCATCAACAACGGGTCAAATAGTCACAAGTTCTTAATTTGGATACCAAAGTAGATGATGCTTAAAAATATTCCTTAAAGGGATAGTTCACCCAAAAATGAAAATTCTATAATCACTTGCTCACCCTCAGGAGTTGTTCCAATCTTATATTCGTTTCCTTCTTCTGTTGAGCGTAAAAGATGATATTTTGAAGAATGTTGGTAACCAAAAAGCTGATATTACACGTTGACTTGGTTACCAACATTCTTCAAAATATCTCTAGTGCTAAACAGAAGAAAGAAACTCACACACATCCGGAGTAACGACCGAATTTCCAAAAGCAAAAAGATAATTAACCATAACCATATGTTCTTCAATTAAAAAAGGGGACCATTTAAAAAAAAAATCAATAAAATAAAATAAAAAATAATAATACACACACACATACATATATATATATATATATATATATATATATATATATATATATATATATATATATGTTTAAACAAAAAAGACAGATAGATAGATAGATAATGTATAATATATTTTTAAGGAACAAAATGTTCCTATGTAAGTGGAACAGAAGAGCCTCACACTTATTTAAATGAACTGGTAATTTATTCAGGACATTTAACAGGTCAAAGTGTGCCCACTCAAAAACAAACTCTATCAGACAAATAAACCGGTGAAAGGTGCTCTGTGAGCACAAGAAAAATCTCTACAACTCAACCTTAAGGCAGAGAGAGGACAAACGTCCACCTCCCACAGCAGAATGTGACATCAGGGAAAAAACCATTCAGAAGCAGGAATGCTGGTCCTCCATCAGCACTGCATTTGAGATCTGGATTAATAGCAAAAAATCTGAGAACTCCCACACGGCTAGTTTGGGAGCATTAGTGCCAGATTAAATAAACCCCTTTATA
This sequence comes from Carassius gibelio, assembly GCF_023724105.1. Taxonomy (NCBI): domain Eukaryota; kingdom Metazoa; phylum Chordata; class Actinopteri; order Cypriniformes; family Cyprinidae; genus Carassius; species Carassius gibelio. The sequence goes on along the minus strand of NC_068378.1, from coordinate 16,447,668 downwards.
CACATTGCTGTAATTCTTTCTTTAGCTCTAGGCAAGTAAATACAGACCCCAAAAATCTTATAACTAGTCCACATCTGGTTAGGTGAAAAAAGCTGCAGAAAGAATTACAAACTCTCACAGGCAAACAATAGAACAGTCATTCGATGTGTATTTAACATCTCGAAAAGTGTGCGTGTGTGTGTTTTAAATATACATGACATTACAACTAGCAAAAGGTGCATTGTTAATCTTCAAGAAAAAAAGAAGTCCTTTTTCCTCATTCAAAGAGAAAGTCCTCACTTTAGGACAAGGATGCAAGCAAGATTTTAAACAGACACTCTCATTGACACGCTGGTTTCAGGATCGTTTTCAGCATGTGAGATACAGCAACAAAAGACACAAAGCAGCTCAGCCTGTGATCTGCTTCTTGTAGAGACAGTGTAGAATTCCATTAAACTATCATTCATAAGCGATAACCATGAAATCACCCTCACATATTCCCATTCAATGATACTTGAATAAATGAAACAAATAACAAAGAATATCAAGATACAAATTCTCCATTTCATTCAAAGCTCTTTGACTTGTCCAGCACACAAAAACATGCATCAGGCCGACTCTCAGACAGCATGAAAATCTCAAGCCATGACTATATGTATAAAAAAAACAATAATAATACAAATCCAGACCTAAGTTTGTCACATATTGCTCTAAGGATAAAAATTAAATAAAATTCACCATTCAATCACGATTTCACAATCTATATTCCATATTATTTGTAGCATTCTGGGATACAGTAATATGTTATTTGAATATAATATTTCTCTAGCAGTATACTGTGTACAACAGCTGCTCAGCTCAAACCTAATTGCCAAATCATTCACTCAAGCATTTAGATCTCATCATTCCTGGCCAGACAATCCTATATGAATGCAACTTCTAGAAGCCTCTTTTAATCTTCAAGATACATTCAGTTTGGTCACAAAGAAGACATATGGGTGTTGATTGTAGAAATATGACTCAGTCATTCACTATCTGGATTTTTTTTTTTTTTTTTTTACAAAGCCAACCATCACAAGCACATGCTGATAACAGCAGCTTCCAATAATACAGATTGATTGGAACCATATTGGAATGAATATTTTGCTACAAGTTTCTATATTAACGGCTTAAGATATAAGCTTGCTTATTAATGCTGTATAAAAGCCAAAGCATCCACAAAATGAGTCAAGCCCATAAAGCCGATGGCGCCTCTTTGGTAATATAAAAAAAATGCATTAAATATTTTATTCCCATATTAATATGGAAGACTCGATCAAATTCAAATCCCTGAATAGTGTTGTTATTCTCCTCAAGATGCAAAAAAATAATAATTGTGGCTTTGTCCACAAACAACAGCAATGAGCCCCTTTATTAAAGAAAAAATTAAAAGTTTTTAAAAAAAGAACAGGATTAGCACCAAGCAAATTCTGAATCAGTCAGTGGCTGAAACTACCCATTAAATAATAATCAAACGCTGGTCAGTGGAGTTTGCTTGGTCTTTGACATCAGTTTGACAATTTGATTTGACTGGCAAATGCATTCATGACATATCTGCTGGTATAAGAAGGATCCGAATCTAAGGCAACATCTGCAGCTCTGGGGGTTTGTGTGAATCCCATTCAGATCAGACTGTCCATGAACCCCCCTGTGTTTTGCCATGGTCACTGAGATCTTGGATGGTGAGCAGAACAAGAAATCATTTTTGAAAACAGAGGAAAAAAGTGAAGTCTTTAGAAGTATGGGTTTTCAAAACATCCATCTTATTTAATAAAAGGGACGTTTTCAGTCTTTAAGATGTGTACAGCAGATGTGGACATGAAAAGGGCTGAGAAAGAGCTTCTACCACAAACGCTAGTTCTTGGAAACAGTAAATCAATGATCCACCTAATGGGATTAAAATCAATTATGGTTGCAGGAGGTCTAACCAGCTTCCGTTCTAGCCCTTTTTGCCAGTGTGAGTGTACTAAAATATCTCAATTCAAAAATATACAAAATCTGGCAACCTAAAAGATGATTGCCTCAAATGTTATATCCTTGAGAAGGAAAAAAGGAAAAGCTCAGGGATGAAAACCTAGCATAGTCATGGTGTTTAAGGAAAAGATGCCCTTAGATGAGACTGCGAGCATGCCTTGAGTGCGGGTGGAGTCCACATCCATAAATGAATCCTGGTTGAGTGATTCAAAACTGGAAATGGATGATGCAGGATCCTTCAGATGCGAGGAGCAGCGATGGAGAATGTCTCTGTGTGGAAAAACAACCACTGCAAGAATGCAGCAAGTTATCGAGTCCTACTGAAGCCTATCTCTTCCCAGTTTTCATGTACGATGGGATGCCTCCTCGTGCAGTCAGCCCCTCAAAGCGCTTGTAGGTGTAGTTGATGAACACCCAGTCTTTACTCTTCAGATCAGCTTCAGTGTGGTTGGACACAGGAGTGGCTTTAGAGAGAGAGAGAGAGAGAGAGTGTTAGATTAAGTTTTCGGAAATACACAAGCCCCAAAAATGTCATTTATTGTTGTTTGTCATGCATTACAAATACCTGAAAACACACCTGTAGGCTGGAGGATGTCTGAATCAGGAAACTCGTCAAAGTTGGAAGTGTCGTCGATGCTTTTGATCTCAATTGGTATAGCTGCCGGTCTCTCCCTGGACCAAAAAAAAAACAAACAAAAAACATTAGAATGATTTCTGAAGGATCATGTAATACTCAAGACTGGAGTAATGGCAGACTTGGTGATAAGAAACTTCTTTCAAAATGTGCTCTTCTTGCAGTATGATGAATGAACCAGAAGTAATACAAGCCCCAAAGGTTTTTTTTTTTTATGTTTTTATATATTATTTGACGAGAAAAATAATTTTTGTCATTTAAATTTTTGAACAAAACTGCATACATAAAACTATTTCCTGGATGAAACATGCAATGTGACAAGATCATTTGACAAATTAGGAGCGATCATTTGTTGAAACATTTATAATGCCTCACATTTCACATACTAGTTTTTATATAAATTGAAAGGCAACATAGGCAAGATATACTGCACAACATATATTTCCATTCAAAGTTCAACAACAATTTTAGAAATCATCTAGAAGACAGATTATGCAAAAGACACTATACATTAATAGTATGATGATTTCATTACTCATTAGCAGTTTAATCAGTGAGTTTGTCTACATGTGATGGCAGCAAACCTGATATGGTCATAGTCCACTCCCTCAAAGAAAGGGTTAGTCTTGATCTCCTCCACTCCAACAGCCCCAATCCTGTGCTCGCTCTCACAACAGAACCTGGTGGTAAACAACAAAACACAAGGTGAACAGTGAAGAAAAGAGACTGCTTAAAATTAACCACATCTCAAAATGTAGGTTAGCAGTATGGTAAATGAAAACAAAATGCACTGGGTTGAATGAAGAGCTACAGCTAAGATAGAGTACAAAAATAAAGGCAAAGAATCACAGAGAGAGAGAAAAAAAAAATAGGGTAAAAAATAAAACGCCACAAATAAAGAGAAGAGAGAGAATGATAAGCAGTGAGCGAGCCAAACCTGAGGATCAGATCCTTGGCTTTTTCTGAAATTGGGACCTCAGGTGGAAAGATCAAAGTTTCCCGCCAGTTCATCACTTTCCTGTAAGTTTCCTGAGGCGTCTCAGAGCAAAATGGAGGGTAACCTGAAAAACACCCACACAAACACTTAAGCCATATATCAAAATAAACAAAATCATTTTATCTACCGACCAAAAATCAATTCACCTATTAGCATTTCATACATAATGACGCCCAAACTCCACCAATCACAGAGCTTGTTATAACCATTTTGCATGAACACTTCTGGAGCGATGTAGTCAGGGGTTCCAACCGTGGAAAAGGCCTGGAGAGAGAAAAAAAAAAAAAAAAACCTTCTCTTTTACTTACTGATGCAACACAAAAGATATTGTGAGATGTAATGGATTACACAAGAGTACAAAGCAACCCTTCTACAATCATCAACTACCATATTAACAACACACTCATTTCACAATAACTTTCTGAAACACTGAATCTATATGTACACACCCACTATGTGTAGCATTGGGTCAAGAGGAAACCCTTACCAACTGTCTCCTGTTTCGCTTCCATGTTTCTGCTTTCCTCTTTGAGTTCATGTTCTGGAACGCTGAAGAAAAACAACAAAAACAAAGTTAGTGCCACAGAATCAGCTACAATACCATTCAAACGTTCTGGGCCAGTAAGATTTTAGTCTAAAGAAATTAAAACTTTCATTCAGCAAGGATGCATTAAATTTAAAATACACTGAGAAGACATTTATCATGTTACAGTATTTTTCTATTTCAAATAAATGCAGTTGTATTTGAACTTTCTATTAATTGAAGAATCCAGAAAAAGAATCGAGGATTCCATTAAAAAATTAAATAATATAAATGTTTCTTGAGCAGAAAATCGGGACATTAGATTTCTGAATAATCATGTGACTTTGAAGACTGGAGTTATGGGTGCTGATAAGTCTTACTGAAGTCACTTGGAAGGCTGTGATTAAAGTTTCTGTAGAACTCTGTGCGGTGAGCTTTCTTCAGACCAGTGCATAGGCCGAAATCAGACAACTTCACGTGGCCCTGAAAGAGCAAATTGACCTTGTTAATGAGAATCACTCATTATATCAAGGCTATGTGACCTGTTATGCTATTAGATTGAGCTTTAAGGTTTCACATTCATGTCAGAGTTGCCTATAGGGATTTCACAAGTCAATACTAAAAAATATAAAGTGATAATATCAGTCTTAATGCATCATCAGTAGTACCAAGTGAAACTGGTATTGTTATTGGCATTCATAATTTAATACACAAACAAATGCCTAAATTGTTCTGAATGATGCCCTACTTTGCTAAAAATAATTTACATGTTTTTAAAGATTTTGACGATTGTAATCGAGTACTGTTTTAATATATGTTTTTACTCTCGAGTCCAGCAGGAGATTGTCTGGTTTGACGTCTCTGTGGATGAAGCCCAGCTGGTGAATGGAGTCAATAGCCAGCACAGTCTCAGCAATATAAAACTGTGTGGCCTCCTCCGTTAAAGTGTCTTTCTTCATCAGTAGAGTCATCATATCACCTGGGCAAACACGCACATATATCAAGTCAACTTTCGGAGTGGCTTTTCTCCCATCTTTTTGACTGTTAAGGGATCTGACATCCTGCACTCACCTCCAGGCAGAAACTCCATGATGAGGTAGAGGTTCATCTTATCCTGAAAGCTGTAAAACATCTTCACCACCCACAAACTGTCTGCCTCTACAAGGATGTCCCTTTCTGCTCGAATATGGCCAACCTTGAACAGAAAACACAGATCTGTTAATAAGGCAAAGAACCTTAAATGTCATGTGTGGACATACGTGATTCCATCAGCGAAGACTCACCTGCTCTTTCTCAAGCATATCAGACTTACGCAAGATTTTCATGGCATAAACATGTCCTGTGTCCTTCTTCTGGACTAACCGCACCTAGGGAAATAAAGAGGATTTTAAATGTGCTAAAATACCACAAAATAGACTAGCATCCTTTTTTTGCTTGTTTATGAAAAAAGTATTTTATGGTCACCAAAGTTGCAGCCATTTGATAAAAAAAAAAAATGTATATAAGCCTGCCTCACAACTAACACATGCTAAAAGTGATAAAACTTTTGAATTCGTGGGTTCTTTAACAGAAAGAAGCTCAGACCTCTCCGAAAGCTCCTCGGCCAATCACTTTGAGCGACTCAAAGTCCTCTAATCCAAGCCGTGTTCGTTTGAGACGAAGAAACTCAGTCTCTTTCCTAGCATGCTGAGAACGCCGGATACGCTTCTGCGGGACCAGAAAAAGTCCAAATTAAACCGACCGATCACATGAAATAACATTCTGAACTTCTGTGTGTTTTAATATTTATAAAACCACCAGCATCTAGATAATGACGTTTGTAACATAAGAAGGACACGGCTTTCTGAAGAAAATAGTGAAAAATTCTGAAGAAGCAGTAGTCCAGAAAAGCTCACCTCTTCATCACCTAGGCCCTCTTGATCCATGACCTTCTCCAGCTTCTGCTGTCTGTAACAGATAACGGTTAACTTTTAGACATGTGATGAAACACTAGCACCAAGAGGGAGAATTGCTTCATCAGTCAAATGAAAGGAGATTGTCTAGTCTGACATCATTTCAAGAGGGATGGAAAAGACCATATTAAAGGGCCCTTGGAATTTGGGAGGTTTTTAAAGAAACAATGGATGATAATGACAGATTGTGTCTCACCATATTTTCCCAAACCTACAGAATGTGAAGAATTACAGGCATTTGTCCAAATGCTTAGTGAATCATTTAAACCTGCCAAACCTGTTCACTAGCGAAAGTTTCAAAACTACATTAGAGAAAGTATTGCAGAAGTCCTAAATATTTCTCACTTATTTCAAACAGTACGTGGGCTGCAGCAAATTTTCAATGGAAAATAAAGTCAATGCATACAATAACATAAAAAAGGTATCTTGCTTTTTCGGTTCTCACCTCATTTCCCTTTCCTCATGCTGTGATATCAGGTTGATATAATAATTCTCCAGCGTTACTTTGGCCATGGTGACCCTTTCCTTAGTGTGGTTGCTCATCGAGGAGCAGGACATCTGGCTTGTCATCGCCATGGTCAACTGGGCAGGAAAACCATGTTTAGCATGTTTATATATAAAAGAAGACACAAAGTAGAGTTCAGGTTGTACCTTGTATTTAAATCTATGACAGGGGCTTTTAATTTTTCAGATGCCACCGACGCCCAAATAGGATCATTCCATTACCAGCTTCACAGGGGCAAATTGTGCAGGTATATTCGGTGAAAGGCAGCATTTAACTTTAGCTACAACATTTACACTGCAAGCCACGGTTCTCTGACACTCAATCTTCCACTTCCCAGAAATTCCACGCCTGTAAGGTCTGACTGGCGCTTTGTTGCGCCGTGGCCAAAACAAGCGTTCACTTCGTACATTTACTTTACTCTGCTTGGAAACTCAAACAAACGCTATATTTGTCTTCCGACTCAGTTCCCACAGCTGATGTCACTGAGACTGAGGTCTGGAAAGAAGAATGTACAGACATAAAGATGATTTTTACTCTGAATAAATCGTGTGATTAATAAAATGAAATGAAAAACGGCTGAAAAACGATAAACAGAACGAAAGTCATAATGACATAAACATGTCATCTGTTGAACAAGACTTAATACTAATGAAGTTCACCATCAAGTAACACGACAGACCAAAAAACAAACAAACAAACAAATCAACAGCAAACAAACACTGTAAACACGCACACTAGAGTTTGTCAGTGCAAACCCACGTTTTCAGTGGGTTTGTTTATATAGCATTTACGCAGTTTTTTAAAAGCAAAAACAAGGCTAATCAATTCTTAGAATTCGTATAACTGCAGACCTAAAAAGATGTATGAAAAGAAAAAAGCAATAACTGCTCTCAGTAGTGTAGTAAGACTGTCAGTCTTCTAGCAGCAGCCGCTAACTGTCTGTTCAGACTCATCTACTCTCGTATCAAAGTGTGAAACGACTGAAATCCGGGTTAATTTCTAATAGGAACTCAAGCAACTTTGGCAAAGTATGAGCAACTACCGAAAACAAAACTATTACTTACTTGTAAACTATGTGTTAGTTTGAAATCATACTTGTTTGCTTACCTTCCACTCGACCTCAAACTGTCTCGCGCTAGTGGACGACGACGGACATTATTTCCTTCTTCCGGGTTTGTGCTCCAGTGGAAAGGGAACAAAACAAAAGTACCCTTTCTGTCGTCTAAAATTAGATAATTTTTTTTCAACCTTTATTTAATTAACTGACCTGCTGAAACCAGGTTTTCCTTTTATTTCATTTTATCCATATATGTTTATGCATATACCCGTTTTTTCATTTAGCTATATATATAAGGGAGACCATGGCTAGTTGCCACACTGAATTGTTATTAAGAATCAATGTCATTCTTGTTCTTGACATAAACGGAATATATATATATATATATATATATATATATATATATATATATATATATATATATATATATATATATATATATATATATATATATATATATATGTATATGCTTTTCAGCTAAATTTGTAAAATAAGTATGAAACTTAAAATGCATTAAACGGTAACATACAAAAATAACAAACATTTATTTTAGCCAATAAATGAAATAAATACATTAACACGACATGAAACATCTTCCTACAATCTGATATGGAAAAAGATCTTGTCATGTCAGTGTAGTTTTACCTAGTTATTTATGGCCAACAGCTATTATAAATTGTGGTTAAATTGGAACTTTAGTTTAGAGCTCAGAATTCACACTTCACACACACATACACACACACACACACACACAAACACACACGCACGCACGCACGCACGTTTACTTAGCTATCTAAATGGGGACATTAAATATACTTCTATTGTCTTTATGTAAAGTAGTACATAAAAAGATAGTTAGACACTTTTTAACCTAAACTCACTAACAGAGTTGTATTTTTATACAAGTTTTACAAATGAGGACGTCCCCAAATGGAGTTTTTGGGTGATTATGTCTGGCTTTGTTCACTTTACAAAATTGTCTCCAAAATATATTTAAGTAGGTACACACACACACACACACACACACACACACACACACACACACACTGGTTTAAGGGGCTTTGTATGAAGGACTGAGAGTTTGAAAATAATTGAAACTGCTGCGGTAACAACTAAAACAACTGTTCTGTTTTAACACATCACCATCTGAGGGTGCTGTTGTACAGAGAAAACACTTAACCAGCATCCAAGCCACAACATGATTGTGACCAGCAGTGCTGACCAGATCCCCATGACAAGTTTTTCTGACAATACACACCCAGACAGGTGAGGTACAGGGCAGCAGAACTTTACACTATCAGAAAAAAGGTACAAAGTCTGGGCTGTATACCCTTTCAAATGGTACACTTTTGTATCTTATTTACCCCTATAGGGTGCATATTAATACAGTGAAGGTAAATATTAATAGCCTACCTAAAGTGTACATATCTTTAGCCTGTATCATTTAATGTCAAATCATGAAAGAAACTACATGCATGCAATGTCGTGGTCAGTTAAGGCATGAAGTTTCCAAAAAGGGTATTAAAGCTGCTGTAAAACTTCAACTTCTCTGAAATGGTTTTCCAAACTGTCCTGGAGCAGCTCAGCACTGCCTCCCTCATCTAACACACCCAATTCAACTCCTCAGTTTATTATTGAAATGGGACAGAAAAGGTAAAGAGAGTTGAGAGAAGATATGATGCGTGTCAGATCCGGAGTTATTTTTAAAGTCTAATAAATGTTAAAATTGATAGCTCAATTATAATGTAGTATTGAATGGCTAGTCAATGGTTAAATATTAGGGGAACATTTTTTATGGGGGAATCAGTATTAATTGGCATCAGTGATGCTGGCCTTCATAAAAAACATGCCGTTAGACAAATATTAAATATATACTGTCTCTATGTTGTTTGTACATTAATTAGAAAAATTGAATGTGAAATTATTGCAATATAAAAGTATATTTAAAAACATTAATATCATTTTTTTTTTAAATCAATTGATATTTAGATCACTTCTTGGGACAATACTGTCATCAACCTATAGCTATTGTAGGCATGTACACACAAAGGGAAATAAGAGAAATGAGTTTCAGAGCATGGTTATCTGATTTGAGAAGGCGGGACAAACAGGAAGTCCCGCTCTTTTAAAGAGGAGTGGCTTAAAACTTCCCTTACTAACTGTTACCACTTTTCAGTCTTTCAAGCTCTCTTTCTACCATTCACGTCATCTGTCTGTATTAGATGACATACTCAAGAACCATCTAAGAGTATCAAACCCTCATTTCTCTCTGTCTCTATATGCTGGCTGATCTATTTGTTGCCTACACTGAAGATTATTAATTAAAGAATTAAAAGGTAAGAAAACTACATTATATCTTGAATATTCTCTCAATAGTAAGTCAGTACAAAACAGCACAGTTGACAGTTATCTAACGGTTTCTTTATGTGAAGTCACTAGTTAATAATTCATTTGTTCCTTGATTTACTGTTAGCACCATTCATGAGATCTTCTCTGAGAAGGAAGTAGGGAGACCATGTGGCACGTGGCATCTATATTACCGGCAGCAGCTATAATTCATGACAGAAGCAGCTCAGAGAACTATCACACAATTGTATGTAGGTTCACATGAATCTTTAAACGGTTTCTCCATTTAGAATTATTGTATGTTACGCGTTTCTCTTATAATTGCAATGGCTGCTATTGTACAGACTACTATGCACATATCTAGATCGGTTCATTTGACTAAAATAAACTTACATTTGAAGATTCCTTGTTTACAAGGTTTATGGTTGATGTGGGTTATGAATTGGAATATTCATCACTGAGCATATTCTCACTCGTATACTCAAATACTCAAACACAAATTAAAGATTCACAGGATTCACGTGTGATGTAGACAGGATGTGGGGTGAATTGAGGTTGAATTGAGGTGGTGGAATAAGGTTGAGTATTAGATAATCCATTACATTTCCAATATGTAATGAATTCCTGTAGCAGTTTCATTTTTCACACATTCAGAGCTTCAAAAGCAACTTTACTGGTTTAAAATGTGTCATACCTTAGTTACACTTTAGCATAAAGGTGTTTAACGCCAACAGTATGTAATGGTACTTTGTGACAGCATACCGTTTCAGTGAAAGAGTCTGTTCTTGTGAGATATCACAATGTGTATCTTGAGTTGGATCACTGATATTGTTCAACTGAATTTCTCGGAATTTGACATGTCTTTTTAGCCAAGTTACCAGAAAATAACAATAGATGATGTTTCCTATAGACCATTAGACTTTATAACATCTAGTGTTTTGACTCCTGTGTAAATCTTTGTTTTACCCACAAGGCAATACAACTACAGATGGCTGTGAGTGAGAGCCACGTGTGTGACTAACTAGACATATACGTTAGTTCCTGTCTTTGTGTGAGAACATCCTGTTTGATGACGATAACAACACAGCATTTTTAATATAGATCTTTTTATTATAGCTAAAAGTAAACACTTGTGACCAAATGGCCAAATGTCTGCAAACACTGGTATAATCTCTTGAGAGAGAGCGAGAGAGAGAGAGAGAGAGTATGTGTGTGTGTGTGTGTGAGAGAGAGAGAAATGCCTTTGCCTTCTTTAATATTATGTAAATGTATACTTTTGCTGTCCTTAAATGGATTTACAGTATATGTATCAGGATTATGTCTTGTGCTACATGGTTTATAGTCTCTGTGAAGATTCCTAGCGTTTATTACAGTATCTGTATTTGGTAATTCTGCATCATGCTTCTCTTTGAAACCACAATATACAGTACGTGACAACACAAAGCATTACTGTATTTTATATATACGTGATGTTTTCATGATAGATGTGACAATAATTGTGATAATTCTTTTTTTTTATTAATGCATTCTTGTATGCTATTATGTTTAAAAATAAAAAATCTGAAACAAAAACAAAATATTAAATTTGCATTAGCAACAGCAAATAAAACAAAGTCAACAATGCTTTGATAAATATAACTTCAATTCAGGCAAACCCATGCTTACATTTGGCCAGCCAAATATTTATCATCTGACATGGTTTATGATTTTCATGTCAAATATTTTATAGCAAATAGCCTATTATATAATAAAGATTAATGAGAGACAGATTTCTTCTTTTTTATTTTTTACTTTTTCAACAACGAGTGAGGTGCTTACAGAAATTTTTAAATAAATTAATTAATTAATTAATACATAATTGGTGGCTGTTTAATATAGGCCAGTAATATAGGGCCAGGATGTCCCTTGTTCCTTTCCTATTAACTGGGTATTTATAGAGAGAAAATGTGTCTATACTTTTTTTGTTGTTTTAGATAAATTGTCTCTCAATGGTCAACATAGAAGATAACGAATAGCTTAAAAGCAAACTGTATTATTAAAGATTAAAATGACTCAAGGAAAAACAATCACACTTTCTTTAGATAAGCATGACTTAATGAATCAGGAAATAATAGGAGAGAGCAGGATGAGTTGAGCCAGTGTGTTTACAGTGAGCACATGACAGTAATAGGTCCAACTTAAATATGTACACAAATTTCAGGATGTGGTGCATCCTTGGGAAAAGCCACTTTGGATCTAAAATAGTCTGCTTTTAGAACATGGCTTTCCAAAAAAAAAAAAGTGGTCTCTTGGCTCAACTTACCCCCAGTGTGGGGTAAATTGAGCCTTGGGAGAGGGTAAGTTAAGCCACATGGAGTTAAACTGCACCACTAATTTTGTTGAACTGAACTGAACATTTTCACCTCATCCTATATCAAAGGGAGAGACATTCAATAAAAATGATTTCTTAAAATCTTTGTGTGATCCTTGTGATGGACTGACCGTTCATCCAGGGAGTTTCCCCTTCTGTGGGTCCAGCTTCCTGCGACCGTAATAAGGACAAAGAGGTATGAATAATAGAATGGATGGATGGATGACTACTTAAAAGTTTTATTCAAAGATACAGTTCACAACATTGAAGTCATTTTTTACAATTATTTTCAGAACAAAATAAAGTTCAAACTAAAGAATGGAAAAAAAACTGGCCTTACAGAATTGGGGTAATAGTACTCAAAATCCCATTTATAAATGTTGTAGAGGAAAACTGTTTCATAAACTTCAATTGCCAATTTTCATAAACATGGCCTAATTAAAATTTTCAAAACAAAATCAAGTTCAAAACAAAGAACAAATTCAAAAATGTTTGTTCTAAAATGAATTAAATATCATGTAGAATTACAGTAAAATAATACTGTATAATCATAAGAAGGGGTAAGCCATTGGCTCAACTTACCCCTGGACTTTCGGCTCAAATTACCCCACTCCTACCATTTTAACAAACTTGTATTGTTAAAACATCATGCTAACATTATAGCATCATAATATAACTTTTCCTTTAGCACAAACACGTGATATTTTACAGATTTGTCTGTAATTGTCCTTCAACATACAAAAATCACGTTTTTTTTTTTTTTTTTTTTTTTTTTTTACCTAAATCTAATTATTAATTATTCCATGGGCTTCCCTCCACCACATGGTTGATATCACCTATTTTATTTTAAGTTGTCTAGAAACAAGGGGTTGGCTCAACTTCCCCATAGGCTCAAATCACCCCGCTCTCCCCTGCCTTGCAGAACAAGTGCATGCAGGTAACCTTAAAAAAGCCCTGATCTTCTAATCTCATTACTTATCACAACAGACACACGTGTCTGGATTACTATCCTTGTGGGGACTCTCAGCTGGTGTTATGGTTTTTTATACTGTACAAATACAATATTCTACATTGTATATTCTGAAATTGAAAAAGTGAAAGTGAACTATACATCATGCTGTATTCTGCCCTGTGCACCAACATTGCACCTAAATTTACCCCTCACAGAAAACTTTCTGCATTTTTGCATTCTAAAAAAAAAGAAAACTTGTTCTGTATGATTTATAAGCTTGTTGTTTATATTATGTTATGATTTATAAGGAAACAATGCTGTAAATGATGAATAAAGGAAGTTAATTTTAAGGATTTAAGTTAATCTGTAAACATTATTTAATTTATGAAGTAAAAAGTAAGATTGTAGTAAATGTAATGAAGTAAAAATGTCACGCCCCTGGACTCATTATGTAACATTTTCATTCCTCGTGTTCTCTGTGTGACCTAGACCTAGTGCTTCTCTCCCACATCACACCGTAACAGATGTCAGGACCTTGAAAAAGTAAAGTGGTGTGTTTCCGCACATTTTTTTTTCTCCCTTTTGTCAGTTTTTGTTTTATTTTATGGATGATCCTGCCATCTTCCTCCTCCTGCTGGAGCAGAGGAGCCTTTTCCTCAATCATATAAAACTATTCGTTGAAATTGCCAACCATACCCACTACCTGGACTATTGCCTCTGCACTTTCTACAAGATCAACCTGAATGACAAGTGCAGAGTGTGGTTGTCCGGAATATTGCCACCTTGGTGGAGTGGGTGCTGGTGTCTTGTGCATCGTCTCTGACTGTGGACATCACGGACGACACAAGCCCTACTCCGGACCCAGAGCCCACCCACAGTCCGAGCTCACTGCTGATGGAGGCATCTTTCCATCGTCTCCGCTGATCCCGTCCAGCCCTCTTTTGACCTTGATGTCCTCGTCCAGCCCTGAGGGGGCTTACGATCCTCCAGTGCCTGCTTTTAGAATGTGCCCTCCACTGCCTGCTCCTCGAAGATGCCTGCCCTATCACCTGCTCCAGCCTCCTCCAACGCTGTCATCTGTTAGCCCCTCTGCTTGCCCTCAGCCCACCATCTGTGCGCTTGATTGGCCAGGAGTCTGCCACTCTCCATCGGCTTCATGGCTGGAGGAACCCTTCTCTCCGCCTCCAGGCTCCGCCTCGACCCTTCGACCCAGCGGATCCACCATGGCTCCTAGCTCCCTCCTCTCCACCATGGCCTGTCAGTCCGCTAGCTATGCCGGGCTCCATCATCCCTCCGGCTCCACATTGGTCTGTCGTCGACCATCCGCCGCCCAGGGACTCCACATCTCTGGCTCCACTTCGTCCCTCCATCTCTCCGGCTCTGTAAGGCTCCTCCTGCCCTCCAGCTCAAACTCAGTCCTCAGTCTCTCTGGCTCCTTCTGGATCCCCGCCTCAGTCGATGACACTATCTACTCTGCCTTGGCTCTCCCGATCCTCAGTGTCGCCCAGTCTCTAATCGGCTCTCCGTCTCCACCTGCTCCGCCACCATTGGTCGGCCCCTTGGAGTCATTGGCCCTTCATCCACCATTGCTCTTCCGTCTGTCGGCTCCACCGTGGGCCAGCATCATGACTGTGGTCTGGATCCCTCCTACCTCCTTGGTCTCCTCACTGGCTTCTCCCTCAGTGGTCTCTGTCTGCTGACCCCCTCCTGGGGTCCATCCTCCACCAGAACCTCCACCCCCCCACACACTGTTCCACGGTCAGAGGTCACACCTTCTGGGAGGGGGGAGTAATGACATGCTTCTGGACTCATTATGTTGCGTTTTCATTCGTCATGTTCTCCGTGTGACCTAATTTCTGTCTCATGTTAATTGTGTCATTATGTTAAGGTATGTCTTGTCAGTAACCCTCTTTAACATTCCATGCATTTAGTTCAGTGTTTGGTTGACCGGTCTCATCGACGTGTATGTGTGTTTCTGCCTTCACCTTATGGATTACCCCTGTGTGGATTATTGAAGCCTTTGTATCATCACCTGGCTCGTTTACTTGCTTCTCTCCCACATCACACTGTTAAAAAATTAATAAACTATAGCAGCGTTAAATAAACAAGCCAATTTGCTGGGTAAAATTAACCCAAGATGGGCATTGTTCTATATTTACCCAGCCCTTGGGTTAACCCAAATTGGGTTGTATTTAACCCAGTGTTTTTTAAAGTGTAGAGACCTCAAATAAGGCGACAGAAAAACATGTACAATTACCCAAAATCCTCTGGCTTTTACCACATACTTTATAACCCCTTGTTCAATATTATAGCCCACCCATATTAAACAATCCCCCTGACCATTCTTCAGAGCTCTAATGCCAGAATGTTTTTCTCTGCCATATAATGTGTTAATGTATAAATACATCATACATACATACAAATCTACAGATTTAAATTTTTTAACATTAACAAGAGTGTTAAGATGGTGGACTTGTGCCAGGTTGTTCCTAAACACAGACACATGTTCACTCCTCCACACAGGAGTTAATCTCCTCCCTTACTCCGTCTCAGCACACAGGTGAGCTCTGAACGTCTGCTCACACAAGCTGGACAGCTTCACTAAGGCAACACAGAAACAAACTAATGAGTGAAGACTCTCTGACCTCAGGACACCACATAGCTACACTTAGAGATAGCGACTTGCAATCTTATCCCACAGTGGTGAGTACTTTCTAAATGTCCGCTTTCTGTTGGAACAAAAGCGTGTTTGAATAAGGGTGTGTAGGGAGGCTCATGCTGTTTCAATACAGATAAAGTCTTGCATCAGACAGAAGTCCTGTAGCCAAGGCTTTTCTCACAGGCTTAACTTCCCTTGCTTTGCAGTCTTTGTTACAGTCTTTGTCTTTCATGCTTTATTTAAACACTAGTTGTTCATTTGGGTTCATTAAGTTGATGGTTTGTAGAGAGTAACTTTTGCATTAACCTCTTTTCCGTTGACATATTTTACATTATAACCAAAAAGCTACAGACATTCAGTGATGGAATACTGTTAAAATACACTTCACTTGAACTGTATATTTGAAACAAGCACATAATAGATTGTACAGAGTATGATGGTGGTCTGAAATATAGTGTTTTGAATGGAACATTAATTAATTTGTGGCTCTAAAGCTAAATAAAGTTCAGATATTTTATATTGACTGACTTATTTTGCTAGTAGATTGACCACTAAACACTTAAGTTCATTGCTTGTCGAGCTTTTGGCAAGACTTAAAGTAGTCAGAGAACCCAAATAAAGACCTGAATGAATACAGACATTTGTTTCCTAATAAGGCTATGGCCAGTCTCTTGAATGATTAAGACTTCAGTATTTCCTGACCTACAAGAACTGCACATTTTTTTACAATGGTTCCTTGTCATGCTGAGAGTGCAAGTTTAAGAAAAGTTGCATCAGTCATGCTATTTGTACAAAAAGAAGCCAATATGATAAACACATACAATTGTACATTTTATTCAGTGGGCACTTTAATGTACTACAAATGTTTTTGTTTTTTTTAATGTGTACTTGCAAACAAAATAAAAGAAATAAAAGGCCACTCAAGTGTATTTTATGACTGTTTCCTAAGCACACTTTTTAAGTCAAATTAAAAGTTTTACTGTAAATTGTAAATAATTGTTTTATTGATCTTTTGCAATGCTTTACAAAAATACCCTTATTTTGTTGTGTTTACTAACACACTAAAGCACATGTGAAGTGCTTGATTATAATTAGTTAATTAGTTAATATATTATAAATGTACTATACCAAAACGTAAAATACTGTCCCCTATCCAAGTGTAATATGAGAGACAGTCATAGGCCTGCAATACATAGGTTGATTTTTACAGTTCTGCAACATGAAAACATTGCTCTGTTTGTTTAAGTCAAAGAGGCCTGTAGTATTGGAGAAAGTTGTTAGCATATGGCCATGCTAACCAGTAAAACATTGACCTCCTGGTTGAGCATCCCGACCAAATAGCTTAAATAAAAGCAAGATTTTGGAGGCAGAGTTATAATTCACCTGACCAATGGCAATCGTGTAAAGGAAACCTGTGTGAAAACAGTCAGCCGAATTTACAATAGCATGACACTTTTCTTATTTCTGCCATATCTTTATATTTATACACATTTGACCTTTAATAAAACACACAAGACCTAAATATACATTTAGTTTTTAGGTAATTATGCTAGTAGAGATAATTTGCACCTCCCACATATTAAAATTATAGTGTATTTTTACTTTGTTTACAGTAATCATGCTTTAATCAATACTGCCCACAACTAACTAACCAACCTGAATATAATGGTGGGAAATACACACACTCACAGCTGTTTTATATCAAGGATAATCTTTCCATTAGGTGTTTTTTAGCATGCAGTAATGCTTTGGGGAATGTTTTTACCATGACCTTTTCCCTTCCTTCTCCTCAACCTTGATATTTATGTGAAGGTTATGCTCCTGTTGCACATCAGTTAAAGAAATGAAGCAAGAGATTGTCACTGATCTCACTGCTCAAGCAGATTTGAGCATGTATCTGCAATTTATTTTCCAGATATTAGACATTTTCACACTGTACTTTTTTCATCAAAGCATTAATGTTTTACAGTTATTTCAGTTGTCAAGTAAAATGATAATTTATCCCAGAACCTTTTTCTGTGTTTCAGATTGTGTTTACAGAGCTTGACCTCACAGACGGTGTTCTTTGGAGGATTCTTAAGTGTTGTACAGTCTAAAATGGAACTTCAGAAAATGTCAAACGGTCACCATGATCTCAGCCCTAGCAGAATTCCAGAGAACGGGTACGTTTCCACACCAACACAAGAGGAATCTCAGAAAAAAAAAGTTATCAAATTTTACATGACATCATATCTTTTAGTTGGCGACCTTTTCCACTTTGAAGCAAAGCTTGGTTTGAAAGTATGTTAGATATTCAAGTTGTGAAAGGATCTTAAACTCAGGTGTTACTATCAGAGATCAATTTTCAATTCCATGTTGGTTTGGCCAATAATATTATCTCATGTGATTGTTACATATGATTGTTTTTTAGTATTATTCATTTACTATTATGTTTTTTTATTATTATTTTAAATTAGCTTTTAAATTCATATTTTCGGTTTCATTTTAATTTTAGTGTAATTTTATGTGCTGTTGTCATTTTTAAGAAAATATTTAAATATATAGTTTCAATTTCTTTTTATTTATGTTTTAATTTTATTACAGTTAGTAATTTTAGTACTTAAACTTATACGTTTTTATCTAATATTTGATTTAATTTCAGCTTTATTAACAATTAAATTATTATTGTTGTTATTAGGCAT
The DNA here is from genome assembly GCF_023724105.1 of Carassius gibelio. Taxonomy (NCBI): domain Eukaryota; kingdom Metazoa; phylum Chordata; class Actinopteri; order Cypriniformes; family Cyprinidae; genus Carassius; species Carassius gibelio. The sequence continues at coordinate 16,429,020 of NC_068378.1, read as the reverse complement.
ATTCATGTTGTAAAAACACTTATATTTGTTGAAGCCGTTTAGTTTGCCCCTTGGTAGAAAACAACACAATTTGAGTTTGAGACCCCTGTTTCAAAGGCATTTATTAATACAACATTCACAAACCTGTTGCATTAATGCAAATACAAATAAGTCTTATGTGCTAAGGATCCTCACTTGCTAAAGGGTCAAAAAGTGATTCAGCAGCTCAGTCATTTCCTGTATTTTCACAAAACAAAATGAAACAGAACTCAAAACAGGAAAATTCAAATGTCATTGTTACTTTACATAAAAAACTAAATTAATTTTTCTTCGTATTACAGATTTGATGCCCTTGAAAACTTGACAGATGGGGATAACTTCCTCCCCAACAAAAGCAATGGAATGACAGAGACCCAGTTTACAGATGTGAGTATCCAAATTTCAGAGTTGAGAGAGAGATGCTCCATATTACAGTTAAGTATAATGTGTAACGCTAGGAATAACTTCTAGCTAATCCATCCTACTAATTATTTGTGGAGTTAATACACAGAAAAAGTGAAACAACCATTTAAGCTAAAAGAGCCTATTCAGATAAACAGATAAACAATTCTTGACTAATAACCGATTTATCTGTTATTCCAGTTCGAGGGAAAGACTTCCTTCAGAATGTCTATTTTCAACCTCAGTAATGCCATTATGGGCAGTGGAATTCTGGGACTGGCTTACGCAATGGCCAACACCGGAATCATTCTTTTTGTGTAAGTCAAACTAAACTTCCAATCATTCATTCGCATTTGGGTTGATTTGTGCTATAATATATTCTAAAAATAAAGGTAATTGAAGATGTAATAATAAAAATTAGTTCTAGTGTTTCTTTAATGTCGTCATCAAGTAAGTACGGTGTGTAAATACTATTTGAGTTGAAGAGCCATCTAGTCTTTCTGGTATGTGTCCATAGTTACAAATGTCAACAAAACATTTCAGGTTCTAAGTGGAATGATGTCTTTTTTTTGGCATTTGGCTGTGTTATATTCATTAACTTCAGTTAGTATGCAGGGAATGCACGTGGTCTGTATGTGTGTCCGGGTTTGGCCTGACCGAGCTTTAAGGCCCATCCAGCCACACTCCAGTGTGCCTCTGTACACGTGCCATTCACAACCAGCCTCACAAATGCTAAGTCAATACAAACTCAAATATTTGCATGCTTTTTCTTGGCTGAGGTATCATGTAACATGAGCAAACCTAGTGCTAAAAATCCCTTCTTTCTATTTCTCTGCCTCCTTACCACGTACCATGTTCCTTACAAATCGAGTGCTAGGATGAATTATCAAGTTCTGACAGCAGACATATTATAAAACAACAACTAAATAGAACTACGCTCCTTGATGGAACAAATGCAGTTGCTAATCCTTGTGAATGACAGGGTTTTATTTTTGTAGGGAGCTTAAACGTACAGTAACCGTGTGTCTATGATGTGACAACTGCACATGCACAGCTTACAGATCAGACCTGAGAGGGTTAATAATAGCCTGCTGTAATCTGTACTCAAATCAAAGCCTGTCTGTCTGTCTGTATATTTGTCTGTCTGTCTAGCTCAATCAGGCTTTTCAAGCAGCTTGTTGTACAAGAGAAGAGAAACAAAGAAAAACATTTGCTAGTATAGTTTCAACCTCAACAGCTAAAAAAAAACCAAGCACACAACAAAACTTCCTTACAATAAATGTAAATACATACTAGGGGGAAGTGTTAAATCATAGAACACGTAATTGATGGTTATTTTGTGTACTTTTACTACCTACAGAGACTTGTGGGTGTGGGTGTGTGTGTGTGACAGTGTTGTTGTTGTACTCCAAAGAAATACACTCTCAGTTTGTCTAATGCGTCATTAATGAGATTAGAGGTTAGATTTGTGTCTCCTCTGTCATCTTTACGTCAACTGGTGATAATATCCCTGATCAAAGTGCAGTTTGTGTCACCTAATCATGATTAAATTAGCACCTCTGAAAGACTAATGACTGGCTACCCTTACGAAAAATTTGTTTATTCAAGTGTGCTATTAGTATACTTATTTTAAACTAAAAATAGGAAAGTATGCTTTTAGTTTACTTTATGTCCTTCTCAGAAATGGGCTTCATGTACTTCTCAGAAACATACTTAAAATTGCATTTATGTATACTTGACTTATACTTACAAAAAGTCTAAATATATTTGAGCTATATTTGAGTGTTTTCATTATTATACTGTAGTGGGCGCTAGTACACATCTTCTGCACAGAATTTCCATAAAAACACAAGTGAAGAAGAAAAAAGAAACACCAGATACTAACACATGTACTCTAACATGATCATCTGACATGAAACAGCATCAAAACTGTAACGTTATGGAATAAAATGTCACCCTATGAAGAGGTAATAATTACAGTCAAGCTTTGGGGGGTTAATTGACTCCTTCTATGTTTAGATTATCGTTCTGAATCCAATTCATAGTCTTTTTTTTTCAGCTTTTGGTTCAAAATTTTATATCTTTATTTTTTATGTAATACATTACAATTTAAAAAAAAATTATGCATGAAGCTAAAATAAAATGTTCTTGTTTACAAGCCGATACCCTGTTCTTTCTTTGGATGTTTAGTTTGTTCAGATATTCATACAACAAAATATATACACATTAAAACCTAAATAGGGACATACGTAGTAGTTTACTTAAAGTATGATGTAAAGTTCACTTAAAGAAAACTATTACTGAACTAGTAATTTACTTAGACTATACTTCAAAATGTACAAAATATTTAATAAGTAAACTATCAGTATACTTATAAGTTCACTTTTAGTATAATTGCAGTACAAACTACAAACATAGAGGTAAATTTGTAGTTTTCTACTGTATTACATAAAGGATACTTAAAAGTATACTTTCATATACTAGAAAGTGGGCCAATATAGTCCCAAGGAGTACTGAAACAGGACACTTACAAGTATAATACTAAAACACTCATATATGTATACTTGCTACATAAAGTATACTTTAAAATATACTTGAACTTTACTTCAGTATACTTAGTAAAATAAACTTGAAGTATACTACTTTTTCGTAGGCTAAGGGTAATGAGTCTGAAAATCTGTAAAACTAAAAGAGCATGATTAAAATAATGTCATCCAAAAGTGTTAATTCTTTCAACATATACTGAACTTAACGTTGTTTCAAACATGACTTTCTTCTATGGAACATAAAAAATATATTTTTGAAATTTATTTTTAAAATTAAATTAATAAACGAAAAACAGTGGGATATAGTGTTGTTTTGTACCTCTTTGACTTTCTTTGGATGGTCAAAAACATTCCACATGGAAAGTTGCTTTTTGCTGTTGTGGTTTATCTAGTTTCATCATTTGTTTAAACTGTTTGCAGAATCCTGTTGATTCTCATCGCTATCCTCTCTGCCTACTCCATTCACCTGCTTCTGAAGACTGCAGGCGTGGTTGGTGAGAAACATGATCTCTTTCATCTCCTCAGACAATCCTGATAACATCACACACTGTGTTACAAATCCACTTTCTGAACTTTCTGTTATGTTTGCTTATATGTTTAGGCATCCGTGCATATGAACAGCTCGGGTACCGTGCATTTGGTTCACCAGGGAAGATCTTAGCAGCATGCATTATAACACTGCACAACATCGGAGGTAAAATTCAACATTTTACTGTTACTCTCATAATGTCAAAAAGACATCACAGCTGATAAATCAAAGGCATGGATAACTACTTAAAGCAATATGAGCACTGAATACAGATGCACTGCAACACTCAATGTTTCTTCATTTGATCCAACAGCAATGTCCAGTTACCTGTTTATTGTGAAGATCGAGTTACCTTCAGTTATTCAAGGTCTTATGGCACTGCCAGATAACTCAACGTGAGTACCAGAACATAACACTGATGCACTGAATCTAGTGGGGATTTTGAAAAGGATAAAAACAAATAATCATGATGTAAAATGAATGAGAACTATTGCACTATAGATTATGTACTATTTCAAGGTCACTAATAAAATAAGCTAATTTGTGGCATTAAGCATGTGAAATCCTTTATCAAAGTTAGTCGTTTGCTTCTCTTAAATACTAAATAGACTCTTAACCTCACTTGTATTTCATTTTTATTTCATTTATAACTCTCTGTGTATGACTAAAACAAACTCTGAAGTGTCCATTCTGTCTGCTTTTCATAATCTTATCACTCCTTCTGACATGATAAGTTGTGTGAAATATTCACATGTGTTCTCTTATTCAGTTACTGGTTTGTTGATGGGAAGTGTCTCATCATTATCGTTAGTGTCGCCATCATTCTTCCTCTGGCGTTTATGAAACGACTTGGTAGGTTCAGCTTCCTGCCTTCTTTCCTTTCATCTCATTTTGTTCCATTTCTCATTTCATTATATTTCATAATAATCACAATCAAGCACTTACACATCTGCGCTAAAAATCTATGTTGAGTGTCTGAAACGACGCATTTAAAATCAATTTCACGTAATTGGTATGGCATGAACTTGTACATGCATTTATCATGGGTTTCTGCATTTATTTTAGGGTATCTGGGCTACACCAGTGGTTTCTCTCTCAGCTGCATGGTCTTCTTTCTCATATCTGTAAGTCCAATCTCCATCCACTTACATACAGTATATAAACAGCAGTTTGTAGTTGTGACAAATAAAAGCATCTCTCCATTGTTCCTCACTAGGTTATCTACAAGAAGTTTGTCACAGAGTGTTCTTTAGATCACAGCTATAATGAGACTGCTGTGACTGAAAACATACACAACACTACCGACGACACATGTGAAGCCAAATTCATAACTGTCAACCCTGAGGTTAGAGAGATCAACTGCAAATCAGAACATGTGTCCTTTTTGCTTTAGTGCAGTCAATTAATCATTACATTTTATGTTTTTTTTTTATTCATCATAGACTGCTTTTACCATTCCCATTATGGCTTTCGCTTTTGTGTGCCACCCTGAAGTGTTGCCCATTTACACAGAACTCAAAAAGTAAGACAGGAACTGCATTTTTGTTCATTCACATTGGCTTTAAAAATCATATTTTTTTATGTATTGATTTTTTTTTTGTCTTCTCATTTCAGTCCTAAGAAGGAACGCATGCAAAAAATTGCTAATATCTCAATCTTGGCCATGTTTGTGATGTATCTGCTGACTGCCATCTTTGGCTACCTCACCTTCTATGGTAAGTGAAATTCACAAACAAACAGAAGTACCTACACCTAGTTCTAGATCTATGGCGTTTACAAAGTACCATGGTAAATAATAATCAGGTTTGTTATATTTGTAAATATTTTAACATTCACTGTGTCTACATACGTGTAGGGAATGTGAAGTCGGAGCTTCTGGAGATGTACAGTAAAAAAGACACCCTGATGCTGTGTGTTCGGCTGGCTGTGCTAATAGCAGTGACGCTGACCGTTCCAGTGGTCCTCTTCCCGGTACTTTCATTTTCTTGGTTTTCCTGGCTCATTATTGTTTGCATATATAATATAATATATAATTCCTCTTATTCGTGCTGGCTGAGTGTTGACAGTGCCTTGTTCCTCTCTAGATTCGCCGTGCCGTCTTGCAGCTTCTTTTCCCCGATCAGCCTTTCCACTGGGTGCGTCACATCTCCATCGCTGTGTGCCTCCTCATCTTAGTCAACCTGCTCGTCATTTTCGTGCCCAACATTCGTGACATCTTCGGCTTCATCGGTAAGTCAGATATGTCACGTAGAGGATTTTAATGGTCACTTTAATCCAGTATCATTCAAATGCCGAATTGACCTGAATGGTTTTTGTTTTAGGTGCCACATCTGCTCCCAGCCTCATTTTCATTCTTCCGGGAATATTCTACATTTGCATCGTCCCTAAAGAAAAGGAGCCGTTGAAATCTCGGCCAAAAATCCAGGTGAGAATCAGACTGAATATCAGTTCACTTCTACAGATATATAGCTTTGTTTTTTTCTCACATTCTTTTATGTTTTCCAGGCGCTTGCGTTTGTGATACTGGGTTTCATCTTCATGATTATGAGCTTTACGTTCATCATAATAGAGTGGGTGACCGGAAAGAAGGCGTCGGGTGGCCACTAAAAGAGCTACAACTGGACAGCAACAGTTAAAGACCAAAACACAAACTCCTGAACCTGAAACCTTTTTATTTTAAATTATAGGCGTAATAGTATTATCACACTTTATTATTTTGTCTATTATTTTATAAAATAGTAATAATAATAAAGTGCAATAATATTATTATCATTATTATTTTATTTTATAGTTTCTGAATGGGTCACACAATGCAGTGTGAGGACCAAACCAAATCTCCAGGTGCTCTTTTGAGAACCAAGCTGAAAAACGCTTGTGCACCCCTGTTTATAAATGTATTTTTAATGAAAGAAACATTTTTTCTTGCAAAAGTATTGCAGTTATGACTGGCAGATGGAACTTCCAAATCTACACGAAACTGTGAAACTGAGATGAAAATTGCCAAAGTTGTAAACATGCAGTTTGAAGACTACCTCCTGCTACACCGAGCATTTTTACACTGACACTGTCCGCTTTTATAACTCAGTGCGTATTTTGGGGTCCAAAAGCCTTTCAATATTCTAGTTCAATACACATTTTTGTAATTCTAAAAACTACTAACATTTCAGTGAAATGTTAGATTCTGATGATCCTAAACAACTTATTGTACAACCCCATTGTATGTGAATTTCAGTTCCTATCATTCTTGATGAATATCATTCAGAAGTCCCAAATAAGAGTTTATAACATGTAAGTAGGAAGTGTACAGTTTTGTGCGTATGTTTAAGCACTATGCTTCAATGTCAGATGAAGAACCTGAAGTAAATGTATTGTATGTACTGGTACATTTTTGGTGGCAAAATCCAAGAAATGAAATGTACAGAACAAGAAGTTTTACAGTCCTTTAGTGATTAGTGCAGTTCTCGGCACGTTCATATGACAACATTTCTTTACTCTGTTTTTGAGAGGAGAAGGAACATAAATGTCTGAATACTAGTTATCTAGTAGTATTCAAGAAACACACAATACTGTTGAAGATTTTTCATGTTGTGTCATTTTGTTTGTTGTATAGTTGGATTTTTATTTGAACATCTTGAAAATGAGCATAGCTTTAATAAGCTTGAAAATATGTGTGGTTTGCATGGTGACATGTTGTGTTTCAGTGAAATTCCTCTCCAGAAATAGGCCGAACAATGATGATTATATGCGAAAGGTCACTACAGCATAACACAGCATTGATGGGCTTGCAAGTTTATAGAAATGTTTCTGTGGTCATACTATAATATGTCCATCTCTGTTACACCTCATCAGTATCTGTTTAAAGGAACCAGGACTAATATTGTTTCCTGTTGGAGAAAACAACTACTTTATCATAAATGTCAAAATGTATGCTTATTTTGTATAGTCTTTTGTGTACATATTGTGTGTGAAACAGAAGATTTCCATTAATTGTTGTACATCTGTGTACATATTCTAATATTTTGCACAGAATGGACCTTAATGCTGAGCAAAAAAATGAAACAATATATAACAGATCAATAATAAGTGGGAAGCATATTAACAGATTTAAATTTAAATTGATTCACATTTCCCCAATTATAATTTCTTTTTTTTTTTTTTTCAAAAGTGCCTGATGTTTCAATTCAACAATTCAAGCATTCCACAGATTCATGTTCAGAAATACATCTATTTATTGCTTTCTCTCTCTAGGCTTGAATAATAAAGTTGAAAGACTGTTTAAAGACCACTGGTTTTATCATGGAAAACTTTTTTTTTTAACTATTACAGAAAAAAATCCAATAAATGTTATGAATTTGTCTGTCTGCAAGGTAGGTTCCTAGACAGCAGGGGGCGCCCTAGATTTTCCAAAAGATAGAACTGAACATAGAACTGTTAGACAAGAATATTAAAACATTTTGAACTTGTTAAACAAGCACTTCAATACATGTGTCTTATAAAAACATTTATCAAATAACATAAAACTCATATCCGTTATATGTTCTTATGTACTCCAACATGCTCTTACAAACAGAAATATGCTTATAAAAAACTTATGTTTTTTATGTTCAAAACAAAACCCATCACTCACACATATAGTTCATGCACTCAATTTTTCTTCTCCAAAAATGATATTTCTTTGGTCACTTCCCACTTCCTGTTGAACAAGTGTTCATTCACAAATGTAAGCTTCTCATGTGTCCACCTTTAGTGCATAAAACAAACCCAAGTCATATCAATATTACAAATATCTCTGGACAGTACTTTTAAATATTGTAAGTGCAAAAGATACACTTTACAAGCTGTTAAACAACCATATACTTACACCGCCCACTCTGTTGAAAGCAACGCTGATATAAATATGTTAATATGTGCTGTGCACTTTCCTCTTAGTAACTAAATAAAGAGTAGTGGAGACAACAGCAACATGGGTATATTTTTACAAGCTCTGCAAACTCCTGTGAAGTCACGTCAGATGTATTTACATGACACTTTATTCAATGTTGCTTAAAAGCAAGCAGCAGTACTAAACATGAAAAACACAACCGAGGTGCCCTTGAGCAAGGCACTGAACCCCCAACTGCTCCCCGGCAACGCAGCATAAATGGCTGCCCACTGCTCTGGGTGTGAGTTCACAGTGTGTGTGTGTTCACTGCTGTGTGTTTGCACTTTGGATGGGTTAAATGCAGAGCACAAATTCTGAGAATGGGTCACCATACTTGGCTAGTGACTGTCACGTCACTTCTTGAACATTGCTAGTGCAAAGCATACAGTCTGTGTGAGAATATGAGAATATAGCAGCCAGAGTTGAGTGTGTTAATGTAACACGTGTGAAACAACACATGTGTGTGTATGGCATCTATTTTTTTATTTAATTTTTTTGTGTCAAGTGTAATGTCCATGGGTGTGAGTAAGAAGCCCTTATGTGTCATGGGTACCGTTGAGAAGGACAGTTGTGGATGGAAAGAAACCAGAGCTAAATTCTGCCAGAGGGGAGTGCTTCAAAAAGAGAAGTGTCAGCCACTGTCTTAACCGCCCACTTCAGGGTCCTGGAAGAGATGGAAGGTTGCATCCAATTACCTTCTCAGCAGAGCAGATGACACGTTGCAGTCGGCCTTTGTCCTCGGCAGTGGCAGCAGCATACCAGATGGTGATGGAGGTGGTGAGAATAGACTCAATGATGGAAGTGCAGAAGTGAACCATCATTGTCTTTGGCAGGTACAAATTCTTCAGCTGCCTCAAGCAGTACATCCTCTGCTGTGCCTTTTTAATTAGAGAGTTGATGTTGAACTCCCACTTGAGGGTGATGATAGTTTCTACAGAGGAGTCACACAGGATAATGGGGGCATCTTCCTGAAGTCAATCACCATCTCCACTGTTTTTACAGCATTGAGCTCCAGGTTGTGCTGATTGTACCAGATCACCAGATGGTCTATCTATATGCTATATAGACAACAATCATGGACTTATTATTTTTGAGGGGGCATGAGTCAAAAACTCCCATTACAATAACTGAAGCTGTTTACACTGTTAAAGGCATATCTTACTTACATCTGAAATTTGTCGTTTCTGATGAGAGCGTTAATTCGCCTTTGATCTGAATTCAGTCAGCAACGCATGCAGTGAGCAAAACTCTGGTGTTTCAATGATGACTCATCTGAACGCCTCTGATTTGTCATTGCATTCATAAGCTCAACAGAATCATGTGTGATTGGTTATAATGTGCATCATTGTAAAAACGTGGCTGTCTCCAGCAGTGCTAGCCAAAGCCCGAATGCAGATTTGAATTTAGCAGCTAGTGTTGTGCTGCACTTCTCACCCGTGTGATTGTATCAAATAAAAAATAAAAAATAAAAATCAGCAATTTGTGTCTTTTGGAAGCTGCATTCCAAATCCTCTTGGCCTGAAAATCTGAAAGCATCCATTAAGTTCACAATGCTCCGGATAAAATATTTATTTAATATTATATTTAAAAGTATAAACATTTACAACCACTGTTCATTTTAACAGAAATGCAAGCATAGGCTGCTGCGTGCATGATTTGGCACGGAATGCGAGCAAAGAGCGTTTTCTTATCTCTGAAAAACTGACACCTCTGTTCATCTCAATCTAAAAATAACTCTGTTATAACACAATAAATAAATGCACAATGTGTGTTATAATTAGAGTATGCATGATCACGCAAATTTCATCAATGCACAGGAACTTGAAAATTGACCAGATTCTAACGGGCAGAAACCGTGAGTGTCTCAGCATAAAATTTGCAAGTAGAGTAAAGCACGGCAGCACCACCTGCCTCTCAGGGTTGTAATTGTCACAGACGAATATTTAAACATGCACGGGCTACATTAAATGAATTTGTTGTAATAGTCAAGGTGGACCCTGTCTGGCCCGCGGGCTTTGTAATTGACATGTGCGATAGATGTAACGAACGCAGAGAAGAGTTCCACGTGAAAGAAGACGGGGCTTGAGCACATGCCTCCTATGATGTAATAGTCACAGACCAGAGGTAGTGTGTGTTTTGCAGCTGGATCTAACTTTTTCAGAAAGTTCACTTTGGCAAGCCATTTCGAACTCACAAAACAAACTTAGTTTTTCCCGGATTTTGTTTGAAATAACATCACATCACATCACTTAGTTCTTCAATTTGGCTTGAAGTACATGGGGGCCTTTAAGAGTGTCTTAAGAGTTACTGTGTTCGAAATACCATACTATTATACTACTCTTACTATTTCTGCACTATCCAGTATGTATGCTGTGCATAATGCCTAATTTTTTTTTTGTATGCATGAAATACCCGGATGACTTACTATATTTACCAGTATCTGCTGGCTAATTCAAGTACACGGAAATCAGTACAGAAGCTGTGTTTGAAATGGCATACTGTAACAAAGTTACAAAGAAATGGCATACTGTAACAAAACAATGATTGGGGAGAAGGAAGAGAACAGGGTTGGATTGACTGCTGCTGGTGATTTTTATTCACATTCATTAAACAAAACATCATGCTATCAGCGCTCATTGTAGCACAGTTGCATAAGAAAGTTCACAGGGCTCTCCAGAGCAGACACAGTCTCCACACACAAATCAGCTGTCTGTCTCTCTCTACCTCCCAGCTCACTCCTGACTCTTTATGTGTTCTCTTCACGCCGATTACTGGCACAAGACACAGGTGTTTGTCATTTGCATTTGACCCACTCTCTCTCCCGCTGCAGACCTCGCTAAATCATGCCCCACTCACCCACCACACATACTAATGTACAACTCTTACTATATTTCAGTATGCTTTGTGTATACTGTGAATAGTAAGTGAATGTTGTGTATGTATGGAGTTACCTACTACATTTGCTGAAATTTGATGTATGCATCTGAAGACACTGGCATGGGATACTGTAATGTTTCATCTTCAAGCACGTGAGTGAACTGGAGGTGGGGAAAAGTAATTATAAAACACTTTTATACATATATATATACGTTACTGTAAACTACTGTAAATCCCTCTGTGTATCTAAAAACAATATCGTAAGTAGGACATAAATTGTATTTTAATCTCTTACAGCACATTTCCAATCAAGTCACATGACGTCACCTTTATCTCTATAGTGATTTAAACAGTACATATTATTTCAAAGATATTGAATAATAAAAAATATTGCAGTAATATTATATATAAATAACATAATATATAAATAAAAATAATATTTCAATTATGGAAGCAGAATACAATTTTGCTGTGAAGCAGCTCGACAGAGAAATGGAGTGAAAGGACAAATAGACCAAATTGTTGCCATAGACTATTTACATTAACTGTCAATTACTGCCTGGCTGCGATAAACACTGCAAAAGATGTCTATTTATCTGTAGAATCAGTAGCGCAGCGAGTTAAAGACGTGTGATGATTGATTTTGACACGAGAGACCCGAGTGTGAGTCCGCCTTTTACCAAACTTGTTCTTCCCCTTTCCCATCACATATCAGATCAGAAAGACATTTATTTTCAATAAAAAAGTAGCCTAAATATTTGAAAATTGGAAATAAAATGTCTCACTTATAATACAGTTGTTATTAGGTGGTTAGCAGTGTGGGTGTAGAGTTGTTTTTGTCCCAATAAAGTGGCATTCATTTAATAATATTTTTATGTAAGATCATTTAAACTCGCTAGGTTATTGCATACTGTTTTACTACAGTACTGAAACATAAATATCTACCACCCAACCACTCTTTACGCAATTATTATTAGTTCTGTTAATAAAGTTTATTAATTATGAAATGAGTTCAATTGGGCAATATAACATGGTTTAGTAGTATACATCCTTAATTAACTAGCTTTTGTAAAAAAGAATGGTTAGCATGGTAGGAACTGATATTTGGAATTGTCCAGCTCCCGTGCTGTGTTGCTAAATCTGCTGTTTTCCCACAGAACTGGGACACATTAACACTGCTGCCGTTGGTTGTTTTTAATGTCCGTGGGTTGAAGCGTCCACAATAACGTGATTTTTAGCCTCTGGAATTCAAATTTTACCAGGGGAACCCCACCAAATCATGTATTTTACACCCGGAAATTGGTTTGTACTGGGGGACCCTGCTCCAAATGCAATTGGGCTAGTCTAAGTTAGCTACTAGTCAAAATAGCATGGAAATGCGTGTTGTTGGCAAGTTTTTAAATAGTGATAAGAGTCCCATAGCAATTGTGAGGTGATTGTTAAAGATTCAACTGCAATATACAAAATTCTTAAGCTTTTCGCAAGATATTACTCGTTAACAATCCTGACAACATAGATTTGTAAAAAAAATACCTGTGCCAAACATGCTAGCACACCAACCTATGGTAGGCTATTTAATTAACAAGCTAACTACTGGCTGCGAAACAACGGGGACAACATGTTAATAAAGGTTAAATGAAAATCGAATGTTTTTCCATGCTAATGTAATTTTTCATACAAATCTTTATTAGCTGTGACAAGAGTTTTTAGCCACTTAGCATTGACTGGATAAACAAATCTAACTGCCTAAAGTACAGAAGACAACTACATTTGTTAAGAGAACCAAAAACAAAACAAACAAATCTCAGTGCGATGTTTTGCCTTGATTTTTTTTTTTTTCAACTATTGCCTCAGCTTATTATTTTTAACAGTTAAAAACTAGAAGCTTCAGTGTGGTTGTGTGAGGTGCTTTTTGGTGAAAGTTTGTGAAAGGCCAAAACTCCCTTAACATGACATGGCCATGATATATTTCATTTTCCTTTCACCACCCCTTTATTTATTTATTTATTTATTTATTTAAACACTATTATTAATTCCTGAGTCCATTTGTTTAGTTTGATTTCTGCTCTTCATCATATGTGACATACAGACAGATATTAAAGTCACCAAACATGGGCCGACTAACAGAATCTTGAAACACATGATACAGTGCAGAAAGGCTGTTCTGATGATCTGACTCCAGTGACAGGGTGGCTTTAAGGGGACTTCCGCTCTCATCTGAAAGCAACATGAGTATACAGTGTCACATTGACAACAAGGCGAGAGAATGAAAATAGAAAAAAACATGTGGCTGTCCATTTCCTGTGAAAAGCTTTTGTCTGCTGATGCTGAGAGTAAGAACTAGGAAGAGAAACTCAATGTTCGCTGTTCAGTCAAGTCACCAGTAGTACAGAGGAGATTTCTCATTCTCTTCCAAGGTCTCTTTCGAGTTTCATTTTTTTAACGGTTTGTTCCATGAGCATATGAGGCCATGAAGCGAGCAACGAAGGGGAAAGGCCAGGAGAGTGTGGGCAGCTCTCTGCTTAGTCCACAGGAGAATGAGAGGCTGGAGCAACTGCTGGGCAAGAGGTGTGTGGTAAGTAATATCAAACTGTTTGGCAATATCTGAAGAAAAGATCTACTGACCAGAACGTTTTACTTCTCTTTTTGAGAAGCTTCATTTATCTCATGTATGAAGTGGAACATTTTCACTTTGACCATGTGTTAGAAAAAAAATACCAAATTCTGTAACTTAATTTAGAAAAGCATTGTAACTTAATGGTGTGACTTTTAAAGTGTACAAATGTTTGTGTTTTAAATGGAAAAAGAATGCAAAACCCTACAGAAAAGTGACCTTATGCTGTGAAAAATTTTTAACAGCAAAAATTGTAAAATGTTAAACAGCACATTTAATGCAAAACAGTGCAACATTTATTAAAATCAGCATTATTTAGACAATGCATGTATTGTAACAGTACTCTTAATGTTTTTTAAAGTGTGAAATATCAGTACAGTGATATTTTCAGTCCCCGCGTGACACGTTACAAATGAAATTTTCTTCATCTCAAATTCAAATTGTATTTTCTTTACATTTTCTTTAAATATTTCAATATTTCTGTATTTCTTTTTATGTACCAGTGTTTCACCTATTATTTGAATTTTGCTCTTCATTTCATTGTGTTTTAGGGTTAACGGAAATGCCTGGAAAATTAATGGATAATGTCCTGTACACACACATAGTTGAAAATTAGCACTAGCTATAATCTCTATATGCTGCACATCAGTTACAGGCTTTGTATTGTAACTATGTTTGCTTGTATGGTCCCTGTTAAATAAACTTTAAATAAATAAATACATCCATGCATTTATTTATTTGCCTATCTAATCACAGTCACATAGGTCATAATGCACATCAAAGAAAGCTGTTGATGAACCAGTAAATCCAAAAATCTTTCTCATTTCTGTACTGGGTGGTTTATTTCTGCTTCCTCCAATCATTCTATTATGACACAGTCAGGACTAGATCCTGTTGTTGCCGGCTATATTCTTTATACTAACATTCGTATTCATGCAGAAGCATTTATCTAATGGTTGTACATACATACAAATATGCACCGATTATGAAATTGTATTGCTTAATTTTCAGAAATGTAAGTAGTACATGCTCATCAAAAAAAAAAAATATATAAATAAACAAACAAAAAAGTATGTATATTTATAATTATTATTAATAAAAAATATTGATGGACATTAACACAGATTCTTTTTAACATGGTTGCCTTTCTCTGACAGATCAGACCCTACAGTGCTACAACTGCCATTTTGTGGGTACATTTTTGGTGTTGCTTGAATGCACAGTGAAAACTTTTGTGATTAAAAGGAAGAGAAGGTGTGAAATTAGCCCTCATTGCAGCTTGAACTGTGATCACTGAGGGGGGGTTTGACAGGGGAAGTTGCTTAAAGACATTTCCTGCCACAGAATAAGGCTTTTAAAGAGCTATTGTATAATATAGACCTGCCATCTTTAGGTACAGGTTTTGGACACTGGGTGTAGTTTGCTTGGGGTGTTCATTAGTGAACATAATTCACATGCAATCATGCACGTGAGGGAAGTGTGGCACTAATGACATCCTTTTTCTGGTTTTGTCTGCAGTCTCTGTCCTCAGCGGTGGTGCAGTTACTTATGGCTCTTCCGAGTGAGCCGAACCGCTGGACACCACAGCAGTCTGGAGTCGTTTGTTTCGTCAAAGACAGTCCTCTGCGCTCCTTTTTCATCCGTCTCTATGACATCAAGGTTCTTAACGCTCTTGTTGCTAAACACGGTGAAAACCGCAGGCCCTCAATAAATGCATTAGCTCTGACATTTCTAGATTTTACAGATCATTATAATAAGCATCACATTTTCATGTGCATGAATTAACATCTCAACAAACTATCTAAAAAATATATATGTAATAAAATAAAATGAATACGCATTTACCCATTTAGTTCCACAAATTGTTTGACCTGCTTTTATTTGGGAGAAAACTGAGATGATCTCAGACCTGTTTCTTCCCTCCAGGCAGGGAATCTGGTGTGGGAACAGGAAATCTATAATCAACTGATGTACCAAAGGACCAGGCCTTTTTTTCACACTTTCCCTGGAGACGTAAGTATTTACCTGCTGAATGTAAAGCAGTTCATTGCAGCCTCACTGCTATTCTTACAATTGATTTTAACATTTGTATGCAGATTGACATAGCAATAAGAAAAAAAAATTGAATCAGGGAAGTTTTTTATTTCTCTTTCCTGTAAAGTTATCTTAGCGCATCATTACTTCCTCATATTAATGTCTACAACAGAACTATCTGCTGTTGCATTTAGAC
This sequence comes from Carassius gibelio, assembly GCF_023724105.1. Taxonomy (NCBI): domain Eukaryota; kingdom Metazoa; phylum Chordata; class Actinopteri; order Cypriniformes; family Cyprinidae; genus Carassius; species Carassius gibelio. Next base: position 16,412,883 of record NC_068378.1, on the reverse strand, counting down.
AAGCAAAAGAAGCTAAAGTTACCCACAGTATTTGCATGCAGTTGTTGCTGATGAAACTCTAACTGGCCATAAAACTATAACACAATGTATTGTCAGACACACTGTAACTCTAACTCTATTTTGAAAACTGATTGAACTATCTAATGTAGTAAACAAAACACAGTCACATTTTATAAGTAAAGAAGCTGGAAGGAATACCCAGCATCCTTTGCATTTGAATACTTCTTATTTGCATATCCTCGTTTGTTCTTCTCGCTTTCTTTCCTTTTGTCTTAGCTGCACCACTGCCCCCCCCCCCCCCCCAAAAAAAAAAACATTAATTAAGATTATTATAACAAATGTTAAGGGGAAGGAGAATTTACATGTGTCAGGTTTTTCGACAAGAAATACTTCTGCAAAGGATGCAGCTTTCTTATAGCAGCTTCCTCAATCCTCATTCTCACCTCCTCACAGTGCGATTAGAGATTTGAGATATCCTTTAAGGTGGCTAACCTAGATCGGTTTCTGGGTCAAGGGCTCAAGGACGGAGGAGCGAGGAAACGTGGAAGCATCAGTTAGAATATTGAGAAGCAACCTTGGTCAAAGCACAGTGGCTTATCAGGATGTGTACATTTGTTACTGTTATTTTGTACTGATACATTTTTTTACCGTTTTTGGTGACGTTTTATTTGGAAACAATTGTTTAATTATGTTGATAGCTGTTCCTTTTGATATGTTTTATTATTCTTTTTTTTTTTACATCTTAAAATCTAAGTTAAAGTTTTTAAAGGCTCTGCCATATTTTGGCTTATATCTAATACTAATGTTTATCCACAAATTATGACAAAATTTTGATTTAACATTCATTTTCAACGTATGTTAAGGCTACTTTCCAAAAGTTGGCTAGCTTAATGATAAGAATGTTATCGTAATGTTCAAACAATCATCAGCTTTAATGTACGCTTCTGGCAGTGTAATTTAACCCTATATTATCTAATAGTTAACTATGCTTTCTTGTTTACTTTAATCAGGCATCTTTATAATAATAATAAAAAATTGTTTTGCATCTCTCCTCAGGAGTGTCAAGTGGGGTTGAACTTTGCAGATGTAGCAGAGGCCGACAGTTTCTTTGCCGTGGTGGAGGAGAAGATCAGCCAGAGAAATAATCGTTTTGGTATCCAATAATTGTGTATTAATTTCTTTGAACCATTTCTTTCAATTTCATGAATCTGATAATGAAGATGGATCTACTGTAATTAGGCATCTCACTTAAAATGTTTTGTTTTCCTCTAATAACATAAAGATAAACAGCAGAAAAAAGGACAAGAACATAGAGGTAATGTAATTTCTCAAAAATCCTTTTTGTTTATTTATTTAGAAGGGTAGGTTATTTGAATAAAGTGCAAGTCAAATATATTTCTATTATATTCTTAGATCATGGGGCTTTGCCACCACTTCCTCCACCAAATGGTAAGTAAATCGCTTTTTACAATAATATTTTGCTTGTCTTATGAGAAACTAAAAGTATTTGTATTTTAAAAGTTATGTTTTTAATAGACCTTTCACGTCTTAATAAAGATGCTCACTAGCCTTTACTTTATTTGAAAAGACACGGCAGTTTAATCTATTTCTTGTGCTGCAGTTGTTTTTATTGCTTCCATTTTTACTAAATTGAAATAGTGTTCATATGGTTACTGTAAAAAGAAAAAAGAAAATAAAGGGTTATTATTGTCCCTCCACCAAACATCCTGCGCTTTCTCTGCCTCTCATGTAAACTACAAGCATTGAATGTTCTGAAAACAATACATATTTAACTCTATATGTTCAGTGATGTAAAACGGCATGAAGTGTACACAAATAATAATCAAAGAACACTATTATTGCATCTTCAATCACAGACTCTGGTACTCCTACCTCTTCCTCCATGCTTCCACTGGCACTAAGTAATAGCCAGAACCAACCTACCCCTTCCAAATCAAAGAAAGACAAGAAAGAGAAAGACAAGAAAAATAAGAAGAAAGGATTTAAACTGCTGAAAGGGGCTATTGGAGCACCCAGTGGATTCACGTGAGTGAATAAGTAGACTCACTTTTACCAAGAGAAATGTCTTCTGAAGAGGTTTTTGTTTGCTTACTTTTTGTGTGTGTGTGTGTGTGTGTGTCATGATTTCAGGCATGTAAGTCACCTTGGCATGGGTTCCAACAATTTGGACCCGGAACTGATGAAAGTTCTGTCCTGTGCTGGGATCAGTGAAGCAGATATGAACGATTCAGAAACCTCTCAGCTCATCTATGAGGTCATTGAGCGTTCAGGTGGAATTGAGGCCGTTAAAAAGGCTGTGAACCAGCAGGGTAAGTCCCGGTGATATACAAAGTTAAAATGTTAGATTTGTTTCATGTTAAATCTATTGTTTATTTTTCTTTTAGAGCCTAATCGCCCTCCTGTTCCCAGTGGACATCGGGGTTCTCTTCCCCAAGTGCCGTCTGGGTCCTCCTCAACGCCGCCGCCTGTCCCTCAAGGTCGAATGGGGCCTCTACCTCCTGTCCCCGGTCAGTCCTCTGGTCCACCTTCTCATCGAGGTTCCCTTCCACCAACACCCCAAAGAGCGGCTGCATCACCACAAACCCCTGAGGGCCGCAGCGGTCCACTGCCGGCCCGTTCTTCATCATTAGGACCCCTGCCACCAGTGCCTGCCGGAGGGCGTACTGGGCCATTGCCTCAACCTCCAGGATCCCGCAGTGGACCCTTACCACCTCCACCTGGAGGTCGGAGTGGAAGTCTGCCCACACCACCACTTCCAGGAGAACGTAGGGAGTCTTTAACACCCGCTCCAGGAAAGAGACCTGGACCACAAATGACCGAAAGACGAGGTAGCTTTCTGCCGCCCCAACCTGCCGAGGCAGGCCCACCTCCACTACCACCAGGTGTGAGGAGCTCACCCTTACCCCCGCCTCCAAGAGACAATAGTGATTTTTTGCCACCTCCACCGCAATCTGATACGCTATTACCTCCTCCCCCGTCTGATTTCTTCCCTCCTCCACCCTGTGACTCGTTTCTTCCTCCTCCACCTGAAGACTTTAATTCTCTGCCTCCACCTCATTCTTTTGACTCCAACTTTCCTCCACGAAGCAATTCCTCTGGGTTTGACCCTCCGGCCCCTCCGATGTCAGCCAAACCCAGTGCAGGTGGACCTCCCCCGCCACCTCCTCCTCCTCCTCCAGCTCCCGTTGCTGCTCCTCCTCCATTGAACTTTGGAAACAACCCCTCATCTCCAAGTGGTCCACCACCTCCAGCATCCAGCAGTGGGGAAGGGGGTAGAGGGGCATTACTTTCCCAGATTCAATCAGGGATGAAGCTCAAGAAAGTGAGTATCTAAACCACCAAAGTTAATAATTAACCATTTAATTGATCCAAAATGACAGTAAAGGCTTTTATAATGTCACAAAAGTTTCTATTTAAATGCTGTTCTTTTTTTTCTATTCATTAAAGAATTGTGAACATTTTTTGCACAACTGTTTTCAACATTGATTACAATAAGAAATGTTTCTCGGGACGGCAGGGATGCATGCTACAAATTTAGCTTTGCCGTCATAGAAATAAATTACATTTTAAAATACATTATAACAGAAAGATGTTATCTGAATTTGTAATACTATTTCGCGATCATTGCAGATTTTTCCGTATTTGTGATAAAAAATAAATGCAGTCTAATATTTTGTTGAAAAGATGAGGTCATTATCATTATCACCCACACACAAGATCTAGGCACGGATAAGGTTCCCATAATGTTAGCTTCTCGTTATGCTTGAAGTATTACACTTTATACAAAATATATAAAGTAATGTCTTTTGCCCAGGTGAGCGCCAACCCAGAACCACCTCCGCCTGCCCTGGATACAGGAGAGGGAATAGTTGGAGCTCTCATGATGGTGATGCAGAAGAGGAGTAAAGTCATCCATTCATCTGGTAACCACCCAATCATTTTTTTTTTGTCATTTATTATAGTAATTACGAAAGGGAAAATGTAGTACCTTTATATTAATATTTACACAATTTATTTTGTAATTAATGCTCAGACAATAAGTTGGTCTGCTGGTATCTTCCATAACTATTAACCTTTAACCCCATGCCTTATCTACCATATCTTGTAGAAGAGGATGATGAATTTGATGACGACGAGGAGGACGATGAAGAGTGGGATTAATCCTGGTGTAACTGAAATACTTTAAATATATGTACCTAGGCAGTTTTAGATGTTTTGGAAGGGAGATGTACTGATGTTCTGGCCAACTCAGAAAAATGTGGATAAACGGCCAATATGAAAATTCTATTCCTAAACATATTAAATCAATTACACAGAAATAATTTGTTTAAAATGCTACGGGTGATTTTAGGTGCCACAACATTTTATTATACAGGATGAAAAATGGATTTTCTTTTTGAGATTTGCTAAATATTACATTTATAGATTACATTTATTAAATTATAGTATTTTTGTTTACCTGAGCATCCAGTGATATCAAAGGTAATTAAAAGGTCATCTAATTTAAAAAATAAAGTAAAATATTGTACCCATATATCATGCATATGTTCTCTTTCTAGTCTCAAAGGTTCTCAGTCTTTATGTGTTTATCAGTTGATGTAGATTCTATAACTGATATAATGTGGATCTGTACTGAATCTATTTGCAATATGTAAATATACTCCCATGTGAACTGAAAATGTAATCTATGGCTCACAAATTATTTATTATTTCTTTCCATACAAGGTATCTAAGAGCAAGACACAACATTGTAATTTACAACCACACTATTCTAACTATATTACAAAAAAAAAAAAAAGAGAGACAATTTTTGTGAAATATTTCCAGTGTTAGATATTATCGGAGTGAACTCATATGACGTTTGTATTTGCTAAAACGGTGATTGCTCAACCAGGCACAAAGTGTGAACTGAAATGAACAACATAAAAGTGTCAGTGTCAGTCATTTTGAATATTTTAAATAAATAAGACAACATATCGAATTTCTCAATCATGCAAAAATGCCCTCCACCCTTATTCAGTATCCTCTGACAACAAAGATCATCCCATACAAACAAAACTATACAACTTCAAATAAATATATATTACAAATGGTGAGAAACAGTCACAGATATGAAGACGAACGAGTTCTTGCAAATGTTTGGCACCATTATTAACACAGTTATTAGAATCCATACATATATTACTAATAAACATATATACATACATTTCTTACAATTTCATAATCCAGGTGGAACATTAGACATGGCACTGGCCCAGTGACTGGTGAGTTAACAAAGGGTCTTCCTGATGACAGGATAGTGGAACGTTTCAAAGCTTGAGGTAATATCCTCTTTAAAGGTGCTTTATGGTTCGGATGATTTTTTGATTTTAGTTAAAGCCAGTATGTAAATCCTGGAGGTCATTTATAGCTTAATTTGTGAGATTAGTAAAAGCTTATACCGGTTTATAATACTGAAATTCAGTCAAATCATTGTGGCAAATGGACATGTTAAGTCCTACATCAACAACAACAACAAAAAAAGATTTTTAAACACAGTAAAAATCTCTAAAAAGCCATTTCCAAATATTTGGATTAATTAATTTTACATGAATATTAATAACATTAATTTATACAACTGGTTAACTTCTGAACACTGTAATTTAATTCATTTTTAGATGTCAAAAATACTTTGGAATACTGTACAAATGTAATCATAATTAATTGTTTAAAAGTTTCCAAATACTTTTTGGGGGGAAATGAATACATTTAGATTTTTAAGAATCAAAACTCTATTTTTATTCACTGTGAACACTGTAAAAAGTGTCTAAATGGTCCAAAAGTGTCCACATACTTTTTGGCGCCACTGCATATGAACTAACCTATGCAAGTCCACAAACCGCTCGGAGCGAGGTGACTCTTTTCTTGTCCTCCTCACTCCTCACTAGCCTTCAGTGCATCTGTGTGTCTGCGATTTGTACGTTTGGGGAGGTCAGCCTGTGAGTTTCCCCCGGCCGTCAGCTGCTCCCAGTAGGACTTGCAGTACTGCTGAATCAGACGCATTTCAGGCTCCAGCAGGAGCTCTGGGGTCAGAGGTGCAGGGTCCTGTTGATGGTCTTTGTGATGTCTCCTTGATGCCTCTTCCTCCTCATCGGGGGTGGTGAGGGCTACAGCGATGTCCCGGTCCAGGATGCGCAAAGAGACACGAGCCAGCGTATGTTTGAAGTTATTTTCTGTGGCCAGGCAATGGTACAGACCCGCGTCTGATTTGGTGAGTGTTTTCAAAAGGACCCCCTGAGGAGTCTTAAGGACCTCACCGTCTCGATTCAACTGTCAACAAAAACATTTTTAAATGTTTCTGAAAAACTTCTCATGCTGAACAAGGTTGCATATATCCGACTAAAAATAAACAGTGATATTTTGACATTTTATTAGATATTAAAGTAACTTCTCTTTTAGAAATAATTTCTAATATGATGATTTGATGCCCTTTATTATTGTTGAAAACTGTTATGCTGCTTAATATTTTTGTAGAAACTGCATTTATTTAAACTAGAAATCTTAATTTGTTTAATGTTACTTTTTCTTAATTTATTGTGTCTTAATGTTGCTGTATAAAATGTTTCATTTCTTTAAACTATGCATATTAACCACCAAAATAAAAATCTTGTTATGTAATGTTATATTTGGCTGGTTAGTTGGTTGGTTTGAGATCAAGGTAAAGAATCCAATCATACCACTTTTCTTCTTCCATCTTTCTGGTAGAGCCATTTGATAGTGGCTTGAGGAGAGCGCGGCACACACTCCAGAAATGTGCTGCTACCCTCCACACCGAACTGAACTTTCTCCTGCAGTCTCCTCTCTACTGGTAAATACAGAAAGATATTACAGTCATATTATACAAATACATCAGACAACCCTCATTATAATCTTGCAGACTATTTATTGATGACTCTTTGTTTTTGTTACCTTTAGCGTTGTAGCCTCGGCACTGACGCAAAGGGTCACCATGTTTAACATCCTGCCTCCTGCTCCTCCTATATGAAATAATACAAGATCAAATCAAACGCCACATCATTTCCTCATCATTCACTCTCATCTTGATTCAGCTGTGAGGAGACTAAATATAAATAAGTACAATTTTAAAGGGGTCATATAATGTGATTTCTATTTTTCTCTATTTGAAAAATAATGTGTTTTCTGAGCATTAAAGCATGTCAACATATCCTGTTACATCAAATCCACAAAATAATGATCTTTAAAAAAAATCATCATATGACCCATTTAAAGATTGGTTTTTCAGACCTTTTGGTGGCTTGTGTAAAGGCAGAGCAGTTTTCCCCATCCCAAGCGCAGTAGGGGTCTCTGGCCAGGCAGCAGTCTGAACAGGCCTTTCCATATACTCCACAACGGTGCAAGGACATCTGGGTAAGACCTGCTTCTGAAGATGCGTACAGTTGTTGCTGCAAAAAAAAAAACTAAAATTATAAATATATATAAAATAACATTTCTGTACATTTCTAACAATTAGAGGCTATTAAAATGTGTTTTATTATATCTTACCCTTTTGGCTGATATGTACATTGTTTTGACAGGAGCAGGCGTCTATAAATAAGGAATAGAATAGCATATTATATTTAAAAAAATGTATTACACACACACACACACACAAATGTCATTATTTCTTTTTAGTATGACATTAAAATACTTGTCTGAAGGAGGTCTGAAAAATACTTGTAAAATTTATTTACCTTGAAAACTTCCACTTCCTCTAAAGTGAGCTCTTCCATTGTGGTGGGATCCTTGGGCAGGACTATAACTTTTTGGACAGTACCACGATCTGTGAGGTGAGGGAAAAGTGATACACTGTCTGCACAATATGTTTACCAAAATCTGCAACTTACATTACAGATGATCAGAAAATGTAAAAAAAAAAATCTATGGTGGGGACTTGGTTCTGTGCAACGGTTGTTGATTGGGTTTTGGTCGTTGCGTTTAAAAGTGGAGGCAGATACATGTGAGCTCGCAGGGCTGAGTTTAAATAAAAAAAAAAAATTCCAGCATATTATGACATTTTAATTTAACATTATGAGGTCAAAAATGATTGAAAAAATGTACATATTCCTGGATGAGTTGTTCACAACAAGATCTATAATATGCATTTACAAAAAAGATATGGGGAATTTTCATTTCATGCTTACTTTAACAACTAAACTATACCACACCAAGTTAACATATTCCCTTATCTTGACAAATATCTGCATTCAGAAGATGCAAGCTCACCTGTTCCCAGGAAGAGAACCTCATATCGGCCATCCACAGCATCCACCTGATCCACTGCAATAGTAGTAAAGCGATAGTCTACACCAGAGCGCACCACCAGAGGACGCTTGTGAATGGGATACACGGGGTGATACATGAGAGGATGAGCACGAATGAAGTTCACCGCATCCTCTGAGAACTCTTTTGTGGACTGAAGGCCTGGTGTGAATGTGCCTCCTGGACACTGATGTGGGACATGGAGGAAAAGCCAGTCAGAAAAAATGTACATGCTTCTGGGTTTGCTTGTCTTAAAAATATCTTTATAGCCATAAAATATATCATAGACACTCTAAGAATGTAAGAAACACAAATGGATATGCAATAACAAATACTGTGGGTGAAATTGTAATTTTTTTCATAAAGCTTAATAGAGAAACTGAGTGAAACTCACTGTTCCCGGACGAGGATAGGGTATCTTCCCTGTATAAGTAGTCCATTGGTAGTTGTGTCCGTGTTTATGGGCAAAAGGGCCATTAAAGACATTTCGGATGTCAGCCATTGAGTAGACACAGACGGCTGAGCCTTTAAACACAGAACTAAGAGACAAGAAAAATATCACAAATTCAGAAACAATTAAATGATTTCCAAAGTGAAATTAAAGCACAAAAAGAGGAGTATGAAAAGGCAGAAATTGCTATAATTTGACATTTTGTGTTGATCTGCAGAAAATATGTACCCAGAAGTTGAGAAGACACCATATACCACCGGGTTTCGTTCATCCTGGGTGGGTTGGATAAACACGTCCCCTGGAGCAGACGAGAAGGTATAATATGAAATAAAATAATATGGAAGTCAATGGAAACAATCAACTGTTTGATTACAAACAATCTTCAAAATATCTTCTTTTATGTTCAACATAAGAAGGCAACTCATTCAGGCTTGGAATGACATGAGGGTGAGTAAATGACAGAATTTGTATTTTTGGGTGAACTATCCCTTTAAGTATGCATCACTTAAAATACAACAGTATTTGCTATATCTGAAATACTTGGCAGATTTAACACTGCTGCAATGAAATAAACTTGGGAAGAAAAAAAAAAACAACACTCACTCAGTTCTTCAAAGAAGGTTTCCACCCCATCATCGCCCATCACAGAGCACACCAGCCTGGCCTTCAAAAACGTTGTCCATTTGTTCACAAGTAACTTCTGTCCGCCCTCATCATTCTGTAATAAAATGAACAGTTGTTTATTGACTGGCTGAGCTGTGAACGTTCAGTTTCTGGTTACAAGAAGCAAGATCTTGCTCACCAGGCAAACACGGCCCACTCTGGCCAGCGCACTTGGACTCGCTCCAGCCCCCGAGTCCAGACTCTTCTCACGGAAGAAGAAATAGAGTTTATCGTCATTCTTCTCTGAGCTGTCAGGAATCTGTTTCATGTGAACAAATACAGGTTCTAGGAAATAAACAGAGTGTGCCTGTAATGTCCATACAAATATTTAAGGGGAACATAAACAGCTGAGCAAATATTTATTGTCAATCTAATTAAATTGTATGAACAGCCAAGTTATTTACCATTCAGCCACTTAGAGTCATACTGCTCTGATCTCACAGCTGGCCGGCTCCCCATGGTCCTGAAGACACCTGGATCAGTGCTCATGAAGTCCACCGGCACTCCAGCATACAGGTTCCCATCTAGATGGAGGAGAGGTGAGGAAAAGATGAATGCCGCTGTCGCCTTTGGCTTGCTTAGATGGCGACGCTTGACTTATTGCACACACTATTGAAAGAGAGCTGAACTGGATGACATAACTGAATCAACAATGTACTGACTTGTTATTGTCTTCTTGCATTATTGACAAACTATTTTCTAGGGGTGCGCAATAAATATTGTATGATAATTAATGCGCATCTCATCAGTAAAGCCGGTTCTCTAATCAGCTGTAAATTCCATCAGGTGCGTGATTTCACATTGAGCAGCTGTTACTTCACAGAGCCATTGTTAATTGAGAAGATGCGCAAATAAACAATGATAATGAACGTGGATTTGCGCAGCAAAATGGTTTCTAATGGTTTCTTACTAATCAGGGCTGCAACATTCTCCTGGTTTGGATCGTAGGAGCATTTTCCCTTTCCAGAGTCCACATATCCAGGAACCAGTCTGAAGAGATAGTCCTGTGGACATCAGAGCAGGGAAAGCATTGGTTGGGTTACTGCTGGTTGTGTCTACATACGAGTATAAAGAGTATGTTTGTGTTTGTGTTGGTGTGCGTGTACCTCAGCTCTCCAGCCCCTGTTGATGAAGGTGCAGATGGGTTTATAAGCTCCTGTGCCACAGGTGTACAGGTGAGTCCTGTTCCATGGCTCAATCAGACGCACAAAGTTAGCACACTCTCCCTGAAAACACACACACAGACAAACACAAACAAACCACTGTTAAAAAAAAAAAAGGTAAGGCATGTTAAATCTAAGTCATAACCATGGTTAAATGATTCTACTCGTGCTCTCTAACAGGTCTGTAGGCACACGGAGCACAAATGGAAGAAGAAGGACAAGCTTCAAGTTTCTTATGATATTTTTAGGGCTTCGCTGTCAAAATATTAGATAATGGTCAAATGAGCGAGGGGCAACAATTTTTCTGATATTATTGAAAAAAAATAGTTGCAACCCCAGAGTTTTACTTAATACCTTGAACTCCGCCATTAATCCTCTCTCTGGAAACATGTGAAAACTTTCATAATCACTTTATTGAGAAGATTGCCAATACTAGATCTTCTATTCAGTTACCTGATTATAATCCATCGGTCTCAACTGTTTCATGCTCTGCTCTTTTTTTAATCAGTTTGAACCTGTTTCTCTCACAATTTTAGTGTCTACTAACAGTCCTCAAGTCATTATTCCTACACGCATTTTTAAACAGGTTTTTAATGTTACTGGCCCAAGGATTTTGGCTATAATAAATTGTTCCCCGTCTATGGGCAATGTACCATCTTCTTTTAAACATGCTATAGTGCAGCCTGTTTTGAAAAAAATCGAATTTGGACCCTACAGAGCTTTCTCATTTCAGACCAATTTAAAAACTACCTTTCCTCTCAAAAGTTCTGGAGAAGGTAGTTTTTATCCAATTACAGACCTTTTTGATGAGAAATTCAGTGTTTGAAGTTTTACAGTCAGATTTTAGAGCACAACACAGTACTGAATCAGCGCTTTTAAAAGTATATAATGATATTTTATTGAGCGTTGACTCTGGAGCCTCAGCAATTTTGTTATTATTAGATATTAGTGCGGCATTTGATACCATAGATCATAATATCTTGGTTTCTCGTCTGGAGCATTATGTTGGCTTTCGAGGAGTTGCCCTTCAGTGGGTTAAGTCTTACTTATGTTACAGAAGCTTTGCAGTTGATCTGGGTGAGTTTTTCTCAACTCCAGCTCCACTAACTTTGGTGGGGTTCCTCAAGGGTCTATTCTCACTCCTCTCTTGTTCTCATTATATATGCTTCCTTTGGGATCTATTCTCAAGAGACATAGTGTCTACTTTCATTGCTATGCTGACGCAAATTTATCTGCCACTGCAACAAAAAAATTTGCCCTTTCTGAATGCCATAAAAAGCTGGATGTCCCTACATTTTTTAAAACTTGATGATAAAAAAACAGAGATCATCATGTTCGGGCCATCCGATAATTTTGTGCCTCCTAACCTCAGTCTTGATCCATTGGCCCCATATAATAAGTTGTGAGGAATTTGGGTGTATAATTTGACAAAGCTTTTAAATTTGATAAACAAATAAATGCTGTTGTCAAATCCAGTTTTTTAAATCTGAGACTTTTGGCGAAAGTAAAGACTTTTCTTTCTATTAATGATCTTGAGAAAGTCATACATGCCTTCATTTTTTCACAGCTTGATTATTGTAACTCTCTTCATGTAGGAGTCAGTCAGACAGCACTGCTGCATTTGCAAGCAGTCCAGAACGCGGCCGCTAGACTACTGACAGGTACACGGAAGCATGAACATATTACACCAATTTTATTGTCACTTGAGTGCTTGCCGGTACATTAAAGAATTGAATACAAACTTTTATTATTTGTTTTTAAATCATTTAATGGCCTGGCTCCAACATACCCAGACCGAAACTTAGGGGTGATCAGGCTTTCTCAGTTGCTTCACCTAAACTGTGGAACATATTACCTCTGCATATCAGAATGGCTCCATCAATAGCTATTTTTAAATCTCACTTAAAATCTCATTTATTATCCCGTGCTTTTAACCTTGATTAAGTCCGGAGGCATGTCTTATTTTGAACTAGGACTAATTGTGTATGTATGTTATTTTTGTATTGTTTGTCTTTTGTATTATTGGTATTAGATTGAAGTCTGCTGTGCATCACTTTGGGCAAATGCTGTTGTATTCAATTGTGCTTTATAAATAAAATAAACAAACAAACAAAAACTGAGACAGGTCATATTGATTTACGTGAGACCAAGAGTCTCACATCTCATTTATTTATTCATTTAGTACTAATTAGAGTTGTGGTTGGTTAGATGAAAACAATTATGCAAACTTACATGCCTGCCTTTCCCAGTCATCTGACACTCTCCCTTTCTCTGGGCTGGAGCCGGCCAGTGGATCTACAAACATAAAACACCCACCACATTATGAGAAGAATTCAGGGACACTTCAATTCTTCTGGGGTCAGCGTTAGGGTGCTAATTGGTTCGTGTTGATTTGTTGTGAATGGATTCGATTCATTTGAATCATCACTTACAATGAGAGGCTCTTTGTTGATGTTTTGCATGTCGAGAGAGACCAGATATTCACGGCTGCCCAGGTACAACCGCCCCTGGTCTGGGTCAACATGCAAGATCCGGTAGTCACTGGTGTTGAAAGAGAAACTGAATGGCCTCGCTGTTCGAGTGTCCATAAGTTCTGATCAATGACAAAAGAAAAGCACAGGAAAAAAAATAAACTGCTAGATAAATATATATATACACACACACTAACAGTCAAAAGTTCATGTTTTTTACAGGAGTTTCTTATGCTCATCAAGGCTGCATTTATTTGAACAAAAATGCAGGAAAAATTTAATATTGTGATATATTATTATGATGTAAAATAAAGTTTCTCTATTTTAATATACATTAAAACAGTTGTGCTACTTTTATTTAAAAAAAAATTTCAGCATTCAGGAACAGGAAAAGAACAGAATCTATTTGAAATACAATTTTTGTAAAAATATAGATGTATTTACTGTCACACTGGTCAATTTATTGACCTTGCTGAATAATAATAGTCAATTAAAGTACATTAAAAGGTACAAAAGTTAGAAAAGTTAAAATGTAGAAAAGTTAGATCAATCTATTAGTAAAATAGAGTTTCATCTGTAGGGGGAGCTCTTTGCTCTTTACTCACGCATCTGCTCTCTGACTAACCTAACATGCTCTCAGTCTGTTGACATAGTTCTTCTGTGGGCATTTCCTTTTTCCAGATGAAATAATTAAAATAAAAATCTTGTAACAGCAGAGTTCTGGGCCGCTCGTCTTCAGCGAGCTCTTCTCCAAGGTGGAAGGAAGAGCTAAGAAGCGCAAGTTAGTTTCTCTTGGGAGTGAACTGCACTTAACACAGTTCATGAAACATTTCCTGAGTGCCAGCAAACAGAAAAACACTTCCACATGTGGGCCAAATATTCAGTCTTGAACTGTTTATTCAGACATTCTTGCAGGCTGTCACAGAACTTTAAAAAGAACACCAGGCCCTGATGCAAGAATTACAGTTAATGTTAATAATGTTTACAATAATTAATGTTACAGTTAATAAACCGACGTGTGTCGGTTATGAATTATGATCAGATGATTTCAGGCCTGCAAAAACATCAACATCTATTAATAGTATTAATTTTAATTCTGTCACTAACAAAAATCATGTGACACTGAGGACTGAAGTAATGGCTTCTAAAAAATGCTGCTTTGCCATCACAGGAATAAATTACATTTCTAAATATATTAAATTGTAATAATATAATATTCCACACTATTACTATTTTTACTGTATTTCTGATCAAATAAATGCAGTCTTGCTCAACATAAGAGTTAGCTCAGCCTACGCAGCACTTTGTTTCGGTTTTATCAAGCTGAAATGAATGCAAGAGTGGGTCAAAGAGCTGGAGTCATTTTCAGGGTGTCTGATGAGCTTTTAAGAGCTGAATATTTCAAGAACTGCACTACTGAGTGACAGGGTGAGTCTTTGAATGCAGCTTAATACAAGCTCACTGTAGCCTTATAAAATTGCTAAATATGTACTAAAACCTCAAATTACAAGCGGAAGACAGATTTGTCAGTGAGCTTTGACATCTTTCACTGGATGATCATCCGTATGGATGTATACACACCCATGGAAACATTTAGGCACAGGAAATGTGGGCATTTCAATGACGTTGTTAATGTTCTAAAAGTATCTAATATGTTTTGAATGTGTGTTTACATGATGCTCTAGAGTAGGTGCTAAAATAACTGCTAACAATCTGTTGGACAAGAAACTGGGTGGGCAGAAGGGAAAGATCGTATGTACAATCCTGTTCCCCTTTCTTCCTCTTTTTACCGTTCAGGAAAGAACACCGGACACAGCACCTCTGCCAAACCTGCAGTGGACCAAAGTGGACGCAGCACAGGGTTCATTACAGACGCTGGTACAAAGGTGAGGCTAGTGATTCAACATCCTGCAGGAAGTCTTTGTTGTGAGAAGAATTCAACTGGGACTTAACAATACACTAGTGCACTTTCAAACAGATATCAATCTCATATATAACAAAACAAAAAACATATATTATATAAAAAAACAAAAATGTCAAAATATATTTTATATTTAACTAATCTGAAATTTAAATTCAGAAACCTTTATTTACCAAAGTAAATACATTTATATTTCTACCAATATTAAACAATTAATATTTAAATTTTATATATATATATATATATATATATATATATATATATATTTTTTTTTTTTTTTTTTTTTTTTTTTTTTTTTTGAACGTTACTAATTTGCCACAATATATTTGAATTATGCTGAAAAAATATTTATTCAGCATGTCAATCTGAATAAATTTTTTACTTGATCAAAGTAAATTGCTTAATTATAAGAGGTAAGTTTACAACTGGGCTCATTAGGGCCATTGTAGTATATCACGTTCTTCTTTCACTCTTTTTGCCAGTTTCACACAGTATTCTCATAGTCTCTAGTTGTGTACACTTTCTAGAGCTACACAAAGACCTTCCCTCATTTGCAGGCGCCTCCGAAACAAAAACCATCCCAGTGATAAACAATGAACAATCCATCTCAGATAACAGAAAACAGTGAGACCAATGAGACAAGTGGATTTTTCTCTCTAGCTATTCTTGATGTGAAGGAGAGGATGGTGGTGAGGGTGAGAGAGGGCTTAATACTGGAAGGGGTGATCTTTCCTGACGGGGGTAAAATACATTGCAATTGAGGAAAAGGGTAGGGCAGAAATGGACTGGATCAGAGCCAAAAAGTTTCAGTGGAATTACAGGGACTGGTGATGAAAGACAAGACAAAGCTAACAATAACTAGCTAGAAATTACTGAAGGCATATAATTCAGCCAAGTCATCTCTTCAATTAGGTTTTATCAGGGCACAAGCAGGAGCAATATGAGCCCCGGGCAATGTGAAATATGAAACAAGAGGTGATTGATATTGGAAACAGCTTTTCTTTCTCATGAATCCTACTAACATCATTATGAATTTCCTTCAAGGCACTTTTAACCCATCTTGATTGGATTGTTTGTGAAAAACAGAGGGGTCACCTGAATTCTCTAAATCTCAAGCATCAGAATTGAGGCATCAAACATGGTTTACTGGAAAATAGAAGAACCTCTACTTATTAGTTTTGAAGCAATGAATGTTCTCTTACTGTCAGTTGTCCATAACCATCATCAGACCATTAAACATCCCACCTCAAAAAATAAGGGATGCATCGATATTAAAAATCTGGCTGATATAACAAAACTAAAATGTTTTAATAGTTTGCCTAAATTAAAAATGCAAATAATAAAAACAATTGTTTTACAAGTGCAAGTGATTTTAGACGACAAACAATATCATTTACAATATGAAAAGGTTACTTTGAACAATTATTTAATTATTAAATAATGGTCTGTTTCCAAGTGGAGGGCAATTTTCAAGCAGGTCTTGACCCGTTGCTCTTGTTCTTTGATTTTACACAGCAATTCTTCCAAGGAAAATTATTCCCAAAATATCCTTGTCATAATTTGCCAAATAACCTAAAAACAACTTCTAGAAATAATAAAATAATAACTGCAACAGAATATTTAAAGAGAGACCAACAAAGGTAGCTTTGGGTGTTAACTCAAGTCAAGTCAAGTCAGCTTTTAATGTAGGTCATAGTTATTGTATCCTAGCAAAGAATGAGGCCCCACACAAATAGCAAACTAAAATGGAGAAAATGCTCCTTCGGAAAAAAAAGCTGTTTACAGTCTGGTTGGTACAACATAAACAAGTTCAAAATTGTGCATATATTCTGGTGGCATGCTGTATTTTGATGTTCGCCATGTTTTTAACCTCTTACGTGATTCACAATTTTAATTCCTGTTTACATCAGGTATGTGTTAAGCAGCCAATATTTCAGCCTGCTTCAAAAATATAGTTAGAGAGCCTGTGTAAGGAGAAGATACCGGTGTATGTATTAGTTGCACTGATGTGTGTATGAAGAGAGAACAGAAGACCTCTGAACATATTTAGATTTACAATTACTCCTTGGTATTTAATTTTTTATTGTTGCCCTCCTATAGAATGTTTTATGGTGCAAAAAAAACTGAGAAAAGTTTCCATTTAATGGGAATTTCCAGTGACACCACATTGCATTATCTCATCTTAAAATCCAGGAAATTACTAATATTACTGAGCTCTTGAATTTTTTTTTAACAATAAACGACATACAGGATTCGGAGGTTCTCTGGAATATGCTCCATTGAGGACGCCCACCCAGATCCAGAACCTTCCCCACCTCAACCGCGCTATCAACATCCACCATTTGTTTTCAGCCAAGAACTACTTGGCACTGAAAAGTAAAACCATGCAAACACATGTCCGTATGCGTGTACATAATTAGCTATAATGTGGAAATAAAATTGCTCCTTACAAGCCAAATCTGACAAAACCTTCCTACATCCAAACACATTCTCAACAAAAAAAATGAAATAAAATATTGTTGTACTGTATATGCCATTTTGTGAAATAAATAGTGCGAGTAAAATATTCACACTCAAAATTCCAACAAGAAGTGCAAATGAAATACCCAGATGTTGCATTATTTAACTTAGAAGTGTGAAATGTTTAGTACTTAAAGGGTTGAAGCTTTAATTGCATAGTGAAGGGGAAGGGGCTATCAAGAGCATTTACCTGTCTAAATGTCATACTATAGACAGTGAAGTACTGTATATAGTGTATAGCATGTCATTTGGGACACAACTAAAATGTTTTCTTCAAGAGGAAGGGTGTGGGTTATGGTTAGTAAATAGCATTCTGTATATAGCTTTAACCATCAAAGTCTGGTATGTCCTCATTTAGACTATGTGTGTACATGTGTGTGTACATACAGGCATGTGGGTGTATGCAAAGGTGAATAAGAGAAGCTGAGTATTTGAGTATGCACAGACAGGAAATGAATAATGTTTGTGCTCACCTTTGAAAGCCAGGTGTACTCTAGGAGCGGAGCGATGTGTGCAGGCCACTTCAAACACAAACAAAGCCAATATCAACAGGAGGAGTCTCGTTTCCATTACTCTCATAGTTAGACCCATTCGCAAGCAACCTATAAAAAAACCACACAAAAGAAAGAAAATAAAGCAAGTTGGACATGTAGAGAGAAAAGCATGGGAGAGGCTAAATTTATCACTGATTTCGACAAAGGAAGAGGCTGAAATGACAAAAGGAAGAACAGACGAAGGACGAGAAGAGGAAAAAAATAGCTTGGAAATAAATGGGAGACGAAAAGGAGGAAGAGAGATGGAGACAGTTTGAATTAGACAGACAACAGAAGAAACAGAAAGCAAACACTGGTACTGTACTCAACTATGTTGTATATTTAGCCTTGAGTTTTAACAGCCAGACAAATCCCGGCCTGTCACACCTTCCTCTATTCAACTCCATGCAAAGACAGAGGTTTCAGGCCTGCATTAGAGGGTCGGCATTTATGCAACATGGTGTCAGTTTTATTTTAGGAAAAACAGGTGGCGTTAATCATCTTCATCCACTCGGTGCAACTGCACAGACTAATTTGAGAGTTAGCAGATTATCATATCGTAAGAGATGTGGTTTGTGACCGGTGTACGAGAGGTGGAACTCATGCATGAGTGGCATAATAATTACAGATAAACTTCTTTTTTTCCCTTCTTTTTAGAAATGTAATGTTAAATTTAAATAACATTTAAAACAAAAACTTTACTAATTTACTAAAAATAACCAATACTTCAATAAGATATTTGGACATTTTTTTACATCATGCTCTCAATAAAATAACTGTAATTAACTGGTGAATTCCCAATATTTAATGAATGAATTGCATATTTAACATGCTTTAGAATAACTGAATAGGTCACGCTACTGGGAAAAGGTGGGGAATCACTCCAAGCTGCCGCAAAGCCCCATCACGCTGCTCATTGTTATAACTTGGAAGAACTCGCTGGAGTACAGGGCTGTGACTGCTGCCTCTTTTAGATCAGTTTCCATCAGGTACTGATCCTGGGCTTCAGTATATGACATCACCAGCTGGCCAGTGATGTATGTGAGTGATGTCAGCACAGCAGGGATTCACATACTTGGGATTTGTATGTCCATATATTCTCTTCATTGGAAATGCACAATTAAATCGGCTTAAAACCCATGCCAACTTGCAGATTTTTTTGTAGCACTTAGAAATACTACATCTTTGCATATGTCACAGCTTCGTTCTAGGGCTGTTTGTCTGTTTTACTCTAAGGCAAATGTTTTGACACTAGGCAACTCGCTTAATTCTTTTCCACACACTCACGCGCACACATAAACAAACACCGGTCCAGGCTTTGCCAGCTGTCACTGGTTCAAATTCACATTCAAAGTGCATCTAGGGGCTTGTCCAGGAATGTACTACATGTCCAAACTGCAAGATGACATAGAGTGAGAACTGTAGATTGCATAGAAAAGTTGGTAAATGAGAGCAAAGAGTAAAAAAAAAAAAAGAAAAAAAACACTAGAGATAGTTGTCTCAGTCTGCATGTTCATGTAGATGTGTATCATTACTGTAGACATCAGACTGGGATCATAGCTGCTTTTTTAGTGTTAGAAAAGAGCAAAGAAGCATTGAAAAGCTGCAAATGCACATCTGTGATTTTTGGTACTCTTTTGAAAGACTATGAAAATCAACAAATAATTGATATCATATTTTCCAGCTCAAAGCATCCTCACTTTTGAACCTTATTTCAAAAATCCTCTTATGTTTTACCATGTTTCACTGGTTCTTGATGAAACTCATTCTTTATGCAAGATCAGATCTGTCTTATGTCTCCTCTCCCTTCACATGTTCAAAAGCACCAGTCACTCAGGTGTTCTTACATGTTGGTTCTGGCACTGGTTTGAGGGAAAAGAGTAGGAAGCACAGGCTCTCATTCACTCACACACACACACACACAAACACACATCACTTATACACCTAACCTAACAGGATAGACACATGCCGTAGATAGACGAACGGAGAGATTAGAGACAGACAGACAGACAGATAGAGCAAATGCATGTCTACATCACTCAAGTAAACAGTTAAGTGACATATTTGCTGTTTTAAATCTTGAGTGGAACTTCACAGGTGTAAGCTGTTATACTTTCTTGTTAGCATGCATTATGGATCAGTCGTCCTCCGCCGGAATGGCCAGCATATGAATTATGGATGTTCAAGCACAATCTATGACATCCATTAAATCCAACTCCAACGGGTCTGTTTTTTTCCCCTTTTTTTGTGACTGACAAAACGCTAGGTTGTTGTACCACTATTTTTAAAAGTCCAAATGCAAAGTGGTAAATACAAAAAGGGTATAAAACAGTCAAATATTTATAAACACATACAAACTGAAGCCTGATGTTGGAGTGCCACACTAGTACTTGACAATTATGAACAGATTTGATAGTCCGGAGTTTGCTAAAGTGGACAGGACAAATTTTGCACATTTTGCCTCTCATGTTAATTCTGACTTTTCAGTTGTAAGCTTTATATATTAATAGGAAACATAATTACAATTAAGATTTAATTCATTGTAAACTGATGATCTCTATGAAAATTCAATCTGCAAATAACATTATTTTATACAAAACTTCACGAACTGACATTCAAAGGATTTTGGTCTCTTTCTCCAAACTGTTCATATAATACAGAAATACAATAATACCTTCAACCACCACAGGAACACATGACAGTACCAGTTTAAAAAAAACAATTAGTCATCAAATTTTAAACACAAAAAATACAATTTTAAAAGGACATTTCAGTTCATAAAGCTGCTCTAACACAAAACATCTCTATAGTATAAACTTTTCAAGCATCCATACACAGATGAGATAAAAGGAAATTGACTGAACACACAAATAACTGTCTGGAAAATGTAGCCTACATACAGGATATATTTGATTTCTGCTTTAGATTCATCCTACAGTCATCCTCATATAGTGCATAAACCCTGTATGTAAGGTGACATTGGAGTGCCTGTAAAATATAAACATTTCTGCAGGTTTGCACAAATTTTCAGTTGTTGTACTGTCAACTAATAACAAAAAACAACATTCTCTCTCTCTTTTTATTTTAACCTCAACAGCAAATTCCCTGTCAACTAGGCTACCTGAGGTCAAAATCTCTTTTGTGACAAAATGAAGTTTAATATTGATTTCTCTATAATCTGAGAGAAGTAGCTTTATTCACCCGATTCTCTGGTCTTCTGTTTCAGTCGGTCTGTTGCTCCGTGTTTTTGGTGTCTCGATGCGCTCACTCTTTACCGTCTTCGTGAGCACAGCTCGTGCCTTACTGAAATTCTGATATCCGTCCAAAAACTTCTCATAAAAACATAAGAGCTGTTATAGCTCTAGCCTTTTGGATTCTCACTTTTGGGGCGTGTCAGTCAGTCCAAAAAAATGATCAGCGATAGAAGTTGCAGTTTGTGCACGTAATTCCTCAGGATACTTCCAATCTCTTATCTAGACAGTTGAGGAGATAACGGCAACAAAAGTCAAGATGTGTTTTGCAGTTTTCGTGAAAATATCTCCAGCGTTTGCCACTTTGAATACAAAACAGAAAGATGTGTTCGTTTTCTTGTCACGCAAGCTCCACGCTGCACGTCTCCGTGAGTTGAAAGTGTGCGCGGTGGCAGGTGTTTGGTTTATTTCGCCGGTGAAGTGTCACGGTCCAGCCCCTCAGCACTGCTCCCAGCGAACCGCCTTTAACCGTGAAGAGAGCAGGAAACTACTGAACATTTCCTCTGTTATTGGCCAGGGAAAAAACACAGTTTACTTAACAATCAGTGACGGGGCATGTTTTTACCATGGAATCTGCCATTAAAATCCCATGACGGTTTTAGGACAATTTAAGCAATAAAATATTAACCAAACTGAACTGAAACGACAAAACATGTAAAAGGCAACATATGATGATTGTATAATTAAATATGGTGGTTGAATAATCAATGAGAAAAGTTTTATGTTTTATGGTTTTATTAAATATAATTTTAACATTTTAGACAGGATTAATGGAAATGATTCAAATTTATTATTATTTAAAAAAAATTTGGTTGACAAAGGTTTCAGTTGCAAATTTGAGCAAACATGCTGAATTTTCATCATACCAATTGTGTTTACATTTTACAGTAGCGAATTCATATTTTCATTTAAGATAAAATACTACTATACAATACTTTTTAAAATTAAATAGGAAATATAATAAATGATAATATATTTTAATAATTACATATTCTAATTATTATATATTATATACATTTATAAAAACAACATGCAACATGGAGTGGTAAGAATTTTATATATATATATATATATATATATATATATATATATATATATATATATATATATATATATATATATATATATATATATAAATTCATACCTTTGTTCAAAAAGTTCAAAAACGGTTTAGCACATTGTACATGGTGTGAAATCTTTGTGGTCTATCCTGTCTGTCTGTCTCACCTCATTAGATGTGCACATCACTGTGCTGCAAATAGAGTGACAGACAGTTGACAAGCCGTTGTATTGAGAGACCCACTGTGGTGCATTTGTGGTGGATCTGTTTGTCCCGCCAGAAAGTGTCCTGAAATTCCCAAAGTTCTTTTGCATCCAGCTGCAAGACTCAAGACGACAGAGGTGAAACACAACAGAGGGGGTGGGTTGGGTGAAAGGACGCTCTCTCACACAAAAAGAATCTTGCGACATGGTATTTTGGACAAAAAAGGCCCTTGGTGTGTGTTCTTTCTAGGGCCTCCGTCACACTGGAACGCATTAGAATGCCAGTGCTTAGACTAAATGTACAAATGTTGTATATAGCCTTTATATATAATTCAAGAGTCGGTGGAATGGCGTGTATAACGTTTTACCGTTTCCTCTCCAGCTGATTAAAAAGATGCTCTGCTTTTCATGACATCACATAATGTGCCCTTTTCTTATACTTCTGCGGATGTGGAGGTGGTTTCTTGTCTTTCTCTCTCTTTGTGGGAGGCATCCTTTATTCTCCTCTGAGAGGAAATGACTCAAGTCAACTTCAGGTTTCCGTGTGATTTTCACCCACAATGCACTAAGCCCCACCAGCTCCACTATCATTCAGCCCCACATTCTCCCACGTCATGAGACACTTTACACAGTCCGTAGTTTTACGACCACAAGTACGTAAACCAGTGAATCAACTAAGAAGCTTAATTGTCTAACATATGAGGATATTAGGTTTAAACAGTGCAGTAAAACCTCAATTTGGTGAGAAAACACCATAATGATGAAACATGATGTGGCATATAACAAAGAAAGAACCAGTAAAAAAGGTCATGTTTTGAATTGTACGCACCCTGTTTTAAGTGAAAACACTTTCTTATATTTTAATTCACAAGTGACCTTTGTATCTTGCATGGGCATGCTGCTATGGCAACTTAAAAGTTGATGGCCTAATGTTACAGCTATATATTTCCCTTTGTTACTAACTTCGACAGACCTTTTGAGTGACCGTCTCATGTTTGTGAAAGCAGAGAATTTGAACTATATCCTTTGTGTGAAAGAGCACATGATTTATTCTCCTTTAAACCTTCATTGATTTGATACAATATGCATTGTAAAGATCGAAAAAAGGCTGTATTTGAATCTTAAAGAGCTCAAATGCATTTGGTCTACAGAAAGCATCACGTTTCATCATACATGGTCAGGAAGTCAGTGGGGTTTTGTTGGGAGATGATTGTCTTTCTTTCACTGGAGTGAATAAATGGAGATTTGCAGACTCAAAGCAAGAGTTACAACAAATTTATCATCAAGAGTACGTGGCTCTCATAAATACAGGCAGTGCTTTTGATGAAGGCTGTAGGCTGTGTGTCTGCACAGCTTTTGAGTTGGGGAGGGATACATTTTTTAAAGTTGACCAGTAGGTCGATCACATATAAGAGTCTCCACAATAAAGAAAAATGTTTCTTTTTAATGTATGTTTCAAAAATGGGCATGATAAGTTTCTTAAAACAGCTCTCTTTGTATTCATGTTGATTTTACATGGTTTATTCATTTATATATATATATATATATATATATATATATATATATATATAAATATATATAAACTTTTACAATTATTTTGTCTGGGCGTTTTATTTGTTATTTTTTATATATATTTTTAATTTACAAATACATGTTTCACTAATAATTTATTCACAAATATCATCATATTTGTGTGGAGTCACACCACACTTTACAACCTGAACTAACCTTGCCTTGTCATATTTTCATGTCATTAAAGTCGTGTCATTGACCCTAGTACCCTCTAGCTCCATTAAAACAAAGTATGTAATTTCCTAATAAAATACCATTTCCTAATAACAGTTCTCTCCGCCTCTGATATATTCCCCGCATGAGTCAGTATCCTTGGTAAACCTGGTGCTAACCTCCAAAATCCAGAGAAAAGGAAAGTAAATTCATGGAAAAGTTAAAAAGCTGGAGGGATGTGGGAGGGTGAAGTACATCTGTCTTAAGAGATAAATCTGTCAGCACCCTAGCCGCAGCCCACAGGATGCCCAGGATGGATGATCGTATAAGCAGCCTGCCTCATCAAAGATGGATGCAGTGCCATGAGATTTTGGGATGATAAAAGTCCCGCTGAGGTGCCTTTTGCTTTTTTTTCCTGTACACTCCAGTTCCATCTTGATTGCAAAAGCAATCACCTGAGGTGTGATGGTCATCTAATAATGAGTGATGGGTAATTTATACACAAAAGCTGAGGAACACACACTCAGACTTGTTTACTATATTCAAAAAGGTTGTGTTTTTGATGAAATAACAGAATTCAGTGCTCAGATATGCATGTATACTCAGATATTCAAATATGCATGCAAACTCATTTAGCCACAGAGTGAGTCAAAACACATTTTGGAGGGCAGACGGTTGGAAAGAGTGCAGTGGATGCCTGAAGGCTGCGACTCCTGCTGCCACTGCTGATATTTCAGATAAAACCATTCATCTGCTTGCCAGGGCTGTCAGAGACCCTGATAATTAGCTTCACCATTCATCTCTCTTTCCTTCTTTTTGTCTATCTTACTCTTTCTATTCCCCAGCTCCCGACCTCTTCATCACACTCCATCTCTGTCTCCTTCACTTTCTGACCTTCTTTCTTATATTCAGTTGCATACTTTTTTTTTAACATGCAGTGCATATTTATATTACTTTTTGGGACGGATGATTTTGTAAGACTTTAATTTGATCTAATGCTATAGGCTGGTATTATGGATGCTTTACTGAATTGTAAAGACAAATTGATACTGTAATATTTTTTTGAAATTGCAAAGGGTAAAGATGGCTCAAATCAAGAGCTCTGTCCTTCACCTCTTCTGCCTGACAGAAACCGTGAGTAATAACTTGAATGAGCAAGAATCTCAAAGCAACCATGGTCAACGTCATTGAAATAATGTATATAATTAATCAATGAATTTAATTTAAAAAGGCTATGAGATTCACTGTGCCTACATATATATTAATAATGAAATAAAATAATATAATAATTAAATTAAATTAAAACATAATCATGAATTTCATGCTATAGGTTTTGAGATTCACTGCACTTCTTATATTAAATACAAAAGAAAAGTGTAAATGTGGGTGATATTAAAATAAAACAATACTGTCAAAATGTGCTCATTTAACTTAAAAATCATGTTTTAAAAAATCAGTGATGTTTTAAATTGTATTTTACATTTTAAAATGTAACAGTAAAATAATAAAAAATGAAATATAAACATTGTTTTAAATTTTTTTTAAAATAATTGAACAAAAAAATGTAAAAAATTAAATAAAAACTAAATCAGGAACTGAATGTAAAAGTTTTAAGACTTACTTCACCAACATTAAACACATAAGAAGATTATAAAATGTGGAAAATTCTTAGTCATATATAAGAGCACAGCCAAAAATGTGCCTAAAATAATAATATTAATAGTTACAATAATAAATTACTATATGTTTTTAAATGTTATATAATATTTTTCATGTAAAAAATGTATGTAATCTCAACCTAATTATACTGATTAAACAACATTCTTCTGACTTGAGCGGGTGGGACAGTAGCTCGTGCGCCCATGAGATCACGTAGTTCCTTCAATCTTGATAAAGCATGTGGTGGTATCTACATTGCGGCTCTACTCTTGCTGCCTGCTTGGCTGCTTTGCATTTAAAAACAGGGCAGGCTTTTGCTAGTGGAATATTTATAGCATTGCA
Source organism: Carassius gibelio (assembly GCF_023724105.1). Classification (NCBI taxonomy): domain Eukaryota; kingdom Metazoa; phylum Chordata; class Actinopteri; order Cypriniformes; family Cyprinidae; genus Carassius; species Carassius gibelio. Next base: position 16,386,602 of record NC_068378.1, on the reverse strand, counting down.
TTAAGCATGAAATCAAAGGTTTTAAGTGTACCATTGCAACATCGGCACTCCTCTGCTGAGGCCTGCCCAAAAATGCCTGCCCTTCGGCTGTTTGCAGAGCTGTGCTGTTTAAATGCGTATCCAAGCTTCATTAAACATTGACCTCTCTTGTGTCAAGATCCAAGCTACTGGTTAACATGCAGCCAGAGGTGACGAGGACAAAGTAAAGTTTACCTAGTGGATCATGTACTGTATTTCCATATTTTAAAGGAAATATGTGTTCAGTTTGATCCATGCATTTCCTAAGAGATGTGTTTGACCTCTGAAGGTCAAATCTCAGATAATGCTGCTGCCAACCTGTAAAGACTGTTGAATTGATCATGAAAACATGTAATGCATCAGTTTACGTGATCAAGCACAACACAGCTGTCTAAGCACAGGAATGTGAATGGAGATAAGAGCTTTTGACAATGACATCATGCTGCACTAGGAGGCTTATATGCTGTCCCACCACCATAACCAAGAGCTTGTGTTGTCTGGAGGTGCTTCAAATACAGAAGTCAAAACAAGCTCTCTATGGAAAAAAGCTGGAATCCTAATATTATGCACCAGAGCTGTTGCTGTCACAGTGTCTGGGTTGTTGTTCCCCGGGGTTCCACTAGATGTCCTCCTTCTCACGGTGTCTGTCCCAGATCACTTCCTGTTTCCTTATATGGTCACCTTCCTCCTTGTTAAGTTAATTAATTGTTTCCCCACCTGTCTCCTGTCTCCTCATTATCCTTCTGTATAAATACCCAGTCTGTCTTAGTCTGTGTTACGGAGTCCTTGTCTAATGTCTTTTGATATTTCATGTCCGTCAACTCTTGCCTTGCCTTGCCTTGCCTTGCCTTGCCTTGCCTTGCCTTGCCTTGCCTTGCCTTGCCTTGCCTTGCCTTGCCTTGCCTTGCCTTGCCTTGCCTTGCCTTGCCTTTATGTGGATTGATGTTTTGGTTTCGACCCCTGCCTGGACTGTTTACCCCTCTGTATTATCCCTTAAATAAATCTGACTTAACTGCAATTGGTTCTCTCTCGTCGTTTCCTGCAACGCGTAACGTGACAGAAGGACTCCGTCACAACAGAGAACCAGCGGTATGTCTACTCATGCCTCATCCCCAGCCACCGAACGGGACAGAGGCGGTTTTGAGGGAACTCGCCTGGTGGTTTTCCGGGGGACCAGGGGAGGTCGCCGAGGAGGAAGTGGTCGAGAGGAGACTCGTCATCGCTCTCAACCATGGCCTCCCTTTGACCCGGGGCTCGTGTGGGATGGATCAGAGCCACCCTCTCACCATGGCGAACGGAGAGGTGAGAGGAAGCACACACCCTCCATGGTAGCGCCACAACCCAAGATGGCCGCCAGCCCAGCTCCACAGCACCAAGTGGTCGCTAACCCAGTACCACAACACAAGATGGCCGCTGACTCATTCTTGGATTATTTCGCTACACTATCAAGGATCCTAGAGGTTCCCAAGACGGTTCATGTCATGGCTGCTGAGCCAGCGCATCAGCACAAGATGGCCGCCAGCCCAGCGCCACAGCACAAAAGGACCGCCAGCCCAGCGACACAGCACAAGATGGCCGCCAGCCCAGCAACACAGCACAAGATGGCCGCCAGCCCAGCGCCACCGCACAAGATGGCCGACTCAACGCCTGAGTCGCCAGTCCAGGTGCCACCGACTCACCGTCATAGAGGACGGAGGACGAGGAGACGGGCGCCTACCGTTCCGCAAGGCCTGGAGAATGTTCCCGAGTGGACCGCTGTCGTCCCCGAGGACTTTCCCGAGCGGGCCGCTTCCGTCCAGGAGAATATTCACGCTGTCGTCTCCGAGGCCGTGCCCGAGGCGGTGCCCGAAGCCGAGGCGGTGCCCGAAGCCGAGGCAGTGCCCGATGCCGAGGCGGTGCTCGATCCTGTTCTGGAGGCTGAGGCGGTGCCCGAGGCTGTTCCCATTGCAGTTACCGGGGCGGTGCCAGAGGCTGTTCCGGAGGTCGAGGCGGTGCCCGACCCTGTTCCAGAGGCCGAGGTGGTGCTCGATCCTGTTCTGGAGGCCGAGGCGGTGCCCGAGGCTGTTCCCATTGCAGTTACCGAGGCGGTGCCAGAGGCTGTTCCGGAGGTCGAGGCGGTGCCCGACGCTGTTCCAGAGGCCGAGGTGGCACCCGATGCCGAGGCAGCGCCCGATGCCGAGTCGGTGCTCGATGCTGTTCCGGAGGCCGAGGCTGTGCCTGATGCCGAGGCTGTTCCCGAGGCGGTGCCCGATGCTGTTCCCGAGGCGGTGCCCGATGCTGTTCCCGAGGCGGTGCCCGAGGCTGTTCCCGAGGCCGAGGCTGTTCCCGAGGAGGTGCTCGCTGCTGTTCGAGAGGCCGAGGCGGTGCCCGATGCAGTTCCCGAGGCGGTGCCCGATGCAGTTCCCGAGGCGGTGCCCGATGCAGTTCCCGAGGCGGTGCCCGAGGCTGTTCCCGAGGCCGAGGCTGTTCCCGAGGAGGTGCTCGCTGCTGTTCGAGAGGCCGAGGCGGTGCCCGATGCAGTTCCCGATGCGGTGCCCGAGGCGGTGCCCGAGGCGGTGCCCGAGGCGGTGCCCGAGGCGGTGCCCGATGCAGTTCCCGAGGCGGTGCCCGATGCACTTCCCGATGTGGTGCTCGATGCTGTTCTGAAGGCTGAGGCGGTGACCAATGTGGTTCCGGAGGCCGAGGCAGTGCCCGAGGCGGTTCCAGAGACTTTGGCGGTGACCACGAGGACGTGGTGGTCATCCGCTCCGCCCTGGGGGACTCTGGCGGTGACCACGAGGATGTGGTGGTCGTCCGCTCCGCCCTGGAGGGCTCTGACTTTGACCACAAGGCTGTGGTGGTCGTCCGCTCCGCCCTGGAGGGCTCTGACTTTGACCACAAGGCTGTGGTGGTCTTCCGCTCCGCCCTGGAGGGCTCTGACTTTGACCACAAGGCTGTGGTGGTCTTCCGCTCCGCCCTGGAGGGTTTTGGCCTTGACCACACGGCTGTGGTGGTCATCTGCTCCGCCCTGGTGGACGCCTCAACATGTCCTTCATGGACTTCTGTTTTGTGTTTTTTGAGTTCTGTTATGTTTCTGTCTGTTCCCCTCAGTTAGTCTGGCCCTCCGTCCCTCCCCCTGTACCTCCTCCGGTCCCCCTCCCTCCTGGTCTCCCTGTTTTATGTTTACATTTCTGGTGTTTGTTCCCCATGTGTTCCTTTTCCGGCCCTCCGTCCCTCCCCCTGAGCCTCCACCTGTCCGCCTCCCTCCTGGTCTCTGTGTTGTGTCTTGTCTTGGAGCATCTGGGAGCCGCTCCGTAGAGGGGGGGGTACTGTCACAGTGTCTGGGTTGTTGTTCCCCGGGGTTCCACTAGATGTCCTCCTTCTCACGGTGTCTGTCCCAGATCACTTCCTGTTTCCTTATATGGTCACCTTCCTCCTTGTTAAGTTAATTAATTGTTTCCCCACCTGTCTCCTGTCTCCTCATTATCCTTCTGTATAAATACCCAGTCTGTCTTAGTCTGTGTTACGGAGTCCTTGTCTAATGTCTTTTGATATTTCATGTCCGTCAACTCTTGCCTTGCCTTGCCTTGCCTTGCCTTGTCTTCGTGTCTTGTTTTTATGTGGATTGATGTTTTGGTTTCGACCCCTGCCTGGACTGTTTACCCCTCTGGATTATCCCTTAAATAAATCTGACTTACCTGCAATTGGTTCTCTCTCGTCGTTTCCTGCAACGCGTAACGTGACAGTTGCTCCATTAAAAAAAAAAAAACACACACACATACATAAAAAGACTTTGCTCTTTTATTGAAAAGGGAAATCAATTATTTTCTTTGCAATGCTGCCCTCTTGTGGGTAGACGTGAGAAATAATTACGTCTTGAAAGAAGAATTGTGAAACGTGAAAAACAAATTATAGAAGTTTCAGAGAAACTTGTAAATACAATTAGGTGCATATTTATGTGATGCAATATCTTATTATATAGTCCCCGGCTCAGATTAATTATTGTTAAAAGATTAACACTAAATAAGTGTGTCAACAGGAAAGAACAAAGCCATTCATTTCCTTGAGAAGCAGAAGAGACAAAAGCCACATTAAACATTCTGAATGAAAAGACAAAAACCTTTATTTGACATGAAAAAAAAAAAAAAAAAAAACACATTTAAAAATTGTAGTTCTCTATAAAATGTAGCACACAAAATATAGCTTTTCAGAGATACTGTAGGTAAAATCTATCCTAATGATTCAATAACAAATTATAACCCCCTTTTTTTAAGGGAAAGGATTATGTACAAACCACTGGCCTTCAATCCAGTATACAGCTTTTCGCTTTTTAAACCAAACTTTTACAGGTCAAAACTCAATATGTTTAAACACAACTGCCTTATAACAGATTACAATGATAATATTTAGAATGGTTTCACTCTAATAACTGACTTAAAAGTTAAGAAAATACATTACTGCAAAGGAGGGAAAGAAGCACTATTAGAAATGATGGAGAAAGAGTGAAAAAGAGAAGTGATATATCAAAGACGTCATGAACAAATGTGTACATATTCACTATTTTTACAATATTATCTAAGCATTTAACTGGACACAAAAGTCGGAGTATTGAGTGCACACATCATGCTGTCAAAAGGAAAGAAAAAAACACCACATGATGGTCTTGCCACTATTTTGCTCATTTACATAACATTACAATTGTTATTCATTGCCGTGAATAAATGGTTATGTGCATGTGCTGACAGTGTGTATATCCAACTTCATTCTTAGACATGACAAAGGTAGTTTTAAGAATCACCTTATCATCAAAGCAAGAGGTACCAAGTGTCACGATCGGTATCTACTTCTGTAAATAAAGTGAAAAACTAAAACTGAATAAATGAAGCTGATGGAGGGAAACCCATCTACAATATAAGGAGGATAAAAGAGGAAACATCCCTGAGTTACCTAGTTTTGGTTCAGAATGAGGTGCATTTCAGAATGTTTGACCTTTTTCCTTACAACCAAACTGTGGTGGTAGAGTTAATGAACAATAACAAGGCAAGAAAACCAATCGAGGAGGAGGAAAAAGTAACACAAACAACAATTACCCAAAAATATTACAATGACTGAAAAATGCGATTAAGCCCTTAAAACATAGCAAACAGGAAAGTATGGTGTGTTTAGAAATGGTCATAATTGTGAGTGATGGACTATGATACTGTATACTGTCATACATCAAGCCCTCTAAACTGGACAAAAAAAACTAAACTAAAGTAAACTGAGTGCAGTCTGAAATCCCAAGCTTTAAACGGTCCATTGTGAGATAAAACAAGTGTTTTACGGGAATCAGTAGCCCTCTGAAATCTGTTAATGCAAAGTTATGAGTGTAAAATGTGATGACACCTTAAGAAAAGCAGATGTTTTTGGAGGAGTGCACACACTAAATTTGAATATTCATAATTTCTGATGTATAGAAAGCCTACAATGAATACATGGTTAAATTCTAATCTTTAACAACTTATTTGAAACAGGCTATTAATTTATGCAGAAAACAGTATCATCAAAATGGATCATAGAAAAATCTAGTGACATTATTCTGCATAAAAAGAAACGGCGACAGCCCCAAGTCCTAACTCTTCTCTTCATCTATATCAATGTCTTCCTCTTCACGTCCTTGCTCCCTGACCTCACAGCTTTCGGAGTCACGTGATTCTTCTACTTCCTCAACATCCACTTCCTCTTCCTCTCTCTCCTCACAGGAGGATTCCCCCTCATCTCGGTCATCCTCTTCTGAGCCTAAGAGAAAAATGATTAGTCATGATGATTTAGGAATAAAATCCACTTTGTTTTTAATAGCTTTGAAATACTTACATAAAAAGAGTTTATATTAAACTGTGACGTGATTGTGAACAGGAATACCTCACCTCCATCTTGGTCATCATCTTCATCCTCCTGGCCGAGGTTTTGGCTCCTCTGCTCCTCATCTTCATCTGAATCTGAGATGATCACACACTCGTCTCCATTATTGCTGCTCTGACGCTTGGGAGCACTGCTGGAAAATGGAAACTTGTTAAAAAGGAAAAAAAAAAGCAAAACACACACTTTGAAAAATCTGGATGTTTCTGGCTAGAGATTACCTGCCATTCTCTCGTGGCTCCCAGAGTGGAGTCAGGTAGTACCTCAAAGGATTTCTGTACAGGTCATCCTTCAGGATCTAGAACCAAAGGAATGAGAGTTCCTTTTTTTTAACAATCATTCTCGTCTTCGTTTAGGATTTTGATTTGGCCTGTTCAAACAGATCTAGCCTCATGAGAGATGTACCTGTGCGATGTCATCCCTTGCTGGGTTGCTGTGGTCACTGAACCAGTGGAAGAAGCTCTGGTAGACTCCCTGTGATGTTCGACGTGGTTCTCCACTACCAACCAGATTCTGCCCTCTTTGCCACAAAATTGGGTTGGAGAATGACACCGGAGACCCTGTGCAAAAAGGAAAGCACGTGCAGATAAAGCATGATCAACCTTTTCAATTTTTTTAAACTCAGAATAAATAAATGCATCTCAGTGTAATCCGTTTCACATTCCTGAAAAGAGGGGTACTGTGATAGTGGTCAGCTCACCTCCCATACCAAGATGAATTTCTTTCACTATCATTTTGTTTTGAAAAAAGGGATTTCGCCGGAAATGGAAGCAGATGCGGTATCCAAGTTTGTTGTTCTTGAAAGACTCAATCTGTCAAATGATGAGCATATTAAAAAATACAAATACAAATACAGATCATTTGCAAGATTTGAAAATAGGAAAAAGAAAACAGAAAACATTTATTACCTCTAAATTAGTCATGTAGCTTAGAGCATCTTCATCAGTCTCATCGATTTGCGTTGATAGATGTGGGTGATTCAGAAGCTGATTGGCTTTATGTTAAGTGCACATTATGTAAATGAAGACAAAGATCTGGAATCCACAATCATTTGGTTGAAAGACATTTGACGCAAATGGAAATATAAAATGAACTAAAATGAAACTGTAATTAGATTGAAATGGGTGTGTGTTATTTAAAAGACAGAACTCAACTTCAAAGGCCTATATATTTAAGTTGTCCACCTGAACGTCATGCACACTGTTAAAGGATACCGCAGTGACCCAAAAGCCTGGGATGGATTGAGTGATGGCGTTGCGCTGGTCCAGGTGAGGGCGTCGCTGGCGGCTCAGTTTCAACTCCAGGCGCTGATGCAGACGCGCGCCTTTCTTCTCCAGCGCGTCCAGTCGCATCTGCACCTGAGCGAGCAGCGCCACGGACTGCCGCACCTCCGGGGCCATCTTCACCGACACTATGGCACACTCCCCGTCCTCGTTATCAGAGGCGACAGACGAGCTAGCCGTGGAGGAAGAGCCAGGAAGGGACTCGTCATCCTCCTCCTCCTCCTCCTCATCATCATCATCCACAAACGAAGCCTGCTCTGGATCTTCTCTGTCCTCGCAGAGCAGCAGGGACGAGGAGCTGTCAGCCGCGGCTGCCTCCGTCCTTCTCTCGCTCTGAGAGGAACTGGGACGATTAGACTTATCCCTAGATTTTTCTCGACTCGCTTTTTTGGACGAACAGGGCATTTCTTTACGGTCTTCGCCCCCGTCTCCACCGGTCAGACTGGCGAGCGCTTCTGCTGCGGCGATGGCCGCGGAATCTGACTCCTGGCGCGCGCTCTCTCCTCCACCAGCCTGTCCTGTGCTCTCTCCTCCACCAGCCTGTCTTGCGCTCTCTCCTCCACCATCCTGTCCCGTGCTCTCCTGCGCGGCAGATCCATGTTTTGGCTCACCGTTGCCAACTTTCTCAGATCCTGCATCTTCACGAGAGTCATTCCTTGGTTCCTCATCACTCACTTTCGCCTGCTTGGGCAGCGTGGACTCAGACTCTCCACTTGGACTTGCACTTCTTTTCGTCTGGTTAGTTTCGGACGGCTGACTGCTGTCCGAAATTGTACTCATGATAATGACTGGTGGTAACTTTGTCAGACGTATATGGTTTTAAAACGGATTTTAAATGAGTGTTAACTGCGCGGGTCTCTTCCCAGAGCCCGCGTTCGCATCACAGCACTCTGCCGAATTCAAAGTCTGCGCAAATGTCAGCAGGCCTAGGAAGCCTCCTAACGCTCAACGAGGCTAGTTTAAACTCTCGCTCACTGTCGCATATCGAATATTCCCGTTTGCACTTAGACACAGTATTCGTACTATTGAATTACTTTTCCCTTAAAAGTCACAATTCGCCTAAAAATATCCAGTTCTTTTGTATTTGTTTACAGTTTGCCCTTCCGTTCGCCATTTATCAGAGTCTTTACATACGAGCGCGAAAACAAAGCTCTGATTGGCTGAAATGCACCGCGCAAAAATCTCTCGGCCAATCGTAGACGTTGTACTACAGTTGATGACGAGCCATTTCACGGAGTACATCACCATTGCGTTGCATTTACGCACCGTGTAATGTTTCTGACTTGGACGGTTTTTTATTATATTTTAGTCTATAGGCAGAACTTGACGTTGCGTAATGTATGAAGAAAAGTATAACAGTGCTGGATTGCGTTTACATTTTGGCCTTTATTTGGATTTATAATATTTTAAGACATTAATATACAGTTATTGTTTAACAGCATAGCTATCAATATTGAATTAAGCACCATATTAAATGCATTTACATAGGATACCATTCATATCATTGATGTATCTCTGTAGGCATTATAAAAATGTATGTACTTGTACTTTTTATAGGTAAATTTACATGCAAGAAGGATAATAAGTTTGAACACCCACTTCTTAACTTTATTTTTGGATTATGTAAACTACATATTGATTCCTTACACTTTTTCCAAAAAAGAAAAACATAATTAGGTTTGAAATAGACTGCCACCTACTGTATACATTTACAAACAACCATTTTAAACAATCATATCTATCATTCTTACAATAAAAAAATATTGTTAGTGGTTGAAATGTTGTTGCGGTCTCTTAATGAGTCCATTTGAGCCTCACATCTGAGGAGTTTCATTTTGTGGAGTCACAGGAAACAGGTGAAAAGGTGCCATCCAGCCCATATCCTGGTCCCTGGAGGAATAAGTGGTGCAGATGCAATATGTCTTATGATTCTCCCACCTCCAAAAATACATATATTAGATCCATCCAAAGTAGTTTTTTTTAATCTTCACTACTCAACAATCATAAACCTACAACCAACTATCCACCAGCAGTCTGACATGCAGTGGTAAAGTGTTACCATCACCCCTATGAAAAAGTGAAGACTACTAACCTGTGAAACCTTTGTCCTTTTCTTCTCAGAAATTCCTCTTCATCCACAGTCCAAACAGAACCTTTCCTGCCTTCAACACGCACAAAGCACTTATGAAGACTGAGGTTATGCCGGACAGCGTTCTGCACACATGCAAAGATGTGTTGGTTACTTGTTAAATCATGTTGCATCTAATGAGTTGTACCTATAAAGAATAAGGCTCACATAGTCTTCCCTAACATTAAACCACTGTAATTTCACAGCCGGTTCATCATCATTATTTCTATCATTAACATACAAGTTGTGAAAGTTTTCTGATGTATAAACCGGAGGCTGTGGCTTTCAGAATTGGCTTATGTGTAGTGAGTCATGGAATGACAAATATAATGTTTACAGTACAAATTCTGCATCTTATACAGTACCTTCCATGTGGCAGTGTTGTGACGAAAGTAGAAAAACATGCGGGTAAACCAATGATAGATTTCATTCAGAGTAAGCTGCTTCTCAGGGGACTCCAGGATGGCCTAACATAAAAGACAACTTTTTTGTGACTAACAGGAAATGAAAAGGTGATATACAGGATGTTTAATTCAGCAGTACTTACCCATCGTATCATGGAGGCGTAGGTGAAAGGTGGCCTAATATTTGTGAACTTATAATACTCAAAACTGGGGATAATCCCTAAAGCCAGAAAAAAAAATGATAATAATAATAATAATAATAATAATAATAATAACCACATATACAGTTGTGTTGTATGTGGAGATGAAATATGAGTGACTGGTAATCTTAGATTTAACATACATATGTTCGGTTTCAGAATCAGTGTTTTTGTATGGTATAATTTTAATAGTAACAAATGTTTTCAGGATGGATTACCTGGTATAACTTGTGAGGTAGAGATCTGCCAGAATCCTTGTGTTAACGCTTCAGCTGCTGCTCTCTCATTGTCATAAACACCATTTGCGTTCTGAAATGCTGCAGGTTGCAGGAGTCGTGACAGATGTCCTGACAGATGTCCCGGGTTCTCCACACCGATATCATCCTGAGATCAGAAGGAGAAAATTACATCAGTGTGTATCATCTGGCCTTCATCAAGCCCTTGAAGTAGGTAAAATTTAACTTCAAGTGACAAGAACATAAACAGATCCCACTGTCATTATGGAACAATTTGATTAATTCACATAGGATTTTGTCCTGGCTTTTCTAACGCTCCCTTTTTCACCGTTGTTCACTGGCTGAACATCGTTGTTTTCTTATGGTGCCTTATTTCAGGTCAGCTTTAGCTGGCAGACAGATGGTCTTGCAAAGTATAAACTGATGTGAAGAAAAAGCCATAAACCAATTGCTAATCAAAATACCTACCGTTTTTCCTGACTCCTTTTACGTAGCATTATATATTTTTTGTTTATATGTGTAGATCAACTGATGTAGTATTTTTTTTTTTTTCTTTTTCTGAGCATTACATATTCTTACCTTAATAAGTGACCTTGCTGGGAAGATTTGCAATGGTATTTAAAGTTTTCCACTTATCCATGTGAATCCTTATTACGCATCTTAAAATAGCAATTGCCTTGTAACTCTCCCCAGATTCATGGATGGCCACAATCACATTTATGAGCTCTGTGATTGCCAGCACCTGGCTGCTAATTACACTCTAAAGCATAGCTTGAACTGCTTAGTCACTTAGCCTGAAATGTATTTATTAATCCAAATATCTTAATTGCATTATTTATTACATTTAAATATAATATTTAAATATTTTCAAATAATACAAAATATTTACACACATACACACACACTGTGATTAGCATTCCAAACAAAATGTATCATATGTCAAATGTAATTTAATACCAGAGCACTTACCTCAGAGGTAGATGTGACATCAAATAGGTGTAACTGCATAGCCTGCAGTTTCCGTCTCTCTGCAGTCAACTAACAGTAACATTCACACAGTAATTATAATGGTATGTCAGGCATCCATTTATAATCCAGTTCTCATTAAAACCTCCTAACTGCACACTCTGCATTTAAGTATCATTAGCTCCTGTGATAGATGATAAATAGGTTCCATTTTTTCCCACATAAGCTGGCCTAATATAAAACTGTTGAACAAACCATTGTTTTTAAGCACTGGGGTTACATACCTGATTCTCCATGTATTGTACTTTGTCTTTCTGCATTCTCAGCTGGGCTATACATCTGTCCCCAGGAGCATGTTCAGTAGAAATGTGTCTAGATACATACATAAAGTCTCACTTTAAAAAATGTCCATATTCTTTGAACACTTCTCTGCTCTTTGAGCACCCAGGCCATCTGCATTGTCCTTTAACACAAAGTAAGCCGCCTGGAACACTATATGCATGTCTAGAGATGATAATAAATGCTTAATTTAGCACACAAACTGAGACCATATGGCCATTATTTATTTGTTTGTGCGTTTATTCTCTCAAACCAGATACTTACTTCTCCGTATGCTCTGTGCTGCCAGGCTGAGGGCTTGACACAGAGGCACCGAGTCTGCTTTCAGACTGGCTGTTGTAAAGTGGCACAGGGTCTGACGGGTCACTGTCAGGTTCTGGCTTACACACAGTGTTCACAACCCAGTCGTGAACACCAAATGCTGTGGAGCATTAGGAAAAGTTTAGTTTCAGATCTAAAAGATTTCATTTGTTTTGATCAATCCTACAGTACCAGTACCTTGTGGGAATGGCTGGTTGCCTTTGCGTAGTACTGATGGTCTGTGCTGTCTAAAATATTTGCTTGTATTTCCACTGGCACTCTGGATATAGACAACAGGCAACTTGTTTAGGCAAGAGGTTGCTATGGAAGTGCAACCTTTTTCTAATTAAACTGTACCTGCTGTTTTAGAGCGGAGCTTTGAATGTGAGATGAGCCAGAACCTCTGAAATCACTGTCCAAGTCAACAGATACCTTTGAAATCACAATTGCAAACAGATGCATTTGAAAGTTTGTTCGTGTTACAGCACTCATTCTTGCAGTATAATGTGCTACTTGAGCTGTGAATTGCTCAAGTTGAATAATTAACATTATTAATATTTGTTTAATATCATTCAATATCTATTGTTTTGTGTAGTAATACAGAAATATGGCAGTTTGTAGTCTGTTACCTCGGTAGACATGGGTTTAGCTGAGATCAGAGATGAACTGATTCCTCTGGCCTTCATCTGTATGCTGCAAAAGGTTGAACAGTTCTCCTCTTGGTACTGATTTTGGTGACTACTCCGGTTTTCTCCACCTCTGTCTGTTCCAGCACCATTTTGAAACATTCCTATATAGAAATATGAAGTCATAAAAGAGCTTACAATTCATTTACTTTAACATATATTACTGCATACTGAGAGTGAAATGAATCATCCCTAGTGCAAACTATTTCCTGTGTACATAGACTCACCCTTTGCCTTGTTTCCAAATATAGTATAACTATACAGTACATATTTGAATAAAACTGATAAATGCAATGGAAGTTGTTTTCCTTTTCGTTTCACTGCATGCGTGGGTATTTTCTGAACACAAACCATCCTTCCCCTTGAGCAGGGACCAAGAGGTCTGGAAAAGTGGGCCCGTTATATTAACTAACTTTTAATTTCTTCCCATTCTGTGAAGCAAACAATTATTTTAAACTAAAAAAAAATAATTTTTTATGCATTTGACATTACATATTTCACAATAAGACTTCACTACTAAAATATTTACATTAACAAATGTGTGTTAAGTAATTTGTTCATTGTAGATACAAAATAGTAGTCAATGAATTAAATTGGTGTAACTATCACACATTTTCTATATTATTAATTCATCAACCTGAAATGTGTGGACATTAATCTTATTAATAATCGTATTTTTCCTCTGTAAAAATAATTGCTCGGTCCATCTTAGAAACTCAGATTAAGTCGGTCGCTAAAGTTGAATACATGCTAAAGTCTCAAATATTTGTAGTGATTACATAATTATATGATTGCTCTTAAATTTGAAAGGACACCCCAACCTTATGTGTGGATCATTTATCTGATTTACCCTTTATATGTGTGTGTGTGTGTGTGTGTGTGCTGTGACAGTTTAATGTTTAATAATGTAAAATTGTGGAATCATCAGTGTATACTGATTCTTGAAACCGAAGATGGACTTAAAGCAAAGATCTTGCACATACAACTTCTGAGAAAAAAAAAAAAAAACATCTTTGGATTTTAGAGCGCCATTATCATTGTGGTTTTTTAAGTCATGTGTTGCTTATTTCTCTGACATTTGACATTAACCACATCCAGTGTATGATAAATGTCAACATTTTTCACCTGGGGGGTTTTTTCAAACAAGCAACTTGGCATGATGAGAAGGAGAAGAGCCGTATTTTGTAGCTGCTGAATTGTAACTAAGGTTTTTAAATATGCTATACGTACTTTTTTTTTTATCTTGATTTGATAAAATGCACATTTTTGAAAGTAGCATAAGCACGTTTTTCTGCACCTCTCTGTATTATTAGTAACTGAGACTATATATCAGAGGTTTAGATCTGCAATATGCAAGGGTTTAACTTTACAGTAATTTGCAGGATAAGATTTCAATGTGTTGCCCTAATGCCCAGTGAATGTACATTGATTTTAATTTATTCCTCTGAGAGTTCAGCCTTAGGATGATATTTATAAGACTGGGATAATTTAAGGCAATGAAACTCATTATTCATCTCTCAGTTTGAATACAGTCTTCTCTCAGTTCCAATCACTGTGAAAAATCCCTCAAAATATGAGAACAGTCTGGACTGACAGCTAGTTTCATTTTGCAATGATGACACTACAGCATTCAGTAAAATCAGTTTTAGTTTCCATGTTCTGTGGAACTCATAGTCACAATGATAGTCATTAGAGCCAAGCTGTGAAACAACTAAATGCAGCGAACACGCATCAAATATTTTCAATTTGCATACATCCGGAATCAAATTAATAAAAAATTTTTTTTTTAAATTAAATACAGATATGGAACAGAAAGATGATACTGGCCTAAATTCTCTCCCACAAACATAGCCAATTTCATTCTGACTCACTTTTTTCCACTGTACCCACTCATTTGTTTTAGCACACAATATGATGTGAATCAAAGACCAGGATATCTGAGGCATGTACTGTACTGTACTGTAAACTGAAGCGTTAAATGATAGCGTTTAATAGTTGGACACCCTGCTCCACCCCAGTTCCACCATCGTGGCTTTTTATTGTTGGAGGTCAGAATTGATTAATGAACTAACATGGCATCTACTGCATTATCTGTGGTAATTGCTGAAAATATGCAAGTCCAAACTCATTTGAAATTAAAAAGTGTTATTCTTGGCTATTCTCTGAACAGTGTACTAAGGTAAGTGCCTAAAAGATTTGCATGCTTTTGAAAATGACTAACCAGCATCCTGTGAATGCATACAGTATATAGCAATTTATCTTTTTTATTGTTGTTATTATTTACTTAGACAAAAAGAATAAGTATCAGCAATTTATTGGTTTTCAAACATAACATGGAAATTATTATGATGGCCTAGTTGTATCATTCAGAATAGTAATATCAGTGCACCTATATAATTTTATCTAGTTTTTCTTTCACATTTTTGATCAAACTTGGTTATCCAATCACTATCATGTCAAATCATAACTAAATAACTAATGCTGTCATTCTTAAAAACAACAGTTCAAACCAAGAAAGATGTCAAAGTAGTACTTTTTTTTCAGAAATCTCTCATTTCAGGCTTTAATAGAAGTTCTATTTTCAGAACTATATATCTCAACTCAAGAATCCAACACTGCCAAAATTGGTTCTTGCTAAAAAGTGGATTGTTTGCTGAAACTAACATGCCACAAAGAACCACTTTTAAGTGCGGCTTTCACGAAAATGTAATTTCTTGATTAAAATATCCAAATAAAGAGGTGACCTTTTAAAAGACATCAAAAACTCATTTTGTGTCAACCAAGCTATTTTGAAATTTTTGCACCTACTCATTTTCTCCATATGTACAGCTCTCATATACACTAGAAGTGTATTTTTAGAGTTTTATAACTTACCCTTTACATCTGGTGTCTGGCTGATCCTTTTTTAGGTTGGAAAATTGATTTCACAGATATTAGTTTAACTAAAACATGATGAAATTGCTATCATAACTGCAGGATCTCTGTAGAAGCTGAAGGTTGCTTTACCTCCCACACCTTTCTTTGTCTGTCGTGTTTTTCCTTGAGACTGTAACTATGTGTGATCCTTCTCCTCAGCAAAGGCCTTTGTAAGTGCCTCTGCACAGGCAAGAAAAGTCAAAGACTGAGTTGTCTATAAGACAGACAGACCTCATTTGCATCTGCACTTTAGGAAAGCACAATGTTTGGTTGCTTGTCTCTTTTTCCTATGCTGAGCTGTGTTAGTTTGTGAGTTTAAAAAAAGAAAAATGAAAACTACAATGTAATGAAGTGCTGTGAGAAATTAGTATCATCTGGAATCCCAGTGATATTTTAAGTGTAAAGCGAATCACAATTAATTCAGTGGTTTATTTGAGAAATGTGATCATTTTAACCAATCTAGCCTTGAAACAGCCAACGATTAAAACTCTTTGTCTGTCAAAACTAAAGAATATTTAGAAAATCAAAAATTGACCAAAAAGTATGATGATGCAATGCTGTTTATAATCTAAAACTCTATTAAAAACTTACTGCTGTCAACACTGGCAAAAAAAAAAAAAAAAAAAGCTTTTTCTTAAAAAAAGAAGAAAAAAAAATGCATATTTATTTCTGAAAACAAACAAATAAATACCTAATAATACAACCAGGTTTAAAGAGGGAAAGTAAAAAACTCACCTGTTGTGTGATTGATGAAATTTTGTCAGATTGATGAAAGTGAAAGAACAATTATTAGGTTGAATGCTCTGGAAAATGTTCGGGTCACCCCTTTTATAATGTTTAGCATGACATTTAGTGGAAATTCAGCAAGACAGACGGTTTCGCCACTGGGTGTTGGTGTGTGTGTGCGTGTGTGTACATTTACCAGTGTGTAGTAACTGCTAGACTGTCTCCACATCTTCTTCAGAAATTATGTGGCATTTTATTGTTTCTGTTTCCTATTTTAAGAACTTTTAAGAATACCATTTTTTCCTGCTTGATAATAAAGAAGGGTTTCTTCTACACATAAATATTTTATAGATATTTAGTTTTTCTATTACTAAGCGTCTCTGTATTGCTGACTGAATTTTAAATGCCAAACAATATTTTTGTGTGTGTTTGTGTGCTCAATTATTTTAGGAGCCAAAGCCTAAATTCATGTTAAACATTTCTTGTACTGTTTTACCACGAGATAGCTTTAAGATTCTGCACATTTTCTTTGACTGATATTTGTATTTCACCACATTCATTCGGTTTAATTTCAAAACCTCTTATTGCATGAGTTAAAAAAACTTATTTTGATCAAATAGATATTTGATGGCAGATTTCATGATGACTGAGATGAAATGAAAAAAATATATAATTCTGCCTTAAAGGCAAGCACTTTAAAATCAAAATCTGGTGAAGTCCATTCCAGACGACCGGAAAATGAGATTGCAAAGAAAATCACCTATTACGTGTAAGGAAAGTCCGTTTATAGGGTTTGTGACGTTGTATTCGGGTTCTGAACATATACTGAACATATATACAGGGTACATAGCATGAGTGTCGATTAGTTTAAAGCAGGAAAAAACATCCTCATCCTGTGGTTGAAAAAGGTTATTTGAGTGTTCTTGAACAAATTGTTCTTAAGCAAATGTACTGTGTCGATTTTTTTTCTTTTCTGATACATGTACGTCACTATAAACAACTTAAAAACATTTGATTATGAAAACAGTGGATTTGAAAATCTATCTTAACAACAGGCAGATCAACATAAAATCAATAATTAAAATCTTCAATGTAAAGAAAAACTAATTATGTTTAGGGTCATTAATATTAAGTCTGATCCCAGTATGTACATTTAACATGTACATTATTAATAACAATCCATGACTAAACATTTGATAAGTGGTCATACTTTATGACATGATGTTTTGTGTTCAATTCAAAACATTTATCCTCGTATTTTAATCTAGTCATTTTAGATTTATTACTAATTACTAGAATCATAATGAATTACTAGAAATTAATAGATTTGTAATTTCATTGGGATGTAATCCTAAAGCATCAATATTGAATTAATATTAAAATATGATACAATTCTTACAGTGAAAAACATAAACTAAGTTATTGTGTCCATAAGCATTTGAAGAAAATGTAAGATTTGCTCAATGTAAACTAAAGCTCAAGGATTTTTTTTTAAATTCTGATTGCTCTTCTACATTTATTTATCATTTTTATAATGTGTGCTTGACAAATTAAACACAGTGTGATAAGACATTTAGAGACAAAAAAATAATAATAATTATCCACTTCCAGGTTAAAGGTTTTGTTTTATTATTTGTCTCTATACATGGTTACCAACATCACAGCGTTTTGTACAATACCATATTCCACTTTGTTCCTGATGTAACTTGAGGTTTTTGCGACATAAAGCATCAAGTAATTTTTGAACCAAGTCTGCACAATGATTTTTCCATTTCAGTCATAGGCCTTGTATTGGCTGGGAAATATGGGGATGTATTCAAATCATGTTTATTTCATATCCTCATTCAACAACAATATCTGTCAGGAGTGTGGAGGGTTGTAAGAAAACCAATCTCCACTGAAGATTTTTTTATATTTTCTTGATTTTTCTGCATGCCAACACAGTAGAAAAAAGAGTTAAGTTAACCGATGTCTTGACTATTTTATGCAGGCAGCAGATCTGTAATATGGATTTATTTTCAAAAGTATTAGATATAGGTAACATCTTGTGAAACATTTCAGCTGTTAATGAGGCAAACTGTATAATGTTGGTTCAAATTTTACTGTTATTCTTTTCTGTCATATTGTTACATATTGTTTCATATTCATAACATTTTATAATCATTATAATCATGATGAGATTTGTAGCAGACATATATAGATATCTTGTGTTAACATATGAGAGGTTAAGACCCAAAACTCATTGGTCAAAACTCAGTTCATGTTTTAAGACGAAATGGTTACAATCATCCTTGGACCCCATCTACACACAGCAAGCCAGACCACTGATGCTGCACCTGTTGCACATATTGATTTCACTATATTAAGCCAGACTGACTGCTCCATCTAGGGGTTAAAATAGCTTATCAATCAATATTTTTAAAACAGTAATAGTGCTAAATCGAATCGCTTCTCACTACTGGATCTCATTAGCTTCATGATTATTCCGCTATACATAATTTCATTCGAAACGGCTGCATTTGCACATAACCATTAACTGAATTATGCTATCAGAAATGAATTTAGTAAAATTAAATTAAATTAATGGATTTAGCAGACGTTTTAAAAGCGACTTTCAGTGCATTCAGGCTATCAATTTGTATCTATTATTATCTATTATGTGTTCCCGGGGAATCGAACCCCCAACCTTGCGCTTGAGCTACAGAAACACATATAGTAGACATCAAAACTTTTTTTTTAGCCCTCTTAACTGCTTTTCTTGGTTCACTTATTATTTTATAATTCTTCATATATCACAACAAAACACTGAACTGATTCTGCTTTTAGTAGGCTAAATGGTGTGCATCTTTGAGCTCCAATTCAAACCAGCCATTTAAAAAGTTGTTTTAGAAGGTTACAGGGGTCTGAACCCGAGGTATTATTACTATTATTATATTATGCAATTCATATTAACATCTTGCAATACTGTCTTTTTTATTTCCTTTGCAACTGGTATTAAGTGTTTTTTTTTTTTTCACAAACAAACGGCGACCAAACAAATAAACCTGTCTTTTAACTTTAAAACAGCAGTGGGAGTGCCAACAAGCGATCAGGGGGAGGGATGTACAAACAGAGCCCTTCTTCCTCTTGACCTCTGGAAAACGATGGACGTGCTGCTTCCTTCTAAATTTAGACACTTATTTGTGTCTGTGCACTATGCGCTTCAAACTGCAGTTCTTGTTTATGTCAATAGTTTAGGCCTAGTTCGGTCGAAGCGAGGTGACAGACCCTCGCTGGTCTCCGTTGGCACTATGAGCGACAGCTCGGTCTGACGGACGCGCACATCACAGTAACGGTACCTTTCATGTTTACGAGACTCGGAAAGAGACGTAATGGCGCAGGAGAATAATAGTCATTTCCTTACTATCCCCTCACAAGAGGATCTTTTCAGGACTGTGAGGCCAGAGCGTTTCGAAGACAACAGTAATGATGAGGATGAGGAAGAAACGGAGGAAGACGTCAGGCTAATACCGAGGTCTTCTCCTATTCCCAGAAAGCGAGGCACTTCGATTGCGGATGAAACCGCCGAGTACATGCGAATTCGCCTGGCGTTACCGACCAGAAGCGTGTCGTTTGCAGACAGTTCGGGAGCCGAGCTGGTCGATGTCAGATTGTTTGTCCCGTTTGATTCAGATGACGAGGACGATGCAAGATGGGAGGAAGAGAAGGCGCGGTACCGAAAAGCCTACCGTGAGCCCACTTACCGTGTGTGGCCGGAGTTCCAGCCGCTCACCGGAGCAGAGCTCGTGCACGCAGTCCACAGCAACAAGCTGGAAGTGGAGAGCGTGACATCTGTGCCAGACGAGCCTCTGTCATTCGAGGTGCTTATTCGTGTGCTCAACATTTCTTTTAAAAAATCAGTTTATGCCCGGTCCACGATGGACGGTTGGATCAGTCACTTTGATTACCCAGCCGACTACGTCCAGGGCTCCAACGAAGGCGAAACGGACAAGTTCTCCGTGAAACTGGCCTTCGCTTCACCGTATCTGTTCAACGGAGCGCGGATTGATTTTGTTTTGCGCTATGAGACGGCAGATGGAGAGTTTTGGGCAAACAACTCAGGCAGGAATTACTCGGTAACTCTCTTACAGTCATTTGAAGACGACACAATCCTGACCACCACAGAGGACACAACAGAGCTGAGAGGGATCCTGAAACCTCCCAGATACAGGTAAAGTTAAGAGAGTCGAACTCTGCTCTTACATTTGTTTAGCCAGTAGTCTGATTTAGCCGTTTAGCACGGGTTAATTAAGCCATAACTAATATCTATGTCGTACTAAAACGATATAGCAGGATTAAATGTCGTGTGTAATATTTCTTAATTGTTTTCTTTTATTCTCAGTAAACTTTCGGGTAATTTACCGTTCAAAAAAGTCGAGTTAATTCAATTATTGCCTGCGAACAGAAATATAATTTAAGATTTTAACATTGGAAGTCTTCAAGCAATGTACAGAGTAAAAGCTGGTCTGGAGTACAGTATAATTGGAAGCTGAGAGGCCGACAAACAGCGTTCTGTGAACACGCCGCTAGAACTCCACTCCGGGTTTTGCATTTCACACGATCTGCTTACCTGTGAGAGCGAAACCCTGCACAGACAGATGCTGGAGAGAGAGAGATTGCACTAATGCCCCTTAAAAAACACTAAAATATGAAGCTATGGCCCTAAAAGACGCAATGTATTATAAAAATACTAAAATATGACGCTCTGGGCGACCACAGGCCATAGAGTATCAGTGGCTGCTCAGATACTGCTTTGATAAAAAAGTGATTGCCAAGTATGGTAACCCACACTCAGAATTGGTGTGAGAAGTGGGCAGCTATATATCCAGCACCGGGGGAGCAACTGTTCAGTGCCTTGCTCTGTTCATTCACTCCCTCCCTCCTACAACTACTGCCAGCACTGAGACTCAAACCTGCGACCTTCCGGTTACAAATCCAAGTCTCTAACCATAAGGCCACAGCTGCCCCAGGATGTAATTTAAACAGTATATATTAAATGCAACAGTGTAGCTTAATGTCAGAGTGTATAATTTATATTTCTAGATTTCCAAGGATAAGTTAATGCTTCTACATTCATTGTTTTATATCTAACACAAAAATTTGTAACATTGTGACGGAAACTGAAAGCTGATTTTATGCAGCTTCTGCACAATGTGCCTTTTCATGTTATATTTAGATGCAGCCTTTGCAGTGTAGGAATTCATGAAATACCAATTGCACATGTTTAAATTTCCTGCTGCTTAACAAGAAGAACCGTGGAATCACAAAGCTACAGGGCCTACACAGCATCTGTATTGTGTGAGTTTTGGGGTTGCACGGTCTCCCCACCCCCTCACTCCCTTTTGAGAATGGCAGCCTTTCGTGGCTGTGTGAGGAGGATGAAAATAGGACAAGGCAGGTGTCACTTTCAGCTCTGGTGTACCGAGACCTTAACTCTGACCTTTTCTATAGGGGTTGCACAGTAAGAGACACAACAGACCGACAGAGGCAGACACAAACCTACGCCGGTTCCGTCTGCACACCTGGAGATATATCCTTTTACCCATTATTTCCACTTTTCCACAAACGACAAAGAAGTTGCATAGAGATGAAAACATTTTTTTATGTACAAACATTGTCAACTCCAGGAGATAAAAATCAGAAGACGAGTTTCGACCTACAGTTTAGACTCGCAAGTCTGGCTCGCAACCTTTCCTCAAAATGTCAAGTCTTGTTTCTATTACATTGCTCAAACATGCTACGGATAGAAGGTCATAGAACAGGATGTCAATCGAATTGCTTCAGACACACAAAATACTCTGAATATGTAGCAACGTAATGAAATGGAAAAGTTAATTACATGACCAGAGCATCTGACCATCATGCTCATCAAAACCTTTCGTGATGTACAGTATGCAAGAACGCATGTGTATTATTTGGACAGGTGCTTATCGCATCATAGGATCTGTCATGTGATTTAAGGGTGAGTGTGGGCTAAGACAGTCTTCACCCACACTCTGAAAAAAACATCTCAAGCTCTGGAGGCTGTCAGATATTACCATAATGTCACAGAGGTCACAGTTATTTTCCATTTAGTGAAACAATCGTTGATGGATTAAATTTGTACATTTAAAGGAACAGTTCACCCAAAAATTCTGTCAATATTTACTCGCCATCATATCGTTCCAAACCTTTATGACTTTTTCTCTCCAGAACTAAATAGAAGATATATCTATATCTATATATATATATATATATATATATAAAACAGTTTTGATTTACCTCCATTGTATGGAAGTTGCATTTCTCAAAATCTTTTATGTTCCACCCAAGAAAATCATTCAGGTTTGGAATGACATGAGGGTGAACATTCTTGCTGAACTATCGCTTTAATATGTAATATTCTGTCATGATCAACAAAAAAGTCTTAGTTATTTGGATTATATCTATACTTTTAATTTATTAATGCTCTTTATCGATGTGTGATGCTGAAGAATGATAGTTTGGTGTGTATGTGTGTCATCTTTTTAGAGCTGACATTGGTTTTGACGACTCTGATGACAGAGAAGAAGATGGTAGGTGTTAAGGATCATAAAGTACAGCTTATTCATCTCAGGTTAAATATAACAAACATTTGACAGGTCCGTAGTTTTATGTTTCAGATTCCTCTGTGATTTGTTTTATTTTTATCAGCAGATCTGAGCAGCACTAAGTGTGAAGCAGCAGAGAATCGAGCGTCTTCTGCACAGCCGGTTACAGTCCAGCCAGAGATCGACATCGAGGTGAGTGAGGTTTGCTTTGTAATCACTATTTCTAAGTGCGGCTGGGATCGCAAGTGGAAAAAAGATACAGCATATTGTCATGAACATAAAAAAAAAGTTAAACAAAAGTTTGTTTTCCCCTCCTTACTTTAACCTTTACCAGATTTCCATGACCGTTTTCATGTGTGTGGTATAACAGCAACCCTTTTTTTTCTATGCTGTCTAGACACTCTAACAGAGAATCTTTGTATGTTGTTACTGTCTATGTCAGACACTCTACAGTTATTTATTGATCATGATGTCTTTTGATTGCTCTCTTCTTAAAGTGATTCCATTTGTTTCAGTTTATACCCAGGATCCCTGTCTGTCACTATTGCAACAAATGCAGAGCTCAAAGCAACCCAGGCTAAAGATAATTCAACTTTTAACTCATTGATTGTCTTTTGTCTATTTAATACTAGCTAAAATTCTTATAATGTGGATTTTCATTTTACTTGACCTGCATACTCACGCAATGCAATTCGCTTGTTAAAGTTTCCACCAACATTTCACTGTCCAGATAACCACTTGCTTGTGTCTATATGTGGTGTGTCAATTTGCAGCTGTTCATGCAACTGAACCTGGTATTTACAACAATAGCATCACTTTCTCAGCTTCTGGTCTGTGGTCAACCCTTTAAAATAGATTGATAAGACACACTATTATTTATTTAGGCTTTAGAGGGATAGACCACAGAAAAATGAAAAATCTGTGATCAATTTATGTTGTTCCAAGCCTGTATGAC
Organism: Carassius gibelio; assembly: GCF_023724105.1. NCBI lineage: Eukaryota > Metazoa > Chordata > Actinopteri > Cypriniformes > Cyprinidae > Carassius > Carassius gibelio. The sequence continues at coordinate 16,362,960 of NC_068378.1, read as the reverse complement.
TTTCTTTCTTTCGTGGGACACAGAAGAAGATATTCTGAAGAATGCTGGTAACCAAACGGTTTGGTAAACAAGCAATACAATTGAATTCCATTCAGTGGATAAAAACATTTTGAGACATTTCTCAAAATTTTCTATAGAAGAAAGTCAGTCTTACATGTTTGGACCGACATGAAGGGGAGTAAATGAAGACAGTATTTTCATTTTTGGGTGAACCATTCCTTTAATTGTGAATTCTTAAGCTTTTAAACTATATAAAAATATGATTTTAAAATATATTATGTTTTTTTAAATTAGTTATCATGTTGACAGTATGTCACACCTTTTTTTGTAAAAAAACAATGTAAATGTGTCATACAATATATTGTATTTAATAACCAACAATGATTTAACCTATGCTTCATTATATATATTAAAAACAAGATTTGTTATTGTTGATATTGTTATTCTTTTCATCTGTCTACCTGAACAGCTCATTGAAGCTTCAGCATCATCTTAGGTAATGTGCATGTGCAAGTTATCACTAACTTGTTCATTTCACCCATTCACCATGCTGCATGTAACATGCATCCTGTATCATGACCCATAATATATGATATCTAGATCAACCATTCAGAAGCTATTCGTGTTCATGCTCATGGTTTTTTTAAAAACAATAAGCTTAGTTTATACTATATATTACTTTTATATAAGCATAAAATGTACACAGTTTAGTTAGTCAGTGTAATTTTATTTTATGTTGTCAATTCCTGATATTCCCAACTTGAGACAAAAACTGTTGTGAAGTTTTAACAAAATGTTGGGCTGTTTTGGCAAGGAGTCATTAGGAGGGGAAGAAAACCACATAAAAGTAATTAAAAATAAACCGTAGAAATTGTATATTTGTGTATTTTCTATGTAAATATTGTCATTATCATAGCATGTTTACCCTGAGATTTTCCCTGCACAACTTTAAGCATACAAAATTCATAGTTAAACAGTATTCAGCATTACTTTTCATTACGTTGTTTTTAATTCTTGTGTAATTTTGTCATGTCTTATTTAGAACTATCTTTTAAAGGTTTTGTTGCCATTAGCGTAAACTCCCCTCATTAGCACAGACTTCTGGGAAAAGAGCCTGAGGGAACTGGCACAAACTTCATGCTAACACAAATCACTTTCCTGCCAAGTGCAGTATAGGTAGTTCAACTATTTATTTATTCACTATTGTTTATTCACAAATATGTTTTACATATTGTTTTTTAATCATGTGTAATTAATTGTATACATCTTCATATTCATAAAAATAGTTTTTCTTTTCTTTCTTTTTTACTAATTATTAGTGTTAATTAAACTGATACTGTCTAAAAACAGCATGTATTTAACCTTAATAGAAAACTATTTATACTAATATCAGTAGATAATTTGTGCTCATTATCAGTGCTGGTGTCAATAAAAATAATACGCTTTAGCAAGAAATTTCATGTTTGTGCCATTCATCTTACACTTTTTGTTAGTTGGTAGTAATTCCGTTTCATAAATGCAAAACAAAGTGTTAACTGGCTGCAGTTTACATTCTGGATTCCAGTTTTTTTTGTTTGTTACTTTCCTGTCTGTTGCAGACTGCCAAGAATTCGTCCATTTCTCCAGAATTCACCAGAACCTCCTCCACAGCTGGATGTCCTCAGTTCACTTTAGATACTCCCCCTGGAGAACCACTTGCACTAGAATTAATGTCATCCAATAGTTTACCACAAACAGAAGAGTCTGGACTTCAGCCGTCAACTCTATCCGTCCCCCAGTCGCGTTCAACACAGCAGTTCTCTGAGCCACAAGATCAATTCTATAATGTTGGTCCTTCCTTGCCCCTTCCCCTTCCTTCAGTCCTCGAACACCATTATGATCACCCAGAGACATCAAAGGATGAATTTGAGGATTCCAGTAAACCTGACCAATCCCTTCATCCACAAAAGGATTATTTTCACAGTGATATGTTAGCGCAAGTGCCTTTCGAGTTAGGCCAACCATCACGGGCTGGGCTTCCAGACATGCCACAAATCCAGGAAGAAGGTATGCAGAATGTTAAGGATAAAGAAGATGTTGAGGAAAAGGATGACATATTGACAGATGTGCCTGAAGAACCAAGTAGGAATGCCGGAGAAGATAAAACAGGGACTTACTTTCACATGTTGGAAGAAGCCAAGCAGCTTCCTGCATCAAATGAGGTATACAATGCCGTTAAAGATCTGGAAGAGTGCAATTTATCAGAGGGATCACAGCCCCCCCTGGAGGAAGGAATTCCAGAACAGAAACTAGAACTTGTCTCTTCAGTCCGAGTCGAGACCACCAAGACAACTGAGGTGGAAAGTACCAAGATGGATGAGGAGGAAACAGATGGTTTGGTACCCTCTCATTTAGGTCCCACAAGAAAGGACAAAGAATCTCAAAGTTTTCTCATCCATCCAGTCTCTAATAAGCCAGAAACCATACAACATCAGCAAGAGGAAGGACTTGTCTTGGATCCCAGCATGTTGGCCTCAGTCCTCCCTGATGATCCACACCTTGATAACCAAACTGTTTCCATGTGTATTCCAGAGCATCCAGTGAGCAAACCAGAAAAGCCAGAGCTGATCAGCATTTCTGAAACATTACCAACAGCCTTAAATCTTCAACCTTCAACTGTTAACTCTTCAGAAGATGAATTAATTTTTGAGGGTGGTGAACCTTCTACTGCTCCATATCAGACATGTGAAGACCCTGGAACCCTGCACACACTGCCCAGACACGGCACTAAACTATCTCAAATATCAAAGGATGAGACTCTGGACACATGTCTGGTGGTCCCTGCAACCTTCTTCACTGTTGTTATTTGCCTGGCTGTTGGGATTCAAGAGCCCAGCTTTTTTCTGTGTGTGGGATTATTCCTGTTTCTTGTCTATAGATAGATAGATCTATGTTTTATCAATCTATTAGATTCCTTCTAATTTCTATGCCAGCCAGCTCTCAGATCAGTTTTTTTCTAAAAAGCCTTAAGACTTTTCCTTCTTACTTTTCCCCCAGTGCCTTGAGGAATTCCAAAGTGTGTGTGTGTGTATATTCAGACTTCTAGTATAAAATCTGCAATGGTTTATTTACAACCAAATAAATAGTTTGAAAAAGCAGTTTGTGTTTTAGCTGAGTGACATCACTGTGTACCTCATATAAGACTGGCCAATTAAAATATGGCTCAGCTCATTGATTCATACTGACTAAAATGTCTGGTATGTCTATATATGTATGTGCATACAGTAGCTACTGAAGATTACATTTGACTTGTTTTGTATATACAATCTGGGAGTCATTTGTGAATGGAATGACAAGAGGGTGTGCGTATGTGGTTTTATGTGTGATAAGAAAGGAGGTGAGACTGGACAAATAGCACAGGTGATTTCAGAGCCTATTTTCTAAGAATGTTTGAGGTTGTTTAGTTAAATCTGAAGTTTTGCTTATACCACAATGAGGAATTAGTCTGTGTAGACAACTATGAACTGAGCAGAGCATTTATCAAAGTATGAAATGTTTTATGACATTTGAGTTGGTATGTTTATTCACTTAATTTCACTGTAAATGTTTGTTATATGTGACTTCGGTTACACACACGCTGCCTATAAGCTTCAAATAGAAGAGTGTTTCACATCCCTCCACTTCCTAAAGAGTTAAAAGAAACACTTGAAGTTGCAAACCTTTCTTGTCAGTTAGCAGACAAGTGTATGGCATTTTGCAGTGCTCTTTAAAAGTGTGCCCCAAGCCTCTTATACCCCAAAAAGGTCACGCATTGCACTGAAGTCACAGCATCAAGTTACCGGGTGACTAGACACCACTGAAGGAAGAGGATGGAATGGTTCCTTGAAGAAATCCTTGACCCTTGATTCCCTTCTCCTAAAACTTGACACTTAAGATATGGAGTCAATCATTTTATTACTTTGTCTCACTGAATTAATGTGTAAACAAGGTTGTGAACACAGTATGTGCTGCTTAATGAAATATTCACATTTTATCATGTCAGCGTCAAAGTAGAAATAAAAGTTTATAACTAATAAAAACTGCTGTTTATTTCACGTACAGCCCTTCACATAAAGATGATCAAGCTTGCTGTTAATGTCAACAAAACGTGAAATTATCCAAACTGAATATGAATTAAACTTTAGCTCTGAACAGAGCAGTGGAACGAAGTGTTCCACATGCATGGGTGATAAACAGGAGGTCTGACAAGGCAACTTGATTTTTTCTTACACAAAACAAATAAAAATAGCAAGTTGTAGTCTTTCAATATTTACATATGCACAGATTTGGTTGAACGATAATTTTGTGAATTGATTTAAAGCAAAATGTTCCTGAGCATTGGTTCCAGCTTCACTGTCCAGTTCTGAAAACCACCTGAGCTGTGCTTCCCAAAATCATAGTAGACTGTATTAACCACCATCAACGGTAGGCTTACTGAGCTCTTGGGGGAACCAGCAGTCAGATCTATGAAATTATAACCAACCATAAGCACTTGCACTCATTTATTGATCTGTTGAGACCAGCGCTCAAACAGTCACTGAAAGACCAGTTTGACAGTATGATTATATTTCGTCATGTTAGACTATGTACACAAACACAGAATAATAACATTTTGCATGCGTAAAAACGACATTTCATGTAGGTCCACCTCCTTCAGTGTAACAAACTTCCCCTTCTGTGCATTAATAGTACAATTTTGCCCCCTGGTGGAAAGTTCGAGTCTAGAAAACAAATAGAAGGACGTAGATTTTTCATATTTTGCACTGGCCTAAAGATATTTGCTAAAAACAGGGCGAGAAAAACTACAAAAGTTTGTTGGAAAAAGTAAAAAGATATTCCATCCTATTCAGATAACAGATAAAGCATATGTACATTTCAAGGTTTAAAAAAAATTACATTTTCTTTAGGGATTCCATGGTGTCAAAGCTTTTGATATTAATTAAAATACGGGTTTAAAACTACAGAAAATCCTTTTTTGTTTTTTACTTTACAAACATTTTTGCTAATGCCCAAATCGAAAAAATTAATGCCACATTTTATACACTATTTAAGCATGGTAAAAACAATACAAAGGAAAAAGTTGAGGTTGATCTTGAAAAAAAAGAAAGAAAATCTTAAATATGTATTTAAAATTAAATGAAGAATTTCAAAACACCTCCCAAAGCAGTTTCTAAACCACAGATGCTTTCAACATTCACTGGAACACATGATCTTCTTTCAGTTCCTATTTTGCATGGACTTCCTCTAAAAGAGGTATTTTCGACATGTTGGTACCCCACATTTGCACTCTACGCGCATGCGCTTCTTAGGGGAGCCTGGGAGTCCCGTCAGACTGAAATTGCAATCCATCTTCGTGCTCTCGGCATCAACTGGATCAACTATAGAAAAAAAAGTAGTCAAAAAAGTCGATTAGTCAATAAAAAAATAAAATAATACATTTTCCTTTCAAAAAAAGAAAAATTCTGTGTGTGTGTGTGTGTGTATGCATGTATATGTATATGTATATATGTATAAATATATATGTGATTGCTATATATATATATATATATATATATATATATATATATATATATATATATATATATATCTTTGCTTCAAACCATTTTCAACAACGAAATAGAGCAAAATCAGACAATAGTGTCATAGTCAGACAATGCAAGTCACTTAATATGAACTTCTTGTTTATTGAACTGTTGTATTAAATTAGTATTACATTTACAATTTCCATAAAAAATTATTAAAAGCTGTCATTCACCTTAATTCATTGTGATCTCAAATTTATAATCAAAGCTCTCTACACTGCACAATGAATCTCAATGAATCTCTAATTTACACCCTGTCTACACTTTGCTTATGAAAAGATTTGTGAGATATGTCTGTGATTACTCAATGCTGCAAAAACACATAGAAACCTTTGAAGCTCTCCTGACAGCAATCACAATATGATAATGATATAGTCAGTCGCACTGGTGCCCCTAAACATTTTTTCATAGTATTTTTTCATTCAACTGAATGTTCACTGTATATAGCCCTGAGAGGCAGTGTCACCAAGTTAATGATCCCAAATAACTCGACAGTTCCACACTTACTTTTCATTTTGTAGTCGAATGTGAGCTCCTCTCCTGCCTTTATCCCACGCGTGGCAAAGAATGCTATCCGTGGCAGCCGCTCATCCAGGTTTTCAATAAACACATTATATACCTGGAGGTTGGGGTCACACTGAGGAGGTAAAAGAAAACATCTGTGATATTCAATTTACTGCCCTTGGATAAAAAGCTATGGTTTAACTGCTGTCCAGTCTGTTGTTAACAAGACGGTGCAAGCTCTAGTCCACTCACACTGTGATTGACAAAGTGAGAGATGTTTCCATAGTGAGCAGCATCCACGGTGTACTCATCGTCGACATAATCCAGGTCAAAAAGATAGGTGGCACCTTCTTTATCATATATGTGACCTCTGCAATCTGCTTCTTCTGTTGTAATGATCTGAAGCAAAAATGGATAAAAAGAGGGTTTAACAATAATGAAGCCCGGGCTCACTTCTGGAAAAGGCAGATAAACAGCTCATCAGCTGTCAAAAAGGAAACTGAAATGTTGATTGACAATGCCATTATCTACTAGTGAAGCAATGTTTCACAAATTTCCATTATAACACAAAAGCCTCAAAACCTAATCTGTACAGGAAGTAAATATACAGCACAGGCCTTCTCACCTCCCCGACATACTCCATAACGAAAGTGTTCTTCCGAATGCGCTCCATGGTCTTTACCCCCCATCCCCTTCCATTGTCTGTCCTAAAAATGCAGAGGGAATACCGAATTCCTCTCTGAACCACTCTGTTGGGGCAGTCGATCCCGCAACGGCACCGCTTGTTGCATTCGTAAATGGGCAACCCGGGCCGAATGCGGACCTGGCCTAACTCATTGTAAGCAAACTTGTGCTGAGATGCTCCGGCACAGCATCCCTCCACAGGGTCGTCCAGGCAGTCTGTACATTCACAGCCCACAGATACCTCATTCAGCATGATCCCATCACCGACTTTATAGTCATTTATGTAGGTGAAGTTCTTAGGCGGGCCTTCCAGGTCGACCTGGTTCCGAACGTAGATGTGGCCCTTGTGGGTCCCCAGGCTGTTGAGGTGTGTCTCCCACTGTTTAAGGGTCTGTCGGAGTTTCGCCCGTTGGATGAGATGTGACACGGTGGCAGGGTCTAGGCGACGAGGGGCAGCACGTTTCTTCTGTCTCTGCATCTCTGAATTCAAGTCCTCCCAGAACTGGTGGAGAAGATCTATGCACTTCAGGTTCCTCCGTGGTTCCCATGTGTTGCTGGATTCGGGGTACCCCTTCCATTTCACGAAGTATAACTCCTATGAAGGGGGTAACAGGGATGGTAGTGAGCTTAAACACATTTACACCTGCAGCCAGTTGCATAGACACAGCCACTATGATAAAGGGTTAGTTCACCCAAAAATAAAAATCTGTCTTTTTTACAGTCTTTTTTACAGTCTTTTAAAATACGGTCAAAAGACCTGCAAGCATGTGAACAGTGATTTGCAAGTGACCGTGAACAGTGATTAGCAAGCAAAAACAACTATTTAAAGAACTGCAAAATGGATCGACTGCATACACCAGTCTGTATGTGTGAAAAAACAAACTGTTGCAAATTTCGAAATGATGTGTTGCGCATGTGGGACAAAAAGTTCCCGAAATAAAGCAATATGTACAGCTCCGTCTTTCTTTTCTCTGTGCTTACAATTTTGGCATGATTCTCTCACTAACTGAGTTTTGCAAGCATGAGGGAGAGGGCGTGTCCACCACATTTATTGTAGCCAATCACATGAGGCTCTCGCTGACTCTCCATTTACTCTCATCTGATTTGTTCAATAAACAAACCATATGCCAAAACATTCATCTTCATTTAGTTCTGTCAACTGATCAGGGACGATTCAATTTTTTTTTTTACAAAAATTTAACCAACAGTAATATATATATATATATATATATATATATATATATATATATATATATATATTATTTTTTCCAATTATTTTTCAATTAAACGGAACTTGGGAGTGTGTGGGCTGCTCTTGGTGCTTGAATTTGTTTTTCAATATTAATGAGGTCCAGGTTTAAGGATTACGTTACAATATGCTTCTCTATTTAACAACATTAACTTAAAGATGTCTTCCCTCAGGTAGATTGCATGTTTTTTTCCCTAGCTGGATGTTGTCCTTATGATCAATAATTACTTTCTTTACATTCACACAAACTGATCTGGCGAAATCAAAATGCAGATGGTGAAGGGGATTGCCGTTATCACAAGTGAAGTGGGAGCTTCCAGCCGGCAGAGGATTCTGCATGGTCTTAAAGCCATCCTTGAGTGGCTAACTTTGCAATTCAAAAAATGATTAGTGCAAAAAGAAAGATTAACATGTATTTGTATGGTCTATGGTGCCAATGAAAATGGGACAAACTGCGTTCATACAGAACGCTTCTCCGATGCCTTAAATACGGGACAAACTTTCAAGGATTTCAAGGACATGTGGGAACCCCGATTTATGAGCCAGACTTTTAAGCCCACCTGTATTGTTTGTCTCTTCCCATCGGTGATAACTTTCTTTTTGTAGTCACAGAGATATTCCACCTCATAATCACACAGGTTCTGCTTGTTGATGCCCAGCTCTTCACACTTCACCCCCTGCTCTCGACAGATCACCTCCAGCTGGTCTTCAGTAGCGATGCAGGCTACCCTACAAACTTGAGCTACAAAATACAATTACATGTTAACTGCAGGAAAATCAAAGTGATAAAATGTGGGATGACAGACATGTGTGCAACAAGAACTGCACAGCACTTGAGCAAATATTTGATGTCCTCACGCCTGTAAACCTGAGGTTTGCAGAGAATTTGAGGGCAATTATTTTTATTATTAATTCAGCTTTGCCATCAGGACTAAATTACATTTTAATATAATAAATTAAGAAATTATTCAAAATAAAAAATATTAAAAGTTATATTAAATTGTATTCATGTTTTACAATATTACTTGTTTTACTGTATTTTTATCAAATAAATGCAGCCTTGACGAGCAAAATAAATTCTAAAAACTTTTTTTTTTTTAATAAATAAAAATTACAGACCTCAAACTTTATTTTTTTCAATCTTATTTTACATTTGCATGGTCTCGGTCTAGGAATTCAATACTGTCTGTTTTTTCTAAATAGCTGTATGGTTTAATTTCTGTTAAAAAGTTTTGTAATTATATTTACTATGGAAAGTGCTATTCAAATAACTGTAAATTAAATTGTCAATCCTATCCTCTAATATAGACTTTAAAATTATGTTGCCAACTTGCAAATATTTTCCAGATAATATTTTTAAAATATTCAAGATTACAATGGAAGACAAGAGCCAATCGTTTAATTTAGGAAATTGACAATTAATTTATGTTATTTCATCAAACAATTTTCTGATCAAAGTATAAATGAAAATGCATATGAAAATATAACTGCTTTTATATCATAGAATGGGGCTCCCTGACAAGAAAATTATAATAGTTGGGGGTATTTGGCAATAAAAACTTCGAACCAAACGACGCAACAAGACAAAACAACACACACACAATCAATCATTAACATATTTTACAGATAACTTGATCATTTTGAGAAAACAAAAACTCACAAGCATCATCACTAACCTCTGGGACATTTAATAAACTGCCTGAAGACTAATCGCCACAAACAAAATGAACAAGATATTCAGCTAACCTACACGAAGTATTTAAACAACGACACGGTATTTGAGAATTTTAAGTATGTGATTTTTGATAAAGTGTCCAGTTATCAAGTATGTTGAATAAATCATATTCCTCAAGAGGACTTAAAAGTTAGCTAAACTGCCGAGTGCAGACTACGCTAACTGTTGCGCATGCACATCTTTGCACCGTATGCTACGTTATGCACATTTACAAAGAAGATGCAAGAGAAACAGATTCACAATGAGCAAGCTGAATTTGTTGCATGAGCGCGCGGTAGCCATAACATCGTCCTAATGTGAATTTGTATCAACAACTTGCAGCAAAGATTCTTCCAAAGCTTAATATTTGTTTCCAGGGGGTCTTTGAAAAGACACCACTTAACTAACAAATCCTGTAATACATAAGACATGTAATCCTTTGTGTAAACTTTTTTTCTGAACGTTTAACACGATATATTCTCACCTTTCAAATTTTCCGCCATATTCCGACCGCCGCCAAAATGATAGGATTGAAAGGCTGCTCGGTGATTGGACGCAGCGCGTTTGAGTGACGGTTTGGGCAACCAATAGAGAAATACAACTCGACGAACTGTTTCTAGGAAGTTTGAGAAGTGGGGTTCTTGTATGAACTCAAATTCATTTCGTTTCCGTAATATACATTTCACTTAATATATAATATTAATATTTCGACTTAATATATGTTACATGCAAGTTTGAGCTGTCTCAGTTATTTTAGCTTCTCATTTGCTCATTTATTCCCTTTGTGATGGTTTACAAAATCTGAAGATAGCTTTTATGTATTCGGAACATATGTCATTATTTTTATGTTACAATTTGTATAACATAATTCGCGGGCCATTGTTCTAATCTATTATGTGAAGTCTTTTAATTTGCCTTTCACTGTTTGTGAAGGCGGGGCGTAGAGTTCATCCATCATCACGTGACGCAGAAAATACTCAATGAATTTCCGGAAAAAGTCTGTTTGACGGTCTTTTATAAATATTACAGGTGCGTATATGTATGTAGTTTAACATTTGCACATAATATTTAGCTTAAACATTTTAGACTTAAACTTTTCAGACTTCATTTTCTCCCTCGCTCTCTCAAAATAGACAACAGAGAGGGGAAAAGGCCTAAACTGTGGAAATGAGACCGGTGTCTTGTTAGCTTCATATAACTGCTGCATAAGCCACTGAATACACAAAATTATTAAGAGCATATTATTTTGTTCCTACACGAATAAGCATTTTAATAAATGAGTAGTCTTGTTAACTTGCATTTTATTGTATTATTATTATTATTATTTTATCGAAAAGCACCGGTTTACCCATTTCAATTAAATCACCTTCTGTCAATAAATGTTGAATTAAATTATGTTTATGTGCAGGCACCATGTCATCCACCAGCACTGCTCAAATTCTCCGGAAAGCAGCTGTCCTTCTGCTGTTTCTTGTTTTCATAGACGTGATTTCATTCACATATGCAGATAAAGTAAGTTTATCCCTGACACATTTCCATTTCATCTATGTTTTCATTATTTTCCCAAATGTGTTGCACTTATGTACAAATATTTCCTAAACGTGTCACTTTCTTAATATGTTGCGCACACAGAGTTTTGAAGATGTACGTTGCAAGTGTATCTGTCCACCCTACAGAAATATCAGCGGACATATCTACAAAAAGAACGTGTCCCAGAAAGACTGGTGAACAACTTCTTTGGCAAAGAATCTGTATTGTCTGTAAAGGATATTATGTATAATTAAATGAATGGACTCCTATTAATATTTTCATTTAGCTGGGAATTTATTGTTCATGTATTGGTTTGTAGTAACTGTCTGCATGTGGTGGAGCCCATGCCAGTGCCTGGCCATGATGTGGAAGCCTACTGTCTGCTCTGTGAGTGCAAGTATGAAGAACGAAGCAGCAACACCATTAAGGTATTGAGCGACTTCCAGTTATCGCTCAGTAAATCCTATTTTTATTTAAGATTCCGATGTTTATTAGAATCTGCTTTTATGCCTTTATAATCTAGTTATCTGCTTTAAAGTGTCACCCAAAAATGACAATTATGTCATTAATGACTCACACTCATGTCGTTCCAAACCCGTAAGACCTCCATTTATCTTGGGAACACAGTTTAAGATATTTTAGATTTAGTCTGAGAGCTCTCAGTCCCTCCATTGAAACTGTGTGTACGGTATACTGTCCATGTCCAGAAAGGGAAGAAAAACCTCATCAAAGTAGTCCATATGACATCAGAGGGTCAATTAGAATTTCTTGAAGCATCGAAAATACATTTTGGTCCAAAAATAAGAAAAACTACGACTTTATTCAGCATTGTCTTCTCTTCCGTGTCTGTTGTGAGCACGTTCACAACACTGCATAGTGATATCCGGTTCGCAAAAAATTTAACCGGTTCTTTATAAACCAGTTCACCAAATCGAACTGAATAGTTTTAAACGGTTTGCGTCTCCAATACGCATTAATCCACAAATGACTTAAGCTGTTAACTTTTTTAATGTGGCTGACACTCCCTCTGAGTTAAAATAAACCAATATCCCGGAGTAATTCATGTACTCAAACAGTACACTAACTGAACTGCTGTGAAGAGAGAGATGAACACCGAGCCGAGCCAGATAACGAACGAACGATTGACTCGTTCTAGAGGAGTATTAATATTTGTGTCTATTTCCCAGGTGACCATTATAATCTACCTGTCAGTGGTTGGAGCTCTCCTGCTGTACATGCTGTTTCTGCTTCTAGTTGATCCTCTGATCCGCAAACATGATCCGTACACCATGCCACTGCAGAACGAGGAGGATTCTGAGGTTTGTGCACATTTGTACTTTGTCTTAATTTATTGTTTAGAGACTTCACTTTTCATAGACTATAAACTGACTTGACTTGCATTTTGTTCTTTAGTTAAATGGTCGTTTATTCGATATTTAATTTGTTCTTTAGTTAAATGGTCATTTATTCGATATTTAATTTGTAAGCTTTCTATTTTACTGTCTTCACTGTCACATGGTCCTTCAGAAATCATAACATTTTGATTTGCAGCTCAAGAAACATTTCTTATTATTGTCATATATTACTGAAAGTGTAGATTTTTTTCATAGACTTTTGAACATGTCTGATAGGGAACTTGGGACAAAGAGTCATATAATTTGTATCACTTTTGTAAATACTCTGCTTGAGATCATAAATATTTTTTCTTGGGTTTAGGTGTTAATTGTGTCCTTTGTCTCCCACTACAGGATGTGAGGCCGCGTGTGGATGGTTCACAAGGTCGTGGGAACACTGTTCTGGAGAGGGTAGAGGGAGCTCAGCAGCGCTGGAAGAAACAGGTCCAGGAGCAGCGCAAGACTGTGTTTGACCGCCACAAGCTGCTCAGCTAAGCCCCCAAACAGACTCCTGCTGGGAAAAAGGCTAATGGGCACCACTGACTGAGACAGCTTGCATGGTGGTCTTATAGTTTCAGCTTTTATGACAATATGTTTTATCAGTGGGCCTGCATTATCATTAGTGTTATAATCTTACCAAGACTGACTTGATTCTAGTTTTTAAACTGAAGCTGTGAAAACATGAAGCAAATTAAGATTAAATGAAGAGAATCAGCCAACTCCAGTTGGTCTCACACACCTACATTTCTCACCTAATAACTTGAATATATCGGTGCTGCGACTGTCACTACTTTGCTTTGAAATAGCATTGCAAAAGATGAGATTACATGGAAAGCAGTGTAATCCGGGAGTATTGATGTGGACCTCTATGTAATATAGGTGCGCTTTATGAATGTGTAGCGTGTCATTGCACTGTTGTAGTTTCATTTTGAATTACCAAGAAAATGTATTGAATTATGTCCATTCATGTACTGTAGGTATTTATTTATTTATTTATTCATTTATTTATTTATTTATTGCTTGCTTGTATGCCAGTTGATAACATCCATTTAGGATGGCACCTGCCACAAGTATGTGGTTTAAATGTCATATTATAATTAAATATTTAAAATGTATACATTCACAATATTTAATGAAATAAGGGGCTGTAAGTGATCAGCACTGTTGAATAGTATATCATAAGCTTCCTCTGATGTGATTTACACTTTTGTTGGATTTTCTGATTTTCACACATCCCAAAATATTGATTTTGCACCTCAAAATGTGGAAGGATTTGCTTTATTATATTTGTATTATATTTTTTCCCAGTATGTATCCAAACAACTTGCAGCTGTTTTAAAGCTGAAATATTCTCGCTTCTGTGAAATTGCACTGATATATTAAATATATAAAATATGTTGTCAACTTTCTTTATAACCTTTTTTTTTTTTTTTTGGTAAAATACACAGAGTAATACTCGCTTCCTACTCAAGTTTGACACTAAAATACAGTGGTTATTTTATATATTTAGTTACCTAGATCCTGTAAACATTCCCATCTACTGTTTTGTACAGTAAATCCCCAAGGGGAAAAGGCAAGCATATTTCAACACCACTTATTTTTCCTATTCCTCAAATTTTCAATGTCTTATTTCACTTGTGGTGTTGTATAAGCAGCTAAATTTCTCTAAAAGAAACTTTAGTCATTCTTTTTCTTCATCTGCTGCACCCCGAGGCCGCCAATCCCCTCCTCCACCTGCTTCCACACCCCCAAGAATGGACACTGACTGCCCGTCTATATATATCCCTCCATATGGGCCAGCTGCACCTAAATGCTCTCTACCCCTCCATTGCCTCCTTGTCTGGTGTAGGTTTGCAGCAGGGGCCAGGGCCAAGAAGGTGTACACTGCCTTCTCAGAAAGGGAGGCGATGGTGGATGAAGCTTAGGACCATACTAAAGCTCTGACCTGGACTTAAAAAGACCAAGGATTTGCTAAATTAGGAGTCATTTCAGGTTTTGGCACTTTTTTGTGGGAATTGAGAAAATTTCACATTTAGGAGATCCAAAATGGAGTCAGGAGGTGGCGGCGGCGGTGGTGGGGTGGCAGCTTTGGCCTCGTTCATCATGAATGAAGAAGAACTGAAGAGAAAGCAAAGGGAGAAACTCAAGAAACTTCAGGCCACAGGAGGAAACCCTCGACCTCCACGTTCCTTGTTCTTCTTCACGCTTAAAAACCCTTTCCGGAAGACCTGCATCAACATCGTGGAATGGAAGTATCCTTCAAACGTACATCCATTTGGTTTCCATAGTTTTGGAATTTGGTTTGATGTTTGATGATTTAGAAAGGCATCCAACCCCCAGAGATCTGGTTTAGCATGCATGCCAGAAAAAGCATGCAATCATAACTCTGTCTTATGTTCATCGAAACCAAACTGAGATATTAGCTCCGTGATGGATATCTCCATCTGCGAGGTGGTGAAAATAAAAACAGACACAGTTGTTAATTGTAATCCCCAGGTTTAGTGTGTCTTAAGGTGTGGAAATCGGTCTCAGTTGTGAACTGAGGGTGTTAAGCTTTTGTTATGTGTCAGACTTCAGTTCCTGATTAGTTAATTCAGTAAGATGCATATAAATATAAATCTGAATTGGAGATTTTAATTTAAGTGTGTTTTGACTTTTATACTGAGGTGAACTGGAGATGTAATTTTTGTGCATTTTTTGCATAGGTGTATTTATACAGCTGTTGTGGGGGATCACTAGTGGACATGATGCTGAGCTGGCAGGGAAATTCTGATTCCACCACCTAGTGTCAGAAATTCACAAATAATGACAGTTGCTAGTCATGTAGTTTAAACTGAAACAGCAATAATTGATTATTATAATATTTCTTACTGGACAAGAAATCATATATTTATTATTTATTCTGTCCTAGTAAATGTTTACTCTGAGGTTAAACCATCTTTAATTGATTTCTAATTTAGTTACTGACCAGATAACTACTCAAAATCTCTCTCGTTTCTGTAGTCACCACTTTTATTTGTATTTGGAAATGGGCGACTGTTCATTTTTGTTTAAATCTGATTTATGTGAATCCTTTTCCAGTGGTTGTTTCTGCCATGTCTACCCATTGTTTTCCTGAGCAGACTGCCAAAGACCCTTTGAAATCATTATCCTGCTAACTATCTTCGCTAACTGTGTAGCTCTGGCTGTGTTTCTTCCCATGCCTGAAGAGGACACCAACAACACCAACTTAACATTGGTGAGATGTTCTTAAACCCCACTCACCATTGTAAAACAAGATAAAGTTTTCCGATTTTTGCCTACTCAGGTCTTTGGCCCTTGGGTTATGAGGGGGACGTATTTGTTTTGAAACTGATATGTGTGCACTCACATTTTCGCCCAGTTGGCATATGCACAGGACAAATTTGTGATTCGCATAAATACGCTCTTATGAGTTTAATTAAAATAGAATTATGGGTTTATATGTATTAAATGCAATTTAGGTCATGTTTTACAAACTAAAAATATACCGTGCAGCAGGTGCTGTTTTGTGTCATGGGTTTTATATTTAGTCATTTATTTGAGATGTGCATGTCTAAAGATACAAGTGTGCTGTTTATAAATACATCTCAGAAGGGGATTTTCATGACGTATCTAGTGAGAAATTAATATAGATTCTATTGACATGACTGTTCTGACAGAACTTTACTGTCCTGCTCTTTTTATATTTGGAACTTTTTTTGTTTTTTTCGGCTAAATAAATACTTACATAATGCTAAATAATGATAAATCCTCTTTACACAAGCTTATTTCATGACTCAAGCTTTGATGGTATGTAGGTCACACACTCTTTCCACTAGCATGTGCAGTCATATTCTCCTCTCTCAGAACACAGAGTGCTATTACATTTCAGATGGCCCAAATCTGAGACCCGTTTACTTATTTACTCCCCTGGGTTTAGTGACTTACGCCGGTGGGCCGTCCATTCCTCAGATACTAAGTCATGAAACAGGAGCTGAGATTGGGTCTCAGTACACATGGTCAGAATGAGGTTGATATGGCGCGTTAGTGTAGAATTAGAGGCTGTGTGCTGTGTAAACATACTGATTGCAGTCACTGCACATTGAGGACAGTTGTTTGATTTGGCAGGTGTCAGTGGCACCTCGCACGTTTTTTAAATGTTATGTTTTTTTTTGTTTTTTTTTTTGAATGAATGATCCATACAATACAGTTGACAGTGTGTTGAAGCTGCCAAAACCCCTTCTAAGATATAAAGTCATTTTAGGATATGGAAACCACAAAACATGAAGAGCAAGAAAGTTTGAATGTCTTGTAGGTTATACATTCTTGATATGGGTCCGAATTCAAATAAATAAATAAATGAATGCTTTCCATTTCTGAATTTGTATCTTGTAGTTCTAAAAATTGTGTGAGGAAAAAGTCAGAATCGTGACTGTTTTCTGTTTTACACCCCATTAAACCCTCCTATAACATTGTTTGTTTCCTTGCAGGAGAGTCTGGAGTACATCTTCCTGATCATTTTCACTCTTGAGTGCTTCCTAAAGATAGTAGCGTATGGGCTCCTGTTCCACGAAGGAGCCTATTTACGAAATTGTTGGAACATATTAGACTTTGTCATTGTGTTCATGGGGTAAGATGACATTTCAAATTTCCAGAAGTCATAAACAAAACACCCTGGAATTATTCCTAAAACTGTCCTGAGCTCAATTCAACCATAGATTTTATTTTCTATTTTCTGTAGAGTTTGTGTAAAATTAATAATACAATAAAAGCTGGCATTTTTAAAAATGAATTGTTTCACATTTCTTAAATAAAAGTCATTTTAAATTGCCTCCTCAGGCTCTTCACACTTATTGTGGACACCATCAACACAATCGCAGGAGTTCCCAAAGAGAAAGGAGGAGGGTTTGATATGAAGGCTCTTAGAGCATTTCGAGTCTTGCGACCGCTGCGGCTCGTGTCAGGAGTTCCCAGTAAGACTTTTAAGCACCACAAGTAGGGCAAGATAGGACTTTAAAGCTAGGTCCTTAAAATACCTCAACATTTACCTCAAAGTATACTCCTATAACCTTTCTAACAAACTGAGGCAGTGTTGAGTGAAAACAGATTCAATAGGTACTTACAGAAATGTATATGTACACGCTTTGTTAACTGCCTTGTAAGATTCCTACATAATCATGTCTTTGTCGAATGTTAAAAAAACTGTTGTGTTAAAAGTATATTTGTTGTCATCCAGGCCTCCAGGTGGTAATGAGCTCTGTTCTGAAGTCCATGTTGCCCCTCTTCCACATTGCATTGCTGGTCTTCTTCATGGTCACCATTTATGCCATTATGGGTTTGGAGCTGTTCAAGTGTAAAATGCACAAGACATGCTACTACCAGGGCACCAGTGAGTCTTTTAATTAGAAGACTGACATCAAATATATGACTGAAAACAAGTTTTAGAAATGTAAACGAAATGACCTTATTTTAATGATAATGAATTGACAAATCAATGTCAACACTGCATACCAGTAAAAGATCAATGTTTTCAACCTCTGTTACAGATATCATTGCAATCAGGGAGAATGAGAAGCCATCGCCCTGTGCTCAGGCTGGACACGGGCGCCGCTGCACCATCAATGGCACTGAATGTCGGGCAGGTTGGCCTGGTCCCAACTTTGGCATCACCCATTTTGACAACTTTGGCTTTTCCATGCTCACAGTCTTTCAGTGTATCACAATGGAGAGCTGGACTGATGTGCTCTACTGGGTAAATACTTATGGGCATGATAATCTTCCTCTTTATTATCTTGTGCAGAGGCCAGAAGACAAACATTCATTTAATTAAACTTCTCTATGCTAAAGTTACATGTATCCATCAGTAGACTATATATAATACAATTAAATTATGCTGATATTTAGACCAACAGCAGGATTACAAGGCTGCTATTAGTTTTACACAACAGTTTAACAGACAAAAACCATGTTATGACCTCACATATTATGCAGCATCTCGCACATACCTACTTAAAGCCTCCTAGAAATTGGCGCTCAAGTTAAAAGAAATACATTTTTTTAATGGCATTTCTAGAATTTTTTAAGGCAATAACATGAGTGAAAGTCTCCTTTGCTCTTCACGCGTCTCTAGGAAATCCACAGAAGTAGTGTTGCATTCCTAAACGAGTCAGTGTGTTTGAACTAATTTGGTTTCATGACTCATTCATAAAAACAGCCACCTACTTGTGCAAAGATGTAAACTGCAGAAAGAGAAAAATCCCCACCAATGATACACAGAGTGACAGTGTGTCTAGAGCAAGATTTTTGGAGCAAATCCAAAATTGATGTTTGTCAAAATGAAATATAATGATGATTCGATCTTTTAGATTAATGATGCCATGGGGAACGACTGGCCCTGGATCTACTTCTTTACTTTGATACTTCTGGGCTCCTTCTTCATCCTGAACCTCGTCCTTGGAGTACTGAGCGGGTATTAGCTCTTTTTTGATAAAAGGTTTTAATACTAACTGCTTATTACCTACTTAAAGTTTGGTCCACAAGTTTGGAAGTGTGAGATAAACTAAAACCCAGTTGTATGTGTTTTTTTAGTATCATTTCATCTAAATGCACTCTGGCTGGATGCGTCTACTGAATGGTTCAATCAACTTCAATCAACTTAAATGACTCACTTTATTGATAGTCATAGAAATACAAGAATGTCACATGACCAGGAAGCCAATTCAGCAAACTCGACTGCATGGTTAAGTTCCTTAAATGAGACAAGTTTTTCCTCTGTGCAGGGAGTTTACTAAGGAAAGGGAGAAGTCACGGTCACGTGGAGAGTGGCAAAAGCTACGTGAGGGACAACAAATGGATGAGGATCTGAAAGGTTACATGGAATGGATCACTCATGCTGAAGTCATTGATGGAGATTATGAGGGTAATGGCGCTACTACACTCCTCTGTCTGTCTCTGTCTTTCTATCTCTATATCCGATGTCATTCAAATGAACATTTCAGTGTATGTATATTTGATAAGAAGCAAAGGAACTGCATTTTTTTAAGTTTTTCACTACTTTGATACTCTCCAGCACTTCTTCTACGAAAGGACACAGGTTCAGAGACAGACAGTTTGTACCAGATGGCCGGGATCAACAGGGTGATCTATTTCTAGTGAGTGTGCAATCAACAACAAAAATATGCATTATGATTTAACCGAAGACTGATTTATAATTTACTTTGTAATCCGCAGCCGTCTCGCACGCCACTGGAACGTTGTTTTACGGAGGAAGTGTCATGGTTGGGTGAAATCTAAATTCTTCACCTGGTGGGTTCTCCTGGTTGTGTTGCTCAACACTCTGGTCATAGCGACGGAGCATCATAACCAGACTGAGGGGTTAACAAGTTTTCAAGGTCTGTTCCGTTAAGCAGTACATTACAATACATTAAGCTATACAAGATTCCCAACTCCTATTTAGTATTTATAAGTTTTTTGGTTGTTTTAAGGAATCTTTGAAATAGAACGATTCATCAGAATAATTCATAATTCTATTGATTTATATATATATATATTAGTGTTCCTGTAGCTAAATAGGTAGAGCATTGCGCTATCAAGCGCAAGGTTGGGGGTTCGATTCCCCGGGAACACATGATAGGTAAAAATTGATAGCCTGAATGCACTGTAAAGCATCTGCTAAATGCATAAATTTAATTAAATGTAATTTTTATAAATATATATTGGCGAATGAAGTGACGTCTTGGTCCTGTTTGCAGACACTGCCAATGTAATCCTGCTCGCCTGTTTCAATCGTGAAATCGATTATCGATGAAATTGATTACAGACACTGGCAATGTAATCCTGCTCGCCTGTTTCAATCGTGAAATCGATTATCGATTATCGATAAATTGATATATATATATATATATATATATATATATATATATATATATATATATATATATATATATATATATATATATATATATATATATATATATATATATATATATATATATATATATATATATATATATATATATATTGGCGAATGAAGTGACGTCTTGTTCCTGTTTGCAGACACTGCAAATGGAATCCTGCTCGCCTGTTTCACGATTGAGATGGTTATGAAAATGTATGCATTTGGTGTGAGGGCCTACTTTATGTCCATCTTCAACCGATTTGACTGCTTTGTGGTCACGATCGGAATACTGGAGATCATCCTGGTCATGTCAAACATCATGACACCACTTGGGATCTCTGTGATGAGGTGTATACGACTCCTACGCTTATTCAAGATCACAAGGTACATTCATTTATTTAAACCTCATTTTCAAACCTTACTACCATCTGTCTTAACTTTTTAATTTCCTTATTTTCCCGCAACAAACCACGAGAACTGTTACTCTGAAGTAATGAGAAGGGTGCCTTATTAGTACAACTACTATCTTACTAGTACTACTTATTAGGAGTGTATCTTCGGCTTTTGCACAGGAACTTGTGCTGTGATTTTAAAATAATTGTTTATAAAATAAAGATAGAAAAACATGTATTGAATTTTTTTTTTTTTTTTTTGAGTTTGTTAATTTTTGTTCCTGTGGCTCAAGTGGTAGAGCATTGCGTTAGCAGCGCAATGTTGTGGGTTTGATTCCCAGGGAGCAGATGTTAGGTAAAAAATGTTAGCCTGAATGCACTGTAAGTAACTTTGGATAAAAGCATCTGCTAAATGCATTAATTTAATTTAATTTAATTTAATTTAATTTAATTTAATTTAATTTAATTTAATTTAATTTAATTTAATTTAATTTAATTTAATTTAATATTATTATTATTATGTTTTTTTTGTTTTTGTTTTTTTTTTACAGATTTTATACACTTATACACAAAATGCATGTTTCATACACCAACACTGTTATTTACTCTCTGTCTTTAGGTACTGGACATCACTTCATAACTTGGTGGTATCCTTACTCAACTCAGTAAAATCCATCGCCTCCCTACTCCTGCTCGTCTTCCTCTTCATTGTCATCTTCGCCCTCCTGGGTATGCAGGTGTTTGGTGGGAAATTCAACTTCCCTGACAGAGTGATTCAGCGCAGTAACTTTGACAACTTCCCACAGGCCCTCATCAGTGTGTTTCAGGTATTTGCAGTTTTAGCGAAATGGTGCTCTGACAACGGAAGCTGTTTATGTGACATTGGGCTCCATTATCAGGTCCTAACTGGGGAGGAGTGGGACTCGATCATGTACAATGGAATCATGGCTCATGGTGGACCTCAATCCCCAGGAATTCTTGTCAGCATTTACTTCGTAATTCTGTATGTCTGTGGAAACCGTATCCTTTTGAAGCATTGGTCATTATTTTCCTGTCTCTGTTAATTTCTCTGAACTGATTTATAGATGATAAATGTGAATTAAGTATGTTGAAAAGAATATAGCAAATCACTTAATCTAAAATAAACATTTGCCATTGTTTCTGTGCGAACTGTTTCAGTTTGAAGTATTTCAGAACCAGTCATGTGGTATTGCTGTTTGGACTTTTCCTTAGCAGGTTGTTGATAAGTCGTTCTCTTGAATGTGTTCTTGGCTATCGCTGTGGACAATCTAGCTGAGGCTGAGAGTCTGTCAGCAGCACAGAAAGAGAAAGCAGAGGAGAAAGCCCGAAGGAAACTCACGAGGTAAAAGAACAACTAATTCATGTTTCATCTCAGCAAGGATGCATTAAATTGATCAAAAGTTATATTTATATAACTTAGAGTAAATTTATATTGTCCACCAAGGTGGACATTTCTCTTTGGCTCACCAATACATTAACAGAGAGTGTAAAAAATACATAGAGACGCTAAACAGACAGTTAAAAAAAAAGAAAAAAAGATTTATGTTTCAGTTAAATGCTGTTCTTTTGAACTTTTTATCATAGAGAGCTGAAAATCATAGTTTCCACAAAAAGAAAATGTAAGCAGTACATTCATAATAATTATTTCTGAAGGACCATGTGACACTGAAGACTGGAGTAATGATGCTGAAAATTCAGCTTTAAATATATTACAGTTAAACTGAAACAGTTATTTTAGATTGTAATACTATTTCACAATATTAATGTATTAAATATATTTTTTTATCAAATAAATTCAGCATTGGTGAGCATAAGAGACTTCTTTCAAAAACATTAAAAAAAAATCTTATGGACCCCAATCGTTTGAATGGTAGTGTATTTGCATATCTATATATTACAAAACAACATTTTGATTTATTTATTCAAATCAGAACATTGCCAGAGAAAAGTGAGGAGGAGAAGGCCCTGATGGCTAAGAGACTAATGGAGTCCAGGTCGAAAGCTGAGGGAATGCCCACCACAGCAAAGGTATGGTTGACACGAAAGTGAGTGTGGTCGCTCACTGTGCTTATTTTAAGCAAGTCCACTGCAATTCTTGACTAAATGGCCTTCTGTCTAACACTATCAGAATGATCCACCACCTGGTCTCCAAATCTAATTTTAGGCTTTGATGCTGGCTTATTCTCTGCTAAATAAACAAAATGTAAACGCCTAAACTAGTTTCATCATGTTTTTTTTTTTTTATCTCCAGCTCAAGATAGATGAGTTTGAATCAAATGTTAACGAAGTGAAAGATCCCTTCCCTCCTGCAGACTTTCCAGGTAGGACCGTAAGAGTTTAAATATCAACCGAGTGCTCTGCACTCCATAAAATGCTGGCTTAGACCTCACAGTATATCTCTAAACAAGGAAAAAGTTCGAAGATAGCTGATCTATTATAAGTAAAATGTATTATTAGCTCCAGCTTCCAAGCTCATTTATGGAGCGCATTTTAAACCACAGTGCTGGCTATTTTCATTTGATTTTCATTTAGATCACAAATAAAAGCATAGTATTTTTGAGCTGACCCAGCTGTAATCCTTCTCTCCTGCTCAGGTGATGATGAGGAAGAGGAACCAGATATCCCAATCAGCCCCAGACCCAGACCCATGGCCGACCTGCAGCTCAAGGAGACAGTGGTTCCCATGCCTGAGGCCAGCTCCTTCTTCATCTTTGGCCCACAGAACAAGTGAGGCTTTATGTCCTGATAAATAACACTATGTAGACCACTAAAATGAAAGATTTTAGATTTACCGTTGCTCTCCGATAACTGATGCTGTCCGTCGAAAGGTTCCGGAAGCTTTGCCACAGGATCGTCAACCACACGACCTTCACCAACTTCATCCTCCTCTTCATCCTCCTCAGCAGTATCTCCCTGGCTGCTGAAGACCCCATCGACCCCCGTTCATTCCGAAACAAGGTACCAAAAACTTTGATTATTGTATAGATCTAACTGAACTAAAAGTTATCCGTTAAAAATGTACATTCACTAATTCATTTCACAGGTCTTGGCTTATGCCGACATTGTCTTTACGACTGTCTTCACCATTGAAATTGTGCTGAAGGTAACGTGATCGTCAACTTGATGATACTTTCAGATTTGTGGTTTGGCTGACATTTAATTCAGCGCTGACCTGTGTATTTTTAGATGACGGTTTATGGAGCGTTCCTGCATACTGGCTCTTTCTGCCGAAACTCTTTCAACATTTTGGATCTCATTGTTGTGGGTGTTTCCCTCTTGTCCATGGGCATGGAGTAAGTTCAGTAATATTGTATGTTGTTTTTAGTATACATTACCCGTTGTTTTAATGCTTTCACAAGATTATTTGGTGTCTTCCGCAAGGAATGTTCTAACTTGAATATAAATTACAAAGACAACCCATTAAATAAAAAAAATCAGTTAACTGTTCATGCACATGCATTATTCCATTGATGAATCCCACAATTCAATACAAACAGTGTGTGATCATATATGTGAACAGCATAGTCCAATCAGCAAACAAATTACTTTTAAGAGCCAGTTCTTTTCAGTGAATTAAAAACACAGCACAACCAATATAGTTCAAAAGATTCTCGAATAAATGACTCTTATGAGCCAGTTCTTTACAGAGAATCCAAAATATTTACCCCAACTAATGTAGTCCAAGAACAGTGTTCTCAAACGAATGAGTCTAAGATCCATTCAGCTCGTTGAGTGTAGTCCAACCGATTCCTGAATGAAGGACTCTTGTGAGCCTGTTTTTTTTCAATGAATCTAAAGCACATAGTGCAACCAATACAGTTCAAACTGTTCTGGATTGAATGACTCTTATTAGTCCGTTTGTTTTAGTGAATCAAAAACATAATGCTCAACCTGTGTATTCCCATTTGAGAATTAATGATTCTTATGAGCCTGTTCAGTGAATAAAAAACATATACAGCGTCCAATGTAAAGAAACACATTGTGAGGTTTGTAAGCAGTAGTTTCTACAGTTAAGATTTTTGTCAGTTTAATTAAAATACAGTCAAGGCCAATAACTAAAATGCATTATTGGATTGCAGGTCGAGTACCATCTCAGTGGTGAAGATTCTCAGGGTGTTGAGGGTACTAAGACCTCTAAGGGCAATCAATAGAGCCAAAGGGTTAAAGGTGGGTTTACACCTTAACGAAAAAGCTGCTTTGATTTGTGATATAGCATTTGTCTGTGTATTAAAATATGGAAGGCTGCCATTGAAACTATACTGAGGAATTTTTAAATGTTGCTATTATATGGTTAGTTTAGGGCCAGTCTTCAAAGCATGATACCAGTTAGGTACTGAATGCTAACATTTTCATCTCCAGCACGTGGTCCAGTGTATGTTTGTGGCCATAAAGACCATTGGTAATATTGTCCTGGTCACCATGGTCTTAGACTTCATGTTTTCCTGCATTGGAGTACAGCTCTTCAAGGTGAGACAGCCACCATACTGTGCTTTAAAACCTTGTGTTTTGAAATGGAGCAAGTGGCTGTATGCTAAATGGATTACCTTTATTTAGGGCAAATTGTTCTATTGTACGGATCCCCTTCAAACGACAGCAGAGGAGTGTCAGTGAGTATTTTTAGCCACATTTCTTTAAATATTGTGCTTTTTCCTCTGAATGTTGCTACATTGCGTTTGCTTTTGGTTGTTCTCAGGGGAAAGTTTTTAAAGCATGTGCAAAACTCTCTTCATGACATGGAGGTCCATCAGCGCATGTGGGTCAACAGCGATTTCAACTTTGACAACGTGCTGAATGGCATGCTGGCTCTCTTCACCATCTCCACATTTGAGGGCTGGCCAGAGTGAGTGTGTGAAAATCTCATCCTATCTTCTTTTAACATGGATTACATGTCAAGAACATGTTTCACACAAAACCTTCCTTCACTCACCTTCAACAGGATCCTATATAGCGCTATAGACTCAAATGCAGTAGACACAGGCCCTTTGTTCAATAACCGGGTGGGCATCTCCATATTCTTTATCATCTACATCATCATCATCGCCTTCTTCATGATGAACATCTTTGTGGGCTTCGTCATTGTCACTTTCCAAAAACAAGGAGAGCAGGAATACAAGGACTGCGAGCTGGACAAGAACCAGGTAAACAGTGTGGTCTTTGAGGATCTTCATGTGGGATTTGAGGAATTTAATGATAAAAGTCCATTGATCACCAACAAAATATCCTTTTTACAGTATACTGTATATAAACATTTAAAATACCTGGTTTAACTCCACTTTTATATATATACAATAAAAAGTGCATCATATATATATATATATATATATATATATATATATATATATATATATATATATATATAGTATCTATCAGGTTTATGATGGTAATGCAATTGGCTTACTGTGCTGTCGTTTTATAATCATCTTCTCTTGCCGTCTAACCCCTCACCAGCGTCAGTGTGTTCAGTATGCACTGAAAGCACGGCCCCTTAAATGCTACATCCCGAAGAACCCGCACCAGTACCGTGTGTGGTACTTTGTGACCTCCTGTTACTTTGAGTATCTCATGTTCTTTCTCATCATGCTCAACACGCTGTGTCTTGGAATACAGGTAAGCAGTTAAATGGTAGTTACCGTTATTTACAGCTAATGATATTCATTACTGTTCAAAAGTTTGGGGTCGGTGAGATTTACGGTATTTAAAGAAAGAAATATTTTTATTCGGCAAGGATGCATTAAATTGATCAAAAGAGGCGGCAAAGTCATTAAAATATATTCAAATTGTATTGAACACAATTGTATTTGAAATAATTGCAATACTGTTTAACAATATTGCCGTATTTTTAATCAAATAAATGCAGCCTTGATGATCATAAGAAACTTCCTTCTAAACATTAGAAAAAAAAAATCACATTTTGAGTGGTAGGCTAATTCAAAATTAAAATGTGTGTTGTTGTTTTTTGTATATATACCGTATTGATTATTTTCCATTATTTTAGTAAATATTATGTAATTGTATTGCTGCAATTAATATTATTTTTCATAACATTTATATTGCCTTTAATTTGACCAAATAAAAACCTTCATATTTATCACTGTTTTCAAGCCAATAAAATAAAGCTTAATCCCATTCAGTCAGTATGTTAGTCAGAACCATGTTCAGTCTGTATAATAGTTTACAAAACAATTTCAACTGCTGTGTCTCTTCTCTCTGTGGTACAGCACTGCAACCAGTCCGATCACGTAACCAAACTCTCGGACACTCTTAACCTCATCTTCACTGTCCTGTTCACTGTCGAGATGATCGTCAAACTCATTGCATTCAAAGCAAAGGTACCCCTGCCACCTCCATATGAAAGCCAGTAAGAAGATGTGCTCAGTTAATTGACATTATTGGGATTCTGTGTGTGTTTTGACACAGGGTTACTTTGGAGATCCTTGGAATGTGTTTGATTTCATCATCGTGGTCGGTAGTATCGTTGACGTGGTCCTCAGTGAGGTTGATGTGAGTATGACAGTGATTTGCATCTCCACACTTGTGACAATATTGTCAGAGTGATTTACATGTTGTCTAAATGTCTCTACTAAAGCGAAAGCATTTCTAATGGCGACCAACAATGGCTTGTATTTTAAACCCATATTTAGCGATACATGAAGCACAGACCACAGCAAGCAGTCAATGTCAGCATTAGTGCACAGGAGGTACCGATTTCATCAGCTCCAGCTTAGTATTCTTCTCATTCAACCAACTGCATTGTGGCCAATGCTGGGCTCATTTTCATGATTCATTTCACATATGTTAATGAACCACCCTCTTTCCATTTCCATAAACACCGCTCCACATCTCCAAGAGTGATTTGATGCACTTTTTATTGTCTATGTTTTGGAAGTGTGATCCATCATTTTGATGTTATGTTGACGTTTGTCTCTGATTCACAAGATGCATTTCCGTCTCAATGATGTCATCTCTCCTCCATCAATTTAACTTCTCATCTCTCTGTTCTCAGGCTGCGCTGGAGGCCAGTGGAGGACTGTGGTGTCTACATGGTTGTGCTGTAAATATCATTCTGCACTGCATGGAACAGACACTGCTCACATTATTATTTTTTCAGAAGCTTAAATGACCACAAATAAGCATCATACCACATTATGGTGTTGCTATGTATTTTTGCTTTATATGATATTATATTCTATTACATTGTATTATATAGCATGACTGATGGAAAAGAATGAAAAGAGTCTATTCTTTTTTCCAGGAAGTAAATCCAATGCAAGCAATAGCTGTAAGTACATTGTCATAAGTAACTGTTGTTTTCTTTTTAAACACTTCAAAAATGGCAACTTTGCATATTAATAGCTGGAACGAAATTTTTCTTTCTTAATATTACTCATTTATAGGATGCAGAAAATGTCAGAGTTTCCATCACGTTCTTCCGGCTGTTCCGTGTGCTGCGTCTCATTAAACTGCTCAATCGTTCAGAGGGCATCAGGAACCTTCTGTGGACCTTTATTAAGTCCTTCCAGGTCTGACAAGATAATATCCATGACAAAAAAAGAAAATAAATAGATAATAATAGCTAGTTTATATATATATATATATATATATATATATATATATATATATATATATATATATATATATATATATATATATATATATATATATGGATTATACAAATGTATAATTTTGATGTATTATTTTATCTACATTAATTTAATTTATTTTTTGATTTTATTTTATTTTGTTTTATTAAAAAAATTTGAATGAAAAGTGCTTTAGCTTTAACTGAATGTTTAACTGGCAGTGTATGATGTTGGGTTTCCTGCTTCAGGCGCTGCCTCATGTGGCTCTTCTCATTGTCATGCTCTTCTTCATCTATGCTGTCATAGGGATGCAGGTCAGCTTCACTCACCTGGTTTCCTTCAGTTGTTTCAATTTCCTGTAGTTTCTCTCATTCTTGTTATATTATTCTCCAACTCTTTCTTCCTCTCTCTTTCTCCTTCTCTTTATAGATGTTTGGTAAAGTTTCTCTGGTCGATGGAACGGAGATCAACCGCAACAACAACTTCCAAACTTTCCCTCAAGCTGTATTGTTATTGTTCCGGTCAGTTGAGTCAGTAATGTACTGAGAGAATTGATGCTTGTTTGTTCTCTAACAAAAGCCATTCTTTACAAACTTGAGAGCTCAAATAGTGCAAATCTATTTTAAGTCGAATAATCAGATAATTGGTGAATGTGTGGGTTCACAGTGTTGCCACAGGAGAGCAGTGGCCTAAAATCATGCTGGCCTCTATGTACGGGAAGCTCTGTGACCCCAAATCAGACTACGGCCCTGGAGAGGAGTACACCTGCGGCTCCAGCATCGCCGTCTTCTACTTCCTCAGCTTTTACATGCTGTGTGCATTTCTGGTAAGCAAATATGAGGATCTTGTAGTTTACACATGGTAAACTTGGAAATCGGCTCAGAATACAGGATCCGACAGTGCTGTTTGTTTTAGCAACTAAATCATTCTCTTCCTGGTAGATTATCAATTTGTTTGTGGCTGTCATTATGGACAATTTTGATTACCTCACTCACGATTGGTCAATCCTTGGCCCACATCACCTGGATGAGTTCAAGAGGATCTGGGCAGAGTATGACCCTGAAGCAACGTGAGTTAACACACACAAGGCTCATCTTATCCTGTAGCTCTGTGCTTCTTGGATATGTATTTCATCATTTGCCCTAAGACATAATAAAAGTACTGTACACTGTCTTCTATCTTTATAAAGGGGACGAATCAAACATCTGGATGTAGTTACTCTCCTGCGGAGGATTCAACCACCATTGGGTTTTGGTAAATTTTGTCCCCACCGCGCAGCATGTAAGGTAAGACTTTTCCTGATGGCAAAGCTGCTTCAGTGTCACATGACCCTTCAGAAATCATTCTAATATGCTGATTTGCTGCTCAAGAAACAGTTCATATTATTATCAACAACAATGTAAACAATGCAATTAAAAACTGTAATCCAAAAATGTAATTAAGATCAATTCAATGCATCCAATATGAAATATGTAGTGACCTTTGATCAGTAGTGTATTTCAGAGAGTGTTATACATCTGTATTTGTGAACTTCCACCTCAGCGGCTGATTTCCATGAACATGCCGCTGAACAGCGACGGCACGGTGACCTTCAACGCCACACTCTTCGCACTGGTCAGAACAGCTCTGAAAATCAAAACTGAAGGTGTGTAACTGAAATCAAATTCAATTAGCAGTTTATTTTGCAGCATAGTTTTTAATTTGCATCTTTCTATTAGGAAACTTTGAGCAGGCCAATGAGGAGCTAAGGGCCATCATTAAGTCGATCTGGAAGAGGACAAGTATGAAGTTGTTGGACCAGGTCATTCCGCCCATTGGAGGTGGGATAGCTGCAATAATAGTCATTTGTGTTTAATTAACATGTTTTTTAAATCCAATCCATGTCTGACTGTAATGAATGTTTATTGGCTGTAGAGGATGAAGTCACTGTTGGAAAGTTCTACGCCACCTTCCTGATTCAGGAACACTTCCGCAAGTTTATGAAGCGGCAGGAGGAATACTACGGTTACAGGCCCACCAAGAAGAACGCTGATGAGATTAAGGTGCACTTTATGATAAACGCTTGTAGTAACTATCATAAAAAGGACTCTTTTCTTGCAAAATACTAATAAGACTTCCGTCTGACTCTGCAGGCAGGTCTGCGCAGCATCGAGGAGGAAGCAGCTCCTGAGCTGCACAGGGCCATCTCGGGTGACCTGATCGCTGAAGATGAGATGGAGCGTGCCTTGGAGGCTGGAGAGGAGGGCATCTACAGGGTCTGCACTGAAGCATCTTCATAAGGAAAAATATAAATGTAGACTAAGCCATCCATTTAGACTTAAAGTGTCTGTGTCTCTGTCTGTGCAGCGGACAGGAGGTCTGTTTGGAATGAACACAGACCCCTTCTCTTCTGAGCCCGGCAGCCCTCTCTCCACACAGATGACCAGCCATAGGCCTCTGCAGTTTGTGGAGACTCATCTGGAGGATGTAGAGTCACCACCAGACTCCGTCTTCCTCCCGAACACTGAGTTCTTCCCTGATCACATGCCAGTAACCAACACCAATAACAATGCCAACTTCGTTGAAGAGTGAGTGGATAACTATAATGAAAAACTGCACTTAATGTGTATCTGTAAAGGTCACAATGCTCATTTGATGCTGTTTTTAGTATGTCATCCAGGTTTACATTCGAAAGCGAGTCACTGTCAGCTGCTGCAACCAGAAACTATTCATATGAGGACATAAGTGAAAACAGTAAGTGATCGGGAAAAAAATGAAATAAAGAAAATCTAATTTATATAATTTTCTTTCTTTTTTTTTCATTAGAATTTTTTTCTTTTATTAAGAGTCATAAGATTTTTAGTTTTTCATTGTGGTATTATTTTCAGGTCAGTTAAGCATTTTATAAAAATTTTTACTCTACTGTAATACAGCCATTTATTTAGCATTATTTCATAGAAAACAAAAACTGATTTATTTTTTATTAAATGTCATTCATTTTAAATACATTTTTATTTAAAGGCACTATAACAAATGCCAACATATGCATTACTGTTCAAAAGTTTGGGGTCAATATATATATATATATATATATATATATATATATATATATATGAATTAATACTTTTATTTAGCAAGGTTGCATCAAATTGATCAAAAGTGACAGTAAATTCTTTTGACTCTTTGTATTCATCAAAGAATCCTGAAAATCATGTTTTTACTTTACTGTGCTGTACTGTAAAAATATGTCAAAGCAGCACACCTGATCATGCGACACTGAAGACTGGAGTAATGATGCTGAAAATTCAGTTTCACATCACAGGGATAAATTACATTTTAAAATCTTTTAAAATAGAAAACATTTTAAATTGTAATAATATTCCATAATATTACTTTTTTTTATCAAATATATACAGCCTTTGTGAGCATAAAAGACTTCTTTAAAAAAAAAAATCTGTTACAATGTATCGAGACATTTATAATAATTTCACCATGAAAAAAAAATCCAGTTTACAATAATCATAATGACAGTAATCTACACACTTTATTGTATAAATGACATTATTTCCTGTGCAACCAATAGGAGACTCCAGTGCGTATGTGGGCGGGGCTTCAAGCGTTGATGACGGACGGCTGTCAGATTTCACTGTGAGGACCGATATCACACAGGTGTGGACAGGTGTCACATTTCCTGAGCTAAACACGGTCCAGTGACTACTTGATATTCCCCTCTGACTCCTCCGTGTGTGTCTGACTCTCTCAGTTCCCCTATAACCCCTCATATGGAGCGTCAAAGAACCACAGAGAAGCAACAGAAGCTTCACCAGCCACCGACAAACTCATTCAGCAGGTAAAACGCCCTGGCCACATCTCATGTATTTAACAAGCATTCCCTACCTTCTCAGGAAAGACTATTGCACTGTGTTTTGTATGAATCCTCAGGCACTGAGAGACGGTGGTCTAGACTCCTTGGCTGAGGATCCAGAGTTTGTATCTGTGACTAGGAAGGAGCTGGCAGAAGCCATTAATATTGGGGTAGAGGATATGGAGGGCATGGCTCAGAGTATTGTTAACGGGCAGAGCGGCAAGGTAACAAAACGTAAACGCCGTCCCATCCCAATTCCACCTGGCACCAAACCCAAGGAAAACACTAGTGCTGTGTAGAAACACACTGAGAGACATTCAGCAAATTCATAAGACGTCATCAGCCTAAATCCTCTGCCATTGTCCAAAAACACTTACTTTATGGACAGGTAGTGCAAAGATGGTAAGAGAAATAACATATTAAAAAGGACGCCTGTCTGAACAACGTTACTGTTATTTATATGAGGTCAGGCGATTTTTATTTCTGATGGCTGTTCTGATTTAGGACTTGTTTTTTGGTGACTGAATTTACCAAACATCCTCAATAATATTGTTCACACTCCGTTCTGTGAACATTTACAGTTGAGTGAGTTACATAACACAGACAACTGTGACAACTTTGTATTCTGTGGAGATAGAGCCACATAGACAGGTTTTTTTCTCTAGTTTGTCTGCCACATGTACCTAGGGTTTAAACCTTTTTGTATTTAGTAAATTGTTATACTGAATGGAGGGATGATCATCCTGACATCTTGTTTACAAGAAAATATTTAGCAGTTTTTAAAGGTGAAATTTAGAAAAAAGGAAATAAATCATTGTAGATAAAACACACTGGTCCTAAAAAGAAATTAGATTTTGTTTCATTTTCAATAATTTAAAAAAAAATCTAATTTAAATGGAAAATGTTTGAATGATTGTGTTTGACAGGACAAATACAATATGCAGAACACTTCATTTGTGTTTTTAAATTTATTCATTTAGCAAATGTTCCAAGGGGACTTATAAATGTGGAAGGAAGGGCTTATAATTTCTGATAAAGGCTTAATGAAATTATTATTATCTGTGAATTGAATTACATATTCATGTTTCTCATGAGCCTTTACATTCTTCAAAAGAATCTTCCTCGGTGCTCAGAATAGGATTTAAAATGAAATGTCGGTCATTGGCTTATATATGAAGAAACTTCCCCCTTTTTTCTGGAGTATGCAAAGGATTAAGGATTGTTTGTTTGTTGAATTATTATTATTTTTCATTTAACAGCTTGTATATTTGTTGTATAGTACAGCTGCGATGGATATAGGACAGTGGGAATGGGATCAGTACGTGACGCAGGCCGGATTTGAACTGTGCCCTCGTGAAAACAGGATTTTTTATTTTATTTTTTGTGCACTAACCACAGCCACTGACACGTTTTTCCTTAGAAAAGGGATTTTTAGTGGGCTAGAGGAGTTTTCTAGGGACTTTGGATGTAGACATTTACGTGTAAAGCATGCATATCAAAAACACAGTGCAGATCCTTGACTAAAATAACACTGAAACTAAAGGTTTTAACTGAGCTACAATGTACCAGTTTTTTTTATCTTCTCAGTGTAGCAACTGAAGTCTTCAAATGAAATCATTTTGTTCATGACTTCATCGACTATTGCAAAGTTGCACCTTTAAAAACAAAAGAATGTGTTGACCGATGCCACAGATTGATGTCTTAAAGCTGTATTTTCTCTTGTATAATGTCTGATCTGTCATTTCTGTTCAGCACATTTTTATATTTCATTGCAAAGTACAACATTTTGTTGATAGATTTGCGTTGGTTAGATACACACATTTTCAACTTCCACCTCAGCCTGTGTGTGTCTTGCAAATGACTATGTAATGAAGTTAAACGTGCAATTTAATAAACATGAAAGAGACGTTCACATTTTTTCTTGGGAAATTTCTCTCTAGCCATTTAGATTCAAATCATGTTATATAAATTGTCTGGAAAATATGCAAATCATTTGATAAAAACATAATATTAACACTTAAAAAGTAAATGACATGAATTCAAAGTTTTTTTTTTTTTTTTAAATAAGTAATGATGCCATTTTAATTTGACTGAATAGCTTTAATATAACTGTCCTGTCACTCTATTATTGAGCTTTACATCTACATTTAATTTGCCTGTGAGCGCATACAGATGAAATGCTTTAATGCTCCTTTACTAAAGTTAGTACTTAAATATTATTATTAATATGATGTTTGCTGTAGACAGATGGTGTGATGAGCGGTCGATGGCCCGTGCAGCTGTACTACACTGTAGAGAGGGAAACTTGAGAGGAGCTCCAGGTACTATTAATACCACAACACGTTCCAGCTCACGCCTCTTATGGCATGAAACTAAATCCATAAAGCAAAGATGAGAAGTTCAGACAGTGTATGAACTGACGTCACAAATGTAAAAGCAGTGGTTAAACTAAGACTCATTTTTTAAATATCGGAACTCAACAAGCTTCAGTAACAGAAGACGTGTAATTACACAGAACTTAATTACAATGAATTTATTTATACAGGATTTTTACTTACACCAACTAAAGTCACACAGGGTGGTGTAATCAAACAACTTAATCAAACACGCTCAAAGAAAATACAAAAAAAGCTGCTAAATCCCTAAAAGCTGTGGGCCAGTGGGCTGATGGTTCCCAGGCTGAAGGATAATGCCTTTAAAGCTCTGATGGGACACACAGCACATTTCCAGCAGTCCATTTCAATGAAACACTTCCCCTCAAATAAAGTAATGAGGTTTCTTTACATTTATGCCATACTCTGTCATGGCTGGTGTCAGATCTTCCATCGTCAGTGTGTACTTCTTGTCCTGGGAGGTGAGATGAGAACAGTGTGAATGAGAGATATTTACAGCACTTTTTAAAATTTTTTTGTACAAACTATGGCCTGCAGATTAAACATTCATTATCTAGGTTTACTGTAGAACATGTTACTGTACTAATCACAGTTTGTGAACACAAACCTTGGTCTTGTTTCTGGAGCTTCCAGAGGCCGTGCCCTTCATCTTGCAGTGCTGTAGTGCGTCATTTGCAATATCTGAGATGAACTTCTGAGACGCCAAAGAGATGAGACGGATTCTGAAAACACAGAGGGATTAAGATGTCAAGGTAAATTCATGATTTCTTTTAAACCCTGATGAGTAAATGATAAAGTTTTCAACACCAGATATTTTTTATTAAGAAATTCAGTGTTTTAATATTGGCCTAATGTATTACCGTACAAACAATGCAATACTCTTCATGAGACATAAATGTGTTATTTAAGCCTGATATCATTGGTAAATTTTCTTATAAAAAAAACAAAACAAAAAAACAATCCAGCTGATGAATGGTAAAAACATTTAAAAGCTAATCAGACTTAGAGCATTTAAAGTGCCAAACAACTAAATTACAGGGCACACTTATAATAACGGTTTATTCTATATTATTATAGTATTTATACACATTTTTATACTTTCATGTTTTATTTTAAAGTTTTAGTAATTTTACTATGTGCTTTTGTCATTTTTTAATTGACTTTTATTTCAGTTTTAGATTAAGTAATTTTATTACTTCGACTAAAACAAAATTGTTTCAGTTAGTTCCCGAAACAACATCTCTCATTTTTAAGTTTTTCATCTAATATTATTTCAGAATTATTTCAATTAACAAAATTATTTTAAATCGCTTTAGTTATAACTAAGTTTATCCTTTTAAAAAAATAATAATAATGTTTGCTTAAAGAACCTACATTTTACAGACTGTAAACATTTTTTTTTTTTTTGCACCACTACATAATCGCTTTCTGAGAGAACATTGTTCCAACTCACATTCTTGGATCTGAT
This sequence comes from Carassius gibelio, assembly GCF_023724105.1. Lineage (NCBI taxonomy): Eukaryota > Metazoa > Chordata > Actinopteri > Cypriniformes > Cyprinidae > Carassius > Carassius gibelio. The sequence goes on along the minus strand of NC_068378.1, from coordinate 16,326,690 downwards.
GCTTCAAAACCAGCTCGGTTGAGATAGTATCCTGTGACTGCGTCTGGGATCTGAAACACAGACAGTCTGTTAACAGCACTACTCACAATCTACCATCGATAAACAAAGAATATACAGTAATACAGTAGTGTAATCACGTGTGGACTGACCGTGGGAGTGTAGTCCTCCAGCTGCATCAGGAAATCGGCCAGCGGTGTGGTTGAGATAACGGGCTTCACGTCTCCATTAGCGATGCTGGTGGGCACATACACCCCGTTTGACACGGTGGAGTCGGATGAATGGGTCGCCATGGCTGCCGACGTGGGAACTGTGTGTGTGTGTGGGGGGGGGGTATATAATGTAATAATAAAGATTACAAATACAATATAGTACAATAGTCTCCATATTTACGAACTAACAGACCAACACTAATGTAGCTAAAGGTTGACAGGCAACAGCAACTCTATGCGCGTTCAAACTGTCAAAACAAACAAACAAAAACACCCACCATTGCTGCTGCCGACCGCGGGGATGCTGCTGGTGTTTGTGGAGGCGCTGCTCGGGACGCTGATGCTGCTGGATGCGGCTGCTGCTCCAGTCTGTCCAGTTTGAGGAAGATCCACGTTCATTTTGTCCGGCTTAGCTTGAATATAGCAATAAATTGGGGATATTAGACTAAATATACGCAGTTTAAACTATGGGAAAGTTAACTCGAAAATCATTTATGCAGATAAAACAGCGAAGTCGGGGATCAAGGGAAATATTTACGCTGAATGAGTCACGTGATTAACACTTCCGTGTGCAACCAGTACAAGAGTCCGGAGAACACGTGAACAAAAACTCCGGGATAGATTGCCTTTCTGGGAACATTTATCTAGGCGTGTTTTATTTCAGAAAATATCAAGCACAAACGTAAAACAGGGTTTGTGTTCAAGTTATATTTTGTAATTTTGATAAATAGAAAAAAACATATTTCATGCGTCGACAAATGAGGCCTTGTAAAACAGCTCCATCTAGTGATGGTATTTTCAATTAGTTATTTGGTTTCATAATGTAGTTTACAAAAGTGTAAAGGTAATTTACAAAACATTAATTTCATAAACTGAGTGCTTAAGTGCACTTTAGTATTCAAATAACCCTGTCGTTTTTGTCACACCTTTTCTGTAAACAGTAGCCTTCAACAAATAATTACTTAGAAAATATTATTGGTTGTTTTTATTTATGTAATTTGTATAATTTTTGTATTATATTTACATTCACTTTCAGTGGAGATCAAAATTAGAGAGCAATCTACAATTTATGGGAAGCAATTAGTATAGCAATTTTCATATATTTATATATTCTAATATATACTTTTAATTGCTGATTTCTTAAATTGAAATCTTTTTCATGTTATACGAGTTTGAGGTATGAGACACAACCACAAATAAACAAAAATGTTTCCAAATGAAAAGTATTTTTATTGTCATAAGAATAATTGTACATTTTAGTAAGAAAATCTCAAATAAATGTGCATATTAGAGAAGCCACATATCATAAGCCGACAAGAGTATGATACCATAACCACGAGACAGCGACGGTAAGGTACAAATAGATGATTCAAGGCCCTCTCAACCACTGTCAAATGACTGGAATGATGAATGAAACAATAAAGCATGCCATGAGATTAAATCATTTTACTACACTGACATTTTTCATCCTCCTGACAAAACATTTCACAGAAAAGTTAAAATAAAAGAAGAATGTTTAAAAATTTGCTTTTTGTATTATCTGCCTTGGAAGAAGCATTTTAATACAGTTAATACAGATAAAGCTCTAATGTAATTATTCAATGCAAACATTAATAATAAAAAACAAAAGAATAAATGGGGTTTTACCGATTAATTAGGAGTTATACGTTTTTAAAAGTCTTAACATGGCTCAAGTGGTAGAGCATTGCGTTAGCAGCGCAAGGTTGTGGGTTCAATTCCCACGGAACACATGTCAGGTAAAAATTTTTACCCTGAATGCACTGTAAGTCGCTTTGCATAAAAGCGTCTGCTAAATGCATTCATTTAATTTAAAATTATGGATCAGTGAAATTCAGTCTAAATTCTAATTAGCTGTTCTCATATTAATTAAAGATGGATTTCAGACAATTTTAAAGTGGAATGTTGCACTAAAATAAGCTTAACAGTACAGAATGTGAAATCATTTGGCACGACGAGAATAGAACAGTTCAAATTTCTCAAAAGGAAATGACAGAATGGTTTATGGTTTCTAAAAAAACAACAGTTGTTTGATTGGGGTCATCAGACAACGACTCATTCACCAATCAATAACATTAACACTACAACATTCACCCCTTAGCCAATATTTAAAATACCTCTAAATCGAACAGTAGATAACAAAAGAAAATAAGAAGATGTGGACGGCTGGAAAGATCGGAAGACAAATATTTAAACACCTATTGTTTGAATTTCCACAGAACTAGTTCGCAAACAAGTACGTTAACCAGTGACCCGGAACACAAAAACAAGGAACAACGTGAAGCATAGCTATTGCCATCAGTATTGTCTCCATTATAAAAAAAGGTATTTTGCCTTTACTGATTCGATTGTAATGGAAAAACCAAAGGAATATCAGATATACAGAGAACCGAAGGGAGACAAGATTGTAAGCAACAAATTTCATATTGAGAAAATAAGAATGTTTCTTTCCACAAGACCCCTTTCCATACAAAACTAAAATTATTTTCAATTTTCATCACAGGAAAATATAGATTTGTCTTTATACATATAATCTGTTACCTTTGCCACAGTGTACTGTATGTCACATGACCATAAAACATTGTATTCATTACACTTTTGGATGATTTAATTCCCTCATTTTTCAGAAGATGTGAGAGTAAACGATGAAGCCCATTCTATTTTTAAAACGAAATACTTAAAAATTAGATCCTAGTCAGACACATTGACATTAATCTCATCTTGATGTTGGAATACATGCTCTGGGCTGGCTCTACAGAAAAGCCATGCATATTTCATTAGCAAATGATGTCTTATTTCTATGCATGAAACATTTGCTTTCACCTTGTCTCATGCAGCATGGGCTGCTGTGCAAATGCTTGTAATATTGGTCATAATTTGATTAATATAATGCTCTCCAGACACTGACGGAGTTAGTTAACTCTTTAAGGGAAAGTTCACCCCAAATAATTTACTCACCCACATGTTGTTCCAAACATGCATGAATTTCACTTTTCTGCGAAACACCAAAGAATAAGAAAGTTACACAGGTTTGGAAAGACACAAAGGTGAGTCTTATAAATAAAAGCTGAGGAGGTGGATTTGATGCCTCATATGTACCACATTTAACACTGGACACCTTAAAGACTAAAGGGAACCATGAAGGAAAGACAACACCGTGACCATGCAAGAAAATACAAAAAAAATAACACTCAACAAACACTAACACAATCATCACCACACATGCACATACAGCCAAAACCACTTCTCCATCTCTCTCTCTGCTCAGTAAAAATATAGGTTATTTTAATGCTCTTAATATTTAACGTATCTGTGAATGAGAGCAGGGGTCTGTTGTATACTAATGCTCATCCTCTCGTGTTCAAATGGTCAGCAATCAAAGTATAATTAGTCACGGTACAGTGAAAAGCATTTCCTAGTTAAACAGGAAATGATGTTTTGCATTAGTGCAATAGCCCCTGATATGAATGGACTAGATATGGCATACTGAGAGTACTAATTGATTAAAAATAACTTTTAAAATGTTAGATTTTAATCTACTGAATCATCAACGAGAACAAGACCAAATGCCATTCCAGCGAAAACAAAACTGACGCAATGATGGGGGGAATGAACTACAGTAAATATATACACATGCGACTGAAACAGAACAAATCCAATCCAGTGTATTGAGATCAGTGTCTGGCTTCACATTTAAAATAAGCCTGAGAGTGAGCGTGAGAGAACCAGGCAACGGTAAAACAGACGATTTCAACACTGACATCCACTCATGAGTACGAACTACACAAGTGTCCCTCTCTCAGGAAGATGAATCTGCATGGTTCTCGGAGCATTTCACAGCCTTGCATAGTATCTCTGATTTAGGGGACTCTGATAACAGACAGACGGACAGAAGTGGATGAGTAAATCGAGGCTGCCGAGGTGGATGAGGCTATTTGAAGGCTGATTTTAGCTCTTTGAAAGCAGCTTGTCTTTGTTTCCTCTCCTCCGCCTGGCGCTTCTTATCTTCCTGCTCCTGGCGGATTTCCGCCTCAAACCGGTTTGATTCATTAATGGCCTGCACCTGTCAGAAAAAAATAATTTTTTAGTTGAATTTCCTTATTGATGGCATTCAATGCAACCTATCTAGTCAGGAAATTATTGAAACACAGAGCTGTCATAGACTAAAATGGGTTTAAACATATGAATGAATATGCTGATGGTTGAAAATTATGATTTATTTCACTGGTGAAAAAAAAAAAAGTATTAAATGTCACGATTCTTTACTTTTGCCTCGAAGAATGATTTGGCTCCCTTCACTCCCTCAGTAGACACATCAATCTCTGACAAACGTGCCAAGACATGAAGCCCACTGTCCTCCGCCAGCTCTCCTGCTGCTGCTTTTCTGAAGATAAGGAGAAACTAGAGAGAGAGAGGAAAGAATTTAAGTGATTAATGGGGGAATAGAAGTAGTTTCCTGTTAAGTTCACAGCTCTTAATTATGGATTTCATTTCTGTGAAATACAGCCAAATCTACAAACTAAGTATTTCAACATACTGAAGCATTTACCTCTCTAAAGCTGAGTTTGCCATCCAAGTCCTCATCTACTTCTTTGATCATGTTCTTCAGGCCCAGGTGAGTCTGAGGGGCACCGAGTTTCTCCATCATCAGCTTCAGCTCCATCAGATCGATGAAGTTATCTTTCTCGGAATCATACCTACACACACACACAAACAAGCAACCAAGTTATTAAAGTAGAAATATCATGGAAAACAGGACTTCTTTTGAAATAAATGTCCCTGAAAACATTTCCACCCATCTCATCACGGGCTATATTGCTGCAATGTCTCCTGTGATCAACAGAGGGTAGTGCGGATGCTAGCAGGAATACCTTATCAACACTATTGTAACATTTTTTACTTAATATACCAACTGTCCGTAGCTAATGAATACATTTCTGTAAAAGTGTTTTCACTACTTTAATCTGGGAAGATACTACATTTAATTTAATCTGAATGAAAACGTATGTGATGGACAAATGTACAGCCAATTTATTCATTTGGTTGTACGGATCAAAATGTTTGTCCTCTGGAAATATTTTGCAAAGACATTCTCAGCGTACTGGAGGTGGCTGATTTATCTAAACCAGTGGTAGTCAGTCTTTGTCACTTTGTCTTTACCCAAGACAATATTTGATGGCACCTCTGGTACTACTTCGGTTTTAAGGAAATTAAAACAAATCTTAATGTAATTGAAGTAATCTAAATGTTGTACATCTTTATTCTTTATTATAATGAATATGGTTTATATAACCATTAAATAATTTCAAAATTTACTGAGAAATCACTGGAAGTTTGCTGAGAACCACTGATCTACACCAAGGTAGACACCAGCTAAAATCTTTTTTTCATTTGTGTACAATGAATCATGGCATCTGCCCTGAGTAAAGTGCATTATGCTTTGAAACATACAGGAATTTATTAAGCAGACCTCCCAGCATCAATATCATTATTCAAAGCTCAAGTGTCCATTCACCCATTTATTATACCCACTGCAGTCTGACATCTTCTCATCACTAATCCAAAGGCCAAAAGAGTGTGTTTGTGTTCAGGGTCACAAAATCTCTCAAATGACCTCTTCATGCTGTGGCATCTGCCACATCAGGCTAACCTTGATCACAGCGCTCTGAAATGCTGTTTGATGAGGGACTGCTGTTGTGGGGCATCGGAGCTACTGTAAGGGTCATGTTTCTCTGTAGATGCTGCTATCCTGTGTTCGGGTGAGGATTACAGTACAGCAGTTGTTTATCATACTAATGTGTTTTCAGTGCAAGCAAGACTGAGGTGGCTGTTCAGATCAAAATCAGATCACTTGAGAAAATGGGCAGCTAATGTCCACAGTGATTTCAAATCAATGATTTACTTCTGCATATGGCTAGTCTGTTTAAAGTTGTAGTCCATAACTTTTTTTTGGTTAAAAATGATCCAAAATTAGTATTTGATCAAGTCCATAAACAGACAGTGCTTAAAACTAACCAATCTTAATTTAGCCCGATTCACAATGGTAAACTTATAGTAATGTTTTCTAATTTGAGTGGTACATGTAGGTTTTCGCGGGAAATTCAAGCATGCTGCCACTTTTTTACGTCACGTCTGTAAACATAAAGTTGTCCCAGCTAGCAGGCTATCGCATGTGAGGATCCTTCGGGTGGTGGATCGTTTATAATCTTTTCTCACAGCAGCTAGAATAATTCATTTTAACATTCTGATGGTGGATTGTGATCCAGAAAGGATTATGCGTTTATGAAACACATGTGAATGAAATTAAATTATATTCCAGTTTTAAATGTGCTTCTGATTACAAAAATGTCTGTGTTTAAAGACAACCAGTTTAAAGAGAGCATAATTTACTTTTTGGGTTAAAAGAATTCCTTAATATGAAATTTGAATGGTATGACAATTAGAGATTAGACTGTAAAGAAATTGAAATCTACATACTCATAGTAACGCAATGCTGATGTTGTTAACATTAACAATTTGAGAATAAAGTTGAACAATAATAATAATTTGCATGGTTTGAGGTGATATGAGCTAACCGATCTTTAGATTAAATCACCATTGGTAGCGCAATTTATTTTAATAACTTTTTCCTCGGTTGGTCAGAACAAACATGGCAGACTTGTTACTTGTGTGTTAAGATGACAATAATCTGGTGAAAATTCTTATTTAAATCCACCATGTTTAATTATGCAGTCAAACCTCAATGCCTGAAATCACATGCTTATACTTCTGAAAGACGCCTAGTGCTGCACAATGACCCAGATTTGTGAAAGATTAACACCATGCTTAAGCTTTCACAGTTTTTTCCATTTTATTGTCATCAGTCAAGCTGAATCACTGTGCCAAGTGGTGTCACTTCCTCTCAATCATGCTCAACACAGAGTTTTAGCCTGAACATGGTGAATTATGACTTATGATCTCCTGGTTTAATCAATAAATTCTCTTTTAGACAGAAATGTAAAGCGGAATTAGCAGAAATGTATTTTGCATCAACAAAATTCAGATTTTGTTTTTATAATAAATTCATACTTTTATTCAGCAAGGATGCATTTGATTGGTTGAAACACTGTAAAGACGAGAGTAAAATCAAGATAAGCGGTTTAAAAAAGTATTGAGAGTTTCTGACTATCTGACTCCGTCTACTCTTATCTGTGGGGTTTGAGATATTTCACAGATTATGAAAAGCTCTCAAGTGCTAAAAACCCAACACAATTTTTCTCATAAACAGAAAATGCAACAGTTCAGTTGGTTGCACCAATCAGGGACATGCATTTCAGCCTTATTCTTACCAAATACAGCTGACATAATAATGTTTAGCGTCTATATGGAAAGCAAAGCAGTTGCTGCCAGAAAAGCTGAAATAAAGAAATGTTGCCCTTTTTGTCACCATGCACTTGAGGAAGATCACGTTTTTGCCCAAATAAGTCTTTGAACACTTTACACAGCAGATGACTGAGGAAGCAAATGCAATCAGCACTTCCTTGTAATAACCAAGAGAAGTAGAGTCAAAGCCTTGAGCTGATACTGACTTCCTTCTGCCTTAGCAGAAAGGGTTGACTCGTCTGATTGACTTTACTGATAGCTGAGAGAATTCAGTTCATATTGTTGGAACAAAATCAAGTTTGTTTAGTAATTAAAAAGAAAGACAAAAGAAGGAACAAGAAAGCTAGTTTGTAACTACATTTTTGCTCCATGTACTTAAAAAGTCCTCTTTATCCAGTTATCCACTTTCAACAACTCTTGAAAGAGTTTACCATGCAAGTCTGAATTTAAATGAAAGTTAAGTTTGTTATTTTTTTTATAATTAAAGGTGTAACATTTGTCCTGTGCAGTCTCATGGGACTTCAGTTTATAAGGATTTAGCTTCGATCCGGTCTACCCCTGACGATGGACACACGTGTACTGAATCTATGCTGCTTACTTTTAGGAAACTTGACACACTGTAGGAAAACAAGAGAAATTATGAGAAACAGGAAATAAGTAAATAGCCTCATGAGAGCCTCGATCTGCTACTTCAGCACTGACCCCCAGAAAAACTCACTAGCTCCAAATCCTTCTTGAAATTCATTTACAATCGATTTGTCCAAAACGAACACTTACAGTCACCCAAGAGCAGAAATATGACTTTAATAATAATTTTTTTTTTTTTTAAACAGGCAAGCTACTGGACACTTCAAAACTTTGACATTATCATCAGTTCTTCAGCAAGACAAAGTCATGCAATACACAATATAGTGGAATAAGTCCTGCCTTCTATAATAGAGCCTGTTTAAAGCCAATTATTGAGACAATCTTCAATTGGTAAGTCATCATGTCACTGCAGCTGCCATTAGAAGTTCTGGTTCCCTTAGAGACAGATAGTGTCTGTGACACATGCTTAAGACTATTTGAGCATAGGAAATAACATGTATGGGACAGTTCATGTCAGATTTGGTTGTCGTTTCAAAATAGATTTTTAAATGCAAGTTCTGGCAAGCAGTTTTTGAGAGATTGGGTTTGGAAAGTTCTTCTTGTGTACTTGTCTGAAACAGCTGCCTGTATTATATCAGCAGTAGCTATAGGCATGATGCATATAGCTACAATAAGTATGTATCTTGGCATCTTTAAAAACTTAATTAATGATGCTGTACACTATATCTCTAAAAGCTTCTGGTAGATCTGAATGAAGCAAAGTTTAAATGGGGCTGATTTTAGAAGTGAATAACCTTTTAGTGAAACGGTCAATGCTGATAGCTAAAATACCACCACTTAAATTAACGCAGACTGTTACTCAAACCAACCATTAAATGTATTGTGAATAATGGACTTTAAAAGCAACTGTTTGTCAGAATGTGAGGCATGTAACAGGATTTAAGATTAAGCAACTGCCTGAATTGACTAAAATGCTGCCTGATGCCAGCCTAAATACACATCTATCTGAACAGACACCCTGTAATGCATGCCTATAGCTACTGCTGATTTAATGCTGAAAATTAAAATCAACGTGAAATGATGCCTTGGAGCTAAAATTAGACAACAGTATTCCAGGATGCAGCTCAATGTGATCTGAAGGACAGTAACGTGTCAGCATAGCATTTTCTCATTTCTCATGATTTTTTTGACCATGAAGTGCTGATAAACAAGAATCTTCACACTGAACTCTGACGCATGAGGAGTGACAAACCAACTCTTTTTCCTCCTCCTGTCATTTGCTCCCTCCCTTTCCTATCTTTTCCTGCCAATCTCCTTAATCCCATGTAGCCAAGCAACAGCTAACAGGAGAAGTCACGGGAAAACCCTCACAAACACGTGATCAATTCAGAGTACATTCTTCACAAAGGTCCGGCGTAACAGAAGTGAACGATCAGGAACAAACACTAAAAATCTGGTGTTCGTGCATTTCACATCCATTAGGCATCTTTGTAGCATGTGTTTGATGACAATTACATTTTTCATTTCATGAGATGGGACAGGATGAGGGAATGATCCGGAGAGAGAGAGAGAGAGAGAGAGAGAGAGAGAGGGAGAGAGACAAAAAAAGCAAGTCTAAACATTAGAACAAGAATGAAATCGAGGTCAATTCCATTGACAGATTATTGGAGAACTTCTCTGTACTATCAGGCACAAAACCTGATGAGCAAATCAGAACCTAACAGCCTACACAAATCATTCCTAAAAGACTGTAACCTATGAAAGAGATCTACAAACTCTTTTCTGTAAAGGAACCAGGTGGTTCATGTTCTTGTGTGAGACTTTTGGACAAAAGATAGTCGAAACCATGCCAAATGCTTACCTTTTCATTATTTATAAAAATTAAGTGAAATACATTACTCAAAAAAGATCATTGTCAGAGAATAAACGGTCAGTTTCCACTTTTTTAAAGACACTTTGTTTTTCATATATTCAATCCAGCTCGCAGCACGTATAAAGATGAGATGCTAAATGTATGAAGCTTTAAGCTGGATCCATTATTATCCACCCACTCTACAGATGATATTAACAACAAAAAAATGAAGCATTCTCAGAGATGAGTCACAGCAATGCAGTACGACTTAACATTTCCTAAGAAAAGTCAATCCAAAGAAAAAGGTAAACCAACTGAACAAGGCTTTGAATGTTTTTCATATTAATTTTTATATGCAAGCCTGTTACAGTTCCTATCTACAGATCACTTGGACTGCCTTTACAAAAACTGATGAATAAATGAGATGTTGTGTCCTTTTTGAGTCCAACAATACTTTAGACCAGGTGGCCTCATGAAACGTCCACAGTGATTTTATTAATATTAATATATTAAAATCAAATTCTAATATTTTTTTTTATCTGGATTACAAAATATAATAAATATTATATAATAATAATAATAATATCATAATATTAAATATTATTAATATTTAAAATCTTAATATAAACCAAATGTTATAATATAACATGCATTTTATGAAACGCATTGATTCAATAAATCATTATACATGTTTGAAGTTTTTTACATATTCTGTGATAAAAACAAAAGAGAGTCACAGATGCATGCACATAGACTTTTCACACTGTGTGAAGGTGATCCTGGGTTATCTTGGGTCATGTTTCACATTTCATCCTTGGTTAACATTCTTATTTCAGTGTTTTTCTTCAGTTAACACATTTACTGTTGCTGCTTGACATTTTTAACAATTTCCCATGAATATTTATTGAGGTAAACACTGATGCAGTTTCTGCACAACTGTATGCCATGCGTGTAATGCAGCAATAAACTGCATTCTCCGCTGCTGTAGCTAATGATCACAGGCAGCACTAACCTCGATCTACTGGGATTATAGACCAGGTGACTAAACATTAGTCCTAAGCAGAATCCTTCACGGATCAGCCAATGGCCACACAATCCCAGAGGTTATTTATAGTGAGCAGAGAGTTCAAAGCATGAACATAAAATGCCACAAACAGAAATAACAGGGAGTAAAGGCTTGGTGGAATGAGAACTAAAAGAGGAGATTTTATAGTGCTGAGGTTACATGTGGCCTTTCTGGAAACACAACAATATAATACACTTCAAACTGCCTACATGAGTCATTATGAGCATGTGATGATTGTGTGTGAATGCCAAATAAGTGTATGCATTTCAATAAAACTCGCACCTACACAACCATTGGCAGCTTCTGAAGAAAAGATGTCCCTTGTGCAATATGCATCAGTCTTTTATACTCCAAATCTCTATTAAATTTCTCTTTCAAAGGATGGCAAAGCTACATAAAAACAATACATTAGGGAACCTAATTAAATCTCCAACGCAAGACAGTCTATCAGTTTTAAATTTATTAAGTGAGCATCTTATTTGCTGAGACAGCATGTATTGATTGGCTTCCTTTTCTCTCTTAACTTCGTCTTGTCCTCTTAGGTCACTGTGTCAGTTAAATTTGGCAAAATGCAGAAGCTTTTGTGGATAAAATCCTTGGCTGTATTAACTTTCAGTGCATCTACAACATTTTAGAAGCACAACAACATCCTGAACTGTGCTCAGGGGCTCTTTAAACATGCAGGACTTTCAGGGATGAGGAAATGGGTGATTCAGAGAATAATCACGTCATTCTGCTTTCTGAAGGGAGAAAGGCATAATCATTTAAAGACTTTGCAAATGTATGCGCTGGAGATAAAAGTGCGCACTACATTCTGCTAGAATACATTATAGGCTATATTACCACAGTGAACTAAAACTCCTGTGAGAACATACCCAGTGGCCCGCAGATATGTTATGGCTCACGTTGAAATATTCCTTAATGTGCTCGATGTTATCTTCTCTGAGAAATATGGCCCAGAGAAAAATGCACAAGGAAAAAAGGGCAGGCAGAAAGAGGAAGAGCGCAGAGTTTATCTTCTGTTTCCCTTATAGTCGACTCTGCAGGAATCCTCCTCACAGGACTAAAGCCCCTCGCTCATATGTAGGCACAGCATGGGACCTGTACACATTATCAATCAGCCAATTAGGCTGTGCTGTCATTCACATGACCAGAGACTAGCAGGGGGGATAAGAGGGGTTGGATTTCATCTGCTGGTGACCAAGATGTCTAATATCAGAAACTCCAATTCAAGACTATTATGCATGGTTTGAGTGATCACTTGCTATCCATATTAAATAAAGATGCCTGATAATGGGGGAAAAATAATAAATATGGTACAGTGCTATTAAATTATATATATAATTTTTTTTTAATGATTGTATGACAGCAAAAGGGGCAGTTAGCATTTAATTAAATTAAATCAATTAAATATGCAATATTATCCTATACATTTCAATATCAACTAATGCTAATAAATGAATAAAAATTTTAAAAAAAATCTTAATATCAGTCAATAACCAATATGGTCCTGATATACTGTGCATCCCTAGTAAACAGCAATTTTAGCCAGATGTGGGTTTTATTTCTGTATCGAAAAAAAGTTTCTTGGTAAGGTGCAAGTTCAAAAGACATATTCTGACACAAATTAATTCCTCTTATGAACAATTGCCAGTGCTAAATCTGCATCTGCTCAAAATCAATCTTATTTTAACTGCAGGCTAAGCCCAGGGTCATGTTCTTCTGTAAACTCTGTTGGTGTTGGCCACCGAAAACAGCAGCAAACAAATGTTTCAGGTTCAATTGTTTATACCTTTAAACAAAGCATGTGTCCCCAACAGCACTGTTCCTCCAAATAGTGTAGTGTACTTAGCTATCTGTGAACAACACATGCATTTATATGCATTTTTTTTTCCATTTACCACAAATATGTGTCCCTGGACCACAAAACCAATCTTAAGTCGCTGTATATTTGAAGCAATAGGCACAAATACATTATATGGGTCAAAATTGAGTAGTAATATGCATTGCTAAGAACTTCATTTGGACAACTTTAAAGGTGATTTTTCTCAGTATTTAGATTTTTTTGCACCCACAGATTCCAGGTTTTCAAATAGTTGCATCTCGGCCAAATACCAAACTATACACCAATGAAAAGCTTATTCATTCAGCTTTCGGATGATGTATAAATCTCAACTTCAAAAAATTGACACTTAAGACTGGTTTTGTGGTCTAGGGTCACATATGTTAAACCTCTGGGATAGGGCCTTTTAATCTGATAGAAAAGAAAATATTAAAATCACTACCTATAACAATCATACCATTAAAGTTAAATGACTTATGCAAAGTTTTATCAGTTTCATATTAATCTTCCCTACAAAACCACCCAGAAATGATGGTTTGAATGTTGGTCCTGAATCTAAAGTTTTGAATCCCAAACAGTGGCCTGAGGGTAAGTCAAAGCCTGCATTCCTCTTATCAGCTGGACTATAATTATAAACACACACTTAACTCAAGTACATAAGGGGTTCTAGCAGACCAATCACAGTGCTTGTGGTCCATGTAGAATTGACGCATAGATATTTGGAGAGGTGCATGTAATGGAGTGCGTCTATGCGTAGGCTACGGCGTAGGTCCGACAAAGAAGTAAAAATCACCCTTAAGACTGCAACATTTGCTGCAACTGAAGCTTTAGAGTGTTTATTGGGTTCTGAATGTGCCTACGTGAAGCAAAGTTAATAATATCAGCTTTGGTTTGGAGGGTCACAGTTATGAGACAATCAATCAATGAGTTCTTATGATTGCTTCATTCAGGGATATAAAGCGTTCCTTATCTGCCTCCTCACCGCCCATGTCTCATCTTTGTTTCCTTATCAACATTCAGGGCTTCAGGCAAAGGCACAAACAGCCATTATAGAGCTGGAAAATAATAAATCACCTGCAGTGCACCATTCTTTGTTGCTGAAACCAGTATGGACGTAAACAACATGGAGAAGTAACTAAATGGCATGTTAACTTACAAACCCCTTGTCTTATAAATTCTTAACAGGGAATAGATCATGAAAAACTCTAGCTAATGATTAACTTGTGAGGTAGAAACAGTTGCTTTGTTTTCTCCAAAACAAAGAGAGCGATCCACACTTCACACTCTCCTAAGGATGAAACCACCTCACCTGTCTCATTCAGCCCAGTTAATGCCATGGGCAACACCATCAAAGAGACTGATTGAAACTAGTGCTATATCTCACCCTGGGCGAGGTCTTGTGACTCCCAGGCACGTAGAGTGAACTTCACAAAAGACTAATTTACAGAATAAAAAGAAAAGATGATATTCTGAAACAATAGTCTTCACACGCTAATTCAGAAGAAGAAAAAATTCAAGCAAGCCATTATCTACTTATGTAATGCCCATGTGGTTATCTGGAGATAACAAAACTATTGTGATAGACTGGTCTCACATCTATTTTGCAGCAACATGAGATGAAAAGGTTAAACAGTGACGGAACTAACTGTTCTCTAGTGCAGATGATTAATAATGGATTATTTAAATCATCCATTTTCTCGCTCTCAAATTGTATCAAACCTGTACGAGTTTCTTTATTCTGTGAAACATCGAAAAATATATTTTAAATGATGTTTCAACTCCAAATGAAAGTCCAATGTTTGTTTTGGACAATGATGACTTTAATTGTATGGACACAAAGATATATAGAGACAATTTTCAAAATATCTTCCTTATTGTTCCATAGAAGAAAATAGAAAAAAAATGGCAAAATTACTAACAATTACACTAAAATTAATGTATGTATAATTCATGATAATTGGGCCATTTTTCCCATTCATCTCAATGGCAAAAGTCCCTCACCCTAAATAATACTAAAAAAAAAACAAGAATCTGTGAAAAATAAAACATTCTGACAAATGAAATTCATTTGTGAAGTTACAAAAAATGCACAGGCCAACTCATCTATATGCAAAGGGCTTCTCAGACAGATTTGGGCGGCCTGTTTTGGCTAATTCACAACAATGGTAGCCTTGTTTGATAGCAGAAATGGGGAGAGGAACGCATCACTTCCTCAGAGCACTAGTTCAACCAGGCCCCCTTTGCCACATGGTTCAGGGCTGTGTGAAACCGACCCTACAGTCACAGCCACAGACCGATCGCCCCACCACAGAGAGCACAGGGGACACATTCTTGCAGAGACTCTCACGAAGATTCGGCTCCCCATACCTCCTCCCACTCCTAGCTTTCAGCTCAGAGAAGTTTGTTTCTGTCAGTGAAACTAGCCTGACATAAAAGACCCTGGCCCTGCTAACCCTGTATGCAGCAGACAGCATTTAGAAAAGCTCTGAGAGTAGTTTTGGATAAAAGCAGTCTCACTAAGAATCTGGCAACAGAACTGTCATACTGGGCAGCCTAGACTCCACGACATGCCTCTCGATTAGATGCACAATAAAACCTGAACATGACCAAAGGGACTTTCTCAACCCATGGTTCAAAGTCCTACATATATCTGTGTGTGAATGCATGTGGAATAAATGATAAAGACTTGGGTGGGGATAAGCTTATGGCTTATCTTAAATGTATGAACAAAACAACGAAGTAGTTGTGAATTAAGTGTCACAGACTATAAACTAGTTTAAACATTCAGCGCAATTTTAATAGGACCGAAATATGAGTATATAGCCCTTGATAAAAGCATAATAAATAAACAATGCTGAAGAATAAACTTTAAAGAGACAGACAGACAGATGATTATGTTGGGAGGACATGCACACGTGTTGTATCTGCAGCAGCAGAGGATGACAGCTGGTATGAGCTACTTACTGTTTGAACATCTTCTCCATGTCTTTGATCTGCTTCCTCGAGAACTCCTTGAACTCGGTGTAGGGGTTGAACACCTTCATGCTGGGCTGCTGGTGTTCACCGACTCCCTCGTTCAGCTCCCCGCGCCGCTGCAGGATTGCCCCCAGCTCGGAGTCCGCGCTGGCCGTGGCCGCTTTCTCGTGCGCTCCGTTCTCGTGAGCCTCGTCCAGGGCCACCGGCTCGTGCGCGCCATCCTCGATCTGCAGCCTGCGGTTCAGCTTCGATGACAGCTCGTCCGTTGCCATTTCGCCGCCTTCTGAAAACGAACTGCTATCTACGGAGAAAATACAGTGGGGAAACACGCAGGATGCTGCAAAGAGCAAAGTCCATATAAAGGTTCAGTGCGTAAAATCCAGATTCAGTGAAGTTTTTGGTTAAATATGTTTTAAAATGCAAATCATCCGACTTATATCGGTGTGAAGCGATACGCGGCTGTAAGCTAGTGACTCAAACCGACAGCGCTCGTGCGTGACTACGCCTCCGTGATCGTGATCGCTGACGGTGAAATAAGCTCGTGCGTGTGATGGACACAAAACCGCTTCACTACGCCACGCCTTTTAAAGAGACGCGCCGGACACAAAAGACCACTTATCATATACGAAACCTTAAACTGTGATACCTTTTGTTATTACACAACAATCTTTTGTGTGTCTCCTTATACCTGACATACCCACTTCAGGTTTTGCAGGCTCCACTAATGAGTTGAATCAAGTGTGATAATCGAGGGAGACATACAAAATGTGCAGGGCAAAATGTGATCATGCATTCTTGCTTATTTATTTATTTGTTTATTTATTTATTTATTGCCGGTACTTAAGTACTTTAAGTAGCCTACTTTAAATTGAACTCTCTTATTATATGTTGTGACTAAATGTTGACAGTTAATGATGTACCTATGAATTATCTTGAAATCTCTCTTATTTTCTCTTATTTAAGTTATTCCTGCATAAAGCTCCGGAGCAGTGCATCTCCGGAGAATTCCACTGAATTTCCACAGAACGCTCTACATTCACTAAATTGTACTCATTCATCACCTCTTGCTTGTACACATTTGGTTTATTTTATTTTCATTAAATTATTCATATCTGTCCTAATCTGTGTTTTCAATAAGCATACTACTATAGCTTGAGCTGCATGGCACTGTGTTTAAATCTGTTCCACATAATTAATCAGATCTTTCCTTAAAATCAGAGCTGAAAACTCCTAGCAGATCTAAACTGATGTGTTAATGTGGGTATATAGTCCTATGTGCTGCCAGTTTAGAAGGTGTTAGTATGTGAGATATCAGCATAAAATCTGAAGCCATCAGCTGAGTGACTAAAGGCTGATTCATGAAACAGGAAGCCACACACGCACACGCAACAACACACACACAAACGAACATTATACACACATCTGTCTCATCTGAGACATCCCCTCTAGTGATAGAGGAGGGGCTGGACTCACTACCTGTGTTCTCTCCTTTTATGCACAAAATAGAAAGAAACAGGATTTCACCAGTGAGAGAAAGGAGTGTTTTGTTCATCACACCTCTCTTGAGAAGCTAATGTGATCTGGGATGCTGTAATACCACAGCACACTGAAAATATTTCCTTTATGTTGTGTGCATGGTGAAAACCCAGTATGCATTAAAAGGGCCAGTAGGCTACTCGTGGTTCCAGATGGCTTTATAAACAATTGAGCATCATGCTAGTCTGTGTGAACTGTTTGAATCTGGTCCTTGGATAGACGCCCAAACTCATAACAATCTAGTTTCTTTGTGTGAGAATAGAAACAGGAAACCATGCATGGGGGACTTTGATTAAAAAGGGAAATAGGCAATTATCCAGCATAAATGTGTAGCCTGTTGTTATAAAATATAATATTATGTTTTATCTAAAGTAGTAGATTATTTCAAATCTCTTTGCAAAACTATACATAAATGTATTGCCTGAATCAAACAACAAACACAATTTTCTATGCATTCTGAAATGTATCAGACTGCAATTCATGGTGCATCAAAAACAAAGAAAAAAAAAGAAAGCGGTCTCATCAGTTTTTAAGTTGACATGATACATTTTTATATTTTTATTTTATTAAAGATTAAGATGGTAAATTAATAATAAATAAAAAAAATCTGCATGGATAAATAATTTATAATACACTGCAATGTACAACGAATAGTCAGTTTTGATATCACAGTGACTTTCATGGTGACATTTTGCTATAAAAGGACATACATTTGCATTGTTATGAAATGTTATAACATTGTAACAGACTAAATCTCCAAATCATGGAAAAATTATTGATGTCTTTGGCTCAATCACCGTACCCAAGCCTGATTCAGTGTGTGCTTACATGGAATGAGTGGTCAGAGTGAATGAAGCCATGTTTGTGTCCGTGAGCTTCAGTAAGTTTGGGTGCTCTCCAGCATTAGATACAGACTGTCCAACTCAAGGCAGTTTTACAGTTCTGTTTCTCTTTCTCTTCAAACTCCTTCAAAGCCTCCAGCTCATACTTTAACATCTCTTGCCAGGTCTTTGTTTATCCCCTTTTAAGCACACACAGACACACCCGCTTAGAAGGCAATAGGAAATTCAGATTTGGAGTCTATAATAAAACAACTTCAAGAGAACATGAATAAAGGTTTAGGTGCCATTTACAGCAGTGGGTTGATTAGATTTAAAACACAGGCTTAAAATGAATAAACTGCAGCTGGTGTTGTAAAATCCATTAATGACACAGTGTGGTATTTGCCTATAAAACTCTTGGCAGTCAAGTCTGTGGTGGATGGCATTAGTTAAGGCCTGGAGTCAAACGCATACATGCACATACACACATAGAGGATATTGGCAGTAGTAGACCCAAAGGAGAAAACACTGACAGATCTGTGAGTACAGTACAATGAGGATCAGCTGTTTTATGAATTATTAATGAACACAAGCCAAGTGAGACAATTGATTCTGGCTGCTGCCAGTTAAGTGAGAAAATGAGCATCTTTCTGGTGAAACTCACTGTATCATTCAGAAATAATAGTCAGGTATGAACAGATCTGGCCTGACAGCTGTCTGTGTAAGTTTCAAAACACCAGAACAACACAATGTAACTTCAGTTATAAGTAGGGCCGGATTATCCAATGGAAATTATGGTCACTGGCCTGGGACCAATGCAATGTCTGGTTGGCATAAAACATTACTAAAGACGCACAAACACTAGAGAAAAGGGCAGGGGGGCCTTACAAGACCTTGCCTCTGAATTCTTAATCTGAGCCTGGTTATAAGAAAATAATAAATAACATGGCTTTGTGGAAAACTAATTTCTGATTTGTCAGTCACATCAACCATGGGAACACTTTATATCATTCGGTTTAAATAAAACCGGCGCTACTTTCATGTTTCTCATATCACACCGCAGATTCGCGTTCTGTTGTTTCATACAAACACAGCTGTGGTGCAGTCTTGCGTATCATTTATCGTTTGTAATTGTGAAAAAGATCGCGCAGGACTTATCATTTAGTTAAATAGTTCTGGTATTTTTGATGATTGTTTTGCATTATGGGTGTTTACACATGGACTAATTTCAAAGTTAATATACAGGTAAAATGTAAATATTAATAATACTACTAATAACTTAAAAAATTAAATATCAATCCTCCTGAACTGTAAGTTATATCTTACTCTAGGCTTTCCAAAACTGGGGTTTGTGAGTTGATGAAAAGCTAATAATGAAATAAATAATACAAATGTAAATTTAAAATGAAAGATTTACAAATGAAAGCATAAATGAAAATAAAACACTTACTGAAAGATTACATATTAAATGTTTTCCTGCATGTCACGTGACCATGAAATCTGTGAAACGAGAACTTAACTGTGAACATACAAATGTGTCATTGATTAAAATAAAAATATTACCCTGAAATCTCAGGAGGCACTTTAAATAATCTAGGAAGTTACTAACAAAATTCTGGGAATGCCTTACGTGCTCCTTGCAATGGGATGCACAGGAATGACAAGTTTAGTCCATTTGTTTATTAGAACAATACACTGAATTAAGTATTCTTGAATAACCTGAATTACAAGACACAACTATCTTCTTTCACATCTGGAAACAATACCTCACCAAAACTGAATGACTTGCACTGGCTTTGAGACAATTCAAGGACAGATTAAGATTGATGGCATCCTGAGCAGCTGTATCACTGTCTGGTTTGGTAACTGCACCATCGCAGACCGCAAGACCCTGCAGTGGATAGTGAGAACATCTAATAAGATCATCGGGGTGCCTCTTTCCTCTATCTCAGACATTTACACCACACGCTGTACTCATAAAGCCATCAGCATTGCGGGCGACCCCACATACCCCTTTCATAAGCTTTCCACTTGAATCCCACCCATCATCTGAGGTACAGACGCATTCGGGCCCTCACAGGCCAACTGCGTGACAGTTTCTTCCCCCAAGACATCAGACTCCTCAACTCCAGATGACTGAGAGGATAAGAACTCATTCACACACTGGACTGATTTGAACCACTCTCACACACATCCCAATCTATTATGTACCTCCGCACAAACAATTCTTCACTGTTCTCTCAGTATGCACACATGCACTTTATAAAGTCCTGTGTAGTCTGTGTTAAACTTTTACAGTTCTTATTTTATAGTGAGCTCTTTTTTCTCTTAGTACTTAAAAAAAAAAAATAGACTTTACTTTGCCTAGTTAATATAAAAATGTCCAGTTTAGTTTCTTTGTAATCCTGTGTTCTGTGTTTTTGTAGCACCTTGGTCCTGGAGAAACGCTGTCTCGTTTCACTGTATGCTAACTGTGAAGCTCTGACTCTGACAGATGCTGGGTGAATCATGAGTGCATCTGTTCAGTTTGAGGTGAGGCAATGAGAAAGAGAGGGCAGTCAAAAAACATCTGCTTGCCCAAATTTAATGAAAGGTGAAATCACCATATCTGAATCTAGTTCTGAATTTCTTTTGATTTGGTTTAGAGAGGTATATGTTGTCCCACCCAGGAGTCTGTTCACAAATGCCGTGACATGTCTGTATTGATCCTTCAGAGCCAGTCTTTACCAAGCTAATTTACTTTATTTTGAAACCTACAGATAGGCCTATTGTATTTTGAACAGTTTCCAAAACTCATCAACACAAAATAAATGTCCTGAAAACTCTCTCGGCTGGCTATAAAAGCCTCTATTTAAGATATCAACTCTCACATCCCTTCAAGCAAAAGTTCACTGAGTGTTGGATTGAGCACAGTGCAGTGCTGTAAAGCGCTATTGTGATTGTATCTATTGAATTGTATCTCTCTCAGTCAAGGCTGTAGGAGAGAGCTAATAGAACAATAGAGTTAACAGATACCAGGGAATAGTTGAGCCTTGGTAAATTAATAGTTTTTTTTTTTTTTTTAAACCTAGTCAAACATCTAACTAGTTTAAGTCAGAATTTGGATTGCTATGCTTTGCATGTAACTGTCAGCATGCAACTCTGTCAGAAATCTGCTTGATCTGAGGGAAAAATCTGTCTCTTTCTGTGTGCTTTCTTTAAATATGTGCCTCAAGGCTATTTCACTGAGCTTTTGCTGATCTTTTTTTTTCCACCTCTCTATGTTTTTAATGATGTAATGACCCATACTGGTAGAATTATTTGCTCATTACACTGTACAATTCCCCCCCAATCAAACACAACAACTAATGATATTTTCCTACCATTTCCATTTAGATTAAGTATTTTTGTCCTTTAATGAATCAGCTGGGAACAAAAAGTATAAAATTTGTAGTTGACATTGCAGTTACACTGTTAGTTCATGTTACTATTACAGTGACATTGACAATACTGGCTATATGTAATTTTATCAGTGCTTTGGCAAAGAAAACCCACCAAGAAAGTTATTTTCAGTTGTTATACTCTTCCTGTTCCAGCAGTTGTCAGTCTTTTTGTTCAGTGAACTCTTGCTTATCTCATTGTAAATCAAACTGACACATAGCCTATGCGCAGTTGAACTAGATATTAAAATCGACATCTCACTGGATTTACTCCACATCATTTTCTTTACTTTATTCATCAATTAATAAATCACACATTTTTTGTTGTTTTTGAGGCTTGCTCAAAAAAATGACCGTTTATGCAGAACAAGTTATGCATGTAATGCATGGTGACATAGGAAACTATTAAAAAGGCATGATGTTCTGTGTGAATTGCCATTAAGGAAATATGCTTTCTACATCTTGAAGGGGATTTGGTTCAGTAAACATTGGTGGAATCTGCAGGAAATTCTGGGGATAAATAAGAATTCCGTGGCAACAATTAGATTTTCTTCTTTTTTAGTGCTGGCATCCTTTTTGTTGCACTGCTGAAAGTTCTTCACCTGCCGTTCCTTTATTCCTGGTGTGGGACTGGCCTTACTGTGGCTCAAACAAATCCTGTGGCGGATAGTTTGAGTATCCTTACTCAGTGATTTGCGAAAGTTGGGTTTGAAGAGAAGATAAACCATAGGGTTGTAAATAGTGGAAGATTTTGCCAGGATGGCTGCCAGGGCAAAGGCGGTGGGTGGGACCTGCTCATTGGCGCTGAAGGCAGCCCACATGGCAACAATGGCATACGGGCTCCAAGCCATAAGGAAGCCAATACACACAGCCACTGAGAGCTAGAGAGAAAACATGCCACAAACACTCAGTCGACATGCAATTAGATACAATTATTTGTTTTTGTTTTTTTAAATTAAGATAATGTTTTGACCTCTGTAACCTGTATTCTCTCTCCCACACACACTACTTCAGGAAGAATGCATTCATTTGATCAAAAGTGACAGTAAACACTGCTAAAAATATTTTCTTGGTACTGTTTTCCAGAACAAATAAAGTTGAAAGTAGTGTTCTATGCAACATGAATACAAGTTCATGTATTATCAGCATTACTTTATGTGTCTGTTTATGACCCAGTTTGCCAAATGTGTGTAAATGTATGCAATGTACACATGTGCTCTAAGGGGACATTTGTGTGCATTAATAATCAACATTCAGCACCAGCATTTTTCAACAGTCCGGCACTCACTGCCAACAGTAAAGTTACACATGGATACAGTATGGGCTTCATGACACAGTTTTGAAAAATAAGGCTAGGACAGTCAAATACAGGCAGTCCTTGTTCAGAGGACAGAGGATGGGTAATCAGCATTACTTTTTGAGGGACATAAAGTACATACTCAGCAACAGTATCACGTTCGTGCTGTCTGCTCCACAGGGCAATAAAATATGTTATATTTGCACAGTGTGAAAGTGTGGACGCCACGGGGTTGATTTGAATTAAAACAAACAGCTTTTTTGCTATATGACGGTCACTGTAAACACAAAAAATAACAACAACAATGAACCCATAAAGCTTACTTACCTTGACAATAAGAGTGTGTGCATTGACCACTTTGTTTTGTGGTGAGACGTGCTGTTGAATGGCTTGGCGAGACTCCCTCACTGTGAGCAGGATGAAGGTGTGAGAGAGGATGATGATGGTACAGGGGACAATGTAGCAAAAAATAAATAGACTGATGATGTAAGACATGGAAAGGGCATCATGAGACGGAGTGTACCTTGGAACAATGATGAAAAAGCATGAATGTAGAATCTGTTTGCGTACTTTTCACATATTAATGCTATAATGTCTGTGGTCATACTAGTTTATGCAGCAAGCGGTTCCATACGGTTCTGGCCCAAAACTCCCCCAGTGGGCCAAAGGTTCCACAGCAAAGACAGACGCGTAACACCAAACTCCAACCACCATCACACAAGCGTGGCTAGATGAGAATTTGTTACCTGTGGAAACGAGGATTGCATGAATAAATATTGACTGATCAAAGTGACTAATTGGTCCAGCTCTATGATTCTCCTGACACAGGTCAGTGTTGGAATTATTTTAATTTCATATCCCACAGAGACAGAAGGAAGAAATTACCTGCTGTTTCAAGCTCCAGCAAGCCCTAAATGTGCACTTATAATATGCTCTTCTTCTTTCTTTTTTGGTTAATTTGTTTCATCTTTCCTAATATGTCTAATTTTCCCTACATGTTCTGTTTTGTTCCACTTGTCCTTTCTTATCTTTTTTTTATCTTTCTTCATTTTTGTGTCTCTTCCATTTGTTTTAACCTCCTATTCTTGCATATTTAAGCCAGATGACCTTTTTACTTCACAGTGATCTGATTGTGACAGTTTTCAGAATCTTCAGACACAAGGCGCTAACAGTCCAAAAGACCTGATTCCGCTGTTTGAGATTAGACTTGATAAAAAATAAATAAAAAAATCACATTCAGGAGAACATTATCATCTTGGACATTAAATGGTCATGTTAACTGTTAATATTTTAATCTATAAGAGGCCTAGAAATTGTGATTTACTATGACAAGGCCTATCCAGGATTCAGATGCACACTCAAAAAAATGGTTTTCCGGCACTGTTCGTTTTACACATATATGTTTTGTTAAAACAACACAAATATATTTAGTTTTCCGACAAAACACAATTGTATTGTGTTTAATCAACTTAAAATGTTTAATTTTAAATTTTACTTAATTATCAATCGCTAAAGTAACGTAAAGGGTTTAATTTCGTGATTCAAAAAAACCCGGAAGTGACGATTTCCAACGCATTTGATGACGGTGTGGAGGGGAGCAAGAGGTATCAGTCAGGTAAGAAAATCTAAAGTTTTTATTGTGTTAAGTCAAAGTCTTTAATTTCTCTTAGAGTTTCTGTTTTGAGGTGCTTTTGTTTTGCAGTCTAGTATTGTGTAATCGGTTTATTGCACCGTTAATAGATGATTTTGAAGCGTTGGGAGATGTGAAAGCGCACGACTCTCTGTAATGTATTTACTTTAGTATATATATATATATATATATATATATATACACTAGGGCTGAAACAATTACTCGACATTATCGACAACGTCGACGATAAAAATACAATTTTCAGCAAATGTTTTTGAGTAACGTTAGTGGTTTGATCTCGTATCTGCCTGATTTGAAAGCCTGCATTAATGCAGTTTGACCAGTGTGGCGCTGTAGCGCAAGATTGTAATACACTCTCCTGATTCAATTAAAAAGAAGAAGATAGCACTTCAGTTTGAGGCAAACCGACCCGATCCGAACCTTGGATGAATATGTAAATATATACTGCACGCCTTCCTCTCAATAACTGCATAAACACAACAAAAAACTGACCGCGATGTAAAAGCAGCTCTTAAGAACACAGAGATATGGATGTTTGCACGAACTCTGAGGTTCTCC
This sequence comes from Carassius gibelio, assembly GCF_023724105.1. Lineage (NCBI taxonomy): Eukaryota > Metazoa > Chordata > Actinopteri > Cypriniformes > Cyprinidae > Carassius > Carassius gibelio. The sequence continues at coordinate 16,301,494 of NC_068378.1, read as the reverse complement.
AGGCACTCCAGTAAAGAAAAGTCCAGTCACGTTTATTTATATAACAGTCCTTTATGCAATCGATAGCTTTTCAATATTAAACATGAAAATACAGAGTAAGTGTCGCTAGAATTATAACTTGATTTCCTTTTATAAAGCAGCTCTCCGGTATGGAGCTAGCTAATAATAAAATCATTTTATAAGTGGGGGAAATATTTCATTAAAGTCTTAGTTCTGCGCTAGATCAAACCAAACTGTTTTGATTATCATAACCCAATAAGGTATTTTAAGAGAGATTGTATTTATTAATAAAATGTTTATCCAAAAATAAAACGTCCTATCACTTACCTTTACTTTATATTATACATATGGCTTACAATAAGAGATGTTAAGAGACAGAATGATTTGTCATTCAGCTACTTCCTCATATAACTAATCAAATGGCGAATAGGAGTTTCTCTCTTATCTCATTTTGTGTGCCAAATATATTTGTATAAATTAATTGTATTAGTAATACATAATGACTTTAAAAAGTGGAAGTAATTACCTTTATTTGTTATAATATGTATATTTTAACTAATTTAAAAAGATAAATAATCAATAAATGTCCTCCTTTAGGAATGGTAAACATGACACTATTCATCACTCACACAAATAAATCACTTAATATTTTGATCATTGAATTGGTTTTTGCTGTTCAATTTTTTTTTTTTTTTTTTGTAACACATTGCACTTCATGTGTACAGGTTTGTGCAGAATTTGAGACATCCAGAATTACCATAGGCCCATTAGAATCAACAATCTTTGCCAAACTTGATTCGGACTGCAAAATTTACGAAGATGTTTTCATACTGAAGAAGAGACCTTGGACAAATACTGAAACCCTCTTGGTGCCCACTACACAGGTAAGAACAACTGCACTCAACACAACCTTGTATTAAAACATTATTCTCTCACTGGTTACTGGAAATTGACAAAAAAAGGCAGATAAGATAAGGTTTATTAATACAATAAATACAAAATATGTGGTATATCTATAAACTGATAGATTTATTTTGATGCAAGGCAGGGGTGTCCAGACCTGCTCTAGGAAAGCCAGTGTTCTGTGGGGTTCAGCTCTAACACACCTGCCTGGAACTTCAGGTAAGACTTTTTTGTTTTAAAATTCCCAAGAACCTTGATTAGCTGGTTCAGGTGTGTTTAAATGGCTAGATCACCCAAAAATAAACATGTCATTATTCACCCTCATGTCGTTTCAAACCCGTAAGACCATCATTCATCTTCAGAGCACAAATTATGATATTTTTTAAGGATGCCCCGATCATGATTTTTCATGGCCGATACCGATTTCTTTTACAAGCAAACTGGACGATTTATTTTTTTTATCTTTAAGCAACAAACAAGAAGGAAGGACAGTCCACAGTCTACAGTCCAAAATTGAGGGAAAGCTCAATAAAGCCCCTTTCACACTGCGATTCCGGCAAATACAGATCCCGTAACGACACGTGACATCAGGGCGTGACGTGTAATGTACGAGTCGAAAACATTAGGCATGTAATACTTTCACTGAATCTGGCGAACGATCTCGGTGTCACCGTGGAAAGTGAGGAACTAACTGATCTCTGCTTCATACAGTTTGCACTTTTTTTTTTTTCAGTGAACGTTGATCTTCCTTCAAAACAGCCAGTAAAAGAGTCACACGATAATGTCATCACTACGACACGGCATTAGATCTGGCTTTTGTTCACACAGCGCTTGTCCCGGGATTGAACCCAGCAATGTTACTACGTCCCCGACCCGGGTTCAATGCTGGAATCAATCCCGGGATGTGTTTGCTTTCACACAGAAGTAATGTAGTCGGAGCACGCGGGCGCACTTCCGGAAAAATCGGCTGAAAAAAATTCCAAAGACCGGCCGATTACCAATTGCGTATTTAAAGCAAAAACCGTCTGGTTTCCAATTTATGGCCGGTCAATTGGTGCATCCCTAATATTTTTATGAAAATGCGAGAGATTTCTGAACCTCCATAAAGGCTGCAATGCAACTGAAATGTTCCCAGAGTCATAGTAAGGACATCAGTAAAACAGTCCATGTGGCATCAATGCTTCAACCACACTTTTACAAAGGTACAAGAATACATTTTGTGCAAAGAAAACAAAAATAGCGACTTTAATCAACAATTCTTCTCCAAATCACATATTCTGCCATTATGGACAGTAACAAGAGGCATGAACATTGCTTTCCTCTGCGTGTAATCAAGGCTCAGTGCAGGCGTGTTGTAGGTCAGCAGCACCATGTGGATGAATTATTTACGTGCTGTTGATAATGGTGGAAGATGCGATTTGGAGAAGAATTGTTGAATAAAGTCGCTGTTTTAATTTTGTTTGCACAAAAAAGTATTTTTGTTTACTTTGTAAAATTATGGTTGAACCACTGGTGTCACATGGACTGTTTTACTGATGTCCTTACTATGTTTCTGGGTCTGGGAACATTCCAGTTCTGTTGTTAACCATACAGGGTCCAGATGTGTAACATTTTCCACTGTAATGTTTGTTAGAATCCCATCTTGACTGCTTGCCTGGATTTCCCATAAGAAGATGAATGACTGACTTTTTTTCATGTAATTTTAGAAAAAAAAAACAAAGGCTAAATTTTGTTGTTTTCATCTTCAGACTAATGAAATTGAAGTATCCAAATGAAGACCCTAGCAGTATGGAGTATATGGTGAGTTCAAGGTTAATAAATTATTTGTTAAAGTTAATACACAATAATTTGAGTTCTCCATGCTTTTAAATACTTCTAGGATACAGACGTTGCCAGCAGTCAGGAGGTGATCCAGAAGACTCATGGGAATCTATTTGAAGCTGCATCATTGAAGACAGTCCAGCAGAAGTTGGAGTTTTTAAGGATAAAGTTCTTCAGGACCTATAGCAGTTTACAGTCTGTAAAACCATGTTACTGGGACTGATTTATGGACTGAACTTGAGCAACCCTCCTGAACTCAGGTACACATTTGGAATACTGAAGAAGTTATTTCTGGAGCCACTTCCTGTTCCTGGAATAAGGTTTGATTGGTTGCCCATGAATGCCAATTAGAATTGTATTTGCTATTTTGTGTAATTTTGTAATGTGGTTTAAACTGTATTTTACTGTGTGTAATTATTTATTGCTTGTTTAACAAATACACTTTGATCATTTGTGACATCTTGTCTTTTGTCTCATTACAAGACAAAACATACAAAAAATGCTTTGTTGAAGGGAGTAACTTCAAAAAGAAAATATTGTGTTAAAGTAACTAGAACTAATTGTGTGGAACCACTGTCCATAATTGAAATGAGTAATTTGAAACAAACCTCCTTATGTTGATAGAGTGAAACAAATTTGGCTAGATTGTAATAAACCAAAACATGTTGAGTTAACTTAACCAGTTTAAGTTGAAGCAAAGTCAATAAATTGAGTTGGTTGAACATTACTATTTCACATAGATTCTACCTCATTCAGTTGTGTTGTCACAACACAAGGAGTTTGCATAGATTCAAAAAATTCCATTAATGTTATCAAAACACAATTTGGTTGTGTGGAACCACTGTCCATAATTGACTTAAGTAAGTTTAAAGAGTCATTTTTTTGAGTGCAGGAACCAAAATGACCAATCACCAAACAAATAATCTGAGTTGCCTTTGACAAGTAAATGAAACGGAGTGGGCCATATGGGAGTGGGCGAATAACTTTATTCAGAGATGCAACATTGTTTAAAGTGCAGTTTGCAGTGCAAATTGAAGACATATAATTAAAAATAAATACATTTGACATCCGTTTGACTGTTTTGCTTTACAAAAACAAAAGTATGAGTAACAAAATCACAATGATTCTTCGTGTTATTTAACCTTGTGGCATTTTACCAAGAAACAAAGACTCGCCTTATCATAATACCATGTTTATATTTAAAATATTGCTTAGAAAAGCACAATATCACTTCAGAATGGTTTGGTTAAAGGGAGACAAAGGATCATTATACCGTAATTTGGGACACAGACTTTGAGGCAGCATACTGACGACAAAGCAGTCAGGTTTGTTAGGCTGCATAAGCCAAATAAAACCCCACACACAGCATAGCACAGACATGCTACCTCCCCAAACAACCACCTACAGAGAAAAGAGAGAGAGATCATTTTACTGTTTTTGCTGAACTCTGAAATACTCCCTTTCTTTGTTTTTACTTTAGAACCATGATAAATATGAATACTGAAAAATACATCAAACAGTATTGGCATTTGCAAAGGGAGAATGATAGAGTTGTGTAACTTTAAAACTGTAGCTTGCTAAGCTATTATTATAATTCAGTAATTGCAACATTTATCTGGCACCAAAAACAAACAAAAAAAATACAATAAGATTGAACTTTAAGATGTAACTAATAAACCTAGAAAACACAAAATTATAAAACATGTTCATGTATTCATGAGTCAGTGAATCGTATATTTTAACTGTGCATTTTAATTATTTTTTTAGCCTTGTATAAAAACCGATTCACTACAATTGATCATACTGAATGCTACAGTGTAAAAGAGGGACAAAGGGTGCATATATTTACATTTAGCAAATGCTTTTATCCAAAGCAACTTACAATGCATTCAAGCATAATTTATTTTTTTAACTAGTATGTGTGTTCCTTGGGAATCAAACCCACTGCCTTTTGCACTGCCAAATCAATGCTCCACCACTGAGCCACAGGAAGGTCATTGCTAACTTTTTGTCTCTATTAGAATAAAAAACTGTGAAGCAGGATCTCACCTGTGTGCTAGAGCAGAAGGTATGGCCAGAGGAAACAGAAACAGGGTCATCCCTAAATCACTCACAGACAGGTTCACGACGAAAAACTCTGCTGGCTTCAGAGATGACCTCTTACGGTAGGCTACAAATAACAGCATGCCATTTCCCAGGAGCGACAAGACACCTGGGTGAGAAAAAAGAGATCTATATATCCACTCTCTCACCTATTCATCTTTTCATCAAAGTAGCTACTGAAATTTGTAAAGCTGTATTGAAAATTAGCCCCTGACAGTGCGACATCTCCATTCCATTGCAGACAAACCTGTCACATGAAGACACCATTTGATCCTAGAGCTTGGAAATGCTAAGCAAACCCTGCTATGGTGTCTCAAGTAATCTAGAATAACAATGATCCTTATTTCTTTAAACAGACTGAAGTTAGATCAACCCATGAGATTCAATAATGCAAGCAATTTGTCAGCCGCATCAGAGGTATAATTAAAGTTCTCACTTCTAAAAAAAACATTGATATTAAGCAGACCAGAACTGCCAAGTGGTCTCAAGTAAAGAAAAAAAAATATTTACTTTATCATAGTAGTTATCACTTACATTTAAAGGCATAGTAGGCCACCCCATTCTCTTTCCCAAAGTAATAATATATGTGGCCATTTCAGGAAAATAGATTTTAGAATATTTGATCAACCTCAGGACAATTTGACAGATGTGGAATGGGATAGTTCACCCAAAAATTTAAATTATATGTTTATATGCTTACCTCCAGGTCATCCAAGATGTAGGTGACTTTGTTTGAACACAACAGAACACAAACCAAGATTTTTAACTCGAACGGTTTTCTAGTCTTTCGCAGTCTATCACTCTTATAATATAAGTGGATGGGAATCACAGCTAAAACATACATTAAAACGAAAACAAAAAAACATACACAAACAAAAACAAATTAAATCCTGCGGCTCATGTCGTGATGTGTAAAGACACAAAATGATCAGTCAATACAAGAAACTGAACAGTATTTATGTAGGTTTTTTTTTTTTTTTTACCTCTGATTTACGCGAACTGAACTCTTCTGAGCACGTCCTCCTATGCACGTTCTCACTTCTCAGCAGCAGGTGTGTGAGGAGACTTCTTCTTGCTTTATGGCTTTAAAGCAAGAAGAAGAAGAAGATGCCTGAAGGCCCCAGTAAACTACAAACTAAGTTTGTTTTCATTGTTTTCATGATCCTTCCTGCTAAAAAAAAGATCTTTATGAAGAATTAGTTAGGTTTCAGGCCCCACCACAGCACAGAAACTGCACTTGTTAAAATTACAAATGACTTGCTTCTTGCGTCAAATCAAGGCTGCATCTCATTGCTAGTTTTACTTGATCTTAATGCTGCGTTCGACACCATAGATCATGACTTACTCATAGATTGATTACAAAACTATACAGATATTCAAGGGCAGGCTCTAAGATGGTTTAGATCCTACCTGTCTGATCACTACAACTTTGTTTATTTAAATGGGGAGTCATCTCATTTATCAACAGTAAAATATGGAGTGCCACAAGGATCTGTCCTAGGTCCTCTGCTATTTTCAATATACATGTTGCCCCTTGGTAATATTATTAGAAAATACATGATTAGTTTCCACTGTTATGCTGATGATACTCAACTATATATCTCAACGAGACCAGATGAGACCAGATGAGACCAGATGAAACATAGTTTTAAAAAATGTGAAAGTTTAAAAATGTAAAAGTAATAATTAATAACAAATAATTTTCTCCTATTAAATTCAGATAAGACAGAGATATTAATTATTGGACCAAATAACAGTACACAGAATCTCGTAGACTACAGTTTGAAACTAGACGGATGTACTGTTACTTCCTGCAGTCAAAAATCTGGGTGCTGTATTAGACAGCAACTTGTATTTTGTAAACCATATTTCCCATATTACAAAAACAGCATTCTTCCATCTTAGAAACATTGCCAAGCTACGAAACATGTTACCTGTTTCTGATGCAGAAAAGGAGATATTTACCAGAATGTCCATGTTTTTAAAAAAAATCACTGTTCTAAGTAAATCTTTGAATAGGTCTGAGTTACAAACTTCTTCAACAAGTTGCAACTAAAAGTTCCTCTGAGATATTTCATATTATAATTCATGTTTTTTCCTGGAAAAGTTGAAAAAATAACACCTCGATCTGATGAGGTGGTTGTGATTAATTTTTCTATTTTCTCATCTCTGTCAGTCTCTTCACTTGTCACTTTTCATTTCTGACAGATCTGTGAAGTGTTCACCACATCAATAAATTAACATTTGGCTGAATTTAGAGCTTCCATTGTAGCAGGCAAATTGCCACTTAATCAGTGAGATGTTTAGTTCTGGCTGAACAGTATGACAGGCCAGCTGTGTGTTCATTCATACTGTGCATGGTGAGTGAGACAGTCTAACTGACCAGACTGGTAAACTGGTTGATTTGGACTCTATGAATGATTGAATTTTTATGTTCTTTTTGATTTTCAGTGGGTGACTTTTATAGCATGCATCACTCTATGCGTGGCACAGTTGTACTACTTTGCACAATTTATAAACAATTTATACAACTACTTTATACTATTATAAACTACATTTGTATTTGTTTGTAATCTGCTAATTCTATGTGGCTAATATAATCATAATGTAGCAGTTGTTTTTATTTTTTAAAAACATTTGGTGTTCAGTGTTTCAGTAAAGAACCTTTTGTGAACTGGAATGATTCTATGGATGTTAAAGGTTCATCATGGAACTATAGATGCCAATGAAGTAACTTTTTAAAGTAATTTAAGAGTGAGAATATATTTTTTAAATAAGTCTCAAAATGTGAATTGTGTTCCTAATTTTCTCCCTAATCTGTTTTTGTTCGGACAACAGGCCATTTTGGTTTGGACCTATTTGACCTAGGAAAGCCTCTAGACTAAAAGCCCAGCTGGATTTTGGATATTCATTCTTAAAAGAAGTGCCTTTGAAAGACACCTTTTCTCCAGTTGATCTAGATTCACCCTTAATACTTGCCACTGCATAACAGTGAACCCAGCTCTGTGATGCCTATTGGTAAGACAATCCTACATTTCACTCAGTTAAAAACCCCAGACAGAACTTACCTTCCAGGGGAGCGTGTGTGCTTGACTAATCACAAGGAGTCCAGGCAGAATCCAAATGGCAAAACTCACACGCATGAACAGAATGACAGAGAGACACTGAAAGAGGTATATCCCCAAATTCAGAGAGCTTGAGCTGAGCTCTGGTGCTCCGTGCTTGAGGATGAGTAGGCGAATGGCGATCAGTCCGCTTTGAGAGTGAGCAACTCTACAACTGATTCTTGATGTGAAGGACTGACATAATCCAAACAGACTCAGAGTCAGAAAGCCACAGTACTGACGTCTGATGTTGCTTAGAAAGCACATGCTTTCTTCTAATGGTCCTGTCGCTTTTTCTCTCCATCCCTCTCCTTCTCTCTTTCTCTCTCACTCTCTCTCTCTGCTCTTCTTGGTTATTATCCCTGTCCCCTTGTTTTTGACCCTCCTCCCCACTCCCAATTTATGGCTAGACATTGTCTTGCATGTTTTTTTTTTTTTTTACTTCCTGGAAATTGATTTTTTACAGGTTTCATGCCATTAAAGTGAGATTGGTGTGTATGATCATTTTATTTGATCCAATCATTCTATAATTGTCTCTTCTTAATATTGCTTTTATATAAGAACGTCAATGATGGCATTTGACGTTCTGCATCAGCCTGCTGCTAAACAACAGGAAACCAGCAAGAGATTACAGAAAGAAGCAGCCACCTACGATGAGGTGCTTTAGATAGGGAGATTCTGGACTGGCAAATGATGCATATTATATCATAACTTCATAATTCTTCATAAACATGCATAGATGAGCAAAACTTTCAGGATTAGGCCTAAAATGAGCCAAGGATATCTAAATTAACACTATGAAAACATATCTGTATTCATTTTAGACTATAAAAATCTAATTCCTGTCACTAGTTTCAGCTCATTCACTAATAATTTGATCAAAACATCATTAAAGAGATAGAATGAAGGATTTTCATTTGTATTTTAAATTTTTGGTCAAATATCTGAAGGTCTAAACAACCAGAATTATCTCCTTTGACTTCCACAGGTCTAACAAGCAAAGACGAGATACATTATTTTAGCAAGAGCTGTTGTAAAATCAATGTGTTTATTTTTTGCAAACTAAGACTGTGGTCTCAGTGTATGTGTGTTCCTGCACTGTTTAAATTACTTCTCAATGTCACAAGTTGAAAACAGGTTACTGCAGGGTAACCAGAATGACTGCATGAAGCCAAGAATAACAGGGAAAAGAAGATGGATTGAGGGAGGGAGGGCTGGATGATGCAAAAATATAAAATTACAAACTAAAAATAAGTAATCTAATATGCATAATTTACTTTATTAAATGATATTGAATTATATATTTATATTTTAGGCAACAGCTTCCTAAATGAGCCAGAAGATGGAGCCCCTACCTTTTAGTTTGTGATGTTTTCCATGTAACTATAAAAGGTTTAATGTATATATAGTATATAATAAAATATCTTCAATTATAGTGCATTAGTTTTCTACAATACATTTATTTAATTTTTTCTCATAATTCATAATTCTGGAAAGATTAGGAACACTTACAATGTTCTAAAAACTCTGAATGTTTTCATAATATTTTGACCAGATACTCTGAAAGAGCTTCAGTTGCATTTAATGTCTTGAAATGATTTCCCCTAAATAATTTGTTTCCTAAAATTGTCAAGATGGTTTTTATTGACAATAGCTCCTCTGTTAAACTGAAAGGAGAAACTGTTGCTGATGTGTTTTTTACAGAGAGCTGATCTTGATTGCCTGCTGTTATCAACACGACTTAGAAAGTACTAGAGGCAGGTTAGAAGTACTTACGACTGCTGTTTTTTCTTCTTCTGTTGATGTGCTTTGTGCATTCTTTGAAGGTTTTGAAAGAAATCACTGAATTATAAAATTAACTCGGGGGGGCTTGTTATCCCTGTTATCTCTTTCATGTTTTTACTGTCATTGGAACAGAACAGGGAAAACGCAAACAAAACTTAAAAGTCCAGATGGGAGACATGACATTCGGAGACAGTAGAAGCACAGACACATACTGGGCTGCTATAAAACTGCAGTCCTTACATCCATTGTTTGTTAATTTATTAAATGTGTTGAGTATCAGTTTAATTTAGTGATAAATCTCTCCTGGGTATCCACAGAACTATCTAAAATTTGCTTTGATCATACTGCAACCATGTTTTTTTACTGTTCTACCATTTCAGTGCTGAGCTTATGTCCTCTCTCTTTCTCAAAGTCTGTAATTGATGATCACATTCCATGAACAATGACAGTGAATAAGTATGGCAGCAGACCAGAGGCTTTAATTGGGAACGCCTGGTCTTGTCTGGTTGATGGCATCAAAAGGCCTGGAGAAAAAAGAAAAAGAAAAAAGAGGAATGACACAATCACTGTTCTGTTCATTTCTAGTGCACATCACATGATCACATAACTAGAGTGATAACTAGAGGACAACAGACAAGTAGTGTGATGAATGCTGAATAAAAGATGAAAAGATGCCATCTGATCTGGGACTGACAGAATTGAAGAGGACAGATAGTGTGAGTGTGTTTTCACATGTGTTTTTGCATTAGCATGCAAGTGTATGTTCAAAGTTTCGGACAGTTTCGACAATTTTCAGTGACATTGATCTTACTATCCTCCCCATTCTCTTTATTTTTTCTTCTTGGTTCTTTCTCTCACATTGAAATGCATCACACACATTTGTTTCTCCTAACCAAGTGTTTTCACCAGTTGTTGATTCGTTATGCTTAGGTGTGCTGGGTAATTGTGGCACTCAAACGAGACAGGAGACAAGAGCTCCTTCATAAATGCAATAAAAATTAAAGAATGCTGTCAGAGGGTTACAAACTTCCATTTCCAAGAAATGTGACATATTGACTTTGTAAAAAGGTCCTGCTTAGTATTCAGCATGTGTGTACAGGTGCTGGACACATAATTAGAATATCATCAAAAAGTTGATTTATTTCACTAATTCCATTCAAAAAGTGAAACTTGTATATTATATTAATTTATTGAACACAGACTGACATATTTCAAATGTTTATTTCTTTTAATTTTGATTATTATAACTGACCACTAAGAAAAATCCCAAATTCAGTATCTCAGAAAATTTGAATATTACTTAAGACCAATATAAAGAAAGGATTTTTAGAAATCTCGACCATTTGAAAAGTATGAAGATGTACAGCACTCAATACTTGGCTCCTTTTGCCTGAATTACTGCAGCAATGCGGCGTGGCATGGAGTTGATCAGTCTGTGGCTCTGCTCAGGTGGTATGAGAGCCCAGGTTGCTCTGATAGTAGCCTTCAGCTCTTGTGCATTCTTGGGTCTGGCATATCACATCTCCCTCTTCACAATACACCATAGATTTTCAATGGGGTTAAGGTCAGGTGAGTTTGCTGGCCAATTAAGAACAGGGATACCATGGTTCTTAAACCAGGTACTGGTAGTTTTGGCACTATGTGCAGGTGCCAAGTACTGTTGGAAAATGAAATCTGCATCTCCATAAAGTTGGTCAGCAGGAAGCATAAAGTGCTCTAAAACTTCCTGGTATACGGCTTTGTTGACCTTGGACCTCAGAAAACACAGTGGACCAACACCAGCAGATGACATGGCACCCCAAACCATCACTGACTGTGGAAAACTGTCTTTATAAAAATGTATGGTAAAAATGAATGGTTTAGGATTGGCGGATAGAAAAAAACAGTCGCTCAGTACATAAGATGGAAAGTCAATGGAAAGTCATGATAGATGAATGTATGTGCTGCCAGAATGGATGACTGTACAGTCAAATAAACATTTATTTTTATGTTTAAAAAAATATGCAAAACATAAATCTTATAAAATTATTTGTGCATTTGAAATGTTGCAGTGTTGATGCATTTATACACCTCAGCTTCATTAAACAATCTGTGTAAATACATCTAATGCCACTTCAGATGCAGCTTATGTTTCCTCAGCAGTGGAAAGATGGAGTTTGTTGATACTGATACGGAATTGTAATGTTTAATAATTTATTTTATTATGTAATTTATTTATTTATTTTAATTTGCATAGATTTTTGTGTTATTTGTAATTTACAGTTGTTAGAGAGAAAATCGGAATCAAGAAAAATCGTCATCGCCAGGTCACACTTACAAAAAAAAAAAAAAAAAAAAAAATTTGGAAATCAGAACCGAAACCAAAACACAGAAAAATAGCAATCGGTGCATCTCTAATAAAAAAAAAAATGCAATCTCATTAACAAACGTTCACGGGCAAAAAAGGTCCATTTCCTGATGTCAGTAATGTAGCACTGAAGCACCGCTCACACAAGATGTCACTTTCAAACAAAGCAGCTTCGATTTCTTAACTTGAAACTGTTGCGAAATCTGCGCGGGGAAGCATTCAGCCCTCACACGAAATTCTTGAATCCTGATGGCATTGTATTACTGACTGTATTTCGCTAACGATAATTCACCTAAAACTGGTGAACGTGGCCTCTCATAAATACTTTAATGGATAAGTTATTTGTCACGGTCACGGGATTGTGACTAGCAGCAAAATAATAAAAAAATAAATACTGGTCAGGTGAAAAAAGAAATGACTTGCTTTAGCTTTCATTGGGGCGGAAATGCATTTCCCAGCAGTCTTAGCTTAGCAATGCCGTAAACGACACGCCCAGTCGCAAAGCTGGACGGTGACGTTTGCAAATCTGATGTTTGTGCTTTGTGGCTGTTGTTGGAAACGCCATACTATCAAACAACGAAACACAAGCTTAATTCAGAAGAATTGTCGATGTTAGGATATTAAAAAGACAAACTGCGAACGATTGTTTCGGATTAACGCTTACTGACTTCAAACCTGCTACCTGGAGGCCTGTTGTGAGAGGAAATCCCCGGACTGAACTGCGACTCCAGGCCGGTTTGAGAGGACATGCCACCGGAGAGAAAGCTGTTCATAGCTCGCCTTTCTTTACGTATTTTACCCATAAAACTAACGGCCTGAACTAAGACATGAAACTGTCTAACTGACATGAAAGGGTGTTAATTTAGATCGAGGAGGTGAGGTTTATTGAGTGTTAGCAGACAGTAACTTACTTATAAACAGGTAACAGGTAGAGTAACTCTTATAGAAACGCGTAAGTGATTAATTATATATTAACAACTCGCAAACAGAAAGACCTGAGCAGGTAGATGTATAGATGTACAAAATAATGTTTTGTCAGCAAGGTTACTTTCTTATTTGACAAGAAAGTTACCTTGACTAAAGCTTTATATTCCAAAGTAATTTGTATATATACTGGAAGATCAGATTATTTGTATTATTTACTCGGTAACAATTTTATTTAAACCAAATAGTTTTTTGTATATTTTGAGAGCTGTTAAGATCTGCTTATCTCTCCACAAGTGTTACAATCACCTGTAAGACCAGTGTGAGGTAATACAGTTTTTTCTTTCTTTCCACAATCCTAAGATAAGATACCATCCCAAAGTTGCTTATGTTGCAGAACCTCTGTTGATGAGGTCACACTGCTTACATGTTGGTGTCTGGGTGTCATCTCCTGGTCGTGTCCCTCATATTTGACACAAGCTGCTGATTTCATAGGCTTGCCATTTCTGGAGCCTTTACAGCTGAGGACTCGAATCCATCAGGATGAACCGTTACCTTCCAGTGGCACGCCAGCACTTTCTGAGTGCACTCGCGAGCACGAGTGTAGTGGTCAAGTCCATATGTGCTACAGTGATCCTGCTGTACCTGCTCTCTTGGGCTGCTAACACCCCTTACATACTTGGTGTCACACCTGGCTTCCTTTTCCCACCAAACTTCTGGATTTGGACGCTTCTGACCCATGCCGTGGTGGAGCAATACATTGTTGGCATGGCGGTGAACATTGCTACTGTGATGGTTGCTGGACGACTTTTGGAGCCATTATGGGGAGCACTGGAGCTCCTGATCTTCTTCGCTGTGGTAAACGTAGCAGCTGGTCTCCTATCCGCTCTGTCTTATCTTCTCACCTATGCTGCGACCTTTGATCTGGACTACCTGTTTGCCGTACGGGTGTATGGCACGCCTGCTTTTCTGGGGGGTGTTCTTGTAGCACTGAAGCAGACTGCTGGAGATACCACAGTGCTTCGAGTTCCTCAAGTACGCCTGAAAGCCGCCCCGGCACTAGCTTTGCTAGCAATAGCCATCCTGCGGCTAGCAGGGCTGCTGGACACTTCAGCTCCGCTAGCAGCATGCGGTTATGGTGCTCTGTCCGGGTGGGTTTACCTGCGCTTCTACCAGAGGCACCCTAGGGGGCGTGGAGACATGTCAGACCACTTTGCCTTCGCCTCGTTCTTCCCAGAGGCGCTCCAGCCGGCAGTTGGCTTTGCAGCTGGGCTTGTGCACGCTGCCCTCGTGAAGATGAAAGTTTGCCGTAAGATGGTGAAGCGGTATGATGTCGGGGCTCCATCCTCCATCACCATCAGCCTACCAGGCACAGACCCACAAGATGCAGAAAGACGGAGGTATGTTGATTTAATTCAAAGATAAAAGTAACAAAATTACTAAATCTTAAACTAGAATTATATTAGTTTTAGTAATTTTGTCACATGCTGTTTTTTTTTTTAAATCTATTTAGCTTTCAATAGTTTTTATTTAGTTTTTTAGTTGTTTTATTACTTCATCATAATTTTTCTAAGTTTGTTTTTCATCTAATATTTATATTTCATTTTCAACTTTATTCAGTAAATTGTTTACAACATTTAAAACAAATCTTTAATATCGTCTATACAGGCAACTGGCATTGAAAGCTCTAAATGAGCGTCTGAAGCGCGTGGAAGACCAGTCGGTGTGGCCCAGCATGGAAGATGAGGAGGATGATGAAGATGAGGAGGTGCGAACAGACACCCCTCTCCTTTCAAGCCGAGAGACTTTGCCACCAGCACCAAGCACCACACAAAATCCTACAGGACAACAGGAGTCCAGCATCATAAGTTTTGAAGATGCTTCGACCCATTCATAACACACACAGACACAAACAGTCCCGCAGAGTTCACTTTACCCTTACAATCACAAATGCTAATGGAGACATCTCACACACACACACTATCTTGGTTATGTTTTACATACGCCACCGAGGAGTTGCCACTAAATGAATACATTACCCAAACAAAATGACAAAGACGTCCATACTCAGTTTTTCAGCTCTACAAAAACTCCCTGACTAGCCTGTCATAACATTTGCAGTGCTCCAGTACTTTTGCTTTGTATAAACATTATCTTCTCTCCCACTGGCCTCCTGTGTAAGGTTTTTTGGGAAGTACCATTTCTGAATAAATGCTCTAATGGTTGATGGGATTCAGTTTTTTTAATGTATGGAAGACTCAAATGTTCATGGGTTGCCTCTATTTTATTTTTTTTTTCGGCCTTTTATCAGGAAAAAAGGCAAGAGTCCTGAGATTTATTGAGTAGACGATGGGATTTTTTTGCCATTTATTCATGTAACAGCATCAAAAGAATGTTTGGACCATCAAGGGTGGTTTTGATAAAGATTAAAAATGTTTATGCAAAATTTGGGACTTTTCAAAGAACGTGTGATCTCTAATTTAAGGTTCTGCTCTCATTGATGATGTGACCCTTTGATAGGCCCTTTTTTTTAGTCATTGTGATTTCATAGGTGGAGGAATAGCAGGGAGAGTGTTTAATACAGTCATTTCAAAGATATTTTTTGTCAGAATAGTTTGAAATGATAATAGCAATACAGAATCTGATTCTGTCCCGTTGTACCCTTATTTCCCATCTGTGCTTAATGATCTGTCTTTATGTGTTGGCTTTGATAAGAGTGTTGCACTCTAAATTATGAGCGTGCATAATGGACCTGTTTTTATAAAACACAGATTGTCTACACAATGTGACTAGAGTTTCATATAATGCATATTATTCTCTGGAGAAACCTGATTTTTTAGATTTTTGTTTAGGATTCCTGAATTTCTCACTATTTTTTACCTTTTTTTTTCTTTTGCAGTTTTTAATCATAATTGTTTGTCCGTTTTCTCGTGGTTCCTAGTGTTAGGCCTTGATGCTTCTCTCACAGTCTTATTCTCTAATTCAGGTTTTAACCCAGTTTTTGCTCTTTCCATCTGTAATAAAAACTGAATGAAGAGCATACATGTCCTAGAGGACCTTATTGATTCAAAACATTCGATGAGTGCTTTGTTTTTCACATTATTTGTTTGTGTTTATGTGCCTGTGTTTATATATCATTCGTTGGAGTCTGAAAGGTTTTTATTTTTGAAAGTAGTCTCATGCTCAGCAAGGCTGAATTTTATTGATCCAAAGTACAGTAATATTGGTTAAAATAACTTTTCTATTATAATGTATATTGTAATTCACATTCATGATTCCAGTTCCAAGGGAACGTATGCGTTAGGGCATTCAAAGGGCATTAAAGTGTGTGAGATGTGTATTCATAATGTTTATTTACAGCGGTAGGGGAGAGTGGGGCACAAACTAATACTTTTTGACTTTCTCAGTTTATTTAAAACCACATGGGGTTCAGAATATTTTTTTTATCCACAGTAATTTTACACTTGACTAGTACAAATATGTTGCTAAAATCTTACCTGATCGAATGAAGAAAAAAAATATATATACAAGACAAACTAAAATATTTTGTTAATAAAATAATATATATATATATATATATATATATATATATATATATATATATATTAATTTTTTGTCAAATAAAATAATGGTGTTTTTTATTTATTAATAATAGTCTGATTTTGGAGTTTGACAATGAACACATTGGAACCATGTTTGGGACGGCCCACATAAATGAGCAAAAATGCTGTCTTGAAATAATAATTATTAAACATTAAACATTGACTGTCAGCCTTTCACCTGTTTCTCGTTGTTTCTCATTAAAATTAAAGTAAAGCAGATTTGTCCTCTATTTTAAATGAATAATAAAAACTGAGATGAAAATTTTAAGACAGAATTTACATTTTATTATGGTAAAATAAATGTCTATTAAAACTAACCCAGCATTACTTTGTGCCCCACACTCCTCTATATTATGTCACACTTCTGTAGTAAGTTAGTAAGTCTGCGTGTGAAAATGTGTCTGTGTGTAAATCCTGCATGTGTGTTTGTGTGTGTGTGTGTGTGTGTGTGTGTGTGTGTGTGTGTGTGTGTGTGTGTGTGAAAATATAAGTAACTAGCCACAATTCTGTCATTTATTCACCCTGAACCACTGAGCCATTTGACTTATTGCAGCACACAATTGTCTTGTGAGGCAAAAAAAGTTCAAGTTTGGAACAACATGATGGTGGGTAAATGAACATTTTCATTGTTGGGTTAAATATTATAACGGGTGGGTTTGTTTGTGGACTGAAGGTATTGTAATGTAGAACAAATGCCGATAGATGGAGCAACAAACACGCGCCATCGTTTTTCCTCATTCCAGCTCATCTAGTTTGAGGCAAAGCCGGCTCTGGTTTGAGGGATGTCCTATGTAACATAATGACACATTTGATGCTAATTACATTTCAGGTGATATATTTTGTATTCAAAAGTATGTTTATACGGTTTGGGGTTGTTTTAAGCTGGAAAAAGTTGGACGTTGACTAGACAACGTTAATGGTCCCCTTTCGTTCCATGAACGACACACACAGGATAGTTTTTAACTTCATATATAAAACAAAACTTGACTTCTGGAGGTTATGGTGGTCCGTCACTCATAATGACTCATCCATCCAACGCCAAATAAACTCTCTTCAACGTGCTCGCGCAGGCGTGGCTCGAGCTCGTGCACGCAATCCCTTCCCCCTTCTGAGTGCTCGCGCTCTGCGCGTGCTCGTCAACGGTTTATTGTATCGGACAGAAGAGGCGACGGAGCTCCACCGTTGGTATAAAACAAAACGGCTAGCCATCTAAACTGCAAGTAAGATTACTTTTTCTTCACGTCTCTGCGTTTATACGGATATCATAAACGTTATTAACCCATTTCGCTGCGGATTGGTTGTTTTAAAACTACTTTTTTGATAAAGTGAAAGGTAAGCGCTCAGCGACTGACCATTCGCCGCTTCCGCAAGCAACCGCCGGCCGGGAGTAACGTTAGTAACTCACCCTCGGCGTCCAGATTTTTAAAACCGTTTAAGAAATGTATCCAGGTATTTAGACATGGAAGATACTTTTGAAATGTATGTGGAAAGCGGTAAAGTTTACACCCAAGTGTTTGGTCGTGAATATATTCGATATTCCATATAACAGTTATATATGTGGTGAAGCTGTTTGTCTTTGTTGATTTGAAGCGGAGAGCTAACGTTAAAGCTCGACCCAGACACGCGGATAATCTCAGATTTAGACGTAACTGGAGGATTATTGATTTTATCTGCCTATAACTGTCATTGTTCTTAAGTGATTTTCAGTATTTATTTAAATTAACAATATTAGTAATCTAAAATAAGTATAGGATTCATAAACTGTGATTAATGTAAATCGTTGAGATTGTAATCTTATTGGTGCATGTTTTATTAACCCCTGTGATTTATCTGATTATTGAACATTTGAAATGTAACGTAATACGTTTCATCTTTGGCGTTGTTTTATTTGGTAGCACAAATAACTTTATCTTTTTATTCTGATTATTTACCATGATTTGCTTTAGTTTCGTCTTAAACAGCGTTTAGAAATTGTGTTTTTATTTATTTATTGGAAACAACAGTACAGGCAGTCAGATATAATGACCCAAGCAATTTTTTTTTTCAGTTAGCTATGATATAGTAACAGTCTTTTGTTTTGATGCATTACATTTTCCCAGTGACTGTTAGAAGTCATAGTGAGTAATGCTACTATTAATATGGGTCTATAATCCCATATAGTGGTTTGAAATTCCCATTGGGCCTTATTTACAATTTCCATGACCGCATGCCATGAGCAGAAGACATTTCAGGGTACATCTTTCATAAAGCAATGTGAATATTTGTGTCAAGTGATTTTATAGACATTTTATACTGAAAGTTCTTGTTTCATATATTAAGTTTCATTGAGTCAATAGGTGCCATCCAGACTAATCTGTAACACTTTGAATAATTCACTAACCTTACTGTTGTCATGCAGTTGGCAAGGAGGTCCCAAAATCATGTGCCCACAGACAACCCAATGAAGTCTTTACTTTTTTACTTCCAGTTCTAGTTTAATAGTTGCTGATAAACATCAGATTCATCTTAAGTATTCTTGCCTGTTACCCAGGCCTGCACAGCATCTCATAATAATGCACATTGTGTCTCCTTTTGGGTAGACACAATGAAGTAGGGGTGAGAATATACCACACCGATGTAAGTTTTTGATATAGTGGGTCAAATGGAAAACAGAACCAACAGTTGATCTTTAGTGAGGAGGCTTTGTCTTTTCTGTTGGTTTTTAGACTTTGATCTTCAGCTTTGCTGCTTGTGTGTGTGTCAGTGTTTAATCTATTGTCCATCTGAGCTTCTCTCATCACCACGGGCCTGTTCATCAATAATGTGGGCTCTGTTCTGTAGCTGGCAGCTTTATCTTGGCCACTGGGGTGCAGCTTGCACTTCAAAGACATCTGGCCCAGTTAACAGACACTTCCAGATCTAAACGGCTGTTCTGGATCAGAAAATGAAGTGGTGTGTCATTTTGATGTGATCGGATGAGTTGGTTCTGCAGTGGTCATGTTAAAATGACTCTGGTGAAGGCTTGTCGGATGTCACCGTTGGCTGTGATGAGCCCACTGAGGACTTTTATTACTGGGCCTGAGGCATGGGTTGGTGTGTATCTACAGGACTTTATAATGGTAGAGGACTACCATGAATGACATCGTTCATATTATAGTTTTTGTTCTGTAGCAAGTGACATTGAAAAATGAAATATTCCAACATTATGGCTATGGCGATTATTCCAGTTGCTGCTGCAAAGATGACTGCCAGTGTAATGCTGCAGAATTAAACCGTGTTTGTGTGTCCTTTGTAGGTATGGCAGCAATTCGCAAGAAGCTGGTGATTGTAGGAGATGGAGCGTGCGGTAAAACCTGTTTGCTTATCGTCTTCAGTAAAGATCAGTTTCCCGAAGTCTATGTCCCCACGGTGTTTGAGAACTATGTCGCCGACATTGAGGTTGACAGCAAACAGGTGAGCAAAACACACTTGAGAAATACAGTGTGCATAAATATCATTGTTCCTGCTGTTTGTAATTATGTTTCACTCACTGAGGTCATTTTATGCTTGTTAAACAAATAATGGGTTGTTAAATGCAGATTCTCAGTAAAGTTTGGCTCATTTAAGGTCAAATTATTGACTATTGCAGGACCATGTGTTCAAGTAAGCCCCAAAACCTAGTTTAATAGGCTAAATATGTATTTGGAGCTCTTGGAAGTGACTTTAATGTGAAAATATTGACCTGATTCACTGTCCTTATTTAGCTTAAGATCCTGATAGCACCTCCATCTGTCCTTTTTGATGGTTTGGGTGTTCTGATGTGCATTTGAGCTCAGTGTGTCTCTTTGTCCAATAGGTGGAACTTGCTCTTTGGGATACCGCAGGACAGGAAGACTATGATAGGCTCCGTCCTCTTTCGTACCCAGACACTGATGTCATTCTTATGTGCTTCTCTATTGATAGTCCTGACAGTTTAGGTAAAGATTCTCTCTTTGGTCTATTGTTTGTGTTCCTTTCTTACACGGACATTCTCTCATGACACTTTCTTTTCTATTTTCTAATAAAGCTGACTTCTAGTCTGTGTTCAAACTTCAGAATTGACCTTTGATCTTTGACCTATGTGTAGAGAATATTCCAGAGAAGTGGACACCTGAGGTGAAACACTTTTGTCCTAATGTTCCCATCATCCTCGTCGGCAACAAAAAGGACCTGCGGAATGATGAACACACACGCAGGGAGCTGACCAAGATGAAGCAGGTAAACATATACAGAGTATTTGCCCAGGAATAACATGTTTACTGTCACTCTTCTAAAGGATGGTTTAAGATTATTAGTTGTAAGTTTATATATTAGATAATTTTTACTATTGGGATAAACAAAATCAAGGCACAGATATTTTGTACTGAGTGTGTTTTTGTGTTGACTGTCCAATAGGAGCCTGTTAAAGCAGAGGAAGGGAGAGACATGGCCAATCGGATTGGAGCATTTGGTTACATGGAGTGCTCAGCCAAAACAAAAGATGGTGTACGGGAGGTGTTTGAAATGGCCACTAGAGCGGCGTTGCAGGCACGCAGGGGAAAGAAGGGCAACAAATGCAGTTTGCTGTGAAAACTCGCCATTGGACTCTGTGCCTGTATTGGGCCTCAGAAAGAGTGTGTGTGTGTGAGGGACACACTCATATTTACACAGTCATACACCCCCCTCACGTTTCGCCAAATGCTTTTGAGACTGATCCCAGAAGAAAAGAAAAAAAGCTTTGTTTTGTCTCTTTTTTTCCCCTTTTGGTCTTATATTTTTAGTCATGGAGATGTTTATCAGTATTTAAGAAATCTTGGACAAATGGGACTTTTTTTATTGATACTTTACCTGAATTTGTGGTATCATTCAAGCTTGCCCATCTGCCAAATGCTGTCATGTGACCCTGTTGGCTGATTGCAAAGGTGTGATCCTGTGAGCTGCCAATCAATACTTCAGCCCATCCCTCATATGCTGGGCTTATTTTCTGCAACGTGAAACAGGGCTGAACTTGATTGTTTCTGTATGTATGAATGATTTTAAGGTTTTCTTTTAGATCAGGGCAAGATTGGGATTTTAGAACAAAAGTACAAAATAGCTCTTTTAAAGCAAAAAAGGGGCCTGGGGTGGGTAGGGGGTTGAGCTGTATACATACCTGTATATATGAACGTGTGTATTTATATGTACACACATTCAGGACTGGAAACTATTTGTAAACTAGACTTGGTAATCTTGTGTAATAAAAGATGTTCTATAAAGAGCAACCCTGTGCTTGTGTGCGTTTACATTTGTGACATATCAGGACAAAATTATGAATACACACCAACAAAGTCAGGACATGGGTAGATGTCAGGACGAAAATCAATGTCCTCATTTTTCTGAGCATACTACAGTGTTCTACAGCCTCAAATATATAGCTGGAGCAAAAATCTCTGTAGGCCAAAATTGTCACAATTTTTTGAAATCATCTGTGTAAGTGTGTATCACATTTTTGCTCACTCACTGATACGCCAACTATGGGACGTGTGAGGTACTGCGCTAAACGTTTACACACACCGGAAGTGACATCAACATTTCACCTAATAAAAAATCAGTTAGGAAATCGAAATACCTCACTATCTTGCCAGTGGTTGAATATAAATATATAGTGCGTCTGCCAGCACTAACACCAGAGTAACACAGTAAACAGTTCTAAAGAAATACAATTATCTGACTTGATATTTGGATGAATGTTGTTACAAGCTAGCTCACGTTAGCAGACTTTTGCTAGCTCAAGAGTCTCTACACAAGCTGGCTAAATGCATAGCTAACCACATCCACTGAGCCAGTTATGTATCGGGGTGGGCGATCTGGCGATTTTATATCATGAACGATCTTGAAGACGTCCACAATCTACTTTTCAAGCGAATAGTAGAAATCGCGATCTTTTTTGTCCTCGTAATAGCGGGACTTTTATTTTGAAGGCGCGGAGACCGCCTGATCACACAGCTCACAGCCTTTGTGTTTAATAGTGTACGGTCTCTGTTTAATAGTCAAATCATATACATTATTAGATAAATCTGTCAACATTTAATTTCACATACCTTGCAGATATAATCGAAAGCAGCTGTCAGATATTCTGAAGTGTGCATTAGTAGCCTGTATGAAGGTGATTACTGTGAGTGACGTACAGTCCGAGTGAATTAGTTCAGCTTCCCTAAACACGATCCACAAACTCAACCCTTGATCTAAACTAAGCGCTATATTCATTGTGTGCTGAATCTAAATCTAGTCTTGCCTCGTCTGTATTCGAAAAAAAAAAACGTGTTTCCCAGTGCTTACAAACTTACTGAATGTCCTAGTTGGCTTTTATTCGATTATAATTTTTTAAAAACAATTTCTTTATATGTGAAAAATACTATATTATTAATATTATGGATGCAGAATCAAAAAGTTAGAAAGTTACAACCTAAAATAAGTATTATATATATATATATATATATATATATATATATATATATATATATATATATATATATATATATATATATAAATGTGTGTGTGTATGTATGTGTATATATATATATATATATATATATATATATATATATATATATATATATATATATATATATATATATATATATATATATATATATATATACACACACACACACACACAGTGGCTTGCAAATGTATTCAAAATGTACCCCCTTGATGTTTCCACGTTATGTTCCTGCCTTATGTAAAACTGCTTTAAATTACTTTTTTCCATATCAATCTTTTTTTAAAAAAACATAGTTAAGTACATAAAAACATAAATAGACTAAATACAAAACCGATTCCAAAAAAGTTGGGACACTGTACAAATTGTAGTAAAAAAGGATGGAATAATTGACAAATCTCAAACTTAAGAATATAGATAACATATCAAATGATGAAAGTGAGACATTTTGAAATGTCATGCCAAATATTGGCTCATTTTGGAATTCATGAGAGCTACACATTCCAAAAAAGTTGGGACAACATATGCTCCCATCCAGACGTCGTCTCTTTAAGGAAGGACCTTGCATTTTCCAACATGACAATGCCAGACCACATACTGCATCAATTACAACATAATGGCTGCGTAGAAGAAGGATCCGGGTACTGAAATGACCAGCTTGCAGTCCAGATCTTTCACCTATAGAAAACATTTAGTGCATCATAAAGAGGAAGATGCGACAAAGAAGACCTAAGACTAGAAGCCTGTATTAGACAAGAATGGGACACATTCCTATTCCTAAACTTGAGCAACTTGTCTCCTCAGTCCCCAGACGTTTGCAGACTGTTATAAAAAGAAGAGGGGATGCCACACAGTGTAAACATGGCCTTGTCCCAACTTTTTTGAGACGTGTTGATGCCATGAAATTTAAAATCTTTTCCCCTTAAAATTATACATTTTCTCAGTTTAAACATTTTATATGTCATATATGTTGTATTCTGAATAAAATATTGAAATTTGAAACTTCACATCATTGCATTCTGTTTTTATTCACAATTTGTACAGTATCCCAACTTTTTTGGAATTGAAATTTTGTGGTTTGTTTTTAGCTGGAACACTTTTACAGCCTCAAGTCTTTTTTTATTAAATGCAACAAGCTTTTCTCATCATCATTTGGCAGTTATCTGTTATTCTTCACCTCTCAAGCTCTGTCAGGTTGGATGAGGGCAGATGCAGATTTTCAGGTTTCTCCAGAAATGTTTGATTGGGATTAATCCCAGGCTCTGGCTGGCTACTCAAGCACATTCACAGAGTTGTCTATAAGTGAACGATCTGTCAAGTCTGAGCTTCTGGATTCTCTGGACTAGGCTTTCATTAAGGCTATCTCTATACAGTATTGTTCAAAATAATAGCAGTACAATGTGACTAACCAGAATAATCAAGGTTTTTCGTATATTTTTTTTATTGCTACGTGGCAAACAAGTTACCAGTAGGTTCAGTAGATTGTCAGAAAACAAATGAGACCCAGCATTCATGATATGCACGCTCTTAAGGCTGTGCAATTGGGCAATTAGTTGAATTAGTTGAAAGGGGTGTGTTCAAAAAAATAGCAGTGTGGCATTCAATCACTGAGGTCATCAATTTTGTGAAGAAACAGGTGTGAATCAGGTGGCCCCTATTTAAGGATGAAGCCAACACTTGTTGAACATGCATTTGAAAGCTGAGGAAAATGGGTCGTTCAAGCCTTTGTCAGAAGAACAGCGTACTTTGATTAAAAAGTTGATTAGAGAGGGGAAAACCTATAAAGAGGTGCAAAAAATGATAGGCTGTTCAGCTAAAATGATCTCCAATGCCTTAAAATGGAGAGCAAAACCAGAGAGACGTGGAAGAAAACGGAAGACAACCATCAAAATGGATAGAAGAATAACCAGAATGGCAAAGGCTCAGCCAATGATCACCTCCAGGATGATCAAAGACAGTCTGGAGTTACCTGTAAGTACTGTGACAGTTAGAAGACGTCTGTGTGAAGCTAATCTATTTTCAAGAATCCCCCGCAAAGTCCCTCTGTTAAAAAAAAGGCATGTGCAGAAGAGGTTACAATTTGCCAAAGAACACATCAACTGGCCTAAAGAGAAATGGAGGAACATTTTGTGGACTGATGAGAGTAAAATTGTTCTTTTTGGGTCCAAGGGCCACAGGCAGTTTGTGAGACGACCCCCAAACTCTGAATTCAAGCCACAGTACACAGTGAAGACAGTGAAGCATGGAGGTGCAAGCATCATGATATGGGCATGTTTCTCCTACTATGGTGTTGGGCCTATTTATCACATACCAGGGATCATGGATCAGTTTGCATATGTTAAAATACTTGAAGAGGTCATGTTGCCCTATGCTGAAGAGGACATGCCCTTGAAATGGTTGTTTCAACAAGACAATGACCCAAAACACACTAGTAAACGGGCAAAGTCTTGGTTCCAAACCAACAAAATTAATGTTATGGAGTGGCCAGCCCAATCTCCAGACCTTAATCCAATTGAGAACTTGTGGGGTGATATCAAAAATGCTGTTTCTGAAGCAAAACCAAGAAATGTGAATGAATTGTGGAATGTTGTTAAAGAATCATGGAGTGGAATAACAGCTGAGAGGTGCCACAAGTTGGTTGACTCCATGCCACACAGATGTCAAGCAGTTTTAAAAAACTGTGGTCATACAACTAAATATTAGTTTAGTGATTCACAGGATTGCTAAATCCCAGAAAAAAAAAATGTTTGTACAAAATAGTTTTGAGTTTGTACAGTCAAAGGTAGACACTGCTATTTTTTTGAACACACCCCTTTCAACTAATTGCCCAATTGCACAGCCTTAAGAGCGTGCATATCATGAATGCTGGGTCTTGTTTGTTTTCTGACAATCTACTGAACCTACTGGTAACTTGTTTGCCACGTAGCAATAAAAAATATACTAAAAACCTTGATTATTCTGGTTAGTCACATTGTACTGCTATTATTTTGAACAATACTGTATATTTTGCTGCACTGAGTGTTTCAACTACTCTGACGAGTCCTTCAGTCCCTGCTGCTGAAAAACAGCCCAAAACACAAGTCTGCTACCAGCACACTTTACTCTGTTGAGATACTGCAGGTGATGAGCAGAGCTGGTTTCCTTCAAACAAGACACTTAGAATCTGTAGGGTGTTCTTCTGAAACATACCACTATCTCCCTGGTCTTCACTTAGCAAGTTTGAACCTGCTACCTATTGATCTGAAATTTAATAATCGTACAGTGAATTATACCTTATTCCATTAGCCAGACATAATGTTTAGACTGTAGCTGAAGATCAACGGAAGATGAGTTGAGTATAATACAGATCTTCTTTTCAGCCCTGACCTGGCCCTCCGATGATGTCCACATACTTTTAAAATAATCTACTTTTAAAAGTAAAAAACTTTTTACTTCAGTGATATGCTTACAGGTTATACATGCTTACTTAACGATAAGCCTCTGCACCATACTTGCCCCACAAACAGGCCTTGAAGGAGTAGTTCACTTTAAAATGAAGATTAGCCCATTATTTACTCTCCCTCAAGTCATCCAAGGTGTATGTGACTTTCTTGTTGATTGCAATTCACTCCCATTATAAAGCTCAGAAACATCATGGTGCTAATTAATATAACTCTTAATGTATTGGTCTGGAAGAAGAAAGTCACATACACCTAGGATGACTTGAGGGAGAGTAAATAATGGGCTAATCTTCATTTTAAAGTGAACTAATTATTTAATAGGCCTTTAAGCTACATGAAGTATAAAGTGATAGTAACTACTCAATTAGATCAGTTATAGTGCTAGGAGTACTAGCCCATGCACACGTGTAGAATACATATTTGATCAACAGTCATGAATTAATTAAATGTATTAATATTATTATAAGGCATTTCTGGTAATTAAAAGTCCATTAATTGGAGAAAACATTGATATTAAAGCACATGGTTGCCGACACAGTTTTAGAGTTTTTTATTTTATTTTGTAATGCTGGTGAATAATTATACAAATTGCAGTGAAGTTTGCTGTTCTAGACTCACATGGAGTATGGGTTGGGGAAAAAACTGACGGGAACGTTTTTAATATATTTTATAAGGAAAAATAATTTCATTTGTGAAAAAGTTGAGTGACGTAATTTAACCCGGGAAAAATTTTTTTTTGGCGGGAGCCGTGACGAGTTGAGTTCGTCATTCGCGCGAGGAGACAGATCGTCAGAGAGGTAAGTTCACTAGCTTGTTTTATAAACTCTTATCTTTTCAAATTGTGAAACTTTGACCAAATAAACAAATGATTGATAGCTACCTAGATATACAGACCAGCAAATGACTACATCTGGTGCTCGCCTATAGTATGAAGACGACGAGTAACGAACGTTATTTAGGTGAGCTAAATTAGCGTTAGACCGAAGCCAATCGTTAGGCCTGTCATAAACAATATTATTGTCATTTTAAGACAATTTTGTGCCACTTAGTATTTAATCATAATATAAAAGCATAATAATAAAATTAGGCATAACGTTATACACTTTAAAAAGACAACAACCATTTAATTATTTTGATAAGTGGTGTCAAAAAAACACTGAATGAAAAAAAAAACTTAAATAAAGAGTAAATAATCATTGTAAAATAATAATACTAATAAAAAAGCGCAAAGTACGTTACAAGTAGAGAAGAGAAAAGGTGCACACTATTGCTGAGTTAAGTTAGCGGGCAGATGTGTGTCTGAACGAGCCTCAGCGAGACTGATCTGATAATAAAACAGGTTTTTTATGTGCACCATTTTGCGCTGTGACGTATTAACTTGCTCAAGAACAGTGGATTGCGGCTTTGAAATCGAGCGCATTTAGATTTGTTCTGTAACGTTAGTTGTCATGAAAACACGATGGCGTGTTCTTCAGCTTCTGTAGGGCGCTGTGTGTTTGAAGGAGAACACAACACCACAGCGCGATCTGCGAGATGTGCTGCCACTCATTATCATATAAACATACTGGGCGAAGGATTGCGTCACCAGACGGTTTTGAGGTCATGTAGATATTGTGAGTTATGTCGATATATTATTGATTATTGCGACAGGCCTAATGCTCGCTAGTTGCAGATAATTTGAGAAAAATCGATTCTCAAAAATGTCGACAGAACAACCGCATGCCTTTTTCAACATTTATAACCCTACTAAATTTTGATTAATATGTATTCTTTAGTCAATTTTTTATTTGAGAAATACATGTTTCGTGTGTAATTAGCAAGCATGATCAAGTTGGTAAGTGAGTGTAAAGCTGACTGGAAAGTAATGCAATCAAGATTGAAATATTAGTGACTGAGTTTTTGATAATTTGCTTTCTAACTATCCTTTCCAGAATTTAAATGTATTACTGCATGTCATGTCTAAACGGAAGCGATTTAGTCCTGTGGAGGATGCCACTGCACACATTCTGTCTGGCAAAGACAAACCATGCCTTGAGGAGAGATTCATTAACTCTCATAAAGGTTAGTAACCGTATTTCAGTGCTTCTTCAATCAGAGCAGCTTTTCACATAAATTTAAACTGAACCGATTATGGAAGTTTGCATGTCCTGTAATTAATGTGTGCATGCCCTTTAAAGGCTAGGTCAATTGAATAAAGAACAACTTAATTTCTACAGAGACACTTAATATTCAAGACGTGCCATCTCTGTCTTTATCATAGGTAGAGGTGTGTTTGCTAGCATGTCCATTGACAAAGGATGCTTCATTCTTGAATACCGTGGAGAGTTACTTTCCCAAGAGGAGAGCCAAACAAGACAGAATAGATACAATGAAACAGAAAATACCTTCTTGTTTGAGTTTGATTGGAATGGAAGGCAATGGTGGTAGGTTTTGGGAACCATTTTTTCAGACTATTTTTGACTTATTGGAAACAAATTTCATGTTTTTTTTTTTCTCTCTCCCATTTTAGCATTGATGCCTCAAAAGAAGATGGTTCACTTGGGAGACTAGTGAACGATAATAACAAGACTCCTAACTGTAAAGTGAAAAAAATTAGTGTTGAAGGTAAACCACATCTGTGTTTGTTTTCGGTTAAGGCCATAGCTTCAGGAGAAGAATTAACATACAACTATGGAGATTCAGACTGGCCATGGCGTACTCAGGTAATCAGGTCTCTATTTAGTTTGTGTTGGTATTGTGGAGTTATGTGTTAATTGACATTCTGCGTTTTATTACCTGATGAACAGGACAGAACAACGTAAACAATCTCTGGACTGTCTATTAAATAAAAATAATGCAGTATTGACACAGCATTGCACAGTGCAGTCATACACACTTTTTTTTTTTGTTCAAAATGGCCTTCAAATGTTCAGAGCATGTTCTCTCTTTACAGTTGAACCAAGCAGTCCCTCACAATGAGGAGAACATACCATCAGAAGACAGTACACATTTTCCTGACAAAATAAACTGTCCCAAGCCAGCTGAACAGGTATTTTTGGTTTAAGTCCAGCTCTTCATCTTCTGATAAGGTGCCATGGGCATATTGATCCATTTAGATCCACAGTAGAATTCAAATCTAATCTATTTTAGTATTGATTAATAGACCTATTTTTAACATAATGATGTCCTCATTTTTAAACTGTGACGTTGTTTGAGGATTCCATGAGTGTGTGATGAGAGTCTGTCCACTGTACTGACATTGATGTGTTGTGAAACTTGCCGTGTGTGTGTGTGGATGTCCTGATGTTTCTCCAGTGTGAAATATATATAGTGTGTTTGTCTTAATTATGGATGATTGGTGTGGAATCAGATGGAATGTGTTTTGTATGCTTTCGCACGTTACAGCGATGACTGTAACGAGAGTTACAGATCCATTTGCTGTTGAATATCTTTGTAATTGCTTGTTTCTGCCTTGATCTAATGTGTATGTTCTTATTGAATCAGATTGGGAGTTATTTGTCTGAACCCAGGCCTTCAAATAGTGGTCAATCCACCGACCACAACAGTGACCATTCATCCACAGCCTCTGACATGATGGAGAACCATTCTCAGGTTAGATCTCTTGCACTAAACCCCTGTCACATGGACCGATGGCAAAAAGCACTAACCAAATTGAGACAACCATTGGTTGCCCATAGCAACACCAATCACTGAACTCAACACTGTACAGCCAATCATCCCTACTCGATCTTAGCACTGTTTTGACTTGTACTTTATGCAACTGCATTATAGGCTTGCCGTGATAGACAGAGCTGACATTGATACTGTTGTTAAGCCGCAACACTGGTTATGTCACTTGCCCACCGTGGCACCCCCCCCCCCCCCCCCCACCGTCTTTTTATAGACGTTTCATAGTTTGTCCTCATTTTTAAACTGTGACGTTGTTTGAGGATTCCATGAGTGTGTGATGAGAGTCTGTCCACTGTACTGACATTGATGTGGTGTGAAACTAGCCATGTGTGTGTGTATGTGTGTGTGTGGATGTCCTGATGTTTCACCAGTGTGAAATAAACATAAATTCACTGTGGATTCTGTTCTCTCTTTACAGGTGAACCAAGCAGTCCCTCACAATGAGGAGAACATACCATCAGAAGAGGGTACACACCTTTCTGACAAAATAAACTGTCCCAAGCCAGCTGAACAGGTAGACATTTTTGGTTTAAGTCCAGCTCTTGATCTTCTGATAAGGCGTAACAGGCATTAGTAATGGGAATCTTTAGTCACCTCACAAGCAAATTCGAGAATAATTCTTGATCTACCCTTTTTCCCCCATATTAATTAATCAGTTTACTGACTTGAGAATCTTAAATTCCTTAAATTTACATAACCTAACATAAGCAATTAAGTAATTTTAAAAAGTATTACAAATTAAAAAATAAATAATTATTAAAACAGTCGTATGTTAAGTAGTTTTGGTCGATATGCCCATTTTTCAGATCGTCATATCGTCAGCCTGTGAGATCGACGAGTTTAATTGAACTGCTGCATCAGCCATACAGCGCTCCGGACCGCACGTTCATAACGAGACCAACGCACCACCACAGAAACAAGAATGAGATGCATTCTAACATAACTGTGGCATTTAAGTCAGTGAGGGCTCGTTTAAAAGAGTGCACATATATAGGCCGTTCAGATTACTTGTTAAAGTTGAATGAATTACCTTATATCTGCAGACGATGTGCATCTGTTTGAGGATGCAGACTCTGAAACGGCCAAAACTATGTATTTTGCATGCATCACATTATAGTGCGGTGTGCATGAAAATAACAACATGGCGGCAGAGCAAACTTATCATCCATAGTGCTTCTCACATAGTCCTTCTACCTCATCACCAGATAGTGTGTGTTATAAGTTAAGTG
The DNA here is from genome assembly GCF_023724105.1 of Carassius gibelio. Classification (NCBI taxonomy): domain Eukaryota; kingdom Metazoa; phylum Chordata; class Actinopteri; order Cypriniformes; family Cyprinidae; genus Carassius; species Carassius gibelio. The sequence goes on along the minus strand of NC_068378.1, from coordinate 16,270,110 downwards.
ATCAGTCTTTAAGAGAAGGACTACGTGTGATCCACTATGAATGATAAGTTTCCTCTGCCGTCTTGTTATTATTTGTCTTTACTTTATTTGTAACGCCAAGAAAGTGTTAAGCTCTTATGTAAGAGAAGAGCGCGTTGCCGTGTACCAGCCATTAAATGTGTCGGACACCAACTCCTCGTTTTTTTTTTTCTCTTTCATTTCATGGATTTAGTGAGTTATCCGAGTCAAAGCGGACACCTTCTTCAGTGACTAACGTTACAGGCTCTAATCCGCTTTTGCATGTGCGCGTGTGTGTGTGTCATAGACTGTATAAAAGCAGGTGTGTGTCTGAAACGCAGTGCTGAAGTGAAATAGCTGGGCAGTTTGATAGCCGAATTATAATAGGCCACCTAATAAAAATAAATTTGGTTTTAATTATTGTTATTAATACATTAATAGGAGAATGAGCCTAATATCGTCTTGATTATCGACAGAGAAATCTGCTTACGATGATATCTCTGACTATCGTCGAAACACGATTCTATCGTTTATTGGCACAACCCTAATGTTTAGAATTTTAAACTAATATAGCTTCAAAACATAAATAACTAACATTTAATTATAATATTAATTTATCCGTGTAATCATGTCTAAAAATATATTAATTATGTCTACCAAGCTCTGATAATGTATGGAATATTATATTAACAGACTATCCAAATGTTAATAAAACAGCAGGCCTATACCTTCAGAAACACGGATGTGTCTGTCACTTTTTTATAGTATGGTTCACACAGAAACGAAATTAGTCATAATTTACCCAGGTTGTTCTAAACCTGCATACAGTTCTTTCTTCTGCTGAACACAAAAGATACTTTGAAGAATGTGTCTCAATCAAACAGCTGATGGTTGTAACTTCCAAAGTAAGGTAAAAAAAAAAAAAGAAAATGTCAAAAAAAAAACATTGGGCACCAGAACCGGTTTGGTTACCCACATTATTTACATTTTTTCTTTTATGTTAAACGGAAGAAAGACATTTTCAGGTTTAGGTTAACGTGTTGTGTAAACAATCTTTTTAACTTTTTTGGGTGAACTGTCCCTTTAATTCAGACAGTCCACCGTGATCAACTGAAATGCATCACTGCAAACCTTGCGTTCATCATTAGTTACTTGACAGACAAATTGATAACTTTCCCATTCAGCGCTCCATCTGGAGAGTCTTGTGTTAAGAGGGCAGATGTTAGCTTCTAGATGTGTTAAACTGCGCAGGTTTGTTGAACGCATGCTGCGCTCGTGTGAAAGGGCTTTAAAGGCGCGCGTTCTGGAGACTCCATCGCTATGGAAACAAAGATGCCAAAATCACATGCAAATGAGCTTTTCTAATAGCCTACTTTTATTTAAATGCATTTCTTTATAATTGCTCTTAGTATTGTAAACAGTGCAAACTAGTTATTTATTTATTCAAATGTGTTGGCCTGTGTAAAATACGGGACATATCGTGTCCCATATTGTTTTGATATGGGGTGCATAATTTTACCTTTAAATACGGGACGATTTTGTATTTTAAGGGACGGGTGGCAACCCTAATCACTGACTGTGTTTATATGAATTTTACGTCACAAAACCATTTTGATACGCAAGTGCATTAACCCAATTAGACTTGGTTGCGCACAGCTGCATGCACGAGCAGTCTTCACAAACAAAGCGCGCGTCAGCATTTGAAATGAAAAGTCATATTGAATGGGCATATTGATCCATTTAGATCCACAGTAGAATTCAAATCTAATCTATTTTAGTATTGATTAATAGACCTATTTTTAACATAATGATGTCCTCATTTTTAAACTGTGACGTTGTTTGAGGATTCCATGAGTGTGTGATGAGAGTCTGTCCACTGTACTGACATTGATGTGTTGTGAAACTTGCCGTGTGTGTGTGTGGATGTCCTGATGTTTCTCCAGTGTGAAATATATATAGTGTGTTTGTCTTAATTATGGATGATTGGTGTGGAATCAGATGGAATGTGTTTTGTATGCTTTCGCACGTTACAGCGATGACTGTAACGAGAGTTACAGATCCATTTGCTGTTGAATATCTTTGTAATTGCTTGTTTCTGCCTTGATCTAATGTGTATGTTCTTATTGAATCAGATTGGGAGTTATTTGTCTGAACCCAGGCCTTCAAATAGTGGTCAATCCACCGACCACAACAGTGACCATTCATCCACAGCCTCTGACATGATGGAGAACCATTCTCAGGTTAGATCTCTTGCACTAAACCCCTGTCACATGGACCGATGGCAAAAAGCACTAACCAAATTGAGACAACCATTGGTTGCCCATAGCAACACCAATCACTGAACTCAACACTGTACAGCCAATCATCCCTACTCGATCTTAGCACTGTTTTGACTTGTACTTTATGCAACTGCATTATAGGCTTGCCGTGATAGACAGAGCTGACATTGATACTGTTGTTAAGCCGCAACACTGGTTATGTCACTTGCCCACCGTGGCACCCCCCCCCCCCCCCCACCGTCTTTTTATAGACGTTTCATAGTTTGTCCTCATTTTTAAACTGTGACGTTGTTTGAGGATTCCATGAGTGTGTGATGAGAGTCTGTCCACTGTACTGACATTGATGTGGTGTGAAACTAGCCATGTGTGTGTGTATGTGTGTGTGTGGATGTCCTGATGTTTCACCAGTGTGAAATAAACATAAATTCACTGTGGATTCTGTTCTCTCTTTACAGGTGAACCAAGCAGTCCCTCACAATGAGGAGAACATACCATCAGAAGAGGGTACACACCTTTCTGACAAAATAAACTGTCCCAAGCCAGCTGAACAGGTAGACATTTTTGGTTTAAGTCCAGCTCTTGATCTTCTGATAAGGCGTAACAGGCATTAGTAATGGGAATCTTTAGTCACCTCACAAGCAAATTCGAGAATAATTCTTGATCTACCCTTTTTCCCCCATATTAATTAATCAGTTTACTGACTTGAGAATCTTAAATTCCTTAAATTTACATAACCTAACATAAGCAATTAAGTAATTTTAAAAAGTATTACAAATTAAAAAATAAATAATTATTAAAACAGTCGTATGTTAAGTAGTTTTGGTCGATATGCCCATTTTTCAGATCGTCATATCGTCAGCCTGTGAGATCGACGAGTTTAATTGAACTGCTGCATCAGCCATACAGCGCTCCGGACCGCACGTTCATAACGAGACCAACGCACCACCACAGAAACAAGAATGAGATGCATTCTAACATAACTGTGGCATTTAAGTCAGTGAGGGCTCGTTTAAAAGAGTGCACATATATAGGCCGTTCAGATTACTTGTTAAAGTTGAATGAATTACCTTATATCTGCAGACGATGTGCATCTGTTTGAGGATGCAGACTCTGAAACGGCCAAAACTATGTATTTTGCATGCATCACATTATAGTGCGGTGTGCATGAAAATAACAACATGGCGGCAGAGCAAACTTATCATCCATAGTGCTTCTCACATAGTCCTTCTACCTCATCACCAGATAGTGTGTGTTATAAGTTAAGTGATCAGTCTTTAAGAGAAGGACTACGTGTGATCCACTATGAATGATAAGTTTCCTCTGCCGTCTTGTTATTATTTGTCTTTACTTTATTTGTAACGCCAAGAAAGTGTTAAGCTCTTATGTAAGAGAAGAGCGCGTTGCCGTGTACCAGCCATTAAATGTGTCGGACACCAACTCCTCGTTTTTTTTTTTCTCTTTCATTTCATGGATTTAGTGAGTTATCCGAGTCAAAGCGGACACCTTCTTCAGTGACTAACGTTACAGGCTCTAATCCGCTTTTGCATGTGTGCGTGTGTGTGTGTCATAGACTGTATAAAAGCAGGTGTGTGTCTGAAACGCAGTGCTGAAGTGAAATAGCTGGGCAGTTTGATAGCCGAATTATAATAGGCCACCTAATAAAAATAAATTTGGTTTTAATTATTGTTATTAATACATTAATAGGAGAATGAGCCTAATATCGTCTTGATTATCGACAGAGAAATCTGCTTACGATGATATCTCTGACTATCGTCGAAACACGATTCTATCGTTTATTGGCACAACCCTAATGTTTAGAATTTTAAACTAATATAGCTTCAAAACATAAATAACTAACATTTAATTATAATATTAATTTATCCGTGTAATCATGTCTAAAAATATATTAATTATGTCTACCAAGCTCTGATAATGTATGGAATATTATATTAACAGACTATCCAAATGTTAATAAAACAGCAGGCCTATACCTTCAGAAACACGGATGTGTCTGTCACTTTTTTATAGTATGGTTCACACAGAAACGAAATTAGTCATAATTTACCCAGGTTGTTCTAAACCTGCATACAGTTCTTTCTTCTGCTGAACACAAAAGATACTTTGAAGAATGTGTCTCAATCAAACAGCTGATGGTTGTAACTTCCAAAGTAAGGTAAAAAAAAAAAAAGAAAATGTCAAAAAAAAAACATTGGGCACCAGAACCGGTTTGGTTACCCACATTATTTACATTTTTTCTTTTATGTTAAACGGAAGAAAGACATTTTCAGGTTTAGGTTAACGTGTTGTGTAAACAATCTTTTTAACTTTTTTGGGTGAACTGTCCCTTTAATTCAGACAGTCCACCGTGATCAACTGAAATGCATCACTGCAAACCTTGCGTTCATCATTAGTTACTTGACAGACAAATTGATAACTTTCCCATTCAGCGCTCCATCTGGAGAGTCTTGTGTTAAGAGGGCAGATGTTAGCTTCTAGATGTGTTAAACTGCGCAGGTTTGTTGAACGCATGCTGCGCTCGTGTGAAAGGGCTTTAAAGGCGCGCGTTCTGGAGACTCCATCGCTATGGAAACAAAGATGCCAAAATCACATGCAAATGAGCTTTTCTAATAGCCTACTTTTATTTAAATGCATTTCTTTATAATTGCTCTTAGTATTGTAAACAGTGCAAACTAGTTATTTATTTATTCAAATGTGTTGGCCTGTGTAAAATACGGGACATATCGTGTCCCATATTGTTTTGATATGGGGTGCATAATTTTACCTTTAAATACGGGACGATTTTGTATTTTAAGGGACGGGTGGCAACCCTAATCACTGACTGTGTTTATATGAATTTTACGTCACAAAACCATTTTGATACGCAAGTGCATTAACCCAATTAGACTTGGTTGCGCACAGCTGCATGCACGAGCAGTCTTCACAAACAAAGCGCGCGTCAGCATTTGAAATGAAAAGTCATATTGAATGGGCATATTGATCCATTTAGATCCACAGTAGAATTCAAATCTAATCTATTTTAGTATTGATTAATAGACCTATTTTTAACATAATGATGTCCTCATTTTTAAACTGTGACGTTGTTTGAGGATTCCATGAGTGTGTGATGAGAGTCTGTCCACTGTACTGACATTGATGTGTTGTGAAACTTGCCGTGTGTGTGTGTGGATGTCCTGATGTTTCTCCAGTGTGAAATATATATAGTGTGTTTGTCTTAATTATGGATGATTGGTGTGGAATCAGATGGAATGTGTTTTGTATGCTTTCGCACGTTACAGCGATGACTGTAACGAGAGTTACAGATCCATTTGCTGTTGAATATCTTTGTAATTGCTTGTTTCTGCCTTGATCTAATGTGTATGTTCTTATTGAATCAGATTGGGAGTTATTTGTCTGAACCCAGGCCTTCAAATAGTGGTCAATCCACCGACCACAACAGTGACCATTCATCCACAGCCTCTGACATGATGGAGAACCATTCTCAGGTTAGATCTCTTGCACTAAACCCCTGTCACATGGACCGATGGCAAAAAGCACTAACCAAATTGAGACAACCATTGGTTGCCCATAGCAACACCAATCACTGAACTCAACACTGTACAGCCAATCATCCCTACTCGATCTTAGCACTGTTTTGACTTGTACTTTATGCAACTGCATTATAGGCTTGCCGTGATAGACAGAGCTGACATTGATACTGTTGTTAAGCCGCAACACTGGTTATGTCACTTGCCCACCGTGGCACCCCCCCCCCACCGTCTTTTTATAGACGTTTCATAGTTTGTCCTCATTTTTAAACTGTGACGTTGTTTGAGGATTCCATGAGTGTGTGATGAGAGTCTGTCCACTGTACTGACATTGATGTGGTGTGAAACTAGCCATGTGTGTGTGTATGTGTGTGTGTGGATGTCCTGATGTTTCACCAGTGTGAAATAAACATAAATTCACTGTGGATTCTGTTCTCTCTTTACAGGTGAACCAAGCAGTCCCTCACAATGAGGAGAACATACCTTTGGAGGAAGATATATGTTTTCCTTCCAACATGAGCAAAAAGTCAACTGAACAAGTAATGCCATGTGGTACATTAACCAAGCTCCAATTAAGTAATAATTTCAGACTGAAAGAAAATCAAGACAGATGTGCTCAACGCTATGAACAACTGTCAACACTTGAAACTAAGAGAGGGATGACTGATTACTCGCAGAATAATGAATCTGAGGTATGTGCTGTTTTTTTGTTGTTGGTGGGGGCATCAAAATGGCTTTCAGTATTCATATGTTTAATATTCTTCATAGGGGCATGTAATACAATAATGTTTTCCCCACAGATATCTTGTGAGGAATCCTCCTTTTCTGACTACAGTGACAACGATTATGTCCCTGGTACAGACTGTAGCTCATCAGACAACAGTTGTGAAAGTGAAGAACTAAATATCTGCCATGTCGAGCCAGCAAAGGGAGGTGCTGTTGAGTTTAAGAGTACAACAGACAATAGTACAAGCTCATCCTATCACCGTTCCACATCTGTGACACCGATGCCTACTAAAATGCAAAAAAATAGATACAAGAAGATACAATATTGTGCCTATTGTCAGAAGCCATACTCTAAAATTGCACGGCACTTGGAGTTTGTTCATCGCAATGAACTTGAGGTAGCTAAGGCATTCAGCTTCGATAAAAGGTCAAAGGAAAGAAGAGTGAGACTACGCCTTTTGAAAAGTAGAGGGAACTTTGCCCATAATGCTGCAGTTTCAAAAGCCGGAAATGGGGAAATGGTTGCTTGCAGACGGCCCAAAGAAGTAAAATCTACCTATGACTTCACTCACTGTATCCACTGTCAGGGTCTATACAACAGAAAGACACTATGGAGACACATCCGAACATGCCCCCAGAACCCCAAAAATGAAAACCGCACAATTGGGCAGAAGAGAGTTCAGTCAATCAACAGCTTGACCCTTCCTCCACCAGTGGATGTTAGCAAAAGTCTGTGGACCATTGCTTGTGAGATGGTGAATGATGAAGTTTCAGATGTTGTCAGGAATGATCGATACATTCTTCTTTTAGGGGAGCAGATGTACAACAGGCTGAAGTCACATTCAGGAAGAAATTACTACATTAAGCAGAAAATGAGGGAAGTAGCAAGGTTGCTCATCACTGCCAGATCACTGACACCCATTCATAATATGGAGGACTTCATCCAACCCTGCAACTTTCCTCACGTTATAAAAGCAGTAAGAGCAGTGGCAGGATTTAGTGAGGAGGCAAACACCTACAAGATTCCATCACTGGCACTGAAGCTTGGACACAGCTTGGTGAAGATTGCCAACTCTGTGGAATGCAATGCACTGATGTCAGGACGCGACACGGCTGCGGAGTCTGCACGAAATTTCAGACGTTTGTATGAAAGCAAATGGAATGAGGTAGTGTCTGCAGCTGCACTGACTACTCTGGGAGAAGCTAAATGGAATAAGCCACAAGTTCTACCATTTACAGATGATGTCAAAACACTGCACTCATTTTTGAACTCAAAACAGCAGGAATATGTGGATGCCCTTCAAGAAAAACCAAATGACAAAAACTTTGCCAATCTTTGCAAAGTCATGCTAACACAGATCATTATTTTTAATAGACGAAGAGAGGGTGAAGTTTCCAGGATGAATATTCAATCTTACACGTCTAGAGACCAGGCACCAATGCACAAAGATATCGCTGTGGGACTCAGTGACTTTGAGAAAAAACTTTGTGGGTACTTCCAAAGGGTGGAAATACGTGGTAAAAGGGGGAGGAAGGTACCAGTGTTGCTGACCCCTAATATGATTGTGGCCATGGATCTCCTTGTAAACATGAGAGAAAGGTGTCAAGTTCCTGTTGAAAACAAGCATTTGTTTGCTCGTCCAGGTGCTCTGTCTCACTATTGTGGTGGAGACTGTATTCACCAGTATGCCCGAGCCAGTGGAGCAAAGCATCCAGATGCCCTTTGCTCAACAAAGCTGCGTAAGCAAGTAGCTACAATGTCCACAGTATTAAACCTAAAAGACAATGAGATGGATCAACTGGCCAACTTCCTTGGCCATGATATCAGAGTTCATCGGGAGTTCTACCGCCTCCCTGAAAGCACTCTACAGCTTGCAAAGATTAGTAAACTCCTCATTGCAATGGAAAAAGGGGCACTGCCCGAACTCCAGGGTAAAGGATTAGATGGTATAACAATAGATCCACAAGGTAAATATAATTGTGTAATATGCAATTCAACACAATCGGTAATCAGGATTAATTGTATTTCACAATAATTTATATTCTGTAGAGTATTAGGAGTGTTGTCAATATTTCCTAAAATATCAAACATTGGGTATTTAATTTAGGGATGCACCGGTTGACCAGCCATAAATCAGAACCGGACTGTTTTTGGTCTTTTTTTCGCCAATTTATAAGGAAGTGTGCCCATGTGCACAGACTACATTGTAATCATTCGCTATCATGTCATTTGTGTGGAAGTTTTTCGAAATCTGTGCGCAGGATACGGGCAGCCGTTCAGCACTTTTTTGTTCAGCACAACTTTGCGCGTGTTGGATGAGAAACGAAACAGACTAAACCGTGAAAAAACTGAAATGCTTTTTTTGTTTGTTTTGTAAAGTAGAACTTGCATACACGTTGAAGCCAGAAGTAAACGTCAGTTCTGTTAAGGATTTTTTTTTTTTTTTTTTACCTTAAAATTACATCGACTTAATTTGATTTTAAAATCACCTGCTGTAGCACACTGAAAAAAAGTGTTTCATTCATCCAATTAAAAAATTTTAGGGTAATGATTCACATCTATATTTTTTAACTTTTTAACTTCATTGGCTCAAGTAAAAAAATATAGATGTGAATCATTACCCTATTTTTTTTTTTTATTTGTTGATGAATGAAACACTTTGCATCTTTGGTTTATTCGCACCAACATTATTTGATTTTGGAATAATTTATTTATATAGTACACTTTTATTTAGTCTCACTGGTAAAGACCTTTTATTCAAAACCAAATTTAAAAACTAAAACAAATAATGAATGCTGATTAAGAAACCACTTATTTGATGTATATATGCATTTAGCAGACGCATTTTTCCAAAGCGACATACAGTGCATTCAGATTCCCTGGAAATCAAACCCACAACCTTGCGCTGCTAATGCAATGCTCTACCACTTGAGCCACAGGAACACTTTTGTATTGTTTGGATTGTAGAACTATGTAGTTGTTGCCTTTAATTTCACATGGTTACAGTTAATCTTTTAATTTAAGGCCAGTTCTCTGTAGTTTCAACCCAATTCAGAAACAAAAGCTAAATGCTGATGTCTGTACCATCTATGTTTGTATTGAATGTAGGCTACTGTACTTACTGTGCAGTTACTTCCATTATTTCAGATGGTTACGGTTGTTTTCAATAGCCAAAAGCCAGTTTGGCCTATTAAATACTAAATAAAATCTTGTTTATGCACACTTTCCTTCTTTTATTGTTTGTTGCTCAAAAAAAAAACTAAACAATCGGAAATCAGAAACGGCCAGTTTACTTGTAAAAAAAAAAATCGGTATCGGAATCGGCCATGAAAAATCATGATTGGTGCATCCCTAATTTTAATACAGAAGCAATCTAGTACAAGTTTAGCTTCACAGATTTTTGTAATGGGCCACATTGAGAGAAAATGAAGTAGAAATGGTGTGATAGTGGCATTCAACAACTTTATGCTTTTGTCCTAATTAGATGAAATGGATGTGTCGAGCAACAGTTCCAGTGATGAGGCAGAACCGCAAACTTTAAGCTGCAGAAGACAAGAGTATGAGGATCATGTGAATGGTACATACGTTTATTCAAATTCTATACATTATTATTCCTCCAGCTCTGCCTCTACTCCATTACTCTGGATAATTCCGCTGGATAGGAAGTGTACATTTCAGCAATTGCATGAGTAACTGTGCTGTACTTTAGATAGTTGCTTTTTTTTTCCACAATCAGCAGGCAACCTGCAAGACGAGGGACGTCAAGACGAGGGACTTAAAGTTTCTTCAAAGAAAAACCCCAATGTTGTTTCAAACCCATTAAAGCTTAGTTTTGTCTTCGGAACACAATTTTAAGATATTTTGGATAAGGAGGCTTGTGACTGTAGCATAGACTGCCAAGTAAATTACACTTTCATGGTCCAGGAAAGTATGAAAAGCATTGTCAGAGTGGTCCATCTGCCATCAGTGGTTCAACCGTAACTTTATGAAGTGACGAGAATACTTTTTGTACACTAAGAAAACAAAAATAATGACCCCAGATGGACTATTCTGGCAATGTTTTTCATACTTTTCTGGACCTTGACATAGTTATTTACATGGCAGTCTATGGGACAGTCACAAGCCTCCCGGTTTTCATCCAGAATATCTTAAATTGTGTTCTGAAGATGAACGAAGCTTTTACGGGTTTGGAACGACATGGGGGTAAGTAATTATTGACAATTTTTATTTTGGGGTGGAGTAACCCTTTAGCTTAAAGTCATAAGAATACCACATGTATTGTAAAGATAGCAAAGAGAGCAAAATTAAGAGAATTAACATAGCCTTTCAAAGTAGTACAATAAAGCATTGGCATGTACTTATTATTCATGTAAAGAATTAATTAATTGATTAAAAAAATGCTTCATCATAGGCTCCCAGAAATCACTTGTTCGTAGACCAAAATCCTCCTCCATGGTAGACCTGGACGATGCCAATCTCAAACAAGGTAACCATGTTTTATTAGGAGATTAGTTTAGGACATGTGGTCCCAATACGTAGGTGTGATTTAGACATCAGTGTGTGTGTGTGTGTAGCTCAGGACTCAGTCTTCAACATGGTCCCAATATGTAGGTGTGATTTAGACATCAGTGTGTGTGTGTGTAGCTCAGGACTCAGTCTTCAACATGGTCCCAATATGTAGGTGTGATTTAGACATCAGTGTGTGTGTGTGTGTAGCTCAGGACTCAGTCTTCAACATGGTCCCAATATGTAGGTGTGATTTAGACATCAGTGTGTGTGTGTGTAGCTCAGGACTCAGTCTTCAACATGGTCCCAATATGTAGGTGTGATTTAGATATCAGTGTGTGTGTGTGTAGCTCAGGACTCAGTCTTCAACATGGTCCCAATATGTAGGTGTGATTTAGACATCAGTGTGTGTGTGTGTGTAGCTCAGGACTCAGTCTTCAACATGGTCCCAATATTTAGGTGTGATTTAGACATCAGTGTGTGTGTGCGCGTGTAGCTCAGGACTCAGTCTTCAACATGGTCCCAATATGTAGGTGTGATTTAGACATCAGTGTGTGTGTGTGTGTAGCTCAGGACTCAGTCTTCAACATGGTCCCAATATGTAGGTGTGATTTAGACATCAGTGTGTGTGTGTGTGTAGCTCAGGACTCAGTCTTCAACATGGTCCCAATATGTAGGTGTGATTTAGACATCAGTGTGTGTGTGTGTGTAGCTCAGGACTCAGTCTTCAACATGGTCCCAATATGTAGGTGTGATTTAGACATCAGTGTGTGTGTGTGTGTAGCTCAGGACTCAGTCTTCAACATGGTCCCAATATGTAGGTGTGATTTAGACATCAGTGTGTGTGTGTGTAGCTCAGGACTCAGTCTTCAACATGGTCCCAATATGTAGGTGTGATTTAGATATCAGTGTGTGTGTGTGTGTAGCTCAGGACTCAGTCTTCAACATGGTCCCAATATGTAGGTGTGATTTAGACATCAATGTGTGTGTGTGTGTAGCTCAGGACTCAGTCTTCAACATGGTCCCAATACGTAGGTGTGATTTAGACATCAGTGTGTGTGTGTGTAGCTCAGGACTCAGTCTTCAACATGGTCCCAATATGTAGGTGTGATTTAGACATCAGTGTGTGTGTGTGTGTAGCTCAGGACTCAGTCTTCAACATGGTCCCAATATAGCCCCTTTTACACTGCCATTCCGGCAAATACACGGGTAAAGTGTTCTGGCAATTGTTCACGGGTCACTAGATTTTGCACTTTCACACTGCCAGTGATTACCTGGGATATGTGCGTGCTTTCAGACACAACCCGTAAAGGCCCTGTAACGACACGTGACATCAGGGCGTGACGTGTAATGTACGAGTCAAAAACGTTAGGCATGTTATACTTTCACTGAAGCAAGCGAACGATCTCGGCGTCAGCGCGGCAAGTGAGGAACTAACTGATCTCTGCTTCATTACAGTTTGCACATATTTTTTCGTCCGAACGTTGATCTTCCTTCAAAACACCTGGTAAAAGAGTCACACGATAACGTGCATCATCACTACAACACGGCATTAGATCTGGCTTTTGTTCACACATCGCTCGTCCCGGGATTGAACCCGGCAATGTTACTAGGTCCCCGACCCGGGTTTAATGCCGGAATCAATCCCAGGACGTGATTGCTTTCACACAGAAGGCGACCCAGCAATGTTCCGACAATTTTCCGGGTCCAACGTGCATGTGAAAGGGGCTTATGTAGGTGTGATTTAGACATCGGTGTGTTTGTGTGTAGCTTCACACTGCATGCGTGAGCGGCGCGTGAGCATAACTACAGTGTCACTGCAGCTACAGAGTATTCAAACTGGAAGCGTTTGTACAGCATCACAGCAGTAGCTCCAAAGCTGCATATTTCTCTACAAAGACAACTATAAATTTGTCTTTAGAGGTTTGTCAGTCATAAACTTTTTGAAGTCTTGAAAGTTTGTTAAAACGGGGAATTGCATGTAAATGGTAAACAACGAAAACAGCTCCTGTTCTTTCAGTCAGACAAATACACAACATGCAGTTTAAAACGTTTTTTTTAATTTATTTTTTTATTTTAAACATACTGGAGGCAGGGTGTAGACTAATGTTAATGTGTTTCGCACTGATGGATGAAGGGTGTAGACTAATGTAAACGTGTGTCACGCTGCTGGAGGTGGGGTGTAGACTAATGTAAATGTGTGTCGTGCTGCTGGAGGTGGGGTGTAGACTAATGTAAATGTGTGTCGCGCTGCTGGAGGTGGGGTGTAGACTAATGTAAATGTGTGTCGCGCTGATGGAGGTGGGGTGTAGTCTAATGTAAATGTGTGTCGCGCTGCTGGAGGTGGGGTGTAGACTAATGTAAATGTGTGTCATGCTGATGGATGAAGGGTGTAGTCTAATGTAAATGTGTGTCGCGCTGCTGGAGGTGGGGTGTAGACTAATGTAAATGTGTGTCACGCTGATGGAGGTGTGGTGTAGACTAATGTAAATGTGTTTTGCGCTGATGGAGGTGGGGTGTAGACTAATGTAAATGTGTGCTGTGCTGATGGAGGTGGGGTGTAGTCTAATGTAAACGTGTGTCACGCTGATGGAGGTGGGGTGTAGACTAATGTAAATGTGTGTCGTGCTGATGGATGAAGGGTGTAGACTAATGTAAATGTGTGTCGTGCTGATGGATGAAGGGTGTAGACTAATGTAAACGTGTGTCGCGCTGATGGAGGTGGGGTGTAGACTAATGTAAACGTGTGTCGCGCTGATGGAGGTGGGGTGTAGACTAATGTAAATGTGTGTCGCGCTGCTGGAGGTGGGGTGTAGTCTAATGTAAATGTGTGTCGCGCTGCTGGAGGTGGGGTGTAGTCTAATGTAAACGTGTCGCGCTGCTGGAGGTGGGGTGTAGTCTAATGTAAACGTGTCGCGCTGATGGAGGTGGGGTGTAGACTAATGTAAACGTGTGTCGCGCTGATGGAGGTGGGGTGTAGACTAATGTAAACGTGTGTCGCGCTGATGGAGGTGGGGTGTAGACTAATGTAAACGTGTGTCGCGCTGATGGAGGTGGGGTGTAGACTAATGTAAACGTGTGTCGCGCTGATGGAGGTGGGGTGTAGACTAATGTAAACGTGTGTCGCGCTGATGGAGGTGGGGTGTAGACTAATGTAAATGTGTGTCGTGCTGATGGATGAAGGGTGTAGACTAATGTAAATGTGTGTTGTGCTGATGGATGAAGGGTGTAGACTAACGTAAACGTGTGTCGCGCTGATGGAGGTGGGGTGTAGACTAATGTAAATGTGTGTCGTGCTGATGGATGAAGGGTGTAGACTAATGTAAATGTGTGTTGTGCTGATGGATGAAGGGTGTAGACTAATGTAAACGTGTGTCGCGCTGATGGAGGTGGGGTGTAGACTAATGTAAATGTGTGTCGTGCTGATGGATGAAGGGTGTAGACTAATGTAAATGTGTGTTGTGCTGATGGATGAAGGGTGTAGACTAACGTAAACGTGTGTCGCGCTGATGGAGGTGGGGTGTAGACTAATGTAAATGTGTGTCGTGCTGATGGATGAAGGGTGTAGACTAATGTAAATGTGTGTTGTGCTGATGGATGAAGGGTGTAGACTAATGTAAACGTTTGTCACGCTGCTGGAGGTGGGGTGTAGTCTAATGTAAATGTGTGTCGTGCTGATGTAGGTGGGATGTAGACTAATGTAAACGTGTGTCACGCTGATGGAGGCGGGGTGTAGACTAATGTAAAAGTGTGTCGCGCTGCTCTAGGTGGGATGTAGACTAATGTAAACGTGTGTCACGCTGATGGAGGCGGGGTGTAGACTAATGTAAAAGTGTGTCGCGCTGCTCTAGGCGGGGTGTCGACTAATGTAAACGTGTTGTGATGCTCACGCATATCCCATAAACACAACAACTATGAAATGAAGAAGTGTAGGCAATCTAGGACAGGCACCAATGGTCAGAATATTATAGACAAAAGAATAAAGATTAGCAGCAGTTGAGAGTCAGGTATCATATTTGCAATACCAAAGAACCATTCCATTTCCATAATCAGTCCTTTATGGGAAGCATGAATGTCTCGTAGTCTAAAAACTTTAGCATGATGTGGAAAAAAAAATATTGGAGTCGGTATGTTACTTCATTTTATTAGTGTTAATTTATTTTATTAAACTGGATTAGGGCTGTAGCTATCGAATATTTTAGTAATCGAGTATTCTACCAAAAATTCAATCGATTAATCGAGTAATTGGATAAAATGTGTTTTTGCTTAATTAAAGTGTAATATTAATTATGCACGAGAAAATAAGACTCCTGGGTCTCTTAAAATGAACAACTAAGTTTCCTTTTTTAGAAAAAAAAATATTTGTATTTTTTAAATGCATAGAATGCATTACATCAAAAAATAACATTTAATTATTACCCATTATTTCTCTGTCTGTACTTGTACTGTGAACAATGACAATAAAGTTGACAGATGAATTAAGTGCATTTAAGTGCCATTCAGTTGGGGTTTTAAATAAAGCATTTTCTGAGATGCACATAAAACATTCATTTAATTTATCTTTTAATTATTGAAAATTTACTTAACTTTTTGGTAAACAAAGGGGATTTACTATAATAAAAAAAAACATGGAAGAAATGTTGTGTGATTTAAAACTTAAAAAAAAAAAAAGTTTTATTTTTATTATTTTTTTTATTTATTTTTTTTTTAGTAGTAGGCTATGTACATTCTGCTGAACAACAGTCTTTAACCGCACTTTTATTTCGACGGGTTGGCGTACCTTTACAGTTCTGTGTATGTGATGTGACGCTAGTTTTACTCAAATCAAACGGTCAAATGCTCATGAAATGACTGTCAGAGCAGTTCTGGAGATGTTGTTCATGTGTTCACGTCTTATTTAGAGAGACAGCAGATGCTGAATTCACCGCGAGCTTCATGCGCTCTTCCGTGTGTTTAATGAATGAAGACGCGCTTCTGCTCAATTCATTAACACAGAACATGCAGGATTCATATTTAAACAGACTATTCCGGCTTAATATTTACAGATATTAGTCCATATCGTGATTTGATGTAAGTGCAATGACCTATTTTTGATGAATTCATTCAAAATTTGGCAAATTCCTTGCCATACTGCGTTAAACTGTAAAATTAGTTTTTATTACTGGATTCCGCGATTCCCTCCGCGTTTCCTGCATCGCGGAAGTCATAGGGCCCTAGTTGTGGTATGCCAGCTTTATCTTGCAATGGACACACGCCACGACGTTCTCTTTACGTTTTCCTGCACCCTCAAATCAAAACACTGCTGACTCATTGCAGTGTGCGATTCCGGACGCAGCGCTTGTGTCTCCTTCCGCTTTGTGGGTGATGTAATCGCATTGTCACATTAAAAAAAATCATTGCCAAAGAACCTGACGTGAGATTTAAAATAAATTAAAAGAGGCTTCGAGGCAGAGGAATTTGCCTCGATCATTTTTTGTAATCGAGTTACTCAATTTACTCGAGGAATCGTTTCAGCCCTAAACTGGATAAATCGTAACACCTTTTTATATTTTATGTGGTGTCATGATTTACTTTTGATAAAAAGGTTTATTATTGTATGTTCGTTTGGCATTTCATTTATTGTATACCCTTTAAATGTGCATATTGAAAGAACAGCAGCAGCAGAAAGAAGTATGGTGTAACATTTATTCGAAACACTTGTATTTGGTACTTGCTACCTTATATCTTTACTCTTTCCTTTGATTCTTTTCATGGCTTTGGAAAACTTTTCTCGGGTGTTTCTCTACATCAATTTTTGCATAACTCTGGGTCACCGACACCAAGCTTTGTTGCAATTACTTTCTAGGAATTAAATGCTTTCTCTGAATCTTTTAAAGGTCCCATTCTTCGTGTTCCCATGTTTTAAACTTTAGTTAGTGTGTAATGTTGTGAGAAACTCCTCTTTGTTCATAACCCCTCCTCTAGCCCCAGCTGGCCCGCTTTGGCCCAAGGTTTTCGTCGGGCCAAAAAACCCTGGCCGTTGGCCCAGAGGAAGCCCCGGCGAGGCACGATCAAGCCCCGGAAGTGACAGTGGAAACGCGACTGGCACTGGCACGCACTAGCACGCCCGCTTTAAGCTCGCCAGTGGAAACGCGGCTAATGTGTGTGTGTAGCTCAGGACTCAGTCTTCAACATGGTCCCAATATGTAGGTGTGATTTAGACATCAGTGTGTGTGTGTGTAGCTCAGGACTCAGTCTTCAACATGGTCCCAATATTTAGGTGTGATTTAGACATCAGTGTGTGTGTGTGTGTGTAGCTCAGGACTCAGTCTTCAACATGGTCCCAATATTTAGGTGTGATTTAGACATCAGTGTGTGTGTGTGTGTGCGCGCGTGTAGCTCAGGACTCAGTTTTCAACATGGTCCCAATATGTAGGTGTGATTTAGACATCAGTGTGTGTGTGTGTAGCTCAGGACTCAGTCTTCAACATGGTCCCAATATGTAGGTGTGATTTAGACATCAGTGTGTGTGTGTGTAGCTCAGGACTCAGTCTTCAACATGGTCCCAATATGTAGGTGTGATTTAGATATCAGTGTGTGTGTGTGTGTAGCTCAGGACTCAGTCTTCAACATGGTCCCAATATGTAGGTGTGATTTAGACATCAGTGTGTGTGTGTGTAGCTCAGGACTCAGTCTTCAACATGGTCCCAATATGTAGGTGTGATTTAGACATCAGTGTGTGTGTGTGTAGCTCAGGACTCAGTCTTCAACATGGTCCCAATATGTAGGTGTGATTTAGACATCAGTGTGTGTGTGTGTAGCTCAGGACTCAGAACACTGTTTTATGGGTTTTTGTTTTCTCTGGCTTTGACTGATTTGCCTTATTAAATGTAAATCCTAATTTTTTTTTTTAGGCACAAAAGTCAGTGTCAAAAAGAAGTGGTCGGAAGAAGAGGTTGGGGCAGTTGAAAAGCATTTGATGCATTTCATACGCAGCTGTCGAGTTCCTGGGAAGACGGACTGTGTCTCATGCCTGTTAGCTGAGCCTGAAGCACTGAAAAACAGAGACTGGTCTGCTATTAAGTTTTATATTAATAACAGAATTACTGCATTGAAAAGACAACAGAGTCGGTAGGACCGATTTTTTTTTTTTTTTTTATACATTTATACGCTGTTAAATCAATTTGAAGTTAAGGCTTTATGAAGTCCTCTTTGATTTTAAGCAAGAATTGTTAAAAACAAAAATTTGGGTAACACTTTATAATAATGTTCAGTTGTAAGTAATGTATAAGTGATTTAGTTATAATGAGGAACTAATAATTTACAAAACGACTTAACGTTCACAATGTTAAGATTTAAAAATCTTTTGGTAAGTTATCTGAAAAAATAGCATCTTAAAATAATAAAACAGATCCTTAGTAAAGGGCTAAGAAGTTATTAGCTAATATATTATTTATCACTTATCACAGCATTAAAGTACTCCATGTGTGTCAGAGAAGACATCTGTCTAACCCTCACCAGTGAGCACTTACATTGTAGTACACACTACAAAGTGTTCAGAACCTGTATGTAAACACATTAATAAATCATTTACAAAGCTTTCTGCGTCCCCTAATCTAAAGTGTACACTACTCATCAGTTGTAAATGTTTTGCAAACCTGCTGGTTACTGGTTGTGTGTGTATGCACTCCAGGGTGAACGATCTACAAATGATGAGTAAAACGTTTACAACTGATGAGTAGTGTACACTTTAGATTAGGGGACACAGAAAGCTTTGTAAATGATTTATTAATGTGTTTACATACAGGTTCTGAACACTTTGTAGTGTGTACTACAATGTAAGTGCTCACTGGTGAGGGTTAGACAGATGTCTTCTCTGACACACATGGAGTATTTTAATGCTGTGAGATAATAGTACAAAGTTGACATTTCAATGATTTATAATCAATTGATTCTGTATTAACTAGTAACTGAACTAGTAACTATTAAAGGGATAGTTCACACAAAGAAGAAAATTCTGTCATCATTTATTCACGCTCATGTCGTTCCAAACCTGTATGAGTTGCTTTCTTATGTTAAACATGAAGATATTTTGAAGATTGCGGGTAATGTTTAACATAAGAAAGCAACTCATACAGGTTTGGAATGGCATGAGCGTGAGTAAATGGTGACAGAATTTTCTTCTTTGTGTGAACCATCCCTTTTACCAGTTTGTAAGGATCTCTTTGATTAATTCATGATGCAATTTTTTTAAGATAACCTATGACAGATTTGTAAATCGTTAGCATATTATTTAATAACTTGTGAGTGTATAGAATGTTTTGTAAATTATTAGTTCATCATTATCTAATCATTTATAAATGACTTATAACTGAACATTATTATAAAGTTTTACCCAAAATTTTGTTAAGGCATCAGTTCCCGGGACGCCAGTTCCATTGCGTAACATTCAATGTTTTCACATGTTGTTTTTTTTATAATTTGTTTCTACAATTGGGATGCTGTTTCATAATAAATCATACTCCGCTGTCGAGTTCCTGGGATGATGAACTGTGTCTCATGCCTGTTGGCTGAACCTGAGGCACTGAAAAACAGTCATAGTTTTAAATTATCCTTTTAAATCAATTTAAATCAATAAATGAATTTAAGGCTTTATAATTGCCTCTTTGAGTTTAGCAAAAAAATGTAAAAACAACACTGAATGTTTTCACATGCTTGTTTGTGTCTGCGATTTAAGATGCAGTTTTATAATAAATGTTGCTTGTTGCTACAGCAATAAAACCATTCTTGTGAATTTGGTAGTAGATCTTTACTTCATGTTATAGGTTGCCCTTTGTTTCTTCTTTAGTGAGTGTATGGATAAGCACAATTTCTGCAAAACAAATAGATTTTTTAGAGGGTGGTTTATTTCAGCATGTTTAGAACTAAGAAATGCAGATCAAATGGACAGCTTGCAATGGCCACTTGTGAAAATTGTTTTATTGAGTTGTCTCCAGTAAAACTCTGTTCTTCACAGCAAAACAGTTTTTTTTTTAATCAGTATGATAATCTTGTACCAATATGTAGGTATGATTTAGACATCAGTGTATGTGTGTTTATATGTCCTGAAAGGTGATGAAATTAATATTTGTACTCATATGTAGGTTAAAAATCTGGTTGTGCAAAAATATGCTTTAAATTAAAATCTTAACAGATTACTGTCATAACAAAACCATTGGCAACCTAAAACTGTTTTCAGCTTGGCTCTAGCTGCTTTAAAAAGGCATGTCCCCATATGTGAGGTATTTTTTATATGTACCAGTTTTTCACAAAAACGCGTATGTGTGTGTGTGTGTGTGTGTGTGTGTGTGTGTATGAGAGCGAGAATGATCAGATTCATGTGTAAACCTTCAGAAACTAGCAGAATGTAAATGATACTAACAAAAAAAAGTTGTTCACCAAAACAATACACTTCTGTTATTTACTTACTACAAACCTGCTATTCATAAAGTGTAGACATTTTAAAGAATGTTCACACTTCTCTTTTTTTTTTATGAAATAAAGGATGTGTTAATCAGAGACATGAATGGACTCCATGCACACATACTGCCTATGCATTTCTGCTAAAATTTGGCACAGTATTATCACTAGCAAACTAGTAGTAGGTAACTATTTGTTATATTTTTAATAAATGTTCAACTATAGTAAATGTGATATTTTAGGATATTATATGAAAACAACATTTTAGTTATGAGATCTAGACGCTTTAAATACTTTTAAGAGCAAAGGAGGATTGCATCAACATTTGTCTCTGTCGTGTTGTAACACATCCTTGAGATGTAATTTTTCTGTTTAGTTTACTCATCATTTCCAAACATTGCGGTGCACCGGATGTTGCAGTGATCATTGAGGCTAATTGCAGAAGCAATCATGAATAATGTTCATAAGTCTGTACAATAGAATTCATCATATTAATAGATTATTAGTGAATGATGACATATGACTTTTTTTTTTTCAGCAAAAGTGTGGATTTTTATGCTGTTTCATAATCACCAATTACTGAACACATGCATACAGTAAAGAACTCGAGTTAGCTCCTGGTGTAAAATCATTTACACACCAACAAAATGTAGATTGGTGACATCATAATCTGTTCATAGAATTTGTCTGGAAAATGAGACTTAGGGGGTCATGAAGACTCAATAGGTGACAAGACGGTTGCTTCACATTACTGGAATGAAAGTTTAACTGCTTTCGTTTTGTTAGTGAACAGTATGTTCTGTTTTACTCGGATGACTAAGCCTCTGTACTCCAGCCAACACTGAGAGAGCTTTCTAATTCAAAACTTAGTAAAGAGGAGCTGGAATTATTTTGAGTTGCCACCCACTGGATAATGCGGGATTCAGAACAGCTTGATGAAATCCTCCAAACTATATTTATCAATATGATTAATGACAGTGTATTTGGATAATTCTCGGATATTATGCAATATAACACAGCCTTCTTTTATCTAACTGAAGATGGAGAAAAAAACCCCACTTGTTGAGGAAGGAAGGAAACGCTCATTCAGCCCCCACCCCCAGCGGGCAACACCCAGAGCCAGGCTGGCTGAAAAACTCTACATCTTGCCATTTTCTGTCTGTCTTGTGAAAGACTGCGCCGTGACACGGGACCGAGAGAAAAGGAGCCGCCGCCCTTTCGCAATCTCTCTCTCCCGCTCCCTCTCTCTATCTCTCGGAGAGCTTCAACCTTCCCTGCTACTGCTGCGTAAGTGCAGCTAGCCTCACTCAAACGCCAGGGTTTATATACGCGCCTATTTTTAGCCCCAGCGCGTGAAGCTATTTTTAACCAATATGAGCTCATCGCTTTCCTGCTCATCCAATCAGAACGCAGAGGTGAGCACGTGCGTGGGCGGGAAGCACAGAAAGAGAGAAAGAGATGAGTAAAAGGACAGCTGATGGAAACCGGGCTGGAAGTACGGGAGCGCGCAATTCCCGGCGCGTTCTCAGGGTCGTAAATGTGAAAATAAAATAAAATAATACATTATTAATCGATATATAATTATTTTATACAATTAATATAATCTAAATATTAACAAGTATCACGATAAAAAAACACAATACGACAACAGTGATAAAATAACAAATAATTGTAATAATAAGAAGGTTTAGGTCACTCTACATAATGATATGCACTATGCAGTTCCACGGTACCATAAAAAAATTGTTCTATCGGTCTGTGGTAGCAAGTGCTGTTTGTGTGTTGGGGAAACAGCATTAAAGGGGAAGATCCAAAAGGACAGATAAAACGCTGAGGGAGGCAGGCTTTCTGGCTCTGTACCGGGGACTAAATTGAACTCACTGAAGATGGTGACCAAGAGGAAGATGCTGTGCAAACTCGTCAACATCATGAAAGCCTCCCCACATTCAATGCAGTAGCCTGCAATACATCCTCATATCCAATACAGTAAGAGCACCTTCACTTTCATTTCATAGACCGGTGTTCCACTGAGACATGAAACAATCATTTCTACCCACAATGTATGTAAGTCTGCATATAGATTTTTGTTTGTTTGTTTGTTTGTTTGTGTGATTATACTGTATGATGCTTACAATATCTACACTGTAAATAACACTGTGAAAAAAAACTTTTTAACAGTTAAAATCTCAGAAACTAGATTGAAACAACATCGACACCTGGTGGCCAGTCATCATAATTCTACTTCTAATTTCAACTCTAAAATCGATTTAAAACTGTAGTATTAAACTGTTAATGCTCGCAACTTTTGATATTAAATTAAATATATTAGCTTGTACTTTGTATTTAGTGGCATTCTCATTTAAATGATAGACACCGCTCAATCCTGCCGTATTGTGATGCTGACCCTTTTTCTTTATGGGACACTAAGAAAATAAAACTGTGAAGATGCTGATTTAATTTTTCAACAGGATTTGTCACCTGCCAAAAGAACCAAAAGTTGGTTAAATGACCATAGTGCTGGTGTGCTTGACTGGCAGGCAAACTCACCAGACCTGAACCCCATCGAGAATCTATGGGATATTGTCAAGAGGAAAATGAGAAACAAGAGACCAAAAAATGCAGATGAGCTGAAGGCCACTGTCAAAGAAACCTGGGCTTCCATACTCACCTCAGTGCCACAAACTGATTACCTCCATGCCACACTGAACTGAGACAGTAATTAAAGCAAAATAAGCCCCTACCAATATTGAGGACATGTATAGTAAATTAACATACTTTCCAGAAGGCCAACAATTCACTAAAAATGTTTTTATTGGTCTTATGAAGTATTCTAATTTGTTGAGATTGAATTTGAATTTGCATTGAATTTATTTAATACACAAGTTTCACAATTTGAGTTGAATTACTGAAATTAATGAACTTTTCCATGACATTCTAATTTATTGAGATGCACCTGTAATAGTTATTTTAAATACCTTGGCAATACTTCCATGCTAAATAAAAGGTAATAATTCGACACTTTGGATAGAAGCTGCTGAGGTAGAAAAGCAAGAAAACATTGGTAGCTTATGTATTTTAGCAAAATAAATACATTTCTGTAAGCTAACAAGGTCTTTATAAAATAAAATATATCAACTAATATTGTAAAATTGTTGCTCTGTTTGTGGGATGTTGCTCTGTGTGCACTTTAATATAAAGTGATTTGATAATTGTCTTAATTTGACTTGTAATGAGGGGTGCTATATTTAAAAAAAAAAAAATCATCATCGTTTAGTCGCTAGAGGGCGTTAAATCCAAACAGATGTCTCGATATCCGTGATATTTTCATACAGCAAAGAACTGTGATCTCCCAGAGTTTGTGTGTGTGTGTGCGTGTGTGTGTGTGCATGTGTGTCAGAGAGAGAGAGTGCGGATAAGTCTGCCATGGCCATAAGTGTTTTCACTCTCTCTCTTTCTTATTCTTTTGATCTTTTAATAATTGCTTATGTGACCTGATTCAGATACCATTAATTCTGATGCTGTTAGATTGAATTGGAGTGTGTTGAGTGTGTGTCCACAAAAACAAGGCAGTGAATGTGAGAGATGAAAAGAGAGAAAACCAACATGAGATTAAAACATCCATTAAGCAAAAGAAGCCCAAGAGAGAGTCACTTTCAGCAGCTGTCTTATTCTTTAAAAAAATATATACACAGAGAAGGAGGGAAGAAGGGAGGGAGGGAGAGATGGATAGAAAGAAAGACAGAGTGAGAGAAGGCTGGGCACAACTGGGACAGTTCCCTCCAGCAGGGGAGTGTTTGAAAGAAAGGAGTAAATGATAAGAGACGACTGAAGGAGTGAGAGAGAGAGAGAGAGAGAGAGAGAGAGTTAATAAAGAGTTAAAAGATGCAGAGAGATGAAAAGGGAAAGACAATAACAGAGTGAACAAAACAGAGAACGGAGCAGAAGAAGAGAAATTCAGCCGGGAAATATTATAAACATAGAAGACAGACCAAGAGAGGATTTTGCTGCAACACTGACCTGAGCAGGATTATACTGTTTTACACTGTACTGCACTGCGCACACACACACATGCGCGCTGATGCTGACATTAGCTAGAAACCATTTGTGTGTGTGATATTTCTGAACAGAGCACACAGAGAGAGTGTGTGTTTACTCCATACTAGAACCGCATGAGTGAGTGTGTGTGTGTGTGTGTGTCGGACAGCCATGAAGAGGATGCTGGCTCTCTTCTGCTTAATTTCACTGGCAGCACTTCTAACGGATGCATGGAGACCATCTCAACCACGACTGCTCTTCCAACACTCAGGTGAGGCAACTGACTTTCTATTGACTTTTCTGTTGAGATATTAGCATTTTATTGGCATTTAAATAATATTAATAATTGTCATTATAAAATAATAATAATTCATATTATGTCAAGTCAAGTTAGTCAAGTCTGCTTTATTGTTAATTCTTCCACGTGTACAGTGCATACATACAGAGAATCGAAATTGCGTTACTCTCAGACCCCCGGTGCATACAGATAACAATTATTATAAAGTAAATACTATATAATTTAAAAATAATTAAGAAGCTCATTCAAAACATGCACTATGCAGTACTATGTTACCATAAATAATTTAATTAATGTTGGTCTGCATAGTTTATAGTGCAACACTCAGGGGAGACAACTGACTTTCCATTTAATTCTATTTTCTATCAAGCTTGTCTACATTTAATATTTTAATCCTGATATCCTTATGTAGTTTTTTTAAGCCATTCTTCCCACTATGTAGAAGATTTCCGGTTTTATATAATATAAATATTATAAATATCCAGTCTTTCTGTGCTCCACACCCAAACTCTTTCTTGCTTTGAAACCCAATTACCCTAATGCCATCTATAATCAGTCGTGGTTCGACAGGGGAACATCATGTTGTGTAGTCTGAAACTGGTTGTGTCTTTCTCCATGACCTAGAAAACCCTGCACAGATACAGCACAAATTCTGTATATAAGTGATGACTGAGAGTCAATGTGAGAGAAGACAGATGAAGAGAGAGAGTGTGTGTATGTGTTTATTGTGTGTGAAACGCTTTTAGAAATATTAGGGGTAAAACATATCTTAATAAATCCATGTCAATCTGCATGAATGCGTGTGTTGTGTTTATGTGGATCTCTTAATTACCCAATTAGCCTTTCATTCACGCAGACTCCCAAAGGGTAGAGCATAAGTGTGTGTTTGTGTAAGGGAACGGCTGGTGGTTGATTATTATCGAGCTCATTTTGGCTTGATTTCCCTGATGAGATGATAAATGACAGCTCTTAAGTAGCACATGCTGAGATTTTGTGCTACTGGATAAAAATAAAAATAAAATATTTTCCAGCTGGTCTGTTTTGATTGGTTACTTTGCAGTTGATTGGCCTGGTGATTATAACCAACAGCATCAATCAAATAAGTATAAGCTCTGGCAAGTATGTGTATCTGTGTGCATTTGAGTCCTATAATTATGATATATACTCATATTCAGCCCAGGTCATAGGTCATGCTTAGTATATCTAACCGACGGAGAGTTGAGAAATTCCAGAACACAGCAGTGTGTGTTCGCCCAGTTTATTTTAGCTGTCTGTGTGTTTATGCATGATCTCTGGGCCTTGTGTTCCCCCACACCTGTTAACATTTCTACCACACACATATGAACATGCCAGCTGGTGGATTGAGCAGTAATAGCCGATAACTCAATTTGCACAGGAAGTGTGTACTGTTTGTTCTTGTCTGCCAGTAGCATATGGGAAAAGTTGTGGCCAACACAC
The DNA here is from genome assembly GCF_023724105.1 of Carassius gibelio. NCBI lineage: Eukaryota > Metazoa > Chordata > Actinopteri > Cypriniformes > Cyprinidae > Carassius > Carassius gibelio. The sequence continues at coordinate 16,243,827 of NC_068378.1, read as the reverse complement.
CCTAACATACTTCAGTCCACACTTATTGTATAAGAGGTGTTTGCTTGTGAACAGATTTTTGAATCAAATTTCACAATTCACTTACGATTCACAAGCTCTCGATTTGATGCCCATTTAGATTTCGTTGGAATAAGTTAAATTTTTCAGTTCCACCTTTTTTTTTATTTTTTATTTTTTTTTGCATACTTTAACTTATTAATTTTAGTTATATGCAAAGGTAATATCTCATTTTCTTTTTTTTACTTTTGTATCTAATATTTATTTTTATTTTTATTTCAGCTTTATATAACGAAAATGATTTTGAATAGTTTTAGTTAACATCACTCTGCAAGACAGTGTTTCAGACTGATTTAAATGAGATCTCTGTTAATTATTCATTAAAAGGTTTTTTATTAATTTTTTTTATTTTTTATTTTTGGTAGCTCACATTCACAGATCAGGTAAAATTTTATTTCTGACACCAACAGGACAGGAAGCTCTGGACACTATCACGCAGACCCTGAAATAGTAAATCCCAATGAAGATTGCAATATATATATATGTATTGGTCCTATTGCAGCAACACAATATATAATGTTGTGCTGTTAAGGCAAGCCTGTCCTCCTGTAGATGTATATGTATAATGTTTCTTAGCTGTATCACACGCTACATATTTGCACTAATCGTGTAATCCCACATCCATCTCTCTCATGACTGTGGTAATCTAATGTTCAGATATGCACTCACAGCTTGTGTGTGGTTAAATATACAGCACTAGGCCTGTATGTTGCTAAATATACCCTGGTCATAGAATGATGGATAGAATGGTCTCTGACTCACTGTGTTCATAATCATGTGTGTGTGTGTGTGTGTGTGTAAGAGAGAACAATGACAGTTGTAGTTGTACTAATTGTTTAAGGCCATCAGAATGTCTCACTGTTTGTCTAATTTAGTTTATGGCTTAAAAGGTCATGAGTCAGACTGATTACAGTCTGGGGCTACCAGATTCTAGACCACCTATGAAAACTCCCTCCCTTCCTGTTAAACACACTTGAGACAGGTGGAATACCAGCCTGTAATCCATCTGAGTGATCTGAGCGCGCACACACACACACACACACACACCCTTGTTACCACAGCAACTGCCCCCAAGAAAGGGTGCAATGGTGCCACTAAGAAAGTGCCAGAAATGCATGTGTGAGGTTTCAGGCTGTGACAGATTGTGTGCATGTCCCTCGTGACAGCTGAATTTTTTTAGTGTGTGTGGGTGAGTGAGAGAATATTTGAAAGGAGTCATACACATGTAAATTTATAGAACAATTACCGTGATATATCTGCATTGGATTTTTTCTGTTTTATAATATTATCTGCTGCACTCTCACTGCATTTAATTCGTTTCCTATGATTCTCATGGCATGTTTTCAATCTTCTTGTCTATTCCATTCATCTCATGGGTTATTTTATCTCTGTCTGTCTCGACTGTTCACATTTTTGAACAGGTTATTCTGCACAATGGTCAGTCTGTCTGGTCCACATATGAGTTTTTATGAGTTCATTGTCTTAAGGAAAAGTACAGAATACAGTGTTACTCTGGACAGCTTTAAATGTATTTTTAGAAATAGTTAATCCACAAAAATAAACATTCTATCATCATTTACTCACCCTCATGTTATTCCAAACCAGTGGCTTGGCTTTCTGTCTTCCATGGAGTACAAAAGAGATGTTTTGAACAATACTAGTTGCTTCTGGAGCCTTGTGAAATAGTACATCTGAATGGTTCACTATATTCCAGGTCATATGACTGCTTTGTGTAAGAAAGTGATGTTGATTCTCTGATACTCTTCTCCTCCAGTGGGCTTTTAACTAATGGATCTGGATCATTGTGCCATTGAGTTTTCAATTATTTCATATTCAGTCTGTTCCTCCAACAAAACTATCTTATGACTTCAGAAGACTTGGGACATAGATCACAAGTTGTAGACCATTTTATGATATGGTAATTTTTTTTATTTATTGTAATAAAATTGGAAAAACTGACCAGGATATTCTTCTGAAATTCGCCCTCTGTTGCATGGAAGAAAGAAACCCTCTTTCACAGGTTTTTCCTACAAAAACAGTAAATCTGAATTGCATTTTCCTTATTGGCCTGTCAGAAATAAAAGATTTGTGATGGAAAACAGCAATGCTGCATATATGTAAAACTCAGCCGCAAGGGTCTATAGTCATAACAGAAATATATGAAATAATCTGTTCATGTTCTCTCTATCTCTCTCTCTCTTTCTTAGAGCTGATGCGGAGCGGCAGGCTCAAATCTCTCTCTGTGCCTGCTGGAGATCTGAACTCTCTGCTGCCGGATGAAGACGGCCGTCGTCTTTACATTGGTATGAAAGACCATCTACTGTCCACCAGCCTGGATGATATTACTCAAACCCCTTGCAAGGTATGTACGCGCCAATGGTATGGTATGGTATTTTTGGAGCTAGTCAGTCCCTGGTGACCATTCACTTTTATTGTACAGAAGAAAGCAAGTTGAGGGTAGTAACTAACAAGAATTTTAAATAGTTTATTTCACCCAAACACACTGTAGTATCAAACAAGAAAGCTTTTACTAGTAGGTTCTTATCTTGTGAAATATTTCTCAGGCTAAAAAACAACAAGTTGAAAAACAAACTTTATGTATTATTGGCTTTCAAACAAACATTTGTTGCATGAATTAGACCCTGTGAGTGTATTTGTGGATGTCTGTGTGAGTAAGTGTGTGTGTGTGTGTGTTGGAGTGTATTTGTGAGCCCATCCCTCCTTTTCTACATAACTTCGTGTGTATTCATTATGATTTCATCTGAGTAATGCCAGGTTGGCATCCAACTGTAATTCCTCACATGATACATGATGAAATCAGCATAAGCATCAACATTTAATATGACTAAGAGGAGCTTTTATACACACTTGTGCACCAGATGAGATTCACATCTGTGCGTGTGCTGTATTTCAGATTTACTGGCCTGCAAGTCCAGATCGGATCCAGAACTGTATCATGGCTGGAAAAAACCTGCAGGTAAAACATGATTTTATGAAACACGGCTTGTTTAGACAGCTTTTCTTGAAGTGTTTAATCACAAACCTCATTGTGCTAGTGTCCTTTTCATGTCACAGACGGACTGTGCAAACTTCCTGCGTGTGTTAGAGTTGTATAACCAAACACATCTTTATGCCTGTGGGACTGGAGCGTTCAACCCTCGCTGTGCCTTCATCCCCACCAACCTCTTCCTCAGGGTAAAGGACTACATTTCCCAGCATGCACCTCTCTCACATAAACTCTTCCTGTTGTGTTTGTGTACTTAGAATATAGTATGCTGTGCAGGTGACAGAATAGGAAATGTCAGATTATACACTTTTGTGAGGATTATATTACTAATAGATAAATTACTAATAAATGTAAATTAAATGTTAATTTATTAAAATAACTAAAATAAAAAATTAGAATAAAATATTTTTTTACATATCGAAATGTTTTATTAAACTAATAATAAAAAAAGATTCTTAATGAAAAAAAAAAGTTTCATACAGAACAAAACATCCTTTAAGGATTATTATGTATGGGCAAAAATCTATCATTTGAACTGTAAATAATGTAATGGGAATTTCAGGCTGAGGAACAAATGCTGCAGTATGAGGACACAGAATCAGGGAAGGGGAAATGTCCTTATGACCCTCACCAGAGAACAGCTACGGCCATCATAGGTAAGACTGCAGGTTTATAGTTTGTGTGTCATTTTTCTGTTTGTGTGAGAACATGCCGGTGTAACTCTGATCTAAATCTTTGTGCATGTTTGTTCAGACGGAGAGCTGTACGCTGGCATCTCATCTGACTTTCTAAGTCATGATACCACTTTTATCCGTAGTCTGGGGGAGCGACATGTGATTCGTACTGAACAATACGACTCTACGTGGCTGCAAGGTGAAACATGTGCATGTTCAAGCACACATACTCCTGAGCTAGCTCTAACACACTCACACATACAAAAATACACACGTCAGGTTGTTGACAGCAATTAAAGATGCTTATATTGTTTACACAGTAACAGATGTATGTGTTAGTTAACTGTATTTTTGTCTCTCGCGCTCTCTCCAGGCGCTGAATTTGTACATGTTGCAGCGATGTCAGAGAGTGATAACGAGGAGGATGATAAGGTCTACGTGTTCTTCACTGAGCGTGCCCAGGAGGCAGAGGGGACTGCTGGGAAGGTCCTCTATTCTAGAATCGCCCGCGTCTGCAAGGTATCTAATAGTTTATTCCTATATACTTAATTTGTATTACAATAAAAAGTTACGTACAAATCCCAAAAAATATGTATATTAGTATCATACAGTACATGTTAAACAAAATATAGTATTAAGAGAGTTCATGTGCAGAAAAAACATGTCCAAAAATATGCAAACCATCCATGGTGTATATATATATATATATTATACAATGGTAGCATGGTAGTTTTTGTTAGCGAAAACTAGAAGGAAACTGATATTATGGTACTGCATCCATGTGTTTATCTCTCTTTCTTTCTTTTTTAGAATGATATTGGTGGTCAGCGTAGTTTGGTTCATAAATGGAGCACCTTTCAGAAAGCTCGAATTGTTTGCTCAGTACCAGGACCTGACGGCATACAGACACACTTTGATAAACTCCGTGAGTAATAAAAACAACTTCATATAAATGCCACACAAAAAAAAACATTTCACTCCCACTTGATTACCCAAAGTTTAAGCAAACTCTTAAATTAATTAAGGCATTGAGATAACCTTGTACATTTTTTAGAATATAATTTATACTGTTGAGTCTGTGTGTGTGTGTGTGTGTGTGTGTGCATGTGTGTCATATGCCAAAACTTCCCTGATTTATGGAACAAGGTTTATCAGTAGACTCACACACAAACACATACAGTACACACACACCACACACAGACTCAGACAGAAACCAGTTTCTTATCAATCAGTCTGTGTAAACAAAATCCTCGCATAGAATAAACAATTCTTAAATCCTCAATCTGACCAAAGTTTTACTGTAGTCTCATATTCATTTATTATATCTGTAAGGTATACACATTACAGTGTACTGAAATGTTCGTCTCAGTTATCGGTGACAACTGCACTGAAAATAGCATGTCCCCTAAACTATTCCACCCAAATACGATATAAAACACAGCCAGCATTAACTTTGTATCAAGAATGGCTTCCATATCTAAATGCAACTTCATCAAATCTGCAAGCGGCTCCGAACAGACTCTCAACAGTGCATGTCCAGCTATGTTCAAGTTTTAGAGAATCTTGTATTCTGTATCTTATTTCTCGGCCTACTAAAGTATTAAGAACATGCAAAACAGCTTTGTTTTGATTGCTTAACATTTTCATCTTAACTTGTGCCATAAAAATGTTCTGATGATTCTACAATGTAAACATGCTCTAATGCTAATATGCATCTCATTTTAACTGTACTTTTGCCCTGTGGTGGTAATCTATAAGAATTCTCTTCTCTGTCTTGTTTACATTGTGCTCCATGGCCGCTAAACCACTACATCTCCCATAATCTCCGCCTGCATCAGGGACCCTCATTTTTGCTATAGTTCTGATGGGCCAGACCACACTGCAGTCAGTGAATGTTTGTCAGGAATTGTGAGTTTAAAGATTGTATAAAGAAACATGCGTAGACTTATGATACGAGTTGAGAACTGCCAGGTTGCTGGAAGAGTAGAGTTAGAATTACGTGAATTCTGTTCTTGTGAAATATGGAACAGATGAAGCTTACGTCTTTAAAGAAAAAAAAAAAAAAAGACTGGCGTGTGTTTTGGTATGCAAGATTGAAAGTACTCCAGAATGTGTCACGGTCTGGTGTAAATGAGTTTAGATAATGTCTGTGTGTGTGTGTGTGCGGAGGTGACGCTGCCAACTTCTGTGGCTCTAATTTGGAAGCTAAGCTGAATTTGTGTTGTGTCAGGTCTGATATTTAAATACCTCTCTATGACTCTAAAAAGTGTAATGTTTAACACCTATTGAGTACTTTAGGGATTATTTTCTTATGGTTATATACATTTTATTCCCGGACTAAAAGTTTTGTTACAAATTGAACTAATTCACCCTGAATGTTTTACATTTTTTATACATGATGATAAATGTATCTTAAATGAGTGTGCCAGACAGTGCTTATGCTATTTGTATTGGTGGTCTGCTGAATGTTTTGAAGGCCGCCAGTATCTGTGTGTGTGCATTTTCACGTCCACGGTGGCATCCTCCCCCATCCTTGCACATAATCTACTGGCTAACTCGGGATGAGGATGAGGGAGGAGAGTTAGAGGTTAGGAGGGATAGGGACAGATAGGGGCAGGATAGAGAAGTGTCAACAAGTGAAGGGCAGACAAAACTATCTGTCCTCAAAGAGAACAAAAGCTTTTGTTGGATGAAATTGACACAATTAAAGCATCCCCGCAAAAGAGAAGAAGAACCAGGGAAGGGGTGGTAGTGAAAACAATCTGAAAGAGAGGGAGGAGGGGTTGGGCAGAAATGAGGGATAGTGATGAGATTCGGAGGGAAAGAGGGAGTGTGAATGCTTAATTAAAAGGATTCTGTTGGTTTGTGTGTAAAATAAGAGAGGAAAACAGAGCATCTGTGTTTATATGGGTGGATTTAGCCCAGAGTGGTGTGTAATTAATGTTTTACCCATTTTATAGTTCTGATCTAGTTTATGTTCTCAGTTTTTAACAGTTTGTGAGAGTCCGTAAATCTATCTCCTGTTTCAAAAGCGTATCTGCGGTAGCATGAATGTTTAAGACTGTGGTTTCTAACTGACGGGTTGTGTCCCGTATCTTTTATTGTCGCCAAGGGCTGCGTGTCTGATCAAACTCCACTGCATTTTTGATTGGGGTCGCTAAGATATTTGAATGTTTTTGAAGAAAGTCTCCTATGCTCACCAAAGCTGTATTTATTTGATTGAAAATACAGTATAAGATCTTTCAGAAATCATTCTAATATGCTGTTTTGGTGCTCAAGTAACATTTCTTATTATCAGTGTTGAAAACAGTTCTTCTTTCCTGTCAGTTTTGATCAGTTTAATGTTTCCTGGCTAAATTTATAAGTTATGACCTAAACCTAAGTAATTGGTAATTTACATGTTACATTTTTGTTTACTTTTATTGTAAAAAAAAAAAAAAAAAATGTTGTTTTGGGCCATCACATATTGTCCATTGTAAAATTTGGATTTGAGAACCACCATCTTATCGTGCATGTTTGAGATGATAAGGCGTTTGATTATATCTGACATGGCTGGAATGCAGAAATGAACTAGCCTACCCCCAACAGCACAAGTTCTTTGTGAAGATATACAGTAGGTGTGTGTGTGTGTGTGTGTGTGTGTGTGTGTGTGTGTGTGTGTGTGTGTGTGTGTGTGTGTGTGTGTGTGTGTGTGTGTGTGTGTTTAAACCAAGCAGCTACCTCCTGCTCTCTCTTGTGAAGCCCATACGGAAGTGACTTAAACTGTAATTCATCAATTGACCACTAAAGGCTGGCTGCAAAAGGGAGTCAATCCCATAGACTCCCCATGTTAAAATGCTCAAATTTACAGCAGAAAAAAACATGTTTACAGCCTGGTTCAAAAAATTATTTTGGTCTATATAGGTAAGTTTTACAGCCAGCTCTGCCTACTTTTGGTTTCAAAAACTCTTTTCGGAAAACTATGGGTTTTTAGTCTATGGTTGAAACAGAAATTAAACAACAAAAATGCTGAGTTACACGTGTATTTTTGAATGAGAAAGAGAGTGTGACCACAGAAACATTGTTTTCATGAGTTTGTACAGCTTTGATATGAAACCAGAGACCATACACACTACACACTCAATCGTTATCATTAGCAGTGACTAAAAGGCATACAAAGCATGTTTAAAATTCTAAATTTGTTTTCTGTTTTTCTGTAGAGGATATTTTTATTCAGCGTGGAAAGGAAAAAAAGAATCCCCTTATCTATGGGCTATTCACCACAACCAGGTGAGTCTTACACACTGACTTGGTATCAATTTTTAAACATTTGACTGTAATAAATCACATTTGGATGCATGCATCATAGTTGAAATCATCATTTACTCTGATTTAAGTCATTCCAAACTCATATGACTTTCTTTACGAAAAAAAAACACAAGAAGGTATGTTTAGTAGAATGCTGGTGTTGCTCTTTTTTTTGAAAAAAAAAAACTAACCAAAAAACAAAAACAAAAAAAAAAAAAACATAAATAGTGGCTAGGGATAGTCAAGCTCCAAAAGTTACAAAAATCACCATCATATTTGTCTTATGTGCTATATCTCAGGGTTCTAAGGCTATTTACAAAAAGACAAGAAATTCAAGTTGTTATTATGTTGATAGATATGAATAATACATTTAGAAACTTTAAAAACAAAATGTATTGCATTAATGTTATTCCGCAAGAATCAAAAATGACATCTGATCAGTATTAGAATGATTTCTAGTAATGGTAAATAGTAATTAATTAAGCTTTGATATATATGTATAAATTGTGTGTGTGTGTGAGTGTGTGTGTGTGTGAGAGAGTTTATTTTTAATTGTAAATTGTAAAAAAATTTTACAATACGACTGTTTTATTTGATTTTTTATTAAATAAATGCAGGCTTGGTGACTTTTACATGGTAGTGTATATTCAAATATGAATCTTCAAAGCTTTTTGTTGTCAATGATGCTGATGTAATTGGTTCACATGTTACTTGTAATAAATCATGAGTCATTAAATTTGAATATGCAAATTGTAAAAATGTATTATTATTTTCGGTAAATAACAACAACTTACATTTCTGCACACAAAGCTATTGTGGGCTTCAGAAGTCGAGTTTACTTCTGTAATGGTACTGTGTTTTTTATTCATTTATTTTTTTGTCATTTTTGAAGCTTGATGGTCCCTCTCTTGATGGATCACTCTTCACTTTTTAATTGTATGGAAAAGTGCAATGTGCACATCATGACAACTCTGTGTGTGCATATGTGGTTGAGGCTGTGGATAAAATAACAGTATTACTGAGTCATACTTTCCAGCTGGTCTAAGATGATATTATTAATGCACGCATGATTTTTAAAACACATTAGAAGTTGAACCAATTTTACATAAGCCATCTCAAATAGCATATGCCTTCTTCTTTGTTTCTGAAAATGTGTGTGTGTCTGCCTAAGGTTTTGGGGAGGGTTGCATAGTGTGGAGTGCACAATGAAGTATGGATATAGAAAAAGCTGCATGGAAAGAGTGACAGTGTTATTGCTCTCTGCTAAGCTGTTCCACTGAGTGTTAAATCTCCCAGAGACTCGTAAAGACTGTCGCTTTCAGTGCAGACCCATATTCAATTCAGATCAGATGACATTTTAACCCTCGCTGAGGACTGAAGTGCCACTTTTATTTGTGCCACCAGAGTTTGGTTTTAATTGGATTTAAGTCTGGCCAAAAACATGAAGGGGAAGCGAATAAGATTAATTCTATTGTTTTCATACATTGTGATTTAGTCCTCTTCATTGCTAGTTGATGCTGTCTGTTTATACCTCTCAATCAATTAATAATTCATGTTTCTATTTTCATGTGCGTTTGTTTCCTCTCTCAACAGCAATGTCTTGAATGGATCCGCTGTGTGCATTTACAGAATGCAAGACATTATTAGAGCTTTTAAAGGAAATTTCCTTCATAGGGAGGGTCAACAGTACAAGTGGACGGAGTATACAGGCAAAGTTCCCTATCCCAGACCCGGCACAGTGAGTGTTCAAATCCAATTAGGCATTAAAGCAGTATAATGTACAGTATAAAAAGGTTATTCTAGAAATCATGTAAATTATTATTTTTGGACCATAATACTGAACTTCCTGTCAAAATTCAGTGTCCCAGCAGCACATATGGAGGGTTCAAATCAACCAGGGAATATCCTGATGATGTCATCTTCTTTAGCCGCACACATCCTTTAATGCAGGAAGTGGTAAAACCACTTGGGGGTCATCCTTTGCTCATCAAAGTGGGTGTGCCTTATAAACTGACCCGCCTCCTTGTGGACAGAGTGGAGGGGGTGGATGGTCAATATGACGTGCTGTTCATTGGCACAGGTGTGTGTTTGTGGTGAATACTGAAGTAAACTGTAGGTTTGCTGAACTTTTATGGAAATTATTTGACGTCCATTTAGTTCGTTTTAAATACTGTGTGTATTTTATGTGTGCATTCAGATTCTGGCCTGGTTCTGAAAGTGATTCACCTCCCTAAAGCCAACGGACAGAATCAGGAGATTACTCTGGAACAGCTGCAGGTTTTTAGGGTAAAACTTCTGCAGCTTAACCTTCCAGATTCATTGGGATTACCTTTCGAACTTGAAACATTAACTGCTCGTCTCCTGTCACTCAACAGAACAAGTCACCAATCACTGCCATGACGCTGTCCAAGAAAAAGGTACCATGTTTATCAGTGGAAGCACATATAACATACATGAATATAAATGTAGGATACACTGACACACTTTTATATAAATCTTCCCATCTTGTCACCATGGCAACGCAAGAGGGTGGAAGATATTTAAAATAAAACTATGATTGTTATTTGTTTTGCAATTTTTTTCCATGAAACACTCACTGAAACCTGAAGAACTGTGATGGAAAGAGCTCTGTAATAAGCTGGAAATAAGAATGTGATTTAGATCTCTGTGTTTCTGGCCCAGCGCTCCTGGTTACTGAAGAAAAGCAATAAACAGGATCACAGCCTGATATCAGTATGTGTGTGTGTGTGTGTGTGTTTGGTCTCCAGCAGTGGCTGTTTGCTGGATCAGCAGAGGGTGTGATTCAGTTGGGTCTGTTCCACTGCGATTTGTACGGCCAAGCCTGCGCTGAATGCTGTCTTGCTAGAGACCCATACTGCACCTGGGATGGTCATTCTTGCAGCCCTTACATGCCAACTGCACACAGGTGACACACTTGTATGGACAGCTTGTTTGATAGAATCCATTTCATCAGCAGTTTCCAATGCACTCAAACCGAAACGTGTTGGTATTTGGTATATCTGAAATAAACCTGATCTGAAACATTCTTCCTTATTTGCAGAAGAGACATTCGTCAGGTTAATGATGACGGCAACCCACTGAACCAGTGTGTCAGACAGGGAGGTAAGACACACAGACAACCAGACATTTTCAATTGCTAAACATCCTGCTTTGGGACAGTCATTTTTTGTGTTTATTTATATGTTGATTTCATTCATTGCTGCTTAAATCTGGGAGGAAACTTACTAAAGGTTGAATAAACTTTTACCATTTGTGCCTTTAGAAAAACCTGCATTGCGCAGTGCCCATGATGTGAAATGGCATGTTATGCACAATAAATAAAAAAATTGTTTTTAATAATAATAATAAGAAGAAGAACAAATAAAAGATTATTAATAATATTTTCAGCAACAAAAATAATCAAATATTACTATTATGTGTGAAATGTCTTGTGTGCACACATACCAACAATCAAAAAGTGCAATAATAATAATAATAATAATATATGAGAAATTACAACAATTAATTAAAACTGTAATAATAATAATAGTAAAATATTACTATTATGTGTGAAATGCCATGTGTATGTGCACATAGACCATCAATTAATTCATTAAAAAACGTAGTAGTAAAATATTTTTATGTGAGAAATGCTGTGTTCATGTGCAACACAGCATTTTTTTTTCTTATTCTATTTATTGTTATTCAGCTGGTCTTCAGGTGGAGGCAGAGGAGAAGACATTAGTTGTGGCCATGGGTAACAGCACTTACCTGGAGTGCCTAGCCAAATCTCACCATGTCACAGTCACCTGGTTTAAAGACATAGGCGAGAACAGCCTGGAGCAACATAAGGTACCTTCACACTAATGTCTGCACACTCAAAACATGATCAAATATTGAGATGTCTGTACATTTGAACCTTCTGTCTTTCAGGTCACACCTGGGGAGCAGCTGGTCTTCATTGACAGGGGCATCCTCATTCCCCGGGCTGAGCTCAATCACGGTGGCGTTTATCACTGTCAGCTAGAAGAACATGGATTCCGGTGGACAGCCGTTACTATTCGTTTAATTGTGTGGAGCCCCACATTTGTCTCCTCTCAGCCATGGTACCAGGATGTGATGGCATTGATCAACCACGGCAAACTGGAGCGACACTGCAAAGAACTGAGTCAGCGTCACAACAACAAGGACTCAGGGAATCGCAAACATAACAAACAAGACCGAAAGAGAGCAGACCGGCACAGGCACCGAGGACGGGCAGAGAAGGAGAAAGGAAAGGGGCGGAAGAACCGGAGCCAAATGCAGAGTTCAGCACAGAGACAGCCAAGGAGCGCATAGAACAAATCGCGGGTGTTTACAAAACTGCTCAAAACAAAAGAATACAACAAGACATGCAATAGACAGTATATTCACAGTACATTCAAGTATGCATGGCATCATGTTAAAAGAGATTTGCTTTGTTTCAAAACCTAATGAGCTGTCTGTATGCGGCAGCATTGTCAAGCAACAAGCTCAAAAATATACATGCAAGATCGGGGATGAAAAGAGAAAAATGTTTATAAACTTACATTTCTTTCAGTTAATTCAAAGAAGTATATCAGTATTGATTGTTCAAAAGTTTGGGCTCAGCAAGATTTTTAAAAATACATTTGTTGTGCATAAAATTGCCTTAAATTTATCAAAAGTGACAGGAACGAATGCGGTTATTTTGAACTCTTTTGTATTATTCAGAACAACATTTTTGGACATTGATAGTAATAAGAAATGTTCCTTGAGCACCAGATCAAGAAATATTGGAGAGGCTGTGGCCTAATGGTTAGCGATTCAGACTTGTAATTCAAAGGTTGTGAGTTTGAGTCTTGGGCTGGCAGGAATTGTAGGTGGGGTAAGTGAATGTATGTACAGCACTCTCTCCACCCTCAATACAAAGTGTGTGCACTTTGGATGGGTTGGATGCAGAGCACAAATTCCAAGTAACATACTTAGCTGTATGTCACGTCACATTTTTTCACTTTCAAATTAGAATGATTTCTGAAGGATTGTGTGAAAATGAAGACTGGAGTAATGGCTGCTGCAAATTGAGCTTTACCATCTCAAGAATGAAATACATTTTAAAAACATATTAAAAGAGAAACAGTTATTTTAGTTGTTTTACTGTATTTTTGATCAAATTGATGGTGAGCATAAGACTTTATTCAAAACATGAAAAAAATCATACTCACCCCAAACTTTTGAACAGTAGTGTAATTAAAAACATATTATTTTCCCAAAAAGTTCATCTGCGTTTTGACATGCTAATTGGAAACTTAATTGCATGTCAAGAATATTTGTGTGCTGGCCAGAATTGTAGAGTGTTTCTAATTTCTTAACGAGTTCATTGATGAGTAGAATGCCGACTATGTAGGCAATGAGACAGCTCACTAGGTTTTGGAACAAAGCAACTATCAGAATCATGTGAAGGACTGTTGCTAAGCGAATCAAGAATGATCTGAATTAGGTGGGGTCAAGAAGAAGTGTTTACTTTAATATTAAAAACTGATTATTTGAGGACTGTGTTAAGCATATTTTAACCTTTTAGGGCAAGAGAGTGTCCCCAAATTTTCTTCTGATGAACAAAAGAAAAATCTCCCAAAGTTGGGGAGCATCATAAAATTTCCTTTGTTTAAAAAGACTGTTGAAATGTATTTCCTTATTTATCTTTCATGGTATTTATTTTCCTTGTGTTTTTGTGCTTTGTGTGTATATTGTCTTGCATTTTAAGTGTAAAAATTGTACATGATATTATTTTAAAAACATTTGTGAATAAAGTGTAATTCTGTCTCTGACGCGACTCATTAAGGTATCGAGAGATTTATTTAAATTAATCAGCAAAATTCTGAAAAGTTTCGTGGGATGATGAATATTGTGTTTCTCTGGGGAATGATGGAGGCACAAAGTGTGTGTTATTTTACTGGACTAAAACAGCAGCTATTTTCTCCTGCGCATGGACAGATGCACGACTGCCAAGAGTTTTAGCACCCGCCCTGAAGTGCCTCCATTCAGAATGATGGAAATTTGAAAAATAAATTAGGCAAAATGGATATAAAGGCTTTAAAGTACTATACAAAAACAGAGAGAAGAGGGCAGATTAAAATGCTGTCAGACCCACACCACATGTCAGAGACAGACTGTATATGTTGGAGCAGATCGGTTCACTGAGAGACTCAAACAAAACTTAAATGTTGTTAACAGTCATAAAATACATAAAAAAGAATATATGTTTCATGTTTTACATTTGGTGAATCCTGCTCTTAATAATTTAAACCTTGTGAATCGCGTGACTATGTCTTACCTAAAACTGTAAATCTGGTTTTCATTAATGGACTCTGAACCTTGAATAAAGTGTTTTGGAAGACTTTCATGGAATTGAGAGAAAAAGAACTGAATTCAACATTGCACTACTTAATGTGTTCCATTCTGTAATTTTAATAAAATTCACATATACTGCTTTATACAGTACCAGAAAAAATTATTGCATTAGTATAATACAACATCCCAACATCTAACACATCTCGAACTTTAATCCGAGCCAAGAAACCGTCCTGTTTAAAGCAGAAAATGATCATTGATATATCATAATAGTCAAACAGTTTTTTGCTTTTTGTCTGTATAATATAAACAGAAACACTCTCACATGCACAGGCATGTGCTGGAATGTTCTCTTGGTACTTCTTGCTGTGTGACAAGCATTTGAATTCCATGAGTACATTATATTGCATCCTATATAAATGACAGGACACTGGGAAAATGAATAGGCGGGTTGTCTTGGATACAGCTGCCACTTAAAACACTCCCAGAAGTGAATACCAAATATTGGAGAGCCTATATGTGAGTAAATGAGATCAGCGATGCAAATAACAAAGTGAAGGGGACAGACTAGAGGAGAAACACAAGGAATGAGAGATATTGTTTTCTATTAAGGAAAATGTCTGTCTTGCTGTTGTGGAATACTGACTAGAAAACAAGATTTTATTGAATTTACTTTATTAATAGAATTTCCTGAAATAGCACAATCACTCAGCACAAATTATACCAAAATGTAAAAATGTGATGTCACCTAGGCCACGCCGCATAAAATATATTGTAAAATGTAAATGTAAACCAATAGCAAAATGCTATTTAGATATGTTTTAGGCTACTGCTTTAGCTTTTTCTAAAAAGCCAATAGTTAATGCTGTAATTTAATGTAATAATGTAATGAAGGTCACACGGCAGTGATTTGCAAATAACATCATATTTACCATTTAGGTACATCAAGAGATACTACCAAAGGTGAACTTGATCTTCCACACTCCACATCCTGGTGAAAAAGCCTCCTCAAAGGTGATGTAAAACTGGAAAAAGGAAGTAGTCCTTCACAGTTGCTCTATTCCAGTATGGAACAACTACGTTTTACTGTCCAATTAAATCATGATGGATAATAATCAAGTCCCACCCCTACAGTAAATTTTTTCATGTTGAATACATTGTTCCACTTAGAAATATATGAAATTACTTTTGTAAAATGACTTGTTAATGTTTCATGTTGACTACAGTCCCCTAAAGATGTCAAGAGAATAGGTCAGTGACTCACAACATTACTCTGGCTCTCCTTTAGAGGGCTTTATTACATGGGGTGGTTTTTTGGATAATAACAGGTTCTTAGAGGTTTTAGTTTTGGTCAGTGTTTTGTAACAGGTCAAAGCCTAGGTTTTGCTGATGTGGTTGACAATTACTTTAATTCCAGCCTATAAAATGGCAGCAGGGTAAAAATACACACAGCCTCCTGTCCTGCTCAGGACGCGGGAGAGAGCAGCGTCACGCCAGTAAAATCAATCGGCGGCATCTAGCGCCCTCTGTGGTGAAATCTGTGTACTACATATCTGTCTGGACCTGGACAGGCTGTCTAGACATCTCTCTTCGTGCAAATAAGTGAATAATTAACCACAGGTTTATTATTTATTAATTCTATAACACAATTCTCTGATAATCTACATTAAGGTATGATTAAATAAATGAATGCGTTTACATTAAATTTTTCACATGAGTTTTATGTCATGAGATTTATCTCTGTATGTTATGCGGAACTATAACGTCAACGTTGTATTTCCGTACGACAAATATTTCGTGCGAAATCAGTTGGCAACCTTCTTCCTGGGCGAAGAGCTACAGGTAAATAATTAACTTCTCAAATCCACTATTGCATTACACGCATCTGAAACATGACAAATCAGCCCAAACTCAAACAGTAGTAGCCACAAGGCTTCGGATTTTCGCTGATATCTCGCATAAAGGCTGCGAATTCAGAGGCCTGCATTACAGCTAATGCTTATCCTGAAGCTAATGTCAGGTGACCACCTTCGCTTCCTTGATCCGTTATTTACATATTTATTGTTCAGCTGATCTGAGTCTGATTTGTCTGGTTGAGATGTTAAATGTTTGTGAAATGGTCGTCGCTTGTACTTGATGAATTTTGAGCCCCGCGAATCATTGGTGTTGGAGATTTAAGCTTCGTATGATTTCAGTTTCTCTGAAGACACTTACAGAGAGACACTTCGTCACTAGGTAAAATCTTTTGAGATTTAGTGTCAGTAAGTAAATATACCACTAAACTGATTAGCAACGAACGAACTGACAGCTGTCAAAACAGACTCAGGAAACGGATCGAGTCCGTGCATAATGCCTCAGAGTGTTTCCATATGTGAAGTGAAACCTGCAAGAGCGTTCATGATCACCGAGCTTTTGCTTTTAATCGAACAACTTAAAAAAATAAGTTATTTTAAATAAAAGAAAAAAGTAAGAATAAACGAATACGTTATTTTAAATCATTGTTATTTTAGTTAACTGATAGTTAAACCATAAAAACTTTTTTGTGGCTTTATTGTATTGTTGACTGAAATAAAATATAATATAAAATCGGTTATTTTATTTCCGCTTGCAAGGCAACCATTTCTCATTTTCATTTAGTTTAGCTTGTACTAAAATAACTAATAGAAACTATATAAAACTGTATAGAAATAGTACAAAATAGAAATAAAAACGTCAGAGGCAAAATTGCCAAAACTTAAAATATAAAGGTAAAAACTGAATATTATTAAAAACTATAATATTATCTTAATGATATTAAAATAATGTTGTTTTGAATTGATTAGAGATGCAGTGTTTTCTCATGGTGTAGTTTGAGTGGAAATATTTCATGATGCTATAAAAGATCACTTTCAATGCCATGTTTTATTTTATTCTTCCTTTTGGGGGAATAAAAATATTTACTTAAAAAATGCAAAAAATGCAAAAAAAAAAAAAAAATATATATATATATATATATATATATATATATATATATATATATATATATATTCAAATGAAATAACTCTTTTGTACGGGGAATTTACTATATAATATCATGCGAACTCAGGCATGAAATATAAATTATAAACATTCATTTTTAATTTATGACTTGCATCACATTAGTGCATTAGCTTTAGCTGTACATCTTCAATGATAATGATGATGATGATGAAGATTTGTGTTGCTGCAGCAGATGAAGGGATGAGCCGCTCTGCTGTGACCGGGCAGGATGCGCAAGAAGCGAACAATGGTGTGGACACATCTGACTGTCCCAAAGCTTCAGATTGGTCAGAACCTCATGGATTCACCACTCAGGGGTTAAAGTTCAGGGATGGGGCTGATTTTGAGGCTCACGATGGGTCACCTGCCCTGTCAGAGACTCTCAAACACACTCTTCACCACATGGACTCATGTAGAGATGCACACACAGATCGCTCCGAGTCCACACCTACTGAGTCACTGGTTCAGCACAACCAATGTGCACATATTCTAACTGAAGACAGCTCACTCAAGGACACGCACTCCTGTGAGAATGAACGAATACACAGCCACTATAAAAAAGAACTGGAAGAATGGAGAGGGGAGGAGAATGAGAAAAAGACAAGTGATGGTGAGGTAAACAATATCAACAAGAGAGAGATCAAGCGAAAAAAGGAGACCCTTATTTCTGTTCAGGTAAGCCGTTAAATCAGGGATGTGCACTGGTTCTCTTTTGATTAAATGCTAATTTATAATACATTAATTACTTTAATTAATATTATATTAGTAGGGTTGCAAAGATGCAGAAAACATCTGGAAACTTTCCATTATTTCTTTTGGAAAAAAAAAAAAAAAAAGCCCAAATAACTAACTAATAGAAAAAAAAACATATATATTAGCATAATGAGGACAATAATTAATAATAAAATCTTTGTTACAATAATTCCAATAAATTAATACATTTCATTCAGTTAATTTATTAATTAATAGTAAAAAAAATTAACATTATGTCCAATTTGTGTGACTCAAATATCTGTTGCTGCTCATCTTGAATAAACTGATCTGCACAAATTACAGTCAGTTGGTCTGCTCTCAGCTGAACACCCTTCAACTCGCTCTGAACCTGAGGAATGGGCCGATATTGATTCAATGGATAAAGTCCAGCCAAATGCTTCCATTTCTCCTGATGAGGCCCCTCCCCTTGTTCCGGCCCCTCCTCCCAACCAGGCCACACCCCCTCTGCTGCCAGACCTGGCTGATTCTCCGTGCCCGGCTCACGTGATGGCAGAGGTGCGTGTGCGGTCAGTACCAGAGCGAGATCGCGTCGTGCGTGGCATGCAGGACAGTAAGAGTCTGGATGAGATCAGTGGGGCGTGTGGGGGTGGGGGACGAGGAGGCGTGGCTAGAGGAGGCCAGGTGGAAGGCCGCAGAGCTACCATATCCAGTGCCCTCGAATTGGAGGGAACGGTCAGCCATGATGGAGATCTCACGCACTTCATCGCCAAAAATCTTGAAGATAAGATTAAAATGAGCTCGCGGCTAAGTCTGGACACGGATTGTGAGTACCTGGGGTGTCAAAAAATTATTTTTGATTTGTTAAGTCATGTATCAGTAATATTTGATCTGTGTGTGGCTACTTCAGCGGACTGTTCTGGGCCTGTGGTGCGTGGTCTTGGTTCTTTGCGTCGGCCGGCTGATATTCCGCCCATTGACCCGTCAGTGCTGGTAGACCTGCACAAACACACACAGGATGTGGCTCAGAGTGTAGAACTGATGCTGCGAAGCCTCAATGGAACTATACAGAATGTGAGTATTACCCTAAATCATATACAGCCACCCAAAAAAATATTTGGACACTGCAAACAAATGGTGCTGTTCCATTTTTCAGAACTAACTTTTTGGCTTCACTTTTTATGCATGCAAACCTAATTCCATATATTAATTTATACAGACCGTGGAGTGCACATATTGCTTTGAACATAAATGTGAATATTGTGTCTCTCCAGATGACTGCTTTGAGTGTGGGTTATATCCAGACATACAGAGATTCTGTGGACAGTTTGGGAGAGTCAGTAGACATGAGTATAAAGGTGAGATGAGAGTGACTTACATTTATTTAGTCAGGCAAGTTTTCTTTTAGATTTTCTTTTCTTTTTTGATCTGTGTGTGCTTGTATATGTGTTTTCAGGGAATGTACACACTCATGGCCCGGTGTGAGGAGCTAGATCGCTCCATGCAACCTATACATGCTCTTGCTGCTCAGATCAGAGACATCAAACGAACCCTTGATGCCCTAGAGACCATCTGCAAGTAACTATGGCAACAAACCACACCTCCTGTCCCAATGAAGACTCCATCCCTAGGAGAAAAGCAGTGGCTCCGCCTTCTGCAGTCATTCTGCTACACTCAGTGCAATGGAAGCATTTTGCTAACTATAATGTTTACTAGCAATGCTCTGGAAGTTCTCGTCCCCTTAGAGATAGCTTGATTTTCACCCTTCTCTTCGGAGACCACATCTTTAATCACCTCCTTTTGTCTTGGCTCCTCCCCTCTAGAACGTTCGCACGACAAAATTAACTCCTCCCTTTGATTCATGCCGTCCAGCATCTTCCACGTGACCAGAGGAAGCACTCTTTGTTGTTGGTGGCTCTTGGGCGACTGATTGGTTGTTGCCTGTTTATGAAGTTAGTGTGTGTGATTGGAACTTTTGGCAGGTATTTAAAACATAGAGTAGTTTAACACCAATATTTGCCAGTATGGAAGCCATGCTCTGTGTATACTTGTTCCTCCCGGACGTCTTTGTTTCTGCAGCATGGATGCTATGCATCCCGGATCAGTTCTTCTTTTCACAGTGACCATTGTTAAATGGATAGTTCACCTGAAAACAAATTCTGAAATGATTTACTCACCCTCATATTGTTGGAAACCTCTATGACTTTCTCTTCCATGGAGTGCAAAAGAAGATTTTTTTTTTAAGAATGTGCTTAATGCTCATGTTCATACAGTCACCATAAATCATGATTAATGACTTTTCAATCCGTTTCTCACATAAAGATATCATATGACTTTGAAAGAGTTGTGCGCACATCATATGAACTACTGTTGTGATGCACTTGCGTCTTTTTTGAAGCTTGAAATGGTCAGGACATTCTTCAAAATATCTTATTTTGTGGTGAGTAAATAATGGCAGAATTTAGTTTTTTTCGTTGTTGTTGGATGAACTATTCCTAACACAAGCACCATAATGGCCTACAAATATTGGACTCTTGATGAAACTCTCTTGTGAGTCATGAAAAATGTCCTGTAATTTGATTAATTATTTTGTTGTCTGTAAGTATTGATCACAAGGACCTCACAAATCAGAGGAAGGTCAGGAAAGATTCTGAAAAAATTTCAGGATGGATGGAAGTTTATGATCTTTACCTTTCTCTGTTTGTTCCTGTTTGAATCGTCTTTCTTTATCTCTGTCTTGCTAACTGTAACCCTGATTTGTCCAACAATCTGTCATCAATGTATATTTTAAATTATATAATATAACAAAATAAATTTGCTAGAATGATACTTAATTTGTGTGCCTCTTCTCATTACATTTAAGGTGAATTTGTTTATTGCTCGATTGGCGCTATTGATCAGGTGAAATTATACCACCATCAGTGAAATTATGGAGAATATTGTTTGTGTGTGTAAGTGACTGACAGAGAGAGAGTGTTCAGCCTTAGCTGGATTCATTTACACTGGAGGATAAAATGTTTTGCTTTGTCACCCCTTACAATTAATGATGAATTCACAGATATGTAAATGTATAGATGGACACTTTATTTTATTTTATTTGGACATTATAGTTGGTATTTGTTAATTTAACAAACCAGCAGATTTGTTTACTAGTTATTCATATCTGTCAGAGAATGTTTGGACAGGCTTTACATTTTCACTATGGAGGATGGTTTTGTTTGGGACAGACTGCTCGGATAATGTGTAAACTTGGCTGATTTCTTTCAAACAGAAACTAAACATTTGATAAGATTTTAGTTTAGACAGATAGAGGCTGCATTCAGGACATTTTATGATTGTGCTATCACTGTCCCGCCACAAGTCTTACGCAGGTTTGACATAATATATAAAGTGGCTATAGAAAAGAATCACTCCCCTTTAATAAAATCCAAGTAAAAGATATAACACCAAAATGTCAGGGGAAAAAATATTCTAGAAGGTAGATCATTTTGTTTCAAAAACCATTCAGGGTCATTTTGTATGTAGATGAAAGGGATAGGGTACTCACCCTCCACTTGTTCCAAACCTGTATGAGTTTTTTCTGTTGAACGCAAAAAATATTGAAGAAAGTTGGTAACCAAACAGTTGATGGTGCAGAGTTTTTTCCCCATCCTATGGAAGTCAGTGTCTACATTCAACTGTAGTTACCAACATTCTTCAAAATATCTTCTTTTGTGTTCAACAGAACAAATCCATAGTGGAGGATCAATGCACTATCCCTTAAAAAAAAAAGCTATATCCATATAAGTTATACAGATCATTTTCAAGTGCAGGTGATGCGGAACAGATCTGTTTATTCAGTCGTGTTCAGATTGTGAATTTAAATCTCTGAGATTGTCTTTCACAGAAGCTGTTCTCAGGGATATTCCTTTGGGTGTTTATATTACAATTCTTTTAGCAATTAGCGATCAAAATCAAGGCCAACTGAGGTTCACAAAAGTTCCTTCACACTCCAGCGCTCTACTCGTCAAACATAATGAAGAACCAGTGAGGAGAGAAAGATGGTGGGTGTAATAAGTACAGCATTTCCACCGTCTACTGGCTGCTTGGTAGGCACTGCTGTCACTGGAATCACTGGAACCACTGTACCCTGACTCTGGCTTATCCCAACCACTGTTTTTACTGCTGGTGATGTTATTTTCCCTCGGTTTACCAGCACCACGCCAGATTCTTGATCTGCTGCTGCACCCTCCAAGGCTTCGAACCACTGGCAGCGGAAGTCCTTCTTCCAGAGGTCTATGTAAGCAGTGGGAAGCTCTCCGGTGGCCCGGACACCTTCTGCCCCATTTGGGAGAAGCATAAAGTGGGCTGAAGGGAGATGCAGGTATGTGGGGTCCTCAGGTTTCTTACGCACACAGCGTCCACGGCCCTGACACAACGAGACTCCACAGAGACGTCCTGCAGTGGTCACATTAACAGCATATGGGCCGAGAACCTGACGAACATACGAGCTGAACTCTGAGCAGGATTTCTGTAGGAGACGCACATGCAGATGTAAATAATAAAAAAACAGGAATTCAAAAGAACATTGTGTATTTAAAATAGAAATCTTTTGTAATATCATAAATATCTTTATTGTCAGTTTCAATCAATTGAATGCGTCCTTGCAGAATAAATGTTTTTCAACAAAATAAATAATTAAAATTCTTACTGTTCTCAAACTTTTGTATGGTATTGTCAATATGAGAATGATTGAATGATTACCTGTGTTTTAACTGCTAAGGATTTTTCCCATATAATTACTCCAGATGCTCCCATAGCAGCACTCTCTCCAATTGTGTTCACCAGATCAATCTGATACATGTACAATACAGACATAATTAGAAGGTTGTACTGAGTAACAACAAAGTCCTTATAAGGTGCACCCTCATATTATATTATACTTAATACAACAGTTCTTTCTGGTCCTCAAATTTGATTTGCTGAAAGGTCATTTTTCCAGATATTCACCCCATATTACAATGGGAACCTTTTCACCATTTGTGTACTTTTATATTGAAAAAGACTGAAACGTGGCTGTAAACAATAATGTTATTTTTTAATTTCAGCAACACCTCTTTGATATAGAGCAGTTTCTCGTGTGATATTGTATGTTAAATTTTCTTTATATACCCGCTTCTAATGTCTTCGGTAACCATTAGTTTTGTTAAACTCAACAGATGGCAACCTATTGTTCATTACCTCTGAGAGAAAGGAGTTGGAGGAGGTGTACACAATCTTGATCAGTGGAAACACGGGAAGATCAAAGGTAGTCCCTGCAAGAGCCGCCACTCGTAAAGCCTCTCTGATCTGATTGGTTGCGTAAAGCCATGCCCCTTTGGTTCCCTCTGGCAGCTTCTCCAGCAAGAGGGCTGGATAGAGGGCACCGCTTCGCTTCCAGAGCCACATCAGCTCATCATTAAGGGCCATTTCTGCCGCAGGGCACCGTCCCGTGTAATTGGCTAATGCTATCTGGGTGGAGTCAAAGTTATAGCAGTTAGGATATGGGGCTATTCCCCATAATCTTTGTGGGCGGAGTCTCTTCACCTCCCGCAGGGTTTCCATCATTATGGACTGTGCTGCTGCTTCAAAGTCAACCTGACAAGAAATTAAATCATAAGATAGATTTATACAACTTAATGCAGAATGATAGTCATTAAAATATCATAATATGTCGTGATTGTCATCACCTGAGACCATTTCTCCACTTCCTCTGTGCTCCAGTCTGGAAAAAATCCCCGGAGAAGTGCCCTCGATTCCACAAGATACTTATTTTTTATTCCCCTGTTCCTGTTCCACTGAGGCGCCCACTCCTGCCAGCGCAGCACTCCTAAACCAGGTGCTCCTGCCTGGGGTAACGAGGCCGTCAGGTCGCCCTCCACCCTCTGGAGGTGAATGTCAAGGCTGGTGTGTTGTGGTAGGCCACCGTTGACAGGCCGATCCTGTGCAGTGAAATATGGGTAAAGTCCTAGCGTGTCCTCATAAAATGTTGCCACACGGCCTTCCCACTCCATCCCAAATGCAGATGGGTCTGGCCGACCCAAACAGTCTTTGTCTGGAACCCCCCATAACACCAGGAAAGGCTGGCCAGCGAGAAGAGGGGACCGGGCAGGACCGCAGACACATGGACGAGTGAAGAGACAGAGGAGGAGGAATAGAAGAGAAAGGGAGAGGAGGATGAATGTGTGTCTTCTTCCAGCCATGGAGCTGAACAAGATGTTTCAGGGCCCCTCACTCCAAAACTCACACAAAAGCCTCCTTGGAGAGGGATAATATCTGGAGATAAAGACATAAAGACATCTTATAGGAATTTTTCAGGAATTTATTGATTTATTTTCTGGTGTGTTTGTGTCCGTAATGAAACATGGGGCAATCCAGCAATAACTTCATTTTGCACAGTTTTATTAAACATCAAGCAGCTTTCAGGTTAAACAACTGAACGTGTGGACAGAAATATTCCATCCCACACTCTTTAAGTTAGGAGAGCCCAGGCCCAGGGCACAAAATCTCTATCTCATTAATTATAATTTAAGGTATAGATTTTAATCCAAAAAGTTGAATTGCGTTCTCATGGAAAGCACGTTGTCACAGAAGGTCAATTAATGTGTATGTATATATATATTTCATAAACATATTTTAGATATTATTTGTATATAATTTAGATTTTTTTGGCTAAATTTTCAACAGCTATTTGTGACAGACATAATTAAAAAAAAATTATCACAAGTCTTGTTTACCATTGAAAAGACGGAGCTGCGACGCTACGTCAGAGAAGACACTCTAGGATAATTAATCGCTAACAGGATTAATTAGTGCTGCCCAAATTCAGAGCTAAACGATCTTTAAAGTGTATTAATACGAGTCTGCAGCTCACAAGCTTTTCAACAGAGGGCGCCAGAGGGTCAAGCAACACCCGCGTCTCTCATTTCACAGATGAAACCAATTTAACGATCCCTTTACCTATGTATTTTGAAAAATAAAATACTGCCGCAGCATACTAATTTTCACTTCGTTATTCGGAAGTTACAATGTATTAATGGTTGACGAAGTTTATCAAGCTGTTCGTGTATTCCTTGAAAATACTGCCTGCTGTAACCATCCTAAACTATCCATCCTTTTCAGCTTAGAAAAAGAAACCTTCTCCATGGAAACTATGCTAACAATAGTTTATACCACAATAGCTACAGTTATGAATAAGCTGTACTAATTCTATATTATTAATTTATTATGGTTTAACAATAACTGCTGTACAGGGGAGATGACAGATTTGTGGCTCTCCATATGTGGGAGAAACATTGCTAAATGTAACATGTACCCGTTTTTACGCTGGAGTGCTCACTCTGAAGTGATTTCTGCCACTTAGCCATGCTAGATAATAGCTACGACACATACAGAGGAGAGCCAGTTATATATGTGTAATGAGCTGAACACAAAGACATCTTTCTGAGTCAAATGAGTGCCTTTCTCTGAATAGGCTCTCTGAAATCGAAACGGAAGGACCTGAAAGCTGTTATCATTCTGGCACATTTAAAAGTTTTGTTGTTTCCATCCGGTTAAACTTGGCTGTGTCAAAGTAAGCTTTTGTTTTTGTGTGTGATAGTTTTAGGCCAGTTCCTGCTTTCGAGAAAGTGGCTGGGAATCGACTTAGCTCTCAAAATGCCGATTTCCATCTCATTTATAGTATTTGGAGTAAAACACAGTCGTTTAACTGATAGTTAGGTTTCCCTCATCAGGTGCTTAAGGAGATGGGATCGGAGTGCTGGGTTGTCTTACTCACCTCTGCATTGGATCAGGTAAAAAACAATCCAGAAAGAAAGGTCAAGATGACGAGGGCTCTTCTGAATGGGGAATAATAAGAAATGAGTGTTTCTGTGCAGGTTCGTGCGTTCGCGTCTCCTGGCTCAGTACAGGAAGCCACAGAAGTCAGAGACCTCAGCCCAACCATGAGGGATGAGATGAAAGCCCTTCCTGACAAAAGGATGGATGAAATGACAGAAGGAGGAAATATAGAGGAAATCAGTCTACCTCATCTTCACCAGGGTAATCTGTTAGTAAGTAGGGTCACCACGGACCATGACAATCACATGATTAGACTCACCGTAATCCCTTAATCCACCACTCCCTTCTACCAAACACACCTAATTCAAAACCACACACCCACACACACACATCCATCCCAGCACACAGAAGCACCAAACAGTCTCAGTCTCTTAAAAAAGAAAGAGACAATATCTACTATCAAATTTTTCTTTCCTTCCTGTTTTTGTTTAATTCAACATCATACCTGTAATGAAACAGAACATTTAAGTATGACCCTCATGTCAAACTATACCTTTCATATCTTTTTTACTTTTTTACTAAATCCCTTTAAATCCCCCTTTCCTTGATCTCTGTTGGTTTCTCTCTCGTTCATGTCTATCTCATTTCTTTGTCTGATGCCTGATCCCATTTCCTGAAAAGGATCACTGGCAAGATTATTCACAATTATATCATCCAGACATAATCTGTCATAATCCAGTTCTTTTCTATAGTCTCTGGTTGTATTACAAATAAGATAAAAGAAGGATTTGGTTTTTGTGACTGGTGTCATTCCAGGCTGTTTGTTTTTGTTATGTCCAAGTTGAAATGTATTTAAGGAATTTATGAAGAATTAATTAAATGTGTGTGTGTGTGTGTGTGTGTGTGTGTTTTAAGAAATAAAAACATTTACAATATTATAAAATAAGCTTTACTGTAGCATTTGTGACAAATCTGAAGTGAAAATATGACTTCTGGTTGGCTTTGTCTATTCTCGGTTTAAACATCTGAAACTGACTTCGAATTGTAGATTCACTTGTGCTTATATTCAGTACAGTAAGTTTTTTTGTTACGAGTTGTATGTTCGTGTCATATGCATGTGGATGTCTTACCTGGTCAAGGTTGTTTGTGCATATGCTTAGTTGAGATTATCTGTTTGAGGTATCTAAGGTGATGCCTGCTCTCCAGGTCCATCACCATGGCAACGGCTCAGATGAGTCCGGCCCAGACAGTGGATGGGGGTTAAGGATGTGTGTGTGTGTGTGTGTGTGTGTTGATGGTTTGTACATGGACATCCAGTTTTGTGGAAGCAGGTTTAACAGATCTCTCTCTCTCTCTCTCTCTCTCTCTCTCTCTCTCTCTCTCTCTCTCTCTCTCTCTCTCTGTGTGTGTGTGTGTGTGTGTGTGTGACTGTGTGTGTGTAGTGTTGGTTTTGTTAAGGTTGACCTTCATGTCATCATGCTTGATATACAGTTAGACTGAACACTGATGATTATGAAAAGTGATTGTGAACACACAGACTCGCCTCAAGTTATGACAATGAAATTGTACTCATGAAGTCAAGATGTGAATATGTCGATAATATAGCTCAGTTGTTATTTCCTTCTCTTTCTGTCTATGCAGATGGAAACAGGTGTGGAGGCTAGGAATTGACCTCGGTCACCTCACTGAGCCACTGCAAACACCTCTAACTCCAATTTATTCTTAGTCCTGCTTTTCAAACAGTCACTGCTTGTGTTTTTGCTGTTTCCTTGCTAGGCTGTAAACATGAAGATAGTTAAACCTAATTTTTACTTGTATTTTACATTAATTTCTTATGTGGGCAGTGGGCATCTATTATGAGTGTAGATAGAAAAATGTCTGATCATTGTATCAGGTATGAAAAAAGCAAACAAGACACCTTTCTCAGTATTAATCAGTATTTGGATGCTGTGGTTGCTTTCCAAGAAATGTTTTTCATGTGGATGTGTGTCATACCAGGAAAATGTGTGAGTGGTGTGACGTTAATAATGTATATGATTAAATATGGTTAGCTACTAGAATTGTGTGTCTAGAATGTGAGCAATTATAGAGCTTCTGTTTATGAAGTTCAGTGAAAATCTAGGTGATCAATTCACCACTTTTTTGTTTGTTTGAAAGGCTCATCAATCATGTTTTACTTTAAAAGTTGAAAGGTTTCTGTGAGGGTGAGGGGTAGGATATAATAAATAATACTTTTTGATATTTTTATCAATGCTAGCTAAATATATTTGAATGTTATAATGTGGTTTACTTCAAAAGCAAAGGGACAGCATTGTTTTGAAACCGTTTCATCATGTTTCTTATAATTGCATGGAACCACTTCTTTTTTGTTCCACAGAAAAAAAAATCATACGGTTTTGTAACAAATTGAGTGATTTTGTGTGTGTGTGTGTGTGTGTGTGTGTGTGTGAACTATCCCTTTAAAATTGCGCAGCACTGCCCTCTTGTGAATATTATTTGAGTTGTACAGCCTCTCGGATACCATTGCTTGTTAATGATCCAGTGTGTTGTGTATTTTTGTCTGTGAGTTTAGTTATGTTCCTATCATTTACTTGGCATGTGATTTATAATTATCACAAGTACTACTGAAAGACTTCAGATTAAGGCAACAACAACAAAATCATATTTCAGCTCTAGCTGGATCAGGAAACCTTGCTGAAGTTGTTTTTGTGTGATTAAGAGCCTAAACTGTGAACTTTCCCCAGGACCCCTAAGGTACAAAATCCCCCAAGTCACTAAGACTTTGAAAGTCCCTCTCACTCCTCAGGTGGTTTATCCCTGTTGTGTGTGACGGTGTGTATTTGTGTGTCCGTGTGTGTAAATGTGTTTCGGACCCAGATGACAAAAGGAGAGTTTGAATGTGGCATGAAACTGGAAAGAGGTCCACAAAGAGCGAGTGACAGAGAGATGGGGACAAAGCCTCCTGGAGGAGAGAGGAGGGGCAGAGCCTTTGATCTGTCTGCTTTCTGAAAGAGGAGGAACAGAATCACAGGAGCAGGACGAAAAGAAAGAGAGAAAGAGAACGAGAGAGAGACAGTGAGGGAGATGGAGCGAAACAGGGAGAGAGACGGGAGCAGATTGTAATTCCTCCATGGGTGGAACAGATGGGGGGGGGGGGGGTCAGGAGCAACAGAAGTGGCTGTAAGTGCTGGAGGAGGGGGGGGGTGGAAAGAGAGAGACAACTGGGAATATAGAGGGAGAAGGATGAGGGTGGGAGAGAAAGGGGGAATCTGAGGAATTTCCAAATGAAAGGAGAAGGTTTTTCTTTTAATGCGATTAAAGTTTTCCATCTCACTGCATCTCTTGCAGACAGTTGGGCTCTGGGAGCAACATTTGTCTGTGCTTGTGTGTGTTTCTGTGTGCTTGACTCAGTGAACCTGATGGCTTTGAATATAAGTGTGGGTGGAGTTTGGAAAGTATTTCAGCATGTAAGTGAAATGCACATTAAAGTAATATTCTGGGTTCAGTATAAATTAAGCATAAGTTGTGGCTTCATGCTGATGACCACAAAATTTATTTTAACTTATCCAACCTTTTCTAGGTTACACTGAGACACTTTCAATGGAAGTGAATGGGGCCAACGGTTTAAGCTCTCACTGTTTCAAGTATAGCCAGAAGATGTAAATAGGCATGTTACTGTAAAAAATTAAATTAAATTAACCCTTTAAGTGTAAACTTTTATGCAATTTTGCAACTTCATTGCCATGTCAACAATGTGAAATCCCCCAAAGTCCCAAACTGGTGGTATATATTTAAATAGCTATCCACCTTATTTTTCAATGTGGAAGTAAGCTTGTTTTCTGTGAATGTGTGAGACTTTCGTTTCATTAGCTGGTCGATATAGGGAAATAACGAGAAGAATATCATATCAAAGTGCAGTAAACGATAAAACTGTACCATATACTCTACAAACCAGTGTTTATAATTAAGACGATACATTAAAATAATGAGTAGTTTTGTACAGCTAAAAATTACTGGAAGCTAATGACATCTGAAGAAGCCAAACACATTAAATTTACAAAATGGCCATTCTAATGTCAAAACAAGGAAGATAGCTTAACAGAAGATTTAATGTGCTTTTACAAAAATTACATACAGTACAGTTCAATAACTTTTCTTTTTGAAAGAAGTCTCTTACACACACAAATAGTACAAAAAGTCACTTTTGATCAACTTAACACATCCTTGCTGAAGTAAAATATGAATTTCTTAAATGGAAGTGAATTTGTTTTAAAATCCTCAAAACATTGGTCCCATTCAAGTGCCTAAAAAAAACAAAACACTTTTATTACTAAATGTACTGAATGTGTTCACCTGAACCAGTATTATTCTACCCACAGACATCAAGAAACATTCATCCGTGATTTCATCCATGTGTGCGAGCTTGCTGACATCACTCTGAGACTCGTGAACTCCAGTTTAGGTTTGTGTGGGTACAGAAATGGCCTTTCGATTTAAGGGTCTCTATATGTTCTCTACCTCTGCGTCTGTGGAGTTGGAGTGTGCAGAGATTCTGGTCTCATTCAGGAAGATCAATCTTATAATGTTCTTGTGTTTACTGGGGTCATGTTAGTGTATATTTGTCATATGTAACAGGTTTTGGATTTGAACTGAAGATTTTGAGCTGTTTTATTGCTATACCTCGTAAACAGCCCCCTGCCTCCCATTTCATCAAACAAATTATTTCATCTAGCACCTCAAAAGAACTTCGCAAAATGCCTGAACAATTACCTCACAGCCCCAAACTAATTTCTCCTCTTTGTTATGGCAACACAGGGGTATTTCAGCTCTGAAGGGACACTAAGACCGTTCTCTCTCTCTTTCAAACTCACTCACTTAAACACACACCCAGCAGGATTCTCCTCCCAGCATGCACTTCTGTGTGCAAACACATTCCCTTAGCTGCTGACCCCCGGCCCAGCTGTTACCATGGCAACCAGAGCCCCTCTCCATGACAACTGCTACCACCTACCCATGGCTCAGGCCAGGCCAGGGATCTCCAGGTGACCAGTCACGCTTTTTCTCTTTTCTTTTTCTTCCTTTTCATTTGTTTTCTTTTTTTTTCATGTTTTTCCCCCCACCTGTTCAAATCGGGTTCATCCTTCCCTCTCCTTCCGTATTTTTATCTCTTGCACTTTCATCTTGTCACATTTAATTAAAAGATTTTGGTGGCATGATTACAGGTAGTTCCGTTTTTTGCCAACTTTTCTGATTAGAAGAATTAATAATTGCAAAATATGCAAAGTAACCATAAAAAAAACCTAAAAGCTCTCAGAGCTGGTGCATTTGAAATAGTCTTTTATGCTCACCATAAGTTTATTTAATCAAAAATACAATAAAAATAATATTGTTTAAAAGAACTGTAATGGAAAAAGTGGCCATTACTCCAGTCTTCAATTCTTCAATGTCACATGATCCTTTAGAAATCATTCGAATATGCTGATTTGCAGCTGTCTATGTAAAAAAATAATTGTGTTGCTTAATATTTTTGTGGAAACTATTATACATTTTGATGAATAGAGAACAGAATTAACTTGAAATTGAAATGTTTTGTAACATTGTACATGTTTTTATTGTTAACTTTTATCAGTTTAATGATATATCAGTATAAATATATATTAAATCTTAGTAGTGTGTATGAAGTTTGCATCATGACAGTTTTTTTGGAGGTGAATTTGGATGTGGGATGTCTATAGCATAGAAAATTGGATAAGCACCTCATGTATGATCAGCGTAGGAATCATCTGCTGTTCGTTACTTGGAATGGAATAAGCAAAATCTCTAAAGTTTGATTGAGTGTCTTTAATTATGTTCCAGGATTTCATAAACCTAATCATAAAGCTCTCTGCTGATACTACTAGTAGTAGATTTCAACCCCCCATGCAGTCATTAGCGACTAATAACATGCACACACTGGCAACACAGCTGCTTAATTGTACACAGCCTGCTAACATCACCAACAATGGTTAGAAAGTACTTAACCAACACATTTGGTCCAATCAGTAACTCTCTAGTGCCTGGACGCCCGAGCTTAGACCGAACTTAAATACTTCACCTATGATGTTTAAGATTTAATGGCTCATTTCAACAAATCAAATTACAAAAAAGGTTGGAATTCATGTTATCGAGCATGTTTGCTTTCCCCTGCTTTTCTCAGTGCACTGTTATGCGTTGTTTTTAGTTTGGCTTCATAATTAGATTTTTTTTTTTTTAAATGCCTTCGGCACTTGCAGACTTGTTCCAGTAGCTCTTCCAGCGAGTTTTAGAGCTGACTGAAGGTTAGGTGCTGAGGTTTATGTTCTCAGCCAGTTTTGTTGTTATTAAAATTTCAAGCTTCATTTGAGTTTTTCAAACTTCTGCCGGTCCAGTGTGCTCAAAAGAACAAATAGAAAAGAAAAATCCAAAACTGTTTAATGTAGACCACTGCTACACTTACTGCCTACTCCTCTCTGCCTTTTCCGGTCTCCTGGCATGTTCTGACCTTTCTCCCAAAAGACCAACACTGTGTGTGTGTGTGTGTGTGTGTGTGTGTGTGTGTGTGTGTGTGTGTGTGTGTGTGTGTGTGTAAGTGTGGTTGATTGGGAAATTGAGATATTTACCGCATTCCATCTCCCTGCTGTAGCCATGACAACCACTCAGCGGGAAGAGCTGCCTGTCTCACGCAAAAACACACGCACTAACACACCCACATCCACACACACCGCTACCCCATAACCTGGACAGAGAGAGTGGGAGAGAGATGTACATAGTTGACAGTGGCCTAAGGCCTTGAATGGTATTGATTACCTCTCACCATTCAATTTTTGCAGCAGTATTAACCACACTGTGATATACTTATTGTTGCATTATGCCCTTGTTAATGTTATTGGCGGATTCTATGGCACTTTTACACATTGCTGCTGTTGTCAAAAGCTTTGACATCTCTTTATCCAGCTGGTGAATTGGCAGTGAAGCTTCCATTAATTGAGGCGTGAGACAGAAGGAAGTTATCCTGGAGGGGATCATTAAAGACTAATGTAGATCCAGAATGAAGGGTCATCAACAGAAACACATCCTTACCATTTTCAGAGCTCAAAGTGTGGGGGAAAAGTGGCAATGCATTGTGTTGAAAACAAGATGTGCAATGGAAGTAGTGACAGATCTGTTTCTTCATACTGTGACGTACATTCAAGTGAATTAATCTCCTCATTGTCACTCCCCATAACCATAGCATCATTTTAGAGAATATCCAGTGTACGCTGTTTGTGTTCAGTGGATATTCTCCAGAATGGTATTATGGTGATGCAGAGAGACACAGAGGAGACAAATTGTTAAATAAAGTTGTTATTTTTATTTTCTTCGTTTACAAAATGTATTCTCGTTGCTTCATAACGTTACTGTTGAACCACTGATGGCAGATGAACTATTCTGATGATATATTTCATACTTGTCTGGACCTTGACAGTGTAACTTACCTGGCAGTCAATGGGACAGCCACAATCCTCCTGGTTTTCATCCAAAATATGTAAAATTGTGTTCCTAAGATGAACGAAATTTTTAAGGGTTTGGAACGACATGGGGGTAAGTGATTAATGACAAAATTTTTATTTTGGGGTGGAGCACCCCCTTAATATTTTGTTTTTTTCTCTCTTGATGGTATGTATGGGGCTTTGTATATTTGCAGTTGGATCAAAAACTTACTGAGCTCACCAATTCCTTGAACTGGAATTGCAATATCTACTGGTTTTACAGGGTCCGAGTAGACAGAGGAGACAAAAAGATAAAAAGATAAGAAACAGAAATTTCACCCTTGACTGAATGAGGGGATGGTCTCAGGAACTCAACCCTGACAGAAAACCTCTAACAGAAATCTGCAGCTGATGTTAAGTCATACTCCTCTCGCTCAAAATAAACGTGCCCTGGTGCTTACTTTCATCCATATAGTACCCTATAGGTTGGGATTGATTACTAAAACATTAAATGGCTGATTTCAAATTAAAAGTACTGAAAATATTGTCTAGATTCGAGTCTCTGTGTATGTGCTGGGGATGGGAGGGGTTGCAAAGCTCTGTCAGAACTTCTCTTCTGCAGGCTGTCATGATCAAAGAGCCGTTGGACCCCCTATCAGACTCATACCTCATGCTCACATATACACACAACTCAGCCAGCCATTCACATCACACACACATACACTGTGCTCAATTTACCCAGCCATCCATATCACAAATATACACAGATCTCTATACCTAATTACCTAAATAAATCACACCAGTCACTAATTAAAGTGTGTAAGTGTGAGTGTGTTATATAGACGTATGTGGTTGTGTTCTCACTTACTACTGGCACTTGTTTAGCTGCTGATTCAGTGGTTCTAAAACTGTGAGTAGATGCTTATTTCAGCTGTGCCTGTGTGTTTGTGTGTCTGTGTTTGAGCGAGTGTATTTCAGGTGCCATACGTGTCTGTTCCTGGTGTGTGCGTGTATGTGTGCCCATGTGTGGCGGCTGTTCTTTGTTAGGTAAATCCCAGTTGATTATGCAGTTCATTGTGTGGTTGTGCTGGTGCGGCGTCCAGAGAGCTGAGCGTGGAATTCTGACGGGGAGCCTCGCTGCAGACCAGATGACTCTCATGATTTTCCTGTACCTCTTTTTGTTCCAACGGCCAACGCTGCTGTTCACACAATCCCTCCGTCTAATCGCACATGCAGGTGTGCCCAACTTTCAGCTGCAAACCTCAGGTAGTGTTTTCCACAAGAGAAACCAAACTATTCTGCCTGGTAAACCCGCAGATACCAAATTACTGTTCAGCACTCTGTAAACACAACTATTACAGAGGCTTGTTCTTCCCAGCAATTGCTTCCACTTGCATTTCTTCAGATTTGTTTGAATACTTAAAAATGTTTCAAACACCTGCATTCTTTGGCAGAATGATTTTAGGGGCATTCAAGCATGAAGCCACTTAAACCATTCTCACTATTTTCCTTAAAGAGATGCACAATTGTGTCTGGGCTCTTTTATCCTGTAGTCTTTATGGAGTGTCTCTTGGGTGGATCAGTGTGTGATGTTTCACACAGATATGTCACAGGGATCATTTCTTTTTTAACAATTTAAAAATATATATTAAAATGCCTAAAAAAATCTCCATGTGACTAAATATTGTCACAACATGTCTTAATTTCAAATTTCATATTTTTATGAGGCTGAAATGAACTTATAGCTTCTTATCAAATTAAATGTTCATTCAAAGTTATATCTAATATTAGCACAAATTATACATTAACTCTTTAGGTTCTGTTTACTTAATTAAAATAATCATAAGTAGTCTATGAAGATTTGTTGTGAGCTCTATTGGCGTTATGATAAAAAGGAATGACATTTATCCACATGGACTTTCTGACTTGCAGGCTGCAGATAATAATGAATGACTTTGAATCTGTGTTAAATATATTAGACCAACAAATGTTGATCCAACTAGCCTAACAGAGTTGTCTGCACAAATAGTTTCTTATATTGGAGAATGTTGCTAATTTGTTTAGAGTTTGCTAGCTCCCAGCATACATTGCAGTATGAATGAATTATGCAGTTAGTATTATAGGATTATGTTTTGCTGTTTGCAGACTTTATTTATGCCATTGTTATTTTTGACACCAATAGCCTACAGTTTTTGTGTGGTTTTCTTGTCTTCTTGTGTTTTACTTTGAATCACTCCAAAATGAAAATTGTCTAAATTTACTCACCTTATTGTTGTTCCAGACCTAGGAAATTATTATTATTATTTATGTGTGTGTGTGTGTGTGTCTAGGAGACAGTGGTCACAAAGACTGTTTGGTTGCCAAAACTTTTCAAAATTTCTCTTTTTGTGATCTGCAGAAGAAAGAAAGTCATACAGGTTTGGAATGACATGAAAGGTTAATAATTTTGGTTAATCTTTGTGGTGCTAATTGATTTAATTAGCTGAAGGATTCCTAATAAAATACCTAATTTTAGGAAGATGCGTTTTACCATTAATTTACTTTAAACTTTTCTCAGCAATTCTCTTTCTTCTTTCTTTCTTTGCCCACAAAGAAAGTCCACAAAACCACTCATTTCAAAAAAGCATCAGGTTTCAAGGCAGCCTCTTCCTTCCTCTGTGCCAACATAATTATTTGTTTATTTATTTCTGCGGGTACAATGCAAAACAACAGCGGATGTAAGAAGAGTGACATCATTTGACATTTGCCTCAAATGGCTAAGTTATCGCATGAAGAAAAGAAACCCTCTGCCTCCAAAAATGCCTTCGACCCCATGTCTCCCTCCCTCTCCACTCCACAGTGATGTGCCCGGCTCGGCTCGGGGGAGACAGCAGTGGAAGGGCAAGGGGAGAGAGGGCACGAGGAAACGTTGTGGAATGTGCTAGAAAAGAGGAGGGGGGCAGTGAACCCTCCAAATGGCTGTGGAAAGGTTTTCCCCCCTTCTTCTTCTTCTTCTCTCAGTACACTTGGAGCTGTCTTTTGTCTCAAGGGTCTGAGTCTACAGTGTGTTGTTAGGACAACCAACAGGAACGGACGCCTCACAAAGTAGGCCTACAAATGGGAACCACACATGCATAGAGTGGAGAAAGCAAAGAGGGAGAGAGAGACAGAGCAAGTGCAGGATGTCCTGGTGAGGTGTTCATTAGAATGAAGGAGCTGAAGATGAAGAAAGAGCAGCCACACACACACACACACACACACACACGCATATTTTATGTCTCTTCCACTCCCAATATCTCTCCTGTACTATTAGAAGCAGAAAGAAACTGCTTTCTGGCGGTATTTGAAAAGAGGGTTTAAAAAGGCCCTATTCAGCGGCCACAGCCCTTTATTAACACGCGCGTTTCTGTAACATCTGAGGGGGGGAAATCCCCCTCGCGCACGGAGGTTGGTCTCGTGCTCAGGTATGATGTCCTTTCTTTTCTCTCTGCTCGCCTGCCATTGGTCGCCACGGCTCCGGGGGAGGGGGTCTGTCCGCTCCCCACCCCTCCTCTCGGCGGCCCCTTCGCCTCTGTCTGGGCGAGAGTGAATGGAGGAGCGCACAGATGCACAACGCTGCTCAAACTCCGACTGTCGCTGCTGTGCTCCGTGAAACCGGGTCTCTGATTGGGCGAGGCGACATCCACCTGCTGGCTCACAGTCGCTACTACCGACACCTATTCAAGATCATCCGAATTGAGGCACTGGAGCTGGAAACACGGGCATTTGTGTCGGGATGAGGTGCTCCAAGCCATGCTTTGGAATGAGGAATGCTTTTCCGTTAACTTTTCACCGCAGCCGCCGCTATATCGCAGACTTCTCCCCTCTGGAGTCTGGAGCAGCCGGACAGACACTTTCGCCGTTCATCATCTCTCTCCTGTCAGACTGCTGCGCCATGGCTCCTCTCATCCGGTCACTGATATTATCGATCAAGGGCTTCTCTGTCTATCTCTATCTGACTCACTTATCTCTTACAGGGCAAACTCGAGAAAATGAAGCTACGTCAAACTGTTTAAACAGAAAAGCAGGTATTAGTATGGCACGCAATTTTAAAATTAATGCTGTAAAATTAGAATTTGTAGCAATTAGTATTTATTAATATATTGGTAGCCTAATACATATTTTTTAATTACTAGGAATTCATCTAATGGTGAGTAGACTACGAGCTTATATTACATTTGATCAATAATATTATTCATTCAATAGGTTCTACTGGAACATATTCCTATACTGATTATAATCTATTAAACTAGATGCTATAGGCTAATGACTCTTTTTGTATTCTTCACTGTCCCGAGTGACATGTCTACTACTTAATACTATTCCATCCATTGGTAAAAAAAAATTACACACTTTTTGTAACTGAAACCTATGAAAATTTGTGGTTCAGATATCAACTTTTCTTTCTGTCTAATATGTATTTCCAATTGATGATGATACCAATTCCAGTCTTACTAGTTTTACTTATTCTTTATGTTTTTATTTTTTAGTCACTAGTAACTATCCATATGTGTTCCAGTTTGACTAGAACCTAATATAGTATCTATGAGACAGTTAGGCTATTACTAGTAGCATTTTTATCTTGCTAGTAATATTTTTATTGCAATATAAGTACTGCATTTGTTTTAGTAGTAGTTTAATATTTGCAATATACTTAATTATTAAGTAAAACGCAATCGTAACTATGCGATATCGTGAATAAATGTTAATGCAGCTTGCCATAGTATCCTACCAGTGTGTAGTGAACAGAAAGGTTGCAGGAATGTCACACAGACATCATGCGTTGGTCATTCTAATGGCATGTATGACATAGTGACGATTTGCGCTGCTAGTTTTTACGCACCGAACTGTTCGTCAGCCGCGGAAGAACACAGCTCGACCTTCATCGCAATTTATAGGTTTCCTTGTACACTATGCGTTGTTGTTTTTATTTATTTATTTTATTATAATTATTATATAAAAATATCTTTAAAATCTATTTTATAAGTTTTTTTCTTATGCAGAGTGGCGTGTCGGTTCCTCCTGTTGGAAAGGTTGGAAAGAAAAGACTTGCTAGCGTTTCCACCTTTTACTCTCAGACATCGCAATGGCTGGACAACAGGTGCATGTTTCGGAGATCCGTGTTATAATCAGTGAATAGACTGATGCCATTAACCTCAAAATGTATCGGTGTTAATATAATAGCCTACTGTAAATGTTAATCATTTCATTCACAAAAAACTGCGTTTTTTTCTGACACGTTGGCGTGGACATTTTAGAAATCTAGCGCCAATTTTTTTTTTTTTTTTTTTTTTTAGTTTAGGGATATGGCATTATTTTTGTCGATGTGGTATCGGAAAGGTTGTCCTGTAATGGTCACAACGGTAGGGGTGACGACTCTTGCAGTGCGATACAAGAGCACGGCGGACTTGTAATATTGCGTTTGTCCACAGGAGGTCGCACTACACCATAAAACTGATTCATTGCTTTTTCTTAGAATAGTTAAAAAAAAGATTATTCAATGTTGTGTGTAAAAAATGATTGAAATAGATTGTTACTCTTTGCCCCGTATGGCTTTTTATTCCTATCTGATAATGCTCAGGACTCATATAGGGATGGAAGCCATGCAGGGCTGGGGGACTGTGTCGTCATCGAGACTTGGTACCAACAGCCCTTTTATATGCCAGTAATGTGACTCACATACACCTGTCCTGGCATCAGTCTGGGCACATATGCCCATCGAGTCTGGCTGGCTGCAGGGAGAATATCTGATTCTGCT
This sequence comes from Carassius gibelio, assembly GCF_023724105.1. NCBI lineage: Eukaryota > Metazoa > Chordata > Actinopteri > Cypriniformes > Cyprinidae > Carassius > Carassius gibelio. Next base: position 16,204,665 of record NC_068378.1, on the reverse strand, counting down.
ATGCCAATCAAGACCACAGACGGTTCTCTGAAGTCTCACACTCGCACACACACACTGGCTGGACATCTGCTGCCAAGTGAAGCCAAAACAGCTGTTCATTTGCATCAGCACCACCAGGTACACACTCATAGGCACACACACACACACACACACACACACACACACACACACACACACACAAAGTCAGGCCCAAATGTTAATGAACTTGACTGAATGAGGTTAATGTCCTATAGAATACAAACTTCAGCTATTTTAAATATAAAGAAACACACAATTTTATATAATCACTGCTAGTCTGTGCTACAGATGACAAGCTAGTATCAATATAGTTAATATGATCATATGTATGATATGTTTGAAACAGCCCATACTGATTAGGCCTTTCTGTGTCCCCTCATGTGTTTATCATGGCTCATATCTTAATGGGAAACCTTCAAATAATAAAATAATAACTATATAGTTGTCTGTGTGTGTTCATTTATTTATCCATAGAACACAAAATGGGTTTGTGTAAATAAATAAATAAATAAATAACCCTTTATCCTGGAATGTTTAATAATAATAATAATGATGATAATAATAATAAATGAAATCAAAAGAAAATATTTATTTTAAGAAAACGAAACATATTTTAAGGACCATTAAGATTCTTTTTTTATTTAAAATATTACCTGTAATTTTCATTCTTAAAAGTGATATATTCAAATATTTTTTTTACAATTAAAATAGCATAAAATAAAGGTAGTGCAATAAACCACTTTTTACATTATAGTACATTAACTGTTTGCATGACCTACCTACATATTTAAATCTAAATATTAATTACTATTACTCAATTATCAGTTTAAGCTAACTATAATTATAATTATATATATATTTTTTAGCTGAACTATTAGTCAGAATTACGTATATTATCGTCATCAACCTAAACGTTAATAACGTGATGATTCCCACCTTGCGAACTTTCTTTTACTGTCTATGCTTGCGAACAGTAAAAAAAAAAAAAAGAAAAAGAAAAATAAAAAAGCTTGTGTGACGACGCCTCCTAGCGTTTAAATGATCTCATTACCCAGTCTACTTCGGATCTCCTGCCAGCAAAGTGCATGCTTTTTCAGTGTTACGAAAGGTGGGAAGTGACTGTGCTGGGTAACAGTGGTCTTCAGGTTACATTACATGAGTTGACGTGTAATGCAAGTCTCTCTGTTTCTCTGAGTACACCAGAGTTCATTTATCCTGAAACTATCAGCGATCTCTCAGCAGCAGAATGGCAAAGAGAAAAGAGAAACGGAAGAAAACCGACACGAAGAAACCGAAGCAGATTGCAAAGAACAAACCGGTATCCAAATCACAAAAAAATCAAAGTATATGCGCCATAAAATAAACTTTGTCTGGCTAAACTTAAACTAAGAATCCAAACCAGTCACTAAGATAAAACGTAGCTTTGCAGTTGAACAGGTAAATGAATGGGCTTTAATAGTTTGAAAGTAATGCTCGGCGGATGCAGACAGCTGCTGGTGCAGATGTGCAGAGAGACTCGCTTGAGTTCTGTTGTGCAGCTTGTTGTTAACTGGTTCACTAAATGAAAACAGCCCCTCTTCACAGTTCATTGTAGGTGTCATCAATTTAGTGTGGGCACTTCGTACATATTTGGGATCATAAAAGGATGCTTCTATTGTGACAGACCTACTCCTAAATATATATATATATATATATAAATATATATTCCTAGTAGTATAAAAAATGTTAAACAGAAAGAAAAAATAGTTATTTCAAGTACTAAACTTAATAGTAAGAAATATTGTCTAACATCTAGCTGAGATATTTATATATATATATATATAATTCACATTGCAGAGAAGGACATTTTCCACAAAGCTATACAAAGATTATTGTTATGCTGTGGTCCATGACCTGTTTGTCTGTTTCAGAAACAGTATGGTGGACAAAAACAACTGCAAAAACTCCAGGGTGGCGTCTCGTGGGTCAGGAATATACGATTCCTCTGATGAGAGAACAAGTACTTCCAGGACGGAGAAGTTAAAACAGAAGAGTCAGAGGACATGAGGGACCACATTGAATAGATAAGCCCCATGTTCATAGAGCACTCATCACCATCAAAACACATCACAGAAGATGAGGAAGAAAGTGAGGATGAGGAGGACTTGGAGGAAGTGGAATGTGCATAGTGTTTTTTGTGAGTTAGTAATCAGACATGTCAGTATGCTGTCATGTTTTTCATCACTCATGCACGCTGTGTGCTTTCTCAGAAATGGCAGAACCGCTGGGTCCCATGGACTCGACTGAACTAGCAGTTGTGTCAAAACCAGCGGAGATTGAGATCGAGACTCCAGACAAGAAGCAGAGGAAGTGAGTGTTTGTGATAGAGAGTTTAATAAGGGGCAGATTGCCAAGTGATGATTTCTTTAGTACGATAAATGCCAAGATAGTTGCAGTCGCATTCATAAGAGGAGTAGTGATGGTCAGATAAAAAGGAAATTGTAACACCATGACAACTGTTTCCGGGGAGAAAAGGAAAGCAGAGTTTGAAACTTATACGTCCAATGATGAAACGATTTAACAAGGATCTGCTGGTGGATACCCACAAGGTGTGTGTGTGTGTGCATTTCTGTTGTAGTTTTATTTCCAGTTAAATAAACTGAATATACACACTACCATTCAAAGGTTTGGTGGTTGATAAGAGAAGATTGGGGGTTGATTTTAGAAGTCTTTACACTCATCAAGGTGGTATTTGTTTTGAAGTATTTTTAAAAAGTATTTTACTTTTTCTTCAAAGAATCCTAAAAAATATATATCACGGTTATCACAAAAATATTAATCAGCATGTTTTCAGCATTGATAATAGTAAGAAATGTTTCTAAATCAGCATTTCTCAAGTAAGACTAGAGTCATGGCTGCTGAAAATTCAGCTTTGCCGTCACAAGAATAAATTAAATTTTTCAACATATTACAATAGAAAACAGTTATTTCAATTTGTTAATATATTTCACATTGTAACTATTTTTACTGTATTTTTGATCAAATAAATGCATCCTTGGTGACCATAACAGATGTGATTAAAAACAATCGCATTTACCCTAAACTTTCTATCATTTCTACATCACATGTGAGGTGCATTAAGACTTGCCTGTGCTCCTCATCCACAGATGCAGGCAAAGTTATTGGACAGGCTATTGCCGACATCCATCTCAGAATACAAGAACCATCCACCTGCTAAAATATGAGGCCATCTACCCCCCTACAGCCGCTGTCCTGGGGTACTGCAGAGGAGAGCCAGTTTATTCACGGTAAACTCTATATAGTTTGCATCACAATGTTAAAATGTACAGTATGAAAGATAGATTAATATTCCTTCGTAATACTACTTTAGAAAAAACATACAGTTTGAATTATTAAATATATTATTGCACATAAATAAATTATTTTCATGTTAAAAACCAGTAAATGGGTGGTATGAAACTCCATTTTATTTTTACTAAATGATGAAAATCTAAAACCAAAACATTTGAAATACTAAAAGTGAATTAAGGCATCACAATGCTATAATGCATTGCTTTTTATATTTGCTAAAGGTTACAGTTATTATATAATTATTTACAATACTTTGAATTACATTTTATTTTAAATTAAACATTTTTTTATTTTGAGATTTATTTACATTCTTTTTTTTCTTTTTTTTTGGTTAAGTTTGGGTGTTTTGAAGTCATTTTTAATATTTCTATTTATCTTTATTTTATTTCAGTTTTAGTTTTTAGTTTTAGTTCAGTTTAAATGTATTAATTTCAGTAAGTTGCCAAGGCCAAGTTTTTAAGTTTGTTTTATGTCAAATTAAAATATATATATATATTTCAGCTTTATTTAAATTAACGAAAACAAATATTTCCAATTATATACAAAATTTTATATATATATATATATATATATTTTTTTTTTTTTTTTTTTTTTCGTTTACAAAATTACAAGATGTTAGAACAAATATAAATGCAGACCATTTGTGTTTAATATTTATTTTCATAGACTGTGCACACACTCCATTCTAGAGATACCTTGCTGAAGGAAGCAAGAACTGTTCGACTAGCAGATAATCTGTACAAGGTATGTGTATTTGACCTTTTTATAATAAATGACATGACTTCTTCTTCACACCACTCTGTTTCCCTTTCAGGCTTGAAATGAAATGATTACAAAACTAAGGATATTAATAACTGTCTTTACATTTATTTTGAAAGATGAAGCTCGGGATTTATGTAAAGGGCGTTACATTTCCAACGAATGCTTGCGGTGTTCGGCCAATCATAATGCACTGAGTCAGCCAATCAAAGCAGACTGCACTTGTCAAAAGGAGGAGCTTTGTACAAAACTACATTTGAGAGAGGCGGGGCCTATGGACCTACAGTAATGAAATTTTTTGAACATTAAAGCATGTCATCATATTCTGTTACTCCAAATACACAAAATAATGATGTTTAAAAAAGCATCATATGACCCATTTAAGCCCTGTAACATCTCTTCCCTTTTAAAAAAGTGTGACTAAATCTGCCCTTTTTTGTTTCACTTTCCTTATCTTACTTTTAAATGTTTTTCTGCATTTAAAATAAGCATGTATTATCTGTACCTGTGAGCTCCTCATCACTATACACAACCTTTTATAAATGCAATAGCTGCATGTGCAGGGAATTTTTAAAATGTCAGCCATTTATGTTTAGTAATTTTTGCAGACTGTATATTTGTTTTGCATTCATATACATATCTTTATAGAACATGCTGTTGAAAAAAACATGCAAATGAACAAATGGTATGTTGCATCTTTTTGTGTCTGTGAATTATGAGTTCCAAATAGGTCTAGATAGAGTCTTTCTCTCTTTTGAGTCACTTGTCACCAGGAGATCCGGTCGTGCACAGAATAGCACTTTTGGCTTGTGAAAACAAATTTCATTTGAAAATATTTTTTCCAACAAATTATACAGTTAATTGTATAGTTCATGTTAGTTGGATTTTGAATCAGTAAGATCTAAAAATATAAATAAAAGCAGGCAGGTCTTAAAGTTATGAATTTGTAATAAAGGCGCTTTTCTCTGTTAATCTTATGTAACGTCATCTTAGTTGCACATTGTAAATCTGGTTTCTTGTTTTGTTGACCTACATTTGCATTAGCGTGCGCGCATGTGTGTGTTTGACTGCAAGTATGAATGTCAGTTTTGATTATAGTGTCTGTGTGGCCCCTCCTCAGTAACTGAACTCACACTTGAGCACGGAAGTGACGCCGCGTTCGTATCCCCCCGTACTTCCGATCTTTAGCTCTGCTGCGACTCGTCTAAGCGAACGGATTGGATCTCTGTCCCGATAGCCAGCGTCGAGTGACGGCCTGCCGCGGTCCTGCAAGTGAGTAAAGTCAGTATGTTGGGTACGACGGGGGGCTTTAAACGATCAGAGCAGCGGCTTTGGCGAGCGAACCAAAACGGCCTTGTTTACATCCGAATCCCCGAGCTGGAGTGCGCGCTGGGGGATGATTGCAAATGAAGCCCTTAAAGCGACATTAAACGACCCGTGCATTCACTTAAACAAGTTTAAATGGACTATATGCACTTTAAGCTGCGGGATATGCGTAGTGAAACAATAGATTTTTTTTAGAGCGGGAGAGAGGGACTCCGTGCATCGATCGCGCTGCTCTATTTGTGTGCTGATTTGAGAGAAGCAACAGCTTCTGCGGCCCGGTTCATATGGAGTAAACAAAGCAGAACCCATACTGTCAGCGCCGTGAGTTTGCAGTCCTTGCTAAACCCCCACCCGACCCCTACGCATTTAAAACATGATCCGTAACCCAGTTGAGCGTGATACCATGCATGCCACCCAGGGTCGGGATCTATTTATAGCCCTGAGTGGAATGCTAGGGGCAGACGCGTGGGACTTTCAGGTCGTCCCATGACTGTGGGATTCAGACCCACCCTGACCGGACTGGACTGGACAGAACGGTTACTCACATACCCCGTGCTCACGTTGAATTTAATGTGCACTGATTGTTTATTCAGTTGAATTTGTGACTGTCATCACATCAGCAGGCGCGCGCACACACGCAGAGCTCTGATCTCCGTGATCATCAGGCGCGCGGTCACGCGGCCTCCCCTGCTACTGCTGTCCGGTTGGACTGTCAGTTCACCGTTTAATCCGTTAAAACGCAAAGCTAAGCCTCTCTGCGTGTGAGGGTATGATTGTCTTACGCTCAAAGAGATTCTTGGCCACTGGTAATACTGAGACAGATATCTACACGCACAACCTTCAGATAATTTCCAAGGTGTGTTGATCTAAAAAGCAGCAGTAAAATGACCAGTGGGTCAAGCTCAGAGGGTGTCATTGAAATCAAGTACACTAGCAAGGCCTTGTAGTTGGTTAGTTTGATTCATTGCTCATATCTCTTTAATTAACACTTTAATAATTCCCTATGGGAAAAATACATTAGGATCAAAGGCCTCATAAAAAGTGGTTGGGTATTGTTACCCTCTGTTACACAACTTGGAGGAATCCTTGATTTTGATTGGTTATCACAGGATTCAACTGTAGAATATTTCAAAGTAATTTAAGTATTAATAACGATATTGATATTTCATGTCCATGTATAATAGGATTATTATTCTACCGATTGTTATTATTTTATTATCTATTATTATTATCACACAGATAATGTGCAGTCAAATGGTTATTATTGCATAATAAACTCCAGTAACACCAAGACTTGTGTTGGTCTCTATCTTCTCCTAAAAAAAAAAAAGGAATAATTTAAACTCAAATCAATATTTCATGTCCATTCATATATTTATTAAGCAGCTGTGTCATAAATGGGGAGAGTTAGAGTCAGATTGTCATTATCACAAAATAAATCCCTTCATAATGGTGTAATTTAAATCCATTTAGAAACAGAAAATAGGAATTGGAGGTTTGTAACTTTTAGGTTTAACAACTTTTAAGATCATGAAAAATACAGTCTGACCGTGTATAAATGACAAATACTAAATAATCTTTTCTTCTCTCTTTCAGTATTTTTTCTCTGTCTGAGCTCATCCCTTGCTCCGGTTCCTCATGAGTGACGGGGAGTGTGATTTTTTCTGTTTTTTTCGGTGCTGCTAAAAGCCACAGGGCCCCCTGGGTTTCTCGGTCCAGTTGGGGGCGGAGAGGAGCAGCTCAGTAGCTGCTGATTGGTGGCGGGCAGCTGTCGGTCAGGGAAAGGTTGGGCCCAGAGGGTTATGTCTGTGGATATGAGTAGCCAAGCCTCAGACAGTAACGAGGAATTTGAAGATGACGAAGATGCCGTAGAGGGCGACATCCCTGACTATTATATTGGACTTGATGATGACGCAGGGGTAGAAGAAGAGTTTGACCCAGAAGAGTACCAGTTCAATTGCTTGACGTACAGAGAGAGCCAGAGGGTACTAACTGAGGAAGTCAGCAGTGTAGCCAGTGCCCTAAAGGTGAGAGACCGAATGAGTGACAATGTTTAGCAGATTTATTCTTGGCTGACAATATCTAGCTGTGTATTTATGTATATTTCCAAACTATAAATTGTTCAGACTGTTCATGGAGTTTAGTCTGTCAGTACAGAAATGTTTTTCTCCCTTCAGGTGTCACCAGCTGTAGCCAAACTGGTCCTTGTACATTTTCACTGGCAAGTGTCACAAGTACTCGAAAGGTAATTAAGTACAGCAAAGCACACACACACACACAATATGTACACGTATATGGGTAGTTAATATGAAATGTGAAATAGTTATAGTGGTGTTATATGCTATCTAAAATTATTTAAACAAATGTTTTTGTAATTCTTGCATAATCACTCGTGATATCTGAGAGACTATTATTTAAAAGTTTGAAGTCTTGTCAATGTTTGTTACTCGTCACCGCAGAAATTCTTAGGTGAACTGCAAAAAGTCTATAAGAATAGAAAAAATACAGCACCTAAAATATTCATTACATTCAGATAATGCATAACCTGAAATCCTGATGTTAAAAAAAGTTTCAGACATATTTCTGTTACTTCTGTCTCAATCTGTTAATCTTCTCTTGTATTTGAAGGTATAAGTCCAATTCCTCTCAGTTGCTATGTGAAGCCCATGCTCAGCCCACAAGCATCTGCAGATCTCTCTCTGTGAGTTCTACTAGTCTTTTACATAGTTATTTGATGAAAAATCTTATTTTTACTTTACTTTACTTTTTATTTATTTTTTATTTAATAAAACCCTTTAACTTGAATTCCAAGGAGTTCTCAGTTTTAAAATGCAATGTTAAGTCCATAAAAAATATACCAATCCTGAAATCTGTTCTTTGACAAATTGGTATGGTATACATGCAATAAAGGGGTTTATTTTATGATAATGACCAGTTCACTGTACTTTGTTCTGCATCTTACATGGCTATTTGCCACATAATTGATGGACAAGAAATATCGATTCATGTTTAATTATTTTATTATGTGTGATTAGTGATTTGAAAGACAAGAAACAAGCTCAGCTGTGCAAAAAAAAGGTTGCCTGGGACAACCGTTAATTATACTGTTAACAATCATAGCACTTCCTTCCCTTGACGTGTATGTGTGTGTGTGTGTTTCAGGTCGGGACGTCGCAGCAGTGTGGGGTGTGTCTGCAGCTGGTCCGGAGAGATGCTCTCCTCTCTCTACCCTGTCAGCACTCCTTCTGCAAGGCATGCTGGGAGCAGCACTGCACTGTACTTGTCAAAGATGGTGTGGGAGTAGGTGAGTGTACACACACACACACACACACACTGAGCACATAAAGACTGTGAGCATTAGAGTATGTATTGCTGATTAGAGCAAGCTGGTTATCTGATCTCCTCTGTGGGTTGTGTTTGTCTGTAGAGATCTCCTGCATGGCGCAGGAATGCTCTCTTCGCATGCCAGATGATTTTGTTCTTCCTCTGCTGCCCAGCGAGGAACTGAAAGACAAATACAGACGCTACCTCTTCAGGGACTATGTGGAGGTGTGTGTCTGTCCAGGAGTGCACAATGAGCAAGAATTAAAATAAATTAACAATCTGACAGTTGTTACATAAAACATTCTGTTTTAAATGAATGATGTTCTGAACTTTTGTCAAAAAAATCTGAACAAAAACCTGAAATCTTTAAAGGGGTCATATGATGTTTTTTCATGTTGTTAAAGATCATTAAGAACATAATATGTTGACATGCTTTAATGTTCACAAAACACATTATTTTTCAAATACTGTACATTATTGTAGGTCCTCTATGCCCCGCCTCTCTCAAACGTGTAGTTTTCTACAAATTCCCTCCTTCGGACAAGCGCAGTCTGCTCTGATTGGCCAACTGACCCAGTGCATTGTGATTGGCCGATCACAGCAAGCACATGTTGGAAATGTAACACCATATTCCATAATCCCGAGTTCAAAATAAATGTTAAGACCGCTAATTATGTCCTTAGTTTTACCATCAGTTCAAGCCCGAAAGGAGAAAAGTCGTGTGACGGACACAATGATGAAGCTTGTATGTGTTTGCAGTACACAAGCCACAGATGGTTAATACAGCTGACTCCACAGTGTGACTGTCTCTTTCTCTCTCTCTCTCTCTCTCTCTCTCTCTCTCTCTCTCTCTCTCTTTGTGCGTGGACTTTTAGGGTGCGGGTTTTAGGGTGGCATGGCAGAGTCTTAACTTTGATAAAGAATATCTCTTTGGGCCTGAGACTTTAGTCTTTGCAACTTTACAGATCTTCATGCACCAAGAGTTTGTAACACTCCAAAGACAAAGGAAAAATTGAAATCGCATCATATAACCCCTTTAAAACTGTTCATTATTGATAACAAATCACTGTTCATTACTGAGCACAAGTCAGCATAATAGAATTATTTCTGATGGATCATGTGAAACTGAAGACTGGAGTAATGATGTTGAAAATTCATCTTAAAATTTAATTTTTAAATATATTAAAATGGAAAATGGATATTTTAAATGCTAATAATAATTCACAATATTACTTTTTTATTAAATAAATGCAGCCTTGAGGAGCATAAAAATCTTCTTTCCAAAAACATAAAAATGTTTGCCAACCCCAATATTTTAATCGGTAATGTGTAGTAATTTAATTATAATATTATGCAGCCTAAATTAAAACATTTAATCTAACATTTTATTATTTTTAGATTTATTTATTATATTGTATTATACATTTATTGTATTTATTAAATATTTTATTTTATTTAGTTTAATATTGGTTTAATTATTGTTTTCTGGCCATAACATGAAAATTGGAATCTGGCAGAATTCTGATATCAGTACATCTCCAGTTTTGTCACATTGTAGAACAGGTACCTCTCACTGATTGCTCTTAACCTGCTCATGTTTCTGTTCGTCTGCAGAGTCATTTTCGGCTGCAGTTGTGTCCTGGTGCCGACTGTCCGATAGTTATACAGGTGCAGAAACCTCGAGCTCGTAGAGTCCAATGCAGCCGCTGCGAAGAAGTCTTCTGGTATTATACACAATTACACTTGCACACACTACTCAATTCATGGTGTAATACATGCAATTGCATGTGTGTGTTTGGATTGACTGTGTCCGTCTGTCTTCAGTTTTAAGTGCAGACACATGTATCATGCACCCACAGACTGTGCCACCATCCGCAAATGGCTGACCAAATGTGCAGATGACTCTGAGACAGCCAACTACATCAGTGCACACACTAAAGACGTAAGGAAGAACACACAGATACTTTTAACATTGTCACATTAAGTATATATGGTTAAGTGTTAATTTGATAGTGAAGGTATTAGTAATATCCTTATGGTTTGATTTTGTGCCCACAGTGCCCTAAGTGCAATATCTGCATTGAGAAGAATGGAGGGTGCAACCACATGGTGAGTAGTATACACAATCTTTTTAATTATCTGTACACTTTTTAGTGCTCTTGAATATTTTATTTGTTAACTTCAGATTGTTCTCATCAAAATAAGATCAAAACAAATCTTCACTTTTTCTTTTTTGGACTTCAACTTTTTCAAGATTTACACTGCCGTTCAAAACTTTGGGGCCAATAAGATTTTTTAAGTCTTGTATGCTCACCAAAGCTGAATTTATCTGAATGAAATTACAGTAAAAACTTTATTTTTATTTTATTAACAGTATATTATTAAAGTTTAAAATGATTTTAATATATTTTTAGGTTGTAATTTATTCCTGTGATGGCAAAGCTGAATTTTCAGTATATATTTTTTCAGGATTCTTTGAGGAATAGAAAGTAGTGTATGTTTAAAAAAAGTTTTACTGAACATGTATTTTCTCTTTCTCTCTTTGCAGCAATGCTCAAAGTGTAAACATGGTATGTTTTTTTTCCCCCATCGATTTTTAGTTTCTAGAAATTAGATCAAAATCCCAGTGTGTTCTGAAGTGGTCTTGATTGGAATGAAATTGTTATGGCTGTGTGTAGATTTCTGCTGGATGTGTCTGGGAGATTGGAAGACTCATGGCAGTGAGTACTACGAGTGCAGTCGCTACAAAGAGAACCCAGACATCGTCAATCAGAGCCAGCAGGCCCAGGCCAGAGAGGCCCTCAAAAAATACCTGTTCTACTTTGAGAGGGTGAGACAAAAATGATTAATTAATAATAAATAAATCTCTTTTGAAAAAGACTTATAAATGTCAGCTTTGTTCCAAAACTTAGTGAGCTTAGCAGTGATTCTGACAAGTAGGTTGTTCCAAAAAGTAGGCAGTAACATTACAGTTAACTCATTACAGATAGGTATCAATAAATTTAAATGGACTTGTTTCTCAGTATTTATGTATGCTATCGAATTTGTTATGCTAAGAGTATCATGCTGTTAGCTTAGCAATTTGGAATTTGGAAAACCATGGAATTTGTATGCTGGTTCTCCAGTTGTTGCCTATATGGTGTTCTTTTTATGTTAGGATGCTGTCTATATGGCAACAATACAGCTCACTAGATTTGAAACTGAGCTATTATCTCATTGTATTAATGAGTTGCCGGTTTCATTTGAACTCCATTGACAATTGCTTAAATATGTAAGCATCAATCTGTACTCTATCTGTGTGTCCAGTGGGAGAACCACAATAAGAGTATGCAGCTGGAGGCACAGACATACCAGCGGATTCAGGAGAAGATTCAGGAGCGAGTCATGAACAACCTGGGCACCTGGATTGACTGGCAGTACCTGCAGAATGCTGCCACGCTACTGGCCAAGGTACAAGTCAAACGACACTGTGCCACGCTTCACTTCGAAACAATCAGTGTATATATTGGTTTTATTAAATTTTGTGATAATTGTCCTAAGCCATAATGCAATTCCAGTTATTCCGATTAATCTAGGAGCCCTATTCTGCAGAATGCAATGAGGATCTATGTTTCCACACACTTACGCTGTCTGTTTGCTCTCTCCATAGTGTCGTTACACACTGCAGTACACTTATCCATATGCCTACTACATGGAGTCTGGACCCCGCAAAAAATTGGTAAGCACTTGCATTAAATGTGTCAGTCTCTCATTGAAGGTCAATATCTCTTTGAGATCAGTTTTTGATAATGGGAAATCTCATTTTTATTCCCGCTAGTTTGAGTATCAGCAAGCGCAGCTGGAGGCGGAGATCGAGAACTTGTCATGGAAAGTGGAGAGAGCAGACAGTTATGAGAGAGGAGAGCCGAGCGCTAACGATAGAGGGGTGAGAGCTGGAAGAAAGACTAGAGGAAGCTGTGAACAGGAACACTGGACTAAAATAATAATAATAATATAAATAATAATTTGTGTTATTCCTCTCGCATTCTCTCTGCAGGATCTGGAGAATCAGATGCACATTGCTGAGCAGAAGAGACGGACGCTGCTGAAGGATTTCCACGACACCTAAACATCCGTCCATCAAATCCACGTCGAGTTCACTCTTCTCTCAACTGTTCTTGGCCTCTTCTCTCCAAAGATACCCCTCCACTTTTTGTCAACTTTACTCTGCATCTCATAATCACACGTTTTGTCCATTTCCTTTGTGTTTTTTTCTTATTTAGAGCATCTCTTTTCATAGCATTTTTTCCTCTTTTGTTCATTCTTTCCTTCATCAGTGCCCCTTTTTTTGCTTCATTATCTTTACTCAGCTGCAGGGTTTGAGAATAGGATGATTGTATCCTAGCATTCGCATACACAAACATTGCATTCTCACACCCCCATGCTAGCTGACATCAGACGCGCACACACACACATACTTACACAAATGCACTCAAAACACTCCACTGAAACAGTCAAACTCTTTCTTTCTCCATCATTGCTTTTCTCATAACTTCTGCCATTTTTCCTTCTCACTCTTGCTTTCTTCTCATGTTTTTTTTTTCTTTCTTTCTTGGAAATGGCTGTTGATAGTTAGATCATTTAAAAAAAAAAGCAAAAAAGAAAACTGGAAAAAAAAAGATGAAAACAAGTGATGCTGTAATTTTCAACGGTTGTACATTAATACAGAAATAGAGTTACTGAGAGAAAGTTTTTAAACCAGAAAGTGACTCTTGTGTTTTCTTGTGCACACACATTAAAGATGTATTTGCATTACATGACCAATCAAACTTTTGCAGTCAGTAATATTTGTTTGGTTTTGAAATTAATCTCTAATGTTCACCAAGGCTGCATTCATTTGATTAACAATACAGTAGAACTGTAATATTGTAAAATATTTAAAATAACCGATTTTTCTTTTTTTTAATACATCTTAAATGTAATTAATTCCTGGGATTGTAAAGCTGAATTTTCGGCAGCCATTACTCCAGCCTTCCTTGTCACATGATCATTCAGAAATCATTATAATATGCTGATTTAGTGCTCAAGATTTTGTAAAATTATTTTTAATAAGGTAATTATTTTTTTTTAGTAATCATATAACTTTATTATAAAATCTTATCACAAGTGAAAATATTTGTGCTGATAAATGTATGGAAACTGAATTCTTTTTGAAGATGAAAAATAGAAGGAACATTTAAACATCTTAGAATATTAAATGTCTTTTGTTTTTAATTAGTTGAATGCACCCTGGCTAAATAAAAGTAGAATTAAAAGAAAAAAAGAAAAATCACTGATCCCAAAATTTTTTATATAAATGTAAATGTGCATTGGAAATTGCATTCATCCTGAGTCACCCTTGACACCAGAAGGTTAGAGCTGCCATAAATTAGTACAGTTCATATTTGCCAATTTAGGCTTACACAAAATTAGAGATATCGTAAATTGATTACTTATACTGTTCTTACATCGGGATAATTACAATTACCACAGCTATGAAATACAACATTTGGTCTTTATAAAAAAATAATAAACAATATGCAATGTTGTATGAACCACTTTTCCTGATGTTTCATAAAGGATTTAGTTACCTTTAAAGTCCAACGTATACACAGCTCAGGTGCAAAGTTCACACTTCGGAGAAAGAAAAATATATAATACAAAAATATTAATATTAAAAAATTACAAGGCTTAAATGTGTAAAATTAATTGTATTACTGTTTTTTTTTTGCGGCCCTAATATTAGGAAAATTATTTCACAGTAAAAACAACACTCTTCCAATGGTCCTTGCCGCACGCTAGAAGGGCATTAGGTGTTTTCGCGCGCTCCCGGGCCTGCATATTCAGGACAGTTCATGCGAGCCAAATAAAGTCAGCCGCAGTGTGCACGAGATAAATTTAAATCGAATAAGTTCCCCTCGTGCTGAACACATGTGCGCGCGAGACATCGAGAACGACGATACAAACACCCCACGCTTACACTGCAACCCAGGGCGAAGAGATGAACCTCGGTCTCCAATATTAGGGAATGTTAAATAAAATCGTTTTAGCGAGTAAACGACCCCCCCCCCCCCCGGAAGTGACGTAGTAAGACAGCTTATTTATATCTGCGGAAGACGAGGCCATCCTGCAGACAGACAGGCACGTGTGACGCTTGTGGGCACTACAGGCCAGCTTCGGTCCCAAAAACAAGAGCACGCTAGGTCTTTCTTTGATTAAAGCCTGTTTTTTAATAGAAACCTGAGTTTTTTGGAGACATTTAGTGTCATTAGGTGCCGTAAGGACAGTTAGATTGAAAGCTCCGAGGAGAACACCCCTCACCGAACTGTGTGTGTGTGAACCGGCTTCTGTGAGAATTTGGACTTTTACGCTTTTCTGTCGCTATGGCGGACTATTTAATCAGTGGACAGACGGGCTACGTGCCTGACGACGGTCTAACCGGACAGCAACTCTTCAACTGCGGAGATGGCCTTACCTATAAGTAAATACCTTAAGTTGTGTCTCATACCCCTCTGTTTCATTTTCCATATGCCTGCTATTTGTTAAACATCAAACAGGCTTTCCAGTCAGCACTGCAGATGTGCTTACACAGTATGCAGCTTCATTTAAAACGTATAACATCGGCTGAACAACACGTAGGTGTCGTTGTTGGTCCACATTTGCCTGGTTAGCATCCAGCATGGCATGGCTATATGTTCAAAGGTTTCACGTGGGTCAGTACTGCATAGACGGATCCCTATGGAGGGCACATGTCAGTGTGTTGCAATGTGGCTTCACAAGGTTAAGACCGGTCGGAGGGACATCTTGGATTAACTGATGAACTGTAGGGGATTCATCATCTGCTGCCTTTCCATTGTGCTAAGTACAGAGGAGTAGAGTTACCACAGTCTATTCTTAAACCACTGACACCCCAAGCAGTCTCTCATCTCTCAAAGCCAGGCCTTCCAAATGCGCTATAAATAGTATGTTGTGGTTGTTTTCTCTTTACAAATTCTCTGGTGCCATGTAAAGCATATAATGTCTCCGAGTGAAAGCCTATCCGTGGCAGGTGCAAGTTTTTTTCCAGAAGCGCCTTTCAGTTTACCATCTAACACCAGGCGTGTGTGCTAATCGATTGTTTACTTTGGATATAATGAAACCTCATTATATTCAAAGTAAACAATCAATTGGCATACAAAGCAGCATTGATGTCCTCGATTTGATTCTTTAATACACTCGTAAACAACATGGTATGTGACCTAAATTATGGGCAGGACTTAGGTGGTGGGGGCCCCTGGGCTTGAGGTTATGTTTGGGCCCTATACCTACACTACATAAAAATGCCCTTAAATAGAACATCATTATGGAGTAACACAAAATACACAAACATATGCTTTGAGGTTCATAAATAGTACAATTAATAAGCAACATTTCTACGCTATAGTCAAAGTATAAATGTAATATTAAATATTCATTATAATATAATAAACAGGCTGTGTTCTCTCATTTGGGAGATTAAAACCTTGCAATAACTTTGAGCAAAAAAAAAAAGAAAACATGGAGATGTTGGCTTATTAGTATTCTAAGTTATTGTCATATCCGTGTCCTATTATTTAAGGTTCTTTTTTAATCAATAAATTCAATAGAATAAAAAAGACATGCTGGCTATTAATAATCACATTAAATCAGGATCAGCAATTCATAAATTGTGCATAAATGTTAAGTTTAAATATAACATTTTAATGTAAAAATATTAAATGATTGCAAAAATGAAATGAGCTACTTTTTAAAATAAGAAATTACAACTACCATTAGTAGGCATCAAGTGACTGTTTTAATGAGTAAGTTGAATCAACAAATTCCTTTTAAAAGCGGATTCATTTACTTTTGCAAACAACTACTTTATAGCCATTTATTACACAGGTCTCTTGTTTGTGTGATAGGTTAAGTCCTTTATCATAGGCATAGATATGTTATGAATAAAAAATATATAACTATAATGTATGGTGGAAGAGAACTTCACAGTCTCCTACAATCTCCTGATTTTCACTCCCTTTTCTCCATTGTCTTTTAGTGATTTCCTGATCCTGCCAGGCTACATTGACTTCACAGCTGACCAAGTGGTAAGTGAAACACACTGCTTTTGAACAGTAGTCAACAGTAGTCAGTTTTGTACACTCTACTGCTGGATGTATAATGTTGCTTGTGTATCATCACTGGTTTAATTTGATTGGCTCTCTATGTAGGACCTGACATCCGCGCTGACCAAACAAATCACAATAAAAACTCCACTGGTCTCGTCACCCATGGATACAGTCACAGAGTCTGGCATGGCCATTGCTATGGCGGTAAGACAACTGACACAAGATTACACAACAGAAGGTGCTCTTACTATTATAGGCATTTGAGTAAGCAGAATTATCTAAGTGAATGCATATTACAAAATAAAATATTATTTGCAAACATGCTGTGATTGCTGCATCATATTTTGATATCAATTAAATAAAAGTCCACATTAATCTGCAAAGTAGTCTTTTAAATCTATGTCAATTAGCTTTTAGACCATCTTTGCAAATATACTTCTAGAAGTTGACAATAAAAAAAATCTTTAAAAAGCTGACATGCACATCTAAAATATACTTCCTCTTCCAGGTAAGTGGAGCTTATTTTCCTAAAAAAAATCCTGTCCCGTCTCCCCAAAACCACATCCCACTTGGATTTTGAGTCTTTAAACCTAAATTTACAAAGATTGATTATCTATGTGTGTAGAATTTTGTTCTAAAGTCTGATATGATGATGTGTTTTCACAGCTGACTGGTGGGATTGGCTTCATTCATCATAACTGCACTCCAGAGTTCCAGGCTAATGAAGTCCGTAAGGTCAAGGTGAGTCTCTTCAGCTCTCTTTCTTTGACTCTTGTCTTTTTATGAATGTACCAGCTTTCTTTTCTCAGTCATAATGTTTTTCTTCTGTCCCCTACCCTGTTGTTGCAACATCGTCCTTGTGAATGAGAATCCACACCTCATTCTGTATTAAGTTATATGTATTGATGTGACTCCCAAATAGAAATGCCTAATAGAAAATCATTCTTCTCCCTCCCTTTCCCTCCACTTTTGATTGACCTCCGTTTAGAGGTACGAACAGGGTTTCATTACGGATCCGGTGGTGATGAGTCCTAACGAGCGGGTTAGAGACGTATTTCAGGCAAAAGCTCGGCATGGATTCTGCGGGATTCCGATCACGGACAACGGACAGATGGGCGGACGTCTGGTCGGCATCATTTCATCACGAGATATCGACTTCCTCAAAGAGTCTGAGCATGACCTGCCCCTCAGTGAGGTGGGTGGGGCTCAACGCAGAGGACGAGGTCTAAGCAGTTGTTACTGAACTCTGCTCACCTTAACTTTCTCTCTCTCAGGTAATGACTAAGAGGGAGGACCTGGTGGTTGCTCCAGCAGGAGTGACACTGAAAGAGGCCAATGAAATCCTCCAGAGAAGCAAGAAAGGTGGGGTAGACTTGAAGAATTTATGAGAGCCCTTTGCCCTTTTCTGTCTTCACACTTTCATGGCTGAGGAAAGTTTTGGATTAATCCTTGAACCAAATAAAACCATTTATGTGAATGATAATTATTCATTAACCTATATAGCAGTGTTTCATGCACCACTTCTCCGCAATGGCATGCCACAAAATAATTGCAAGATAATAATCTTGCAACTCATTTTTGCTGATTGCATACAGTATAACTATGCTTTTAGTAAAGAGTGAATAGTAGTTCTAGAATTCTAGAAGTGCACTTCTATCATTTAGATATTAAATATATTTTATCTTTCTGCTTGTAAATGATTTTGTATATCCATTCCATACCTCTTCCTAGAGGTTTATTCACTTATTTGTCTATGTGAATGATTTTAGCCAAGAATATAGGTGCTGACATGGTATAAAATGACAAAATATATAAGTAAAAAAAGTTCAATCTCTCAGAAAGACTCTCAATTTCATGAGTTATCATATTGAATCAGCATGATACAACCATCACTAAATAACTGAATATGTTCAGTTACTCAACTGCTGCAGAAGAATCAAGGCAGAATGCTGCAAGATTATTTTTTCATGTCACATTCTCAATATTTGTTTGCCATAGGGAAGCTTCCTATAGTAAATGAGGAGGGCAGTTTGGTGGCCATCATCGCCCGGACGGATTTAAAGAAGAACAGAGATTTCCCGTTGGCCTCAAAGGATTCTCGTAAACAGCTGCTTTGCGGGGCTGCCATTGGAACACACAATGATGACAAATACAGACTGGACCTGCTGGTGCAGGCTGGCGTAGATGTGGTTGTCCTGGTGAGGCCTGTTTTGGGCTTAATGTCTTTCAGTGAATCTGTTCTAGAAGATTGCATATTTTTGTCCTATTTGGTTACACATTGTCTCTCTGCTCACTTTAGGACTCTTCCCAAGGAAATTCCATCTTTCAGATTAATATGATTAAGTACATAAAAGAGAAATATCCCAGCCTACAAGTCATTGGTGGAAATGGTTAGTTTAAAACCCAAAGCTTTTGAACGTAATATCTCCAAACACACAGTTAACATGGGTTGTCTTTCTGCTGTAGTGGTGACTGCGGCTCAGACGAAGAATTTGATTGATGCCGGAGCGGATGCTCTGAGAGTGGGAATGGGCAGCGGCTCCATCTGCATCACACAAGAAGGTCAGTCAACCAATCCCATGCCTGAATACCTGCACCTCAGCCAATCACTGGCTGTATTTCTACATCCAGTCATTCCAGAGAGAGCACCTAATGTCCAGTGCCTCCTTTGGTCCACTTTTAACATCGGTAGAGCAGTCCAACTTATGTGTCATTTCCCAAATAACCCTGCAATTTTGGTCTGCAAGGTAATTGTGCAGATTGATTGATTTCCACTCTTCCATCATTTTTCTGGGGTTTTAGAATGTGTGGAGAAAAGTTTTCATATTTTTGTTTGTGTGGTATTTTTCTATATTCTGTAGTTTTGAAGAATAATATGTATGTGTCTATATAAGTGTCTGTCTGTCCATTTGTATAGCTCTCTGTGACAAATGTCGTTCTGAATGATGGTAGTGTAGCACTGGAGGCTCTTCCTTGCCTCCATCACAGTTTTTATATCTTTTTACCTTTTTTCTCAGTTCTTGCTTTTTTGTGCTTTCTTTTCTCAATCGCATATTTTCTTTCTTCTGACCTGTTGTCTTTGTTACTTGCATTAGTTCCCTTTTTGTTTTATTTTTTATCAGCTCTGTTCCAAAATCTAGCAAAGACTGTTCCAGAAGCTAGGCTATACAATTATACTGCTTTCAGAGATACTCTACACTCTACATTCAGAAATTTTTTTTTGTTTTTTTTTTTTAAAGAAAGAAATTAATACTTTCATTTAGCAAGGACACATTAAATTGATTGAAAGTGACAGTAAAGATGTTGTTGTTTTTTTTATTTTATAAAATATTTATATTTAAAATTAATACTGTTCCTTTTAACTTTCTATTAATCAAATAATCCTGAAAAAACTGCATCATGGTTTCCACAAAAATACTCTGCTCAACTGTTTTCATAATTGATGATAAGAGCCAGCATATTAAAATAATTTTTGAAGGATCATGTGACACACAGCTTTGACATCACAGAAATAAATTACACTTTAAAAATATGAAAAACTGAAAAGTTTTTCATGAATATTACAGTTCAATAATGCATTGTCAAAGACAGCTGACAAGATAAGCAAAAAATGTATTATAAATATAAGTTTTACTGAATAAAATAAGTAGATAATAGATAAGTATTCATTATAATATAATAATAAATAGATAAGTAATGTATTGTTTTACCCAGCATTTATGAGTGTAACCTTTTTTTACGCTTGGAGTATCATGCTGTTTGTTTGGCAACATGGTAACATCAAACCGTGTTGCACACAGTTGCAGCCTTTGTACTGCATTCCAAATCCATGCCTTACGAGATTCCATAACGATTAGTTACACTTCCTTAGAAGTAGGCAGCAAGGCAACTCACTAGGTTTTAGAACAGAGCTACCGTGTGCTCTTTCTCAGTCTCTATTTCCCTTTCTACAATTGTGTCTCTCTAGCGCCTCTCAGTATCCCTCCTGGTTTAAAGCTCCACAGCCCCAAAACCCCAACTACTGTTACGGGATACTCCAGTAAGTCCCTCCCACTGATCCCCATTCAGATCCCATTGGCTCACTATCTCACTCTGCCTGCTGCATTGACTGGTTAATGGCTCTGCATCATTAAAAGTAGTTGCTGGTTTTTGGGGTTTTGGATGCTTGTCATTGTCTGACTAACCTGTCAGTAATGGCGTTTGGCACTTCCTCTGATCTAAGTCTGTTACCCAGAATCCCTCACTAACAGACGCGAACTAGTTTGTGCAGTGGCGAGAAAAGGTATTTGGATATGAAAGTCACACTTAAACCTGCATCATTGTCATTGCATCATGAAAAAAAAACAAGTTAAGTGTGTGTGTTTGTACGTATGTATATGTTTTAGAGCTACTGGAGCATATAAAGTGCATTTGCTAACCAAAGCACAAATAACTGAGGGTTTCACAATCATCAGTCTCACTGCAGAGGGTTTTTGTTTTACACTTCAGTATAGTTTGTGTTCATTTGAGTCACACCTTTTCTTTTTTCATTTTACAGTATGCAGAGTGTAGATGGTGTGACTTTAAAGAATACAGAAGGGGGTTGTGGGTAAAAAGTTGACAGTTGTCATTTTCCATTGCTGCTTCCCTCCTTCATTTCTTGTCTACTCTCATTCTTTGTCTTAAAACAATAAAAATGGCAAAAACTCCCATGGCTGCAGGGCATTGGTTCCAGGTGGTGATGATGAGCGAATGAAAGCATGGATTTCCATGCATCTTGCATGCAAATTTTCACTTGTTATGCTAATTACGGTAATATAATGCTTAGTTAAATTGCTTAAAATATTATAATTTGCAGTAGTAGTCTCAGACTTTTGTATCCCAAAATGTGGAAATAAGTGGGTTTGACAGGTGTGTGTGTAACATGCTCACCACTGCTAGATTTTCCTTTTTATTGTCATGTTCTTGCGAAAGGTCACAAACAGACAGTGGAGCAAAAGATTTTTGAATTCATGAATTATTCAAAAATGATTTCCTTTTGGTTTGTCCTCTCTCAGTTGTTATTGTTTGTCCGGACATGCTGAGGGTTTGCTGACTGACCCCTATTTTTCTCCTCTCACGTTACCTCACCATTTATAGAAAATTTCACATTTAAACCCACATATATCATGTAATGCTAACTTTTTGTCTTTGAACTTAGTGAAGTTCAAAGAAGAGCCATGATTCAGATTTCTGTAATTCATTTTGGTTTGGCCTCATTTTGAATTGACATGTAATTCTGTCTCTGCAACGTTTACTGACTGGTTGATCATCATTGACTGAAGTCACATGACTGCATGAGTCAAGAATACACTGATAGTCATTCATGTGTTCATATGTCTATTTGTCTGTGTGTGAACAACAGTTAGTGGAAAGTATTTTTTCAGCAATGCATATGATTGTCCTCATCTACACTATATTTGTCCAATATGCAGGTTTAAGTTGATAGTAATTTGTAAGTAAGGGTCTGTATTTCTCATTGCTCTCACAGTGCTAGCATGTGGGAGACCGCAGGCAACAGCTGTCTATAAGGTATCAGAATACGCTCGGCGGTTTGGTGTGCCGGTCATTGCTGATGGGGGAATTCAGACAGTTGGTCACATTGCTAAAGCACTTGCATTGGGAGCATCTACAGGTGAGTTAGATATATAGATTCATGAGATATATACTAACGTCAATGATAGATGCTTAATTTTGGTTCCTCTGTCTCTCAGTAATGATGGGGTCATTGCTCGCTGCTACCTCTGAAGCACCTGGTGAATATTTCTTTTCGGATGGGATCCGTCTGAAGAAGTACAGAGGGATGGGCTCACTGGATGCCATGGACAAGAATTTGGGCTCGCAGACCAGATACTTCAGGTGTTATGCACATAAATAAATCCTTTTCCAAATACAATACTGTGCACTTATTTTTCTTAGTTTCTGCTACGATTTAGCCACAAATTACAGGTTCTTTTTTTTTTTTTGTCACAACTGCATATACTGTAGAGTAATGCTTGATGAAATATGGATATATTTATGGAATACTAGTTCAATGAGAATTTGAAACATTAATATAAGCTAATATCAAAAATAGCTTTTTGACTGAGAAAGTTCTTCAGAATATAAATTTTAACCATGTTCCTTCTCTCAACCCCTCTGTCATCTCTATCTCTCTCTTTTTTCAGTGAGAGTGATAAGATTAAAGTAGCTCAGGGAGTTTCAGGGGCTGTCCAGGATAAAGGCTCCATCCATAAGTTTGTTCCATATCTTCTTGTTGGCATACAGCATTCCTGCCAAGACATCGGTGCAAAGAGCCTCACACAGCTGAGGTACATGCACATTACTCGCATAACAGCAATTAAATGCATTCAAAGGGGCAGTGTAGCATTTCTGTGTCAGCAAACAATAAAAAAGAAAAAAAAATATAATAAAAAAAAAAAAAAGTGTTCATTTCCAAAACAACAATTTCTTATCTTTGCAATTCTGTTTGATTCCTTTAGTGGCACTGAAATGAAACACTGCACCTTTAGCACAACAATGCACTGCTAAAACTGACACAAACCCAAATATTTATATGTTTGTGGTTCGAGACAAGTTGTCATTTTCTGTTTTTCCCCCTTTCTTTCTCCATCTATCTCAGGGCAATGATGTATTCTGGTGAACTGAGGTTTGAAAAGAGGACAATGTCAGCTCAGATGGAGGGTGGAGTACACAGTCTACACAGGTAGCTGAACATTTGTACACTTAGTCTGAAGATATTGTACAATAACGATCAGTAAGATAACGGCCAGTAAGAAAAAACAAAACAATTGAAGACTGGAGTAATGGCTAATGGAAATTCAACTTTGCCGTCACAGGAATAAATTACATTTTAAATAAATTAATGTAGAAATATGTTTTAAATTTTTTACATTTCCAATTTTAAATTCAATCTTTGATCAAAGAAATAAATAGCATTGTGTTTGTAAGAGTACTTTCAAAAAGAAAATGTAAAATCGTTTTGAAACCACATTTTTTAATTGAATAATGTACAATTTTAAAAAAAAATTAACTGACCTTTTTTGTTCTTTCAGCTATGAGAAACGCCTGTTTTAAAGAAGACACTACAGATACCAGCACATGCATAGCCAAACGCACATAAATCCCCATTAATGGACTTCCACATACAGGCACCCAAACACACTGAGAACCTCAGCTTCCTCTTTCTCGTCTTCCCAGCCGCCTTTCCTCTTAGCGAGGAGAGAAACGGGTTGTGAATGTCTGCAAGCATATGCCAGTTTGCGTGAATGTGTGCGCTTGTGGGGAACGCATGCTGTCTGCTGTTTGTATCAGATGCCTTACATGTCAAAAAGAGATGTTTTTGATTGTAATCACTTGACAACTTTTGTTGGAAAATATACGTTTTTTTGCCAAAAGGTATTTGTTTTGTCTTGATTAATAAAATACAAACATACCTGCATATGCATCATTATAAGCAATAAACAGTCAACATTCTTTGTCAAGAGAAGCAAACAGGATGATTGAGTGCAGTAGATCTGTGTGAAACAGGAAGTGTTGTATTTTAATGGGATTTCTGTCAAGTTTGTTATAAAAAGAGAACTGACCATTCAAGTTGGGTGCATGTGAGTACCTTCATAAAAATGTGCCTGTTATGTAAATTACAAAATTTTTCACTTGCATGTGTTTTTCATCATTAAATTAGTTTTCAAATCCTGAATCTGTGGGTGTGTGGGTAGACGTCTGCTGAACATTGACATTGGTACGTTATTCCTCATTTTGCAAGCATGTCTCAAGGGAACCAGCCTTCACCTCCAAAACTACAGGACTTTCCAAACAAGCGTTCACACATGCTCACTAATGGATCCGCACCTGGACAGGTTGGGCCGAAAGCTCCAGGTGGCTCCTCATTAATGAAATATGATATTGGCCTGTTAGTGAGCTCAGCCCAGCTGGGCCCAAATCTCCTAACGCTTTCATACACTGCAAAAATGAAAGGACTGACAGATCTATATTACTGTGCAGCAATATTGCAATATAAAAATAAAAAAAAACTTTCATGATTAAAATATATATATATATATATATATATATATATATATATATATATATATATATAAATGTTCATTTTTAACTACAATAGAAATGTGTATATATATTGTTGATAATAATAAATAATATTATATATATTACACCTACAATCAAATGAGTGCATCAACCATAATAGTAGAAGCACTTTTTGATGCAACAAAGAAATATAAATTAAAAGAAAGAGATCTGAATTATCAGAAAAGAAAAGAGAAGGGAAAGACACTGAGATGTTTGGAGGGGGGAGGTTGTGGGCAGTCTAGTGAAGAAGTGAAAGTGAAAATGTTCCTCAGATTTCTGAGGAGGAAGTCAGTAGGCATAAATACGCGAACACTCTGACAAACTCGCACAAGCCAGGGAGCAGAGAGAGGGAGAGAGAGCACGAAAAGAGGAGGAATGACGGGAGCAGGTAACAGAGAGTTAATCTTCTCATCTCTTTCATACCTGTCTGTATTTAGTTGTCATGTACAGTGTGTCTCCTCTCTTGTCGTTTATCACAGTGATAAGTAGTTTTCTTTCATTTATCTTCACCTATAGTTCCACTTGATTCTTTCATTTGTTAACTTGTCTTCTCTTTTGCAAGTAGATCGCTCTGAAATGAAAAAATAATTATGCAAATGTACATTGATACAAACCGTCTCTCGTTTATTAGTCTGCTCATCTTTTCCTCATTCATTTCACTGAGTTTGGCAAATATAAAAAAATCTACACACACACACAAAGAAGGACATGCAGTGAAAGATCAACTAGACTTCACTAAAGTATTTATAATGTGCCATCAAGGCTGGTTTTTTTTTTCTAAAATGAAGCTTCATATTTCAGGCTAGTTCCTCCTTCATTTTACTTCATGTGACTTTCTTTAGTCAAATTTATATCCTGTTTAATCTCACTTGTCATTTTGTCTTCATTTACTATGTATAACCCCCTTTCTCCTTCCCTCCCTCCCCCTCTCTCTCTCTGCCCACTCTTCTCTGATAGGGAACAGGTTTTTCAAGACACAAGTCTTCAGATGAAACGAGATAAATAAACAAGTTTGATTCTTTCACAGAGGCACCAAACTTGTTTGTGGTAAAAGCTGTTTGAATGTTATTTCTTTTTCCTTATTTAATAAAGGTACACTTGATAAATGTAAGCAGCTTGAAATTTCCATACGAAAAAAAAAAAAGTTAAATGATGAAGTATTGGCAGATGTGTTTGTTCACAGAGTGTAAATGAAAATGGCCACAGCAGTTTGGAAGTTAACGGAACCCATAATGCAGCTGTTTGCTTGATTGACAGCTGGCTATGGATTCCGTGCCCTTCCTCTCTTGCAGGAGCTTGAAGATGAAAATTGTGTGTGCTGGAGGAATTCAGGAGTTGGCCTCATTCAGATATGATATTATATGTGAATTTTACATCAGTATAACTTGAAATGTATTTGAATATATATACAAGGTTATGGTTGGGTCAGAAATGTGTATGTGTGTATGTGTGTACAGCATATGAGGTCTGATGTTGCTCTGGAATGACACGTTTTCTCCCGGATTGCCAGAAATATGTTTAGCCACCGGGAACTTCGTGTCAGCCCAGATAAGCATCACTTCCTGACAAGATCTTCAGAATCCTCAGTGTTCAGTAATCAGTAAATCTCATAATCTCTTACTAAAATGCTTCATCAGACATTTGAGTGTTGTCTCTGGAATTCTCCAATAAATTAAGAACATTTGCCATGCATCACTTGTCGACTTTTTATTTTTTATTTTTTACTTTTTGTGTCTTTTTCATCAAAACTCCTAAATATTTTTTTAGATCTACATGGAGAGGAATGATAGAGGTTTGTGTTTTCAATAGTTGAGTGATCTGAAGCAGGTTTTGGATGATTCGGTTTGTAGATTTTACTCTGCCTAGAGGATATAAAGTGAAATCTTTGAGTCAGTGTTGCTGTTTTAGTTGTTTTGGGAAGAGATCTTGATCTTACTGTCAACCATAACATGTGACTTGCAATCTGGGCCAAGTTCAGCTCTTACAGTCAATTGTTACCTGCACCAAACAAAGCAGAAGTACTCGAATAAGCAGCTGAACAACCAGCATTCAAATATGCCTCAGTGTGTCCAGATCTTATTTTTATATGCTTTTCTGAAGAAAAATATATAAAACCATTTACAGGTGGTGTCTTATTACTGTTCCATACAGAAATACTTTAGTATATCAGAAGTTGTTGCATGTTGATGCTTTTTAAACTTGTTTATGCTGGAAACAATATTCCTGAGACAGTCTGTCTAAACATTAAATAGAATAAAAGGGTGGCTTGTATTTATTTCTTTTATATATATTTTATATATATATATATATCCATTAAAAATAACTAAATTTTATGGAGATAAAGGAATTTTTCACCTTTAGTCACCCCAAAACTAAAGTATCCTGTCTGAAAGCTATCATTTTGTATATTTAAATAGGTAGTCATCTCATTTATCACCAGTAAAATATGAGTGCCACAAGGATCGGTCCTAGGTCCTCTGTTATTTTCAATATACACGTTACCCCTTGGTAATATTATTAGAAAATACGGGATTAGTTTCCACTGTTATGCTGATGATACTCAACTAGACATCTCAATGAGAACAGATGAAACTTCTAAATTATCTAAGCTAACAGAGTGCTAAAAATTAAAAAGATTGGATGACCAATAATTTTCTCCTATTAAATTATTATTAATAATTGAATTTATTATAACTATCCTAACTATTACTCAACCTAGTTTTCTTTTCTTTTCAGAAAACCAGAAATTAAAAGCAGAATGTGCATGCTGCGGTTTTACATTAAATTAATGAAAATAGTGACGTATAGCTTTTGCGTAAAATGTGTGGTGAATACTTTAACGATGATGAATACGCTTTACCTTATACAAAGCTATCAGAATATAACACAATAAATACAGTCACGTAGGTTTAGAACCAGAAAATTAAGAAGAAGAAAAAAAATACATAACTTGCATTTTTGAGTAAACTAACGAAAAATATCAGTGATAAGAAAAGTAATCCATAGCATATAAAAATAATGGTCTAGATAATTTAAAATAAAACTGTTTATGCACAAAACGTATTTTATCAAAAGAGCACTTTTACTTTCTGTTCTGTAATTGACTGATTTTGCCACACTCAAAATGGCAAAATGGTGCCTTGTATATCTATGGTCGCAACCATGGTCGCAACCGGTAAAAGGTGATACAAGATAATATGCCCCCCTCTAACCAGTGATATTTTTAACGTTCCGGTCCCCATACATATGTTATGATTGGTGATCAATCGGAGCACAGCACCGTAGTGCTGTTACATCACTCACTTCTTAGTAACATTCCTCGAGTCCAGGCACTTATAACAATGTCAACATATTGACCTTAATCATGGTGGAAGCCGTTCCTTTCAGCATCGCGTCCACCGTCAAAGCGTTGAGCGGCGCGTTGCGGAGAGACGTTGAACATGAAGCCGAGTTCAGCCGCGAGCGAGAGCAGCGCCAAAAACCTGAGAAATCGTGACTTCTTGTCACCCAACACGGCTCTGACGACGTTGTACGACGATGGAAAGGTCAGTCTTAAATATGTAACGTTACTTACATGTGGGTTTTTTATTTTCTGTAATGAGCTCTTCCTGTCCTGCGGTACTTACAGATGGGGATTTTATACGCATGGATGGGTGGATATTTTAAGCATTTGCTTGGACGTGTAGTTATGCATCGCTAAGTCAGTGACACGTTTGGCTTTTATTTGTGCGCGTCAGTCGCCGTGAGGGGCTGACGCGCTATTTTGTTTATTTTTGAATATTAAAGTGTTATTGATTGTGCGCCGGTTCCCGCCTCCTTCTTCCCGATGTATATGGAGTTTTAATATCGTTACACCAATATTGACTTGTAAGTTAGGCAATTGAAGCAACCGCAATGCCATAGTCACGTTCAGAATTTCACCAAACAACGGCGAATGTGACCTCACCTCAAGTTCTCAAAGTTGGCATGCCATAAAACGCAAATGAATTGATTGGATCGCTGGATCATTGTCATTTGCTAATTGTCGTGATCTCATGTGAGTGACAGGTTACTGAAAGGGAGGGATTACTGTCGTCATTGTGATTAGGTCATTGTGAGGGGGCGGGGACAATGTTTTTTTTTGATGATTATTATTGATATTATTGATATTATTTGAAAAAAAAGTAATGTGCAAATATAAATAAATCTAAAGGCAATATTCTAATATTACAAAAACATGAATAGTCAATTTTGATTTAGTTTGAAAATATTATCTTGTCTCATTCTTGTTGGTTTTGTGCATTGTTTCAAATCACTTTATATCATTTTCAACAAAAGTTTTGATTTAATGAGAAAGTGTCCTTGGGCAACAGCACTAAATATTTGAATTGTGTGTTTTTAGGTTCCCACTGATTTCCTCAGTGGTGTTCGCTCTCTCCATGGCAGTGGTGTATTGCCGATAGGAGCCACTGACGTGACAGCAGAAGGCCTGCGTGTGTGTGTGGATCGCTGTGCAGCATTTAAAGGTGTTTTATGTGGAATAATGCCATATCTGAGACCTGCTGCTCAGAGACAGGGCTGTATCCTCATCAACTGTCCTGCGCTCCACACCAAACAATCCATAGCATCTCCAGATACACTAGCTCTGGGGCAGCTACGGACCGTTCTCATAGCTGACCACCTCGGGGCACATCTCAGAAGACAAGGGTGTGTGATTTGACTTTTGTGATATTGGCATAAATTTAGTCTCCAGAAGGAGAGATTAATCAACTATTTCTTTATTTCATTTAGGTACACCGTGTCCTTTTGTCCAGCCTTGCCACAGGACAGTGACATTGTCAACTTTCTGAAAACACTAGGCATTGATTGGCCGACAGTCCCTGTCAGCTGCACCAATGAGGACAGGGAGGAGAAGATGAAAAAGGTTTTAGAGAACTCAACTTACAGAGACCGAGAGATAGAGAAGGGGAAAAGGAGAAGCAGAGGAGAGGAAATAGAGGGAGAGAAAAGGGGGATAAAAGAGGAAGTTAGGATAAACCTTAAACAAGTGCTACAGGATGAGAACGTTCAGGGATATGATCCCAGTCTTGGCACTTGTACAGGTGAGCTGTAGTGTGTTTATTAGGGATTTAACGGGTTACATTTCTCGTGGTTTGGTCTGTTTGGTAACTAAATGTCATTATTAGGGTTGCATGAGTAGAATGTTTGATGTAGAGATTTTAATTTTTTATTTTTTAATTCATCACCATTAGTCAACATTGGAATTTTAATTGTACTTTATTATTTCATCCATTATTTGCCTTTAGACTTTTGCCATGATCTAATATTCACTTAAAATGTGTTTAATGACACTGTTAAATATATTTTCATGTAAATGTATGCATTTTTCAAAACTGAAAGTTTTATGTGGTTATGATTGATTTTAGTTTGTAGTGTTTTCTTTTTAATTTAATTGACAAAGTTGTGTAGAATTCCAGCCAATTGATCAGTTATTGACCTTAACATGAAAAGAATTATAATCTCATCAGTAGTAATGATTTTAATACAAATGCATCATTAAATTTGTCAACAATGCCTAAGATGCGACATGTCAGCACTTATCCAATAGAACTCCTTATAGAAGTGGTGCAGGAAATGATAGTTACTGCACAAAAGCTTCTCTTGTGAGCTTTTAGATGATAGATGATTTAGATTATTATTATTTTTTTTTTTACATTTCATAATTTTTAGTTATGTTTTCAGATGAGAAAAGATTAAATGATGAGATGAACTGGACCGTACTGAGCCATGTCAACCAGAATTTGGACTTTTACTCCTACAGTGTTTCAGTGATAAACTATTGGATAGTTTTAGTTTTCTTCTGTTTTATGCATAAGTCAGTAATTTCTCTCTTTTAAGTGCACAGAGAAGCTTTGTGTCATCTGGCCCAGCTGGACAGTGCAACCGCAGATCTCCCTGTGAGTCAAAAGTACCCTCTGTCTGGATAATATCTGTCTGCTTCACATTACAGTGAGTGACCATGTTTAGTAGGACGCTTGTAATAGATTTCTTTGTTTCAGGTCTCTACGGCAACAGCCCTGCATGTCACTTCCTGTCAGGACGAGTTTCGTCAGCAGCAAACAGCCATGTTGTGGAGAGCAGCGGGTGCAACAGCAGTGCAGGTTTCACATATGTGCCCATCAGCCATTTCAGCATGCTTTACATATTAAACAATTGCTCTCTGTTTTGTATTTACTATTTCCTGTAACAGGAACTTTTGGTTGAACCTACCAAAGGACTTATTATTTTATTTATTTGTATTTTTCTTCCTAAAGTAACCAATAGGTTTTATTTATATCAGTAATTAGCATTAATTATGCTATGAACCACAGCTTTGGAACATCCTATGGGCAAATGGGCAAAGGTCATGCTCATTTAGAGAGCATTTAATTGAATCTGATCAATATTTACTCTCCACTTCCTGGAATAGCAAGTTTGTTAAACTGTATGTGTAAAAGTGTGTATAACTGTTTTAGGTGTAAAGAAGCATACTGATGGAATAAAATCTACAAGACACTGAAGGAAACCCATAATAAGTCATAAGTTGTAAAGCTTTTACGGCAATATCAAACAATTATAATACTCCCAAATGGATGAATATACAATGTTCAGCTTAGAGGCTGCACATTTGGACATTACTACATTTTAGACAATCTCTGCTGGAAAATGAATGATTGCTTTCTTCCTCTCTATAAGAGATTGGTGATTTGTGGTCCTGTTAAAACTCCTGACGTTCAGATGAATGCAGCTCAGTATCTTCAGTAAGGCAAAACTTTAGAAAAGCAACTCTTTATCAACGTTATCACAGCTCTTTTTAATGCTTTATCAATTCTACTAATCATTCTTACAATAATAGTTTATAAGTCTG
Organism: Carassius gibelio; assembly: GCF_023724105.1. Taxonomy (NCBI): domain Eukaryota; kingdom Metazoa; phylum Chordata; class Actinopteri; order Cypriniformes; family Cyprinidae; genus Carassius; species Carassius gibelio. The sequence continues at coordinate 16,172,754 of NC_068378.1, read as the reverse complement.
ATGACTACATTGGTACATGTTTGGCTGTATGTATCTGTAGGTTAAGAAAAGCTCAGATGAAAGAGGCCTCAGAAATGAAGTATGGAGACCAAGTTGAAGGTGTGTTTATCTGTGCATTCTTGAAAAGTGAATTTTACAGCCATATTGTGATACATGTTCATTCCAGATGTAAACTCTCTGTATGCCATTGTTTAATTTTCCCTTAAACTCTTTTAAGGTCAGACGTGGGATGACATCATTAGAATCATGACCTCAGCTACCGTGAGGTTTGAACTGCTGTCCACAGTGCACACAAGTCCGGTGTGTGCATTTGCATGTGTGTTTGTGGGTGGAATATATCTTTTCCTGCATCAGAGATGATTGCCAACTCTATTTCAGGTGACCTTAGATGTTCAGCGGGACAGTGGTGTGTCCACAAAGGGCCCCAGGGGTGGAGTCTTTGTCATGTATAACTGTGCTCGTCTTCACACACTTTTCAGCAGCTATGAGAAAGGGGTGGAGCAAGGTAACACACACATACACACACACACACTGTAATGTTCTTGACTTATGAATCATGTTCCAAGCAGTATTATCAAGACAGTAGTCATGGAGAAGTTGTTTTTTAAAGCAGTATGACTACAACCAGATTTGAACTATTTGTCGTTGTATATATGTTTAAAATGCAATTTCATTAGGCAAATGCTGTTTTTGTTAGTTACTATTCTAAACTTAGGTAACAGAAAAGCAGTGAAAGACATTATGTGACAATGCAAAAATGCACAGAAAAAAATACAGAATTTAACAACAATAGCCAATATAGTCTGTGCAACAGAGGCATGGTATTTCCATCTTTCTCCATTGGGCTTTTTGATGAACGGCATGTTAAGTAGTAATGTAACGGGGAAATATTGTGTCCATTTGTGAAATCTTATACATGTCTATTTTAAAATATGAAGGTCTTTATCCTGAAATCCCTGATGGCGCAGAGCTGGACTTTTCTGCCTTAAAAGAGGAGGTAAAGTAACTAACATGACTTAATGATCCTGTTATTGCTAAAAGTCTTATTTGTTGTGTCCTTATTCAAGTATTCAAAATTATTCTTCAGTTGCCGTGAATAAAAACGTATGCCAAATGTATTCAGACAAGCTCTGTTTTGTGTTAAGTTGCATAGAAGGTTTGTTTTTAAGTTGTTATATTTTGTGTTTAGGGGGAGTGGCTTCTTCTCTTCAATTACCTCATTCCATTCTCTGAGCTGCTGGACCAATCAGGACCGATCCGGGAGCACGAAGGGGGTACAGCCAGAGTTAATCTTAGGACTGAACAGGTACTTAAAAAAAAACAACGTTTTGTTTTGTCAGTTGGACTTTGTAATGTGGTTTTGATTTCAAGGCAATTCCTAGTCATCTCAGCCAGTCAAATCTCTTGTACTTTCTGCTGTCTTGGCTTCATTAGTACAGCAATCCGTTACTGAAATGTATGTGTTTTGTTTGTCTTGTCAGGTGTGCAGATTCTTGGTGTCTCTCAGTAAAGATTTTAGCTCCTACTACAACAGAGTTCACGTCCTTGGGGTAAGACATTATGCCTCTGTGTGGTTGTTCATGAATCAGTTTATGAAACTGTATCTGTTTAAATAAGGACGTTTCACATTCTGTTAGACACTGGTTAGTCTATGTGTGTGTGTGTGTATCAGCATTAACAGTGATTCATGTGATTAAACAAGTTCAGGGCCATTCATTTCTGATCCTTCTCTTTCTTTCTCTCGCTCTCTCTCTTCCTTTAGGAGCCCCTGCCTCATCTTTTCAATCAGATGTTTTGTCGTTTATTGTTGCTTAGAGCATTAAGAGAACTTTACCACAGCGCCCTGGACTCCCTTAATCTTCCCCCAATTCCCCAACTATAGCAGAAAGCCTACACCAACAGCCACAAACTCTCTTCCTTAACAGCCAGCACTCTTCCATTTTTCTCAACTAGTACACTTTAGAGACCTTCCTCATAGCCACAGTTGCCTGGCCATCAAGACCTTAAAAAAGACTGAAATGCACTACACAAGGCAGGATGGACCCCACTGAATCTGTCACTATTCAACCCATTCATTCAATAAATTATAATTAGTCTGAGAATTCGCCCCACCAATGTCGAAAGAAGTTGCTTTCTTTCACAGTGAATTTAAATTCTCCTGCACCATGTCCATCAATTCTGACCTTCTACATGAATATGGATTCTGTGTAATAATGTTTAATTGGTGTAAGTGCCCAGATCTATTTGTTTAACTCTGAACACATATTGTCAGCGTAGCACATTTGTTCTTACAGTCTGATAGATGCACATGCAGTAAACTATCTGTCACCACTGTTTCTTATTAGGAATTATGTCAGACTTCATGATCTGGGATGCTACTTCCTTTATCTGTCCCAAATACAGAGTCTTAATTCTCAAGTTTCCCACATTGTTCCTCATGGTTTATGCCGCTCAATGTGTACAGGTGTACTACTGAGATTCCTCATGTGCCATACAGTTGAGATGTGTTGGTACTCTCACTTTTCACAGATCTGTCCCATATGCCACACAGTATTCAAAGCCCTGAGAGTACTCAACACATTTACTTTGACTGTGTAACATTCACACAATTCAAAGTTTTTGTTAGTGGTGATTTCACTCAATGTATTGAAAAAAACAGCAACCCTGCAGAGACTTGATAATTAAAAGAGTGTCTGCTTCAACCCCTGAATTGGTTGTTTTTTTAAGTGTTCAAATGTTTGAAACCAGACTTTATGGTAAGAGTTATTAGTTAATGCATTAGGTAACCAACAATGGACTTATTATTATTATTATTTTTTTTAACTTTATTCAGAATTGTTCATGGTACATCAACTAATGTTAATTTATAAAATGATTTTGTGTATGATAGATTTGTATTGGATATAAACATTAACCTAGATTAATAAGTGCTAGTATTAGTAATAAAGTATTAGCAAATTGCATTAACTGTTATTAATGCATAGAAATTTTGACACTTCTCTTCAGTCATAAAAAAAAAAAAAAAAATGAACAGATTTGCCCCATGGATATGATTTTAAGGCACTTATTTTTTTTTTTACTTGACAAAATCCTGAAAAAAACTGAATCACACTTTCCACAAAACAGGCAACACCGCTGTTTTCAACATTGATAATAATAATATTTTATCTTTCTTGACTAACACTAAACCAGCATAGTAGAATGAGGATTCATATGACTCTTCATTCAGCTTTGTAATCACCAGATTAAATTACATTGTTAAATGTCAAAATAATAATAATAATAATAATTTAAAAAATATATCACAATATTAATCTTTTTACTGTATTCTTGATTAAATAAGACTTATCCTAAAAACAACAACAAAAATGTACTTTCCCCAACCTTTTGAATGGTAGTGTATTAAAAAATACAGCTGCATTTATTACTCCATAATTAAATGTCTTGGGATTTTTGTCATTTCAGTTAATATTTGGTTGATTTCTGAGACTGCATCCAAACTCAGAATTATGACCCAGACAGACATGACTAAACATCTCATAATAGTTATGAGTGGGCTGACAGCAGATCCTCTTTTTTAATAAAGTGTATGTTAATATGCAGCTCAACATGAAAATGAAAAAGGTTGCAGTTTTCAGCAGCGATGTGAGTGTGTCTGTTGTTGGATAAACTCTAGAATACTGCCAGCCAATCTGTCCAGTAGTAACCACAGATGTCTACACATACTAATGCACATACAGATATGGACATGAGAAGCTTTAGAAAGTGTAATAGCATCATTCAGCCACTGGAGAGCAATCATGACTCCATCTTTCTGCTAAAGCTCTTTCTCTGGTTTAGGCTGTCAGTCATCACTGCTGGGCATCTCTACCTTGAAGACAAAAGAGGGAGGAGAGATGAAAGGAGGTACAGAGAGAGAGAAAAGAAGACTAGTGCGTGAAAGGAGTTCAAAGGATGAAGAAGTACTCTGTGTAATCGCTACAAGCAATACTGCTGTCTTTTAAAGAGGTGTGTGTGTGTGACAGCGAGATGAATGAATGAGGTCAGGGGTGCCCATGGGAATTGAATGATTTTTTTGTAGTTGCCAGGGATAGGAGGAGAGAGAGGGAGAAAAGGTGGGTGGAGAGGATAGAGGAGAGTGATATTGATGTATGTTGTTCTTGTTGACTGGTGTGGAACCCTAGACAGGAAATAATGGTATGTGGTGCGTGTGGTTTGTGATGTGTTGGGCAATGACAAATGTTGAAGGATTGTTACTACCTGCAAGTGTCCCTCTAACAGCAAAGCAATAACAGCAAAATCTCGAAAGGTCTGATATCAAGCATATTCAGGGTACAAAATTAACACTCACCAAGCACCATTCATAAGTATAAATTGGCTTTGTCCAGTAAATAAAAGGGGGCATCTTGCCAGCTGGCTGATAATTGTATTAGGAGCTGTTTAATCCACTTTAATCCCTGTTCATTATCAGTCTGAGCACAACTAACAGGCTTCCAGGAAATCTGAATTCAGTTCAGACATTCTGTTCACACTCAAACAGGATTAGTTGTGATACATATCATGGTCGAGTCGAACTCGTGCCCTTGAGCTGTTGACTGAAGTGTGTTTAAAACATGGTTTATGTTGAATTTCTAAGTACTCTGAACCTCACTGATAGGAATGAGTCAAATCAAAGACTCCCATCTAAGAATGACTTTTACCTCCGTGGAAAACGTCAAAGGCAGAGTTTATTTGATCATTAAAATTATTCAAATTTAAAATAACTGTTCTCCTAAAATATAATTTATTCCTGTAATGGTAAAGCAGAATTTTCAGCAGGCATTACTGTCACATGATCCTTCAGAAATCATTTTAATATTATGATTTGGTGCTCAAGAAACAAACTTTTAATATATAATTTTGCATATTTTTCATTCTTAGTATACACCTCATATTATTGCCTTAGCACACAATACAGACTGAAGGTGATAAATTAGATCACCAATTTCACACTTCATTTTTTTTATATCCCTTGTTTAATCCCATCAAATATCAGCCGAGACAGCAGTGTTGCCAGAACAGTCTGTCTCACCTCAGAATCAAATTAAAACAAAACTGGAGCTTCTAGTGGTTCCAAGTGAAGTCATCTCTCTGTGTGTGTGTGTGTGTGTTAGTGTGTGTTTCCCAACAACATGCTGGGGGAAGAAAATCGTTCTCAAAGCCTTTGGGTTCCCTCTTTCAAACTGAAGCTTAGAGATTGCGGCACCGTATTTGATGTAGATCTCTCAGTTGAAACTTTTGATAGTTTGACAAATTTAGACTAGAGATGAAATAATTTTTGATGGGTTGAGATCTGAGACTGCATAAATCTGTCATTTAAAACTGTGTCAGAACAACCTCATGTGATCTATCTTTAACCATCAAAAAAAAAAGAAAAAAATGTGGAGGGTGGGGTTTGAAATAGTAGTATGCTGTTTATGGAAATATTGTCTGCTTTATGAATCTGTGTCATACTTTGAATGTGTTACTTTGGCATAGTATTACGAACAAGTTGCTTAAAATTAGTTTTAGATTGAGAGCAAGTTCTGCTGAGGAAACAGGAGTACGGATGATAGCACAGTCAGTAGTGTATTTCACACCCATCCAGGCTTGTGTATGTGTGCGTTAACAGATAAGAACCTAGTGCATCAGCTTCCTCTTTTCTTTCTGTTTCTCTCTAGCTTTTTCTGTACCTCTGCAGATAAAAAGTGGTTTGAATTACCTACTAACCATTTCCTGATTTTTAGACATGTCATGTTAACAGACCTTCCTCCAGAGAGGGCAATCTCCCTGGTCTTCTGTAGATAACGAGTCTTAAAATGTGAACGTTGTCCCCACAAGACCCCATAAAAATGTAAAAGAAATTGCCGTTGTGTGAAAAATATTAAGCAACAGGTGTGCTTCGGACCACCATGATATGCTTGTTGATGGTAATTTGTTTGTTTTTTTAGACCTGGGGATTTGTGTGTGTGTGTGTGTGTGTGCTTGTGTGTGTGTCTTAACTAGGCATGGGTCTGTCAGGTTCAGATCCAGCAGCTGGGTGAGAAACTAGCTGGATTGGAGTTTAAGAAGATCTAAATCCTGAGTAAGACGGCTAGATACCTCTCTCATCTGATGCTAATCCAATTTAATCCCAGTTCACTTTCACTCTAAGCACAATTAAAGTGGCTTCCAGTCGATCTCTGAATTCAGTCCAAACATTAAATTCACACTCAAACAGGATTAGCTCTGATTTATATCGAGGAAGACTCGGATGAGCTAAGCTGCCTGTGACTGAAGCGTGTTTAAAACATGGCTGCTCTATAAAGGCATTTATATCCTATGCTGGAACAAATTAATATGTTCCTCCTCTTTAGATATAATTGGATCCAGTAAGATTTGTTCTAATTAATATAATAGGACATAATCTTTAGGGTCCTATTAAAGGCACATAGGCAGTTTTTTTTCATTAATTTACCTTTTTAAGAGCTGGCACTTTTTATCAGTTTTCAGATGTTTTAATATATGCATGCTCTTATTGATGGTTTTATGTGTTGTTGATATTAATATCTTAATTGAATTATATATTTATGTATAAATATGAATGTGCTTTTGACATTTTATTTAATTTAGGCAAAATGCTCATGTGCTTCTCTTTTTTTATTAATAAATATATCATGTTTATCGTAATTTAATCATCTGTAATTTTTCATTTTAGTTCTCTATGATAGTTTAGCATGAAAAGTGCAGTTTCATATATGTATATAGTGTATATATCTACATGTAGAATCTGCTGTGTCTGTACTTTGTCTTTGAATGTATTGGGAAGGTGATAAAAGAGCAAGAAAATATTTATAGCTGCATTTTCTTAAATGTCACCCCTCTCTGCCTATCTCTCTCTTGATTTCCCTCTTTTTTTCACACTATTAACTTGTTCATTCCCCTGCCCTTTTCTCTTTTCCGTCCTCATTCCCTCTTTTTTTATTCTCTCTATTTTTTTTTATTTGCTGATTTGGGTCACTGGCTGACTAAGAGACAACTCACAGCTGGCCTATAAACAGCCTTCCCCCTTTCAGCAGCATTAGCTCACTCTCTCTCACACACACACACACACACACACACAGTCTCCTCTCACTCCAGCATTCAGCGGCACAAATCTCTCACATCGTTTACCATCATCTGTATACTAGGTCTTTTAAAACAAGCTTTATGAACTACGCTCTTATCCTCTGTGTTTATATCAAGAAATATTTGCTTTTTCCATGCTGTTTTGCCTTAGGCTTGGAGTATATATGGACATCTGTACATAACTCAACACTGTTCATCTTTAAATAGTAAATTTTCACAATCATAATTCTATATTTTATTTCCACAGTAATCATTAATATTTAAATGTATTGTCTATTCCTAGGCTGTAGGCTGTGCATTTAAAAGTGCCTAAATGTTTTTTTTTTTTTTTAATCTTATGTTTTAGGTTTGCAGTACTGTTAAATGTGTATGTATTACTTTATAATTTTACAATAATTCAGTTCATCAACTAGTCTTAATCATCCAGCTGTGTTTGTGTGCTCATTTTTCAGCCCATTGCATTTATATTTCTCTGCTATGATTCACCATTCTGTCGGAATAGACTGCGAAGAGCAGACTGCTGTGTTTGTTTATGAAATGGGAGTGATGCATCAGTAATGCGATGATAACACATTTTGAAGGGTGCGTGTGGGCACGGATGGACTAATTCCAACTTTTTGCATAGGCCTATTCCATGTTAACGAATGAGCAAGAGAGAGTGTGGTCTGCTCTAAGAGTCATTCAGAAGTTAAATTACAAGAGCTCCATGTCGAAATCCAATAACCATGCGGCAGATAACAAACATACAGTGTTCATAATCCCATAATCCTCTAAAATTGCTAATGACATCACTATGCTCCCGTGCAACAGTGCGACAAGTTTTTGCACGATGCGGCTGGGCTTGCTAAGATTGCTTTGCTTTTATGGATTCCGGGTGTGGAAGCCACATTGAATATTCAGGTTCAGCTCACGTGCACATCATTGTAATTAATTCGTGCTCACCAGGCACAGATTTGGAGGGGTCTCGTAACGCTCAGCGCACTCCACCCATTTGACACCATATGACTTCAGTCGTATCTCAAGGGCTCTGTTTATGTCTTGAGGAGGCGGTAGTATTTTGAGAGACAGATTGAAGTGTGTGTAGGTGTCAGAGAAAGAGAATGCTTGAGATTTGTCTTTGTTGGTATACAAAGTGAGTGTGCATTATTAAAACGTAACTTCCTGCGTTCCATGCTTGGGTGTATTAGGTGATGGCAAATAAAAAATGGCATTCACAGTATGTGCTCGATTGTCTGCTAGTCCCTCTCGCTTGTGAATATGTATTATTGCCTCCTGCCCGTTCAGGCCCAGCCGTGACAGATGCTCACTGGGCCGAGGCCACCTGCTGCTGAGGCCACAGGGGAGGGGTTAGCGGGGTGAGCTGAGAGGACAGCAGGATTGTGCATATGGGGGGAGGGAGGGGTCCGCCGGATGCGAGCAATTACAGATGAACAGTGGTGGCGAGGCACAAACACAAACCCCTTTTCCTGATGGAAAGTACCCCCTACTTTTGACGTTCCCATGGTAACTCTTAGAATAGCTGTGGCTAGCTGACAGCTTACCTGAATGTGTGTAAGGGGCCCCCAGGTGTGCTCTGTGAAGTGTGCGCCCCGTTAATCCGCAGGCTGGATTTTTGGGGATTACAAATCAGCCCATTAGAGCTCTCACACTCGCTTCTCTCTTGTCATCTCAAAACCTGCTCCCATAATGACTGTATGGAATAGAGTGTCTTTTTAGTCTTGTGAAGACAGGCATCTTATAATATATATAATTTTGTCCAATGCTATATTTAGTATGTCAATGTTGATGCAGGAGTGAATAAAACAAGATTTCACTTGAAGTCCTTCAAAACTGAACATGGTTGTCATGGTTTTGGACCACAGAAATACATGTGACTGGTTTTTTTTTTTCACTCGCTTTGAATTCCATCTTCAAAATCCTCAGGTACCAGCACATGTGAGCCTGAAGCGATGGATCTCAGCATTCAGCAGCACACCAACTGAGCCCAGGACATGAGTCTGTGGGTCTGAACAGATCAGGTGTTGTATGCTCATTTTAAAATGGTTCAGGGATTTTTTGACAAACATATTAAACATATTAGGTCATGTTTTGGGGATCTATACATTGTTGCATTCACTTTAAATAACTTGACTTCATTGTGTTCACATTTGATCCAGTATTACTGGTATAGAGATCATTGTTTGTAAATTGTTTAATCACGGTAAGTATTTTGACTTGTTGCATTCACATTTGATGCATTTATGCATTTGGCAGATGGTTAAAAGTGACTTACCATGCATACATTTCCTGGTAATGAGACACATGACCTTGGTGTTGCTAGAGACATGCTCTGCTGTTTGAGCTACATGAATCCTCTAACATATAATTCCTAATAAAAATAGTGAATAAAAAGTCTTATCATCATCCGCCAGTGTACGTTTTGAGAAATAAGCAGAAATATAAGCCATATGAGCTTTCATGACTTGCAAGAATTTGAATTATGGATTCCACTTTATTTGGGGAATGATGTGTAACACTAAATATGATTGCTCTTCCCATGAGGCTGTTTGGCAAGCCGGTAAATCGCAGGAGGGCTGATCAGAGTTACCCGTCAGTCTATCAGTCAGGTTTCACAGAGGAAGCTCTCAGTTATGGGAATTCCCCTCCTCCTCACTTAATGTGATTTAGGGCTGCCATGACTGTGTGATATAATACCATCAAGCATCTAGACACACAGGCACACCCGCAGCCTTAAAGACTAGACATGAATCTCATCCTCCACAGTAAATGAGGAAAATTCGCAAATCATCTTTTACTGCTTAGACATCACTGGTAACTGCACACAGAAAGCACAAGTCCTTTACCACAGTCAGCTCTGCTCAGCTCAGACTACAGCACGTGAACAGTAGGGCGCGAGGGCAGCTTCTCTTGAGAGAGAGAGAGAGAGAGAGAGAGAGCGCGCACGGTATAATTGAGCCGTATTAATTTTTCAGCATCGGTGGATTCGTTCCAACCGTGTCAGTGGCAGGCAGACTATGCGAGACACAGATTGTTTTTTTTTGTTTGTTTTTTTGTAACGCGCAAGTCTATTTCTGACTAAGCGTGGATTTCACATCCGCCATTCGGGGCTGTGACACGCTCCTCTGAAATTCTCCCACATGCAGTGTGATTTAAAACAGGAGAAAAATCCGTTTAAAAATGTCTTCATGTAAAAAATGCTTTGAAAATGAGACTGTGACTATACCGAGTAAGATGTAGGCCTATAGCTGGCATGGGAAAGAAATGTGATATTAATTAAATAAACTGAATAATAATAAATGAGTCACAGGTGGACACCGACTTGTTACAGCTACTCACAGAACTACCATCCGTCCCCAACCACCCCCCCCCCCCCCCCCACTGACCTTAATATACACACACCAAAGGTAAAAATGAGATTATACTTGATATTTGTTGATTATATATTTTTAAATAAAAGGCGTAATAAAATAAACAAATAAAAAGTCTTAAAAGTTACCTTGCATATGCCGGGGAAATTATAATAGATTTAACTGCACATTGCATGCCATATTTATGTAAAACAGGCCTACTAAAAAGGAAATAAAAAATATGAATGACTGTATGGTTTTATTCATATTACATTTTATGTTGTTTTGTTAATGTTTATTGCATGTTAGTTACATTTTTGTTATACGGATGCCTTTATTATAATAAATTATTGCTCAGTTAAAAGTCACTAATGATAGAATTTGATACTTCATAATACCTTTTGTTACAGGTGTTATTGAGGAAATCAGTGTAGACCTACATAGGCTATTGCTAAGATAAAAAGCAATGCAGTACGGTATTTATCATTTGAATGAAATGTATGGATTTATGGAATATTTATTAAATATAAATTATCTTACATTTCCACGTTCCATATCTAATTAATGCTATTGCTTTCACTTTGATATTGATAGGTTGTCACATAGGATACCTGCGGTAGTCCAGCGGTGGACATGGCGTCATCTGAGTGAAGAAACGGCCATGCGCACGCTGGAACGAACCATTCCCGTCTAAGAGAGAGAGAGAGAGAGAGAGTGAGAGAGGAGAGAAAGAAAAAGCGAGAGGGGGAGGAGTGAGGGTAGCACCGGGTTCGCTGTGAGCCATGTTGGATGTGAATGAGAGATGCTGCGCTCGTGCCGCTGCTAGCTGGAGCTCTACCAAACACCGAGAATAGATGCGAGCTTCCCGGGATCACCGAGCGACCGGGGAGCACGGCGGAAGGAGTCGGGCGGTGGTGGATGAGCTGGCCACTTAGCCGGCGTTTGGAGAGGGAAAGAGAGACACTTCGGTTCAGAGAGAGGGGAGAAAGGGGGGAGAGAGAGAAAGGATTTCACCAGACTAATGGCTGCACTGCTACTGGACTTGGGCTCGCTTTCGCCGCTGTCGTTTCTCCTTCTCAGCTCTTTGTTCACTGTTATCCCGGGGAGGGCACCGGAGTTGTTCTGCCGCTCCCTGTGCACCCACCCAGCCCCCGGAGACGCTCAAATCGCCAGCCTGCCCGACGGGACGGTAACGGGGGCTTTGGCTGGGGGCAATTGGAAGATCCACCCTGCAGGAACGGTACAGTCTCGAGGACGGGAATCGCAATGCTTACGCTCCTGTGCAGTGGAACCCCCGTCAGATCCGTTGAGACCGGATTACCGGAATTCTAGTGCATGGAAATCAGAACCGGCGGCGCACACCGGACGCTGTCATCACCAGCTTCTTTGGAGTAACAGTGGCAGCGGAGAGAAGGGCGTTGTTTCTCGTGTTCTCGTCTCTTCGGTTCAGTACGGCAAAAAGAGTACTATACAAAGGACTAGAAGGCGCTCGCGGCCACAGTCGCGCCTCGACACGGACAGGATCATTGCACAAAGCGTGCTGGATAACTGTAGAACCGTGGACAGCAAATCCAGGCCTAACCACTGCCCCTGTCACCCAAAACGTGAGTTTGCCGCTGCCAAGACACCAACTCGGCCGTTATTTAAAGCCTATTCTTATTCTAATGTGGTATCGGACGCCAATGGATTGTATAAAGCGACAGCGGACCGTCCCCTTTCAGGCCCCCTGAATGTTATCGATCTCACCAGAGAGGGCTGGAATGGGTCAGATGTTAGGAATACCCGCGGGTGCTCAAAACCGAGTGCGTGGCAGCTCTCTCTAGGGCTTGGAAGCAAAGCAAGCAGATGTCTTGAGTCACACCGGAACACAGGTTGTTCTGAAAGGTATCCAGACTGGCACAGCAGTAACTGGCACCAGTCCAACATCTCTCTGAGGCGTTACGCCGTTCGTGGAAGGCAAGCAAGAGAAAATACAAACACCACATCTTCAAATAACAACTCAAAAGTAGAGTTTGTGCATGCAAAGCCTGAACGGAATAGTCCACAAAAGTCTCCTTGTGCACTCAAACGGACTGATGCTCGGGATTTAACTGGGACTCGTTTTGATGACAGAAAGGCTCACTCTAATGAATCAACTGGAATCAGCACTGCTCAGTTGTATATCGGCGATGTACAAAACTCTGACTCATCTGCTACTGGCTCTCCCAGGGGTCATAATGCATCACACATCTACCTCTTAGTCGAGCTAAACTTTCTTAAAAGTTTTCGTGGCTCACACAATCACACGCCTGCAGAGCGCGCGAGAGAAGTTTCAGCACCCACACAATGGACAGCGCCGGACTCAGCGCATGAGCTCGCTTACTCCAGTCAATATACTGAAAGTTTGTTGCTTATGAATTGGAATAGTAACAATAACAACTGCGACAAAAATCGTAATAATAACCACCACAACAACACCAGTCCTGGCGATCAAAATGCAAATGAAACCCAACATGTTTCTGACAGCGAAGAGAGCGACTTAATAAGAGGGGAAAGCGCACGTTATCCTTTCTCCAGTGCACGTGCAGAGTGTGGCGACTATGACAGCTCAACCACCGATGGGGGAGCCACGCGGCCGCAATTAAAATCCGGTAAACGGGTGTCATTACAAGCTGAGGGTGTCAGTCAGCAAGAGGAGCAGCTGGAAGTCGCGACTGAGTGCGGTAGGAGGGAGGGACAGATAGAGGGCGGGGTAAAAGGGGAGGGTAAGGAGGAGGGTGTAGAAAGAGAAAGAGAGAAAAGCATGGAGTGGGTGATTGCAGAAGACACAAAGGAAGAGGCAGTGTTAGAAGAGAAAAAAATACTAAGAGAAAAAGGTCAAGGCAATGGCACCTCTCAGTCAGACAGAGAGAGTGTTGAAAACAAAGAGGGAACCTGGACTGAAAAAAATGAGCTTAAACATGAAAGTGTAGATGGGGTGGAAAACACACAAAAAGATCAGTACACTGCAAAACAAAAAGCAAGAGAGAGCGATGAAGTTCAGAGAGGAGAGGAGCAAGAGTACAACGAAGAACAAACAGGTGTCCCTCCTGTTGGGCGCTCCCGTAGAGCTGCTAATAGGCACCCCCATTTCCCACAGTATAACTACCAGGTTCAGGTTGCTGAGAACCAGCCTCCTGGTACCTCAGTCATAACGATGACAGCTGTGGACCCTGATGCTGGTGAGGCAGGCAGACTCAGTTACAGCATGGCCGCTTTAATGAACAGCAGGTCCATGGATTACTTCCAAATCGACCCAATTACAGGCCTTCTCACCACCACCCACGTTCTGGATCGAGAACACATGGACCTGCACTACTTCAGAGTTACTGCCACAGACCATGGCTCACCACACCTTTCTGGAACAACTATGGTGACCATCACTGTGGCTGATCGTAATGATCACTCTCCCGTGTTTGAGCAAACAGAGTATCGCGAGACCATTCGAGAGAACGTGGAAGAGGGATATCCTATCCTGCAGCTGCGAGCAACAGATCTCGACTCACAAGCGAATGCTAACATACGCTACAGATTTATTGGAGAAAGTGCAGCAGTTGCACGGTCTGCGTTTGAGATTGATCCCCGATCAGGCTTGATCACGACGCGAGGTATTGTCGACAGAGAAGCAAATGAACGTTATACATTGTTGGTGGAAGCAAGCGACCAAGGGAGAGAGCCGGGCCCACGGTCTGCTACTGTTAGTGTCCATATCACTGTGTTGGATGAGAACGACAATGTTCCACAGTTCAGTCAAAAGCGGTATGTGGTTGCAGTTAGAGAAGATGTCCGGCCACATTCTGAAATACTCAGAGTCAGTGCCTCGGACCAGGATAAAGATGGGAATGCTGCTGTGCACTACAGCATAATCAGTGGGAACAGCCGAGGGCAGTTTGCGATTGACAGTGTTACTGGAGAAATCCAGGTGGTAGCACCGCTGGACTTTGAGACTGAACGGGAGTACATGCTACGGCTGCGGGCTCAGGACAACGGCCGCCCTCCTCTCTCCAACAACACTGGAATTGTGAGTGTACAGGTTACTGATGTCAACGATAATCCACCAATCTTTGTATCCACACCTTTCCAGGCTACAGTGCTGGAGAGCGCTCCTGTCGGTCACTCCATTCTCCACATACAAGCTATTGATACAGATAATGGTGACAATGCCCGCCTGGAATACCGTTTAACAGGAACTGGCACGGATACACCATTTGTTATCAACGCTGCTACTGGTTGGGTCACGGTGAGCTCAGAACTTGACCGTGAATCAGTAGAGCACTACTTTTTTGGTGTCGAAGCGCGAGATTATGGTGCCCCACCTCTTTCCGCCACAGCTAGTGTTACGATCACAGTAATGGATGTTAATGATAACCGACCAGAATTTCTACAAAAAGAGTATTACGCCAGACTAAATGAAGATGCAGTTGTTGGAACAAGTGTGGTAAGCGTAACCGCAGTTGACCATGATGTAAATAGTGCCGTCACATATCAAATCACTGGTGGAAACACACGTAACCGTTTTGCCATTAGCACAGCCAGTGGTGCAGGCCTTATCTCATTAGCACTGCCTTTGGACTACAAACAGGAGCGCCGCTACGTGTTAACAGTCACTGCCTCTGACAGAACTCTCCACGACACCTGTCAGGTCCACATCAACATCACAGATGCCAACACACACCGTCCTGTATTCCAGAGCGCTCATTATTCAGTAAGTGTGAATGAGGACCGGCCTCCTGGCAGCACTGTGGTGGTCATAAGTGCCACAGATGATGATGTTGGAGAAAATGCCCATATCAATTACTACTTGGAGGACAATATTCCACAGTTCCGTATTGATCCTGCAAGTGGAGCGATCACACTTCAGGCAGAACTAGACTACGAAGACCAAATGACTTACACGCTTGCCATCACTGCTCGTGACAATGGAATCCCTCAGAAATCTGACACCACTTATGTGGAGGTCAATGTTAATGATGTAAATGACAACGCACCTCAGTTCCTGAGCCCCAGATATCAGGGTGGAGTCAGTGAGGATGCTCCACCTTTCACTAGTGTCCTGCAGATCTCTGCTACTGACCGTGATGCTCATGCCAATGGCCGTGTCCAGTATACGTTCCAGAATGGAGAGGACGGTGATGGTGATTTCACAATAGAACCAACCTCAGGAATAGTCCGGACAGTCAGGAGACTTGACCGTGAAAGTGTTCCCTTCTATGAGCTGACTGCATTTGCTGTGGATCGCGGTGTCCCGCCTCAGCGTACACCTGTACACATTCAAGTCAGTGTCATGGATGTCAATGACAATGCTCCAGTCTTTCCTGCTGACGATTTTGAGGTTCTAGTGAAGGAGAATAGTGTCGTTGGGTCTGTCGTAGCTCAAATTACAGCGACTGATCCAGATGAGGGCCCAAACGCTCAGATTATGTATCAGATTGTGGAAGGAAACATTCCAGAAATCTTCCAAATGGACATTTTCTCAGGAGAACTCACTTCTTTAATTGACCTTGACTATGAAACACGGAATGAGTATGTTATCGTTGTCCAGGCCACATCAGCTCCGCTAGTCAGTCGTGCCACAGTGCGCATACGACTGGTTGACCAGAATGATAATGGGCCCCAAATGCAAGACTTTCAAATCATCTTTAACAACTTCGTATCCAATCGATCCAACACCTTCCCAAGTGGGGTTATTGGACGAGTTCCAGCCCATGACCCAGATGTTTCGGATCATCTCTACTACACTATAGACCGTGGGAATGAGCTGCATCTGCTGCTGTTGAACCACACCAGTGGGGAGATCCGCCTCAGCCGGAAACTGGACAACAACCGACCACTGGTGGCCCCGATGCTCATCACCGTCACTGGTAAGAGCAAGAGGGGGAGGAAAAGATGTGAGGGAGAGGGGGAGGGAGGGAGGAAGAAATGGGGAAATGAGGCAAGGGCTATTAAGGTCATAAAGATGAAATCAAATCAGGTCAAATTGGTTTTGCTAACTCTTTTCTACAGTGCTCTATTGTGAAATATTGCTGAAGGCAATGTGTCAGTGTGGAAAGTCTATGTTAAAAGAAAAAATAGAAAGAATAGAAGATATCTTCAGAGAAAGCTGACCCTTGACTTGCATTTTTCTCTGTAAAGACATTTAGCGATCAATGTAAATTACTTTATGCTGGAATGATTTCTACTGGCATTAGCAGGTACTGTAACAGGAGTCTCAGTGGTAACATGAGAGTGTGTAAGTGCTGAGGAGAGCATTGTTCGACCATAATAGCTGATGTTGTTGATGGCATTGCTGGGCAGCGTAGATAACTGTGGCTTTTAAAAGGTTGTACAGTCAAGGTGACTAAAATTGTAAATTTAACATGTGTAAGTTTTGTGCTTATTTACCACTTAGAAAAAACCCTACTTGAACAATATTGCTGATTTTGTTCTGTGTTTTTACCTTATCTGGCAGTTATGTGCAGTTGTTTGTGTATGTGTGTGTAAGGCATATAGGTTGGGGAGTTTGTAAGACTGCAGTGTTAGACAGCTCAGTTACCCTCTGGTAAAATTCTCTGCTCAGAGGATAGCACATTTCAGTTTACATCCCCATTTTGCTCTTCGTTTCTCATTCATTTTTCCATTTCTCTCTCCACCTTTTTCTCTTACAGAGCATATTTTTCTGTTGGGTTAAATAGTCAAAAAACGTGTTTCTAAATAAGTGGAGTGGCTTTCTTCCAGGTTGTACAATTTAATCAGAGTTTTGACGTCCCGAGGGAAATGGAAGGTTAAGTTGAAGGAATTTTCTATTAAATAGTTTTTTTGTATTCCACTTCACACAGAGAAACAGCAGTTACAGTTTTCTAATGAGCACAGCTCATTGCCTGTAAGATGAGCTGACATAGTTTGAAACTCAGCGTCGCTTTTATCTTGTTAGTTCCAAGCAAGGCAGATGAATTTATGTGATTAGTTTATTTTGCTATCTCCTTAATGATGTAATATACAAAATGCACATTTGAAGTGTAGGCAAAACGGTATTGGCCTCAGAGAAAATGCATGCGTACCAAAATGAAAGTGTGTGTATGGTAAATGAAGTTTAAAAGAGGATTACAGGTCTCTTATCTTGCATGCTCTCTCTCTCTCCCTCTCTCTCTGTGTGTGTGTTCTACTTTACTTTGATTGTAATAGGACGTCCTTAGGGGTAGCCTGGCTTTGAAAACAACAGAGCACAGTAAACAGATGTCAAACCAGTGCCCAAGATTTTGTGTGCGTGCTTGGTTAATCAGATGGTTTAATATTCGTTCATGCAGGCATCTACAATGTTTATGCCTACATCTGGGTCTGTTTGTGTCTTTATACACATGCCTTTAGTTGAGTGCCTTTTGGGCTAATGGGGGTAGAAATATATTTCCAGGTGACTAATTGTAGCTACGAAGGACAAAAATCTAAGCATTTCAAAATTTTTGTGTGTGCTCAAAAACACACATACGGAGGCCCTTGAGACCTGGGGTCTGTTTTGGTCATGCTAGATTTGTAATTTCAATGTTTAAAAGCGTGTCGAATTTGTGAGCATGTGCATGTAATCAAGTTTATTGTGTCTGGTAGTGAAACCTGAAAAACTTATACTGTAGGGACCTCTGAGATCTATTTGTTTATTTCATGTTTTTGTGAGCTGGTAGAAGCTGTTTGCATGTTTCCCTGTGACCCCAGATAGAATTGCACCAAACACACATGCACAGTCACACTGTTTTTTTCTAATGATTCTCCATGCAAGACAATACTAAAACAAAGTTCACTTTAGAGTGGGTAAGTGAGCTGGATTATAAAATATTAAAAGGGTCTGAGAGAGGAATAGAGAGAGATACATTGAAGAAAGAAGAAAGGATGGGTTTTAAGGAATGTGTAGAGGAAGAAAAAGTTTGAGATAGAGAAGATAAAACACTCAAGTGGAATAGGTTAATGGAGGGAGGTGAATGACAGATGAGTGAGTGTACAGGAGGAATAGAAAGAGGAAAAACTCGCTGAGTTCAGGTCTTGGCTTTGAATGACTCAAAGGAAAATTATTTCAGATGAACGAAATGTAAACTGGCTTCTTTGAAACCTATCGTACAGGTCTTAATGGTGATTGTGCCTGTACTTATAAATAGTCTTCATAACTAGTACTTTAATCTTGTTTTCCAGTAAAATATTGAAACATCTTTATAAACAAGACAGTTGTACTTTAAGTTTAAATGTTAATAATATATTAGAAAATTGTATTTCATTTGTAATTGTGTTTTAATTTTCATTCCTTTTTTTTTTCTTGTTTCAAGCATACATTTCACAAAAACTTGATGGATTTATGCCCAAAACAAACACAAACATTTTGTCACTGGGGTTATAAAATAAACTTAATTCAAAATATATTTTTAATAATAGTCTTTATATCTTGACTTATGTAATAAATGTATCTTGTTTTAAGGATATTTAGATATATTTTATTGATAAACAGGACATTATGAATATGAAATATCATATATCAAACATCAACATTGTACACCTCTGTGGTCATAGTGTTATAAATAAGATGACATACATTAGCATTCATGTTTTTTTTAAAGAATTTCCTTAAGCTCACCTGCATTTATGTGATCAAAAAAATTTTTTATTTTAATGTTTAATTAGCTTTTTTTTCTGTGATGCAAATTAGAATTTTTTTATTACCCATAACTCCAATCACACCCTTCTGAAATCATTCTAATATGCTGTTTTGATGCTCAAGAAACATTTATATTATTATCAATGTTAAAAACAATCTTTTTTAACATTATAAATATCTTTATTGTTATCCTCATTTTTCATATTCCAGTCCTTCCACTGTCAGAAATCATAGACACAAATATTAAATGGCAACAACACACTCTCACACTGGTGATTTGACTTATCCTCTGTGGGAGCCTGAATGTTTTGATTTAATCAGCCTGACTAATAATATTTTCCTGCTGTAAGCTACATTAATCATTTAAATAAATGTTTTGTTTAGGTTTATTTAGATGTTGAGTAACCATAGTGTGTTTACCCCTGCACAGTTGTGACTATTTACAGTAATTAAGATCATTTACTTGCTGTTATTTGCTGTACATAATTGCCTCAGTGATTATTGGTATATGACAAAAAAATTATATACAGGTTAGTGCTGATTTGCACCATTTGTTTTTAGTTTATTGGCTGTGTGATGTGTTAAACAGGGACTCTTTTTGAGAGGTTAGTAAGGAATCACTGCCTTATAACCCCCCCCCCACACACACACACACACACACATACACACACACGTCTCCTTTACCTCCCTTCCCCCCAAAACCACTTCTTCTATTCACAAACACACTTCCCCGGGATCTCTTGTCTCCTTGATATTACCTTCATTTTTCCGGGCATCTATGTAAACACTCCTGCTTCCCTGCCTCCACCCTTCCTCCTCTAACCCCTTTTGCTCTTTCCATTACACTCTCTTTCTCTCTCTCTCTCTCTCTCTCTCTCTCTCTCTCACAGGGTGGCATTTCATCAAAGGAGGATATAATCTCCTTAGACACTGAGACATCCAGTGACATTAAAAACTTCAAGTCGTGCCTGTCATCCTCTTGTAGACGCTCACACTTTGTGCTTGATTTTATTTGTCCAGCTATTACAGCACAACTCGAGTCAAACATTTCTGCACTGTGGAAAACTGTAAATAATTTGAGCTGAACTGTAATTAACAAAGAGTACATGCAAACTGTGTTTGGTGGGGTGAGCCGAGCAGGATGATTTAAAAGGGACAGTTCCCCTAAAAAGGAAATTCTGTCCTATTCACTCCAGACTGTCTGTGTTAGATAAACCGACAAAAATGTCATTATTTATTCACTGACTATTTTTAGTCCAATGAGCTGTTAACCATTGCAAAACAAACATTATTTAGTGAGCAAGTTGAACTTGAGAACTGCATCACACCAAATTGTGAATTAATTATTTAGACCAGTTTTGTAACCCGGACCAACTGATTAATTGAATAGATCTGATAAATAAATAAAAATAATAAAAATAATAAATTGGACATTACTACTATTCTCTTAAACACAACAAGATCTATAGCAAATGTCAAGATTTTCAATTAAAAAGAGCTTAGTCATGCATTTGGGTAAAGTTGTTATTTCTGGAATAAAAATTAAAAAAATGCTATAGCCAATACACTTGATTAACGTTAATTTACTTTAAAAACTGTAAATATTTTAACGTCATATTGTATAATTTTACTATAAAATATTTTTACATTAAATCTATTTGTTTTTGCAAGTAAAATATATGAATTACATTACAATTTATGGTGATAAAAAAATAGAAAGAACATTCTCAGTATTTATTTACCACTCACATTTTTGAACATCGACTTTGTAGTGCACGATCCAAACTTACATTTTTATAATTCATGAATGAAAATATTTTGTAACATGATATTGATGTACTATTTACATGGAAATGCAATGTCTGATTTTAAAATGGGTTTTAAAGGATGAATTTTGAGATTTTTAGTTTTCAGTCGATATATAACTTCTGATGATTTCTAAAATGTGATAGAGAAAAAGGCAACATACAAGTCTTCTTTTTTAAACAAAGGTCAAAACTCCAGTTATAATTTAGATTTTTGAGGGTGCACTCTTGTCATAAATTAATGGATTACTTTTCCTACATAATTTTTTGCAAAACACACTGGTAAAATATATATTTGGGAGTCTTAGACCTTTCCAACGATATATAGTTTGTCAAGATTAGATTAGATTTAATTGTAATATAGTGAAGTAAATGTAGGCGTCCCACAGAGTGGACGGGTGACAGTTAACAGGTTAAATAGTTTTGTTTCTTCTCGTATTTGTTATCAGTAATGTACTTTAGAGTATTTCGTATTAAATTGGATGTTATTAAATTAATGCAGTATTTTAGTGCTATGTGTTTTACATGTGTTTTTTCTTTGTTTGTATGACTGTGCACCATCCAGACTGATCTCACGGCAATTCATACATATTTTGTGAGGTGGCTTATTAGTATGAATTTATACAACCTCATTCATACATATTCATACAATTTGTGCTAAATCGTACGTATTTTACTAGTTGCACAATTCGTATGAATTTGTACAAATGACCTACACCTAACCCCGCCCATACACCTACCCGTCACTGAGGTCTAGACAAAACGTACAAAATACAAAGAATTAGCCACCTCGTAAAATACGTACAAATTGGTCGTGAGATAGCATTGCACCATCTGTACATTATTGTCCATGTATTTGGCTGATATTTGACAATTGATCTTGTTTTATGAACTGACCACTTACGATGAACATAATGTGGTTTTCTATTTTACCTACTGTGTTATTATAGTGATTATTAGTAGCTACAGTTTAATGTAAAAAGCACATTTTGGTAAAGTATGTAAATGATACATCATGAAATATTAGGTTATAAGCATGAATATATATACATTGTCACCATAAGTTTTCAGTGAATGGATAAAAATGGCATGTGTGGTTGAGTCTAAAAAAATGTCTTGTTTCTGTCTGTGTGTGCGTGAGACAAGTGGGGGATGGATGGTTTATTTTATAAGAACTGCTTATCAGTAAGAAAGGCGTGACTTTTAAGGGGATGACATTATGATCTAATGTCTCTCTTTCTCCCCTCCCCCATTCATTTTATCTTCTGTGCTTTTATTCTTTCACATCCCTGACTCCTCCTTACCAGCCTCCAGCAGCCTCAGCCCTCACCACATCTCGCTCTCCTGCTCACTGTCTGCTGAATCATTTCCTCTTCTGTGTGTCATTTTCTTTCACTCAATTTAAATCGATTTTAGAGTGACTTGCTGCCAAGACTGTGTTCATGCACTTTATAGCCAAAACATTTTTAATGTATGCAGGAGAAAATCATTTTCGAAATTGGAAAGGCAAATGTGAAAATGTCATCAGTGTTGTAAAAACAGCACGGCTGAATAACATGACTCAGAATTGCTTGTACTGGTGTTAGTGGTACTGGAAAATCAAAGATCTTCAAACAGAAACAGCACTCCTGCATGCTTCAGTGGTCACTTTATTAATGATGATGGTGCCATGTATTTTTAAACTCAAAAAGCCCAAAAAGTGGTAAATGGTCCCAATTCAGAGCCAGTGGCTAGAATATTTATACCCAAACATATACACTGTTAAAAATAAAGGTGCTTCAAAAGGTTATTCAAGACATGCCATAGAAGAATCATTTTTGGTTCTTCAAAGAACCATCTCTTTCTTACCTTTTTATGATCTGAAGTACCATCTTTCGCCAGCAAAGAACCTTCTGTTAAACAGCAATGTTCTTCAGATGTTAAAGGTTCTTTATGGAACCATTTAGACAAAAAGGTTCTTGTATGGCATCTTTAAACACCTTTATTTTTAAGAGAGTATGAATGTATACAGCTGCATGTCAGTAGGCTTGCCAAGAAGTTGTATAGGTTATATTTTACCCTACAAAGGAAATCTTTTACCTTCTCAAAGGAAAAACAAGGCCGGTTTTTAGGCCATTCAGATTCTTATGATACAAAATATTTTCCCCAGCTCAACATTATTTTAATATAATTTATGCATCATAACAGTATTTGCCTTTAATTTATGCTAATTCAAAAATATTCTGTTGTAGCAAATAAATTCAATTCTGTCATAATTTACTCACGCCCATGCCGTTCCAAACTTGTATCCATTTCATTCTTCTGCTGAACACAAAAAGATATTTTGAAGAATCTTGGTAACCAAACAGTTTCCCTTGACTTCCATTATATTTTTTGTCCATAGAATGGAAATCAATATGGAACTGAAAATGTTTGGTTACCAATGGTTTTCAAAATATCTTAATTTGTGTTCCACAGAAGAAAGAAAGTCATACAGTTTTGGAACGGCATGAAGGGGAGTAAATGACAACAAAATTTTCATTTTCGGATGGGCAATCTATTTAAAGTGCAGTTATATTAGCAAAGTTTTGATGACAAAAACAGTCCATTGCCCGCACTCAGTATATTGTAATAATGTGCAAAGCATCAATCATAAAGAAGTCACTATCAAACCAAGCAGCTTTCAGTTGGTCAATGCAGCAAATTTGTATGGAACAACAAGAAACCGATTTAAAATCTGTGTGGGGAAATGTTTTGCTTATACTCAAATTTTAGATTTTTTTGATTGCATAGATTCCTATTGAAATAACTGCATTTTGCCTGTGAAATTTCACTGTACAATAGTAAATGTGAACATACCTTTACACTGGTAAGCATTTTATGAGAATCACCATTTAGAATAATAATAAAAAAATGCTTGCAAAGCAAAAGTTCTGCTCAATAGGTATAGCAGTGTGTTTGTTCACAACAATGTCATGAAAAAATCCACTTAGTTTTTATATATATATATATATATATATATATATATATACAAAACGTCTTCCTCCATCTTTTTATTTTGTGGTGAAATGTCACTGGGCATGTTTTCACCTACCCAATATCTGCTCAGTTACCGAAACCCTTAAATCTTTTCCTTTTCCTTTATGCCTCTGTCTTTTCAGCATACTCTCTTTTCAGCTCTAAACTTTCTGTGTGTATTTCCGAAGTTGTATGTACTGTCTGCCTCTGTGTGTGTGTGAGCATAAAGTATGTGTGCGTTTGATGGACATACATGATTCACTCTGCAGCATGTTGCTAATTTCACAGTCAGTGAGCTGTAGATGATATCCCAAGCTGTACTGACACCAAACCTGCATCAGTCGCATGTTGAGATGGACCTTTGAAGTAATACAACTCTCACTGCTACAGCATTAAAGTGTTTCAGATTGCAGTCGAGTAAAACAGACTGTGTGACTGCAAACTGAACTGATGTTTTGACTGAGCCATCAGACATGTTCTTATCACTTAACTTCTAAACTAAAGTGATTTGACAAACTTCTATTACACATACTTTGATAGTTTTTAAGTTTATTACTGCTCTCGAGCTCACTTCATCTTCCTTTGTCTCTGTCTGTTTCTCAGATGGCATTCACAGCGTCAGCGCTCAGTGTGTGTTGCGGGTTCTCATCATTACGGAGGAGATGCTCAGCAGCAGCATCACTGTGCGACTCCAGAACATGTCCCAGGAGCACTTCCTGTCCCCGCTGCTCACTCACTTCCTGGAAGGGGTGTCAGCAGTGCTTTCAGTCTCTCCTGATGATGTGTTCGTGTTTAACGTGCAGCCGGATGCAGATGCGGGAAAGGTGCTCAACGTTAGTTTCTCCGCTGCATTGCCAGGAGGGCAGTTTTTCCCATCGGAGGCTCTGGAGGAGCAGCTGTACCTCAACAGACCTAGACTCAACGCCCTCGCACATATGGAGGTGAAACAGCTGCCTTGTAAAGATCATTAGATAAGAATATCGATTAGAAATTAAAACATAGAAATGCAACACTAAATTACCTTTTTTTCTTTTTTTTTTGCATTTACAAATTGATTTGACTAAGCTGATAGAATACGAGAATTGAACCAGCCAATGAACTTTCAAATGTACAGACACACTCACAATTCTATAATGCCGTATCTTGTATTCCGGCAGGTCCTCCCTTTTGATGATAATGTGTGTTTACGTGAGCCATGTCAGAACTACATGAAGTGCATCAGCGTTCTCCGCTTCAACAGCTCTGCTCCCTTTATCGTCTCCCCATCCACACTGTTCCGGCCCATACATCCCATCACAGGACTGCGCTGCCGCTGCCCTGCCGGATTTACGGGAGATTACTGCGAGATTGAAATTAACCTGTGTTACTCAAACCCCTGCATTAACGGAGGAGTGTGCGCTCGCAGAGAGGGAGGTTACACCTGCATCTGCCGAGAGGATTACACAGGTAAGAGTGTGATTATGTATTTTAGTAAGCGTGTGTTATTGTGTCTTTCTAGATGTTGCGAAGTCTTGCAAGGACTTGCAAAAGAACGTCTGGTGTACTTTGCAGTTTATTCTGGCCAAGAATTGGTTCACACTGCCACGACAAACAGCAACATGTCAAATGTGTACTAAAGTTGGCTGTTGGATGTACAGTAGAATGATGAAAATAAAAGCGATCATGTTCATGCCGCCCAACAGGCAGCAACAGAGAGGTTGGCAGACTGATCCAACAAACCCAACAACCCTTGGCATTTGATGTTTCTTGTGTGGTTACACAGGAAAGCATAGAGTATCTTTGAAAGATTTATTGCTAGGAACTGGACTGGATACAGCAGGGTTCCTCAAATCTTGTCCTGGAGGGCCATTGCGCTGCAGAGTTTAGCTCCAACCTTGATCAAACCTCACCTACCTGTGATTTTCTAATGATCCTGAAGACGTTGATTAGAATGCTCCGGTGTGTTTGATCAGGGTTAGAGCTAAACTGTGCAGGAAATTGGATCCCGTGGGGCAGATTTGAGGATCCATGAATTATAGGCACAGATTCCCAATCCAATTAGATTCTAATTCACAAACTGTATTCCATTCCGAATTTGATTGGATTCATTTTTGATAACGTTTTAAAGGCTTCAGTTTTAATGTCAATTTTGTTTATGTATGAAAACATAATAAATTATTTAAGGATCCTTCTTGCTTGGTGAATTACAAAAAAGTGAATTTATTTAATAATTTTTGTCAAACCGTCTTATCTATAATCAAAAACTGCTCTGTGGATACAAACTGTGAATATAAACTTTAATTTGCATTTATTATGAAAAAAAAACAAAAAACAAAAAAAAAGCCAAATATATATATTGGAGTACTGGAGTATGTGCATGGTTTTGGTCTCTTTTGAAAGGTGACACTCTGAGGTCTGTTCTGCACCTTAGAGTGTCACTGTAAGTCTTTCTGGTATTGAATAATAGAACTTCCCAAACATTCTGCCTTTTTGTAAACAGTTGCCTGCAGATGACTATATCTGGGAGCTATTAGCTGGAAAACACAATGGGATCACAGCATGAAGCCTTGTTGGCGGTCTGACAAAGACACTGATTGTTACTGCTGTGCTGATTGTATCTTAAAACGTTTTGCATAATTTAAATCACAATTGAATCCCAATCATTCCACTCTCAGCTTTCCAAAGATATGTGACATGTTTTATTTTTTCAGTTATTGTATTTCACAAAGTTAACCCTCAAAAAACATGCTGTGTACTTGTTCGTGTTACAGTGGAATGCTAACAAGATAACTATGTATAAAATTATACAAAATTGAGTAGCATGTGTCAAAAGTTGCTTGGCTGCCCCCATGATTGGTCTGGCAAATGGCAATTTTTGTTTTTACTTGATTGGCAAATGGATAAAGTAAAGCATTTGACAAAACAACAAAGAAAACCAATCAGCAAATGGACAAAAGAAAAGTCAATTGCACTAAATATGCATTTTGCAGTTTAAACATTATTTATCAATTAATCTACTTTTTAAAACATTACATACACTATAATGATACTTTATTGCATAAATAATAATACATATTATAATAATTTCTTATTATGTTTAAATGATCAATTTGATAACTTATTTCTTAATTTCTAAATTATTCTTCCCAGTCCTCCATACAACTGGACTGCAAATACAGGTAAAATATATAGACTTCCCTATAAATAGACTTGCTAAAAAAAAATAGTCATGGTGTGAGCAATCAATCTTGGGATTTTAAAACTCAGCATTGAAATCTATCAAAGCAATATCACGATAAATAGGAAAATCGATATTTCAACCCAGCCCTGGCCACGAGTGTCAGGGTTTACAAATCCAGCAACTAGTCATTTCAAAAAAGAACTTTATATTAAAATTATACAGCTGCCTGCCGATCAAACGATGCCAGTTTTCTGTGAAATATGCATCAGATGGCCAGTGAAAGAGCTGTGAGCAGTCTGTGGGCGCACCATCTGACACTAAAAACCTGACGGTGGTGTTTGGTGGTAAAGCAGATCTACTAACCAGTTTGTTTTTCTGTGTATATGTGTGGCCAGCTGGGTTAAACTAACTTAAACTCTCAGCAGTGAAGTCAGTCTGAAGTTAAATGAGCAACTCTTAGTAATACAAACGCTGTAGCATGAGAGAAATTGAAAGGGAAAAAGAAATCCAACGGAAGGAGGAAAGCAGGGGCAGATGCAGGATCCCCCGAGGGCCGTACCATGTGTGTGATGGGAGCTGGGTAGAGAGGGTGGTTTAGCCCAAGAGGAGAAGAATAGCTTTGATGAATTAAACATCATTTGAACGAAGGGGAGAGAATACATTACCAAATAATCTGAGGGGATGGAGTGGATAGGTACCGGGGAGGAGAGCGAAACGAGAGAAAGAGAGGGGAAGAAAGAAGGAGAAGTGCTTTTAATAGTAAGTCAGGAAGTGAACAGCTGGAGAAAAGAGAGAGAGAGCGAACACCTGACACTAATATAAAAGGACAATAGTATCAAGAGACTAAAGACAGGCAGAGAGGGTTTTAAAGCCTTTCCCTGCTGGATTTTAAGTGATTTAGAGTAAGTGTGTGATGTGTGTTTGTGTATTGGAGAGCATGTGTTTAACTAAAAGCTCAACTTTTGTCCAAGTAGAGAAAACTGCGCTTGAATGCTCTTGGTGTATACAGTATGTAGGTCAATATCTCTGTGTGCCATCACTTTTATTTTGTTGTAGATATGTGAAGACATTTTCTTGGACTGATGAGAACTTTATACCTTATTGAACACAAAGATAGTGTTTGTATTTTTAGTTTGAACACGTTATGTTTATATTCAAGCTGTTTGTGTGTGTTTTTCTGCCAGTTCTGGTTGAGGAGTTTACAGAAATTGCTTTAGGTCTCTGATTGTGTGTCAGTAAGGGCTCTGTGAGCAGGAGCAGTCAGTGTGAAAGGTTTTCTCAGAATTGCTTGTGTTCATGTCAGACAGTCCATGTGGTTTAACTAGAGCCAGGGGCATTCGCTTTGAAAAGGGATTATGAGACATGTTAAATAATAAAACACTCTAAAAGCTGTTTAATTCAATTCAAATGATACATCTTGCAGTATCAGAACACTGTTATACAGTCAACACCACTACGGTCAAGAAACTAATTATACAGAATATAAATACATTCTGATTTTCTTATTCTTATTCTTAGATAAAAAGTTTGTCAAGAGAATGATTCAGTTTCTAGGGAATGTTGGATTGCTGCTAGCAGTGTTCACTTTGACAGCACATTTTTATTTAGTTTTAACTTAAACTTAAATGTCATTTAGTTTCATATCAGTCATATTTTAGAGATTTCAATTATTTTATTTTAGTTTTAGTTCTCATTAAGCTATTGGTCGACTAATGTCTAATGGGTTTAGTTCAATTGTAATGCAGTAATATCTGTCCTTAGCTCAAGGGAACTTTTGTCAGATTTAATGATTCTTTAGAATTCAGTAAATTAATTTATCATTAGCTACTTTAGCCATTAGTTACTCCTTATGAAGAACTTCCTTCCTGTTTAACAAATTATGATTTAAGTTAGTCAGAAAAATTCAGTTCAGTTGGTATTCAGAGGCCTGTGACCTGCTTATATATTTTTATCTTGTGACTTTAGCAACTTATTTTACATTGCTTTTGAATATTCAGTTTAGAATGTGTGCTAAAATCCTTTTCCCTTTGCGGGTGATATGTTTGAAAGCTATGATGAATATGTTAATACCTCTTGTTGAATATGCAAGTAGCCAGTAGGATAAAGGTCCATGTGTCTTGAGGGTTTTGGTGTGTGTGTGTGTGTGTGTGTGTGTGTGTGCGTCTGTGTGTGTGTGTGTGTGTGTGTGTGTGTGTGTGCACGTGTGCGTGTGTGTGTGTGTGTGTGTGTGTGTCTGTAGCTGGTTTGCAGTGAGCAGTTACTTGTTATTGAGCAGTTATCTTGTAAATATTAGGGGTTTTTATTTTATTTTTTTTTTGCCTGTGGTATGTGTCTATCCATGTGTGTGTCCTCAGACATTTTGCTGTATGTGTGTGCATTTCTGTGGTGGGTCAAAGTTTGAAGTGCTTTTAAAGGCAGTATTTTCACACTCCCATTAAAGGGAGACGGATATGTCTACATGTGTGTCTGTGCCAGAGGTCTGTACACACATGCACATTAACGTGCTTTATTTAACCGTTGCCAGAGGCTCACCAACACAATACTGGAACATTACAGTGCCAGAATCTGGCTCACATTTGGCTCTGCATCATAAAGCCTAAGGGCAGGATCTGCTGATGCTTCAAAACCCAAACAACAAGCTGCTTTATGTAGTGTGCATGTGTGTTTGTGTGTGTCTGTTATTGGTCCATTGGGACATTCCCGTCTACATGTTTTTAAAGAGCTTCTACAAAGTATGTGTGTGCGTAAGATAGACCCCTGCTGATACATCAATGGAAGAATTTATAGGAATTGTATCCAAATGTGTCTTACAGACTGATAAAATAGTCACAGTCATTAATGTTCAGCTCTTAATATTCTACATAATGCTGTTTGAAATGATTCTTGTATTAAGTACAAATAGAACTTTGAAAAAAATGGTTATGGGATTTGGTCCTATTCATTCCATATTCCCAGAATGCACCGGGCTAGGGCATGAATACTTATTAGGTTGCATTTTAGAATGTTTGCCAGTTTGATTTAATTCTTGTTGATGGTTTTGTCACATTTAGTAACTTATACTTTTCAACCTTTTAAATAATTTGATTGCAGTCTGAATAAAATGATATCTGACTGTGAGCTTGCAAACTAAATTATTTAAGAAGTATTAGATCAGAAGATTCCATAATTTTCAGTTTAATGCCAACTTTAACAATGTTATTATTTTATGAGTTTTTTATTTTTATTCTTTTGTAGTTTTCTTTAAAAAGATCAGCACCTAATTACAGTTAAGCAATATAATGGAGTAAGATTGAATTTGAATAAGTGTGTGTCAATGGGTGCATGTGTGTGTATTTTATATTTCCTGTTTTTTTTTGTCCGCCTCAGGCGAGCGTTGTGAGTTTGACCGACGTGGTGGCCAGTGTATGGCAGGCATTTGTCATAACGGCGGTACATGTCGTGAGCTCTCCGGAGGAGGATTCAGGTGTGAGTGTCCTGCAGGAGGTTATGAGAAGCCGTATTGCTCGGTCACCACCAGATCCTTTCCTCCAAAATCATTCATGATGTTCAGGGGGCTCCGTCAACGGTTCCACCTCTCCATCTCTCTCTCGTGAGTACACACACGGACATTTTTCAGATAGGAGAAATTATTTTAAAATAGTAATAGCATAAAACCTCACCACTCTTTCTCACACTTTTAAATATTTATATATGTAAATATAAATCTTATTTTCTCCTTCGTGATCTGTTTCTTATATTCTCTCCTCTCGCTTTCATATGCTCTCATAAGAAAAGCTCTTTAGCACTATCTCTCTCTTCTTTCATCCTGTTTAGTTTTGTTTCCTTCCCCTTGTGAGAGCTATTTCTGGTCATGTTTTTGATGCGATTGGTCAGGGTTTGGCTGCTGGGGCACAGAGGTAATATAACGGTTGTTTGTTGTAGTCTCCAGAGTGGCTAAAACATAGCTATTTTATTTATTAACATGGTCAAATGTCAACACATCCAGAAAGGGCAAAACCTTCTCTCATCTCCCTAGACACGCAAGAATATGAAATCCTTCTCCTTCTCTCGGTTAAAATCTCGCCTCTCTGCACCGAAAGATAACCATTGTGCTACAGTGTGCAGTTTAGAGACTGACCATGTTCTATAAAAAAAACCCTCTTGAATCTAAAAGTCTTTGCTCAGTAGAGCATAAACAAAGGCCATCTCTCTCAATTGTCAGCGTTTTGTCTTGACCAAACTAAAAGATGTTTAAAGTGTAAAGATATGTAAACCTGTTAGCTCTCCAGAGAGGACGTGCCAGCTATATATTTATGTAGCAAAAAGAGAAATTGTTATTCTGACTTTCAATAACTTTCTCAGCAGGAATGTGAAGTAAACATATAAGAACCCACCAATATTACTTAATATTACTTTGAAAGTTTTAATGGATATTGTTCGCTAAACCACTGCCATGAAAACTTCCTGTGTTGTCTAGATATCGAGTGGGATTACTTTAGAGATCATTTTATGCTGAGTGTACTCTTCTCAGTTTTGCGGACATCACATTATATACTCTAAATGGACCTATACGAAGTCATTCCAGATCTTTGATGAGCATTAAATGTGTTTTGTAGGTTTGCCACATTGGAAAGTAATGGCTTGCTCTTCTACAACGGTCGGTTTAATGAGAAGCATGACTTCCTTGCTTTGGAGATACTTGATGGACAAATGGTTCTTAAATACTCCACAGGTAAAAACAAAGGGGGGGGGGGGGGGTGTTCAGAGAGTTCAAATCCTGGACCATATATGGGATTATAATATAATATGAAATTGTTCATTTTAATGTGGTGTGACTTGCACAGGTGAGTCGTCTACTCAGGTGAGTCCATACCTGCCTGGTGGAGTGAGTGACGGCAACTGGCACACCGTTCACATCCACTACTACAACAAGGTGAGAAGCTCCTCTGAAGAAGTTTGCCTCCTGAATTGTTAAATATTCCTCTGATATTATAGACTTGTTAATTATTCCTCTATAAACTATAGCTCCTAGGTACTTAAGGAGTTTTTTGTTAGTTGTTATTGTGTATTCAGTATGTGTCATCTGCTGTGTGTACTTATGAGGACTCGTTTGTGTTTGTATCTAGCCAAAGCGTAGTGTGAGCGGTGATGTTCAGGGTCCGTCCGATGAGAAGGTGGCTGTCTTGAGTGTAGATGACTGTGACACAGCCGTTTCTCTGAGGTTTGGTGCTCAACTTGGCAACTACAGCTGTGCCGCGCAGGGAAGACAGACCAGCAGCAAAAAGTGAGTGCACGCACCAAAAAAGTGTTTGGTTTTGCTCAGAAGAACACACATGTATCATCTTTCCCATTCTCTCCTGTTTTTTTTTTCTTTTCTCACAGGTCTTTGGATCTGACTGGCCCGTTGTTTTTGGGTGGAGTTCCTAACCTGCCGGAGAATTTCCCGTTTAGTACAAGAGAATTTATTGGCTGCATGAAAGACCTGCATATTGATAACAGACCAGTGGACATGGCGGGATTCATCGCTAACAATGGCACTTTACCTGGTGTGTGTGATTGTTTACAGTGTGATGACAGTGACGTCCTGTATCTGTGGTACACTCTCATGATGTCAACATACGCTACCATTCAAAAGTTTGGAATAAGAATTTTTGGTGTGATAGAAATTAATCAAAAGTCATTAATCAAAAGTAACATTGTAAAAACAATGCTTACATATTAAAACATGGCTGCAGCAGCTGTGAGGTAATGCTCTGTATCTGTATTAGGTTGCAGTGCCAAACTGCCTTTCTGTAAATCAAACCCATGCCAGAATGGCGGCACATGTAGGGAGAGCTGGGAAACGTACTCCTGTGATTGTCCTGTTGGATTTGGAGGAAAGGACTGCAGCTTAGGTGAGACCCACATAAAATACAAAACACATAAATACATCAAATATTTCTCTGTTGATCTTTAAGTGAATATTAAATCAGAATGCCAGTATCAGACATGAACTATTACTAAATGTTAATGTCATGATGATTGTGGAGTTGTAATGATTCTTTCACAGTGATGTCCCACCCTCATCGTTTCCTTGGAAACAGTGTGCTGTGGTGGGACCTGAAGAATGAAGTCACCATCACTACACCCTGGTACATGGGGCTGGTGTTCCGCACCAGATCAAAAGAGGGAGTTCTCCTGCAGGCTCAAGCTGGACAATACACCAGCTTGATCTTTCAGGTACACACACTGACAAACACACTGAGGGACATGTAACATACAGTGATGCACACAGAAAGGAAAAGAAAACTACTAGAAAAAGTTCAGCTCTGTCATATTTTGTAGTCTGTTTCATCTGATTACTGATAAAATTATTTCAAATTGACATTTTGAATTATTAGACGTTCTTTCATGTACTGATTTATTTATTAGTTTGTTTTTTGGAGCCAGTCAGGTAAAATGTTTGGCCACCATAGCAAAATTAATAATAATTTTTATTCTTATAATTATAACTAAATTCTACATTTAATTTAAAGTCAAGATTTACTGTAAAATTGTCATAACGTTTTTTTTTTTAATATTAGAAAATCTAATTGGTTGAAAAACTGGGCTTGTTTGCCTTCAGATATTCCAAGAAATGTCTGAAAACATTAAGAGACGGATGAAAGGAAAACATGATCTGATTTGGAGTCGGAAACAAAAATTTTCACTAGAAGCACAGAGTTAATTAAATAAAGCTAGCTTGACTTCCTATAGCATTTTGAAATAGACAATCATGCGCCGAACTCCAAAGGTTCCAGATGATTAGATGTTCAAGTATAGCTCAGATATCCTATGCAAACAATAAATGAAATTGAGTAATGGTTAATTATTATAAACCCTGATTTGTATGTGTGTGATTCCAGGTGGTTTCGGGTCAGTTGGTGTTTTCTGTGGCACGAGGTTCGACTCGGCCGGTCAGGTTGAGACTGGATCAGGTTCAGGTGTGTGATGGACGCTGGCATGACATACAGCTCGAGCTCCGTGATGTCAGGAGTGACAGAGAGACTCGATATATTGCTACAGTCCGACTGGACTTCGGACTGTATCAGGTACAGTCAAACACTCTCACATAAGTGGTCCTTTAACCCCTATTATGTCGCTGACTGACTGTTATACTCCCATGTTGTAATCCATAATCTGGAATATTGGAATATCAGATCCTAATCTTTCTGGATTCAACTACAAATCAAACACAGTGTAGTTTTGCAGTCTAGTGATTAAACACTATGGACTAATATAACATCGCCTTCTCTCCATCTCTTTCTCTGCCTCTTTTCAAATCTCTCTCTGTAACAGGGAACAGTCATCGTTGGGAATGAGATTAATGGTGTAAAGGTGAAGCACCTGCATGTGGGTGGAGTTTTCGGGTCAGGAGAAGTGCAAAATGGGATACGTGGCTGCATTCAGGTGCTTCTTTGTAACTTTCAGTCATTTTTGCATTCTCTTTTTATAAAACCTGTTATGATCTCAACTGTGCTCACCACAATTCGGCTTCTGCAGCCTTTTTCAATGTATGAATTATTAGTAGTTATGAATTCCTAATGGTGTCATTAGATTTTAACAAGCAGCCAATTAGTTAAATAATTAACGAGAACTTAGAGAACAGACATAATATAAAAGTTCCTTCAAATGTGCAGTCACAAAGCATTTGCCAAGTAAATTCTCATTCATAGTTTTTATCATAATTTCCATTTAATGTATTAGAAAAAAAGGACATTCATTTTATTATTATCAATTTTTAATAATATTGTAATTTTAATTTATAATTCTTTCTTTTTGATCAAATTTATTTGTCATTGATCGGGATGCTTACTTATATCTGTGTGCTTTATCTTCTGGTATGTGTCCTCAGGGGGTTCGTATGGGGGTGCGTCCTGATTCCCCTGCATTGCCCCGCCCTTCCAGAACCATCAAGGCTGAGACTGGCTGTAATGTTGGCCGCCTGTGTAACTCCTCCCCTTGTCCCGCCCGTAGCCAATGCACCGATGAATGGGATCGCCACACCTGTGTTTGTGAACCAGGTAAGATATGGATTATGATTGTGGATCACTCATAACTTCAAGCACAAATTTCTACTTTCTCCTTTCTTTTTTTAAAAACATTCAGTATACTAAAATGTTACTTATTTCTAAATTGGTTATTGAATCCCACATGTATTTTTAAGTGTGGTGTCAGACGTCTGTACAGTATATATGTGTATTAATAATACATAGAGCATATCAGTGCCTTCTGTCAACAGTCTGACAGTTCATCCAAACAGAGTACATGATATACATTTACAAGTGCTTTTGTTAATAAGAGCTCCCATCACATCTAAATGAAGATACAGACTCGTTCACTTCATTATCATGCTGTTGCAGTTGCATCAGCTCAGTGTTATTAATACTGTGCAAAAAGAGAAATCAAAGACTCCTCTCATAAACTCTGAATTAATTTCTCAGACCTCCTCACGGTAGAGTAAACCCACACGTACAACATCTCTCTCTCTCTCTCTCTCTCTCTCTCCCTCACACCCAGAGTGCTAAGAGTGCCTAAATTTGAGACGAGAAATATCTCTCCCCTTCTTGTTGTTTGTTGGATTCCCATGCATAATTGAACAGTTTTAATAAGTCTCAGTACTGTAGCCTGCTAGTTCTGAGTGTGTTGAATAAAGTTGCTTTTTTTTCTGAGGACTTTATGGTAATCTTGTAGTGATTTATTGATTTTAATTAGGGCGTGTGTATTTTGTCCTTTATTTTCCAGGATGAATTCCTTTTTATCATACAGACTGTCAAGACTGAATTGATGTGATCGGTCATAAAGTTGTATTATTATATTTGTTATTATTTTAAGTTGATCACAGAAAACTAGATTTTCAAGATAGAATGACACTTTTAAAGTCTTTCTGACTGCTCCCAGTACACTCCCTCTATCTGCCATTGGCCGGTCAAACAGATAGCCCCGCCCCAAACACATAATTGGTTGAGCCAGCTCTGAGATAGCAGTCACAGTGTTTATACTTTTCAGTGAAATAAACCTATTAATGCCTGAGAAAGTACTTTAACATGAAAAAAATAAAAATTGCGTCTTACCATTTACATTTTTCATATACAGGATTCTATGGTAAAAGCTGTATGGATGCATGTCAGCTGAACCCATGTGAAAATCAAGCAAAGTGTCACAGGAAGCCCAGCTCCTCACATGGATATATTTGTGACTGTGAGGACAATCACTACGGACAGTACTGTCAACACAGGTACACCTTCACATGCACCACTTGAGCACAATTACATGAGCACAAATGCAAACGCACATCATTACTGAATCATTACATGCACATTTTTGTAAATATTGTTAATGTCCTGCTCAGTAGCAATGTCTAAACATACTTGGAAGAAGATAAATTAAGGAAAATGTAATTATATATTTCCCCCTTGTTTTAATCAGATATCTATTCTAATTCAAATATGGTGCAAAAAAAAGTATTTTTATCTTACACAATTTAGTTTTTCAAGAAAACATAAATTGTGCAGTTTTTGTTTGGGAAACAAGACAAAAATACTGAAAAAAGGGATTTCCGCTGAATACCTGATTTGCCCTGTAGCCCAGTTACTCTTATTCCGACTATAATCTCTAATAAGTTGACAAGCAAATGTACCAGTGTTATAATCACAGAGAGATGGACAAAGACTTTGGATGCATTCAGATTTACAGCTGAATTTGTGTGCATGTGTGAGAGTTTTCTGTCACTCTAATCCAATGTTCAAGCTTATCCGAAAGGCTGGATGTGTATGGCGAATAAGTTTGTGTTCATGTTAATGATGCATTTGTTCTGCTTAGCTGCATGTGTGCATGTGTTTAAGGTTTGCTGGCTTTGAATGGATGAAAGTAGACTTAAGTTTACCGACAGACTGTGACTCATGTGACCCTAATTCAACCCCTACCTCAAACACACACACGCTCAGCCAAAGAGCGACAATCTCATCTGCTCCCTTTTATCTGTTGGCTCCATCTATCTCTCTATGTCGCGCTGTCTCGCTCTCTATGTCAGATCTGCACATAGGTATTTGATCAAATCTAACTGTTTGTGTGTGTGTGTGTGTGTGTGTGTGTGTATGTGTTTAGGGTCGAGCAGCAATGTCCTCGGGGTTGGTGGGGCAGTCCGACATGTGGGCCCTGTCACTGTGAAGCCAGTAAAGGCTTTGACACCGACTGCAATAAGACCACTGGACACTGCCACTGCAAGGTACACACACACTGTTATACTGTATTTTAAATGAATAGGTCATCCGAAAAGTAATGATAAAAAAAAAGATCACAGATTCATATTATATATTACCATTTAAAAGTTTGGAATTGGGAAGATTTTGAAAAACATCTCTTATGCTCACCAAGGCTGCATTTAGTTGACCAAAGAATTGTATATTTTATTTATATTGCATATTTTGACATTTAATTGATTTCTGTGATGGCAAAGCTGAATTTTTGAAAGCCTTTACTTCAGTCTTCAGTGTAACATGATCCATGGGAAATCACTCTTAATATGCTGACTTGGTACTCAGGAAAAATGTGTTATTATTTTCAGTGTTGAATCGGTATTTTAACTTGTTTGGTGTGAGCTGTGGCAATGTAAGAAAAGATGTCTACAAGCTTAGATACCTAAACCCTCTTAGAAGGTTCCTGTAACATAAGACAAGCACAAGTCTACTCTATACATTCCATAGGAACACCGCCATACTGTCTCAGTATCAGCAGTCACAGTAAAAGCTGTTCCATGCTGAGTGTTATGCTCCTCAGAGAAAACTTCATGTTCTTGACCTTCTCAAAGGTTTGGGGAGTAAAAAACGTGTTTCTCAAGAAAAGCCTGTGGTGAATCTAAAATGCATTTTCAAACACACATTTTACATTTAATAGGCACATTTCCAGCTTTACTTTATTTGATGTTTTATTTTTAAAGATTATACTAATAAATAGTATATGGAGTACACAAATAAAAAGGGGAATGAATTGGAATTGGAATTGGAAATGTTGCATTACAGATGCAAACCTGAAATGCCTACCCAAGCATCACATCTTTATCATTTGGACAACTACAGCTATAAAATGGCTTTTTTTAGGTTATGAAGTTGCACAAATTCTTCTTTATAGCAGTGTGTTATTCTGCAGTTTCCCTGTATACAGCATTCACAAACATGCATTTTGCTAGTATGTATAGTATACCTTTCCATTTATTCTTTAAATGGTTAGAATCGAATACAAACATGTAATTCAAGCATGATCTTTTGATTTGGTATTATTTTTATGAGTGCATGATTACATGTTCACATATAAATGTGAATGCAGTATAGCTGGTCTGGAAGGTGTTAATTGGTTAGTGTGTGTGTGTGTGTGTGCGCGCGCGTTTAAGTGTAATTAAAAGTTTGTAGAAGTGTGTTCCTCATGCTATAATAAAGCTTTGCTTACTCTCATGCTGTATATCAAGCTTTTCAATGTCCATATATTACAATCTAATCCCAAAGGAAAACATGAACACACAAAATCTTATCATGCTTTTGAAAAATATGAAGGAATTTTGTTTTGTGAATGCATATGTTATTGATGTTTTTGTGCGTGTCAGGAGTTTCATTACCGACAACGGGGCAGTGACATCTGCCTGCCATGTGACTGCTACCCAGTGGGCTCCTTCTCAAGGTCATGTGACCCTGAGAGTGGCCAGTGCCAGTGCCAACCCGGCGTGATCGGCAGACAGTGTAACATGTGTGACAATCCATTTGCTGAGGTCACACAAACAGGCTGTGAAGGTAAAAACCATACCCATCCATCCAACCATTAATCCCTTGTTCATTCCATATCTGTTAATCATTTCTTCACCCGCTTTTCTTAGTAATCTATGATGGTTGTCCTAAGACCATAACATCAGCAATCTGGTGGCCCAGAACAAAATTCAACCTGCCTGCTGCTGTCCCCTGTCCCAAAGGATCAGTAGGTGCGTTTGTATATTCACATCTGTGTCTTTCGTGTGTCTTTTCTAAAGTCCATCTTTTACATTAGTTCATCTCTTTTTTCGAAGGAACTGCGATTCGGCACTGTGATGGAGAGAGAGGATGGCTGGACCCTGATCTGTACAACTGCACCTCTCCTCCTTTTGTGGAGCTAAACACAGCCGTGAGAAACTATATCTGCACATTTACTATCTATTTACTGTGATGAGGCCTGTTTCATACAAATTCTTTATTTTTTATTTATTTTTTTATTTTGCAGAATAGTTTTCTGGGTTACTAACAAAAATGAAGATTAATTATTTTCATGGCTGATAATTTACTGCATAAAATGTATATTAATATTATTAAAAAAAATTCAAATAAGCCATTTTTAAATGAATTTAGATATTATAAAATTAAAAAGTGCTGTATGAAATACATACATATATATATACATTTTCATTTAAG
Organism: Carassius gibelio; assembly: GCF_023724105.1. Classification (NCBI taxonomy): domain Eukaryota; kingdom Metazoa; phylum Chordata; class Actinopteri; order Cypriniformes; family Cyprinidae; genus Carassius; species Carassius gibelio. The sequence continues at coordinate 16,133,263 of NC_068378.1, read as the reverse complement.
ATTAATTTTAAAAGATTGATTTTAATTGTGTATGGCATGTTATCACAGCAAAGCTAATTTAATTATAAAAAAATAAATAAAAATAAAATAGGGGAAATGGCCATGCACAATTTCTATTATTCAGTTTTAACCAAAACATTTAAAAAAAAAATCCAATACCATCCCTGATATTAATTTTAAGAGAGCCCATAATTATGAAGTGATTCTTTGGGTATGGCCTTTGAGATTTATCACATAACTCATGAAATACTTTTGAAATACAGAATGTGTGAAACGGGTCTAAGGTCCATAACTTTCACACAGTCATGCACACATTATTGTAGCAGCTTGTCTATATTACATAAACATTTTTTAATGTGTGTGTGTGTAGCTTGAGGCGTTAGAGAGAAATGAGACAGAACTCAACACCATCATTGAGAAAAAACTGGCCCATCAGCTTCGTGATGTCACAGAGGCAACAACCCGTCTCTATGGAAATGACCTCCAGATAGCAGAGCGGCTGCTGTCTCACGTCCTGACCTTTGAGAGCCTCCAGTCAGGCTTTGGTTTGACAGCCACTCAGGATGCACATTTCAATGAGGTGTGCATTACCTTAGGGAACTGATGAATGGCTGGAAATTTGACATTCCAAGTTTAGTGAGACTAGTTGATTAACTTCTTACTTTGTTCCGTCTCCATCTGCAGAATGTGTTGCGAGGCTGTAGTGTTTTGTTGAGTCCGGGCAGTGCTGAGTTGTGGAGGGGTCAAAGTTCAGGTCAGACTGGAGCGGCAGGATTGGCCGATCTGTTGGAGCAGTACGCCCGAATACTCGCCCAGAACATGAAACAGACCTACCTCAATCCTGTGGCACTTGTCGCCCCAAACATCGGTCAGCATCGATACACAACAAACACATACAAAAGAAGTACTTACTTTTATTCAGCAACGACACATTAAATAGATTTTTACATTATTATTCTTCAAAATATATATATTATATTTAAAATAAATGCTGTTCTCTGAACTTTGTTCATCAAAGAAAGTACAGATCATAAAAGGAAGTGTTGCTTATGCACAAAACACCACTTTGATGGGCATAATACTTATTAATAATTATATTACTTATTATATATCATATTTATATTTAAGATATTTTTCTGTATTTTTTTTATAATGTGTAGCACATTAAGTTGCTTCAGTCCAGTAAATATTAATTTTGTTTGTGGAAAGCATAGCACTTCCACTCTGAAAAAAAAAGTAAATATTGTAAATAATCTGTCATCTGCAGTGTGAGGTGAGGCTGAGAAAGATCAATGTGAGACTAACACCTTCAAGTGTGCACCTATGGCAGAAAAACTGCAGCACTACAGAGAGCAGATCTATTAAAAGAATCCTGCAGTTTACGCAGTGTGTGTGTTTGTATTTTACAGTCATGACTCTGGATCGTGTTGACAACCACACACACGTGCGGCGACGGTTTCCACGGTATCATGGTACTCTGTTCCGAGGTCAAGCACTTTGGGATGCTCACACACATGTTGTGCTGCCCCCTACTGCACTGGTGCCACAGCGCAACTTCTGTAAGTCTCACATATACACATTCTTTAAGCCCACTTACAAGGCTTATTGAGCAATAAATCTGTGTTTAGTTTCAGCTCCATCTCCTGCTGGCCCTGTGAACCTGTTGGCCAATCAGACATTAGAAGCAACAACAGCGCGGCGTTCTCAATCACTGCAAGAGGCACCGGTCTCCATTGTCATCCTCCTCATTTATCGAAGCCTAGGGGCCGCACTTCCCCCTAAATACCACACAGACCGCCGCGGTGTCAGGTAAGAAAGTGTTTAACTAAAGATAAACAACACACGGATCTCTAACAATCTTTCTAACAATGCTTGCACCTCTCTGCAGGTTACCGAGACACCCTGTGTTGAACTCGCCTGTTGTGAGTGTTTCTGTGTATAATAACCAGACATTCGTGGAGGGTTTTCTGGACACTCCGGTCCTGCTGGAGTTTCTTCTTTTGGAGACCAGCAACCGCAGCAAACCACTGTGTGTGCAGTGGAATCACAGCAGCTCGTAAGTGTGTGTGCGCAGTCTTTATTTAATCAATTTCATGTCTCAAGGACAAACAAAACCTCTTTTAAAGCACCATCGGTTGACCAAACCATTACATTACACTGCTGGTCAGGTATTATAGTGTAAGGGGAGGGGCCATGCTCAGTGGCTGCAGTGTCATCAACACATGATTTCAGGCCCGCCCAAAAAAATCCTGAACACAGAAATGGTGAAAAACTGTATAACGGTCTAACTCCACAATTCAGTACATAGTTCAAAGTCTTTGTAATGTGTTTTCATAAATTCATTTCTAACATTTATAATGCATTTAGAAATAATTTTGTGAATTGCCTTTCCATGGACTTTAATACTCAATTCTAACACACTGATTTGGTGATCAATTATAACTAATGGTTCTTATTATTTTAACTTTTTAAAACGGTTAATAAAACTGCTTAATATTTTCATAGACACTGTGATACCTTTTTCAGTTATTCTTGGATGTATAGAAAGAATTTTAAAAAGCATTTATTTGAAATAGAATTCTCTACTGTCACTTTAGATTTTTTTATCAAAATGATCTCCCTAACCGTAATACATTATTGATAATCTATCATAGTTTCCACAAAATATTAAGCAGCTCAAAAAACATCTGTTTTCAAAATGTTTCTTGAGCACTAAATATTATATTATAATATACAGCATATTATAAGATATAAGGAAATTCAGCTTTGTCATCACAGGAATCCATTATATTTTAAAATGTATTAAATCAGTAAAAATATTTCACAATATTACTGTTTTGCAGTTATTACATTTTATTTTTGATCAGCTTTGGGGAGCTTGTTTGACTTCATTCAAAAACATTAAAAAAATCTTATAGACCCCAAACCTTTGAAAGGCAGTCTTATTGTATACTTATAGTAAGGATTAAGTGGTAAATGCTCTGAATGTGTGTGTTCAGTGTATCAGCAGGAGGCTGCTGGACGGTGAGGGACTGTAGTGTGGTGTACAGGAACACGTCACATGTTCGCTGTCAGTGCCACAGACTGGGAACCTTTGGAGTCCTTATGGACAGCTCACAGAGAGAGGTAATGTACACACACACACACACACACACACACACACAGAGAACAAAGAATGATCAAGGCCACATAATTTGAAAATCTTCACATTTATTAGTTTTTTCAAGAACATAATGCTATATAGCAGCAGGATGTTCCATAGTGACACCTCCTTCAGCATAAGCACCATTGCTGATATCTTTTCCCTTCTCTCTCTCTCTCTCTCTCTGATTGCTAAGCAGCAGTTAGAGGGGGACCTGGAGACCCTCGCCATAGTAACATACTCCTCGCTCTCAGTTTCCATGGCGGCGTTGTTGCTAACAGTGGTGGTTTTATCGAGCCTGAGGGGACTGAAATCAAACACACGCAGCATTCATTCCAACATGGCTGCCGCTACTCTACTCTCCCACCTCACATACCTGCTGGGCATCAACCAGACGGAACAACAGGTCAGAGAAGAGAGATGTCTGTGTGTGTCTGAATCTAGATGTGCGTTAGTGAGACAGACAAAGAAAGTTTGGGTGGGCTCGAAGACAAAAACATTTCAACAAAAAACACAATCTGTGTAGTCTCTTTTGTACTGAATAATGTACATTGTAGATACATACATACGTAAATCTGCTTTAAATTGTTCAGAAGTAACATGAAAAGACATTTTCTAATTTTATATATTATATATGATTTCTATTTTAAAGAATTGCTATTCTTTTGAGCTTTTTAGTTTTTAAGAATCCTAAAGGAAAATGATTTCCAAAGGACCATGTGACACTGAAGATTGGAGTAACGATGCTGAATATTCAGCTTTGCCATCACAGGAATAAACTACATTTTAAATCAAATCAAAATAGAAAACCATTATTTCACATTGTAATAATATGTCACAATATAATGTGATATAATACAATGTTGATTCAAACAATATAAATCAAAAGTCACAAATTTGTAAAAATTTTAATATATATCTATATATTTAATATATCTATTTAAATATATTGTTATATTAAACATAAAAAGCAAACATTACTTATATGTAGTAAAAAAAATACATCATATGATATATTGATAATTGTTCTTTGTTTTAAAATATGAGGATTCAATAACTTTGGACCCTTTTGGTCAAGATCCATCATAGCTTTTAATTTAATGAAACACTTTTCTTGACACAGATGCTCTCTCTGTATTCCTCTCATCCTCAGTCTGACACTCACACACTTGTTCTCTTTCTAACGCAGGTTAACACCATTTTTAACTTTATTCTTTTTATTCTCAGGAGTGCAAACCACTCGCACTAAAAGCCTATTACAGCTGAGTACATTCATTTCAACAGCTGTACTGGGATGTGAGTGTGTTTATGTGATAGAGTATGTGTTCATTCATAATTCATCTTCTCTCTCAAACATTGACTTTGCTTGCGTGTATTGATTTTGGAGCTCACATTCTCTTTTTTTTGGACATGTACTGCAGAGAGCATTCAGGAAATTATGGAAATGAAATTAGGAAATGGTTTGAGCTGGCACCACAACTTAATAAGTTGGAACATAATTGAAAACCACTAGGCCACAGTGTATCACTTTTATTAGGCCAAGGACACAATACAAAGAAAGAGCTGAGACCCTTGCTACATATTGTATCAAAAAATGGTGTTGAATTTTTTACATAAATTTTGGACTTTAAGAAGTTGTTTAGTATCATATCATAGGTATTTGCATACTTAGTCACATTGCTTACGTTAAAATAATCTTTTTGAGAGTCATATAATTATACACTACATTTTAACTTTGATGTAGGTTAAACATTTAGCTGACCTTTAGCTTTAAAATTTTAGATTTGGTTGATATAATATTATTTTAGGTGGGATAAGTATATTATTTAAAACTTGTTTTTCTAAATGCATATCCATGCAATATGCTGTTTTAGTCTTTTCTCTTGTCTAATTGGTTCATTCTGTCTGATTCTCTCTGATTGGTACAGTTCCTGTGCACAGTGGTTGCAATTCTGCTGCATTACTTCTTTATGTCGTCATTTGCGTGGCTCTTTGTGGAAGCTCTTCATATTTACCGAATGCAAACAGAAGCAAGAAATGTCAACTATGGAGCCATGAGATTTTACTATGCTATTGGCTGGGGAGTCCCTGCTATTATTACAGGTGTGTGTACACACACACACACACACACACACATACACACATATGTGTGCTTTCATGCAGATATGCTCTGTGACATGTATGTGTGCTGCAGGCCTGGCAGTCGGGTTGGATCCAGAGGGGTATGGCAACCCAGATTTCTGCTGGATCTCCATGTACGATAAGCTCATGTGGAGCTTTGCGGGACCAGTTAGTGTCGTCATACTGGTATTGTGCTCTTCAGTGTGTTTATGTGTTGTTTGCACCATTTAAAATACAATTTATACAGTATGTTTTTTAATTCTCTTTCTGTGTTTTGAATGTACTGTATTTAGTACTGTAATGATCATCTTCATTGGCAACTCTCTCTGTTTTACAGATGAATGGTGGGATGTTTTTGATGGTTCTGCGTATGACGTGTAACCCCACTCAGAAGGAGACAAAGAAGCTGCCTGTGATGTGAGTACAACATGCATGTGTTCAGGAATAATTAATATGGAAAATGGGAGGGGGAACTCATAAACCTTATCATCATGAATATAATTTTGGTGATATCCAAAAAAAATTAATTCTATCATCATTAACAAATTGTTGTACGGGTTTTTGCTAAAAACAAAAGAAGATATTTTAAAATGAGCATTTTTTCTTCACAACCCAACCAAATTTTTTATATTATGTTATTATAATATTTTCATTAAAATAATTATTTTATTTTATTTTATTTTATATTATTTTCCAATAATTGTAAAAGTTATAATGGTGCCTCTTTCCTGTATGTTTTTCTACATGCAAATTCAAAAGTGTCAAATTTTCAGCACAGAATTTATGGCTTTTCGTCTCTTTATTCTATTTCTCTCTCTCTTTCTCTCAGTTCTACTATCCGCAGTGCCTTCCTCCTGTTATTATTGAGTACATGTGTTTGGCTGTTTGGTCTTATGGCTGTTAATAACAGTGTCCTGGCGTTCTACTACCTGTTCATTGTCCTCTGTTGCGTACAGGTAAGTGTGTGCTGGCTCTTACACATACTCTTTCTTTAGTGTTTGTGTGGTTGAGTTTGTCATTGTCATTTTTGTATTTTTTTACACTGTACACTTTGATAGTTGTGCACCTACTCTCCTGTCTCAGGGATTGGCTGTACTGTTGGTTTTTACTCTCCTGAACTCCGAGGTGCAGGAGGCCTGGAAACTGGCCTGTCTGGGCAAGAAAAGCCCCAGTGAAGAAGCTCCCAGACCTCCACAGATTACTGTTAGTGAACACAAACATACGTATTAACATATGACACCCACTACATGCACAGCCACATACACATCTTTAACACAAACCCATATTTGACTTCATGGAGTGAAAATAAGCATGTGGATTTGGAACCTGCTGTATGTGTACAGGGCCAAAACCCGTACAACAGCGCCTCCCTGCTGGAGCAGAGCGGATTACACCGGATCACACTCGGAGCTTCAACAGTCTCTTCAGTCAGCAGTGCAAGGTCTGTATGTGAGATTCAAAATTCTTTAAATAATCTATATTTCAAAGTAAACACACTTTAAAATAAAAAAGGGTCATGAAATATACATTTGTAGGCATTTTGCTTGCCTACCTTCTGTATGTATCTGTATGTAGCAAACTTGGAGCCTGAAACTTGGCGTATATTTTTTTCTCAGGGAGAATCTCTTGGCACGGCAGACTCTAGAGCACACTCTTGGTCACACAGGGGCCACTGACCTGGACGTGGCAATGTTTCACCGCAACGGAGGTACACTAACACACAATAACCTACATGCATGTACGTATTCACACTTGTACAAACTCCTTAGCTGCTTGCTAGTCATTCTTTACTTGTAATATTCTAGTGTTTGAAACTTGTCTTGTCAGAATTGGTGTCATTTAGTTTACCTATTCGTTCTGACCGTCTGTCAGGTGAGGACTCAGACTCAGATTCTGATCTCTCACTGGAAGAGGAGCGGAGTTTGTCCATCCCATCATCAGAGAGCGAGGACAACGTGCGCCTGCGTGGACGCATCCAGCGACGCTTCAAACGGACCGGTCACGGCGAACGTTTACTCACAGAGCCTACCCACAACAGTGGAAAAGGTAACAATATTATTATAGCAGTTGTCTCTGTCATTAGTATTGAAGCCAAAGGAGTGTAGAAACTTTAGTGTATAAACCCAAGTGTTAGTGTATGGAACTGTTTATGTGTCAGATCTGGATGGCAATGACCTGCTCTCCTATTGGCCAGCGCTGGAAGGCTGCGAGGCGCACTCACTGCAAAAATGGGGCTCAGAGCGCCGACTAGGGGGTGACTACAGCAAGGATGCAGCTAATAACAACCAAACAGACGCAGCGCTGACCAGCGGAGATGAGAATGGACTTACACACAGACACCGCAAGGGTGAGGCACATTTTCATTCAAAATGAAATATTGACCAAAACGATACATTGTAATATTTAATTGTCCATACTTCTCTTTGTTAAACTTTACCTAAAACATTCAAAATAAATGAAGTTACATGGAGTATTATAGTAAAACTACAACTAAAACCATTAAAAAAAATCATTACTTAAAATAAACATTAACTGGGAAAAAATTACACAATGTATTTTCATTTAGTTTAACTTTATGTACTAAAATAACTAAAACTGCAATAAATATTAACAAAATTATGTTGACATATTAAAATAACAAATAAAAGAAACACATTAATAAATTATTAAAACTAAAAGAGTAATCAAAATAACAAAAGAAATAAAATTAAAAATGAAAACTAATTCAAAATATTAAATAAAACTATAACAGTATCTACTGCAATAACACTGACCTATATTAAGGCGGCTTATTTTTATTTTAAGATTCACTTTCCATCATCTGACAATTACATTGTAATGTTTTGTTGTCTAAATTCACAACAACTGATTTTAGCTCTTAGTGTTTTATATTTTTAATTAATGTAGAAATAAAATTATTTTCATTCATTTTTTAAGAAAATATTTGAAAAATAAAATAGTAATAAAATATTATAACTTATGTTAATTATATCACTTATATCTGTTACATGAAAATAGTTATCGGCTTATTGTTATTAGCCAGAATTTTAATATCTATGAATAGAAAGCCATATTAAATCCCTCTCCATCAATTTCTCAGGAATCCTGAAGAATCGTCTGGGACGCCCTCCTGCTCTGCAGGGCCTGTCTGCCATGGGTCGTGCTCCCAGCGAGATGTCTTGGTACAGGACCTCCACATTGGGTCACCGAGGTGTCCCAGCTGCTTCCTACGGTCGTATGTACTCTGGAACTGGCTCACTGTCCCAACCAGCGTCCCGATACTCTTCCCGCGAACAGCTGGATTCGCTTGCGCGACGTCAGCGTTCCCGTGACAACCTCGACCTGTTGCCGAGAAGACGCGAGCTTGGTGCCGAACCCCTGGGTGGGTCCAGAGAGAGGCTGGGCCCGGTTCACAGCATCCATGCCTCCAGGGAGGATCTGGTGGGCAGGGGCGTTATGATGGGTTTAATGGGGGCAGAGGGTTCATTAAGTGGTTCAAGAACTCAGCTTAACACTCTAACAAGGCAACAGGCCTCTCGGGAACACCTCGGGGGGGCTCTTATGAGCAGTCGATCCCGGGAGCAGTTAGAATCTAACGGCGGAGCTCAGCCCTGCAGGGAGTGGCTGAGAACCCTGCCGCCCCGACAGCTCTCACACCCTGAGCCACACCCACCCTCTTCACCCCCTCCACCAATCACAGAGGAACCCCAGGAAACCCTGCCCTCTCGCCGTGGTCGCCTAGACTCCGCCCCCCCATGTAGGTACCCTCCATCTACAGCTGCACCTGGAGCTCCATCCAGTCGCCCACCCTCCAGTGAACACCTGGACATCCTCTCCTCCATACTCGCCTCCTTCAACTCCTCTGTCTTAACCCCGCCCCCTAACTCTGTCTCAGCCTCAGCAGGCCCCTCCCCTTCCCCGCCTCCTCTCTCTGCAACCTCCCAGAGCGTCTCTGAAGTATCACCTGACTCTGAGTAAGTCCAGCCCATGTTTTGTCTCCTTTTGTATTCCTTGTTTGTTTCATGTTCATCCTTGGTTCTGGTCAGTTACAAAATGTCAAAGCTGCTCTTTTCCATACAGAAAAATGCAAGGTGATCACCTGCAAATTTTCTGCAGCAACAATAATGATACTTTTTACCTTTTTAATTTTCAATGAAAATTAAATATATTAAATATATAGTTTATAGTGATTTTATATCATTATGTTATGCTTCCATTTTTATATTGTTTAATTTATATAATTTTTCAGTACTTTCGGTCAAATATAATGCAAATATAAACAATAAATAATATATAATAAACAATATAAATATAAATATATATAAAAATATATCTCACCTAGAGCACTAAGTGAGATAAGACTGGTGCCCCTTCAAAAAATGATGTACAGGATGACATTATAGACAATTTTCCTGTTTTATTTTTTTTTTCTCTTTTTAGAGTTAACAGAAGTGATGGGCAATCTTGATGATTCCTTCACTGTCCCATTATGGACCTCTTCTGATGGGCTGAAGAATCACAGGACATAGCCAACCAGAGCAAGGAGCAATCCGGACTCCTACTTCACCATGGGAAGTGCATTAGACCTGAGAGTGAAGTTTTTGATCAAGGGCTGAAGATATCACCCTCCTGAGAACAGACAGGAAATCAAACCAGACAAGGTGATGATTTCTATGATTTTCATTTAGCCAAACTACAAACCTCAGATTTCAGGCCAACAGCTGAGAAGACTGGTCAAAGACACAGAGAGAGAGAGAGAGAGAGAGAGAAATTGTACAGAACATTTTTATACTTTTTGTATCTTTTTCATCAAAGATCAAAGAAGAAAAATCTCTAGTGATGTTTTTGAAGATTGTGTGGATATGTGTTTAAGTGGGTAGGATCGACTAAAACATTTTCAAACCCATTCCAAGCCAAAACAGTCCCAAACATTCCCACTCCAATCTTTCCATTCTGACGTGTTTATGCAACAAGCCACATCCACTGATAGACGGGAGAGAGTCTATGAAGAAAAGGATTGGTCCGCGAAAATGCTAAAATTTATTGGCCCAAACATAGGATTGGTGGGAATCTCCAGAGACAGTGATTGTTATTGTAAAGAATTATGAAACAGAAGATATGTTTGGACCGTAATGATTGTCAATCAATGGATTGGATGATTTTAGGTTAGTCTAAACACTTTTCAACAAACTCCAACAAACTCATGCTTGTATCAGATGCCAGGTCAAGTTTCTGGAATATTTTTTGGCCAAACTGCTCTGAAATAATATTGAAGCGCGTGTTGAAGTTTGTAGAAGCTGTGTGAAGATTTGTGTAACTAGCCTACAAGCGTATAAAAGACTTTGTAGCATAATTAAGACTCTTCTCATATCAAGGTTTATCATAAGTCAAACATTGCTTTAGGAAATGTTACTCAAAGACTCCAAATCAGCTGTTCAGGAGAAAATATTTAATCCACCTTTTAATTATTTTCTAACAAAGAGAGCATATCTAAATATCAGTCATTATTGTCTCTGTGGAGTATTGAATAATCTTAGTGCTTCAGAGGAAGAAACATTGTAAAATTAGCTAAATTCAGTCATTAAGGTAACCTCATCTCAAAATATCAAGGGAAATCATGCTTCATCATATGACTTTATCTCTTCAGTCATTTACAGTATTATGAGTTTTGCCAACAAAAAAAAAGTGCCCTATGTCACCCCTTTAATACCTCTTACCTGTCATAAAGTGCTTCAGTACATTTTCTATTCATTGTTTTATATTTTATTTAATACTGCATAACATTTATCTTGTACAGAAATTGAATTAATTTATTTTCTTTATTAATATTTTTTGAATTTCATTTCTCTATCATAATCGTTGCGGAATGTTTCTGGAGAAGAGTGTATGGGAGTTTTTTTTTTTTTTTTCTAAGAGTGACATTTCATCTGTTTCAAATGTTTCATGTGTGAAACTTTTGTACATGTACCGTCTTATTATGCCCCCCCTTCTCTTCTGTTGCATTCTGGAAAAGAAATGTCCTCTGTCCATCAGAGAGTGAGATAGAGAGAGTTGTGGAAGACAATGATTGGGTGGGAGAGAGAAAGGGGGAATGTATAATGGCTCAACATGTTCATTGTGGGACATGTTGTATCCCTTTTACTTATGGGGGTTTTCAGAAAAAAAATCTGCTACCAATGGGAGATTAAAGAGAGAACCGTTGGGCATCAATAAAAGAGTTATTGATACTACGCTTTTGTGTGTTTTATATATATATATAGAAGCTATTTACATTGTAATGGAAATGGCATCAAATGGGGGCCTTGGAGAACCTTAATCCATCCTTGGTTTGACCCACACACATTAAATTAAAATGCTATACAGTAACATTAGAAATCTCATTTCAGTTCATTTCCTCTTCTCATCAAGCACAAGTATCAGGACTAAATATCTCCTCCCTGCTCAATTCACTGCTCATCGTGTGAGGGTTTTGGGCCACTAGATTGACTTGTTAGATCATTGCACTTCAATTTCTAATTTCCCATTTGGAAAACTTCCATAGCATAAGATTTTCAGTGGTTTTGGTTATATGATATTACTCAGTGCAGTACATGATAACCCCCCCCCCCCCTCCTATTTTTAAAGAAATAAAAATTCATAAACAGGTCAATGTAATTAAATGTACATTATTATAAAATCTCAAACGCTTGTAAAAAAAAATAGTAAATTAACTTTTATGTTGATAATTTTGCTCATGTAAAACAAATGCTAGTATTGCATAGCACTCTGCAAACTGGATGCTAGAAGGCTTCTTTGTTAACATTAGCATCACCATTTGATTCTTTAGTGAAAGTGAAATGAAGTATGGAGTCCCATGCTTCCTGTATACTGTAACATATATATTTATATATCATAATCTAAATCTGTCGGATAACTGAGCACCTTTAAAGGGACGGTTCATCCAAAAAATGAAAACTTTGTCATTTACTTCTCCTTATGTCGCTCCAAACATGTATGACTTGGTTTCTTCTGCAGAACACAAAAGAAGATATTTGGAAAAATATTTCAGCTGTTCTCCATACAATGAGAGTCAGTGGGGTTAAAAACAACACACAGTTTAGACCGATATGAGGGTTAATAAATTATGAATTTTTATTTTCAGATCGCACTGAACTATCGCACTTTTGATTGAATGAAACGCATCATCAGTGTTGAAAGAGAGTATGAAAGGAAATTAGATTTTTTTTATCGGCTATTGGAACAAATAAAATAAAAGCCTGCTTGAATGAATCCCCCCCTCCATATGATGCACATGGTACATTCCTAAACACCAATTAAGTTTAGTCCACAATAAAAAATATATTGTTTTATAAATAAACAGCATTGCTAGAATAAAACATGACTTTCAAAAAGAAAGCAAACCTATCAAAGACATCATAAACATCTGACTTTACGTCTGTAGATGTTTGTTATCCTCACTGTCACTACTGGAAGGTGGATGCTCTGTGCCGATCTTTCGTAGTTTGGCTTGATAATATCTCCTTTTGGCCCGTGCCGCCTTCTCTTTCTGTCTCACTGCTTTCCTCTTCTCCTCCCACACACACTGCTGCAGCAGTAACAGACTTATCGTCTGCTGATGCTCCAGCTCAAACAGTTCCTGTCGACGTGCATCCCATTTTGAGTTTGAGGTATTAGAGTCCATTGGCGGTAATGAATTCTCAACTGCTCCTCCGGCAGGAGCATGTGGCACTGCAGGCTCTCTGTGTGGGGTATCAAAGTTTGCACCACTAGTCCTTGATACCAGCCCTAAGGTGCTTCCTGCATGGGTTGGGTAGATGAGAGATGGAGGGCTGGACCTGGAAGAGACTGAATGTGAGTGGAGAGGAGAGGAGGCAGTGCCAGGAGGAATCCCGGAGTTAACAGGTGGGTGAGTTGGTGAGACCAACACAAGTTCAATGGCTAAATTCTCCTTGCTGTCTACTTCCTGTAAAAAAAGGGAAGATTAAGAGCATCGCAAATGCTGTACATTTATGTAATAAGGCTCAAAAAGACATGTTATATTGAGAATATGCATGCATTGTACATGCAGTAAACACTTGAAATGTGCATTGCAACACCAGTGAAATTTTTTCGGTCTATTGTGTGGAATACCAAATATTATATAATTACCCTTTCAAATTATATATATATATATATATATATATATATATATATATATATATATATATATATATATGTGTGTGTGTGTGTGTGTGTGTGTGTGTGTGTGTGTGTGTGTGTGTGTGTGTGTGTGTGTGTGTGTGTGTGTGTGTAATTATTTATGTACAGCATATACCAACTTTATAATTAACGGCAAAATTAATTATATGTTTTATGGATGGGAGCTTTCATACATGTGTCTTACGCTCAAAAAGAAAGACTGCACTTATTTGTTTAAAAGTACAGGAAAAACAACACTATTGAGAAATATTATAACAATGTAATTTATTCCTGTGATGCCAAGCTGAATTTTCAGCAGCCATTATTTCAGCCTTCAGTGTCACATGATCCTTTAGAAATATTTTTAATAAAACATTTTAAATATTATCAATGCTAGAAACGGTTGTGTTGGTTAATATATATATTTTTAAATGTCCATACCTCTTTTTAGGATTCTTTGATGAATGAATAAATATTTTAATAACACATTTTCACCAGCATTGCACATTAACCACATTTCCTGTGTTTACTGCATGTAAATTGTTGACCTGCAACACTTTACATTACAACTTAAAGGTGTGAGCAAGAACACTTTCCATGTCATTAGAGAGTTCATCATATTTTTTTAAATCAAATCTGCAACATAAAAGAAAACGTTTAGCTTAAGAGGTACTTTCAAAATCCTTTCAAGGCTGATTTCAGTCTTACATCATTTTGACTGTGGTCAGCATCTTCATGCTCACTCCCATTAGTGCCTGAAAGCCCCATCACTACAAGAAAGAGAAAGACTCAATTAATCTCCTTCCTCGTACAATTACAGAGCTGACAGCTGGGTAGAGTGGTAGTATTTCATCCTGTAATAGAGAAGACATGACTATTAATTACCTGCTCCAGGTGAGCCACCCCTAACCGAGCTATAGCTGCCATCTCCGTCTACCTCCTCCAGACAGGAGATCAGGTTTGGTACCAGAGCAATCACTTCTCTCTGCACCTGACAAGAACCACACACAAACAAATTGTGTTACTAGAACTTTCCAATATATATAATATAACTGAAACGTAAGAAAGACTTCAATTTACCTGCGTGAGGGCAGACACAGGAAGACCAGCTGCCTCCTGTACCTGTCGCCTCTGCAGTGCTACACGACATTCCACCTTCAGACGTTTCCAAAGTGTCTTCAGGGAGCCGATGCTCCTGGGTGGTCGACTAGGGAACGCCGCATTGAAGGCCTGAGCCAGTGCTGCCCATACAGCGTTCCGGTGCACAGTAGTGTTGGTGTCTTTCCGAAAGTCCTGCACTGTGTCCACCACTGCATGGATTCTTCGAAGCAAGAAAAGCTTCTGCTCCAGAGTGAAGTTTGGCATGCGGTATGTCATGGTGGTCAGCATGAGTGTATTTGTGTGTGACTGGGTAAGAAGGCTTACACTGAGGTAATTCAAATCTAGTTTCAAATAGCATGAATGCGGAAATGCATCTGGGGTCCACCTAATGCGCAAGGGGTCACCTGGCACATGTGGAGTCTGTAATTCAGCAGACAGAAAGCAAAATGAAGGGGATCATTGCTGTTTTACATTTCTTCTTGGAAGAATTAATGAGACATTTCTGTTCTTTGGGGAAAAAGCCTCATGTGCTCCATAAATTGAGTTCTGAGAATCGGTTCTTTTGAATCGTTCATTTTAAGAACCTTTGAATGTGATAAAACAGTTCAGCAACTAAGGTTACTCTACAATACATCGTTATTCCTGTTATTTATTTATTTTGCGTTTACGATTTGTTGATAAAGTCGTTTACTTTAATTTCATTTGTCTCTAACACTGCAGCTAACGTTTTTTTGTTTTGTTTTTTTGCGCTTTTTTGTTTTTGCATTTGATAAATTAGATTTATTAAAACCAACAGTTTTATTAGTAGTTGATACATCTGTCAAAATACATAGTATTTTGTTGTAACAATTCTGCTATTTAGTTTGCTAAATTATTTAACCAAAATCTTCGGTTGTCTCCAAATGTTTTCACTATCAACCCACCCATCGGATCTCGACTCATTCAGTTTGTTTCGAGAACGAATCGTTTCCGGATTTGTGAACTAGTTAATGGGAAGTTCGGATAATTTTACCGACTCGGACTTTTGAGTCAAGTTCAGCAAAATGAACGAATCTTTTACGAGTCATTTTGTTCATTTTAACAAAATGTAATTAAAATATTACGTGTTCTATTTTAATTACATTTACCAACACATCTGGTACTTATGCAAACTTTGATCACACTATACAAAACTTAAATGCTATAAGACACAGAAAAGATTAATTCATTTTTTACCTGGGCCTCCAGTCTGTGATTAGCTCACCTCATCTCTTTTCTGACAAGTCTTCGGGTTCCAGTCATTTGACAGCCCCATACGCTAAAACCACTGCAGTTTAAGCCGGAAAGAGAATTGATTAGTTCATAGTTCGGGTCTTCGTGTCGAGTCGTTCCTTAATCACATGACAGACCCATACACTATTTGTGACATTTCATTCACTGTGTTTTTGTTACTGTTTCTTCAGGATCTGT
The DNA here is from genome assembly GCF_023724105.1 of Carassius gibelio. NCBI lineage: Eukaryota > Metazoa > Chordata > Actinopteri > Cypriniformes > Cyprinidae > Carassius > Carassius gibelio. The sequence continues at coordinate 16,117,272 of NC_068378.1, read as the reverse complement.
GGTGTTCTGTTATTTTATAAATAAACAAAACCCTGTTATAAATAAAATATTGATTAATTTGTATTTTTGACTGTCTATCAGTAAATAAACAATAGGCTTTATAATTATATAATAATCCAAGCCGACAATACAAAGTATTTATACACTAGTTTTTTTCATTTTTAATCAAATTTTGAGTTTGCTGGTATAATAATTGCTTTTCCTAGGCAAACTTGATATTTTGGTGTAATGTATGTACAAGAAGATTGCTCAAAAAGGACATAATGACATAAATTAAAAGCAAATAACATTTTGAACACTACAGTTCTATAGTCTAATCTGAAGGGTGAACTCAAAAGACATAAATCATACAACAAGGTCATTTTTGAAGATCAGAATCCACTGTAAAAACAAACAAACAGAAAAAAAATCTCTACTTTATTAAAATGATTTTGCCATCATATGGACAAAAAATAATAAGTACTATGCACCCATTTGTAAGGAAGGTTGTAAATTAACTACTCTAGCCAACGTTGTCACGTCATGTGACAAAAGAACGAACAACCCAAAGACCCGAAAGATGAAGTAATCAATTATCTTTCCAGTTTAGACTGCATTGGTTTAACGTATGGGGCTGTCACGTGATTAAGGAACGAGTCAAAAACATCTCGGTTACGTATGTAACCTTGGTTCCCTGAATAGGGAACGAGATGCTGCGGTGACGTCACCACGTATGGGAACACCTCTGGTGTGACGAATGTCTGAAGCCCTATACCATCCCGCCAATCCTATTGGCCAAATGGCGCATAGCACCACCCTGCGCATGCGCGCGCATGATATACCTGGGTGCAGCGCGCCATTTCGCTCAGATTTCATGACTGAAGATGAAGAGTTATCAAGGTACGGAACGGCCAGAACCGCAGCATCTCGTTCCCTATTCAGGGAACCAAGGTTACATACGTAACCGAGATGTTCCCTATCATAGGTCACTTCGATGCTGCGGTGACGTCACCACGTATGGGAACGATATACCAAAACGCCTGACGTACCTGATAACTGAGATCCGAGGAAGCAACTGCTCAAGCGGAGAGAACCCGGGAGCCAGGGGCCATCCTCACATCCAGACTGTAGGACTTGATAAAAGTGCTCGGTGAGGACCATCCTGCCGCAGCACAGATATCATCCATAGAAGAGCCACTGAGAAAAGCTTGAGAAGAAGCTACAGCTCGAGTGGAATGAGCCTTAACCCCTAAGGGCGAAGCGAGTCCGCGCGCCTCATAGGCCAAAGAAATTGCCTCCACCAGCCAATGGGACATGCGCTGTTTTGTAACTGCATGGCCCTTACTTTTATGTCCAAAGCAGACAAACAGCTGGTCAGATCCACGCCAAGGGGCTGTGCGATCCACATAAGTCTTTAAAGCTCTCACAGGGCAAAGACTTAGATCTCCTGACCCGGCCTCGGCAGGTGAAAAAGCTTCCAGAACCACTTGCTGAAAGCGAAAAGGGTTAGATGCGACCTTAGGAACATAGTTAGGCCTGGGCCGCAGCAGCACCTTCACAGAGCCTGGTGCAAATTCCATGCATGAGGGTGAAACAGAAAGAGCCTGTAAATCCCCAACTCTCTTGAGGGAGGATAAAGCCATGAGAAGAAGTGTCTTCAGTGTCAGGATTTTATCCGATACGGTCTCCAAGGGCTCAAACGGATGCCCTGATAAACCTAACAACACAATGGATAAATCCCATGAAGGAACTCGCACAGGGCGGAAAGGCCTCAGCCGTCGCGCACCCTGTATGAAACGAGAAACTAATGGATGACGCCCCACAGAGGCACCGCCTATGCATTCGTGGTAAGCTGAAATGGCTGCCACGTAAACCTTTAAAGTGGCTGGTGTAACGCCATCCGAGAAACGCTCCTGGAGGAACTCCAGCACTGAAGCCACTGGGCAGTAAACTGGATCCACATTATGATTACCACACCAGGCTGTAAACAGTCTCCACTTGAAAGCATATAAGCGTCTCGTAGAAGCTGCTCTAGAACTCAATATAGTCTCAGTAGTTTCAACAGAAAGACCGGGACATACTAACGCACTCCGCTCAGTGGCCACGCCCACAGTTTCCACAGATCTGGCCTCGGGTGCCAAATCAGCCCCTGTGCTTGTGATAATAAATCCTGTCTGATGGGAATCTCCCACGGAGAGCCCGCTAGCAGACTGATCAGATCCGCAAACCACGGCTGCGTGTGCCATCGCGGAGCCACCAGCAGCAGCTGTTCCACTCTGTCCCGGCGTAATCTGCATAATACCGCTGGGATCAAACGAATCGGAGGAAAAGCATACAGACTGGTCTTGGGCCAGCTGTGAGCTAACGCATCCACGCCCAGGGGCGATGGGGAGCGTAGGGAGAACCATAGCGGGCAATGCGTAGTCATGCTCGATGCGAATAAATCCACTTTCGCTTTGCCGAATATCCGCCATAAAAGATCCACCGTCTGGGGGTGTAATCGCCATTCTCCCTGTTCCAGAGCCTGTCTGGATAGCAGATCCGCTCCGAAATTCAATCGTCCGGGGACATGAATGGCCCGGATCGAGAGAAACTTGTCCCGAGACCACAGAAGAACACGCCTCGCCAGCCTGCACAGGGGGCGAGAGCGCAATCCTCCTTGATGGTTCAGATAAGACACAACCGCTGTGTTGTCTGATCTGAGCAGCACATGACGGCCGATCAGCAGATCCGCGAAATACTGGAGAGCCAGAAAAACTGCCAGTAATTCCAGTCTGTTTATATGCCAGCCGCGCTGAGCCGCTGTCCACACTCCGTGGGCTGGTCGCCCTCGACACACAGCTCCCCAACCAGTCAAAGACGCGTCCGTCGTGACAGTCTCTCGGAAAGCATAAATTCCCAATCGAACTCCTGACAGGAGAAATTCGGTTGACATCCAAATTTTTAGCGACATCACACACCGCCGTGTCACCGAAATCGTGCGATGCGGGAGACAACGGGGTGAAATATTCTGCCTTTTCGTCCACCACTGAAAGGGGCGCATTTGAAGCAATCCCAGACGAATCACGGGGGATGCTGCTGCCATTAGACCCAAGAGCCTGAGGCACAATCTCACCGTCACCGTGCGACCCGCTTTGAAGTGCCGCACGCATGACGCAATCGACTGAGCGCGCGGGAGAGAAAGCTTCGCTGTCATCGCGCGAGAGTCCAGATCTATTCCAAGAAAAGTTATCCGTTGAGAGGGAGTTAAAACACTCTTCTTGAAATTTGTTCGTAAGCCCAGGCTGTTTAAATGATTCAGCACAAGATCTCGGTGAGAGTGTGCTTGAGTCCGCGATTGCGCTAGCACCAGCCAATCGTCCAAATAATTCAACACACGAACGCCCTGGAGCCGCAACGGGGCCAGAGCTGCGTCCATGCATTTTGAGAACGTACGGGGCGCTAAAGCCAAGCCAAAGGGAAGAACGCGGTACTGATACGCTTTGCCCTCTAAAGCGAATCTGAGGAACTTCCTGTGTCTCTTGACGATCTGAATATGGAAATACGCATCCTTCAGATCGATCGTAATAAACCAATCGCTTGGTCGGATCTGAGACAGAATAGATTTCACCGTCAACATCTTGAATTTGCTCGGTCTGAGTGCAAGATTCAGACGGCGTAAATCCAGAATGGGTCGTAACCCGCCGTCTTTTTTCGGTACCACGAAATAACGGCTGTAAAAACCTGTCTCCATCTGAGAGGGGTGTACTTCTTCTATAGCCCCTTTGCTCAGCAGAGCTGACATTTCTTGTCGCAGCACCGCCATTTCCGTAGACTTCACCGTAGTGGGAAGAATTCCGCGGAAAGGAGGCGGGCCTTTCCGAAACTGAATGGTGTATCCGTGACAAACCGTGCGTAACACCCATTGAGGAATGCCGGGCAAGCGTTCCCACGCGGCCCGAAACAATATTAGCGGTTTCAAAACTTCCGCTCCCAGCAACGCCGTCATACGCGTTAAAACGACCGGACACGAAAAACCCGTGGTGTTCGTGCACCGGGGAAGCGTATGCGCCGGAGTCGTTGCGTTCCGTTGAGTATAATCCTGAAACGTGTCCACGGCAGGAATTAGGCCAACAGATGGAACATCGGGCTCTGCCGCTAGCGAAAAAGCGGCGGCTGTGCGAGCCGTCATAAACGGGCCGTTTGTGCAGGGTCCTTGAGTCGTCCCTCGAATTCCAAAAGCAGGATTGCGCAGAGTGTCTGAGGGAGCGTCTATTATTACAGCTCGATCCAATGTTGCTCGAGGCGCTGTTAGCGGCGAGACAATCAATGTTTGAGCATGGGGACTGCAATGAGAGTGTGGGATGCACGAAAGCGGTCCGACAGCGCTCTCTAGCGGAGGGCACAGTCCCTGGCAAGCAGCAAAAAGATCAGGAGCTGCTATTCGGCACCCGAGAACGAGAGGCTTTAGCCGTCGAGGTCAGGTTCAATCGCTTACGTTGACGCTGGTGCGCCGGAGGAAAAACCCTAGGGCCCCAGTCCTTACGAGGAGGCGCCATGGGTGTGGGTTCCTCTCGAGAGGCTGCTCGCTGGCGGTGAGAGGAGGTTGAGCGAGAACGCGCGGGCGCTTGCCGGCGTTCGACCTCCCTGGGTCTGCGGGGAATCAGCTGGCGGAAAGCGGCTGATTGCTGTTTCGCTGCCCTGAACTTCTCCACTACTGACGTGACAGCCTCACCGAACAATCCATCCCTGGAGACAGGGGCATCCATAAGGAAAGATTTATCCTTCTCCTTAATATCGGTGAGATTAAGCCAGAGGTGGCGCTCAACCGAAATCAAACCGGCCATAGTACGGCCCACTGCACGAGCGGTATGTTTGGTAGCGCGTAGCGCCAAATCCGTAGCTCTACGCAGTTCTTTAACTGCCTCCGGTGTGATGCCCTCACCTTCATCCAATTCCTTCAATAACTCCGCTTGGTAGGCCTGAAGGACCGCCATAGAGTGGAGCGACGCAGCTGCCTGACCAGCCGCCATGTAGGATTTACCCACCAAACTAGACGTGACTCGACACGCCTTCGAAGGAAGAAGGGGGCGAGACTTCCAAGCCGCGGCCGAACTAGGCGCAAGGTGTTCGGCGAGAGTCTCTTCCACCGGGGGCATCATAGTATAGCCATGGTTCGCCATATCAGAAACGGTGGCGAAATCCGCGGCCGCGGCGTTAGTAATCCGCGCCGAAAACGGCTGTTTCCAGGACCTCGAAACCTCCTGGTGGAGGTCCGGGAAAAAAGGCAAAGGCCTCCGGGGCTGTGTAGGTGTCCGACTGGTTAGAAAACGGTCGTCCAGCTTGGAAGAAGGTTGGGCCTCGGCCTTGTCAACCTCCCAGTCTAGCCCCAATTTACCCACCGCACGAGAAACCACATCCAACAGCTCACTGTAGGAGGGGGAAACACGCCTCTCCTGTCCGCTAGGAGGAAGAGGGCTAGTGTCAGTCGCGAAGTCCTCAGACCCCGAGGCCGCGGTGGATAAAACATCGTCGTCATAGCGTCCACAACCGAAGGAGATGGCGGTGCATGCCTCCGGTGTGGGAAGTAAATCCTCATTAGAGAAGACGACGGGCTCAGTATAAGTTTTATTCTGCAGCAGGGTAGGGGAGAGCGAGCGATGTGGAGAATATTCCAGCGCTGCGCTGTCCACAAAATCCATGTCGCACGTGTCACCCCAGGCCCTCGCCTCGTGCGGTGCCTCGGCAGTCGCAGAGGTGACCTGACGGGGGTTAGACTCGAGGGCGACATTAGAGAAAACTTCCACCCTGGAGCGCAGTACTCTGAGCCGCAGGCCATCACAATGGGGACAGGAAGAAAGGCCACTAAGCGCCGCCTGTGCGTGATGTAAACCAAGACATACTACGCACCTGTCATGAGTGTCCCCCGCCGTGATGTACCTGGTACATGGCTCCTTACATTTTCGAAAGCTCATCGCGTCCGCGAAGAGGAGTTAACACTGCTCGAAGAGATCGCTGGAGAACGCGAGACGATAGGGCACAGATGATTCGCTATTCCTGAAGGAATGAAATCTGAGCGAAATGGCGCGCTGCACCCAGGTATATCATGCGCGCGCATGCGCAGGGTGGTGCTATGCGCCATTTGGCCAATAGGATTGGCGGGATGGTATAGGGCTTCAGACATTCGTCACACCAGAGGTGTTCCCATACGTGGTGACGTCACCGCAGCATCGAAGTGACCTATGATAGGGAACCCAATAGACCCGAACTATGAACTAATCAATTCTCTTTCCGGTTTAAACTGCATTGGTTTTAGCGTATGGGGCTGTCACGTGATTAAGGAACGCGTCAAAACCACGATAGACCCGAACTATGAACAAATCAATTCTCAATCTGGCTTCTTAAAGAATAATAATATAAGGCTAATTTTAGACTTGCTTGATTACTCTAGCTTATGTATAAAGGATTTATTATTTTCATAGACTTTTATAAAGCCTTATACACTTTGGAGCATGCTTTTATTTTTACGTCATTAAAACCATTTGGGTTTGGAGAGTTCTTCTGTAAAGCTATACAAACAATGTATACGAATGCAAACAGTTCTATTAAACTTAAAGGAGGTTCATCTTCTAGATTTGATTTAAAACATGGTGTCAGACAAGGCTGTCCCATTTCCCCTTACTTTTTTTCTTTTTTGTGTTCAGCTAATGGATATTTATGTTAGATCAAGCCACTTAAAAGGTATATCTGTAGATGGTACAGATACAGTATGATCATATCCCAACTAGCAGATGACACTGCACTATTCTTGAAAAATCATTATCAGGTCCCAATTGTTCTTGAAGTTATAGAGGCCTTTTCTAAAGCCTGGCCTTTGTTTAAACATTAATAAACGTGAATTGTTATCTATTAAAGACTTACAACAAATTGCTAATATTCCAGTGAGGGATTCTGTAACATACTTGGGGATTGTTATCACAAAAGATCAGAAATCTAGGTGTAAGATTAATTTTGAATCTATTCTTCAGAAGACTATAAGGCTAAACTGAATCACTGGCTTTTAAGGGATTTATCCCTAAAAGTTAGAGTTTTGTTGATTAAAGCAGAGGGATTGTCAAGATTAGTTTATGCAGCCACTTCACTTAGTGTCTCTAAGGAAATGTGTAAAGATGTTGATACTGCTTTGTTTAATTTTCTGTGGAGAAATAAAACACATTACATTAGAAAATCTACAATAATGAATACATATGAATCAGGAGGATTGCACTTTCTTAATTTCTGTACTCTAAATAATACCTTTAAAATTACCTGGATCAGACATTTCACTCTAAATCCAAATTCTTTGTGGAATTTTATACCTAATTTAGTTTTTTCAAAATTAGGTGGTCTTAGATTTCTCTTGATTTGCAGTTACAAAATTGATAAAATTCATTTAAGCTTATCCTGCTTTCATAAACAAATGTTGCTGGCTTGGTCTCTATTATATAAGCATAACTTTTCTCCCCATAGGTACCTTATTTGGAACAATTACAATATATTATATAAAAATAAATCTTTATTTTTTGAAAATTGGTTTTTAGCAGGCATAATAAAAGTCAGTCAATAATTTAATCAAGAAGGCATGTTTACTCACTTATTCTGAGTTTTTAGCTGTCCATGGAATTCCAGTAACACCAAAGGAGTTTTCTATTGTCATGGGTGCAATTCCCACTGGAGTTTTGGCATTATTCAGAGCTAATACTCAAAATAATATTACACGCTCCTCTACATTTGATTTATTTGATACTCATATTGGAAAACTTTGTTTTGGCCCTAGAAATATGAATGTTAACAAAACTGTTCGTTCCTTACTTCAAAAAGATATTGTTTCTTCTCCTAACTGTATATTTTATTGGAACAGACATGGAAGGACATTTGGACCTTACCAAACCATTGGTGAACAAAGTCAAAGTATCTTTTAAAATTTTACATATAACCCAGTAAATAATTTTCTTGTTAAATTTAAAAATCATATTGATTTGAATTGCTCTTTTTGTAATATGAGTACTGAAACTTTTACTAAAATCCCTTCAAATAAAACATAATAATATTACATTATAAATTAAATTTTTGCGAAATTCCATATTCACAAGTGTAAGTACAGTAAAACCAATCCTTTATTTTTGGTTCTTGAAAATGAAATTCAGATTTATGTGAAGACGATATCTTATTCACATAATAAGAAAGCAATTAAGACAGTTTCCATTTGTAAATACTTTAATATATTTATGTAAAGTTGCCCATCCCCCGGCTGTGTATTTTGAATGCTTATATTTTTTCTTTATATTCTGTTTGTGTTTTATGTTTTCATGTGTATTATTGTTGCTGTAACTGTACTTTGACTTTGTTTTTTGAAGTTTAATAAAAAAAAAAAAAAAGAAGAAAGAACTAATCAATTCTCAAGACTGTAGCGACTGACCTATAGAATATTGCGTGCAGCGCAATTGGACACCGAGCGATGTCGACGAGGAAGCGAGCATACATTAAGGAGCAAAACACATGCAGGAACTGGAATGAAAGAAAATACATCACTTTTCCGTTTCATCTCTTCGTAAAATAAAGACACGATCTCTACAGGGGACGGGGAAGTCAAAGTGTACTTGTTAGGGTTGTTGTTACGATGAGAAAGTTGCAGAATCAGACGGATTATCCATTCTAGAAAATTAATTGTATGGTAGCTGTGTCCTGTTGACAGATGACTTATTATTTTAATAAATGGGTAGATCCTGACATTGGAGCATTTTTATTGTCTAAAAAATGTATTAATCAACTGTCATGTTCCAAAACAGAACAATCCAGTTTAAAATGAATTTTCCAACAGGGTGAGGTTAGTATTGAGCTAAATGAGTCAAAGGTGTTTGTTTACATGAAAACCTATTTAATAATCCACATCAGTGATCAGGGAATGTTTTTCTTTAGGTCAACTTTAGGTCATTTTTTTAAAAGTTAATATTAAAGTTATTTAATCCTACGTTCACGTTCATGGTTCTCTGATGTTAGTTAAGTCAAATGACATACAGATAAACATAAAAAAAAAATTTAGTCAAGGTTTTGCTATGATTAGTTTTATTCATATATATGTATATGTATATATATATATATATATATATATATATATATATATATATATATATATATATATATATAAATTCCCCACACTACATCACAAAATATTTTAATACAATATTTCATATATAAAAATGTAATTATCATTTATCATTTTTTCTTCTAGTTTATGATGTATTTTCATCCCACAGAAATAAGAATGTTTCATGTTTGCATGGCATTAGATATATTTATTTATTAATTTGAATGTTGTGCACTGCTAATAGAGATTAAAAGTTAAAAGTGGACACAACTACTTTCCATGTGAAAAACAATCCTGGAAAGTGTCAGAATATTTAATGGGATATATTGTCTTTTTTTCTTATTGTTGCAGAAGAATTGAAAGGAAAAAAAGAAAATAATTAGGAGAAGAAGAATGCAGTGGACTGAAAAGATATTTTCTCATAGATATTATTATACCATGTCACATTAAAATAGCAAGCTGTTTGAAAACAGAAAATGAAAGAAAATATACGTCAGATTTTCAAATGTAAGTGGACCTGTGAAGAACTATAGTTTGGATTATCTTCTTCAATGTTATTCTTTGTGTTTAGGAAATGCACGTCTCATATCCATAATTGTATTAGTGTATTTATCTCTACAAACATATTCTTATTCATAACATATTAATTTGATAAATTCTTTCCTGTAAATTGTGTCATTTTGTAGATGAGGGAACATTCCTCTCTGTGTACAGTCTTCAGGCATCTACTAAAGAATGTACATCTCTAAATGTTCTCCATAATTACTGTATCCATGGTATACGACCTAGTAGAAAACGTCTGCTTGGAGAGAGACAATCCAGCGATGTAATCTCATGTGAAAGGAGTTTGGCTTGTCAGCTTCAGTACTGGAGGACAATGTCTAAAGCAAATTGGTCCTCTCTTGGAACTTCAAGACTGGACATTCATTTGCTGAAAGGACAACCACACCTAATGTTAGGCATATCCTTCGCTCACAATTTTGTGCTGCTCCTTGATGCAGAAATTTTCTCTCCTTCTACTCCTGCATAGAGACCTGTCTTCTCTACTCAGAACTTATGATCGGTCCAAATTGGGACCCTTTAGTGTTGGTAAGTGGGACTGTTTTCAATCAGCTTGTGATGGCCAGTCCCAGGTAGAGAGACACCTGGTGGGCCACAGTGGAGTCATTTTCAGCCTTTGCTACCTCCAGAATTCTCGGTGGCTGGCTTCTGCCTCAGATGACTGCAGTGTTCGTTTGTGGAGCTTCGGCACGTTGGGTGGAGATGCAGGCTGTGGAGAGGAATCCCCAACTTGTATTCGGGTGCTTTATGGGCACCAGGCACGTGTCTTCTGTGTCAGGCTTGCACCAAACCTTGTATTCAGTGCAGGAGAAGATGGAGCATGTCTGCTCTGGGAATGGGGAGGTGAAGGAAAGGTTGGGCATACATTTAGAGGGCATAGGTCAGGTGAAGTGAGGGCTCTGGCTGTCAGCAAAGGAAGAATAGGCTGTAAGGAGGGATCGATGGCTACTGGTGGTGCACATGGTTGGGTAAGAGTATGGAGAGTAGCAAAGGAGAAGAAAGACAATAAGGAAACTCAGGCAGAGGCTCAGCTGGATCTGGGGTTTAAAGGGCAGGGTTGTCCCAAAGTGGTCCGATTAATGGGTGAAGGTGATCCAAATAGTGTTCTGGTCTGTACTGATCAAGGAGAGGTGTGCCTTAGTCAGGGTGACACCTGGGATGTCATTTGGCAAGGGAGAGCAGAATACCAGTCTTATTGTGTGAAATCACAAGCATCCAAGTCCAGAATTAAGATTGCATTGTGTGGGTGTGTGCAGTGGGTAATCTGAATGGAGGTGTCCAGGTGTTTCTTGTATGGCAGCCATGTGTTGGAGTCTTGCTAAGAGCTGGTGAGGGTAAAGTTCACTCTGTACTTTGGGTCAAGGGACAGTTTGAAGGGTCCTGGAGTTGGTGTCTTTTTGCATCGGGCTCTGAGGCACTGGTTTGTCGATGGACAATAAAAGTGATAGAGGATGAATCGGGCCTGCATATGAAAGAGGAAACTCTTCTTCCATTCCTGCTGCCACCATGTGCCTTCCATGTGCCTGTCTTCCATGAGAACCCTTTATGGAGTCCATGGAAAGCAAGGTGTGACTTCTGTTTGTGAATATCAAGATTTATTTTACAGTACAGGTCGAGATGGATCTGTAAGAATACTTACTGTTGAAGAAAATAGTCTGAAGGTGCGTAGAGTTCAACGGGTCTGCAAAGGCATGGAGTGGATAGAGAAAGTTCTGTTTTTCGGCTCGGATGAACTAGAGGTACAGGGAAAGTTGCTGAATGGGAGAATTGAGAAGAGGAAGATCGATCAAGAGAGTGCAATCGTTGCTGACACTTGGTTTGTAATGTTTGGCTTCCACTCGGTCCACTTTGTTATATGGGACCCTCACAGACAAGAGAAGCTTTTGTCAGTTGCCTGTGGAGGTGGTCATCGATCCTGGGCCTGCAAACACCCAATAAACATTGACATAGATCCTCAAGCATGGAGCTGTCTTTGCATCACATTCATTAGCATCAAATGAAAACACTGTGAATGTACAAACCCTGAAAGGGAGGCTACATGGACGAGGCATCAGCTGTGTTTGCCACCTTGGTAGTCTGACAAAGACTGGACAGTTGTTGGATGCTCCTGATGCGTTGGGATGAGCAGCAGGGTCAAAAAAATTTTCCCTGCAACCTCCCAAAAAGACTAGTATAAATACCCACTTTGCAGCATTTCCTTCATTTGTACATAAATGGTCTCTTCCTTCTAGGAGCTGTTGGCTATGGGTCTGTGCAACTCAATTGGCGGGATGTTCCAATGCTTTCCAGTAAGCGGATTCATGTCTTGCAGCACAGAGTACAGGCTGACAAATTCAAGTTTGAACACCTGCTATTTCTGGTTAATAAAACAACCTCATGTTACAGTTACACAAACATGCACAACATTTGGAACAAGGATCACAATCCACCCCCTGTTTCCATGTGAATTACATAACCTGGGAGGAATGCATTGAATGTTTTTACAGAAAATAGTTATACTGTTATATCCTGTACAATACAGTTGAAGTACATGTATATACTGAAATTCAAAAAGCTAATGAGATATATATAAATAAAAGGTCCCAATACCACCTTCAATAACAAAGTATTTCTTATATGGATATAGCATAATAAGGTGGTTTTCTAAAGTGTATTTGTGTGCTTCAGACAGTTTAACTGTCATTATTTCTGCAAGGGGGTTTTGAAGTTAAAGTTAAATGTGTGCCTAAACTTTGGAAAACAGACCGCTTGGACCTGGTAAGGGAAACCAGTCCATTTATCCTTACATAACTGACCCATGTACAGCATGCTGCGGAATCCTGTTCCATGTAGGCCTCTCATCCAGGGTGTTTCCTGTGTGTGTTTCCCACTGAGACTGCAGGTAGTGTGGGCAGTGACACTGCTCAGTGCCCTGGTGTTAACTCTGGACCTGGTACTTGATATTTCAATTGTTTTCTCTCTTTTTACCATTGTGTTCAGAACACAGCAGTGAGTCATCTGTATTGTCTGATATTTATCTCCCTCTATTTCTCTTTCGAGTATTCATCTTTCTCATACTAACTCTTATTCTTCCTCTTTCTCTTTCTAAATTTCTCAGGCCCAGACCTTCTGTTGTCAGGCATATTGCTGGCACAGACTGTTACAGTGATCTGGAGAAATACTCAAGGGTAATATTTGCACACAATCCAGCCAGAAATCAGCCTAAGCTGTTTTAAAATGTGGTTAACCATCTTAAGCAGTTTCTCAGCTTAAACAATGTGATCTGTCAGTCCTAAAAGCTGTTTTTTTTTCTTCAGATGAGCAACTACATAAACCAGCTAATAACCATAAATTACCAACATACTGCCAGTCAAAACTTTGAAATAATTAATAATTTTTCAGCATTTGTGTGTGTGTGTTCATGTTTTAAAGTCATTTATGGTCACCAAGGCTGCATTTGTTTGATAAGAAATATAGATATTATGAAATATTATTACAATTTTAAATAATTGTTTCCTATTTGCATATATTTTGAAATGTACTTCCTGTAATGGCAATGCTGAATTTATTAATATATTTATTAATATGAATTATATATAACAATTATATATTTTATAAATAATTGTGTTACTTATTAATATTACATGTATATTAGAAATATTCCTCTTAGTACATACCTATAATATAAATATAAATCCCTGAATTTTGTGTTGGTGCAGGCACCCCAAGTCCCTGGAGTGACTGTGTTTGTCTGTTGTAATCCACTTTAATATGCTAATGCAGACCAGACCTTTACATCAGTCAGACAGGTACAATATTTATCACAGCTCCCTGCTTTCCATTCACTGAGTTACATTTTTTATTCTTTTTGTATATGCAGGCAGTTAGTAAGGACATTAATGAGAATCCTGAAGTAAGTCCTCCAGGCCAGCAGGTGGTTCAGAGATATTCTGGAGCTCAGTAGAGTCTCCATCAAGGACTATTCAGTTGATTCAGTTGATTCTTCAGTTTTGATAGTTATATTTCAAACATCATATGATTCAGCTGGATACAAAGCTATAATTAATCTTTGATTCAATTCAATTCAATTCAAGGTTATTTGTATTGGGCTTTACGACACAATGTTTTTGTTACATGAGAAATATGTTTTTCAAAAGACAAGTTGCTGTCTAATATAACACCCACATTACATCCGTCTAGTTGCAAATTGCCATCTACGAGTTTCTGTGTACTGTTTTTTGGTCCAATAAATAATATCTCTGTCTTATCTGAATTGAATAGGAGAAGATTATTGGTCATCAAATCTTTGAGATACATTTCTGTTATTTTCTATGTACTTTTGAAACAGCCTGTCATCACCCATCGTTAAACCTGAATTAAGGCAAGGCAAGGCCAGGCAAGTTTATTTATATAGCACATGTCATACACAATGGTAATTCAAAGTGCTTACATAAAAGAAAGATCATGAAATCATGAAGAAATATAATTTCAAAAATAAAACAAGCAATATAAAAACTTTGAAAATGATTTTAAAAACGTATTTAAAATGAATTTAAAACATTTAAAAATATAAAATGATTTGACATAAAATACAGTGAATATGTAAAATACAGTGCAATCAATCCAGACATTGCACAGTGCTCATTCAATAAATGCACAGCTAAACAGATGAGTTTTGAGTCTAGATTTAAATGTGACTAGTGTTTTAGCACAACTGATCTCTTCTGGAAGCTGATTCCAACTGCGGGATGCATAGTAACTAAAAGCAGACTCCCCTTGTTTTGTGTGAACACTTGGTATTTCTAACTGACTTTTAGGTTTATATTCAGTGAACATATCTGCAATATACTTCGGTCCTAGGTCATTGAGTGATTTATAAACAAGTAAAAGTACTTTAAAATAAATCCTAAATGTAACTGAAAGCCAGTGTAAGGACCTGAGGACTGGTGTGATATGCTCAGATTTTCTGGTTCTAGTCAGAATCCTGGCAGCAGCATTCTGGATGACATGCAGCTGTCTAATGGTCATTTTGGGAAGGCCTGTGAGGAGACCATTACAATAGTCCACCCTGGTGGTGATAAAGGCATGAACAAGTTTCTCCAAGTCTTGGCTGGAAACAAAACATCTAATTCTTTGCAATGTTTTTTAAATGATAGTATGCTGATTTACTGCTTTAACATGACTACTCAAACTCAGATCGGTCTCCAGAATCACACCAAGATTCCTGACTTGATTTTTAGTTGTTTGACCCCTAGAGTTAAGGTATGCATTCACCTTGAAAACTTCATCTTTGTTTCCAAATGCAATGACTTCAGTTTTTTCCTTGTTTAACTGAAATAAGTTATGGCACATCCAACTATTAATTTCATCAATGCATTGGCAGAGGGAGTCAATTGGGCTGTAGTCATTTGGAGATAACTAGGTAAATCTGGGTATCATCAGCATAGCTGTGATAGGCAATTTGGTTCTTTCTCATTATTTGACTTAGTGGGAGCATATACAGGCTAAACAAGAGTGGTACAAGAATTGAGCCTTGTGGGCCTCCTTATTTCATGGATGTCCACTTTGACTTATGCTCTCCTAGACTCACATAATAACCTCCTAAGTATGATCTGAACCATTTGAGCACCATCCCAGAAAGCCCGACCCAGTTTTCCAGTCTCTCTAGTAGTATGTTATGATCCACAGTGTCAAACGCAGCACTGAGATCTAGCAATTCCAGCACCAATATTTTGCCAGAGTAAGAATTTAAGTGAATATAATTTACCACTTCTAAGAGATCTGCTTCTAAACAGTTAAACACACTTTTGAAAAAGATGTGGGAATTGAGTCAAGATAGCAGGTTGATTTTAGGTGCTGCGCTATTTCTTCCAAAATTTTGCTATCAATTTCTTCAAAAATAGACATAGTATCTTTTTGATATTGCGGATGAATCTGACTTCTGCATTACTTGAGCATGTGCTAATTGCCTTCCTGATATTGATGATCTTCTCAGAGAACAGTGAAGTAAACTCATAAAATTTGCTGTCTGATAGCATTTCACAGGGAATCTGACTTGGGGCGTTTGTCAGTCTCTCAACAGTGGCAAAAAGAGTACGAGTGTTGTTTAAGTTACTGTTTATAAGATTTTATAAGAAAATTTGTCTAGCTGTGGCTAGTTTCATATTAAAAGCATGAAGGATGTCTTTATAGATGCTATAGTGAATTTCATGTTTCGTCTTCCGCCACATCCGCTCAGCTTTCTTTTTTTTTTTGCATTTTCTCTTCATAGTCTGAACTGCTGTTGATCTTCTCCAAACTGATTTCTGTTTGCTAATTTTCTATTTATTGGAGCAATACCATCAATAAAATTCTTTACTTTTTAGTTAAAGGAATCAAGGAGAATATCAACAGAGTCTGCAGAAATCCTTGGTGTTAGAGATATAGCCTCCATAAACAGCACACTAGTGTTGTCATTAATGGATCTCTTTCTGACAGAGACAGATCTAGATTCAGTGGTAATCAAAATATCAAAGAAAATACAGAAGTGATCAGAGAGTGCTACGTCCTTAATAACAATGGATGAAATATTTAGACCCCTACTAATGATTAAACCTAGAGTGTGTCCACCTGTGTGTGGGTCCATGCACATGCTGAATCAGGTCAAAAGTGTTTAGAACCATTATCATTTATTTTGTAGTTTTGTTTTCTGCATTATCTATGTGAATATTAAAATCCCCTGCAATAACAAAACAGTCAAATTTCTGTGACCACTTCAACAAAGGCTGTAGAGTATTTTGGAGGCCTGTAAATAATAATTAACAGAATGCGTGGAGCACCTTTCAGCACAATTCCTAGATATTCAAAAGACAATTACTGACACTTGCTTGCATTTATAAACATCTTTAAATAGAGCAGCTACATCTCAACCTCTCCTATCAGTCCTGCAGACACTCATGAAAGTAAAGTTAAGAAGGGATGCTTCCTTGAGGACTGTTGCACTGCAGCTGTCTTCTAGCCATGTTTCGTTTGGAAATATAAAATCCACATTGTTTATGGTTATAAAGTCATTGATTAAAAATTATTTATTGTTTAGTGAGTGAATTTTAAAAAATGCTAACTTGATGGCAGTGATTTGTGTCTTTATGTGTGGGCCACAGTGTGTCTGAATGTTTGGGTGTTGTAATTTCATTTACTGAGCGTGTAACATGACAAAACCAAGTGATTAACATTTAGTCAATGAAAAACTATTCCCATCTTTCTTGATTTTTTTTCCTCTAGTGTGTTCTAAAGCCTCAGTCAGAACACATTACATTTAATTTGGTTCATTTGTATTTGCGTTTGTAAATAACTTGGATAATTTGGCACTGAAAAAAGTGTAATTGCAAATATTGCTTTACAAAGTTTGTGCAAATATTTTAAATTAAATTAAATGTATGCATTTAGCAGACGCTTTTATCCAAAGCGACTTACAGTGCATTCAGGCTATCAGTTTTTACATATCATGTGTTCCCAGGGAATCGAACCCCCAACCTTGCGCTTGATGGCGCAGTGCTCTTTTGCAGTGCTTATTTTGAGTAAAAATGCTGAAATGTACATTGATGCACACTATAAGAAGGTAGACACCATGCACACATATACATATTTATGTATAGTACATTTACATATTCATGTACAGTACATATTTATTCACACACATTTGCATAAAGAGCAATTACAAGACATTACTTGACAACTAGCCCTAATGTCTTACATAAACATTCACTGTGTGATTAGCCCAAAGAAGCTACATACAACACGTGCACAGGTCAGGACATTCATGCAGCAAAAATAAATGTTTGTGTTATTGTGCAGACTGGGGTAGATGTGGCTAAACTTCTTTAACACAAGAAATAACTGGAAGCAAAGAGACTCCGAAAAGAAAAGAAAGCTACAAGAAAAGCAAAGAAAGAGGCAAAGAAAAGAGCTAAATAAGCTGCTGTTAAAGCTGCTAAGGTCTGCATTTGTGTGTGTGTGTGTGTGTGTGTGTGTGTGTGTGTGTGTGCGCGTGCGCGTGCGCGTGCGTGGAAATACAGTAAGTGAGAAAATAAGTGTTTGCTTATTCTGAGTCGGTGGTCTGATCTCTGCTTTTAACCAGGAGGAGGAAGCCCACAGATGAAAGTGGGGAAGAGCCAGAGTTGTCACACACAGAAGTAAATGGGGAAGTGAATAAGTTGTCAGTCAATGAACAAATGGATGTTGCTACTGTGGAGGTGGGGCCTGACCCTGACACCACGCTCCCACAGGCAGTCCTTCTTGACCTGAGCCCAGTCAACTTCCTGGATACAGTTGGCATGGAGACTACGCAATGTAAGACACAATCTGTACTCTTTAGCAATTTATTTAACATCTACTGCTGGTGATACACGGGGCAACTTTTTGAGCAATGTTGCTGGGCAACTTTGGTAAATGTTGCCGTCAACAGGCTACCAGGTGAGATACAGGGCCCACGGACAATCTTAAGTATCCAGATAGACATTTGTTACCCATTCTCAATTATAAAGTGCATAAGCAACATTACTCAAAAAAGTTGGCCAGCAAAATTGCTCAAAAAGTTGCCCAGTGTATCATCAGCATAATGTGTTTTAACCTTTTTAAACCCTTTGTTTAATGACAGATCTATAAAGATTATGGAGAAGCTGGTGTACAGGTGTACTTATGTGGCTGCCAGAGTGGGTGACCAGTATATACCAATAAGTTTTGATTACATTCTTGTTTTTAGAAGAACCGTTTTTTTTCTTAGTGTGAAGAACATTTTAATCATCTAAAAAATACATATATATATATATATATATAAAGAACCTTTTTTGTAAAGTAAAGTTTGCACGGACGTTAAAGGTTCTTCATATGGAACCATTAAGGCCAAAAAGGAACCTTTATTTTTAAAAGTGTACTCTTCCATGTCACATGTTTCTTTTGTTGTGTTTGTTGATGTGGAATCCCGTCTGAGTGTGCAGTCAAGATGGATCTGTTTGTCAGCACTATTTATAATATCTCTCTCTCTACCAGGAGGTGTTGTAGAGAGTATGGAGAAGGGTGATTTCTTCAATGAGAAAGTAACTAAATCGATTCTCTTCTCATCAGTACATGATGCTGTTCTTTACAGTCAACTAGGAAATGGCAAGCAGGTACAGTACATCCTTATCTCACATACACATACACTCATATCAGAGGTTTCCTAATCTTAAAACATAATTTGAGTTTTTGTGGCCCAGACAGTATTTCGAAACAAACATGCATGAATTAACATAATTTCTTGCCTTTCTCCTTTTACAGGTTATGCAAGGAACACATTTGTAAATCAAAACACCAAACGTGATACGGAACGCAGCCAAACACAAAGCTGGATTGTTATTTAATGTGTATTTCATCATAGAGAAGAAAAAGTTAAGGAGGTGTTTTGATTAATAATAAGCTTTTTTTGAAAAAACAAACAGAGACTCTTTTGAATGTGAAATATCTTAAAATGGATCTGCTGTAGAATTTTATTGGGGAAGGCATGTAAAAAAAAAAATTAATGTTGAACATCTAGGTGACAGGTTATTCCAGGTTGTGATACTGTAGAGTTCCCGGTAAATGAAGGCACTTAAATATTACACAAGAACGTAAACCCAGGTTTCACAATATAATCAGACTCCTCCTGGAAAGTTCCAATTTTGGCAATATACACTATAAAAGTTTGGGGACAGTATTTTTTTTTTTAATTGATCAAAAGTGCCAGTAAAGACATTTACGAAATGTTACAAAAGATTTATGTCAAATAAAAGCTGATGTTTTAAAATTTCTATTCATCAAAGAATCTTGAAAAATATATATACCATGGCTTCCAGAAAACATTAAGCTGCACAGCTCTTTTGAACATTGATAACAATGTTTTTTTTAACATCAAATCAGCATAGAATGATTTCTGAAGGGTCATGTGACACTTAAGACTGGAGTAATGGCTGCTGAAAATTCTTATTTGCCTTCACATGAGTAAATTAATAGGAATTAATTTAGGGGGAAAAATGAATAGTCAAGTTATTTTAAAATGTAATAATATTTCACAGTATTACTGTTTTTACTGTATTTGTGTGTGTTTTTTTTAATGCAGCCTTGGTGAACATAAGAGACTTCTTTTAAAAACATTTTAACTTTTGAATTGTAGTGTAATTATCATCTAAACAAAATCAGTTTATGTATTTAAGTGTTTATAAACTACAGTATGCATGGTGCTTGTAAACTTTGTATGCAAGTATATTTCATTCTAACTTAAAGTAATTTTCTTATTCTTGTTGTGAATTGTTATTAGGCCTATCTGCCATGTTAGATTACCAGTTATCTGTGGAAATATGTAATTAAAAAAAAAAAACAGGTTTGAAGTTCTAATATTCCTCTTTTTTTATGATCAGTCTGAAGTGCTGATAAGCATCTCAGTGATATTTAAAATTAAAATGTGTAGTTCATTTTAATTTGATGGTGCTGTTTTCCTGTATGAAGACTCAGAAAGTTCATGAATAGTGTCTTTATGTAAATGGACTTCCCATAAGGAACAGGAGAGGACCATCTAGAACCCACCCAACTACTGTATCAGCATATGTTTCAAGAATATTCAAGATATCTTTCCTGTGCCAAAAGCACAATTGCAAATGACGTACTGTGTGCACATACAATGTGAATAAATATGTTAGTCATTTTATCTGTATATCACATAAGGACTAGAAAACAACTCTGCAAGTGACCAGCATTAGTCATACCCTAAGCTTATCTCGACTTATTGAAAGACAGACAGTCGACATATGTAGATAAATGAGTTTAATAAATCTCATTCAGTTGAAACGAATGTGAAGAGAGAGAGAGAGAGAGAGAGAGAGAGAGAGAGAGTTTCGTGTGTATGTATCTATGTGTGGGTTGGCGGTTTCTCACACAGCTCCCCTTTCTTCATTCTCTCTCCACCCACCAGGCGGCCGCTCAGAGTTGAGCCCAGTGCGGGAAACAGCAGCAGGCTGAGCACCGCTGTCAACGACCGGCTCCGATACCGGACCACTGACTAGAAAGGTGGACTTGATTTCTGTCTTCATCATTCAGTGTGTAGCAGGTTCAGGTAGGTGGTTGGTTGAATTTGCTTTTGTTTAATATCTAGTAAATATGATTCTGTATTAAATGATGGGGAATCACCTTTTCCAAGCACTGTTTACAGACAATCTATAAGCCAGACACGCGCACCGAGTCACTGGAATTCACGTTCCTTGAACAAACTGCGTGTTTACATGTTAGGGACAGAAATCAGATTCTTTTTATATCATTAAATAGTTGTCCACACTTTGCGGTATGATCATTTATCTTAGTTATATGTACAAATATAATCAAAACTAGAACGAATAAGGCACTTAATAAGTAGACCCGTTTGGTGACATTTTTATTTTACAGATATAGGCTACTTAGTCAGCTATGCATAGCATTTTGAAGAAGTAGCCTATAGACGTGAAAATAAATGTGAAAAAAAAATTACATTGCTTAAATTAAACGGCATTAATACATATTGTTAATTATCATTAATAGACTGTGGACAGATAATCGGTTTGCTGGCTTTTTTGTATTGATTGTTTTTTAACATTTAGCTGAAAAAGGCATTGCATTTTAAACTTAGCAGTTAGACAAACAAATAGACAATGAAAATAAAAAAGGGGTCATTTAGATGGCTTTTTTTGTGTAGCCTAATATTTTTTTGTTCTTGTGTAAAATTTATAATAAATTAAGCATTTTGGATATGCAAACATACTATTCTGTATCTGTCGTAAACAGATTCTCGATTATCGAGAACTAAGATGGGCTAATGCATGAAAACATCTAAACATCAGTGTTCCTCCGGATTGAGAGAATGGACAGCTTAACTGTACCTATTACAGTCTAAATAAATCAGTCACTGCTGGCCTCGTTTCTCTATCGACCCAAATAAAATGATTGGGCTCAAATAATTGGCAGGTCGATGCATTGGCAGCTTCTCTCTCTGTCTCCCACTTGGCATGCTGCAACCATGCTGTCAATCACAAACAGTACTGCAGTGCACGTTTTTTTCTTCTCTCTATTGGAAACTGCTCAATGCGCTGAAAATAGACTCTCTTTGAATCGTCGGTCCATTTAAAAGCGCGCGCGTGCTTGTGTAGCCTACATGATGCTCAGGACAGTCGGTGTTATCTCTGCGGTCAGCTCAGCTCCAACGTCAGCTAGCCTACTGTCATTTAAAACATTCTGCCGGTCGCTGTACATTGCGCTGAACCAGATGAATAAAATCCCCGGAATCCATATGCTAGCCACCTGCCTATTAGTCGTTGCTGTTTCATCCTGGTACAGCAGCGAGCTTCTGACAGCACTCCGTCTGTTTATTTCAGCCCTCGGCGGGGACATGCCGGAACCCGAAGGGAATCGTCTATCACCGCAAGGTGTCCCTTACACCGACCTGCCGCACATCGTCAACGCCGACGGACTGCACCTGTTCTGCCGTTACTGGGAGCCCGACAGTCAGCCAAAGTAAGTGTGAGACATTCATATGCTAAATAGACACAGGTCAGGCCTCTTGGGATAAAGCGAAGGATCCTCCCTTTGCAGCCTTCAGTAGATAAGGACGAGAGACTGTTTACGGATGTTTCCTTACGGCGCCTATTTTTAGCCAACTTTGAAGAGTCTGCTTTTCCATTCCAGCACCTTAACGATTACTCAAAACCGCGACACGCATTCAGCTATAAGGTCATATTTGCGGTAAGCGTTAACAGCGGGACGATCTGCGCGTTTCTGCGAGGTTCTCTTTTGTTTCTTTTGCAAACTGTCTAAACTGAGTGAGGAAATAAACGAGGGAAGTTTCTTTTAAAATCCTGTTTGTAAAGGTGCAGACAGTTATATATAAATGTAGCCTACTGCTATAGAAAATATTCCACATATAAGCTCAATAAAGAATGCATATGTTTTAATGTTTTATTACAAACAAAAATCATTTATAATAATACTAATAGTGAAAACTCTGTTGCAAATTAATCTTGTCATACAGTATGCACAAGTGAGTAGCCTAATGTTTCTAATTTATATTTCATGAAATCACTTCCAGAGAACTGAAAATGATAACTTATTCAATGAAGGATTCAAAGTGATAACTGCAGTTGCTGAAGCTGCATCCGAAATACTTCACTGCCATGATTCACAACATCTCTTCTGAAGCCTCATGGAATAGTAAAGTGTCCATGTCTGGATATTTTCAGTAGGTCCTCTGGGTACATTTTGCCTACTTTTTCAAGAATATTTCTGACATAATACTTGTCTGTTTAGTGAGAAAGTAGGCATATTTGGATGTATGATGAGTCTTTTTGAACGATTCTTTAAAATATTTGTTTGTTTGGGAAACACACTGGATGTGATACATACCGCAGACAAGTTATGCTGGAAACATAAAAAAAAAAAAAGAACAACTTTTTGGAGAAACAACATTAAAGTGATACAAACTGAATGAAATGAGAATTCCAGACATACCAATCTTCAAAGAGCTGTTTAATTTTAATCTCAGCTGGCTAGCTTCTCATGGGTGTTGCCCAGTTGACATCACATGCCGTGCAACTTAACCAACATAGAAATAGTTTTTTAAGAGAATTTATATCTTACAGGCAGTGCCTGCTTTCACTTACTATAGTTTTCAAGTGATATAAAGCCAGTTTCTCACAAACATTATCTTATTAAATGACTACAGTATACCGTCCTGAATTACTCAAAGTAAAAGTGAATGAGAAAGGGGCCCACTCAGTATTTATGTGGAGAACGATGAAGGGAATGTCTTGATTTCCATGAGTCGAAAGCCCATTTATGGCCCCTTTATGTCCACTTATAGACTTACACACTCTCACAGTATAGATCTGCTATACTTTTTCACTATAGTTTCATCAGCAGTGGTTCTCCTTAGTCATTTTAAAAATTTATAAAAAATGTAGTATGTCGGTTTGTCAGATGTTTCCATCTACATTACAGTTCAGATCAGGGGGTCAGTGATGATATCCTCTGAGACCCTCACCGTCCCAGAGTCAGACCGAGTCCACGCCAGTGATACTCCAGTTCTTACACAGAGGTCATTCAGGTATGGCCAGTCTGACCAGACACCAAAACCAGCAGAGTGAGTGTCCAGTTTCCCTCTGGGTTTTCTTTTAAAGTCAAGCAAGTGGGGCTCATCTGTGGCTAACGGCACCCTGCGTCTCCTGAGGTCAAGGAACAGGGAGGATCGAGCCAAATCCCTAACATCTCTGTCATCGTTTCTCAGCATGTTCCACTGCTGGTATAAACCCAAATCACGTTCGGCACCCCCAAACCTCCTTCCCATTGGGGATGAAAAATAATGTCACGAGTGCTATGTGTATTCAGTCCAAACCACTTTAGCACTAAGCTCACTGTTTTATTATTCATTTCGCTCAGCACTTTCTCCTGGTTATGAACGTTAGAGAACAGATGTTGTATTTTAGACAGTGCCACCTGTCTAACAGCCTCCAGCTTCATGGTCAGTGGCAGTGGACATTTATCAATCAGGTCCAGCCTGCATTTGAACTCTGTCAAGATGATGTTTGCTCTTTCCATTATCCTGCAATGTTAATTTTATGTCCAGAATTACCTCCTCTCCTAGGTTCATGAAACAGTCGTCCATGAAATGCGTTGCTGTTCTGTTGGCGGCATTTAGCAAATATTTCAACATAGTCACGTAGACACATGGGGGCGTGTTTTACATTTTTCACATCTGTGTGTAGTTTAGCATGTATGTGGATAATTATTTTATGTCTGTATGTAGTTACTATGCAAAAATGCATTTTTTAGAAGAGTTTAAATAGTTTTGATTAAATGTTTGCTTTTGCAAGATACATGTGATGGTTTGCATGTTGTGTGTGTGTTTTGTCGTTTTGCATGTAGAGTTTGGAGAAATGGAGCTATAGTAAAAAAAAATTTGTGTAAGCATTTTAAAAAAACTGTGTTTGTGTGGGTGTCATGTCAAGCATGTCAAATTCTCTATGCCTACTGTTACAGAACTGTCGTTTTTTCAGTAACTATTCACCCTGAATTGGCCGTAGTGCGGTCCAGGAGAGCATGCCGTTACCATAGTTACCATCTCTTCCCCTCTGTCAGACTAAATTGACCTCTAATGCTTGTCAACAACAATGTATATGACAAGTGTGTGTGTGTGTGTGTGTGTGTGTATCTGTAAATGTTCATATAATAAGAGTAAATTGATAACCACAAAACCATGTGATCTTCATTGAAAGGTCATTAAACCACAAATATTTGGTTTTGAGAAATGGAAGATATAGCATCCCATGTGACTGAATGTGAAAGATTCAGAGCAGCAAACATGAAGGTAATGTAGGCATCAGACATGTTTGTATCAAACATCTAAACCAATATCCCCTTTGCTGCACTCTGTAATTCTATTTATGGTGAAATATTTAGCCTGTGTTTGATCGTTTGAAGCTTCTGTGGGTATGTTTACTAGATGTTTAGAAGCATCTCAGTTTAGGGTGGTAGGACATGGAAATTGCTGAATGCTATGCATCCTGATACAATAAACTGATCCAATATGTCCAATATGAACAATACTGATCCAATGCTGTTTTTGTTTTCCTTTTTTTTCTTTTTATTATGTAACATCATCTGAATGACCCCAAATTTGAATCCCACCTGAAAAGATTTTACACGTTTAGTGCAGACATTTTATATAGTCTAATTCAGGTGTTTTCAAACTCAGATAGGATCCCTTTCTTACCAAAATATAAAGGCATGTGTATATTTTATGAATTTATATATTTTAATATATATATATATATATATTAAATATTACTAATATAAAAGTGATATCATAATAAAACTAAACTATAACAACTGTTACAGATAAAGTAAAACTAGATCTTTGTTTTCTGACTTCTTAAAACTAGATTCAGAAAAACAATTCTTACTATAAAATGCAATATAATTAATCTTCGTAATTTCATTATTTTTAAAAGCAGAATTAAACAGTAATGCTAGCAATTTTGGTAAATGTGATGGCCCCAAAAATCTTTACATTAAACATAGCCTATTTCATTAGTATCTTAAGTGAACATGTTACCATTGACAGCCCTGAAAGTATATTTTGTAAAATCATTTTTTTTCTCTTAAATAGGTTGTGAACCTTCTAGCACTCACTCGCTCGACGTCTAACCCAAAAAACCTTTGAAAGTAAACATCAACGTAGTAAGGTTGTCTGTTGGAAGTTGAACTTCCACTTAAAAGAACTGGCATGACAGATGTGAGCAGCTGAAGAGTTTACACTGAGTTCACCACTTCACTGCTTGGTTTAACATTTAACAGAACTACTCTACTTACAGCCCAGACATCGTCTCACAATGTCCTTTTACAGTCTCTTACATTGCACATGTCCAGTGCTGATGCCACCAGATGCAGCTAGCGAAACAGAAAGTGGGTGAAAGTTGAAAAGACCACAGTAGCCCATTGTATGACCCCAGTAATGATTGACAGATCGCTCAATAGATAATCTGGGCATTGAACCCATGCAGAGTACTGAAACACAGTTCGATAAATTGGGTCATGCTGGTCAGCGTGGTTCATTCTCTTCTGTCTAATGGCATTTGGAGAAGAATTCTACTGCCAAACATGGATATTTATACAGCTGTCAGTGCACTTCCAACTTACACACACAAATTTGTCCCTCACAAGTATGGCCCAGATTGTACAGGCACACCGTTTTTTTCATTTCTGTTTATCTCCAATGTGCCCTTGATGCTTGTTACTTTGTAGTTTAACTATACTTTAGATCTGTTTGGGAATTTGAAAGACGTGCACACACGCGCGCACTAGGAAACACACACAGTAGTCTCTCTGTCTGCCTCGCAAACTCCATTTTTAGAGTTCAAGGACAAAAGATTTTTGATCTAAGGATGATCATAACCACACACACACAAGCACTTCCATTTTATCTTACACCAAGTTACCAGCTCTTAGATTGAGACTGAGAAGCTTAATTTTTAGTAAATACATTTCTGAATATGACGGAGAGATGGATAGAATGATTAGCAGTTTCTCCAGAAGTAAAGATGCACTCTCTCAGTCCTCTGAGACCATGTGAGCCAATTATACATTTACAAAGACTCTTTTTGTTACTGATTAGAGGCTGCATCGAGGTCAAGAAATCTGCACAAGTTTGGATCTAATACAGCTATTCCCCATTTCTCTCTCTCTCTCTCTTTCTCTCTTTCTCTCTTTCTCTCTCTCTCTCCTTCTGCCTTATTATTTATGGGTTTTAGGGTGTATGCTACTAATGAGAACATCTTTTTATTCTGGAGAGAGACTTAGTAGGATGTGTCTGTATTTTGCCTGTGTTGAGGAAACTGAGAAACAGTTCTCAGTAATACCGGTTTAACTTGACTTTCATGACTTTTGCTTCTATTAACACAGAATTGCACGTAAATTTTTCTAAGGTAAACTGATAACCTTTTGACAAAGTTTTCTGCACTAGTTTTCATGAGAAATTGGGTCCCCATTAGGACTTCAGCCAATCCTATTTGCTCAAATAACTTTAATGGGTACTTTCTTTAGTTCCTGATTACAATTCCTATCACATCACATTTTAATATGTAATTTAAACTACATTAATGGCCTTTAATGTTTGTTTTAGTCAACTTGTGTACAAGCATAGCATGCCCGATTAGCCTCATACCTGAAGCCTCAAATCTGAAATGACAAATGACTCAAAAATAGTCAAGCGAGAATTAAAACACATAGAACAAATTTTGATACTTATATTGTATAGTTGTTTAATAGGATTGCATTTATGTCAAATAGACTATGAAAAGTCTGTGTAAATACACAGTTTTTTTTGGTTAAACCGATGTAAATGTATGTATTATTGAAATTATTCCCTTATTTGGAAATTAAATTTCATTCATTTCTTTCTTATAAGTAATAAATAAATTGTTAATGAAACCATTAAGCTACTGGAATTGTTAAAAGGAATCAGAACCAGTTCAATTATTTACAGTTTCCTTCCCAAATCAATGATCTGTGTTTTCCTCCAACAGGGCGCTGGTGTTTGTTGCCCATGGAGCGGGAGAGCATAGTGGTGGTTATGCTGACATTGCTCACAGCCTGACCCAGCATGGTATTCTGGTGTTCGCCCACGATCACGGTGAGTGGCAGACTCCTAATCAAGTGGCTAAAATCCCCAACACACAGATTTGTTGGTTAGCAACAGTGCAGCAGTGTTTTGGGTGGTATAGGGGGGGCATGCTCTTCATGAGGCTGCGAGAGTGTGGGGTGAAAAATTTATTTATGCCAACATTTGATTCCTTGGTATTCCTCCACCCATTTTTACTGTCATTAATAACAGATGTTGTGGGAATGTACATCCTGGGTTTAGAGTGGGGATGGAGTTGAGAATAAATGAATATGAAATTAAACGTACAGAATATAGAAAATAGCAGGTGCTATGTGTACAGAATGTTAAAGCGGTTTTGTGGCAGTGCCATGGTAACTAATGATTTACACAGAGAGACAGCAAGCCGCCTTGTGATGAGCAGTTGGGGTTGTGTGAGTGTGTGATTTGACTGTCTGGTGTCTCGGTGTGAGTAATTGAATCAATTGAAATACAACAAACAGAAACCCCTACAGTCAGTTTCTCTCTATCTGTTTCTCTCTTTCTGTCTCTCTCCTCTTCTAACATGCAGTCTCACCTTTCCGTATGTCTGTATACCACATGCTTTTTGAAATTTCTATTCTGTTCTGTTCATTTGTTTGTTCAATTATTATTTTTATGTTAATTTGCTTAACTAAATATCATATCAGCTGTTTGCCTAAATTTCCAGAGCTCTTTGTTAGCTGTTTGCATGGCATTGCAAGTCCTCTTTTATCTCCTGTTTAAAAGGAGAGCTGATATACAAAGACACAAGTTAGGGGAAACAAATGCTTGGACTATAATTCTCTTTCTCTTTCTGTCTCAGTTGGTCATGGCCAGAGTGAAGGTGAGAGGATGGCTATCAAAAACTTTCAGATTTACATCAGAGATGCCCTCCAGCACATTGACATCATGAAGGGCCGCTACCCCAATCTGCCAGTGTTCATAATCGGACACTCAATGGTAGGACACCATCAGTAGATTTTAAAAAGCAGTTTATCGTGTTTTTCCATAAGCAAACAGAGGTCAAATGCCTTTTATAAGAATGATGATTCTCAAGATGAGATGACAAATAATCCTTCACTGTCATTGTAAAAGCTATGACTTTGAGTGAGAGTGAATATACGTTAAAGGGTTAGTTCACCCACAAATGAAAATACTGTCATTAATTACTCACCCTGTTTTAATATAAATGTAGGAAACGTAAATACTGTATGAATGATACATTTCCACACTTGTTGGTGGCTGCCAAAAACAGTGCAACATGAAAGCATGAATGCAATACAATATGTAAAATAAAATATTAAAATGCCCCTAAATTTTGATCAGATGCTTAACTATGCAAAAAGTTCCCACTGGTTAGGAAAATACAAGTATAGTCTCTTTCTCTTACTTTAAAGGGATAGTTCACCCAAAAATGAAAATTCTGTCATCAATTACTCACACTCATGTTGTTTCAAACCCATAGACGTTGGAACAGGGGGGGCTGGGGGGGCGGCCGCCCCCCTCCCCGTTTCCCCACCCCATATATATATACACACTCTTAATTAAAATGTGTTTGATTTAAGCCTACATTTCAAAATTTTGTGTCAGAAAATGTATTGTTTTTAAGCCTTTCACATGTACGATCACACAGGTGTAATCAGTCTAGGCTGGTCCCTGGCGCATACGATCAAGTGCATCACATGATCAACTGCTAAATTCAAATGTTGAATTTAGCCAGAGACAGGCGTGCTCAGAGCTGTCATATATCACAACTTTTCAGTGTTTTCAACCACATACTGTTTATTTTAGAGTTCAAACATATAAATTCACATAAGTACAAAAAATACAACACATTAAGAGTTTGTAAAATACACACTGATGTCTATGGAAGAGGTAATAATAATCCTTTCCATTATAATTCGACACGTTTTATTCATATCAGATACACATTGTGTAAGTAACTTCAATGTTTACTCTATTATATTCCCAGTTCACCAGCCACTTACTTTTAGGTATTTCAGGAGAAGTGGATGAATTCACGTGTTGTAAACATAGAGGTTGTAAATCCAACAGATCCGATTCTCTGAACTGCGTCTGCGGCACAAACTAACATGGCGGCGCCCATTGCGCATACAGATCAACTAACGCGATCGTTATAAAGGTGTTTAAACAAGATACTTCCACTTGCATGTATTTGACAATCGGAATATCAGATATTTCATGCCATAGCTAACACATTTGTGAATATTCTGAATAAAAAAAGGAAAAATGACATAAAAGTAGAACATCATTCATTCAGCGCTGTTGCTGCTGCAGTGTGTCACGTGACAAGCAATGACGCGTCACCATGGAAACGCCGCCCCCCCTCTCACAATATATTTCCCACGTCCCTGTTCAAACCCATAAGACCTTCATTCATCTTCAAAACACAAATGAAGATAGTTTTGATGGAATCTGAGACCTGTCTGACCCTGCATCAGCAATGCAACTGAAATTTTCAGAAACGTTGCAAGAAGATCTGTAAAATAATCCATGTGACATCAGTGGTTCAACGGCAATTATACAATCATACTCGTATTTCCCTAACCAGCAGGAATTTTTTGCATAGTTAGGCATGTGATCAAAATTTTGGGCCACTTTAGTATTTTATTTTACATATCGATTTGTGTTGTATTGCATTCATTCTTTCATGTAGCTGCGTTTTTGGCAGGCACCAACAAGTGTGCAAATGTCTCAGTCATATTTACATGTTTCCTACATTTTGTATTCAAATTATTTCTGAGAATCAGATATGTCACAGAAGATGTAAATATTTTTGGAGGGGAAATTTCTATAATAACATTTAAGACTGTTTAATAAATATTCCAAGCTATTTACGGCTGCCGGAAAAGATAAAGTAAACTATTTTGAACTGTCTGTGACTCACTGGGTGGAGGCCACAGGAAGACCGTTTGCTTTTGCTTTGCTGCATTTCCAATGTTCAGTATGTGTTAAACCCGAATTGTGCTTGACTGAATTTGAACAAAAAAATCCAGCTGGAAGCTCTTTACCTTCGTTTTTTGCTCAGGAGATGCATACCCAAGAAGCTTTGTGAGCCCTAAAGACTAGAAATGTGTCTTCACTGTATTTCCGTGGAACATCACTGTCACAAAGATGGGATTTTTCTGAGATAGTTGTATGGTATAAATATCCCACTGCATGGGTGTCCTGGTAAAGAAATCCTTTATGTAAAGTTACACTCTCTAATTAAGTATCTTATGTAATACCAGGCTGTCTCTTATAAGAGTCTCTTATAAGAAATAATAATAATAATGATAATTCCTTACATTTACATAGCGCTTTTCTAAGCACTCAAAGCGCTTTACATTGTCAGGGGGTATCTCCTCATCCACCACCAGTGTGTATGGAAAATGAAATGTTTTTCTTTTTACACAATGCTTCGTTTAAAGAAATTTCCAATTAGGCATGTCTTGTTATTTCCAGTCATGGTAATATGTTTCCTTGTAATTGTCACTTCCTGAGACCTGAGGAACTTAAGCTAATGGCTTAATAAACATAAGCTTTCCTGTCACATGCTTACAGATGAAAACAATCATATAATAATATCTGTTTGTGTCTGTGTGTGTGTGTGTGTGTGTGTGTATGAAGGAAATGCAGGTGCAGATGCAAGCTGTTGTTAGTGTAATTATCTGTGTGTAGGTTGTGCATTTGAAATTTTACTCCCAGTTGCTCCCAGGGATGCAAAAATTCCAAATTAATAAGCAATTACCTTTTATAATCAAATCAAAGCAGACCACCTATTTTCTTGATGAAGCTTCTAGAGTTAGTGCGCATTTGAAGTGTGTCTAAACTGAGTGTGTGCTTGGGTTTGTATGTCTGCTCTAAGTGTTTGTGTGTGAGTGCGTAACTTAAATCGGCCCATTATTGGAGTCTCTTAGAAATGTGGTGGGAACTGTTCTTTAATCTCTCCACCTCTTTTGAATCCTGGCCTGGACTCATGAATATTCATAGATAGGATCATAATAGAAACAAGATAAAGAAACCAGAGGAGGAGAGCATCAGAAAATTACAAATTAGGGGTTTCTCAGTCATATTTACTCATGTGAGGATGGAAAACAGGTTTATTGTCAAATTAAGAGTATTGTAGATTATTTTTCTTTATGTGTTTATTAAGCAGAATATTAATGCAGGGTTTGCAAACCTTATGATACAAAAAACACCAAAATATAATGTTCATCTTGCAATGCATGCCCTTCCTAAAATATAAAGATGGCTATATATTTCAATGTATACAAAACCGCCAAATTAAGCATGATATTATAAAAAAATAAATAATTGGCTTTTATATTATATTCACAGTGAAGCACTTTTAGAGTACTGTTAAATGTATATATAATATAAGAACCCCCCCCCAGCAAAACAATATGACGTTTTTTCTTTCTTATTGTTAAAAACTATGGATGTCAATAAAATAAAATAATCACAATTAATCTAATAATTTATGATTTTTCTTTAACCAGAATTAAACCATAATATCATAAAATTCTTTCCTGGACCCTAGTTTGAAAATAAGAAAAATATTAGAAATGAATGAATGGAACTTTTTTAACAGTGGAATATATATGGGATGAAGTACTCTACAATTAAACTGCTATATTGTGCTGTTTTCATTGCCTTGATTGAGTATATGGTCTTGTTTTACTACAGGGAGGGGCCATTTCCATTCTGACCGCATGTGAGAGGCCGCAGGATTTTCCAGGTGTAGTTCTCATAGGCCCCATGGTTCAGATGAATGCTGAATCTGCTACACCTTTCAAGGTAAAAAGTCACAGAGCATGCTCTTTTACTAAATCTTTTTTTTTTTTCGGGGGGTGTACTAGAACATGCTCTCATTCTTGGTGGTTTGAAAAACGCATCATTTTTCACATAATTTACATTATTACAATGCTTTTCTCCCCAGCCTGGCACAAATGACTTGAGTAGTTCTGGGAATGATAGAGGCCCGCCTTCCAAAAAACGAAATGTGATGTGATTGGTTAGCTGTCCCATTGCATTGTGATTGGCAAACAGCTTAGATGGTGTTTCAGTTCTGCCACACCTCTTGCCAAAGCAGCAAGTTTACTCTGCTCCGGTATAGTTAAGGATGGTGTCAATATTACCATATCAATTTTAGCCTGTTTCAGAGCCCGAGTATACTGAACAAGAACCTTTGCATGCACAGATTTTGCAATATATATTAGAGTGGTATCTAGGGTTGGGCTGATAGACAATGGCATCCTACATCACCGATGGCAGATAGAAATTGCAACGGTAACATGTATTATGTTTATTTCAAAAATAAAAAAATTCAAAAGGTACTGTAAATATGCATTGCTGTCAATTTTAAGTTATTTATGAATTACTTTATTTGTGACATCACAAAACCCTGAAAACAACGCTGTAGTCCAAACGAGCCATTCGTTGTAGTTCTTGAAAATTGTTTTTTTTTTAAATGAAATATCTCCCTTTGGAGTAGACTTTGAGATATGTAACTTTCTAAATCTTTTTTAGACCTAAACATACACACTACACTCTGACTTTCACTTCAAAAAGTGCAAAAGCATAAAAGGACCCCTTTATATATACATACATACATATATATATATATATATATATATATATATATATATATATATATATATATATATATATAAACAAATGTTCAGGTCTCTGTAGTAAATTGTCAATGTTTGTGGGTTTTTTGATTCATTTCAGGTTTTCATGGCAAAAATTCTAAACCGCTTGATTCCCAAACTCTCTCTTGGTTCGATCGAATCAAAATGGGTCTCAAGGGATCCCAAACAGGTACAGGAATGTATGTCTATGTATGTATGTCTCCTGTAGAAGTCAGGCAATGTATATATGCGTAAAAGGACTAATTAAACAATCTGGCCGTAGTTACAGTAGATTGAAGCATATAAATAGTGATAACATATGAATGTCATTTTCTTCATAGCTTGGCCCTGAAACACTATGTCCACAGAAACAGCTGGTCCCATTTATTCAGCCATAGTAGACAACATAAACATCTTACAGTCAAATAGATTTAATTATAATTGTTCAAAACTTTTGGTTTATTTTACCCTGTTTACTGAGTGTTGTCTTAAGCTAAGCTACTGTTATATTAGGATAATGTTTTTAATCGTACATAATCTCCACATGTCCATTAGGTGGAGGCATATGACACAGATGAGCTAAATTATCACGGAGGTCTGCGCGTCTCGTTCGGAATGCAGCTGATGGATGCAGCGGCTCGTATCAAGAGAGAATTACCCAACATTACATGGCCCTTCTTCATTCTCCACGGCGATGCCGACAAGCTTTGTGACATCGGAGGCTCTCATCTACTGTATAATGAGGCCAAGACCACTGATAAAAAACTAAAGGTGAATCAAATGTGCATAAACATGGGCCAAACATGCAAAAATAAACATTCTGTCATCATTTGCCCAAATTCAAAACTGTATGACTTTCTTCTTTTGTGGAACACAGAAAAATATATTTAGAAAAATGTTTCATTTTTTTCGGGTCCATGCAATGAAAATCATTGAGGTCCAAAATTGTCCTCGAGGGCCACTGTCTGGCAGGTTTTAGCTCCAACTTGCCTCAACACACCTGCCTGCATTTTCTAGTATGCCTTGTAAGATTTTGATAAACAAAAATTGTTGAAACATTCTTCAAAATGTTGTTTGTGTTCTGCAGTAGACAAACAGTCTTACAGGTTTGGAAAAACATGAGGGTGAATACATGATGACAGCATTTTTATTTTTGGTTGAGCTATTGTATGAACTCAAGGCTTGACTTGTGAATACGATCTGATCTGTTGTTGTGCCAGGAGATGTTTTGGAGATCACACGATAACCTGATCCAGATGCACATTCATGCAGTACTCTGAATAAAAACGCATATAATAGTCCTCCACCAATATTCATGCATACACTGTAAAAAGAAAAATCCTGTCATTTTTACAGGAAAAAACAGCACCTGTGGTTGCTGGGATAGTTCTGTAAAAATATAGTAAATAATGTAAACATATATACGGAACAAACTGCAATCTAAAATCATAAATTACAAATTAACAACAACAAAAAAATTCTCTTTTTTAAACAAGTAAATCCAACAGCCAATTTCTGTGAATTATAAAGGCCATTCTGCTACTGAAATGTGTTTTGTACCTTTAACATACAGTGACAAAAACTTCCAAAATTGTACATTTAGCAGTATTTTACTGTAAAATTACATGAAATGCAAGTCACACGAAACAGTTTTTCCATTTATATAGTAAGAGAATGTACTGTTTTAACAAGTTATCAACTAGTATTTTTACAGTCTTTAAAAGTTAATATTACAATAATTTTGTACAGTATATTCCTTCCTAACCCACAGATCTGTATGTGTTTTTCTGACAAACAGGTGTATGAAAAAGCCTACCATGCCCTACACCACGACTTACCTGAAACAGTTGAGTCTGTCTTAAAAGAGGTGAGCACTTGGATCCTGGAGAGACTTCCCAGCCCTCATTAGTCTTAGCTGTCAATCACTGCATCCACAGTTGCCTAAGCCCCACCCTCTACCCAATCTTCCATCTCTATGACAAAGAGATGTCTGACTGCACTACATACCAACAAAACTACCCCATTCTAATTTACCTAAATGATAGAGGTCATTAGTAAGTGACCTTTGACCTAGAGGTCCAGTTAAGCTTTAATATGCCCAGTAAGGGTTCTGTGGGAGTTTATTCTGCCTGAACAGCAGTCATTACTATGTTCCTGTGGCTCAGTGGCAGAGCATTGTGTTAGCAGCGCAAAAGATCATGGAACACACACATACTGGTAAAAAAAAAAAAAAAAAAAAAATGATAGCCTGAATGCACTGTAAGTTGCTTTGGATAAAAGCGTCTGCTAAATGCATAAATGTAAATGGAATATAATGCACCTGGGTGCTGAGCTCTTTTGTGTTGCCACGGTAATAGAATGCAGCTGCAATTTGCTCTTTGTGATGTCCACTTCCCATAAGAGATGCAGTGCTGCCCCCGCTGGACAAAAGCAGTACTGCATTCTGCTGTCAGCACAGTTGCCAAGGATACTCAGTCTTATATTGCTTATGGCTTGGCAGAAAAACAAACTGACCCTATACAGTATGAAAATACATTTACATTTAGTCATTTAGCAGATGCTTTAATCCAAAGCGATTTACAAATGAGGACAATGGAAGCAATCAAAATCAACAAGAGAGCAATGGTATGCAAGCTTTGAGACATTCAGAGAGCAAAATGTCTGCTGGGCGAATTTAACATTGGACTTGAAGAGATAAATAAGATGATCTCTACAGACACATCTATGCAGGAGATCCCACAGATTCCCATATATACACTACAATAAGAATTGGAAAGGTTTTTTGTCTGTTCTAAATATCTTTTTGTGGTTTTGACTGTTTCAAACACCTCGGACTGCTCCATTCTTTGGAGTAAATTGGGAAGTGACTGTTCTGCAGCTGGATTTACTTAATGTGAAACCTATTTACAGCTGTTTCTTTCTTATGGGCTAAGGAAATTTTAATATCTTTAGTATTTTGTCTTTACAAGCATTTAGTTACTTTGACTGCTTTATTAATAATAAATATGTTACTGTTGAAATTGTAATATGTTCACAGTAGCTTTTGACCTCGTTGTAGACCTCAGGGTGCGCATGGGGTTTGTAGCTCTAAAGCAACATGAAATTGTAAAAGGTCGGTCGTTCACACCAGCTTAACATTTTAATGCGACTGTTTTGATTCAGACAAAGGAGAGTTTTGTTGAGATTCGTCTGTAATCCTTCAAGGCATTTTATCAATGAATGTAGATCGGTGAAGGTTTTACGGAATGTGGCATATTTTTTTAATGGAAGCAACAAGCAAAAACTTTGTCTAGCTTAATTTTTTAGACTGTCATAGAGCTCTCAGATTTAGATCAGTCAGTAATAATACTGCTATGTGTGATGTGAGCAGAATGAAATGTCCAGCACAAGATTGTAAATAGTGTGCATGTATGTTGAGAGAATATGTAGAGAGTAACTATAGTTTGACTTATTTTATTAAATATATTGTCTCTGTCATTTGAAATGAATCATGTGTAAATGGAATGTATGTAACACATTTTATGAGAAATTGTAGAATAACTAAATCATTATCAGCGATAATCCTCTGTGACTTTGACTGTTACTGTAACTGTTATAAAATCTTCCTAGAGTGGAAGTACTAGGAGCACTGTAATTGGAGGAACGGCTAATATTCTCAAGGACATTATCTTTACATTGGGCAATAAAGAATGATTCATTTGGATTAGAATTGTCCATCTGAGTTGCTCAACCATGGCATCAAAAATCCTCTCCTACAGTTGCACTGTCCTAGTGAATGGCACATTTAATATAAAAAGGGTTCTGAATTCTGGCATGAATACTGTAATATTAAACACAGAAAATAATGCTATACTGTGATTTAAATAATTCTCAGTATTGCCAGTTAGTCTCTGAATTGTAAAGTCTATAAAATAATAAACATTTAAATGCTAAATAATTGTGGATTTTTTATTCTTCAAACTGATCACAACACAATGGATTTTAGCTTTGCTTCCCTGTCTGAGAGATTTCTTCTTTGTGAATATTTATTATTTTATTTTATTTTATTGATTTGTTGTTGATTGTGTGCCTTTAACTTATCATGAATATTAACAGATGATCCCATCCCAGTGATGTGCCTTGACTTGGACCATTTGGTCATGAGTTTTGATTAAGCACCAAAAATCCCCTAGAACCCCTTCTATCCAGTGCAACATGAGATTTGTGGTTTGGTCTTGATATGAGTGCCAGAAATAATTATGCCTGTAAAAATAGTCTTATATAGTCTCCAGTGAAAATGCATTATGAGGATCTTTTTTAGTAACCTTATAATGAAAACCTAAATTACACTCTGATTTGTTCTAGAAAATCACACATCTGTTATTCCAGTGTGCATGTTTCCCTTGGTGCACCTCTGTCCCAATTTGTCCAAGACAACAGGTTTGTGCTTTTAGTGCCAGTCTTTAAACTGTCAGGGAGGTAATGGACTTTTTCTCTTAAATTATCAGAATCATTATCAGTTCTACCCTAACACAACACTATTTTCTAATATGTCTTTATTCATATTATGAAGAGTATATTATTTAAAAATTATAAAATGAAAGACACCATTTACTTACACCTTTTTTTTAATACAATAAATGTGTTTTCCACAGAAGAAGGAGAAAATCAGGTTTAAAACAAACATGGTGGTGATTAAATGGTAACAATTTTCATTTTGGGGTGAACGATCACTTTAAGATTAGACGAGCTATGTTTACCCGGCAGGGGGCGCAAGGGGTACCTCGAGAAAAAAGACTGGAGGATTTAAAGGTAGATTCTGTGTGGCCATGGCAACGGCTTTACCTGCGACCTGAATGAAGACCCGAGAATAGATCAACTGCTCTATATTTACTGACAGGGAACTCCTTCTCTTTTGGCGTAAATGTGCTTCGTGCGTCGTTCATCTGAGATAATGTGTTGCTTGGAGACCTTCTTGGAATGGACAGATAGAGTATAACATTGCTTTTGTGCTTTCAAAGCAGCCCAAATCAATTAATCAGCTTTTATTTTTGATCATAAAAGTTAATAATTTACGTCTCATGGTTGCATATACAGCAAATTTGTATAAGTCATTACTCGATAAATCTCATATGGAGGTTTCGTGTAATACAGCTCCACCCTAGGTCTTTTGATATTCTTATTCCTTTACTTGGTATTTTTTAGAAAGTGTTTCCGTTTATTTCTCAACACCCAGCTCTGCTTGAGATCAGAATTTGGCCCTGAGCCCCCTACTACAGCCTCGGCGATCAACTCATCTTCTTCATCTGCTTCCTAAATCTCGCACACTGTCTTCAAAAAGGTGGGGCTACTGTCTCTTGATGCTCTGCGATTGGTCAATTCCGACGTCCATCAGGACTTGACGCTCTGGCTCGCTCTCGAACTCTGTGACCGCGCCCCCGAGGCTCAGCGGCTCGCGCGGGGAAGGAGAGAGTGCGCGCCTCGTGAGAAGGCACCAACGGTCTGTTCTTACAGGGGGAAAAAAAGAGAAAATTTCAGCTCATACATGGCGAAATTTGTTTTACTCGACGTCCAGACACATATCCATTCCGGACCACGGCTCTGACAGCGACAGGCGACGCGAATATCTGCAACTCTCAAAGGTTGGAGTTTACCAAGGGTTTTCCTAGCAGTTTCGTGCTTGGAGGCGTGCGAGTGCCGGTGTAGTCGTCTCCGTGGGTGCCGTTTCGTGCTGTCCGGAGGCAGCTGACACTTGTCCCTATTTCCGAAGACCAGAAGGCCTGTTCTGGTTCCCTACTGTCCGGTTCACCCGGTGTCCCTGTCAGCGCCGGGCCGCCTGCACACTCAACCCGGCGCGGCCTCGCTCCTTCTCAAGCCCCAGGCGACGACAGTTACCTCCCGGGTAGAGCCCGTTACCCACACTCCTCCAAAATACCTGCCTTGTTTACAACGAACAACGAAACAGGGAATCCTTGAAGAAAAAACTGAGAAGATAAACGGGACCCCGTGCGCTGGTGATGTAGACAGACTGAGCTGTCATAGAGTTTACCAACAGTTCTCTGAATTTACATATATTAAGTTTATTCATTCACGCGACTGGCTTATTCTCTCGTGCATACCCGTTATTAAGATATTAGACAACAGAACGTCGCTTATAGAAATTAAACACTGTGCAAAAGGCAAGGCCTTGTCTGCTAACTCCGATAGCTGCATCGCTAACTCTCAGCCTAGGTTTAATCAGCATCTAATCTCATTAACTGCACTTTATGACTGCTATTCATCGCTTACTTTGTAACCATACAACACAATAGAGGAGCGATTTTAATTTAAAGTCACTGGTTCAACGCACAGTACGGCATCCTTGCCAAAAGATCTATTCAGCAGGAGGAGAAAACAGAGCTGTCAGCCTTTATAATCTACTACTCGCTCTGATTAATTTCCAATTTGGGAAACAAAAACCGAAGAGTCTTATGTGTTGGGCTGGTTTCAGCTGACCTTTGCTACCAAATTTAACTAAGTCCCTCGTGAGCTTTCTTGTGCTGCAACCCCGCTGCATGCACTGATACGAGAAAGACTTGATTTATATTTTTGTACTATAGTACAGGAGCCATTTAGAACAGGTTCAGATATCTGCATAAACCCCCTACTACTGTTTAGACATGAGTATTGAGATTCCAGTCGGTCTGACGGAGCTGCTTCAAGGCTACACCGTGGAGGTGTTGCGCCAGAAGCCGCCGGACCTGGTGGAGTTTGCCGTGCAGTATTTCACCCGCCTGCGGGACACCAGAAGCCAGGACGGGTCCGGGGCCGCCTCCGCCGCCAAAACCGGGGGGAAGGGAGTGATGTTTGATGGCGAGCCGATGCAGACAGAGTCTAACGGCGACGAGGATGACGAGGACGATGACTCAGATTTTGAGCGTGAGTGCCTCTTTATTAAATGCGATTATAACAGAGCCTGTAAAAGAGCCTATATTGCTGTTTGCGTTTGTTTTAGAGGACGGCGTGTTTGCACGGCTAACGAGGGTGTCAGGTTTTCCTTGTGATGGGTAACGTGAGGAACGGCATTATCTAGGCTGTTTCCATGACACTCGATTGAGCTCCCATCCATGCGATTGACTGACAGAGCGACAAGTGGCATCCCCAGCTAACCGTGGTGCATGCAGAATTAAGAAGAGCTAGTATGCACGCTTAATGGATTTGCATTAACATTTATGCTATTTTGTTTTTGAATGGAGGCGGATTGTAATGTGTGTACGTTTGTGTGATCGGGCTGGCTATGTTAGCCAATTCGTGCTGTATGAATTGCTTGTATGAATGGATGCGGTCTGGCCATTGAGAATGCTAACAGGGATTTTTCATAATGGAAGAGGTGCGCTCGCGCACATCAAAGCAGCGCTTCTTTCCTTTCATGTAGTGCAGAGCGAACAGCTGCGCTTTCCTAGTGGAAACCAAGCTGATTTTACTGGCAGACATTTCTTAAGTCAGGTGTTGTGAATGTATCCATTGAGAGAAATATTGGCGGTGGAGAAATGTTTGGGAAAGTGCTGAAATGGATAGAATGATTGCTACACCTGCCCAAATCTCTTAATCATATTTCATCAAGCCGCATAATATGCAGTGCCTGCCTGTGTCTGGATTATGGTTTGTTTACGATGATTGTTTTAAATATATAATTCTGTAATTGTTTTCACAACCTTTTGCTAGATGAAGTGGGGAACTCCTATCCGTGTGCTAAATCTGATCTCAGATCACACAGATTATGTGCACTTTCAGTAGTTCTGATTTGAGCAGGTACATCAGTCTCCTCTCACGTTTTAAAATGTATACTTCACTGCGATATGTTATGCAAAAAGAGGTTTGTCATACCATATGATTGGCCGCTATTTCTGAATTTATAACAGTAAGTACATTTACAAACAGGTTTATACTCCAGCTGCTTTGTCCAAGTATAAGTGACACAATTTGTAATCAAATGTTCAAATAACAAATGCATTTATTAGGCAAACCGCCTGAGAGAAAGACTATGGGATTATATCCCATAATGTTATGGGAAGATGAGAAGCTGTTAGATTGTTGAAAATTTAAAAAAGGGTGAAATGGAAGCTTAGTTGCTGTTTTTCTAGTGCAAGTGTTGTTACAAAGAAAGTTGTTGTTATTATTTGACAGCACCCATGTAGATTATTCTCTGTTGTTGTTGGTACATCATTGGCCAGGGAACATCAGGGAGAAAGGACAGTGCTAATATGGCGGATATGCTATATCTGAGAATGTATTCATATTTCAAATTCGTATTCATGCAGCTCATGTGAATACATTGATTTGCTCATCAGAATATCCAATCAGAATAACAACATGAGAACAGCATGCAGAAGATAATGGAGAAAAAGAGGGCAGGATGGGTTCTGCGTGAGAGACGTGTTGTTCCACAGCTGAGTTTCAGTTAACTGAGGAGTCCAAAGCATGCTGGGGCACAGTTGAAACATTACCATCCCACCTTTATCCTTCTTTGCGTCATACTGTCAAGAAAACATCTGCACATCATCACTATAGAACTGGAAATGTATCATGCAGTATGTAAGGATAAATTTGACTGTTCTTCCAGGCTTGCATACTCAAGTATTGTTGCTTTCTGTGAGAATTTAGATGCATGATTGGGAGAAGAGTAGAATCAGAGAATTGCTGTAAGTAGTTTCAGATGTTTTTCTTTCTTCCGCCGGACTTCTGAATTAGATCGCCACCACCCCTTCACCACATGAGGCCTCTACAAAACCCCAAACCTGAATGTGCGAAATTATAGACAAGTAGCAAGCATTTCTGACTGGCCTGTGGTTGTTATAGCCAATTTGATGTCTGATATCTCTTTAAAAAAAAACTTTAAATATCTTTATAAATTTTAGTTACTATTAGAAAATATCTATTAAAAATTTAAGTGAAATGAATTAAACTATAATGCCAGTGCATAGCTTGTGTGTTTTAGGTCCTCTGTGTGGAGGAGAGGGTACTCTTTGTTTTAAGCAGGATAAATAGAGTGGAACAGAGCAGATTTCTGTTTAATGGACTCATAGTTTCTACTCACACAACACAGCCACCTGCAAATACTCTAACAGCAAGTTAAAGAACCTGTTTGTGCTCCTCTTCACTGCTGGGTTGCCTGTTGTCAAGTCATTAGAAAACTCATTAGTGAGTGTGAACCTTTTTCACGTTACAGGAATATACAGAACTAAACCTTGAAAAAGAGAACTGTACTTTTTTCAGGCAGTTAGCTTGTCATCATAACCATGATGGGGTTTAGCTTAGAAGGTTTTTTGACCTTTACTGAGTCAAAACCATGTTTTTGCAGTTTGTCAAGAATTAACCAACAAAAAAAAAAAAAAAATGGCTACCATAAAAGAAACACATACACATGTAGCATATATGTATATACACATTGACCTAACTGGTTGGTCTGGTTTCGATTCACTTAACTTTTTACTGTTGACTGTTTTCACTATGAAATGTGACATTTTTTTTTACATTCAGTCTTAATCTTTGTTTAGAATGAAATAATTGACTGTGACACAGTACATGTTTTTGTCTTTACTACAGGACCTGTCACATCATGTTCAGAATGCATATGCACCAGATATTAGCTGTTTGCAGAGAAAGTGCTTCAGTACCTGTTTTCTTTTTTTATGTGTGTATTGTTTGTGTGTTTTGTGTGGCTGGGTGTGTCTATATCTCTTATTCTTCACGTTTAAAGTTTCTGATAACAGTGTGGACTTTAGCACTTCCTCTTGATATTATTTATCAGCAAGAGGGTGACAAACTACCCCATGCTGGTCATTGATTTCAGAAGAAGCATTATAATGTGGTCGTAAGAGCCTATGAAGTGTTATTATCTCAGTAGCTGGCCATAGACTTTATCACATTTTTTCAGCATTTTGAGTGCTGCCCTGGTAGAAAGTAAGTTAAGATGGAGTTATATGGCTTTAAGAGTTTAGATTGTTATATTACATTTATGGCATAAATCCACCTGTCCTTACAGCAGTACACCAGAGCTGTTCCTTCTCAAGGCATCATGGGTAAGGCCAAAGGTTAAGCAGGATGTGGAACCCTGCACAATATCTTCATTGTTGCCGACATTATTTTAGTCTACAATTAAATATAATCTTTAATTTGCTCTCTTTTTCCAACTCAGCAGTGCTAGAAGCATTGTTCGAATCCCCTTTTTTTGCATGTTAATATACAACACCATACACAAGATGTTTGCAAGTCAGTCTGATAAGTGGTGGTGGCTCAAGAAGAGGACGACCTGTACACTTTGATTGGATGTGCCTTGACCTTCAGCTAGCAGCACATAATTCTGTATCAGCCAATCAAGGGAGGAGTTGCAGGGCATGCAAAATTTCTAAATCCCAGGCACTCTTCAAATTTTGGTAGCCCGAAATTAATTTAAATAGCCATTAAAAAAAAAAAAAAAAAACTTTTTATCTACAATATTGATTGTACAGCCGATCGTGATTGGCACAG
This sequence comes from Carassius gibelio, assembly GCF_023724105.1. Classification (NCBI taxonomy): domain Eukaryota; kingdom Metazoa; phylum Chordata; class Actinopteri; order Cypriniformes; family Cyprinidae; genus Carassius; species Carassius gibelio. The sequence continues at coordinate 16,073,339 of NC_068378.1, read as the reverse complement.
CCCTAGTTTCGGGCGTTTGACAGGAACAAAACAGGAATAAAAAGGATCTTGCTTGTGTATATATATAACATATTAATAGATTAATTGAATAAAGACCAAAGATTAAATTTACCCCAAACGAGTTATATTTTATCTTGAACCACTAAAGACACATCAGAGTCAGTGACAAATGTCAGAAGGTCTAGCCGAGTAGCGACTGCAGATTTGAATTTAGCAGCAGATGCTGTGCCGCACTGAACAATCGAACAATACCAGTGTGATTGTATCAAATATACAAATATTTTCGGCTATGTTTCGTCTTGGAAGCTGCATTAAAAATCCATTTGGCTCAGAAATCACTTTGAATGGGCATGACACCTCTGAATCCATGCACCTCTCACACACATAACCCGCAGTGATTTTTGCAATTCTCTCCATTGTGCATGCAATCTCTATCACGTTTAAACCTGCTGTGGTAGATTTCACTTGTCAAGTGAGGATAGCAATAACTGACAGGATGATGTAAGAGGAATTGGTGCGCAACAGATCTGGAGTGTTACTGACAAATCAGTACAAACACATTCAAACACGATTTCAATACACCACATATTGATAGGGGCTCCCCGATGCCCGAAAATTATAAACAAAATTACCCGACCAAATTTATGAGAGAAAACAAAAGCATTGAAATATATTTTTCCTCCCTATAAGATAGCCCAATGGGCAGGGCTGAAATGCATTTTGGTAGCCCAACTGGATGACACAATTTTGCCAGCTCGGAGTTAAATGAACAGACAGTGACCTTGTCCAGTCAGGGTGCAGATTAAGCAAACGGATGGCCTTGTCTAATCAGAACCAGTGCTGACCTTGCCTCTAATGTTCACATCATGCACATACTGTAAACACACTTTTCCAGATATGTTTTAGCAGCACTTAACGTTCACATATGCTTTTGTAAATTTGAAAGTGAATGAAATGGGTATATTTTGAGTAAATAATGTTCTCCGTTGATCCCCTAGTATTGTAGCTGTCATTCATGCTTTCTCACTCTGAGTAACCCTCTGGCAACTAGTAAGGGGTTAAATTCATAGGCACAGAGCTAGACAGATCCACACTACCTTATAAGGGCTAAAGGGAAAGAGGAGGAGAAATGGAGCACTGTAGAAAGATAGACAAAGTTTTTAGAGAGTGAAAAAAAAGGGGACATTGAGACATCAAGACTGATTGCTTACAGCAGGAAAGGAAGAGAAAGAAAATACAGCTGGCTCTGTAGCATAGTGGGATATTGATTTTGTTATCCAAACCTCCTAAAACCCCTGACGAGCACGAAATATTTATGAAAACACACTGCCACAAACAAAGTGTTTTGCGGAGTTATTAATTGGGATGCTTGAATTTGTATGGTAATGTTACATTACATGTTACATTGTGTTTTCTTTTTTGAGCTTTTGGAAACATGTTTGAGTTAGCCACTGAACAGTTCATTTGAAACTAGTACTAAACTACTACATACTACTAAAAACTTTATGTACACCTACTTTTTTATTTTTTTAATTTAAAGGGGGGGTGAAATGCTCGTATTCACTCAATGTCCTGTTAATCTTGAGTACCTATAGAGTAGTACTGCATCCTTCATAACTCCAAAAATTCTTTAGTTTTATTATATTCATAATAGAAAGTCTGTACCGATTTTTCCCGGAAAAACACGACCGACTGGAGGCGTGATGTGTGGGCGGAGCTAAAGAATCA